>NC_080786.1:93709142-94987642 GCF_028018385.1 Neofelis nebulosa
AGCTTACTGCCTGTTTTCTCCTCTAGGATTTTGATGGTTTCCTGTCTCACATTTAGGTCTTTCATCCGTTTTGAATTTACTTTTGTGTATGGTGTAAGAAAGTGGGCCAGTTTCATTCTTCTGCATGTTGCTGTCCAGTTTTCCCAGCTCCATTTGCTAAAGAGACTGTCTTTTTTCCATTGGATACTCCTTCCTGCTTTGTCAAAGATTAGTTGGCCATATACTTATGGGTCCATTTCTGGGTTCTCTATTCTATTCCATTTATCTATGTGTCTGTTTTGGTGCCAACACCATACTGTCTTGATGATTACAGCTTTGTAATACAGGCAAAAGTCTGGGATTGTAATACCTCCAGCTTTGGTTTTCTTTTTCAACATTACTTTGGCTATTCAGGGTCTTCTGTGGTTCCAAACACATTTTAGGATTGTTCTGGCCCTGTGAAGAATGCTGGTACAATTTTGATAGGGATTCCACTGAATGTGTAGATTGCTTTGGATAGTATCAACGTTTTAACAATATTTGTTTTTCTAATCCATGAGCATAGAGTGTTTTTCCATTTCTTTATGTCTTCTTCAATTTCTTTATAAACTTTCTACAGTTTTTAGCATACAGGTCTTTTACATCTTTGGTTAGGTTTGTTCCTAGGTATTTTATGGTTCTTGGTACAATTATAAATGGGATCGATTCCTTGATATCTCTTTCTGTTACTTCATTATTGGTGTATAGAAATGCAACTGATGTCTGTACATTGATTTTACATCCTGCAACTTTGCTGAGTTCATATATCAGCTCTAGCAGTTTTTTGGTCAAGTCAGGTTTTCCATGTAGAGTATCATGTCATCTGCGAAGAGTGCAAATTTGACTTCTTTACCAATTCAGATGCTTTTTATTTTGTGTTGTTGTCTGATTGCTGAGGCCAGGATTTCCAACACTATGTTGAACAACAGTGGTGAGAATGGACATCTCTGTCATGTTCCTGACTTCAGGGGTAAAGCACTCAGTTTTTCCCCACTGAGGATGATATTAGCTATGGGCCCTTTGTATATGGCTTTTATGACATTAAGGTATGTTCCTTTTATCCCAACTTACTTGAGGGTTTTTATTAAGAGAGGATGCTATATTTTGTCAAGTGCTTTCTCTACATCTATTGACAAGATCACATGGTTCTTATCCTTTCTTCTATTAATGTGGTGTGTCACATTGATTGATTTGTGAATATTGAACGAGCCCTGCAGCCCAGGAATGAATCCCATTTGATCATGGTGAATAATTCTTTTAATATACTGTTGAATTTGATTTGCTAGTATCTTGTTGAGAATTTCTGCGTCCACGTTCACCAGGGATATTGGCCAATAGTTCTCCTTTTTAGTGGGGTCTTTGTCTGGTTTTGGAATCAAGGTAATACTAGCTTCATAGAATGAGTAAGTAAAGACTCCAACAGCTAAACATGAAAAGGGTATGGCTGGAGAAGGCCAGCTGGTCCCCAGACAAGTCCATCCCTGCTAACATAAGGTGGAATTATCCTCACTGCTCAGAAATTCATCACGGCCAGAATTCCAGAGCTGACTTCATTCAGGGATACTGATTGATTCTTTAAAAACTTCTAAGAAGGACAGAGATTATCTAAGATGTCAACTGTCAAAGTTTGTTATAGGAAATCCCTCATGTCACAGTTAATTTAGAAAAGAAGTGAAAAGGCCCAGTGTTCATGACTGTAGACCTCAGAACTCCCCATAATTAAATGAACAACTTTTAAACCTGATGTAATTATGACCTCCAAAGTAGATGATCCAGTGAGCCTACATTTAAAGTATTATCAAAGGTATCTTTAGGGATCTACTGGTCTCATATCTCTCCCTTTGCTCATATAAAACATTTCACTAAAAACAAGTCTGCAGCTGTCCTTGGGTAAAATGAACCACACAAAGTTGCTCTGTCAAGGGGGAAAGAAAGAAATCTATTTTCCATCTATGTAAGAGCCATAGGTATCCATGCAGTCTTAAAAAAATCAAAGGAGAATTGGGATCATAACTGGCATTTATCTTAAGGATTACAGACATTTGATAACATATATTCTATTCATAAAATGCTATATAATAAGGGGTAACCATATCCTTTAAATGCTTGTTTGAAAGGCAAGCCCTATCTAAGTTTCGATTCAGAAATCTGAGACCTTAAAAAAGGTTTCTTTTCCTGATCATTTCATTTTTTTCTCTCAGACAAACATTAAGTTATACTGACACAGGAAACAGTAATAGCAAAAACAGTATAGCCCTAAAACAAAAGACTAGGAAACTGGACATTAATCCCAGATTCGGCTCTTATCCTTTACTTCTCTCTTACCTTGGTCCAATCCTCTTTGGGACAGAAACCATGTTTTATTGATCTTTGCATATTAAACATTTTTATTTTTTATTTTTGAGAGACAGAGACAGATAGAGCATGAGTAGGGGAGGGGCACAGAGAGAGGGATACACAGGATCCAAAGCAGCCTCCAGGCTCTGAGCTGTCAGCACAGATCCCAACACAGGGCTCGAACTCGGGAACCTTGAGATCATGACCTGAGCTGAAGTCGGATGCTCAACCAACTGAGCCACCCAGGCGCCCCTGATCTTTGTATGTTAAATTAACTTGTATAGCTTAGATGATTATTAAATTATGAAGTTCCAGTATTCAAAACCTATTTCATGACTGATTCCTTTTCTTGATAAAATGTTGAAGAACTGTTACCAAATAAGTGTGTGTTTCAGGTAAGTAAAAAGGATATTTAAACTTTTATTTTTACCATAACTCATAATAAGAAGAAATACATTTTACATCATAACCATTACATACGAATGTATGTATGTATCTATCCAAAACAAAAGTTATAAGCAAAAAAGCAATTTACCCTGATGCTTTTGGTTATTTTCTATTCAATTTTGTTTTCTAAAATGCTGTTCATCACCCACTAAAATATTTCATGACTTTCAAATGATTTGTGATCCAGAATTTGAAAAATATTGATCTAGAGAACTATCTTCTGGAAATAAGCATGGGAACAAACAGCAAATAAACTAGAAAAAAAGTTTTAAAATAATGGCTACTTACTTGGTTACTGCAAAAACGACATTAAGTGGCATCTGTTGATGAAATGGAAGGAAAGGCCTGGCGGGAGAAAGAACACAAACATGTGGGACTTATGCATTGTGTGCTCTCTGTGCCTTATTCCAACTCTCAGATTCGTCCCTTAAAATCAGTGAGCTTGAATATCCCATAAATCTGTAATCCACAAACCTGGGAAAACACAAAATCACTGGGCGTGGGGAGATTTTTGTTTAAAATGCAAATTACCAGGTCTAGCCCAGGAGACTCAGTACATTTAAAGTAGAGCTAATGAATCTGCATTTTTAATAAACATTCTGATGTTTTCTCTGAAGATGGTAAAGAAGCCACACTTTCAGAAGTGGTGCCTTCTACCTGGACTTCAATTGGTCATTAGATCCCACTTCCCTGAGACATTCTGAAATTCCCAGTGATTTAGTTTTAAAAAGTACCCCCAGAAAGTCTAGAAATTGAGTATACCATGTTAAAAATGTAACATTTCTCTGGAAAATCAGCATCACATAACTTCCATAAGGAGGATGCTCACAAATAACAATGCAGATTACAAATTTACTTTCTCCAAGGAAGCTTATGTATATTAAGATTATTTTTCTTTTTCTTTTTTTTTTCAATATATGAAGTTTATTGTCAAATTGGTTTCCATACAACACCCAGTGCTCATCCCAAAAGGTGCCCTCCTCAATACCCATCACCCACCCTGCCCTCCCTCCCACCCCCCATCAACCCTCAGTTTGTTCTCAGTTTTTAACAGTCTCTTATGCTTTGGCTCTCTCCCACTCTAACCTCTTTTTTTTTTTTTTTCCTTCCCCTCCCCCATGGGTTTCTGTTGTTTCTCAGGATCCACATAAGAGTGAAAACATATGGTATCTGTCTTTCTCTGTATGGCTTATTTCACTTAGCATCACACTCTCCAGTTCCATCCACGTTGCTACAAAGGGCCATATTTCATTCTTTCTCATTGCCACGTAGTACTCCATTGTGTATATAAACCACAATTTCTTTATCCATTCATCAGTTGATGGACACAAGATTATTTTTCTAACCACATAAAACCTATAGGGAGATCCTCATTTTAATTTGACTATATGGTTATCACGTGAGTATTAATCACAAATGAAGTGAAACCTTCAACCACGTTGGTTTTGGCAACATTCACACAACAGATAGCAAACGTCACCTACATGTCCACTTATAACAACTGCCCATGTACTATGACTGTCATGGTGTCTCTCCTGCATCTCACTTGATTTGATGACTTCATTTTGTTCTCAAATATACGTTCCTATTTACAGCTAATAAATACAGCCTGCTCTGAAGTCAGGCAGATTTAGCTGGAAATCCCAGATCTGCCACTTACTAACTTAAGAGACTTCAAGCAATTTACTTCTCCTGTCTTGGTCTCAGCTTCCTTACTGATAAATGGGGAATAATATATCTTATCCTATATTTCTGTTGTAAAAATTGATTATATATATCAAGCACTTAAATTGGTGCCTGGCACACTGCATGCACTCAGAAGTGACAGCTGGTATCATTATCATAAAGACATTCTCTAAAAATACCAGGGCTCATTTTCATTAGTAATTACTTTTTACCTTTCAAAGTATTTATAGCGATTCTTTCCAGTTACTTCAGGATCTGCATAAACCTCTTTGGCCATCTGAAAAGATGTATCTGTTCTAAAATGAAGCAGGAGAACATTATTAAAGTCTAACATGTCATTTCCAAACATTTCTATTTCATATTTTTATGTCTATAAAGTCGGAGATACACAGGGTATCTGAGACTGAGCAAAGTCTTCTCTAACATGCATCTGACTGACCTACATCTCAGACTAGATAATACAGTAAAACCTTAGATTGTGAGTAACTTGTTCTGTGAGTGTTCTGTAAGACAAGCAAACATTTCTAACAAATTTTACTTGATAAATGAGCAATGTCTTGCAATACAAGAGGTACCAGATGACAAATGTCACATGATCACAACTGAGCCAATGGTTCTTCTCTCTCTCTCTCTCTCTCTCACTGCAGGGCTGTGGGTGATCGTCTTCCATGCTCAGCTGTTCAGTCTCAGGCCATGGTGTTTGGCAGAAATCAGTGATTTTTCAGAATGTTGGAAGGTGCCCACAACTGACACTGGTATTTTCTTGTCACTTCAAAACACCTGTGGACAGTAGCACCTGCGTGGCTCAAGTCGGTTAAGCATCTGACTTCAGCTCAGGTCATGATCTCACAGTTTGTGAGTTCGAGCCCCGCATCAGGCTCTGTGCTGACAGCTCAGAGCCTGGAGCCTGCTTCAGATTCTGTGTCTCCCTCTCTCTGCCCCTCCCCCACTCACGCTTTCTCTCTCAAAAATAAATAAACGTTAAAAAAAAAAAGTTCAGGGGCGCCTGGGTGGCTCAGTTGGTTGGGCGGCCGACTTCGGCTCAGGTCATGATCTCTCGGTCCATGAGTTCGAGCCCCACGTCGGGCTCTGTGCTGACAGCTCAGAGCCTGGAGCCTGTTTCAGATTCTGTGTCTCCCTCTCTCTGGCTCTCCCCTGTTCATGCTCTGTCTCTCACTGTCTCAAAAATAAATAAAACGTTAAAAAAAAATTTTTTTTAAAAAAAAGAAAAGAGAGACTGAGTCTCTTGAAAATGTTAAAAAAAAAAAAAAGTTCAAAGCACCTATGGACAGTCCTTTGCTTTTCCATACAAGAGTAAGCCTAGGAATGCTTTGATTCATTCTAGGTCAGGTTGCCTGCAGATAAGACACTTTCCTTTCCTGCCTTATTGCCAGTTACATTAAATATAGTAAATGACAAAGAGTTTATTAATACTGTACTGTAGTCAATATCCATGTGAGTGTATACAATGGTGCCCATGCAGTAAAAGATTCCACTGAGCCAAGAGACAGCAGTGATTCCATTAGTGAAAGTCATCCTACACAATAACCCTCCTCTCTCTTGTCTCCCTCACACCAGCCATGAAGGTTTTCAAGGGTAAGTACAGGTTAATTTGTTCACTTTTCTTTATATTTTGTATTTTCCTTACGATTTTATATTATATTACAGAATTGTAATCATTTTTATATGAATATTTTTGGGTTGTGGAACTAATCGTCTGAGTGTCCATTATTTCTTATGGGGAAATTCGCTTTGATATACAAGTGCTTTGGATTACAAGCATGTTTCCAGAATGAATTATGCTCTCAAACCAAGGTTTTGCTGTAATTACTTTCCCTGAGCCAGGAAGCCAGGAACCAACAAGAGGAAGTAAGAGTAAGAAAAGAGTAGATATAGGCTATCCCACATACAAAAATGCATACTTTTAATTAATAGCACATAGGAATAACAGAGTTTTAAGAGACAATTTTTTATGTCCATGCTGAAAGGTAGCTTTTTAAAATTTACTAAGTTTGACTCAAATAATTAAAAGAATAAAGAATTCAAGAGACTTATCTCTGAAGGTGCTTTGGCTGTAAGTCTCCAAAAATATATATTTAGATACTAGCCGAAAGGTATAGTTGCAATTTCTAAGATAGATCAAAGAAACAACAAATTCAGTCCCCTCTACCTTTGCTGGCAAGTTGTTATTTAATATATATATTCACTCCAAGGTTCTGAGAATATCTACTAACCTATAAACCTATAACCATTGCCGCTGAATCAGGCTTGTTTTGGGTAGAGGGGTTAACATATTTTTTTCAATGTCTATTTACTTTGAGAGAGAGAGAGAGAGAGAGAGAGAGAGAGAGAGAGACAGGGTGTGAGCAGGCAAGGGGCAGAGAGAGGCAGACACAGAATCCAAAGTAGGCTCCAGGCTCTGACCTGTCAGCACATAGTCCAACGCGGGGCTCAAACCTATGAACTGCGAGGTCATGACCTGAGCTGAAGTCAGACACTTAACTGACTATGCCACCCAGGCCCCCCAACTAGGTAGAGGGGTTAAGAGAGAGAATTGGGGGTCAATCAACCTAGATATAACATCACAATTGTGCTTTCAAAAAATGAAGAATAAAAAATTTTAAGAAGAAAAATAAATTCATTAAAAACATGAGTAGCAACTGAAGCTACCTGACACTTACATGGCAAGGTGCCAGAGGGCTTCTCTGTGTTTCTCCTCATGTCTCTTCCATTCCTGACGGATGAATGGTGGGACAGGGTCTGCCTTGCTCCAATACAGAGAATATCTTGGATAATGAATCAGGTTACTGAACATGGTTCTAAACCTGGGAACTTTTCTCTAATATTAAGACAGGGAGGTAGGGAAGAAAAGGACAAAATTTTACCATCAGATTTTCTAAAGCATTTTATTTATTATTGTAAATTTTTTTTAAAGGTACAAAACAGTGAATGTGGCATAGAAAGAAGAGATATTGTATATGCACAGACTATCTCTAGAAAGATACCCAAGAAACTGATAATAGATGACTACGAGAAGGGGCCTGAGGGTCAAAATTTACTTCACACTATATACGCTTTTGTACTACTTGAATTCTTGTAACACAGGCATACGTAACTTTCCCCACTGAAATAAATTAGGTTATAATGAATCCTTTATTCACTATTAATTAATATTCACACTGAGCCACAAGTATCAAGATGCCTTGTCCCCTAGGAATCATGACAAAGTAATTCCTGCAGAATATAAAATCCACTGGAGATCTGATGACTAGTTAATCTGATCAGTGCAGTTAGCAAAACTAGATGGTTCAAGTTCATCAGGCTGCCTTAGTGAATGAATTAGACCTACCAGTCTGTTTCGAATCAGGTTAGCTTGGATATTTGCCTGTGCGTAGTCTTTCTCACTTGACACA
Organism: Neofelis nebulosa; assembly: GCF_028018385.1. Classification (NCBI taxonomy): domain Eukaryota; kingdom Metazoa; phylum Chordata; class Mammalia; order Carnivora; family Felidae; genus Neofelis; species Neofelis nebulosa. Next base: position 93,717,044 of record NC_080786.1, read on the forward strand.
ATAAACAACGGGTCTGCAAAATAAGCAATAAGGTAGTATAAGGAATAGAACATACTCCTGGGCTGAGAATAATGGCAAAACAATGTAATTACTTAATTGGGAAACAAATTATAAAAATTGATACTGCCTAAATCTGTAGCAACTCACAGCCCTGTTACTCTACCACCAGTGAGAGTATATTAGATTCATCTCTTTTCAATGTATTCCAAAGTCAGTTTATAGAAATGGAAGGCAAAAAGAAGGCCTAATAAGTTCTCAAGCACCAGAGCTTAAACATGCGATCTTCTCTCCTATAACAAACCACTTTCTGGGACTGGATAGGCCAGGAAATAGTCTAAGATGAAAGACCATGTATACACTCACTACACCCATCTGCAAGTGAAAGAAATAACACATTTGGGCACTACTTCCCCTAGGACAAAAGAAAGATACAAACTCTTCACAACATGGTACCTCAGAACTGATAAATGTAGTAAGTAATGTCATTGTCTAACAAGAGATAAATAAAATCAGCTATAATTCACTCCTTGAATCTGTAAGTATGTTGATGACAGGACTAAATTTTTCTCCAAAGTTCAACAAAAGATTGCCATTATTTTAAGTATGTGCTTGTTAGATATATCTTTAAAGTGACATATTCAAGCTTTATTGTACCATCCCTTAAAATTAAACAGTATGGCATTAAATTCATAAGCAAGTCTATTCAGAAACAGACTTGATTTCCCAAGTTCACATCTCTTAAGAAACAAATACCCTGACCAACTAGTCTAGATGACTTGGTAACATATTTCTTCTAATATGCTGGTATGGTGATTTATAAGTAATTTATTTTAAATTTAATTTAGATAATGTGAGTCAGTTCCTAGAGTCTAATAATTCCTCAGTTACCCAACAAAAATGATATACTGGATACAGACATTTAATATTCCCCCCAAGGTTGAAAAGCTGTAAGAGGCTCAAGCTCTCTTTCTTTCAAGAAAGATTTATTGACTGACTACTATGTTCAAGGTGCTTGGAACACATCAACAAAAAGATAAAGATCCCTGACTTCATGAGAGAGAAAGATAATAATAACAACATAACAAATTAGCATATTATATAATACGTTAGAGTTAGAGGGTAGTAAGTATTACTAAAAAAAAGAGGGGAAAGAACAGCTAAGGGAGATGGGGCTGCAATTTTACACATGGTAGTCAAGGCAGGCCTCACTGAGAAGGTGACATTTAAGGAGACTTGCAAGTGGGGAGTTAACTATACAGTTATCTGAAGGAAGAGCGTTTGAAGCAGAGAAAACAGCTACAGCAAATGCCCTAGGACAGCGGCATGCCCAACATGTTTGGAGAACAGCAAAGAGACCAACATGATTGAAACACAGTGAGAGAGGGAAAACATAATAGATAAAAGGTCACGGAAGTTATCCAGGGCCTACATCACATGGAGTTTTGTGAGCCACTGAAAAGAATTTGGCTTTAATCTGAGGAAAGTGGGGAACCACTGCAAGATTTTGATCCAAGAAGCGATAAAATCTGACTTACATTTTAAAATGTTCATTGTGATTGCCCATGAAGAACAGACCTCACGGAAGCAATGGAAGAGGCAGGGAGACCTATTAGGAGGCTACTGCAATAAGCCTAGAGAAGAGATATGATGTTGGTTTGCACCATGGTGGTGGCAACAGAAGTGATGAAATAGGGCAGGATTCTAGATATATTTTTACGGTGGAACAGAAGGGACTTATTAATGTGTTGGAATGGTGTGAGAGAGAGAGAGAGAGGAAACATGATGGCCTCAGCAGCCAAAGTATGGGGTTGGTATCAACTGATACAGGAAAACCTGTGGTGGAGCAAGTTTGTAGGGAGAACATTAGGAAAGCATGCTTAGGTATCTATTATGTGTCCAAGTGGAGATATAAAGTAGGCAATTTCATATACAAATCTACAGTTTGGGATAAAGTCTGGACCTGTGATACAAACTTGGGAATCATCACCTTTAGATATTATCTTCTTTAGCTTCATCACCAAATCCACCTCTATGACTCAAGTTGAGAAGGTGATGGAAACTGGGCTGATTTAGGAATGACAAGGCCAAATTTTATGGCCTAAAATTACAGACTAGTGAATTTGAAGGCAGGACGAATGCACCTGTTTAAAGGGAAGAAGGCTATAGCTTCAACATGTCTGATATATTGGGAATAGCATCGGACAAAGGGAAACTTCTATTCATATTCTTTTTTTAAGTGATTTAAAAGATGTCACTGGGCCTATGGTTCCAACTGTGTTGTTCATCTTAAGTGAATTTAGCCTGCATTTCCCCTAACTCTAAATAATAAATTATAAACCATTCTCCTCTTATTCCTATAAGGAGTATGAAGACATGATCTATAGAAACATTCCTGCCATCTATAGAAGATAATTACACAATACTATGTGATTTATGACTACACATTCTGTAACATACCCTACAATTGTGATCATAATCATTGCTCAAAGGCAATAGAAAGACCCCTGAGATGCCGAGGTAATGGCACTCATCAGGCATCACTTGCTTATTCTTACACGAGTGTTAAGTGCTTTATGTGCAATATTCCATTTAATCCTCACAAAAACCCAATGAGGTAGGCACTAGACCTCCATTTTATAGGTGAGGAAACTGAAGCTTCAAGAAGTTAGCCACTTACTGATGGAACAGTTAGAATGTGAACTCCAATTCTTCTGGCTCCCAGGCCTTACATTATCAAAAGCCCATGAATTTTACAGGGAAAAGTTTCTCATGGAAATCATGAGAAAGCCCCTCAGCCAATTTACCCATCTTGTAGAAACTGTTCTAATAAGCCTAGGAAGTTGTCACACCAAGTAATCATAAGAGACAGGAAGTGTTTCAAACCCCAAGACATCATGATTACTTTTAGCATAAGTATAGGCATATACTTTAAATTTAACTGAGGATCCTGTATTTTATCTGGCAACTCTAACCCTGCTTTTTTCTGTGCATATATGTGTCCTTCTTCCATCTGACAGAAAGCCACTTGTTTATGGATTTCTTTTACTATGACAGGGACTGGGGTGGCAGTCTACATGGCCTCTTATCAGGCATAATAAATTGCATATTCTGGGGGAAAAGATAGCAAGAAAGAGCTTATGATAAACCTAGAAAGCATTTTAAAACATTTTTGGAAGCTAGAAAAATTAAATGGACCATATATTTAAAAGGCTTTAATTATCAGGGCAATAGTGTAGCTACTAATCCATCAACAAATTTAGATTCAGGAAAGTGATAACATATGGTGGTCACTTAGACATTTGAGATACAAAACATTTAGCCAAAAATTGAGGAAACTGCAAAATGGTACACAAATGAGGTATGATCTATAAAAAAATGATGTTAACTCTAAAGTACTTTACAAATGTATCTGAATTAACCTTAATTGCTAGAGTGATCAGAGAAGTAAAAATTACATTTAATGAAGACACCCAAAGCTTCTTGGAGGAGCAAAAGCCTTGCAGACAATTAACTATGGTGAAAAGGCCATTGGGTTTGAGGGGTGTGGGTGGGTGAAGGGTGAAAAAACTTGGAAAGGTGCTTATGTGTGTGTATCACTGACCACAACACCTACCCACCGCAGTTCTTTCTGTCAGGATGGAAATCTGACCCAAGCCAGTCAACTCATTGGCTGGTCAAGAACATATCTTATTTCTCCAATTTGCAGCTAAGATACACAAGGACTCACAGGTGAGCTTTATTTAGGATAAGAGGCCATGTAGACTGCCACCCCAGTCCCTGTCATAGTAAAAGAAATCCATAAACAAGTGGCTTTCTGTCAGATGGAAGAAGGCCACATATATGCACAGAAAAAAGCAGGGTTAGAGTTGCCAGATAAAATACAGGATCCTCAGTTAAATTTAAATTTCACGTAAGCAATGAATAACTTTTTATATAAATAGATCCCAAATATTGCATGGGACTAAAATATTACTTGTTATTTATCTCAAATGCAAATTTAACTGCACATCGTGTATTTTTACTTGCTAAATCCGACAACCTAAACAAAGTTAAAAAAAAAATAGGTCCAAGAAATCAAGCAGAAGGGCACTACACCTTAGTTCTGACCTTCCCTGTCTTGGTTCTACTTTGTCCTGGCTATATTATGCTTCCTGTCCATTAATAGACGTGAGATTGCCCGTCTAACTGGAAGAATCCAAACTTTATTTGGCCTATTTTGAGTGGGTTTCTGTTCCTTGCAAGGGACACGGAAACATTTAGTAACCCCCTGCAGAAAAAAAAAGGGGGGGGGGGAGAAACTTTTAAGGATAAAAGACAGGAAACTTGATAAATTATTTGCCTGTCTTTACGTCTTTACTAAATAAGTATATCCCATTCTCAAATTACTTTTGAAATAAACATGGTGTGTTTACAAGGGTTTACTAGATTTATTTTACAAGACGAAACCAAGAGTGAATAAAGAAAATCACAGGCCAGAATATGTAAGCAACCATTACAAAGCCCCTATACCAGGAAATGGGTAACCTATTGATTCCCAGTGAAAGAAGATCCTGGGAATCCCAGAGGAGATACCACACGGTTAAAAGCAATGCAAGATTCAGGTGAAATCATGGGACTGCTGAGGGCAAAATCGGAAAAAAAAAAATGTACCAACACTGGAATAGGTGCTGAGAAGGCTGCAAAAATGTATAAAACAAGAACTTAAAGAACTCAAAGAACTTAAGGTCCAGTAGAAGATACAGAACATAAACGGACAAGCTGGGCATTAAAATAAACTGCGGTTTTACTGATCCAAAGGAACACAGTGGACCTAGTTTATAAGCAGTGCTTTAATAAATAACAATAAGTTTTGAAAGAGAGAGAGAAAACTGAAAACAAAGGCGAGATAAACTGGTACTTCTTTATCTACAAAGCCAAATTTGGAGTTGCCCAGAGAATGAGGGAGGGAAGGTCATTTTTGTCTGGCACTTCATACAGTTAGAATGAGGGAATGTTGAGTGAATCTCCAAGTCTGCTAAATCATTGCATACATTTCTGGATAACAAAACACCCGGTACAGGTTTCAGAAAGATTGCTTAAAGCTGTGCAGACTATCTGGAAAAGACGGTGGGGGACAGTAAAGCGATTGCGCGCGGTGTTCCTCCTAGACGCAGAGCGCACCTGCGGCTTCCGACGCGCGCACAGGAGCACCGCCACCTGGGGAGCTCTGCGCTGCTCTCACCCAACAAAGGATAACCGTGGTCAGGGGATCGTCCTGAGGCTGGTCTTCCGTTCACCTCGCCCCTTAGCCGGGTATCACCGACCCAAAGCCCACCTAGGCCAGGAGTCGACAGCTCTGGAGGGAGGTCCGGTGCCGCCCTTACCGTACAGAAAATCATACGGTCGACTGGAGGAGACGTTGCCCCAGGTCCCTGACTTCACCCCGCACCGGGTTTGAGACACCTGCGGGTTGGCCTGGGGCTCCTCGATAGTCACTACATGGCTCATAGTGTCGACTCTTCCCTCCGGTCAGCCGGGACCAACTAGAAAAGCCTAGCTGTTGTGCGCACGGGAGCTATGGTAACCTCCGCCAGAACGCTGAGAGAAGGGGCGGGGCGAGGAGCAGGAGAGGATGGTCCGGACGAATGCGCGGGGAGGGGCTTGGAGCGGAAGGGGCGGGGATTGTGTGGGAAAGGACCAGTAGGGTGAAGAAAAGGGAGGGGTGGGGCGAGACTCAGGAAGGGAAGGAAGTGGGGAAAGGAGAGCGCGGAGGAGCGTAAAAGTGTGTGTGGGGTGGGGAGAGCAGAAGGATGGAAAAGAAGGGCAGGCTTGAGGAGGGAAGCGTGCCGGCTGGGGAAGGGCGTCCTCACTTCCCACTGCACTTACAAGAGTACCGCGAGCCCTCGACCGCCCTCCTTGAGCCCTCGCCCGGAGAGCAGCCAGATGCTGCTCTTCAAATCCAGCAGAGATTTGACCATTACAATTCTTTTTTTTTTTTTTTTTTTTTTTTTACAGTCTTGATGTCTTTTATTTTTTTTACATTTATCACGCCATGAATTCATAGGGAATGGGTTCCAACAGCTCAGGCTCCTTTCCATTGGTTCTCACAAAGTGTGCTTCTCTGGGTGGGGCAGGCTGGCGCTTCAGTTGAACCCAAGTACCTTTCTCCTTGGCTTCCTTCTTTTTCTGATCATTTTCCTTTACGCGCTTCAGGAAGCTGTCTCGGCTCTTTGAGTGCTTAATGTGCTCGATACGTACATTAATTCTCTTAGCAAGAATCTTGCCCTTAACTTGTTTGTTGACAACAATGCCAACAGCATGCTGGGTAACATTGTAGACTCTTCCAGTTTTGCCGTGGTAACATTTGTGGAGCATTCCTTTTTGAACAGTGCCCATTCCCTTGATGTCCACAATATCACCTTTCTTGTAGATTCGCATGTATGTTGCCAAAGGAACAACTCCATGTTTTCTAAAAGGCCTAGAGAACATATAGCGAGTACCTCTCCTCTTTCCCTTTGTGTTGGTCATTTTGGAGAATTACTGGAAGATGGCGGTTCCGGCCGAAAGGAAGCTGACCATTACAATTCTTAACTCTTTCGGAAATCCCAGGGAAATCTCAATCTTCTAGAATAGTTTAGGTTTTTCATTTCCGACATCCCCTTTCCGCAGCGCTTGTTCTGCTTTTAAAACTATTAAGCAAAATTTTAAACATAGGCAAAGGTAAATGCACTTTTAATAACCCTCACGGACTCATCACCAAGAATCAACAATTAACATTTTGCCCATCTAGTTTCATCCCCTCGCCTGCTCCGTGTTTAACTATTTTGAAACAGATCCCAGACATTTTACCCTTAAATTAATCTGCATCTCAAACTGACACGGATTTTCTTAACTTCACCACAATTATCACATGTAACAAAATTAGTAATTCCTTTTTATCATCTAATACTCAGTACATATTCAAATTAACTTGGCTGAATCCAAAATATCATTTAATAGTTGGGGGGTTTTTTCCCATTAAAAGCATGAAAAAAAAGTCTTCATACTGCATTTTGGTATGTCTCTTAAGTCTTATCCTAGAACAATAGATTTCTAATACTTTGAATGATTTTATTACATGGGATTCTTCTATAAACTTTCTCTCACCAGCTCTGGTTGTCATGAAATACAGGGATCCTAGAAGAAAGGCGTGATAAATGCTGGGCTTTTTCACTTTAATTATAAAATTTCAGAGAAATTAGTTGGTCCCCTAGCAACCTCCAATGTTAACCAGTAAGTTTTGTTTAGTTATCATTAGCAATGCATACATTTTACATATCTGATGAATTTTAATCCATTATTATTTATGATGCTCAAATTATCTTGTTAGGCTAGTGGCACACCTTAGAGTTGACTTCTTTATCCCTTTGATGTGATCTATAGACACTTATAGAATAAGCCTCCTCGGCTGCTATCCCTCTTTCCACACATACTCCTGGTTTTGCTTACTCCTAAACTTCTTGGGGCTTTTGAACCAGCCATATACTTTGTCACTCCCAACTCTTTGCTCAAACTGATTTCTTTGCCTAAAATGTTTTTTCCTATTTATGCACCCCAACTAATATAGGTCTCCTTGAAGACTCAGTGCTAACCTTACTACATTTATGTAGCTTCCCCAAATCCCCCAAATAGATTGAGGGTTCATTCTTTCTTCCAATGCTATAGTAGCACGAATATCATGGATCACCTTGCATTAGTAATGGTTTGCAACTCTCCTGCACACAACTGTGCATTCATTGTGGACACAGTCCTTCACATGGTCATTTGGTATCTCTGAAGTACCTGGTAAATAAAAGCTTAATAAAATGATTCCTAAATGAATAAATACATCCACTTATTAAACAAATTTACTGTCAGGGCACCTAGGTGGCTCAGTCAGTTCCAACTTCGGCTCAGGTCATGATCTCATAGTTTCTGGGTTTGAGCCCCACATTGGGCTCTGTGCTGACAGCTTAGAGCCTGGAGCCTACTTCAGAGTCTGTGTCTCCCTCTCTTTCTGCCCTTCCCCCACCGGTTCTCTCTCTCTCTCTCTCTCTCTCTCTCTCTCTCTCTCTCTTCCCCTCCCCAAAAAAAATAAATTTAAAAAAAGCAATTTACTGTCTACTATAAAATAGGTATTGAAGATTCTGAGATAAGTTATACAGCTCACTGGATGATGAAGAAAACAGACCCAGAAACAAATAAAATACAATGTTGTATGGTGTGATAATATTTTTCTGTCTGTGGGCATAGCTACATTTCCACTTTCTGTCCATTTTCCCCAGAATGCTCCTCACCCCTGGCCCCCCCATCTTACCGCTGCTGACTTCTCATCATTCAAGTTCTCACTAAAATGTCCCCTCAGAAAGACTTACCTCACTGAATCACATAAATTAATCTTAAGTAGCCAACAACCAGCCCCCTCCATAAATACACTGGAAGACATTCACCAATAAATATGTCAAATGTGATGAGATAAGTGACTATGTGAATGTCTTACATAGACTGTACTGGCCATTTTACAGGAGTTGCTCACTCTCTCCCTTGCTGGGAGGAAGCAAGTAGCCATGTTGGGGACCCTACGTACCAAAGTACTGATCCTCTTGGAGCTGAGGGCAGCCTCCAACCCACAGCCAGCAAGAAACCAAATCCTTCAATCCTACAACTGCAGGAAACTGAATTGTGCCAACAACTTGAGTGAAATTAAAAGCATATCCTTCCCAGGGCATGTGGGTGGCTCAGTGGGTTGAGCATCCATCTCTTGATTTCGGCTCAGATCATGATCTCATGGATCATGAGTTCAAGCCCAGTGTTGGGCTCTGTGTGGACAGCATGGAGCCTACTTGGGATCCTCTCTCTCCCTCTCTCTCTGTCCCTCCCCTGCTCATACTCTTTAAATACATACATACATACATTAGAAAAAATACATATGTACATACATACTTTAAAAAAAAAAAGGATATCCTTCCCCATTAGAACCTCAGATAAGACCACAGTTTCATCCAATATCTTGATTGTAGTCTTGTGAGACCCTAATCAGAGGAGCTACTTAAGCCATGTCTAGATTCCTAACTATAAAAAACTGAGATAATAAATGTGTATTCCCACTAGGTTTTTGCTAATATTGCTACACAGCAAGAATTAACTAATGTGTAATCTTTATGAAATTACATTCTGAGTCTTGTGGTTTACTTGTATAAAAGTAACTTTGATAATGTAGAGAGGCGTAAGTTAATAAAAAACCCATGTTGGGAGACAGTTGGCCGTGTTTCTGCTTGTCTTGTAAGGGGGATACTGTCTGCCTTGTTCCTTTGTGTAGGAAACAACCTTGGACAATAGAGATAGCGTGTGATTCTGGAGCAAAGGGCAGGTTTGCTAACAACTTTAGAAGTCAGATGGTCTCCCTTTGAGCAAAGGGCATACATTCTTACTGCCTATTATTAAAGATTTGGGTTTCCTAATATCATTATTTTTTTCCTATAATGCAACCCAGTGTGTATGCAGATGTCATCTGGCCTTCGTTACATCACCGTGTGGGAATTGGGGCTCAGAGAACTGGCACAAAAATGCTGATACATTACTGCTATGGCTGTAAGAAATAAATTATCCCTTATCTCTAACCTAACAGTTGTCTGGCTTCTATTAGCGTTCATGGGACTGTGGTAGGCAAATTGGGTAAAATTTCAAAACCTTCAGAGTTCTTGAAAAGCTACAGAGCATAATGTATTGCACATCTTTAGCTGTGAAATTTGGAAAGCTTTCCCCCATCCCCAGAGACAGAAGTGTAAATACTATACAAAATTACCTCCAAACTTATTAACTAGGGAAGTGAGAATTCAGGACCTGTAATTCTTCTGTCTCAGCATATGGTGTCACTCCTCTACCAACATCAACTACCCACCCTTGCTTGGTGAAGTCTCCATACCTGGAATTAGTTAGGCATGAAAAATAGCTAAGTACTTTCATCATGGAGGGATTTTAGTTGTTGCTTGTTACATTACTAGGGCTGTCATCCACAGAATGCTTGGTGCCATTCATAGGTGATGTTCCCATTCAGTACTTCACAATAACGTATTCACTGTACTATAAAAAAAGTCCATTACAGTCACCTTTTCAACTCTTGCTGCCTACTAATATAGCAATTACAATAGCACTAACAAAGAGCCCCAGGGGCTTAAAATAGTAATGTATTGCTGATTATAATCATAACTGGGAAGTGAGAATGTGATATGAAATGTACTAATCAAACAAGCCTCTGAGTTGCCTCTATAAAACAGATGGTTGAATCTAATCTCTCTCTCTCTTTTTTTTTTAATTTAAATTCAAGTTAGTTAACATACAGTGTAGTCTTTAGTATTGGCTTCAGGATTCATCCCGTGATTCATCTCTTTTTTTTTTTTTAATTTTTTTTAAATGTTTTATTTATTTTTGAGACAGGGAGAGACAGAGCATGAACAGGGGAGGGTCAGAGAGAGGGAGACACAGAATCTGAAACAGGCTCCAGGCTCTGAGCTGTCAGCACAGAGCCCGACGCGGGGCTCGAACTCATGGACCGCGAGATCATGACCTGAGCCGAAATCGGCCGCTTAACCAACTGAGCCACCCAGGCGCCCCCCGTGATTCATCTCTTACATAAGACACCCAGTGCTCATCCCAAAAAGTGTCCTCCTTAATGCCCATCACCCATTTAACCCAACCCCCCATCCACCTCCCTTCCAGTTTGTTCTCTGTATTTAAGAGTCTCTTATAGTTTGCCTCCCTCTCTGTTTTTATCTTATTTTAGTTTCCACACGCCACCTACTCTCAATTTAATCTCTAATTACAGCTCTCTAAAATTGTGTTTTTCTTGGAGGAAGTGGGTTTTTGAGATTTTTCTTGGGGGAGAATGGGAAATACTAAATGTCATTGTTTTATACTCCTACGTTTCCTTTAATACTAAAACCATCCTGTTGCTGGGTAAACTCCAGAGACCTAGGGCCCTGGGGAACTGACCCAGCCAGACCTGAAGGAGTTGCTGAAGATTCTTGGTCCTGTCACGAGAAGGAATTCAAGGACATACACTCAGCATAGTGGATGAGTAACAGAAGCAGGAAAGTTTATTAAATCAAAAAGTACACTTTGGAAATAGGAGAGCAAGAAAGAAAGTGAGAGCGATGCATGCCCTGAGGGTTTGGGTGTCTTGTTATTGGCCTTTGCTAACTAGGAGTCAGAATATTTATTACTTGGGAAACAATGTTTCATGTTTTTTCTTCCTAATTTGGTCAGAGGTTTCTCTTAACAGCATCCACAACCTTGGCTCAGTCTTGTTAAATCTAGCTTCTTGTGGAGTGCTGCCAGGACAGGCTTCTGACTTTCCCAACAACTGGCCATGACTTCCTCGGTGCTGGCCTCCAGGTATCCTGTTAGAACCTAACTAACTGCCTGCTCTAACAATCCCACAAGTCTAAGACATTTAGACTGAGTAAGAAAAGTAAAGAATGACGTTAATGTAAAAACCAATCATGAACCTTAAAGCTTACCTCTTCATAAATTAAAAGGCAGAAGAAAAAGTAACCTACATGTGTGGGGTAGCTGTGCCATTCTGAAAGAAGAGGAGAGGCAAGTAGCTGGATATAAACAACTAAATATTTCACCTTGGAAAGGAATATCTTTTGGTCCTCTTTTTCATGGGCAGCAGAATACTCCATTCTGAAGAAGCAGTTGTTGGAAGGGTTTTAAGAGTCACAGTGCTCAGGGAGGAAACTAAGAGATTGTTAATATCTTGAACACAGCTCATTAAAGGAAGTGGGGGCAGGGTAAGAAGGGGCTGTTACCCAACTGCAGAGTTAATACCTATACTTCTCAAGCTGTTCCAAAAAATAAAAATGGAAGGAAAACTTCTAGACTCATTCTATGAAGCCAGCATTACCTTGATTCCTAAACCAGACAGAGACCCCATAAAAAAACAGAACTACAGGCCAATATCCCTGATGAACATGGATGCAAAAATTCTCAACAAGATACTAGCAAATCAAATTCAACAGCATATAAAATGGATTATTCACCATGATCAAATGGGATTCATTCCTGGGCTGCAGGTCTGGTTCAATATTCACAAATCAATCAATGTGATACATCACATTAATAAAAGAAAGAATAAGAACCATATGATCCTGTCAATAGATGCAGAAAAAGCATTTGACAAAATACAGCATCTTCTCTTAATAAAAGCCCTCAAGAAAGTTGGGATAGAAGGAACATACTTAAACATCATAAAAGCCATATATGAAAAGCCCACAGCTAATATCATCCTCAATAGGGAAAAACTGAGAGCTTTCCCCCTGAGATCAGGAACATGACACAGATATCTACTCTCACCACTGTTGTTTAACATAGTGTTGTAAGTCCTAGCCTCAGCAATCAGACAACAAAATGAAATAAAATGCATCAAAATTGGCAAAGAAGAAGTCAAACTTTCACTTTTTGCGGAAAACATAATACTCTAAATGGAAAACCAGAAAGATTCCACCAAGACTCCTAGAACTGATACATGAATTCAGCAAAGTCACAGGGTACAAAATCAATATACATAAATAGATTGCATTTTTATATGCCAATAATGAAGTAACAGAAAGAGAGATAAAGAAACTGATCCCATTTACAATTGCATCAAGAACCATAAAGTACCTAGGAACAAACCAAACCAAAAATGTAAAAGACCTGTATACTGAAAACTATAGAAAGCTCATGAAGGAAATTGAAGAAGACACAAAGAAATGGAAAAACACTCCATGCTCATGGATTGGAAGAATAAATATTGTTAAAATGCCAATACTACCCAAAGCAATCTACACATTCAATGCAATCCCAATCAAAATTGCACTGGCATTCTTCTCAAAGCTAAAACAAACAATCCTAAAATTTGTATCAAACCACAAAAGTCCCTGAATAGCCAAAATAATATTGAAGAAGGAAACCAAAGCAGGAGGCATCACAGTCCCAGACTTTAGCCTCTACTACAAAGCTATAATCATAAAGACAGTATAGTATTGGCACAAAAACAGACACATAGACCAGTGGAATAGAATAGAGAACCCAGAAATGGATCCACAAATGTATGACTGACTAATCTTTGACAAAGCAGGAAAGAGCATCCAATGGAAAAAAGATAGTCTCTTTAGAAAATGCCACTGGTAGAGCTGGACAGCAACATGCAGAACAATGAAACTAGACCACTTTCTTACACCATACACAAAAATAAACTCAAAATAGATGAAAGACCTAAACGTGAGACAGGAAACCACCAAAACCCTAGAGGCGAAAGCAGGCAACAACCTCTTTGACCTCAGTCTCAGCAGTTTCTTACTCAACACATCTCCAAAGGCAAGGGAATTAAAAGCAAAAATGAACATTGGGACCTCATGAAGATAAAAAGCTTCTGCACTGCAAAGGAAACAATCAACAAAACTAAAAGTCAACTGATGGAATGGGCAAAGATATTTGCAAATGATATATCAGATAAAGGGCTAGTATCCAAAATTCTATACCAAACACCCCAAAAAACCCAAATAATCTAGTGAAGAAATGGTCAGAAGACATGAATAGACAATTTTCCAAAGAAGACATCCAGATGGGCAACAGACACATGAAAAGATGCTCAATGTCACTCATCATCAGGGAAATTCAAATCAAAGCCACTTGAGACACCACCTCATACCAGTCAGAGTGGGTAAAATGAACAAATCAGGAAACTACAGATGCTGGCGAGGATGGGGAGAAACAGGAATACTCTTGCACTGTTGAGGGGAATGCAAACTGGTTCAGCCACTCTGGAAAACAGTGTGGAGGTTCCTCAAAAAATTAAAAATAGATCTATCCTATAACCCAGCAATAGCACTACTAGGAATGTACCCAAGGGATACAGGAGTGCTGATGCACAGGGTCATGTGTACCCCAATGTTTATAGCAGTGCTTTCAACAATAGCTAAATTATGGAAAGAGCCTAAATATCCATCAACTGATGAATGGATAAAGAAGATGTGGTTTATATATATAATGGGATTGTACTTAGCAATGAGAAAGAATGAAATCATTCCATTTGCAGCAACATGGATGGGACTGGAAAGTATTATGCTGAGTGAAATAAGTCAGTCAGAGAAGGACAGATATCATATGTTTTCACTCATATGTGGATCTTAAGAAACTTAACAGAAGACCATGGGGGAAGGGAGGGGGAAAAATAGTTACAAACAGAGAGGAAGGGAGGCAAACCACAAGAGACTCTTAAATACAGAAAACAAACTAAGGGTTGGTGGGGGGTAGGGAAGAGGGGAAAATGGGTGATGGGCATTGAGGAGGGCACTTTTGGGGATGAGCACTGCGTGTTGTATGTAAGCCAATTTGACAATAAATTATATTCATAACAAAAGGAAAAAAGAATTATCAGTGCCAATATGGGGGTTATTGGATATTACTAGAGGGAAAAATCAGTTCAACATTTGTTTCTCTGCTTATTTAAGAGATCTTTTCTTTTTCACCCAATGCAGGGGCCAACGTGAGGGCCCACACTGTGCCCAATGCTAGCCCAAACTCAAAACCCTGAGATCAAGACCTGAGCTGAGATCAAAAGTCAGACACTGAACTGACTGAGCCACCCAGACACTCCTGGATAAGAGATTTTTCTATGGGAAAAAATACTTCTAGATTCTTTGTAGTAACAGGGCAAAATAAAGCTTTCTTGGGAATAATTTGTCTAAATAAAACTTTATGCTGTGTCAACCATGTGCTAACTGCTGTTGGGGCACCAAAATGAGTATGATAAGATCAAAGCATGTCATCTGCAAATTCACAATATCTCTTTATGACAAAATCATTATTTTTTACTTAAAAGCAAGGACATGACTTAAGCTCTTCAAATAAAACTTAACTTTGTTCCATATCACCTAAAAGGGTAGTGAAAAAGGACATCAAAATTATTAAATTCATTTGCTACCCATGAAGCAGTGTTTTCCAAAGTACATTTAGTGGGATGCGACCAGTGTAGTTTTCCTTGTTTTTCAAATGTAGATAATTGACTTCTTTATCCTACTCTGTGTACACATTGTCATCATTGGTCCCTGCAAGGTCACTTTATTTATTTTCATTTATCCCTATTCTCTTCCCCCATTCTGTCAAAAGCAAGTCTTTTTATACATATGTATTCTTGTGTGTATTTTTGGTTTTCGTACCCCTTCTTTAATTTTATGTGAATGGTATTGGGCTATGTATCCATTCTCTTTCTTACCTTTTTTCACTACCCATATGCTTTAAAAAATTTTTCCATGTTATTTTGTGTGTGTTGTCAATTTCTTCCAGTATGTGCACAGTACACTCCATTTCCCTATCCACCCCCACAGTCATGAATGCCCACATTGCCTCCAGTTCTCTGCCACAGAAGCATGCTGTGACAATTATTCCCATACACGTTCCCTTATGGGCTTGCTGGGAAGTTCTTCTCAATACAGATCCAGAAATAAAATTGCTGAATCACAGAATATGCACCTATTCTTAAATTAACTGGATACTGACTAAGTGCCCTCCAAAATGGCAAGACCATTCCACATTCCCAACAGTCACCTGGGAGGATTCCTGCATCCTTACTAGCACTTGGCATTATTCACTTTGCTAATTTTTGTCAGTCTAATGGGTATAAAGTGATATCTCATTGTTGTTTTATTTTCTATTTCTATGACTAGTACTCCTTTGGAATAGCTCTTTTTATGAGTGTTGGCCTCAGTTTTTCTCTTCTGTGTATTCTACATATTCTCTTGCCTTTAATAAGTAGGCAAACAAAAACAAGTTGTTTGAATATTTCTGCTTCTATATACTGTCTGTTCATATCCCTTTTCCATTTCTCTATTGGGGTTGCTATTCTCTTATCATTACTTTCTAGAAGTTCCTTAAATATTCTAGAATCAATCCCTTGTTGGATTTAGATATTTCAAATACCTTTGACCCATTCATCATTTGTTAAATTTGTCTATAGTTTCTATTAAAAGATAAACTGAGATATATTAAGATTTTTAGGAGCAAAAATTCGTTCAAAATGGGCAGCAGAAATGGTTAGGAATGCTTGCTGCACTACTGGAGCACAGAGAGAGGCTTCTACAGAGAAAAGGTGGAAGAAAAGTAAGGAAGTTATTGATTGGCTACAGCGTAAATCCTAGTTGGCTGTGATTGGTTGTCCTTAGCCTTTTGATTTTGTAAACTTGAGGTATTTGTAGGTTTAGATTTTGGTTTGCTTAGTGTAGGCCACTGCAGCATTAGCACCACATCAGTCTATTGGTTTGTTTAATTAATTTAACATGTCCTATGTAAAACCTTAAGCCTTTATTTTGATGTAAAAATATATATATATATATATATATATATTTACTTATGATGAGCGAAAAACTCTCTAAAGACCTGATGGACAAGGGAAGCCATCTTAGATTTTTTTCTAAGTTAGCATGATGGTATATAAACTTTGTTCAAACCAAAAGCCTGATTTATGGACTGCCACACATGCATTGTACATCTGCTTTGTGAATGAGTAGCACAAAGGAAAACCCATCCTGTTCTTGAGATATCAATCAGTGTTCTTGTTCCCTGCATTCCTTTATGATAACATTCATGATTCCTGCCTATATGCTAATCTATCATCTTTTGCGATGTAAAGAAGTATATACCCTGTAAAAATTGTTCATTCTCCAGAGTACTTTCATTCCTATGAAGAATGTGTTTCCTGGGCAGCTGTCCTAACTTGGGCTCAAATAAAACTCTCTTTCTTTACTTTTAGAGATTCTAAAAGTTTGTTCAATTTGTGTTGACAAAATTTGTGCTTTTGAAATGCCATCAGGTGTACACCACCCCTCAGTATAAAGATAACCTCTACCAACTTTATATTAATGTATTTTTTGGAGCCCTAAGTAACAGAGACATGCTATTAAAGTTGGGATTTTTTTTTTACAGATTTTATTTTTAAGTGACCTTACACCCAATGGGGTGGGGTTCAAACTCACAACCCAAAGATCAAAAGTCAAACACTCCACTGAGTCAGCCAGGCACCCCTAAAGTTGGGAAGATTATTTTAAAAAAAGAGATAAGCTCCTCCACTATCACTACCTTTCATTGATTTCTTAGTTTGACCTTTCACATGTAGACTTTTAATGCATCCAGAACCCTACCCTTTGATGTGGTGTTTAATTTTCTTCAGTTTGTTTTCTTTTCCCCATTGATTTGTTTAGTCATGTTTATTGTACATTACCTTCCAAAGTGATGTTGATGTTGCTAGTCCAAGAAGCACTGTTTCAATAGCAAGATACTAAATAGCAGTAGCAAACACCTAGTTGAAAGAACTGATAATAGTGGATAAAGGTGAGTCTAGGAGAATATAAGGACAATATGTTGTTATTAGTAAACATATCAATCTATAATGAAGTAAAAATCATGCTTATTAAAAATTTTTAGATGACAAAATGGGGATGTTTTAGTAACTTGGAAAATACACATAGAGAAATTACTTCCATATAGCACCAGTTCACAGGGGCACCTGGACGGCTCAGTCATTTAAGCATCCAACTCTTGATTTTGACTCAGGTCATGATCTTGCAGTTCGTTCAAGCCCTGCATCAGGCCCGGCGCTAAGTGTGGAGTCTGTTTGAGATTCTCTCCCTCTCTCTCTCCTCCTACCCCACTCACGTGCTCTCTTTCTCTCTCTCAAAAAAAAAAAAAAAAAAAAAAAAAAGGTATATAGCACCAGTTCATAGACATACATACGGATTCCTTGAGCTAAATCTCTGAAATACAGAAAAAAACCTTGGTTAGGTGACACTGAAAGTTTTATTACCTAAAATATACTAGGCAGCTATTTGAACTATGCCTTGAAGTCCTGCTCTAAAAAATAAGTCCAGGGGCACCTGGGTGGCTCAGTCCGTTGCTTAACTGACTCTTGATTTTAGCTCAGGTCATGATATCAGGAGTTGGTGGAAAGAGGCCTGCCTCCAGCTCTGTACTGAAATCGCAGAGCCTGCTTGGAATTCTCTCTGACCTCTCTCTCTGCCCCTCCTCCCACTTGTGCTCTCAAAATAAATAAATAAATTTTAAAAAATAATAAGGTAAAAAAGAAATAAGTTCATTCCTTTTTCCCAACAATTTTCTGCATGAAAGAAATCCCCACAATTGCAAATAGTAGGTGCCAGTTTACTTATATACCTAATTGAACTCAAGAAATGCCAAGGAAAAGTCATTTTTCAATTTTATTAACTGGTATAGTTGCCCTATGATTAACAATTCATACTGAAATCAAATCAGTTAGAAAGGGAGCTATAAAATAGTGTATTGGGTATGGTATGAGTATTAGAATTTTCCCCTCACATTTGTGGATTGGATTGTTCAAAGCTCTTTGCTGATCATGTTTAACTAAACCAGAAGAAAAGAGATGGAGGTGGGGGCGGGGAGGGAGGAGAAGGCAAATAATAACTCGAGCATGAAATATGTGGAACTAATCTGTTACTCAAGGGAAACTGGCTTTCACTCGTGTTTCTTTTGTTTAGGGTGGACAAGTCATCTCACCTTCTTGGGCTTCAGTTTTCCATTGGTAGATTGAGAGGTTAAGAGATATGAGTTACCATCTCACTACTTTCCCCTTTTTCCAGTCTTCCCCAAGTTGATTGACAAATTCTTTGCCCTTTCATCCCGCCCCTGCGCCTGCGCGAAAGAAGCGCCCTTCATTTAGCCTCTCTGCGCACGCGCCGTTTTAAATCTTTTTTCTCCCCCTCCTAATTCCCCCTTCGTCTGAGAGAGGCAGGACTTCCTGTCCCTTGTAGAGCCACTGCCGGAAGTGACTGAAGGCAAATCGGCGTTCGCCGAGCCTGGGAGAGTTTAGGGTGGCTGTGCTAGTTGCTGCTGTAGGCTTGCAAGATGCCAGGTCTGGCGGCCGCAAGCCCTGCCCCGGCTGAGTCACAGGAGAAGAAGCCGCTGAAGCCCTGCTGCGCCTGTCCGGAGACCAAGAAGGCGCGCGATGCTTGGTCAGTGCGCAAATGGGGAGGGAGCGGCGGGCAGGCCCCATGCGCTGCCTTCCGGTACCTCCGTGCCCTCCCCGGCCTTGGGCTTTCACTGGTCCGAGCTTTGCCGTGCTGCAGTTTTGAGAGTTAGAGGACCCAGTACTCGTGTCTGTTGACTGAGCCCGTAGCCCAGCCCCGAAAGATGGATGAAAGGTTAGGAGAGAGGTCAGATTGAACCGGGCTCGCTTCGCACACTCACTCATAGGGTTTTTGAGCATCTGTTTCTGTGTCAAGCACTGCCTTAGGTCTACTAAAGACGTAAAGATGCTACTTGATTTAAAGAAGCTTATAGGTAGTGGAGATACTAATGATTGCTATTACCACGTGGTATGTATGGGCTGTGATGGAAGATTTGGCAAGACAAAAGAGTAAAATTTTCTGGTAAAATTTTGGCATAGTGGGACCCGGTACATTTCTTAAAGTACTGAAAAGTTTCCCTTACCTCCCCCCTATCCCCCCACTCCCGGGTAGGTGAATTAAAAATCAGACAGTCTGACATAGGTGACAGTATTCAGGCTAGCACATCTGAATTCCTGTCAACCCACAAAAGGTTTTGTTTGTTCTCATTCTATACAACCTCTGTTGTGGAACAAATCTCATTAGGGGGAATGCTCAGAAAATGTGAATTGTAAACCTCTCCCTCTTTTTTGCCCTCACATAAAATAATCACAAGTGGCAT
Organism: Neofelis nebulosa; assembly: GCF_028018385.1. Taxonomy (NCBI): domain Eukaryota; kingdom Metazoa; phylum Chordata; class Mammalia; order Carnivora; family Felidae; genus Neofelis; species Neofelis nebulosa. The sequence goes on from NC_080786.1 coordinate 93,736,781, forward strand.
AATGGAGTTAAGAGTTATAGGAAAGCAGTGCTTTTTATTAATACTCAGTACTTTTCAAATAATACTGTGAAGGGAGAATTGAAAGACTACAATCTGATACTGAAATTGCTTTCATAGTTAACAGTAAGTGCTTATTGAATCTAAAGCTAGTAATGTGTCATGACTAAGAACTTGGAATCCAGAGTCAAGGTTTGAATCTGGTCCACCAACTTTGCGACTTTGAGTAAATTATTTAACACACCTGCCTCCTATGTCTGTAAAATGGGCCTAATAAAAGTGTGTCTGCCTCTAGGATTCCTGTAAGGTTTAATGATACAGGTCTTACACAGTATTCAAAAAGTGATCAGGGAATACTAGCTGTTATCTTCACCAAACATTCATTCATTTGTAATGAATGAGCTATTCATTGCGCAATTGAAGGATGTATAGGATTTGGATCTCTAAAGAAGGAGAACCTATCCTTCAAATTGCTTTTGCATTAATTGTCTATGCCAAAATATCAATAGTCAGGAGTCAGTTTTTTCTTGTAATTAAATTTGGCTTAACTTGATCTTTGCTAAAATTACATTTTCAGGCCCTAGAAATAAAAAGCTGTGTGATCCTAGATTTTACTTAGTGTAAAAAGTTCTTTGATCATTGTGAGGGAGGCTCATCAGGCTGCTTGCTGTTGCCTGCCAGATCTTGCCGTTTATGTTGTTGGGTGTATTATGATTAGAAGGAGATTCATTTAGGTCTATTTGAATGTAGAGCAGAATAAAAGATTTAATTCCTCTGTGACAGGCAAAAAATTCAGTTCCTCTCTCTGTCCTTCATTTAGCTTAAGTATTGTATTCAGGGGCGCCTGAGTGGCTCGGTTGATTAAGCTTTGCCGTGATCTGAGGTTGTTGGGTTTGCCCCGCTTGGAGCTCTGTGCTACCAGCTCAGAGCCTGGAGCCTGCTTCCAATTCTGTCTGCCTCCCTCTCTGCTCCTCCCCCGTTCATGCTCTGTCTCTCAAAAATGAATAAACATTAAAAAAATTTTTTTTTAATTTTTTTTTTTAACGTTTATTTATTTTTGAGACAGAGAGACAGAGCATGAACGGCGGAGGGCCAGGGAGAGGGAGACACAGAATCTGAAACAGGCTCCAGGCTCTGAGCTGTCAGCACAGAGCCCGATGCAGGGCTCGAACTCACGGACCGCGAGATCATGACCTGAGCCGAAGTCGGCCGCTTAACCGACTGAGCCACCCAGTCCCTAAAATTTTTTAGGTGCCCCTAAAAAATTTTTTTTAACATAAGTATTGTATTCAGATGATCGATTTCATTAGAGAACTGTATTGTTCCTTTGATATGAACTAGAGGCAATATTTGATATGCATAATTATTTCTTTAACCCCAACTACATTCCATCAGATCCATGTTCTGCCTCATTCCCCATCACTGTCATGCATATTTACTATTGTACTAATGCCTACTTTGTTAGATAACAAGTACATTTTGTTTTATAGCATCATTGAGAAAGGAGAAGAGCACTGTGGACACCTAATTGAGGCCCACAAGGAATGCATGAGAGCCCTAGGATTTAAGATATGAAATGGTGAGCATGATACTTTCTGATTGGGAAGATAATACATAGGGTTATTGCTTCAAATTTGTGCTTTATAGATTTAGCAGTCACCAGAGAACATTCTATTCAAAAGGTAATTCACCTGGATGCTTAAGTATACTTAAAAAATAATTTTCAGTTTCTAATGTAGGGAGTAAATGATGCTAATAAGGTGAGAATCATTCAGTGGATTTAAGGAGGGGAGAATGTATCTTTCAAAAAGGGGCTTGATAAAAGCCTTTAGAGTTATGTTAGAGTCAGAAGGAATAATGGTTTTGGAAGTTCAAAATATTCAGTTGTCTGACTTAAAGGAACTAAAAGGAAAATATTCTTTATTCCTTGTTTCTGATGTGGGTCTTTTAAATAGGGAGTAGGCAGTACATGGAAGCATTGCTTTCTGCAAAAGAAAAATAGAATTATTGCTATTTCTTTTGTACCATGCTTCTAATAATACTAAAACCTCAGACCATTTTTTAAAAGAACTTTGAATCCAAATTTTAATGCTGAAAGGGACTTTAAGTTATGTGTATACAGCAATACCATAGATAAATGATCTTTTGTTTGGAACTCTTTCTTCAGATAGCAACTTAACCCATTCCTAGGTCTCTGTCCCATAGTCTCCTTATTAGAGATGCTTTCACTCAACACTCCCATCTGAAATAGCGTCCCTTCCCCATCACTCTGCCAGCACTATCCAGTAGAACTTGCTGTGATAATGAAAATATTCTGTACCTTCAGTCTCCACTCTGGTAGCCACTAGCCCTGTGTGGCTACTGAGCCCTTAAAATGTGGTAGTAAAACTGAAGAACTGAATTTTTAGTTTTATTTAATTTTAATTTTAATAGCCACATAGGGCTAGTGGCTACTCTTAACATCACTGCCTGCATATTAGGTATGTATTTATTATCTGCATTGTTTTACTGCAACTACAGTGTAAGCTCTGAGAAGAATTTTCTGCTTGGGGTGCCTGGGTGGCTCCGTCAGTTGAGCATCTGACTCTTGACTTTGGCTTAGGTCATGATCTCACAGTTTATGAGATGGAGCCCTGAGTCATGCTCTATGGGGAACAACTCAGAACATGTTTGGGATTCTCTCTCTCCCTCTCTCTGCCCTTCCTCTGCTTGCTCATTCTCTTTCTGTCTCTCTCAAAATAAATCAATAAACATTTTGTAAAACATGGGTACTAAGGAGGGCATTTGTTGTCATGAGCACTGGGTATTGTATGTATCTGATGAAGCTCTGAATTCTACTCCTGAAACCAGTATTGCACTGTATGTTAACTAAAATTTAAATTAAAAAATAAATAAATAAAAAATTTCAGAACATACTGGTTTTCTAATAGAAAAAAAAAAAAAGAATTTTCTGCTTTACTCACTGTCATATTCCCAGGACCTATAATTTTGCCTGTCACATAGTAGGTGCTCAACAGAGGAATATTAATTAAATGAATAAATAAATGAGGAACTAAGGCCTATAGATATGGAATGACTTCCAAGGTAAGTTGCAGGATCAGATCTGCAACCTCTTGTCTCCAGGCAGATTCCCTCTGCTTTTTGCCCATCCCTTCCACTGCCCAACATCCATATCACACTGCCAGTTTTAACTTAATAATAGCTGAGAGATAATGTCAAAGTCACATACTAATATAACAGTAATAGCCTGGTTTCTTTCTCTTTCACCTCTCTACTGCCTCTTTAGAATTTCATACATAGCTAGTCTTACTCATTGAGCTGTAAAAAAAAGGACAGATAAGGAACCTGTTCCAAGCTGATAAGTATCACTATGTAGTAGAAAATAGTCTAGGCTGAAAGTCCTGAGGCTTAATTTTGATTGTCAAGCTTAGCATGTATTTTGCTTCAGCTACATTTAACATTCATCAATACATTAAACCTCTGTGGATTTCACTTTTTTAATTTATAAGAAGACCCATAACGTATTTTGTGATTTTTATATTTAGTATGGTATATCTACTCTGTGTGTACATGACATACTTAAGTGGCTTTTAGATTACATGGTTATTTAAAGAAATTCCATAGTGAATCATTTTGTAAAATAAGTAAGTTTGGGTGTGTGGGGGGGGGGGGTAGGGGTGTTCTTTAAAAGTATAATTATACCTATTAATTATTTTTAAAGACCTGGAATGTCAACATTTGTACACGGTTTCCTTGTTTATATTCTTACTCTTTTCCTAGGCAGTGGTATAAAGTGTTGGTGCTAATACCAAGCCTGTCTTGATAAAAAGGGTGATTTTTAAAAATGCTAATTTTAGGAGCATCAGAAGCATCTCTTGGACTTCATGTCTACCACAAAAGTGCTACAACTGTTGTCATAATTAGCACAAATTCACAAGGACTAGAAAATATCATAGTTTTCTTTATATTATTGGGACAAAGTTAGAGGGATACCTGTGTACTTCATTTGTGTGTAAAAGAAAATGCAAGAGCTTTGGACTTAGAAAACCTGATGTTTAACTGATTGTGTGGTCTTGGGCAAGTCCTTAACATTCTGAACCTTAGTTTACTTCAAAGAGTCATTGTGATGATTAAATGACAGGTGTACAAATAGGATTTGTAAACTATCAAATAGGAGCCAGAATGGAATAGCCCATATGTTGGGAGTTGTGGATAGCAGACATCCAATTGAGGTCTGTTGGTTATATGACCTGATTATGTGTTTTTGAATCCCAATTATGGCAAGAACAATCTGAATCCATGTAGGGCATCTCTTAGAATTCAGATGTCATGTTTTCATTTTCAGCATACTACTGCTTTTGGAAGAGGAACAGGTGTTTGGATCTGCATTGGTCCCAGGTATCCTATTTCCCCAACCCCCATTGGGAAATGGACAAAAAGTGAAGTCAAAAAAAGACTTGCCCAAGTTAAGAATGGGTAGCTGGTGGAATTAAAACTAGAGTCTAGGTCTTTTATGTTCTCCAAAGCATGGATGCTTTACACTTCATTCCTTGCACTTAATGAGGTCTGGTTACCAGCCTACTCATTTTTAGGACTGCACATAGTCTTGATCTTCAGTCCTAAAACTTTATTATGAATGCAAATTAGAAAGACCTGTTGCTGAAATGTGTAGGTGTATATAACTCAATAACCAGGTCATTGGCTGTAAAATCCAACACTACTGTCTACATTGTTATAAGATAAACCAAACTAAATTGATATCTCTTAGACTATTAGACCACATTTTTCTGATGATAGCTTCAAAGGAAAAATATTTTTGCAAACCTAGATCTTCCCAATAATGATCATGAAAGTTCCTTACTTCAAAAACCTTTGTAGATTTTAATGTTATATCCTAAATAAGACAGGTCTTAATTGTACCTTGAATTTAGTAGATTGGGAGTTAATATAAATGTGGGCTACATTCAGCCAGAGGTGCACTTTGTAATCACCTGAGGACTGTTTTCCAAAATTCACAAGCCCTGGGCCCTGATCTCCTGTTGACTCAAACTCCTAGATAATTTTCAGGTGGACCCTTCTTAAGGAACCATTGGCTTAAGCTGAAGAAGTAGCAGGGATATTGCTAAGTATAAACTATCTAAAGATTTAATAGTAGCAAAGGCAGTGACTTGAAAACTGCTCTTAAGGAAAAATAAGTGGGTGATGGTGGTGATTCTAAACACTTTCTTTTATCTTAGGACTATTTCTTTTACTGAAAGAAAAACTAGAGGAACCTAGAACCTACTTAGAAATGTTAAAGAGGAACATTAACAGCTAGTGTCTGTTTTTCTGCCTTTAGGAGTCAGAAGGAACCTTGAGAACCCAGTTTGGGTGCTAAAATCATTGAAAGAAATGAAAGGACTAGCACCAGGCAGTGGGGATACTCAGTATTTACTATTTAACAGAACTTAATAGTTGGTTAAAGTATGCTTAAAATATGCTGATTTCATATACACACATACAACTGATTATGAAAATATGGTTCCAACAAAATCCAGCAAAAGTGTCCTTCCTTGCTATTTAAACATTTATTTATTCAATAGATATTTATTGTTTAATACCTAGAAAATGCCAGCATGAGAAAGGTTTCTTCTGTCAAGGACTTTACACCCAGATATATAACCAAGAGGTTGACATCCAGAAGCTTTCAGGAGTAGCCCCTCCTGAGATATAGTTAGTGGCAAAAGAGGTAAAAGTGCTGTGGACTGCTGTCTCTTACAATGTTGAGTGGCTTCATTTTTGGTTATCTTTCCTGCTCAATCCCTTCCTTAAGTGTATTCTTCCTTTTAGCCTTTTAGAAAACAGGTAAGATGTTTGTGTTGTTGATCAGGCTTATCTTTTCTAAACCACATGCTGGGAATAATAATAGCTAGATGAAGGAAGCACTTTCATTGGACTTGAAGAATTGGCTAGCCCAAATTACTTTTTGAAGCATTGTTCTCTCTGCCTTCTGGGATAGGGACTGGGGGTGAGGGTGGGTGAGAACTGTTTGGAGAGAAGCATGGTAGTGATTGACTTAGACCAGCAACCCTATCCTCTCCTACTCTCCCTTTCTGATTTCTAAGTGGATTCAAAACATTACCCTTATTTTGCCCTGGGGATAAAGTGAGTAACTTTCCACAGGAAGCACCTTGTATACAGAACTGACCTTTTGCCATCCACTTCGTGGATCTTTGCCAAACATACTTGAATCAGCAACAAAGGGTTTGCAAAGTCTCTTCTCTTGAATATCTGTAAAAATACACTGCTCTGGACTTTTTGGGACGATATTTTTGAGTAAATAAATAAATATGTATAGTTTTTACTTTAACAGACTTCTAAAGATGAAAAAATGGATTGAACAGTTTCAGTGAGGCTTTTTAGGCAAAACTAGAATTTATTTTTTTTTTTTTAATTTTTTTTCAACGTTTTTTATTTATTTTTGGGACAGAGAGAGACAGAGCATGAACGGGGGAGGGGCAGAGAGAGAGGGAGACACAGAATCGGAAACAGGCTCCAGGCTCCGAGCCATCAGCCCAGAGCCTGACGCGGGGCGGGGCTCGAACTCACGGACCGCGAGATCGTGACCTGGCTGAAGTCGGACGCCCAACCGACTGCGCCACCCAGGCGCCCCGAGGCAAAACTAGAATTTAAGACTGTGCCTTTTATTTCATGACTGGTTTAGAATTATTGTGGCAATTGGTTAATATACTTGGCTGAGGCATTCATTTCTACTGGTCTTAATTCCCTAATTCCATAGGTCTGCCATGATGTTTAAAATCTAATTTTCTAATATAATTTTTTTTTTGTAGGTGGTTTACTCTGTGAATGAATAATTCCTGAAGAATGAAGAAGATTCAATAATTTTGGGAATTTGTGGAACTTTGATAAATGGAAAAAGTATTTATAACTTATTTTTAGAAAAAGGAAATTATCTCTGGTCAGAAATCTTCAAGTGTGTCTCTTTTTGTGTTCCTCACGTCCTCACATGGCATTTATTTTTCTTAAAGGATATAGTATAAAAAAACATCCTGTAATATTAATTTCTTATGTTCTTGTGTCATTCTGGGAACTCTAGATTTTCGTTGTAACGAGAAAGCAGATCCTGATCTCATTCAGTGAAACCTCCAAAATGAGGTGCATAGAAGTAAGGAAATAACCCTTTACCAATTCAGAATGAGTACGGTACCCATATCATCTCATTCAACATTTTATTTTTTATTTTTAACTTACTTAAAGGCAAGAACCGGACAAGCCTTCAATCTTAATATTTTAGATCATTACTATTATTCTTTACTAGTCTGTCTTTTGGGAAAGTTATTCGCTTAGATTTTGGACCACATTAGGGTTCCTTGGCTCAGAAGATCTCAACTGTTTGGCATAATTAATCTGTAGATGTCTAGTTACATTTTAAGATAGACTAGGGGATCATAGTTTAATGCCTACTGGCCAGACAGTTGTCTCTTATTGATTAGAAGCTCGCCCAGGTCAGAGGCTTGACTAGAACAAATAAGTCATCAGTGAAATTAGCTCAGTGCTCTGCTATAATAATGCCTGGGATAGAACATGGAGTTTGGTTTGCTTGCTATAGCAACCCTGTGGTTCTAGAAGCTGCTTATGGGCTAATGAAGAAATTGGCCATATTCTGCCTATTAGTAAGTTGAGTTTCATATTTCAACAACAAAAGATACTAAAGAACATAAGAGAATGTGTAGTGTTCGTATGTCATTCTATGATGGGAAAATTGCCTCTTTTATAAAGGAGCTGAATTAAGGTATTCTTTAGGATTCCTTCTAGTTAATTAAGCATGGCTTTGAAGTATGACAGACTTAGGTTCAACAACTGGCTGTGTCATCTCAAGCAGGTCACAACCTCCTTGGATCTGTTTCTCTCATCTGAAAGAAAAAAAGGGGCATCTGGGTGGCTCAGTCAGTTAAGCATCTTCTTGGTTTCAGCTCAGGTCACGATCTCATGGTTTGTGAGATTGAGCCTTGCGTCAGCCTCTGCACTGACATCGCAGAGCCTGCTTGGGATTCCCTCTCTCCTCTCTCTCTGCCCCTCCCCCACTCATGTGCTCTTGCTCTCAAAATAAATAAACTTAAAAAAGTGTAGTAATGTGCAAGATTGTGAGCACTAATTAAAATGGTGTATATAAAGCATTTGGCACAGTAGCATTTAGTGTTATTAACATTCTCTAATTTTTTGATTCTCATGTTTTCACCTGAATATTTGGATATAATACTTTTAGTAAGTACTTCATAGCTTTCAGAGCATTCTGCTAGGTGAAAAATAGAATCTTGGACTCCTAAGATAAAAATCAGCTTCCATCCAACACCAGTCCTTGGCAGATGGCCATCCAGATTCTGCTTGAATATGTCAACTACAAAAAGGGAGAAAATACAAACTTACCATCCAGTGTTAATTACGCTCTTCCAGGCTTTTCCTAGGCATGTACACATTTTTTAAAATAAAAAATTAGGTCATTTTTCTATGCTACTTACTTTTAATAAAATCATAATATTAGTTTCTTTTTCTCCTTGATAATTTTACCAGCCTGTAATATAGTCCTAAAATATGATTTGTATTGGCTATGTACGAATCCATTCTGAGTTTAGAATAATTTAATCAATTCCCTATTGTTCGTGCATTCATTTATTAAACAAATGTTTTGTAGAATGCTTGCTAAATGTCCAATAGCATTCACGAAATTGAGCATCAGTGTTGAATAGGACCTAAACCTGATGCCTAAATTATTTGTTTTGTTTGTTTTTTCTTTTGTATTTTGTTTCATTGGTTGGTTTTATGGAAACATGTAAGGAAGAAAAGAAGAAATCACCTGAAATCCCACTAGTCTACAATAGGACTGTTTTTTAGTGACCTTGCCTTTCATCTCTTTCTACATGTATATACTTTACTTTTTTTTTTTTTTTTGGCTGCTCCATAATATCATGCATTGGAAGTTTCCATAGGGAATCCTTTACAAATCCTTAAGTAATCACTTAGCTAAGGATAGACCAGAGGCTACACGTGTTTTCGTTTTGGATGAGTACTGCCTGCCCGATCTCTAGAAAGGTTATACCCATTTGCACCTTTGTATCTGAGGGTGCCCATTTCCCTAAGTTCTTAGCAAGGCTAATTTTTTCAGCTTTTGCCAGTTTGATATGCTCACATGATATGTAAAGGAACTAAAGCACTTCTTGACATCTGCCACAGTTAGAAATACATCTCACAAGACCCTCTGCCCATCCTTCCCTAATGCTTAAGCCTTCCCAAAGATTATGCACACCATTTTGGTACTAATAAAAGTAAGAGATGTTACCACAGTGATTTGAAAAATGAAGCACTTCACTTCCTAGTAGGTGACCACAACATTCTGACATACATCTTTGCTAAGCCCCTGCTATTCACAGTAATTCCCAAACTCTTAATACAGACAGTCACACCATTCTTTCTAATCATTTTTTTCCTAACCTTAACATTTGACTGGAAGGTTGATGAGAATAGGACTATGACCCTAAGCAGGGCTTACCTTAGGATAACTATACCTTTCGTTGGTGTGGTGTAAGGCTGTTGGAAAAACCATAATCCCAATTTTACAAGTGAGTGAGGTACTCAGTTTAAGGAAATTGCTGTGGTCAAACAGCTGGTGACCTGGGATGTGAATCTTGGTGAGTAGAGGTCAAGCCCAATGTTCTCTCCTGTACCAACTAATATAAACCTATTCATAGTTATGAATTCATTTATTCATTCAGTACATATTTAGTGAAATTGTATTATATATAGGGAACTGCCCTAGATATTGAATACTCATGTGTGAATCAGACATACATCTTGTCCTCAAGGAGATGAGAGGCTATTTGACTCAACATTTATTGAGGACATAATAATATGCTAACTATGTGCTAAATAATGAACAAAGGTTAGTAAGACATGGTCCCCACTGTCAAAGAGTTATAATCTAGTAGATACATGTATATAAACTACAAATATATAAAGTTAAATACTCAGTACTATGATGACTATTCCAAGAAGCTTTCCTAAAAAGAGTGCGTGTGTGACTACCCAGGGTTTCTTTAGGTATCAAAAACTAGCTAGCTGGTAGTTCCATCTGTGTGTATCATGGTGATTTTGAAATCAAGTAATAGAAAATCCTCATCAAGGGAAACTCATATGACTAGAAGTCCAGAGTTAGGGCAAGCTCTAGATGAAACAATATCATAGGTTCAGTGATACCATCCAAGACTCAAGTATTTTCATCTCAGAGCTTCCAGGACTGATGAAATCATGTGCTTTCTTATTCAAGTCCAGCAGAAGAAAGAAGCCATTCCCAAGGCATGATTTTTTTTTTTTAAAGTCTGAGCCAAATTAGGTGGTGTGCATTTTTATAGACTAATAATAGTTACCAACAGGATGCCTTATGCTGATCGACTTAAACAGGATCCCTGCCCCACTCCCGCCCATGGATTCATATATAATAATTAGCACAAAACTGGAATTCTGTAACAAGAAGGAAGTGATAAGTGGATTTTGAGTAGGCTACCAATTTTCCACTAAACCATCTTGTTCACTTAACCGAGTCATTCTGAATGGTCAAATTGAGTTTGAAGGAGCATTTCCTCTCATAGTTTACTCAAACTTTTGAGAGAAAAGTATCAGTAGAACACAATAAGTTGTGTAATGTTCAGTTTTCATAGAATAAAACAATCAGCAGATGTTCAGAGAACTTTCCTGAGGAGTAGTCCTTATGGAGATCTTAAGGGAGATCTGAATGTAAAAGCATTCAACTGCAGGTACCAGAACACCTAACTAAGTGCTTAACCAGTAAGTGCAGTTTACTTCCTGTCATGAAGTCTGGAGGTTGAAAGTTCCAGATTTGAGATAGTGGCTCAGTCACACTTTTGAGAACTGGTTTATTCTATCTTTTAGCTCTTTATCCTCATCCTTAAGTATATCATATCTCATGGCTATCATATCTCATGGTAGCTCCAAGCATTACATCACTGCACAAGTATATTCAAGCCAGGATAAAAGGTAGCAGGACTTCTTAGTGTCTGTCAGGAAGTATACTTTTTCCCCAGAAGCTCCTACATGCTCTTCCTTTTATATCCCATTTGTCACATGCCTACACGTAAACCAGTTGCCATCAAGGGGAATGGGATATCGTCCTTGGCTTTGACCAGTCTTATTTCAAACCCTGGCAAGTGGGGGAGAAGCCCACCTTTCTTTAACATATTGCCCAAGCAAGATCACAGTTCCATAAACTAAGGAAAAATGGGGAATGGCTATCGGATAGACAATCGGTGGTGTCTGCCCAAGGTCACGTTGGCAGTGTGTGTCTAAAGCCTACATCATGCCTGTGTTCTGTTTTAATATATATTAGGAAAATGTTAATTTCAAGCTCAGTGTTTTTCAAACTGTATGTGGTTTAATATTTTCCAATTAACAACCACTATTAAGGAGATGGAGGTGGGTGGGAATACAGTTAAAAAACCCATACATTATGCAAGCCCAAAGTTTTTATTGAATTTAATGGCAATTTTCTCTGTCAAATTGCTATAAAAATGTCTAAATTTTCTCAGTTTCTTCCCTTATGTCATCATGGGACAGTAACCGTTCACACACCAGCCATGGTTTACCGCCACACTGGGAGGGACAGTTTAGCCAGCTGACTTCATAATCTGGCCCCAGCCTGCCTCTCCCACCTCGTGTCCTGCTGTTCCTTTTGATTCACCTAAAGCAGGCTATATTCTGTTACCAGAATATGCCGTGTATTTTTGTTTTACTTCTGGACTTGACTTCACATTCTGTTCTCCCTTCCCGGAATGCCCTCCCCTAGTTGGGGAACACCTAGTCATCTTTTTAGACCAGCTTAAATGTCACCTTCCCTGTGATGTTTTTTCTGAATCCTTTCTCCCCAATCCTTTGGGTTTCCTTCGAACCCCAAATACACTTATTTTATTGGATTGCAGTTATTTCTGGGTCACTCTTCCTCATCATACCAAAAGTTCCCTGAAGGTGACAATTGTCTTGCTCATCTTTATATCCCCTGTGCTTGGTGTACATACTTTGCCCTAAATAAATGCTTATGGGATTGAATCAATACCATAAATGATGTGACTTCTGTTTGTTTCCTTTTATTCTCCCCCAATATTTTCTTCTGTGCTTCTACCTGCATATTTATGTATTTCCTTATAAGAACATACCATTTTGACACAAAATGTTTTCCCTCTTCAGTCAAATCTGGATTTAAAAACAAACAAGACACAACTTTGCATTGTCGTATTCCCATCACAGGTTCCGTCCTTCAGGCAACAATATCACTATCGTGACAGCCTCTGGGGCTTATGTACCAGTGAGGCCACACCACCAGGTCAAATCCCCCATAGCATATAAATTCCCAAACGTACTTGGCAAGGTGGGACAACACAGAGAACATACAACTCAAATGACCTGCCCTGTAGTTCACATGCTAGCTCTTTGACCTTCCTTAACCTCTCGGAGTTTGTTTCTTCCATTTAAAAAAGAAAGGTGTCATGGCATGACATGAGGAAACAATGACTGCTTGATAGATGGTAGCATCCTCTGCTCAGATGAGCACGTATGTGGACTGACAAGGCAGGCTGAGAATAACAGTCAGTGGGTCCGTCTGTCTCTTTAAAGGGTCAGAGCCAGCCCATCGGTCAGGCATGCCAAGAAAGACGACCTGCTTTGAAATGTTATCTTGGGCAGGGCCCTGGTTGCTTCTTCTTTCCTGCTTCTGATTTCCTGGCTCATAGCTGGCAGGGACAGCGGCCCTGGCAGCTCTGGGTGCGTGACTAAGGTGGAGGGATGAGCAGCTGCTGCTTGCTGAAGTCAGTGGTTGGTTGGGAGGCAGGCAGGTGACATAAAAGCAGCGTATGGAAATCCCCACACTCTGCTGCTCAAATGACATCCAAGTCATCACTGAGAGGAGGACTGGGGCAGGGCCTTTCCTTCTCCAGGCACTCTCTAGCTCTTTTCCTTTACCACTGATTTCCCCCACTCAACTTTAGAAAGAAGGGAGTAAGGTACACATTTGTTGGTCAAGCGATTTTAATTAAAAAAAAAAGAAGAAGAAGAAAAAACAGGCTTCCTGTAACATGCCATGCATTTTCACAACTCCATGGCTCTACCTCTGCTGTTCTGACCACTAGAGATGCTCTTCTCCCTCTACCTACCTGGTTAATTCAATGCCTGTGCCTCAAACCCAGCATTAGCTCCTATGTAATTCCTTCCTGTACCCAATGTTTCCTTCTAGGCAGCCACCTCTCTTTAAACTTAACTCAGTTATTGTGCCCAACACTGAATTGCCATTGTTTTTTCAAGTGTCTTTCTCTTGATTGAGTGAAAGCTCTTAGGAATCTGATTCTCTGAGTGCTTGGCTCATAGCAGGCGCCCAGTAAATATTTGTTGAGCTAAAAAGTTCCACTCCTCAGCATATTTGACAATTTCTAATTTCTCACTAATTTTGGTTTGGTTATCAGCAGTATAATAAAAGTCCCTGGGGATTGAGCACTCAAGTAGTTTTGGAAAGTTACTGGGTACCACACACCCCCCCCCCAAAGTGTCTCAAGGGCAATAGAATGATAATAAAAATACTAAGTAGCAGCAAGGGAAAAAATCAAGGAGTCATTTGGAAGCCAGAGGGACATGTCTTAATGTTTGCATACTCCAGATTTATTTTTTGGGGACCCAAAATAGACCCCAGGTTCATCCAGAAGTTCCTTGGATGTCATCAGACTTCTGGCGGGTGGGGGAGGGTGCATGTGGGATTGGGAGTCATGGATCTAGTCTATTTCTACTTGCTGTGCAAACTGCTTGGCGCACAGCGCTGAGTCTGACTTGGGATCAGATCCTGGCTGGACCACTTACTGCCTATGGGAACTTGTTACTTAGGTGAGCCTCAGTTTTTTTTAGATCTAGAAGGAAGATAATATTTATTTGGAGGGGTTGTATGATGACTAAATAGTATCTATGTAAAGTACCTTATTGAGGTCCAGCACCGGGTAGGCCGTTTAATGGGTGGTAGTTATTATAATTTGCAAATAATGGGTAGGGTGATTATCTGAGCACTGTAGTACCATTGTATTAACTATGCCTAAATCCAGATATACGCAGGAGAAAGTCAGCTTAGAATTCAAAGAACTGCTTTGCGTAGCCATTTTTGTTTAATGGGTGTCAAATAAATGCCTAGAGATGTTTATAATGTGACTTAATAAAGACTTCTGAGGGGTTTTCCAGTTCTCACTGTTAGGATTTTTCTTATAATAGTCCCCTACTTTCCTACTTGGCTATGTCCTCCCAGCTCAGGAGAGCCCCTAGCCCTCCCCACCGGAGCTCTGAGCAGTACCCGGCCTGCCTGCCTGCCTGCCGGTGCTGTGGTAAATTCTCTGCTCACTTTTCCTTTGTTCTCCCCAGCCTGCCTCACTTGCCCAGAGGTCTTGTCCTCTGGGGAGATATGTTAAGTGCTCTGCCAGCCTGCCTGTGTGCCTGGCCTGTTTTTTCTCACTGCCAGTACCTCTTGGATTCCAATTCCAAACATGGTATCCATCTGGGGTCACCCTTTCTTCCGGTGCCAAGAGAGACGCATTCCAAATGGAACACAAGTGTGCCTCCCGTGCTGGGCTCTCCTCATTCTGACTAGGGACAACAGAGAGCAGGATGTGGCCACTTTATCCCTCACCGCTAAAGTTTTCGATCCCATAGTCCTATCTTTACCTCGGGACAATTTAGATTTTTCTGCTAAGAGCCAAATGTGAAGTCTGCTCTAAGAAACCTAGAGCCCAGGAATCTTGCCAGAGCTCTGCAAAGAAGGCCAGAACCTTGCTGAAGGAAAACGAGAGGGAAAAAAGTTTTAAAATTCTCCATGAAGTATACTATGTTCTGCAATTTATTCCCAAGGCTACTGGAAGCATTCCTCTCAGGAAAGGCAGAGTTGGCGGTGAGAAGCCGGACCTGAGAAGACTCTGGGAGGACAGATTAGTTCATTTTTTGAATTCCCTATGTGGGGACAGTCTTCAAGCCCAGCAAGGCTTTGAGACGCCCTGAAGATGAGTGCTAACGGCAGCACAATGCGCCAGCTTCTCTGGCAGGACCCAGCGTGCAGTGGCTGGAAGCAGGATATGGAAGGGGCTGTCTACCACCTGGCCAACTGCTTCTTGCTCCTGGGCTTCATGGGGGGCAGTGGGGTGTATGGATGCTTCTACCTCTTTGGCTTCCTGGGCACAGGCTATGTGTGCTGCGTGATGTGGGGCTGGTTTGATGCTTGCGGCCTGGACATCATCCTCTGGAGCTTCCTGCTGGCAACGGCCTGCCTGTTCCAGCTGGCACACCTGGTCTACCGCCTGCGTAAAAACACCCTCCCCGAGGAGTTCGATCTCCTCTACAAGACGCTGTGCCTACCCCTGCAGGTGCCTCTGCAGGTGTACAAGGAGATTGTTCACTGCTGTGAGGAGCAGGTCTTCACTCTGGCCACTGAGCAGACTTACGCTGTGGAGGGTGAGACACCCATCAACCGCTTGTCCCTGCTACTCTCTGGCCGGTAAGCTACTGGGTCGCTGCTCAGCATTTCCTCCCTCTGCCCATGCTTCTCATTTCCCAGTGTGTCCCTTTGCATTCTGAGGCCCCTTCCATTGAGGGAAGGATATGGCAAGTCAAACAGACCAAAACAGATGTTTCTAAACATGGGTTTGGTTCCTCTTTCTTAGCATTTTCCAAGAGGAAACAAGATCATGAGGCATCTTCTTGGTTGGCAGGAAGGACTGTGGGTGCGCTTGGTTTTGGGAGGTGTGGGGTGAGTGTTTCTTGAGCCTGGGTCTGAAATGACCACACACACACACACACACACACACACACACACACACAGTATACACACACTGGTGGATCATGCTTAAGCTGTCACAACATCTCTATAAACTCTGGAAAATTGAACATTTCAATAAGGTAGATTTATTCCTTTCATATGTATTCAGTATTTCCTAAGTGCTGACTGTATATACAGGGAACAGTGCCTGTTCCTTGCCAAGGGATCAAGGAAACAGCCCCAATTGTGTTGAGGATATCATATATAGGCTCTGTGGTAAAGCCATTTGGTATACAACCAGATGAGGAGAGGGAATGTTCCTTGTCCACTTTTCCATTCCCATTTGTTCTACTGAGATTCTTTTACAGACCAGTGAAGTACTATAAATCTAAGGACCACACAGTGAGGGAAGAGTAGTGATGCCCACACATATCTCATTGAGGATTTGGTGGAGATACCTTGGACTCCTTTTAGGAAGGGTGACAGTCAAAAATTAGCAGAAATGATCTTTTTTTTTTTTTTAGAGTTTATTTATTTATTTTGAGAGAGAGAGGGAGAGAGCACGTGTGCAAGTGGGTGGGGAGGGGCAGAGAGAGAGAGAGAGAGGGAGAGAGAAAATTCCAAGCAGGCTCTCTGCTGCCAGTACAGAACCCAACATGGGGCTCCATCTCATGAACAGTGAGATCAAGACCCGAGCTGGTACCAAGAGTCAGACAACCAACTGAGTCACCCAAGCGCCCCAGCAAAAATGATCTTAGTCAGGATCAGTGTATGGCCAATCATACCCTGTACATGTGTATTGGCCAATGGCTGATATTTTCAGAAGAAATACCATGGGGCTCTATGCTGTACATTTGGTAGGCATTTGTGGAATCTTTGAAATATTGCCCTAGAGGGACTTACTTGTGGGACTGAGCATTCAAACAGTAAACTACTTAACATGGTATATACTTGGGCTGCCTCAGTGGAAAGCAAGCAAAGTATTTCAAAAGCTTTGTCCTCAGTTTCCTCCCCTGCTTTTTTGAAACCAGGAGAATGTGGTAGAAAAGATAAAGATAGTAATCTTATCAGAAGGCTTTAATTCCAAGGTGGGGGGTGGGGAAGAAACCAGATAAGACTGTCAACCACACAGTGAAAAAGAAAAAAGTTTGAGGATGATAATGATGGTACCACAACTACTACTGGTAGTGCTAATATGCATTTATCTACTAATGTGTAGAAACAAAAGTGTTATATATACATGTGATTTTTTTTGGACTCAAAGTCTTGGGTTGAATAAGCTATGAGGTTTCGTGGGGAGACATTTCATTTCATTCACGAGTAAAGTGAAGTGTAAGCAAGTGGCATTATTTATAAACAAATACATGTGTAAATACAAATACAATATGACTCTTTGTCCCCTATAGTTCCATGCTTAAAATAAAGATAATTTAGGAAACATTCTCATTCATGATCCAGGATATTATTTGCTCCTCATGGCTCATCTGTTCAAAGGAGGGAATTGAGACAGGTGGGAGAAAGGCCCTCTCCACTAGTATGATGCATGTGTATGGAAGTATATTAAGATTATTGTATGGTTCAGCTATCTTTTATGTGATGAATTTAACATGAACTTATATAAGACCACTTCCCCGTGACAGGGAGAGGGGGACTTGCCCCCTCAGTGTGGCTTTTCCTAGTATACTTAGCATCAAAAATCCAAATCAAAAATTAAACAGTTTTGGAGGCACCTGGCTGGCTCAGATTGTAGAACATGCAACTCTTGATCTTGGGGGTGTGAGCTCGAGCCCCATGTTGGGTGTGGAAACTACTTTAAAAAAAATAAATAAATGAAATATTTTTAAAAAAAAAAATTTTTTTTTCAACGTTTTTTATTTATTTTTGGGACAGAGAGAGACAGAGCATGAACGGGGGAGGGGCAGAGAGAGAGGGAGACACAGAATCGGAAACAGGCTCCAGGCTCTGAGCCATCAGCCCAGAGCCGACGCGGGGCTCGAACTCACGGACCGCGAGATCGTGACCTGGCTGAAGTCGGACGCTTAACCGACTGCGCCACCCAGGCGCCCCAGTAAATGAAATATTTTTTTAAAAAAATTAACAATTTTCCCCTTTGCTTTTCAAAGTTTGGAGTAAGAGTCTTACTTTTAAAAAAATTTTTTTAGATATTTATTTTTGAGAGAGACAGACAGACAGAGCATGAGCAGGGGATGGGCAGAGAGAGAGAGAGGGAGAGACAGAGAATCCCAAGCAGACTCCAGGCTCTGAGCTGTCAGCACATAGTCCAATGCAGGGCTTGAACCCATGAACCGTGAGATCATGACCTGAACCAAAGTTGGATGTTTAACCAACTGGGCCACCCAGGTGCCCCAAGAGTCTTATTTGTTATCTTTCAATGTCCTCCTGTCTCAAATTTGCTAAGTTAGAGCTGGGAGCCAAGGCTTCTAGTCTATGACCAGGCTCCGGTTTTAAAGGAGAATCATTGTACCTTGGGCTGGTTACAGTTAGGTACTGAACACCTTGAAGCTGTGAACAAGAACTCTTTGCCAGGAAGTGGGGGCTTCTTGTACAGACCTCCCCATCTCTCATGCAGACTCTCATCTGGAGCCCTTTGCTGAAACCTCAGATGTCCTTTTTTTAAATTTTAATATTTATAACCAATCCCTTTTAAGACTCAGAAAAGCCAAGGGAATTCCCCAAAGTTTATCACCCTGTTAAGCTGTGCTTACTGTTGGTGAGTTTCTCTCATACAAAATTCTCTCATATGCACTGTCTCTTGAGTAGGCAACTAAGCTATTCATGTAGGAAGAAAACCTGTTGTCCAGGAGATCAAGAAGGAAGAAGAGGCTTAAATGACAAAGAGCATAATAGACCAATTGAAATGGCTTCAGGGAGCCATGCAGGCTTATTAGATGTTATAGTCTAAATAATGGCACTCCTAGTAGCTGGCTTGAGTGGCCAGAGCCCTTGCCTGAGGAGCTGGTAAGGTCTGGTGTATGCAGCAACAGGCTCATTCTCTCCTGTTGTCTTTCTTCCTGTATTTGAGAAGCTTTTCCTTGAGATGTTGGTCTGCTTTTTATGGTGACACAAGTGAGTTCATCTGTTCAATGTTCCTTCCTTCTTTTCTTTCTCCCCCATTCCTACCTTCCCTTCTTACTTTTTCCCTTCCAAAATTATTTATGAAGAGTGCTAGGGGCTAAGGATCCAGTGTTAAAATATGAAAAATACTGTTCTTATCTCATGGAGCTATCAAGAAAATCAATAATTAATGTTTGACATAGTGAAGAATAACAGACATAATATTTCCAAAGAGAAATGCAAACTGCACTGAGAGCAGGTACCTGGTGGATCTAACTTTTCGGGGGAGGTCAGATGAAACTTCCTAGAAGAAGAAATGTTTAAGCTGAGATCTACAGAGAAGGTAGAAATTAGGAAGAGATCCAATTGGAGGGTACAGAATCCATGGAGACCCTGAGGTAGGAGAGCATGGCACTTCCTTTTCTCTTGAATCTACTTATTATTCAGGGAAGTTCTGCCTGGCTATCTCTATATATTACCTGGTTTTGTAAGAGCAAATGTGTTTCTTCCATTGGAGACTATAGGCTAACACCACATCCTTGGCTTGGCGTGAGAGCTATATCCCCTCTGTCTTCCATCTTTAGGATGTCAGATAAAAGGCAACAGCTTATTAATTGGTGATGGCCTTTGGTAATCTATATGTAGACATATATATCTAGGCGTTCATTAGGAGCAAGATTTGGAATGCTAATAATCCCATTTGGCCAGAATTTAATCATATGGCTGTACCTAGCTGTGTGGGAGGTAGGGAAATGCAGTCTAGTTGAGCAGCCACAAGGCCAGCTAAAATTCTAGCATTGTGGGGGAAGGGAAAACACAGATATTGGAAAACAGACAACACATTGGATCCCCAGTTCTCCATCTATTCCCATCCTGATCTGCTTTTCAACATCCTATTCATTTTTCAAAACTGAGCTCCAATGTCACCTTTTAGAAATCTGCCTCTTGAAGAGAATTAATTTCTCTCCTTCCTCTATTCTCCTGTTCCACAATAACACAGGCTGACCTACAGTCAGTTATTTATGCATCTGTGATTTCCACTAAATTGTGAAATTCTTAAAGGCAAGGATCAGATCATACCCTTCTCTGCATTTCCAGACCTCCAGGAACACAGGAGGTACTCCATGAATATTTATTTAACCAATAAAGCTCCAGGAAAAAAAAAAAAAAAAAGAAACAGTAGCTCCTTTCCAATGGACAGAATATACCTCAAAGATCTTTTTATCTTCCCCCTTTGTTTAATAGAGACACCTCCTTTCCTGGTATAACTCATGTTAGAGAGAGGTTGAAGCTGAAACTCTGAGTTTTCAGGGGGAAAGAGGAAAAAGCCCATATTGGATTCTCAACATTTTCCATTTTTAAATATGTAATGTAGACTGAAGAATATTTGGGTAGTCACTTTCCTTTTCCCACATGGTCTCTTCTCTCCCTTTGCCAGGGTTCGTGTGAGCCAGGATGGGCAATTTCTGCACTACATCTTTCCTTACCAGTTCATGGACTCTCCTGAGTGGGAATCGCTGCGGCCCTCCGAGGAAGGGGTGTTCCAGGTAATAGGGAGCCTGTGGCAGCACCGTCCCACCCCATCCCACTGTGACCCAGTGATATGTCCCCCTCCATCTTTCCCCGCTTACATCTGTTCTCTGAACCACCGCCAATGTGATGCTAGACATGGGAGCACTCTCCTTCTGTGGAAAGAGTGCGTGGGCTGCTGGCAGAGGTGGGTGGGGTGGGACAGGGAGGTCCTAACCCCTGATAGGTGGGCCATGTCACTCCTATGCCTAAAACTCAGTGATCACAAAATAAAAACCCACACTCCTTAAGACCTTTTGTGATATCCAGCCACATCTCCAGCCCCTCTCTCCTTCCCACTTTTTGCTCATACTGGTCACACTGAATAACTAGTACTTCCCTAAACACATCCAATTGTTTTGCAACAGCCATGCTTGCCCCCCTCTGTACCTTCTGCCTGAAATGCATTTCCCCCCTCTAAATGAGGCTATGGCATCTTACTTCCTCTGAAGCCTGCCCAGACTGACCTCATCAGCTTCTGTCCCAAAGCTTATTGTTCCTGTCTGTGTGCCTTTCTATTCTTTTTACTTCTGCTGACTGGTGCATATATTGCTCCCTGTTCTCATGATCTGGTTTCCTTTCTGTCTTTCCCTTTCCTAACTCTTTGAGTAGAAATCTGGGCTTCCCCTTCTCTCTATTCTCGGGCTCCAAAGGACAGTACCATGAACACAGTAAGTGTTCAAGAAAGCTTTTCTGAACTGGCCTGGCAGTGGGCAGTTGGTGTCTCAGAACTCTGTGAGGCATCCACAGACATGTTCCAAGGTGGGGGCTGCCAACCCTTCAGACTTTAGTTCCCTTCTTTGCAGCTCTCACTTATTGAATGGCTAGTACATGGGAGGCGCCATATGTTATATTGCCTTATTGATTCTTGCAACAACCTTCTGAGTTGGATATTATTATTACCCCACTTAACATGAGGAAATTGAGGTTCCAAAACATCAAGCAATTTGCCCAAAGTCTTCGTCTCAAAAGTGGCAAAGTCAAGTTGCCTGGCTCTACTATTTCTATTCTTTTTTTTTTCTTCACACTTTTATTCCCCCCCAAATCTCAAACTACATGAAAACAACCTCAGGGGTAATTACAGCATAAGCAAACCATGGTTGTATTAGCAGAGCTAGGAGAAGAAAAATGAAGAGGAAATTTGCACCCTTATAAATGCTTCTTTTTTTCTCATTTCACCCATCTCCCCACCCACATCTCCTCTGTAAACCATCAGTTTGTTCTCTATAGTTAAGAGTATGTTTCTTGTTTTCTCTCATGCACTCTCTCTCTTTTCTTTTTTTTTATTTTTTTTTAAATTTTTTTTTTCAACGTTTTTAATTTTATTTTTGGGACAGAGAGACACAGAGCATGAACGGGGGAGGGGCAGAGAGAGAGGGAGACACAGAATCGGAAACAGGCTCCAGGCTCCGAGCCATCAGCCCAGAGCCTGACGCGGGGCTCGAACTCACGGACCGCGAGATCGTGACCTGGCTGAAGTCGGACGCTTAACCGACTGCGCCACCCAGGCACCCCTCTCTTTTCTTGCTTTTGTTTGTTTTGTTTCTTAAATTCAGCATGAGTGAAATCCTATGATATTTGTCTTCCTCTGATTGGCTTATTTCATTTAGCCTAATACCCTCTAGATCCATCCATGTTGTTGCAAACAAGATTTCATTCTTCTTTGTGGCTGAATAATATTCCATTGTACCTATACACCACATCTTCTTTATCCATTCATCTGTCAGTCAATGGACACTTGGGCTGCTTCCATGTCTTGGCTATTGTAAACGATACTGCTATAACATCAGCGTATGTGTATCCCGTTGAATTAGTGTTTTTGTATTCTTTGGGTAAATACCTAGTAGTGTGATTACTGGATCTTACGGTAGTTCTATTTTTAACTTTTGGAGGAACCTCCAAACTGTTGTGCTCCACCAGTGCATTGGCTCCACCAGTTTGCATTCCCACCAATAGTGCACGAGGGTGCCTTTTTCTCCACATCCTCACCAACATATGATCATATAGACCTTTTTTAAAAAATTTAATTTAAATCCAAGTTAGTTAACATATAGTGTAATAATGATTTCAGGAGTAGAATTTAGTGATTCATCACATACATCTAACATCCAGTACTCATCCCAACAAGTGCCCTCCTTAATGCCCATCACCCATTTAGCCCATTCTCCCACCCAATATTTCTTTTCTTTTTAAAAATGAGCAGGTCACTAGTACAGTGGAATGAACACAAGCACACACACACACACACACACACACACACACCTTATAAGGACTCCCCTGTCCAAATAGTTTGCTAGTACTGCGTTCCATGTTACTTCTATCACTTCTATTGGGGAGTCCCCCAAGCTAGCATTTGAGCTAACTCCAGAATAGATACATGCCAGGCAGTGGCCACTTGGCTGGGCCTGCTTCTGCCCCACCCTGACTTCTGACTCTGTGAGGACAGATCCTGAGAGACAGACAATCCCCATCCCACTGCCAGGCCACCAGCCATAGACCTCCACTAATCATGTTCCTCTTCCACCACACACACGCCTACCGTCTCCAACCAGCCCAGCAGTCTCCTGTGAGAACTCCTTTAGGGCCCTAAGAACTGGTCCTGAGCCAGATAGACCAGGCTCTGTTTCTGACATTGACACTGATGAACAGGTGGTGGATAAGCTGGGTGTCCTCCCCTAAGCTATGCTTGAAAGGAGGGGCTGTAACCCCAGATGGCCTCTCAGCCTGGAATGTAGCTACCGTCATATTCCTCCCATTTATATTTTTAGTGTGCACCTCCTCTGGGAGCAATAAGATCCACACGTTTGCTATTGGCTGTGTAAAGTCTCATTTCCTCTTTGTAAATGTCAGGTGTTGTCCTGAGTTATAGTTCATTCTGTCCTTGCCTTCTGCAATTATAGTCTTTGTGGACTAATAGGGCAATCTGTAGTGACTGTCTGAATCATAATTCTCATTGTGTTTACCACAAATGAATCAATGTTCCATCACACCTCTCAGCAATCCAATTAAATAAGAATTTATTGACTGTTTAGCACTGTGATCCTCTCATTCGTCACCAAGGACATAGCATAGGACGTATCACACAGAAATCATAATTATTTCTCCAATTTACATTGTGTCTTACTAAACCCAAGTCCTCTTTACATATGTTTTTTCATTTGATTCATTTAATCAGCCTCTGAAGTGAGAACTAAAGAAAAAGATTGTTGAAACTTTGTTACAGACATATGCATATGCATGGGGGAACCAGGCAATGAACAAGTTTCCTGAAGACCTCTGAGGAAGGATTTTATACAGGACGTCCGAAAGTCACATTCGGTTGTTTTGCAGCATATAAGATTTGTAGTCTTTACCTGATTCATTCAATCACTTCAGTAATGTATATGGAGCATTTATTGTATACTAGGCACTGTTAAAGGTGTTTGCCATGTATCGGTGAACAACTAAGGAAGTTCCCTGCTTTCATGCCATTTGTACTCTAGTAGGGGAGATAAAAATAAAAAAATAAGCCACAGAGATAATGAGTAACTATGTAAGATGTTAAAAGATAATGAAAAAAATAGTGAAAAAAATAGAGTGGCTTAAGAGAGATACAGATGCAATTTTATGTAGGGTGGTCATAGAACTCTTTGTTGAGAAGGTGACATTTAAACAAAGACCCGAGGGAGGTGACAGTGAGCTCTGGGAAGCTGAGGGCAGAGCAGAGTAGATAGAAGGAAGAGCCAGTGCAAAGGCCCTGTGGTGGGAGGGACTAGCATATTTGAACTACAGAAATGAGGCAGTGGTGGCTAGAACAGAGAGAGGAAGAGGAGAGAATAGTAGGAGAGGATCAAAGAGGGGATAAGGAACCACATCATGTGGGGCCAGAGCATGAATTTTCTAAACAGAGCTAAAAGAATTTCCTAATGCATCGCATGTAGTGTGTGTGTGAGAAGGAGGATCAAGGAAGACTCTAAGGCTTTTGGTCTGAGCAACTGGAAAGATGGAGCTGCTATCAACTGAAATAAGGCAGGCTACAAGTAGAATTGGTTTTGGAGGAAAAGAGGAAGTTCAGTTTTGGATATATTAGATTTGTGTCATCTACGAACATGTAAATGGAGATGCCGCACAGGCAGTTGAATATTTGAGTCTAGAATTAAAGAATGAGGTCTGCGCCTGAGACACAAGTTGGGGAGTTTCGGAACACAGATGATATTCCAAGCCATTCGATTAGATGAGATCACTAAGTGAGTGAGTTTAGACAGAGAAAAGTTTAAGAATGGACCGACTCTGGGATACCCTAGTGTTTAGAAGTTGGAGAGAAAAAGGAAGACTCAAAGGAGCGACGAGGAGGTTGTCCCAGGAGAGCGTGGCACCCTGTGAGCCGAGTAGAGAAAGCTCATTAAAGAGAAGGGACCAGGGGCGCCTGGGTGGCGCAGTCGGTTAAGCGTCCTACTTCAGCCAGGTCACGATCTCGCGGTCCGTGAGTTCGAGCCCCGCGTCAGGCTCTGGGCTGATGGCTCGGAGCCTGGAGCCTGTTTCCGATTCTGTGTCTCCCTCTCTCTCTGCCCCTCCCCTGTTCATGCTCTGTCTCTCTCTGTCCCAAAAATAAATAAAAAACGTTGAAAAAAAAAAAAAAAAAAGAGAAGGGACCATCAGCAAGGTTGACCAGGAAAACTGATGTCACACTGCAGCTTAGAGGCCACTGGTGACCTTACCAGGAACAGTGTGTGTGTGGACTGTGAGGGGCAAAACCTTGCTGGTTTCAGACAGAGTGAGAGGAGAGGAGCTGCAGACAGCAAGCACAGACAACCATTTTCCTGGAGTTTTGCTGAGAAGGGGAGTAAACTAATGAGGCCGTAGCTAGCCAAAGAAGAGAGGCTAGGGGGAAGAAAAAGGATTTTATTTGGGTTTGTTTTAAGATGGAAGAAGTAAAATCACATTCATAAGCATGCCCATTGTCTTTGTGTTTGGCATCAAGGACACCATTTATGTCCAGAGTGGCTTTTCTTCACACCTGCTTCAGGGTCAGTACTCTGATTTCCTGTTTGGGAAGTATTGGTAAGTACACCTATAAAGTATGGGCCTTGGCAGATAGTGACGACTCCTTGCTGAACTGCTAGGAATGGGCAGATTGTGAGTACTTCTTTCAGAATTTTTTTCTCATGAGGCACCATGCTTGGAGAGATTAAGGAATTTGTCTGATGTCACACAGCTGGTCAAAGGGTGAAGCTGAACTTGAAGCCACCTCCTGGCCTTGATGAAGCAATTTAGAGGCCTGACTTCAGGGTTGATGATGGGGGGGTGGGGTGGGGAGAAGCAGAGGTGAGGAAATGAGTTAAGAAAGTAGAAGAGGTCTACTGCAGGAGGAAGGGAGAAGGGTAGTGGGAGCTCTGGTCCACAATGCAGGAATTAAAATGACTATAGAAAAGCTCTAATAAAGGGTGTTTGGAAGTCAACCCTACCTTTAATAAGAAAATCCACATGAAGACTTTAACACAATGCCTGGCTCACAGCCACCTCTAGGTAAATGTTCGCTGCTATCATCATCATCATTATCTCCACTGTCTCCACAATTCTTCAGCGTGAGCCCTTCTGTCCGCCTCACTTTTAAAGTATCGTGGCCAATCCAATTATAAAGAATTGTGTGATTCTACACCCTATTCCTTTACTCTCCTATGCACGTTTCTAGTTTAACCCCAGTTTTAGCACTTATCATTGTTAAAACAAGGATTTATCAAGCACCTGCTACGTGCCAGGCACCTTACCTACCCTGCAGGTGTAATTTAGCTTTGCATTATGGGCCCATAGTAAGTGCTCAGAACTTCCTAGATGGCTAAATAAATGGAGAGTGGGGTGCCCTTTGACTCCGTGCTCTTAAGAGTTCCTCTTCCTCAGGCTGCCTGCGTGGTTCTGTCGGTTAAGTGTCCAACTTCAGCTCGGGTCATGATCTCATGGTTCATGAGTTCGAGACCCATGTCAGGCCCTGGGCTGACAGCTCAGAGCCTGGAGCCTGCTTCGGATTCTGTGCCTCCCTCTCTCTATGCCCTTCCCCCATTCACAAAAATGAATAAACGTTAAAAAAAAAAAAAAAGAGTTCCTCTCCTCTGTGTCCTTTTTCTGACTTTAGTCATCAGATCTCTTTGGTTACTTGTCATAGCCATGTCAAGAGCAGCTTCCTGGGCCTGAATTCCAGGCCAATGTTCTCCCACCGATGCAGCTTGGCAGGCCTAATGAGAAGCTCTTCTCTAACTGAAATGTGTTCCAACCCTTCCTGAATCCTTACTGCAATATATTATCCTTCTTTATTCTTAAAACAAACTGTCATCAGCATGCCATCCTTTTTCAGAGAAATGAGAGGCCCCATCTCTGTCTTGAGATCACAATAGACTCAGAACCTTCCACAGCCATGGGACCACAGAATATGACAGCTGAGGAAACTGGGTGTGGAAACTGAGGTTCCTGGAGGGGAGGGCCCAGTGGGTGAATGGCTGAACCCAGGGCTCCTGACAAGTACACCCCTCCATGTCAATGCACACAAGTAAAAGTCATTCACTGGCCCTCCTCCAGGCAAGGCCATGGTGGGCACGGGATGGTGGGGGGCTCCCACAGTTTCTTCAACAAAAGTGCAGCCTTTTGCCACGTAATTGTATGTTTCTCTGAGCTAAGCATGGACACAGTCTAATTTAAATCTTCACTCTCTTCTCCCGACCCCTTTCAGGTCACTCTGACTGCTGAGACTGCATGTAGCTACATCTCCTGGCCACGGAAAAGTCTCCACCTACTTTTGTCCAAAGAGCGATATATTTCCCGCCTCTTCTCAGCCCTGCTGGGCTATGACATCTCTGAGAAGCTCTACGCTCTCAACGATAAGCTCTTTGCCAAGTTTGGGCTGCGTTTCGACATCCGTCTCCCCAGCCTGTACCATGTCCTGGGTCCTGCTGCTCCAGATACAGGGCCAGAGTCTGAGAAGGATGATGAGGAAGTCCGTGAGTCAGCCATGCCCACATCTGCCCAGCAAACACCCCCTCGCTCTCCTCTTCCAGCTGCCAGTGGCCCTCCAGCACCTCCCTCCCGGGCCAGGATGTCCAGGCCGGACAGCGGCGTCCTGGGTGAGGACTCCGCCAGTCTGGTGCTGGAGGATTTTGAGGAGGTGTCAGGATCAGAATCGTTCATGGATTATAGGAGTGATGGGGAGTACATGAGGTGAGGGAGAGCTAACACGGGCACAACCACCTGGCTCAGGATTCTGTGTAAGTACTCAGAAGGCAGCTCTTTGCCTTCCCGCCAACAGTTGGCCTTAACTCAGCTTGTAAGGGCAAAAAACCATTTCACGGAGCCTGTTCTCTCACAGGACTCCCAGAAAGTGGCATTAACCCAGCCTTGCAGTAGCAACTCACTCCAGGTGCATGCAAGGCATCGGGGGATTTTCTTTGAACTCATTTTTTATTAAGGGTGATTGCATCTTAGAAAGTGGGCTGCTTGACATTTTGAGCAAGCAAACAATTGCTAAATTGTTTGCAAGTTTGTGTGAATAGTTTTTTTTTTTTTTAACGTTTATTTATTTTTGAGACAGAGAGAGACAGAGCATGAACAGGGGAGGGTCAGAGAGAGGGAGACACAGAATCTGAAACAGGCTCCAGGCTCTGAGCTGTCAGCACAGAGCCCGACACGGGGCTCGAACTCACGGACCGTGAGATCATGACCTGAGCCGAAGTGGGCCGCTTAACCGACTGAGCCAGCCAGGAGCTCCTGTGTGCATAGTTAAGGCCACAGATAGGGCTACCGGGGATTTTATTTATGGCATGCATTTTATTTATTTTTTATTATTATTATTTTTTAAACAGTTTGGCTGCTTCTTTTTTTTTAATTTTTTTTTAACGTTTATTTATTTTTGAGACAGAGAGAGAAAGACAGAGCATGAATAGGGGAGGGGCAGAGAGAGAGGGAGACACAGAATCTGAAACAGGCTCCAGGCTCTGAGCTGTCAGCACAGAGCCCTACGTGGGGCTCGAACTCACGGACCGTGAGATCATGACCTGAGCCAAAGTCGAACGCTCAACCGACCAAGCCACCCAGGCGCCCCTATGGCATGCATTTTAAAGGGGAAAAAACGCTAATTCCTATCGGTTCTTATTCCTATCAGTTTTTCCTAGCATAGAGGCAGCTCTGGAAAGCAGTCGCTATTTAGCTTGGATTGGGCAGCTATGTCTGTTAAAATCACATATTTCAAAGAGGCTTGTGATATACGCTGATGACCCTGGGAGGAAAGCATCCCACCTTGCTGTTCTCTTTCCCGGTGGAGAGTGCGTTGCTTGTTCGGGCAGAGGACTGGGTGCTGCCCTGTTACTATGATCCTACGGGTTTAACAGCAGCCTGGCTTTCCCCACAAACCACACCTGGGTGAGGTGGATGGGCACAAATCTGGGAGGACCTAACAGTAAGGGCAGGATTTCCCTCACACCGCAGGAGAATGGACAAGAAAGGCTGCACTGAGTAGTTCCGGGAAATCGCTTGTGTATTCCCCCTTGTTGCTCTCACAGTGCTGTGACATTTTCCTCTGGGACTCCACCCAGCAGTGGTGGAGGCCTGGATTCTCCTAAGGAAAATCCCACAGTTCCCAGTTGGTAAAGCATTTCCAAGTGTGTGTGACACAGGTGCCCGAGGGACCCACCATCCTTTGGGAAGCACTGACAAATTTTTCAAGGACCTAGCTCAGTGAGGAAGGTTTCCAGGGTACACATGGTGAATGAGTGAATGTTTATATATTTTATAACACAAGTTATGTAAATGATGAAAGAGGTAGGAGAGGCAAATGATAAGAGGTTAGAGTGTTGGTGTTAGAGATAGGGAATGTATCATTTCCTGTAGTACCAGTGTCCCTAGAACCATAGTTGGGCTGATTCTGGAGAATTCCATGGATCTATCCAGGACCCAAGATTACTTGTTGACTTCCTCCATTTACAGTGACCACTCTCATCACCCCTTTCCCATTGTGCTGATACTCACCTTCCTGCTTGTCCACCCCCATCCATGCATATGGGTTATGTCCCGTGGATCCCTCTCTTTGTCCAGCATGCCCACCCACCTGCACACACTCCTAACTCATAGCAGCTCTCGGTGTTCTCGTTTTCTTCCCGGTTTTCTCCTTTTTTGTAGTTCTATTTGCTCTTCTTTCTTCCCTCTTTCTGACTTCTGTTCAGTCCTTGGTTCCCTTCAGTTTGCTGCTCATAAGAAGAAAAAACAGGCCTTCTCTTCTTAGTTAATTTCTTCTCTCCTTTACATTTCCCCCATTTAATTGTTGATCTATTTCTCCTCTATTACCTTCTTTTCCTTTCTTTCCCACTTCCCTGTCTTGCTCTATCTATTCTTCTTCTTAACCTGCCCTGCACCCCCATCTTGGTCTTTAATCCATACTCTTCCAAGATCAGTACCTCTCCCTCTGCCTGTAGATAAAACCATTCAGGTGAAGGGATGAAAATTACCAGCTTTAGGTAGCTACACACTTCATGCATGAGTTTTCCCAGACATTAGGAGGCAACGTGATAAACGAGAGATAGCCAGGACTGGGAGCCTGAAGTGTCCTGGCTTCTACATCTGAGTCTGCTACGTTTCGCAAACCACACAACCTCACCAAGCCTCACTTTCTTCATTTGAGTGTGTTGGATAAGATGGACCCCAAAGGCCTTCTTGGGTTTATGTTAAGAAGGCAAAGGATGAGTTGTTCAGAAGCAAAAAAGAGAAACAGTCAGCAGTGTAATGGACACAAGCCCCAGAACATCACAGTGTCTTTCAGCATATTTCACTACACTTACTCTTATGACTTGGGACTGTCCTCCTCCTTGCTGAATGGTGGGTTCTGCTTGATTCGAAGTCCCGCCACGAGGCGCTTGGGTGGCTCAGTCAGTTAAACGTCCAACTTCAGCTCAGGTCATGATTTCACGGTTCATGAGTTCGAGCCCCGTGTTGGGCTCTGTGCTGACAGCTCAGATCCTGGAGCCTGCTTCAGATTCTGTGTTTCCCCCTCTCTCTGCCCCTCCCCTACTTTTGCTCTGTCTGTCTCTCTCAAAAATAAATAAACATTAAGAAAATTTTTTAAAAAGCCCCCCCACAATTCTGTACCTGTGAAGACTCTATCACCTACTATGTGATGATAGTGCAGATGTTCTGTGTGAAAGGTCACCACTCAATCTCGAAGCTCCTCTGCCCTTGAGACTATCATATGAAATAGTCCTTTTCAAATCATCCTTTGGGAAGCAGCCTTTTCAGAACCTCAAGATGAGAAAGCTGCTATTACAACTCCCTTTCTAAAGTATTAGTATTGGCAATATAAAGAGAGCACATTTTTCAATGTTTCTTTGTTCAAGTAATAGAAAGGAAAAAACGTATTATTTACTTCCAAACCACAGAGTTTTCAGAACAACTTGAAAACCTGATCAAGTTGTATAAATTTCAGATGGCTTTCAGTTCAGTCTGTGATAATGGGATAATTTAAACCGGAGATCCTTCTCTGGAATTGTGTTTCGGGGGCTTGGTTTGACTTATTGTTATCAAATCCCTTCTAGGGTTATTACTTAAAACAATAGTCCTTTGTGATAGGTAGCAATTTACTATTGCTTCCTTTATAATGAGGGGAACAACTCACCATCTATTCCCTGGCTCTTCAGTTACCAGAATTGTAAGCTCAGTGCTGTTCATCCTGGCACAGCACTTACATAAGAAGCATGAAGCTGGCTGAGTTCTACATCATTGAGAAAGACACAGCTTCATCACACTGACACCAGTGCTTGTCCTTCCCACCATGACCAGCTAAGAATAGCCAGCGCTTCCACTAGAGGTCTTTTTGAAAAACAGTACATCTTTTAGTCTGGGGTTGCCCGGAATTGAATGCTACTTCTTTGAATGGGCAAAACAGCCCTGCTGCATAATGCATTCATGGGGCGTCTTAGAGTCAGACCTTGTATTAACCCAGCCTTCACTAGGAGTTTGAATTCTGTGGAGGACACTCTCTACAATGTCCCATTTAGTGTCTTACTTATAGGAGCTGCTCCATGAATGCAACTCTGGAGTGAGCAGTTAAGTCAGAGAGCAAGTCTATTAGCACAAATTAATCACTAATTGAAAGCTGTTTGAAATGTGACCAATTTTAAATGATTATGTTTGCAAGTTATTCTGCAATCCTGTGGTTTGAAAGTAGAAACCATATGTTGTTGTCTTTCTCCCTATTATGTATTTATTTATAAATGTTTATTTATAAATGTTTATAAATGTTTATTTATTTTCAGAGAGAGGGAGAGCAGGGGAGGAGCAGAGAGAGAGAGGGAAAGAGAGAATCCCAAGCAGGCTCTGCACTGTCAGTGCAGAGCCCCATACAGGATTCTATCTCATGAACCGTGAGATCATGGCTGAGCTGAAATCAAGAGTCAGAGGCTTAACCGACTGAGCCACCCTGGCGCTCCTCCCTATTGTTTAAATAAACAAGCAAATGAGAAACAGATGACAACATGGAGACTAACTGTGGTCAGGGAAGGAGCACAGGACCAGGATAATAGTACCCAGGGCCAGAGAGCCAATTCAACAACTATTTGAGTATCTACAGTATATTTTAGGCACTGTGCCAGATAACTACGTCATG
Organism: Neofelis nebulosa; assembly: GCF_028018385.1. Lineage (NCBI taxonomy): Eukaryota > Metazoa > Chordata > Mammalia > Carnivora > Felidae > Neofelis > Neofelis nebulosa. The sequence continues at coordinate 93,768,874 of NC_080786.1, forward strand.
GATCATCATGAGTAACAGTTGAAAGAATTGAAGGTGTTTAATCTGGAGAGATGAGCAAGAGTGCTATCCTCAGATTTTGAAAAGAAGGGGAATTAGAATTTGCCTTAATTTGGGGGGGGCGCCTTGGTGGCTCAGTCAGTTAAGCATCTGATTTTTGGTTTTGGCTCAGGTCATGATCTCACGGTTAATGATTTCAAGTCCCGCATCAGGCTCCATGCTGACAGTGTGGAGCTTGCTCGGGATTCTCTCTCTCCCTCTCTCTCTTTGCCCTTCCCCCACTCATGTTCTTTGTCTCTCAGAATAAATAAATAAGCTTAAAAAAAGAATTTGCCTTAATTTGGTGTTCTTGAGGACAGAAACGAGTTAAGGACTGAATATGATAAGAGGGAAGGGTTTTACTCAGTATTAATAATGGGTTGCCTCATAGAGTTAGTGAGTTACTCATCATTGGAAGAGTTCAGGTAGGAACCAGAAGAAATCTCAGAGATTTTATAAGGTGATGCAGGCTCTGAGAGAAGGATGCCTTAGGCTATTGCTATTAAGGTGTCTTCTAACTCTGATACTATGATTCTGTGATTCTAAGATCTGACTCTGGTCCTGTCACTTAACAACCATAAAGAGTGGTTTCTCATCTCCAGAACAGGACTAATAGTCTAATGGATAATAAATACGTACTAATAGGTAGATAGGTAGCCTGTCTACCTCACCAGGTTGATGTGAGGAGTAACTGAGATAGTGTATAGAAAGGTAGTTTGTCATTTGTAAAGCCCTAGTTAAATGTGTAAAGTATTTCAGTATCCTATTGTATACAGAATTGTTTAGCAATCCCCCTCCCTCTCTGTCAGAGGTACATGATTTCACCTCTTATTTCCCCCAGTCTGGCTTTCCAGGGAAGGTGGCAACTGGCAGAGGCCCCTGAGGACAAAGGCCCAGCAAAAAGGTGGAGACTCACACGATGGGCTCCTCAGCCCCTGACTCACCAATCACTTGCCAGACCTTCATCTCTTTTCCTTTATTGGCTCATGGGGAGACAGATCACCATCACACTCTCCTCACCCTCTTTTCATCGCGCTATATTTTTCTCTGCAGTGGCTGTAAGGTCCTTTCGGAGCTGTCAGTTTTGCTAAAGAGACCTGGGGCAAAAAAATTGCCCCTAATGGTGGCACAGCAGGAGCTGCCCCCCCGGCCCTCAAGTTCTGAGTCTCTGGGTGGTAGCACCACTCTGTCTGCCAAGACCTCATGTTGGGTCAGTTCAGTTAAAGAGGAAGCAGCTCCCTCCCAGCCCTCTGGATCACAGCAGCCTGCAACCCACAACAGCCTGAACCTGTTGTTCTTCTACTTGTATTTTACAGGCCTCTCTTTGTTAAAAAAAAAAAAAAAAAAAAAAAGACAGGGGTCTTATAAGACTCATCATTTTGCCATACAGGTTTTTTTTTTTTTTTCCTGGAAACTCATTCAGTAGCGCTAGACAGAAAGTAGAATTCTATAGATTCTCCATAGGAAGTACCAGGAGTTGATTTCTTGGTCTCGTCTCCTATAAAAATGAGACTGGGCTAAATAACTTCAGAGCTGGTTCATCCTAATACTCCAGAATGAGACGATTAAAAGATACGACCGCCCCTATCACATCAGGTATTGGGGACAGCTAAAGCGTTGTGAATTAGTAGAAGAAAAATAAACTGAAAAGAACCCTGCGGTGTTAGGCAAGCCACCTGGAGCCACAGTGCTGAAATCCTTCCTCTTTTTCTTTCCACAGCTTCTAGAACTCCTCTCCACAGCTACTCTCAAGTTATGTCCAGGGGACAGGCCCCCTTGGCTCCAACCCACACTCCTGAACTTTAAGGATCAACAGGCTATCTTTTTCTCTGGCCGCACTAATCTTCACAGGAAGGTCACTTGAGTGCACACCTCGTCTCACCCCCTGGAAGGCTCACAGGCAAGGTCAGAGCAGACACAGAAGACGTCGCCCCGCTGCTAACACCAAGGGCTCCAGGCGACTTGTGCAAATTTACCCTCACCAGCCTTCCTTCCAGGAAAAGGCACCCAAAAGTGTGAAAACACCGATCCCATCCTTCACTAACTGCAGAATCTTGGGCAAGTTACATAGGCTCTCTGAGCCTCATCTGTAAAGTGGGGATTCACAAAACCCATCTCCCAGGGTTGTGGTGAGCACTGAATGAGCTGACTTAGGTAGAGCCCCTCGGACATGGACATGGCGTGACACCTAGTAAGCACTCCATAAATCACTCAGTTTTTTTCCCTTGTTGTTTTTCTGAACTGTTAAAAGGGTCACTGAAGTCAGCTAGCCAAGAAGTTTTCATGGTCTACTTGTTTGTTTTTCCAGTTAGATTCAATTTATAGAAGTAGAAATTTTTAAAAACCTAGTTTTCCCTTAAGCTTTTAAGTTCAACTTACAAATCTCTTGTTCCGTTTAGGACCCTAGTATTAAACAATAGTTTTCAGAGGGACTTTAAAAAACTTAGTTAATTAAATTTCCTTTCATAGTTTTAAGTGGGTTTATAAATTTAATGTATTCTATTTTACTTTTCCCCTAAATACTTCAACATATATTCTGGTTATCTATTGTCCTGTACATTCATACCTAAAACAGTGACTTTTTTTAATGAATATAATTTATTGTCAAATTGGCTTACATACAACACCCAGTGCTCATCCCAAGTGCCCTCCTCAATGCCCATCACCCATTTTTCCCTCTCTCTCACCCTCCCCATCCACCCTCAGTTTGTTCTCTGTATTTAAGAGTCTCTTGTGGTGTGCCTCCCTCCCTCTCTGTTTGTAACTATTTTTTCCCCTTCCCTTCCCCCATGGTCTTCTGTTAAGTTTCTCAAGATCCACACATGAGTGAAAATTCTAGCATATAGAAATATAATTGATGTTTTGTATCTTTAACTTTAATTCAGTGATCTTGATAAATTCACTTATCACTTCTAATAATTAATTCAGGGAGTCTTCAGGATTTTCCATAGATTCACATATATCGTCCGTAAATAATGATGGTTTTATTTCTTCCTTCCTAACCTATACCTTCCCCCTCACTCCTCCTCCTCTTTCTCCTCCTTATTTTTCTTTTGATTCCTTGTTTTTCTGGGTAGGACCTATAGTACAGGGATGAATGGAAGGGATAATGAAGACATCCTTCTCTCATATCTGACTTTAAGGAAAATGTTTTCAGTATTTCATTATTAAGTATGATGTGTGCTATTAGATTTTTATATTGCCCCTATCAGATTAAAGAAGTTCTTTTCCTAATTTGCTGTTTTTTTTTTAATCAGGGATGAGTATTGAATTTCATTAAATGATTTTCTGCATTTATGGAGATTATTTTTCTCCCTTATTCTGTTAATGAATTACATCAATAGATACGTGAATATTAAAACAACCATGCATTCTGGAGGAAATCCAATTTTATTATGTTGTATTTTCCTCTTTGTCTATATCTGAACTTAGTTTGCAAATATATATATATATATATATATATATATATATATATATATATATATTAGGACTTTTACAAATATGTATCTTGTAATATCATTGTCAGGTTTGATATCAGGGTTATGCTGACTTTGTAAAAGGAGTTAGGAAGTACTCTATCTTTCTTCTTTCCTATTCTTGGAAGAGATCTTTAAACCCAGAAAGCTTTATAACTCTTGATTCCCACTCCACCCATGTTACCTTCTACTCTGTCTTCTTTTTCAGTCAGTTGCCCATGCCCAAAACCTTGGAGGCTTTCCATTTATCTTAGTTCTATTTTCAAAACATATCCTGAATTCAATTCACCACCTTCACTGCTACCACTGATTTCAAGCTATTATTTCATACCTGGATTAACCTCAACGGACTTACAACTGGTTCCCTATTTCTCCTGTCTCTCTTCCCCATAATCTATTGTACACACAGCATAGTGGTCATTTAAACATGTATATGATCTCATCACTCTCGCTCAAAATTTCAAATGGCTTTTATTATACTTAGAGTAAAATCCAAACTTCTTACCATGTGACATTAGTCAAGATGAGCTTATTATGACTTCACGGCACAAATGTTTATTTCTCTCTTAAAGTCTACCGCCAGTCTGCATGACTCATGAGGGCAACCATCTTCATGTTGCAACTCAGTGATTCAATCTACTCTGGCCACCTGGCTCTGCCACTTGAAGAAAGAAACAGCTTGACATTCCTGTGCCAGCTTTTTGATGCTTTGGCCCAGAAAGGATACAAATCACTTCTGCCCATAGTCCATTGACTAGCGGTAATCTCATGGACCCACTTAATAATCCACTTTGTGCTTTGGTTAAAGGGATTGGGAAATGTGGGGAAGCAAAAGCATGTTTGGTGAATCCTATTCTTCTGGAAACTTATAAGCCACAATGCCCTACCTGCCTGTCCTTCAACTGTATTTTATTCTGATCTCATTCTTATTTATCATGTTTCGACCACACTATTCTTTTTGGTACCTGTCAGGCATACCTAGCTTCTTTCTATATTAGGGCCTTTACACTTGCTGACTTCTGGCCATTCAGTTCTCAGCTCCAATGTCACCATCCCAGCTAAGATACCCACTCACCTTACCATCATCTTCTGTCCCTTGGACTTTCTTCAGAGTCTTTTCTCTTTCCTCTCCTTTTAGGATTCCAATTACATGCTTGATAGAACTGTTCATTGTGTCCCATATAGCTCTTACATCCTGTTCTCATTTTTTTTTTCTGAAATTACGCTGTTTATTTCCTTTCTTGTTTGATTTCTGTCTCTTCCCTATATATTTCACAATATATTTCTCCCCTGTCAATTGTGAGAAATTCAGTAGCTCTTTTGCCAACCCTTGAGGGTGGTTGTGGAGAATAAATAAAGCAATAAACAAACAGCAACAAAGTGTGTGCACGCTAAGTTGAGACTCAGCATTACCTGGATGTGGTGTCACCCCTCGAGCTAGAGGTCTCCCTAAGCAGGGCTCCTGTTACACACATGCAGTACATAACAGAGGTTCTGTACAATGGGAACTTCATTTAATGTGTGTGCGTTTGTTTTTAAAAGGATCAGAACTTCTACATCATAGAAGTTGTGTGGGAAAAATTATCTGGATTCCTACAAGGTTTTTTTTTTTAGATATATTTGTAGATTTCTAGAATCAACCACAATGGTATCTTTATGTATTTGAAATATAGCATTACATGTAGGTACAAAGCATTTTATTTACTCAGTCTATGGAAAATTCTTGACATGACATGGATTTGTGAACCTCCTGCAGTAACCCCACACTAGAGATCCACACATGTGAAAAGAAAATCTTGGGTTTATATCAAAATTTTAGCAATAAAGCCTGGCAAATAGTTAGATTTGCTCTCAGGAGACAATAAATATTCTTTTATCTCATGAATACTTATTAAATATTCACTTGCTGTCAAACATTATGCTGGACATCACAGGCTTTAATAAGTGAATCATTCATGGTATCTGCCCTGAAGGAACTTGAGCTCTAGCAAAGGAGAGATATGAATCATAAGCACCCTGCCCCTCTCCCCACCAAGGCCTTGCTAAGTCAAGCTCCTTAGGCCTGGCTCCTCTGAGGATTAATTAATGAACTCTCCTCTGAGAGTCCTCAGTCCATGTGTAAATAGGTTTCTTGTGAACCATAAATAAATATACGTCAGGTCCCTGACGTATATACAAATAAGCACCGTGTCAGTCCACTGTGGAAAGCATTACAAGAGTGGTTTAAACCACTATATGACCTATAGAAGTCCAGCAGAAGAGATCACTTCCTATTTCTGGTATTCGGAGGGTTCATGGAGAAACTGAGCTGTGCCTTCAAAGACAGAGTTAGGCAAGGCAGAAGCAATCCAGGAAAAAGAAATATGTGACTCAAAGACTCTACGCTGGAAGGTACAAGAAAAGCATGGCTGGAGGAGAACCAATGGCTCTTAGTGACTAACTGTGGAACCTAAGTAAGCTCTCATCAAAAGGTGATGGAAAGTGAGCAGGAAAATGGTGCACTCAGAGCAGTGCTGAGGGAGACTGCATTCAGTGCATACCACAGAGTCTGGCAGAGTTTAGTTGTTTCATAAATGTTCACATTCTGAGAGACCTGAGAGAACAAAGCCAGGAGAACAGTGTCAGCCATTGAAACAGTCAGAGGGATTGTGAGGTACCAAGGGCCAGAATATATGATGGTGATGGGAACAGAGAGGCAGACACCTGAGAGATAGCCTGGGGGGAATTGCTTGGGAGAGGAGGCAAATCCATCTTAGAGGTTCTCCATCTTCTTCCGCATATATTCCTGACACCCTGGTTTCCTGTAGACTCCCCCACAAGTCTCGATGACGGAAAAAAATGTGAGCAATGCTCTCAGTGGTTTCACTTCTAATTGTCATGGAATTCATACGTTGACACATGTCTCCCACTCAGAAATTTCCCTAGAGATCATGGGATTTTATTTCACTTTTGATTCACTTCTCTGACGTGATCCTTACCAAGAGCCCTCTTCTGCATAGCACATGATTGCCAACTGCCGATTGCCAACTGACGGTTGCTCAATGGCCTGGAATTGCCCCCTATACCCCCAACCCTCTGCTCTGAGTCCTAGTCATCCCTCAAGACTAGTACAAATGTCCCCTCCCCTCCCACACTGTCCCTGACATCTACCCCACCTCTGTCAGCATTAATCTGTCCCCTCCAGGACTCTCAGAGTCCTCTTGGACCACCACCCTCAGCTCTCACCTCCCCCCAGACTTCCTCTCCAGGTGCTTGAGGGCTGGGCAGATTCTTATTGCCATAGTCCCAGCACCCCACATGGTGTCATGTGCCTGGCATTTAGTTGGTAATTGTTAGATCTTTGTTAAACTCAGCTGTCTAACATTTCAACATGGCCTAGATTAGGATTTTAGAAACTTCTAGTTCCACTTTCCAGTGTTCTTTTGCTTCTGCCTCCTGTTGAAGTTAGAACACTTTGTCTTTGACTCATGTGTGACCCAGGAAGGAGGTCCTTTCTTCTGGTTTCTCCAGGCCCTGCTGAGGAGCTCAGGCCTGCTGTCCCCATCTCCTGTCTGTGGACAGCTCAGACTTCTTGCCTGTTCCTCTCTGAAGTGTGTGAGATGAAAATGTGGGTCGCTCCTAATTTCTCCAATGTGATTTCTTTTTTCCCTGAATTTTGTTTCTTGTAATCTGATTCCTTGTCATTCACCACATGTCTTCTATTTCTCTTGTCTTTTGCAACCTCCAGTAGCTCTCAAATTATTTTAACACCTGTCATTTATTCATCACAAACATAAATACACATATTTTTAAAACCCTCCTATTTACACTGTAATACTGCATCTGACCTAGTAAAATCTACTTTAATGCAACATGGCCAGACACCTTGCCATTGCTAGCAAATTTTTATTAAATTAAGTTTAAAAACCAAGGATATGGGGATAACATAAGTAGACATTGGGTTAGGATGCCTTATGAACATAGTGTAGGGTTAAGAAAGAGCTCTGGAGTTGACCACTTGGATTCGAATTTTAGCACTGCCACATTCATGGTCTAGTTACATAACTGCTCTGTACCTCAGCTTGCTCATATGTAAAATGGCAATAAAAAAAGAAGACCCTATCTCATGTTGCTGTGAGAATTTAATGAAACATAAAACCATGCCTGTCACACAGTAAGCATTCAATACATTGTAGTTATTATTAAGAGGATTGCCATCAGAATAGTGCCTGGACGTAGCAGGCTTACAATAAAGGTTTGCTGAATGAGTGAATGAATGAATGAATGAGTGAACATTCTGGTTTTGTGATAGCTTGTCTTTAGTTTTACCATTTCCCCGTGCTCTCCATAGAAGAAGTATAGCAAAGGGCAGCTTCTGAAGTGAACCATGGGTTGAGGTGAAAAAGGAACGATCTTGACTTTGGGGTGGACTGAGTTTCAAGTACAAACCAGGAGGGCTGGGTGAACACTTGGAGTTGTGAAGTTGCAGGGGCTGGTAACTGCAGGAGAGAAGGGGCATTTTCACTTGAGTCAGTCTGACCCCAAGAAGAGGGGTGTTCACATATTGGGCTCTCCTTCCCTGGATATTTGCCTAGATCTCTTTCCACTTCTCCACCCTCCAGTTCTGTCCAAACTAAGAATCTGTCTATACTGGTATGGGCCTGGGCAAATGTTAAAGACCCAGAGCTTCAAGGTAGCAGCAGGAATTTACTTCCAGATAAACACTGCCCCTTGATAGTCTTCAAAAGCTATTAAAGCTCACATTTGCATTTATTGAAGAGTCACTTAGAGTTATTAATATCCAATAGAAGTTCAGTCTGGTTTGGAAGTGCAGTAAAAATGGGAGAGTGGCTGTGTTTTTTCTCCGGTGGCTGTTTGACTTCAGGCAATTCCCTTAATCTTTCTGGGCTCTTCTTTCTTCCTCTGACACTCTGTGGCTTAATGACTAATAAACAAGGGTTGCTTAAGGAACCCAACAATAATAATGATAATAGATCAACCTCAGAGGATCTAAGAATTTCTTTTGGAAAAGAATAAGAGAAATCAAGGAAGAAAGATAAGGATTGAGGCATAGAAGTTCCTGAATTCTAGGTTAAGAAGTTAAGAAGCTCTTATTCTAAGGCCTTTGGGAAAATCCAATGAAAAATTGGCAGCAGGAGAATGATAAGTTTAAAGACTTTGTAGGAGTTATCTGGCACAGGTAAATAGAGGGACTAGAGGGGAAAGAAGCTGGAGGAAGATACCAGTTCAGAGACTGGTGCCAAACCCAACACCTTACCCCACGTCTGAGAAAACAGAAAGGAAGGGACAGATACCAGACACATTTTGAAGAAATTGAGAGACATAGTGTCTAAGTGTAAATCAGGTATTGGGAGGGAGGAAGAGGGGTAATTACTTTTTTCTTTTTGAGCATTATATGTCTTGAGCCAAAGATAACTCAGGCTTCAAGCCTGATGTTGCATGCCAGTGTGGTGGCTATTGCCATTGAGGAGAGAGAAACAACTTTGGGGAGATGTTGATTTTATTTTGGATAGTTTGAATTTGGGCTATTGTCAGGACACTGAATGGCCCCATAAAGCAAATAGTTAATGTTTCATAAGTGAGTGAATACTGAGGATAGGGAGGATTTTAGGGCCTGGGACATAGAAGAACTCAGGCACAGGGATGGCCACATCACCTCCAGGCTCCTCTCTTAGGGGAAGAAGCCAACCTCCTCTGGGGTAAATGTGGGCTGTGATGGTCACCCCAAGGCCTGAGCATGCCGAAGAGTGAGGTCAGAGGTGTGTTTAAGGCTGGAGGCAGCAGTGTATGTCTCTCTGAGAAGGTCACTCAGGACCATTGAACAAGGAGATCAAGGGCTGGGTGAGATTTTAGCAATATGAGAAGATTTATGTTTCAGTATGATTCCTTTATACACCCACAGCTTCCTCCTGGAGATATTTTTTTTTAAAGACTTTATTTTTAAGTAATCTTTATACCCAAAGTGGGTCTTGAACTTACAACCTCAAGATCAAGAGTCATATCCTCTACCAGTTGAGCCAGCCAAGAGCCCTGCATGGATACTGAGTGAAATGACATACTGAAGGCCAGTCTTCCTGGAAGAGATAGAACTGGAAGTTCTATCTGAATGGCTGGTAGAACCTGAAGGGGATGGTGGGGGCAGCAGGCGCAAAGGCATGGAAGTGACATAGTCCACAGTATGCTTTAGGGGGATACTGGCTTCAGCACAAGGGGGACATGGCAGGTAACTTCAGTTAGGCAGAGTGGGGCCAGACTGAGGATGTTGCAAGTGCTAAAATCCAACTTGAGGAGGCCAGCCCGTATCACACAGTGGACAGAGCCCAGGTTCTAGAGGCACATGGCTTAGTGTGAATCCTGATTTCACCCATTGCCAGCTGTATGACCATGGACAAGTTGCTTAATTCCCTCTCCCTCCATGTTCTCTGATATAAAATGAGGTAGTACATGGAACTGCTGGGAGGATTAATAAGAGAATTTATATAAAGGGATTAGAACACTACCTGACACATATTAAATGCTCAGGAAGTTTTAGTTTTTCACTTTCTCTTTCATAACTTTCTGTATTGACTGAAATTTTTTTAAAGAGTTGAGTTTTATAGTCATAAATAAATAAGAGTTTATTTTTTTACAGGTCTTTATAGCTCATCCCTTCTAATGATTTCACTGCTCAGAGACTATGGTGTCTGAATGAATGCCATTTTTCAAAAGTAATGAAATCTCAGGCCCCTATAGTTCTGAAGGAAAATGTCATTCCACTTTCACACATGGGTATGGATTGGCCAGCTTGGAGCCAGTTGAACACCACATGGTAACTCCAGAGGAGAAATTTGGGGGTTTGAGTAATTTATCTTAGGAAGACAAATGCTTGAATAAGTAATTGCAAGAAACCAGTTTCTTTGAACCACTGTCAGAGCGTCTGTGAACTGGTATGCCATGTTTAGAAAGTAATCCAGCATTACTAATCTTTTGATATATCTGTTGACCTAGCAATTCTCACTGCAAAAATTTATCATACAGAAATGCAGGAGTCACAATATGAGATAGATGCACACAAATATTTATTGCAGCATCATTTGTAGTTGAAACAACCTCAATCCATCACAAAGAAAATAGTTGACAAAATTATGGCATATCCAGACTGTGGAATATTACACATCCAGTGAGTAGATTAGATCTGTGTCTAATTGGAGGGATAGTCATGACATATTGTTGACTACAGAAAATTGCAGAGTGATAGGTGTACTATGATTTCATTTTTGTTAAAAAAACAACTTTGTGTGTATATATTTGTATTTACACGGAGAAATGGGTAGAAGGACATACATACGGCTATTAACATGGATTACCTCAGGGTCATGGTAGTCTATATATCTACAGTTTGACTTGTTAAAATGAACATTTATTGATTCTGTAGTTTGAAAAATATATATATAATAATGTATGGGAGGTTTTTTGTTTGGTTTGGTTTGGAAATTAATCTGAAGACCATGATTGAGAAACGATCACCCAACTGCTTTAAGTGAATTCTGGTACCCAGACCCTGAGTTACAATCTTGCCTTAGAAATACCTTGTAGGGTAACTGAGGTCTTTGGTGATCACTGAATAATCCCAAAGAAAAGAAGTTAGAAGATGGTAGATACATTTGCCCCAGTAGCCAAAAAGAAGTAAAGCAGAAATTCCTGAAAGTGGAGACTAGGAAGTTTGGTGTGTTCTCAGCAAAGTCCAGGGACAAATCACTAAAAACATTGCTTGTATATATTTACGAAATTAACTAGAAATTATCAGGAGCTCTTGGGAATGAAGTCATGCTAAAACTCAATCATATTATCTCTCTTTTCTCTCAGATCAGGGGATCATTATAAATATAAAGTATTGAAACTTTTCTCATAATATATAAGTAGTCAAGATAAACATGAATTAGAAATCTATGCAAATGTTCAGACCCAGAGTATTGATTAATCTTAAGGAAGCTTCTAGAAGTAGGGCTTTGCCCTTGACTTTCTCCTCTCAAGTTCTTGGATACAGATATAAAAAGAAATCTATTTAAAAATGCCATATACATTGGGACACCTGGGTGGCTCAGTCGGCTAAGCATCCGACTTCAGCTCAGGTCATGATCTCATGGTTTGTGGGTTTGAGCCCCACATCGGGCTCCATGCTGACAGCTCAGAGCCTGGGGCCTGCTTCTGATTCTGTGTCTCCCTTTCTCTCTTCTCTTTCCCCTACTCATGCTCTGTCTGTCTCTCTCAAAAATAAATAAACATTAAAAAAATAAAAATAAAAATGACATATATATATGACATAAATTACATAAAGCTTGGAGGGAAAGCTAAATGTTCCTAAGGATAAAATCGGGATATAAGTAATTCCTGACAAGTTGAAAGATTACAACAATAACATGTAAAGGAATTGGGTTATATGAAAAGTTCATTCAGGTTAAAAAAATCAACTCCACGAGAAAGAAAGAAAGCAGAATCAGTAAGAATAATAGACTCTAAGAATTGAAGAGTTGAGGGGCGCCTGGGTGGCTCAGTTAAGCATCTGACTTTGGCTCAGGTCATGATCTCACGGTTTGTGAATTCGATCCCCACATCGGGCTCTCTGCTGTCAGCATGAAGCCTGGAGCCTGCTTTGGATCTTCTGTTCCCCTCTCTCTCTGCCCTTCCCCCATTGGTTCTCTCTCTCTCTCTCTCTCTCTCTCTCAGAATAAATAAACTTAAAAAAAGTTGAAGAGTTGCAGTTGAACCCTAAAGTGACTCTTGGGCTGAATTAATGGAGGATTATAATGAGGAACATGTAAAACTGTACACTTGGTGTGTTCTGTGGGAGGAAGATTGAAAACATTGAGCCCAGTCCTGGGATTATGGCACAAACTGAACATATTCAGGGTATCACGACCAGAGGGAGGAAGGGTCTGGAAACCATGTTTGTAGTGCCACTTAAGGGAATGGGTGTACTATCAAAGGGAATTACTTCTGTAATTGTCTCTGCTCATGGAAAGATCTCAAAAGAGGTTGTGAGCAGCAGGGGGTGTGGAAGGGAGATGATGCTCTTGCCCTGCCATCAGGCAGATTTTCTTGTTACCTCTCTCTTTTTTCAAATCTCACACATGTCCCACCTACTTAAAGCCAGGTTTCCCAAAGTGTGGGCCACTGGGCAGGATGGTTTAAGGTAGCACATAGACCCAGCATTAAATAACATTAAGTCTCCTGGTGAGATTGCTGTTTATGTTTTCATTTTCTTTCAAGTCACTGATTACATAAAGAAGAAAGTCTCTGGTGTTAATAAGGTTTTGTCATCTCATATTTACTAATCTTCCCTTTTTAATAAGGAAAGGACAGGCCTGAAGTGGAGAGCCTTCAGCAAGCCACAACATCTAGTTGGACTTTTAAACATTATTATGTTATCATTGTATTTATTTACAAGAAGGGAAACTGGCTTTTCTTTTTTCTTTTTTAAAGTTTTTTTCTTTTTTCTTTTTTCTTTATTTTGAGAGAGACAGAGACAGCACGAGTAGGGGAGTCAGGGAGAGAGAGGGAGAGAGAGGATCCCAAGCAGGCTGTGTACCATCAGCATGGAGCCCAATATGGGGTTTGAACCCACAAAGCCATTAGATCATGACCTGAGCCAAAACCAAGAGTCAGAAGCTCAACCAACTGAGCCACCCAGGTGCCCCTGGAAAACTGGATTTTCATTTAGGGTAATGGTCTAAAATTTCTGATGGGGAGGAAAATAAAATGTGAGAGAATCTAATCATGCTTTAAAGTAAGAAGCTATTAGCAAAGAAGCACAGGGGTATACTCAAAGGCAAAACTGGAAGTATGAGGACAGGGAAAAACAGGTCAGTAAAACACCAATCAGCATCACGTAACATCATTTTGATCATAGAAGCATAATTTACACACACTTGGAAGCGATAAGCAGTGGGGAAAACCAAGGAAGAACTATGTGCTGAGCGGTGTCTCCCAGGATGGCAAATGTGTGACAAGGACACTAAGGTCAAGGAACAGTAGGCACAGCCCTAATATAGCTCCTGGGTAACACTGTCTCTAGCGAGGTCCTTGCCTGGAACCTGGGTGGAGTAAGGGAGGGAGTAAAGGAAAGAGGGGGTTTGGGTTTTGAAAAATAAAAATGAACCCCAAGCCTGCCCAATACTGGGAGGAGTTTCTGCACTCATGTTATGCTCCCACTGACTGTGGGGGACAGTGCAGAAAGTAAAGACCTACGTTAGTATTCACAACGCATCACCTGTCCTTTCATTGCATTTCTACAGCCTAGACAAAGGCCCAAACACTGACTTTTGGTCAGCTGGGCGACTTGGCCCAGACGGACCAATTGCAGGCTATTGCTTACATCATCTTCCTGCCTTTACTGTGGACAGTGAACCAGCAAGTCAGCAGTTTCTTTCAAAGCACATTTATTTGAACAGATCTTTGTACACACGTGTTCAGAGCAGCATTATTCACAACAGCCAAAAGGTGGAGTAACACAAGTGTCCGTGGATGGCTGAAGTGGTAAACAAAATGTGACATACGTATACCATGGAATACTATTCATCCTTAAGAAGAAAGGAAATTCTGACACATGCTATTACATGGGGAACTTTGAAAATGTCATGCGAAGTGAAATACGCCAGATACAAAAGGACACATATTGCATGATTGTATGAGGTATTCTAGAAGAGTAGAAATCACAGTGACAGAAAGTAGAATAGTGGTTACCAAGGGCGGGGGCCCGGGGGGGGGGGGATGGGGAATTGCTTAATGGGTTCAAAGCTTCGGTTGGGGAAGATGAAAAAGTTCTGGAGATGGAAAGAGGTAATGGCTGTACAACACTACGAATGTACTCAATACTACTGGATCGTACACTTAAAAATGACTTAAAGGATTTTTTAAAGAAGCTAAAATGAGGGGCACCTGGGTGGCTCAGTTGGTTGAGTGTCTGACTTTGGCTCAGGTCATGATCTCGTGGTTCGTGAGTTCAAGCCCCTCGTTGGGTTCTGTGCTGCCAGCTCGGAGCCTAGAGTCTGCTTTGGATTCTTTGTCTCCCTCTCTCTCTGCCCCTCCCCCACTCGTGCTCAATCTCTCTCTGTCTCTCTCAAAAATAAATAAACATTAAAAAAAAAAGTGTTAAAACGATTAAGTATGGAAGATTCCAGGGAGTACCTGCTTGTGGAGAAAGTGTGATGGTGTGTGCCATATCTCTCTGGGGTTCCTCACCCACACCCCAGGCATTCTCCACCCTTCTCTGTCCTGCTTTATGCCCTGGGTCACATCAACATGCCTCTTGCCTTCTGGCTTCTGCTTGGAGTCATTCATTGGGGAGCACTAGCAGGAGATGAGGGCAGAAAGAAGAGTGAGATTGGAGAATCTATTTCCTCAGTTCCCTCCTTACAGGATTGCTGTCCGGGTGACCATGTCCCTTGACTGAAGGTCTGGCAGCCCCTGTCAGTCTTGGGATTCCGGTGCTCTCTCCTCTTGCCTCTTCAGACCTAGGGCAGGATGAGCTAACTCAGCCCCTAGCCTGAGGGAACAGCACCATCCCTTCTGGTTTTCCCACTTCCTACTAAGACCTTTGTAAATAGTCCTTTTATTAAATTCTCCTCAAATTACCCTGTTAGAGCAAATCATCTGTTTCTTGCTGGACTATGGCTGTATACAAGGTAACTTACAACAAAGTTTGGGAAACACTGACCCAAAGAAAATTCATCTATATTCCCCAAAGATCTCTCTGATTCCCCAAACCTTCCAGATATCAAGAGAAGGCAACGGTAAGGAATGGTGAATGGTGCCATCTTTTCCCAGCCCTCCATCCCCTCTCCTGTTCCAAGCACTTCTTCTCAATTGCTATTTTAATACAGAGAATTCAGCGCCTATTGTTTTCTCCATCCTATAGAAAACCACATTTCTATACATCACAGAATTCCATTCCAATAAAACAATGAAATAATTCAGATATTCCATGGTGTTTTATTATTTTTTTTTTAAAAAAACATTGTTCCTGTGAATGTTTCCATTGAATCCTAGGCACAGATGTTCAAGGATATGGGGCAATTGCAGTTAATATGCAGTTAAGTAGGAATAGAAAAGCTGAAGCGGTATTTTTGCAAGGCTGTTCAAATTGGTAACAGAGACAAAGCTCTGATAGAATGAGTTATCTCTCCCCTCTAAGGTGGCTATTATGGGGAAAATAACCATGAGTTTTGCCTTCTTTCTAGTAGTAATGCCTAGAGTAAGTTGAACATAGCTCCCCGACCTCTGAAATCCAGGGAGATGCATCCTGCCCAGGCTTATACTATACACACTTTAGTTTCAGGTCATGAGAAATGGTCACACTCGCTTGTAAGTTCACTGGCTCAGGTAAGCAGACAGTCTGTTTGCTGCAAAAGAAGAGCAACAAGAAGGTATGCGCTCAGGGCAGGTCCCCGATTGCTCAGGAAAGAGGGCTAGGAGTTGTGTGCTCTTGTGTTACCATGATGTCAGATGAAAGAAGCCTATAGCTGTCTATTATAGGAGTCTACTACTCCTGTCCTCCAAGTGCCCAGGGTGTTAAGACTAATATAAATTTGTGCTAGAGGCACAGGTGGATCCACAGCTGTGAATGTGACCAGTGGAGACTAAGGAGGAGGAATTATGCAATGAGAAGTCTTTGTTTCAATAAATCGTATGTAGAAACGGAATAAGACATATATAAAATAGATTTTATATGTATATATAAAATTATTCAGCTGTATATCAGATAAAATGAAGTTTCTTATATTGAAGTGGGAATGGGAAATTGAAGCCTACCCTCTTTGGCTTTTGAACACCTCCAACCCAAGAGGGCCCCATAGGAAATCAAGAAAACCCTAGGTTTTTGTCATTTCTGTTGAAGAAGCTAATCTCTGTGATGAGACTGTACCTCAACAAATGTCACATCTCAGGTCAGGATTGGTCCTTGTGGGTATGTATGGGGCAGGTGTGGATTCTGGGCTTACTTGTCATTGACCGGCAAAGGAGCAGTGCAGAACTTTCCAGCAATGGTAGTCCGGTCTTTTTTCCAAACTAGGTTGGAAGAATGAAACTTGAATTTCACTTGGTTTATCTGGCACTGAGCATTGGTGTGAGCTATGATTCCTCTCCCCTGGAGTTGCTGTCTAGGTCTGCAAGGGAAAGGGAAATTAAGTTATTGAAGCACTTTTGGCCTTTGCTTCCCCTTGGCTCCTATGGGGTTCCGCTGGTAGCATTGGTTAGTTTCATGCACAAAAGAACTCCTTGAAGGTGGGGACCGTGATCCTTTGTATCACACTAACCAGTCCCTTTGCACATATACTCACAGCTTTGAACATGGCTCAGAAAATAGTTGTTGATTTTTAAAAATATTTTTTAATGTTTATTTATCCATTTTGAGAGAGAGAAAGAGAGAGAGAGCATGAGCTGGGGAGGGGCAGAGAGAGGGAGAGAGAGAATTCCAAGCAGGTTCCACACTGTCCGCGCAGAGCCTAACTCAGGGCTCGAACTCATGAACCATGAGAGCATGACCTGAGCTGAAATCAAGAGCCAGAGGCTTAACCAACTGAGCCACCCAAACACCCCTAGTTGTTTTTTTTTTTTTCTTTTGAGGAAGATTCTGTACAACTTTAAAAGCTGTTCCTTTTTTTTTTTTTTTTAATTTTAGAAGTGTTTTGAAATACTTCAGAGGAAAAAAATAAGGTTTTTTCCCTTTAAGAAGCTGCATGAATGGAGGAGCTTGCAAACTAACAGGGTATGAAGGACGCTATGAGTAAGTGGCCGAAAGACCTGGTTTGGGTAAATTTTCTAATTAGAAGGAAACCTTGGGATTTCACAAAGCTATAGAAAGTAGACTCACACACAAAGCTATAGAAAGTAGACTCACACATAAACTCCCCCCAGCCCCGCCTTTTTCAATTTCTATCTGCAAGAGAGAAAAAAACCAACAAACAAGGAACTGAAGATAACCATGTTCTGATAGTCTTCTTCAAAAGAGTAATGCAAATTGTTTTGGGGAGAAGGAAGAATCTGTAGATATCTATTCCAATCACTCAGGGAGGATTTAAAAGTGTAGTGGTTGAGGGGCGCCTGGGTGGCTCAGTCAGTTAAGAGTCCGGCTTCAGCTCAGCTCATGATCTCATGCTCCGTGAGTTCGAGTCCCACATCGGGCTCTATGCTAACAGCTCAGAATCTGGAGCCTGCCTTGGATTCTGTGTCTCCCCTCTCTCTCTGTCCCTTCCCCACTCGTGCTGTGTCTCTATCTCTCAAAAATAAGTAAACATTTAAAAAAAAGTGTAGTGATTGAGGCTATGCCCAGAGATTCTGCTGCAATTGGCCTGGGGCAGGGTTTGGGGGTCAGTGGTGTTTAGTGCTTTCCAGGTGATTCTAATGAGTGGCTATTTATGTGTCATTGTCAATGTTGGCTCATTTACCCATGCAACCAAGAAGCAATGAAAACACCTTGTGGAAATAATGTGACCTTGAACTGATGTAGTGAAAATTATTCAGCTATAATCTGCAAGACTAACGTGGGCACCTGAAAATCTGTGTTGGGGTCCTGATTGCCTGCGGGACTTCTCTCTTTGGCCTGTGTGAGCTGGAGCCCTGGCTGGTGGCAGGGTGTTTGGGAATCCAGAAATGTGCTCCTCTCAGTGGAAACTTGTCTTCCCTGGTAGTGCAATTAACCTCCAATACTGCAGCCTGAGAAATATTTCCAAACTCCAATCTGATCCGGTCACTCTCCTGCTTCAAATTCCCAGTGGCTCCCCAAACTGCTCTCAGGATAAAAATAAAAATCCCTAACCTGTCCTTCAATGCCTGGCACAGTCTGGCCCTCAGCTGCGACCCCTGCTCCCCCAGCTTCCTTCTCCAATGCCTCACCCCCTGCTCTCCACTCCCTGCGCCATATTCTCACTAACCCCTGGCCTGGGTAACTCCTGTGAATCACTACTCAAATGTCAATTCAAACACTCCTCAAACATCACCTTTTCACACTTGGTCAGGCTCTGTCTCACTTGTCCTCATGGCACCTGCCACTGTGGACAATTGTACATTTCTGTGCACACGCACTGGTCATTTCCGTGTTTGTGATTCATGCGTTCCCCTGCCAACCACACTTCTCAGGCTCCCCTGCCAGCAGGTTCCAGTGAGGTCTAACTTGCAGGAGGCACGCACAGTGGGGAGACTGCTTTGGACTGTGATTCCAGAGGGGATATATTTCCTGCCTGCTTCCAGATCCTGCTGGTATTCTACAAACACCTCCGGGCTTTCTTCCTCCAACCCCATAGGCGGAGTGGCCTCTGTTGCTGATCTCTGCGGTGCCTCACGCTCCTTTTGGGTTTCCAGCCCTCCCAACACATTTGTAATTAGTTCCCTGGGTTGAAGTCCCTCTATTGGACTCCCAGCTTGGACTCTGGTTTCTGGACTGTACCCTGACCAAGACAGTTACTTCTCTGATTAGACTGGCTCCTGCTGGCTTGGGAGTAACTAACCGATTGCTTTTTTTTTTTTTTATGATTATTTATTTATTTATTTTGAGAGAGAGAGCATGCATGCAAGCATGAGCAGGGGAGGGAGAGAGAGAGAGAGAGAGAGAGAGAGATGGAAAGAATCCCAAGCAGGCTCCGCTTTGTCAGCGTAGAGCCCAATGCAAGGCTCAATCCCATGAACCAGTGAAATCATGACCTGAGCCAAAATCAAGACCCGGAAGCTTAACCAACCGAGCCACCCAGGCACCCCTAACCAATTGCTTTTTATTTAAAAAAAAATTTTTTTTTTTAACGTTTATTTATTTTTGAGACAGAGAGAGACAGAACATGAACGGGGGAGGGTCAGAGAAAGAGGGAGACACAGAATCTGAAACGGGCTCCAGGCTCTGAGCTGTTAGCACAGAGCCCGACGCGGGGCTCGAACTCACGGACCGCAAGATCGTGACCTGAGCCGAAGTCGGCCGCTTAACCGACTGAGCCACCCAGGCGCCCCACCAATTGCTTTTTAAAGAAACATGCACCACTGCTGCTGAGTTCCTGTCCCCTGCCAGGCCTGAGCCTTCCTATAGGTGAAGTTCTCTGTCTTCCCACCTCAAGTGTGGTCCTGCCAGCCGCTATGCCCAGATGTGACCCTATAAGGGAAGGAAATGCTCAGCCCAGTTCCAGAGATTGGCACCACCTGGCATCAAGCCCCGCTGGCCTCACCTTGTACTCATTTGCTAACTGACCCTCTGCCTGTGATTCAGTTCTACTAACTCACCTAGAGTTAACTCACCTACTTTCCAAGAGTAGGTTCTTCGCAGTCTCTGGCCAGCCCTCCCTGGGCTAGTGGCTGAGGTCCTCCTACTTGCTGACATCCCTGACGTGGCCTTCCTGGAGTCCTGACTACTGTTTCCTATCGGGGACCCAATTACTTTGTTCTCACCACTTTTTGAGACATCCCATGACTGCTGTCTGCCTGCTTCAGCTGCTGTTGTCTGAATACACTATCCTTGGACCCAGTACTGATCCTGAACCTGGGACAGTTGCCCACCATGTGTCTGTGGGGTGCATCTGTAGTAGGTGCTGCCCTCACCCCCACCTCCAGCCCAGCGGGCTCGGGTTACCCATCAGTGATCGCACAGGGCCTGTTGTGGGAGATGTGTGCATGTAACGCGGGACACTTACGTACATGGTGATCTCGACCGAGGAAGTAACATTGCTGCTAATAAAGGTGATGGAGATACAGGTATCCTTCTTTCTTGGCTCCTGCAAGTAAAACTCCACGAGGCTGTGATGCACTGGGAAACCAAAGCAGAGCAGATGCCTGGGCCAGAGGTCAGTGGGTACAACATGCAAAAAGCCCCGGAGAGCAGCAGTGCAGGGATCTGAG
This sequence comes from Neofelis nebulosa, assembly GCF_028018385.1. Taxonomy (NCBI): domain Eukaryota; kingdom Metazoa; phylum Chordata; class Mammalia; order Carnivora; family Felidae; genus Neofelis; species Neofelis nebulosa. Next base: position 93,789,237 of record NC_080786.1, read on the forward strand.
ATCTACCTCTTAACAGCCGTTGACTAGCAGCAGATTATCTGTCATCCCAGATCCTTAGCTTCCTCATTGTAAATTGGGGATAATAAAAATGGGTCTGAATGAGAGTTAAATGAGTTAATACAAAAGTCCTTAGACAGTGTCTGTGCCTAGGAAGCATTCAATACATGTTAGTTTTTATTATTACCTATAATGCTAGAATGTCCCACTCCTCCCTGCTTGATGACATTATCTCGGTGGTATGATTTTAAAAGAACTGAAAAGGATCTTTCTTATACTAAATAATTAACTCCTAAAATAACCCTCCATATGCACAGTGTCAGGGAGCCCACTTGTGTGTAAGAGATGACTATTTCCCTCTCTGTGGCAGCTGGGTGCCTGTATGGCATCTCCACCCTCCCAGGCAGCATCGATCCTGGGGCTCTCAAACTTGCGTCATTGACATAAACCAGACGAGGAGCCTGGCTCATGGTGATGCCCCTGCTGTCTCTCTGGCAAGAGAAGTTAAGAATTACAGCTTCCCTAACCTCCTATCCTTTCCTTATTAAGGGGGAGACCCATCTGGTGGCATTTTGCAGTATCTTTAGTCTTGGGGCATTTCCACAGACTTCTTTGGTGATCGGGACATAGCTGGACAGGCAATTCTTCACTTCTGCCCTACTTGTACTTTTTCATTTGTCATGTTTTAAAGGCAAATATTGGGGGGACACCAAGTGGATTTTGGTAGACTCACCACTAAGCTGGAGGAGTGCTATGATCCATCTGGGCTAATGGAGTTGGTAACAAGACTCACTGACAGGTGCTAAGATGCCAAGAACCCACATGGAAGAAAAGAGAGCACCGTATGCTTCCTCTCCACAGAGGAACACATCCAATGCCATGCCCCTTCTGTCTCTTTCTCAGTTGTTTGCTAGAGGATGCAGACTGTTAAGGTAATGGGCAAGGGCTAAATTGTAGTGGGTAACTGAAATCTGGAAAAAAAGCTAAATTACATAAGCTTTAGGAATTGAATTCTCTGGGCTGACTTTTACATATTATACCACTTCTTCCTTTGCCAGCAGATCTCACCCATTAAGAAAGTTTCCTAAAGTTCTGCTTCTCTCTTTATATTATCTGGAAGCCCCAAGAGGGTCAGGTCTACTAACACTGGATGGGTGGGAATCAGTAGTGGAATCCAATCTCCAGTGCAGGAGTCAGACATGGGAGGCAGCAGACAGAGCCCTGGATGGTTGATCAGGAGATCTGGATCCAAAGCCTGGCCCCGCTGCTTACTCACTGTTTCCTTTCCCTAAGTCACTGAGCCTCTCTGTGTCTTGGCTCCTTCATCTACAACCCTCGATATCACCTCACAGAACATTGGCAAGGATTAAATGAGGTAATGGAGAGAAAGCACTTTGTGTGAAACACTGTTCTATAAAGGCAAAAGCAATACTGTTAGAAAAACTATTTAGAAACAATAGAAACACTATTTGTTTTCAACAATAGTGTTGAAAACAATAGAAAAACTATTTGGAGAAGGTTCTCTGCCCTGCTGGTGCATGTCTGGCAGGGGTCAGGGGTGACCACTGTCCTGTTGAACACTGCTGAGACCCAGGCAGGCCGAGCGGGACGATGGGCACCCAGTGCGTGGGGCCCGGGAGTGGGTGAGAGCGGGAGCTGCAGGCCGTTGGTACTACCCAAACTACCAGGTGGATGGCCTATCCCTCCAGGTAGAGGAGAGTCCCAGCTTCAGTGCTCAGAACAAAAAGCTCAGAATTGCAAGGCGCAGAGCATGCAGAAAAGCAGGTACTCGGGCTGGTTTATTTCTTTCTGTAGCTCTGTGAGGTTTTTGAACAGATAGGGCCATGCTTCTGGGGCATGGAGAGGGAGTCTCACAACAAATACGAAACAGTCAGAAAAATTATAGCTGTGTGAGTCTGCCTCAGCAGGGACTTTGAAATGCCTCTAACCTCAAGTGTGCCCCAGGCTCCCTGCCATGTGTGTCCCTGGCTGAGCAGACAGGAAGGAGCCAGTTCAGGTTGCTGTGAAGCTGTCCCAGAACTGGAAGTAAAACTGGACATCTGGTCCTGGCATCGCTGCCTCCACCACTGGACAAAGCATCCTCCCCCAGGCTGACCTCTGGAGGGGGCGGTGAGGACAAAAGAGGATCCAAGAAATATGGTTGTAAAGAGCAGATTCTCAGAAGCAGAGGCAAAGAAGCCAGTGTGGAGGCAGGTGGTGACATGGAAAGAATACAGATTTTGGAGTCAGAAGACCTGAGTTGAATTCTGCCTTTTCCACACCACTGTGTAGCCTTGGGCACAAGGCTTAATCTCTCAGAACCTCCCCGTCCTCACAGCTAACTAGAGTGGGGTTGTCAAATGAGCAGATATATGTGAGAAGCCCACAGTCGACTCTTATAATCCACTTGTTCCTAAGAGGTAGCCATGAATTCTCTCTAGCATGATAAACACCCGCATCTAGTCTCCCCCAGTCCTCTGAATGATAAAAGGAGGGGAATTATTACTTATCAAGCTCCAGTCACTGTGCTAGCAACTCCCTGTATACTATTTTATTTTACCCTCACAATTGATTCTTTAAAGTAGATACTGTTGTTGTTCCCATTTTCTACATAAGGATGGAGAGTTCAGCCAGGTTAAGTAACTTCCTTCTGATGACACATCTGGTAGGTGGAGAAGCTGACATTCAAATCCAAGTCTGTATGACCACAATCTGAACTTTGGGCTCCATATCACATGGCAACAGGAGTTCTGGTCCAAGGAAGGAATGGCCATAAAGAAAGATCCCTCCACCAACCAGACACAAGCTGATCAGAATATCAGAGTTAATTTGGATATACAGTTTATCATCCTAACCAGCATACTTTTGTCCTATACACACAATAAACCAGACAGGATCCTATGATAACAAGCACTAAGGAAGTATAATCACTCTACTTAAGAAGCAAACAGCATAGGAGACAATGATGCTTCAACCTGTAATATTTCATAGAATCTAAGACACATTTTTCTCTCACATTTAACATCTTTTACTGGTATCTTAGCTTCAGTGAAGCATAGTGGTTAGAAGCAACAGTAAATAGTTGGAGTATGTGTATGTAGGGGGAGTAGAGTAGAGAGCAAGGTTCAACATTCCTTAGAGACCCTGACCTAACAGGGCTGCCAGGGTAGGAGACACATAAGATGGGCATCGAGGAGGGGGTGAAAAAAAGTATGCAGGAAGGATGAAGCCAGAGGGTGCTCCCAAAAACCACATTACAGAGAACCCACACTGAAGTGAGGTGGGGAGGAACTAGGATAAGTATACAGACAGCAAGATACCTGATAATCTGCAGTAGAGCATGGGTTGGACTAGCTCTGAAAGTTTAGGGTCTAAGACCAGTAGCTGCTGCCCCTCACCCCTCCTATGACATCTTTGCGCCTGTCCTTCACCTCACGCCTGAGCTCCCATGCCATGCTAGACACAGCCCACGCCAGAGCCCTGGACTCTGCAGAACAGCACAGTAGCATACCTGAGCTACACACAAACCCCCCACTCACCACAGTACGGAGCCATGGAAGTGGTCCGGAGGTACACTTTCACTTCCTTGGGAAGCGGCTGTATCTTAACACCACTTTGTTCCATCAGCCCTGGAAATACAGAGGCAAAGACAAAAAACAAGATCCCTGAGGAGGCCATTTCAGTGTCCCATGGCACGCAACCACATATTGATTAATTTGCACACCCATTCATTCTACAAACAACTACACTGTATGCTCATTATATGTCATGCCCTAAGGTGGGTCCCAGGATACATACAGTTTAGTCCAGTCAAAGATAAACACACAGATACACAGGAAGCACATTTTTAAAGATCATCTGGCCCATTCTCAGGAGGTATGTATCAGAAATTTGAGATTAGATCTCCAATTTGTAAAATAATCTATTAGACAGTTGTTTTAACGGCATTTATATCCTTCACAGACAAAGCACGGAAAGCGTTTGACCTGAAGAATAGTGGTTGACAAGTTAAGGAAGGGCATAACAAGCAGGGAGTACAGTTTGGACAAAGGCATACAGGGTGAGGAAACATGAAACATGAACATCCCTGGGGTGTTCAGTGCCAGGGAAAGTGTAGTGAGAGCTGAGGCTGGGGAAAGTGTGAGGTGGCTGGTCCATCACATTTGGGGGAAATTGTGGCATACGCACAATGAGTAGGAAGTAATGTTGATTTGCTTTATTGTGGGAAGCTACATCTACTTTAACATTTTGTCAAGCTGCGGTTCTGAGTAGCAGCTAGGTGTGGGAAGTGGGAGAATGAGGGCGAGAAAGGAACCATTTATACTCCCCCAGAGTTCTTCCTGAAACCACCTTGGAGAACCCTAGGATGTTCTCAGCAATGACCTGCACAGGGTGAATTGAGGTCAGATCCCTCAGCCTTTCCCCAGCCCCCCTCCCCAGACTAGCCTGGGTCATCCAGCAATGTGCCCAAGCCAGCCAGCAATTAGGCAGCCCTCCAGCTGACACATGGTCACCACAGCCTCAAACCCCTAAAGGGGGCCATATGTGCCACTCATGGGGATTCCCCACAACACCTTGATTTAGAATCTACCAGGAATTGGAGAATGGCTGGCCTGGCTAGAAAGACCTATGGCAAGCATCTGGTCTGGGAGTGGGGGCAGCAGTTCTGAATTCTACCAATGTTTATAAAGTGTCCTTTGCCTGGACTTGCAGACAAGGGGCTGCGTGTGAAGGGTGTGTGCAGAGCAAGTAGAGTATCAGGCAACAGCATGCATGGCGAGAGGTGGGATGTGGAAGGCCAAATGCCATCCTCCAGGTGGGAACAGGCTGAACATTTCATTGGTGAATTTCCTTACTGTAGTTGGATAGACTTATTGACCACAGAAGAGCAGGACTTAAACAGGTGACAATTAGCAAGACTTGAACTTTCCCCAAATTGTCAAAGGAAGTCAAAGGGGTGGCATTTACCAATCCTTGGGCAGGAAAGCAGAAATGGGTTAAAACAATCCAGACATTTTCCAGCAAGAAAGGCCTTGTAGTTGGCACAGGGAAAGGCCATCAATGGACAGGAATTCTCCAGGGCACTGATGTAGAGGTACACGGCCCTCATGTGATCACAGATCAGGTAACTGTAACCTTAACAGGGTAAAAAACACAACCAATGTTTTAGTTTAAGACAAATGAAAATCCCTCCATGCTACTTATTATAACTCTATTGAATTTTATATTCCAGCAGGCTACAAATACATGGGATGTCTCTTGAGCCACATTTTTTAATGTTAATGGACATGGCTACTGCTTTCTTCCTTTTCCTTTTCCAGAGATACCTAAGCTTAATCTATCAAAAAAAAAAGTTTAATTTGAGACCCATTCTTTCATGATCATCAAACTCTCTTTCAGAAAATGGGAGCTTTCAGACAATTGGTGACCTTTACCCACTTCTCACAATGAATATCTGTCTACACATTTTACTTTCTTCATCAACACCCAACAAAAATTTTTATAACCTCATGATACTCATCCCAGCAATGAAACAATCAAGGGAGTCAGCTCTAGGTTCTGAGGTCTTCAGAGTCCCCCTTCACCTTGGGACCCCCACTCTGGGACCAGTAACCACATCCGAGCTGTGTGTCAACTTTCTTTTTCCCATGGCTGGCACACTCTCTATGGGCAAGCTCCTTCCAGCTGCAACAGGGAGGTGGGGGATACAAACCAAACCCTTTTCAAATTGTGTTATGAAGAAAAATGAAAAGTGGCTGCTGAAATGTCACAGAAATATTCAAAAGCCATTAAAACCAAACTATCCCATCTGGTAAAAAAAAAAAAAAAAGTTGGAAAATCTACAAATTGTGAAAGGAAACATGTTTTTGGATAATCAATGAATTTAGTAAATTAGATTAGGGATTATTCAATAAAATTGTCAAAAGAATCCTTAAAGTGTCAAAAATTTGGTAAGGCAAGAAAAGACTAAAAACAGTAATCAGAAATCAGGATAAAATTCCCGTAAGAAATGCTGATAGGTTGGCTATGTTCATAAGAAGAATGTGAGAAGATTAAACAACCCTTGGTCCTTAGCTTTTGACAAATTTAATATTATTTAAAATAATGCTAAGAAGAATGAATTCAAAAAGAACATTCTAGGGGCGCCTGGGTGGCTCAGTCGGTTAAGTGTCTGACTTTGGCTCAGGTCATGATCTCACGGTTTGTGAGTTCGAGCCCCACGTCGGGCTCTGTGCTGACAGCTCAGAGCCTGGAACCAGCTTTGGATTCTGTGTCTCCTTCTCTCTCTGCCCCTTCCCAACTTGTGCTCTGTCTATGTCTCTCAAAAGATAAACAAATGTAAAAAAAAATTAAAAAAAAAAAGAACATTCTAGAAGAATACATTGACCCTTGAACTTAATTATTAATAGCCTATTGTTGACCAGAACCCTTACTAATAACATGAACAGTTGATTAAGACATATTTGGTGTAAGTGTAATACTGTATTCTTACAGTAAAGTAAGCTAGAGAAAAGAAAATGTTGAAAAAAATCACAAGGAAGAGAAAATACATTTACAGTACCGTACTGTATCAAAAAATCCATGTATAAGTGGACTCGTACAGTTCAAATTCAAGTTGTGCAAGCATCAATTGTGTATTTAGAAAAGAAACTGTACATTTTTTTATTAAGTTCATTTATTTTGAGAGGAAGAGAGGGCAAGGGAGGACAGAGAGAGGGAGAGAGAGAATCCCAAGCAGGCTCTGCACTGCCAACGCAGAGCCCGACACAGGGCCTGAACTCACAAACTGTGAGATCATGACCCAAATCGAAAACAAGAGTCAGATGCTTAACTAACTGAGCCACCTGGGCACCCAAGAAATGTATATTTATTGAATGCACTCAAGATTATCTTAAAAACAATTTTGGGGAACTGTCAAATTTAGTAAGTCATCAGTGAATTGAACCTTCAGCTAGCCAGCTTTGGGTGTGTCGTTCTCCTTCTACCACAACTAAGCTCCGCAGAGGATGCAGCTAGTGTGGACCTGCCACAAATCAGGGCCCAGGAAAAATAGGGTTTATTGGCTTGAGTGATGATATATCACTGCAGGGCTTAAAAAGTGGGTAGGCCAGGAGAAGTATGGTGTACACTTTTAATTTCGGGCACTCCTCCCCCGGAATTCCTGGGCTCCAAAGACATCCATTCAATAAGTGTTGGGAAAGGCATTATGGGGCATAACAAAGGACATGAGAAGGAAGACCCCCGTGTGTTCCACACTGGCTGACTCAACATAAAGGCTACTGGTGAATTCCAGCCTCTGGGGCAGCCAAACCCCAACTCTCTCTGGCTTTCTGACCTGCATGAATGAAGGTGGGACAGCCAGGTTGGTCTTGGCCTCCATTGACGAAGTAGTCCACGTGTCCAACAGGAATCCGAATACCCGCATCTGGAAGGAGGAAGAATCTCATTACTTCTGATTGCAGGGGCTTATTTTCCAGGCCCCACAGCAGGATCCACTGGCAGCAGAGCCTGAGCTCTGCCTTTGGGAGCGCATCCACTCTGTGTGCTCCTTGGGTGCCCACCTCACTCCTAAGTGCTGTGAAACTGAAGAACCTGCCATCAGTTTTCTAAAGGTGTTTTTACACACTGGAAAGAAGCAAAGAAGAATAAAGCCATAAGATACTCATATTTCTCTAATAAATTCGAGAAAAATATCCCTTAACATAAGTTTTTATAGATTTTTTTAATGCTTATTTATTTTTGAGACAGAGAGAGACAGAACATTCACGGGGGAGGGTCAGAGAGAGAGGGAGACACAGAATCTGAAACAGGCTCCAGGCTCCAAGCTGTCAGCACAGAGCCCGACATGGGGCTCGAACTCACGGACCGTGAGATCATGACCTGAGCCGAAGTCAGATGCTCAACTGACTGAGCCACCCAGGCGCCCCTCCCTTCACATAAGTTTTTATAAATCACTAAATATTACAAGCTTGGTGAATTTCCTTGTCAAACACTGTTTACTTTTTTTTTTTTTAACGTTTTTATTTATTTTTGAGACAGAGAGAGACAGAGCATGAACAGGGGAGGGTCAGAGAGAGAGGGAGACACAGAATCTGAAACAGGCTCCAGGCTCTGAGCTGTCAGCACAGAGCCCGACACGGGGCTCGAACTCACGGACCGTGAGATCATGACCTGAGCTGAAGTCGGACGCTTAACCGACAAGCCACCCAGGTGCCCCAAACACGGTTTACTTGGTTTTGAGCAAGAGTTCACATATGTATGTGTGGGGCCACATTTCCACAGTCTTCCTCATATTTTTGTGCTTATCTGACTGAGCAGAAGTAAGACCTGGCTAATTTGAAACACTTTAGCCCTCATCTCATCATGGTGACCGCAGCTGACTCCTCAGATGGGGTCAGAGCCAGCTGCCAAAGACCCCGGTTTTCCCCTTCAAAACATCTTCCCCCTTCCCACATCTATCACTACTGTAAGTGATCGGTTGCATGTTATTTGTTTACTGGCATCTATCCAGGGGTTAAGCAATGACCTGGAAGTTATCCTTGCTTCCTCTCTTTCTGTCACTCCCTACACTTAGCCCATCACTTGTCTAGCCAACTCTACCTCCAAAATACCTCTCAAATCTTTCTTTTTTCGGTTTTTTAAAAGACTTTTTTATGTTTATTTATTTTTGAGAGAGACAAAGAGTGAGAGAAAGTGAGGGGTAGAGAGAGAGGGGGACAGAAGATCCAAAGAGGGCTCTGGGATGACAGCAGAGAGCCCAATGTGGGGCTTGAACTCACAAACTGTGAAATCATGACGTGGGCCAAGATCGGATGCTTAACCGATTGAGCCACCCAGGTGCCCCTTGAGTCTTTATATTTCTCTCTGTCTCTACTGCCCCCACCTCTGCACAAACCACCACCATCTCTTGGCCTCTACTGTAAACACCTTCTAATGAGCCTCCAGGCTCCCCTTAGTGTCCCCTGCAACTTATTCTGTGCACAGCATCCACAATAATCTTTACAGGAAATCCTAATTGCCTCCCTGTTCTCACTGCCTGTAGAATAAAATGTAAACTTCTCACCATGGCCAGCCTGGTCCTCCTCCCTCTTCTCTAGCCTCACTCCCTGCTCTCTAATCACATGGTTTTCTTTCCTGTCCCCCAACCATGTCCAGGCTTTCGTTTGGCTGTTCTCTCCAACTTGAATGTTCTCCCAGCTTTTCCCAGGACTTGCTCGTTCTCATCCGAAAATATCACCTCCTGGGACAGACTTTCCTCAATAATCCTTCCTGAAGTAATCCGCCTCTCCACCCCACAAGTCACCCTCTGCCCCACATTCTCCATTATCATACTCATAGTGTGTAATAATGTCTGTTTACTTGCCTGGAAGCTCTACAACTTATAGCAGGGACTTGGCCTTTTTTCTGCTATATCCCTAATACCAGCACCGTACCTGTCACATGTGAGTACCTAATGTTTATTGAAGGAAGTAATGAATGAATGCCCTCGCAATTAGTCTGTATTTCCATGTGGGCAGGGACCTTCTTCAATGTCTTGTGTGTTGCATTCTTGGTGCTAACTACATAATTCAATGAAAATGGGTTAAACAAATGGAATGATTTTTTTCCCTCTGGTCACATTAGGAAGAGGCTCCAACTTTGAAGGAGACTGAGAGGCCGCCCTCTGGTAAATAGGGACCTAACAAGTCACCTATTTAGCAAATTTAGAAACAGAAGTAGTTGACCTTGATAATTAATATGGTTAACCTAACAGCTAGGCAGAAGCCTGTGGTCTTTGCTTTCCTAACTGTGAGATGACAAAGGTGGGAAAGAGGGTTGAATTACATGACTGCATGGGTTTCTTCCAGAATTAGGAATCTGTGAGTGTTGGGTGCTAAGAAGAAGGCTTCTGAACAAAGGGAATGAGACATGGACACCTCTCACTTGAACAGCAGACTCTTCTGGTGAGGGATAGGCATGAATTGATCTCATACCCACCATCCTGAGCACAGGATCTGGCTAACTCCTGGGCATTTCATGTCAAAGTAGAAATGAGGAGGAATGCCCATCCCCTTTTCCAGCTAGTCAGAATAGCTTAATTTGGTCACAATGGATTCAGAGTTGGGTGGGGGAGGATTTCTCATTTTTCACTGGACTGAAGGGCTGGCTCCTCCCTGGGGAGGAGGAAGTCCCGACAGGCCTGAGTATCTGTCCCAGAAGTGGAATGTCCCAATCCCATGGGGCCAGGCACATTCACCCTGAAAAAAAGTAGTATGACTTTCCCCTATGCCAGCCAGGCAGCAGTGTCCTCCCCCACCCAGCCTTGTCACAAGATTTAGTGTTAACCAGAGATCAAGATGATGCTGGTAAACTCCTCACTGCAACAGAAGCTCAGAAGGGAGGGAATCTGCCCAGAGCCACACAGGTAGATGCCAGCCTCCTAGCCCTTGCCATGCTCATCCCGCCCCATACCAGGAGGGTCACCCCCACTCACTGTCAGTGTCTGTGTGGATGGCCTCCACAAAGAGGGCATCTCCAGGGTCCAGGCGCTCCTCCAGGCTGGCTCTGGTGTACTCTGGTCCAGCGGGGTCCAGGCCTGCTGGGACAGACTGATGTCAGGGGCCCCTTTCATCTCAGCTTCCGGAACCCTCATGGACCCATCACACACCTCTCCAGGCAGTCCTTCCTGGTCAGATCCTAGAGTTCCCCAGCAAGGATCCAAGGGCAAGAGGACCAGCTCAGGGCCATTGTACCCAGGAAAACGCATGCTGTGTCTCTAACTCTCAATGACGCAGCTTCTCTGGCTCTGAAGTGAGCCAGTTGGCAAGGGCTAATGTGAGTAATATTAATCCTCATGTACTCATAACAACAGCTATAATTTTTTGAGCAGTTACTATGTTCAAGGCCTTGTGCTAGTCTTCACAAGTAAAAATTACTGTCCCCAGGTGTTAGTTTGGTTCTCTTTTCCTCTTCCTCCCCCAAAGCAAACCCTGAGACAAGGATTTAAAGCATAAGTAGCTTTTTGGGAGTAGATCACAGAAAGCATAGTGAAGGAGTGGAAAAAATGAATCAGAGCACGGGGGGAAAAGTATTGAATGGATTATCACTTTGGGCAACTTGGTCTCATTCCACTGGGACCCTTCTGAGAGGCTCTGTAGGACATGACTCAGACTTGTCCCACAGAAGAGCCAGAAAGCAGAGTATTTACCACATAACTCTGGTCCTTTATTGATTGAGGATAGCTTCTAAAGCATAAAATCCCTAGCGTTTTGCAAGTATTTAGCATAATTGACTAAAGGTGATTTCCACAGTGGGCCAAGGAGATATGACCTATTATAACTCATTTCGCAGAACTAGTAACTGAGGCTCAGAAAGAAATACATGGCCTCTTATACTGACATTAGAGATCACACAATAACAACACAGTACTGCTTTATGTAAATGGCCACAATAAATAAAGTTTAGTGGAAATAAATGACTTGGTCATAAGAACAAAGATCCTTCTGCTTGCCTCAATAGAGGGATTTCAAGGGCGTTCTCTCTTTATCTCCAAACTTGGGGTGATGGGCAGAGAATAATGTTACCTGTGATCCGTCCTAACTGGCCTTCGTAGAAATATCCCACCACGCCCCCAACGTGGGCTCCCAGGCTAACACCAATGATGTGGATTGAGGACTTCGACACACCCAACACCTAGAATGGGGCATTTACAAGTGAGTTGCATTTGGGCCATGGCAACCTGGGCCTCACAGCGTCACACTTTTCCTTGAAGCTTCAGAATCCGAGGACCCCGGGCATGACGTACCCACCACACACACTTTGGGGGAAAAAGGCAGAATTTTCATTCCATTCATCACTCAACTTCTTCCTAGAAACCCCACCTTGATGATTGCCTCATTTTCTTTTTGGTGCTCAACGTGTGTGAGTAATGCCCATGGCCACTCCCTCTCGAGTGACTCCCTATCTAACATGCAGTGGCACATTTTACAGAGGAGGAGCGGGAGGCTCAGAGAGGGCCAACTACTTGCCCAGAGTCAGCACTGTAAGTGGTAAAGTTGAGATTAGAATCGAAGACCCACAAGCCACTAGGTAGCTCTGCTTCCGCCCTAAAGCTCCTCCTCATATGTTGATTCTTTCTGTTTCCTCTCCCCTAATAAGCAGACAAAACTCCCCCAAAGCTCTTGTGTACCTACCAGTAGTTTCTTGAGGAAACAGGAGATCTCTAGGCCCAGCTTAACCACATTCTGCACGGCTGAGAAGTAGATACCCGTAGAGCCATAAACCCAGTCCACAGCAATCACATTAGCATTTGCTGCTTGAAGAAGGGCACCGATGAATTTATCAATCCAAGAAGGCTTTGTACCTAAAGCCCTAGACATGGGGCCAAAAAAGGATGGGAAAATTATCTGCCAACCCAATATCCATTGTCATGGGAATTACAGTGACATTCTCTATTAACAGAATAAACCCGGGGGCGGGGGGACGATCAAAATGAATCAGGGGGATATATGGGCAATAACCCTCTACCACTTTGAGCATAGGGAGGACATAATCCTATAGTCACCAGGGCTTCTGCCTGCATATATGGAGCCTTTGTGTAAATTATAAAAGAGTGCCTTTTGTTCTAGGTAGATGCAGCCTCATGCCTGGGCTCAGAACTCAGGTTGAATTCCAGCCCCACCAGCCCTCAGTCAGGTACCTTTGGGCAATGGATACCACACAAACCATATGTACTGACATTGCTTGTGTTATTTATAGAAAAAAAAAAGATAGCTTTGTTCATGAGAGTTAAGATTTGCAATCTTAACTCTCATTTTTTAATATATGCAATTCCCTTGGGACGCCTGGGTGGCTCAGTCGGTTAAGCGTCTGACCTCGGCTCAGGTCATGACCTCATAGTTCATGAGTTCAAGCCTGGTGTCAGGCTCTGTGCTGACAGCTCAGAGCCTGGAGACTGCTTCAGATTCTGTGTCTCCCTCTCTCTCTGCCTCTCCCCTGCTAACACTCTGTCTCTCTCCCTCTTTCAAAAATAAACATTAAAAATATATTTTAAAAATATGCACTTCCCTTGCAGAACGTTTTTATGTACTTGTTCTTTTGATCATACTTTCATTAATTCAATGGGTCAGTATTCCAGGTGCTTTGTGAGAAATAAAGAAAAATAAGATACAGTCTCTATTCTTCTGCAACTCATAGTATAAAAGCGCTTTTCTAGGAAAAGGAGAATGGTAGAAAAAATTTCATAGAACTTTACCAAGAGTTTGGGATCTGGAGAAGTTTTCTCAGTGGCCCACAGTGAGGGAATAATAAGAGCATACTCACGTAGGCAGAGGAGCACAAATTGGGTGTGTGCCATAGAAAGTGGATTTCAGGGGATCTAGGAGCAGACAGAGTGACAGCTGCTGAGCTCTCCAGCTCTGTTAGCTATCTCTTGGTTGGGGATACACATACAGCCTTAGATAGTGTCTAAATAGAAGATTTTCTGGAGAAGAGACTTTGGCATAAGAGTAAGGAAGTATATACCTAAGGAGGTATAGGGCCGGGTGCTCAGGGTCCAGGGATTTGAGAAGCAGAGAGAACCCAGAGGCCATGAAATGGTGATCCTCTGTGCAGTGCCTTTGCATCCACCTCTTCATTGGACACTCCCATCTCTAGTTGCTCTATACTGCTACTATTTTCACTGCATTTTCTCCCTCTTTCCTCCCACCAACCTTCTTCTGTTTTAGGCCTTGTCAGTGGGCTCTGGAGAGAAGACGTTGGAAGGAAGGATAGTGGTCGAATTGAGACTCAGTGACTACATATTGTAACAAAATTTGGATGATAGGGCATCAAAGAAATCAAACCTGAGAAAGATTAGTCTCAGGAGATGATGGAAGTAGCACCCGTGAGTGGAAGTTTCTTAAATCATGAAGCCAGAGAAGAAATAAAGAAGAGGAAATAAAACCCTGGATAAAAACACCATGCCCTTACTCTAATTACACACAGCCCATGACCTCACTGGCTGAGATGAGTCACATACCCCATGCTTCAGGAAGGAAAGATCAACTGGGACCATTTCTACAACTTCCCTTTTATTCAGATGTGGAAACCAAGGCTTCGTGTGCTGGGACAACTTGTCTGGGGTCATACATATTTACTGTTTGAAAGTATGTAGATAAGACCAAGCAGAGGACTAATATACATGACCAACAGGAATAAACAACATAATGTGTATTCATGTTGATATGAGAAACCTTCAAAGACAGCAGGAGGTGAGAGATAAAACATGTGACTTCCAGTAAATCCATCTCTCGCCTTGGTCCCCATTAACTTCTTGTGGCCTTATGGTCACTCTCTAGTTCTTAGTGAAGATGATCCTATTGGTTGATTACTCCCACCTGAATCCATGGATGATTAGTTTAGTTCCCAGAGAGGCATTGAACCCAGACTTTTGGATGTCACTACTTTCCTGCACTAGCTGACCACAGCTAGGATCCAAAGGGGTGAAGAGGAGAAACTGGACTTTGAGATTGGTGCCTTGGAGAAGATTAGCATTCTGGAAGTCGGTGCACTTTGTCTGTGGGATAGGAGGTACGTCTCCTGGAGGAAAAAACAAAAAGAAAAACAAGAAAGATTCAAGGTGAGGTCATCTATTCTTAGAAGGAAGACAATTGTTCTTGAGAGGAAGAGACAAACAGGGGCTTACCAGCATTTATTATAAATCAGCTAGTACAATATTCAGACTCATTTATTAAAGACATCACTTCTGTAACCAAAATCTGTGAATAGTTTTCATGTCTAAAGATACATTGCCAGAAAAGGATATGAATATTACTCAACTAGAGAAGATTAAAAGCCATGGTGAAGTGGATATTGTCATGAGATAAATTGAGTAACCCCCCCCCCCCCAACCATAAATCCATATGTTGAAGTCCTAACTCCCAGGACCTCAGAATGTGACTGTATTTGGAGATAGAGTCTTTATGTTAAATAAATAGAGGTATTTATGCTAAAATGAAGCCAATAGGGTGGGTCCTAATCCTGTATGGCTGGTGTCCTTATAAGAATAAATTTGGACACAGACACAGAGGAAAGACAATGTGAAGACACATGAAGTAGACAGTCAACTGCAAGCCAAAAAATAAGTCAAATAATGTCACACCTCTGTGCAAAAGAGGGCATTTCCCTCAGAATGAAACCTGAAGTCCTAACATTGGACTAAAGCCCCAAATGGTCTAAACCATGAGCTCCGGGAAAGCTTTGCCTGTCTGACTATTCCTTCCTCCATTCTGGCCACGTGTCTTCCCAACTCTTCCTCACTCTACACAGGCCTAGACCACCTGAGGGTCTTTGCACCAGCCATCCCTTCTGCCTGGAGTGCCTTTTCCACAGACATCCACATGGCTAACACCCTCTTCTCTTCCGAGGCTTTGCTTGTCAAGTGTAACTACTTTAAATTGCCACCTGCCTGTGCTCCTCACCCCTGTTCTCTCAATTTTTGTCATCTTAATCTATTTCCTTTTATAGCAATCATCACCTTCTAATCTCCTATGGAATTTACTAGTTTATTATTAAATTTATTGCTTACTGATTTTCCTATATTAGGATATACTTTCAAAGAAGGCAGAGATTTTTATCCATTTTGTTCACTCTACTCCCAGAATAGGGTATGCCACACATAATAAACATGAAAAGCTACTTCTTTGAAAATAATAATAAACTAGTTGTACTTTTGATTGATAAGACAGAGTAAGACAAAAAGAGGGAAGTCACAAGTAAACAATATAGAGAATAAAAAGGGATATATACTAGACTTTAAAAAAAAAACTATTAAAGAGCATGTTTATACCCACCCAAAATTAAAATTACAGGTATTTGCCTAGAAAATAGACAATTTCCTAGAAAATATAACTTACTGAAACTTAGTCAAAAAGAAAAAATAGAAAGTCAAGTGTAAAACAGTAGCATGAGGGAATTGAAACAGTAATTTTTGATTTATTCATCAAAAAACCTCTACCAGGCCAGACAGTTTTCCAGAAAAATTCTATCATTCCTTCAATTCCTATCACTGTTCCAGAGAATAGAAAAGGGGGATAATCTAAATTCATTCTATGAAAATAACCAAGATATCCAAATTGGACAAGGATAGAAGGAGAAAAGAAAACAAAAGGCCAATTTCACTATTAAACACAGACATAAAGACCCTGGATAAATTACCAGCAAATCTAAGCCCATCAAAGATAATATGCATAAAAAATACATCATGGCCAAGCAGGGTTTAATCCAAGATATGAAAAGATGGCTTAACATTAGAAGATATATTAATGTACTTCACATATGAAAAATTAAAGAGAAAAACCCATATGCTCAAATCAATAGATGGAGAAGAAAGAAGCACAATAAAATTTAATATCCAACACTTCTTAACCTAAGAAAAAGCATTATCCAAGAGCCTATCTGATGACCATACTTATAGGCGAAACATTAGAAGCATTCCATTTAGAACTGGAAACAAATGAGAATGTCTACTATCAGTGCTTCTATGAAATATTGTACTGGAAGTTCTAGTCCAAGCCAGGGAAACAAGACAATAAAATGGAATCAAAGTTACAAAGTTTGAAAAGGAGGAGAGAAAATTGACAATATTTGCAGATACATAATAAAACTTTCTATCATTCGAGAGTATGGAAGGTGGCACAGTGAATCATACTCCAATATCCCCTCTCCCTAACCACCTTTACAACCAAAGACTAATCATAGATGAATATCAAAAGAGAAGAAAGACATAGATGATCTCAAATATAAAGATTATATCTCTGTGGGCAAGAACAAGAACAGAATTGCAATATGGTGCTGGGTTCCTGTTCTGGGAGAAGACAGTGGTTGTGAGGATTCAGCTCTGTGAGGTAAGGGGGGTCCAGTAATGCTTTGTGTCAGTGCTTTGTGGAAGGTCAGCACCAGGCGAAGCTCTCCAACTCCATAAAGGAAGCTAAAAACAAAAGCAATACAACAAAAAAGTAGCTATTGACTTTTTACCTTGGGCTATAGGTTTATTTAGGAAGGCAGGATGGAAAGACAAGGCCTCACTAAGAAGAACTGAGACAACCCCCCTCCCCCCCGCCAAATGGAGGAGAGAGTCTAAAGATGGGAAGGACTGGGGGTGGGGGGTAGAGATGGGGAAGGCCATAAACAAACTTCTCATTGACACTGAAATAAAACTAACCTATTGTGTTAGAAGTCAAGATAATAGTTATCTTTGGGGTGGTAGTGATTAAGAGGGGATATGTGGAATGGGTTTTAAGAACCTGGTAATGTTTTATTTCTTGATTTGGATGATGGTTACACAGGTGAGTGAATTCACTGTGAAAATTCATTAATCTGTGTATTAATAATCTGTGCGCTTGTCTGTATATATGTTGTACTTCAATAGCGAGTTTTCTTTAAAAAAAAGCCTGCAAACAAAATATCTAAATTTATACAGAAATCAAATGTTTACAAAGATAGTCAATAAAGCCAATAAGTGGATCATGAATTCATTCCAGGTGAAATAAGTTTTTAAAAGCCTTTGACATAGACTTTTAAATAAATATGCTGAGAACCCACAAGGATAAAAATAAAGACAGAGCATATGAAATTATGAAATAAAAACACAAATAAATAATAAAATACGATTTATAGAAAAAACCTAGTTAGGAAATTAGAAATGAAAAAGATAACCATTGAAATAAAAAGGGAATCAATACTGTAATGTTTAGGACAGAAGTAAAAGAAAATTTTAATATGGAAGTATAGTCAAAAAGTACAGACAATAGATGGAAAGATTCTATTTTTACCTCGTAGCTGTTCTCTAAAGGAAGTGAATGAGAGAAGAAGCACTAGTTTGAAAAGATAATTATTTAGAATTTTCCACAACTAAAGAAGATATGATTTCTCCAATCAAAATTTGTACTCAGGGTAATGAGCGAGATAAAAAAAATAAATCTACAGTAGGCACATTATAGTATAACACCAGAATGTCAAGGATAAAAAGATATTTTTAAAAATTCCCAAATGCATTGGAAAACTTAGAAGAAATGGGTAATTTTCTAGAAAAATCCAATTTAGTGAAACTGACTCGAGAAGAAATAGTAAGCCCAAATAAAACTAGCATCAAAACATTAAATTGGTAATCAAGAGTCTTTCTGACTCTAAAGTATACTAGAGCTAGATGGTTTTATCTGAGAACTGCACTGCTTTAAGGTACAAATAGTCTTTATCTTATATAAACTGTTTATAGAATAGACACTTATTTCATGAGGTTATAATAATCTTAGTATTAGCTGGACAAGGGTAATGCAAGAAAAGAAAATGATAGGTAAATGTTCTATGGACATATAATCAAAATAATATATAAATATATACAAAAGTAAAAATAAATTTTGGCAAAATAAAATTCAGTATTATATTTAAAAATACACCACGATTAAAGGATTTGTCCCTAGTGATCTTAGTCTGATTGGGCTAGCCATTAGGGCTTAGAAGAAAATATGAAAAATTGCCTTTATAGTATGATTGCTTAAACCAGACACTGGAAGCACAAATCATAATAAGAAATAAGAATTAAGACAACAATGTAATACTATTTTTTCCATCAGGTTGACAATATGAAAAATGTTTGATACTGTGAAGTATTGGCAGAGAGGTGGGGAACCAGCCATGCTCACATATTAATAAATAGTTGTAACTTCTTTGCAGGCAACATTTCCCACATCTATCAAAAATGTTGGGTAGTGGATTAGCAAGGACATCCACCATTCTCAGTGGCAAAATCTTGGTTAGTTTGGAAATTTTTAATTTAAAATTAAATATATCTTGGTACAGTGGATATTTATAGGGTGAATGTAAGTCATATTTTGGAATTGATGCAATGTTATTTTCTTATAGTCTTGTACCGGGTGAAAGGATTAATGCAGCTTTTAGGGGACTTGAGAAAGTATCCTGGTCGTTACTAGTCCCTTTATGATTGTAGGTTTTTTTCCCTCCCTCTTCTAAATTCATCTCAAGAGAAGAGAAGGCTTTTAGGGGACCCTCCAAATGTTAGCACTATATAAGTAGTTGGTTTAAGAAATAGAAGCACTGACTGAAAGAAATTCCACCTAAGGCCCGAGCCCCCGAATTACCTGCACTTCCAATGCTGAGCCACAAAAGGAGTCCCCACGAACAGAAGCTTCTGTCCCCTAGGACTGGGGGCATTGCTGAGCTGGAGGTCTCAGAGCTGGAGTGAAGCCGACCCCTAATGCCAAAAGAGATCACAGAAGCCCGTCTCTCAAAGTTTTGGATACCCAACACTCACTTGAGTCTCGCTGATCATTAACTGGCCTCATGACCTGTTAGAAGAAAAATAAACTCTCCCTATTTGTCTAACCTCCACAGTTTTTTGGTTTCTTCTTCCCAATGAAAATAAATACACTTCGTTTTTTAGACAGGGGACATTGAAACACATTGTCCTTCCTCTCTGAGCCAAACATCATCAGGAAATGATTTCCTGCCCCTCTCCCACTTCCTATTATAAAATGTTAGTAAAAACCCAGGCAGAAGTCTTTTATCTCTAGGTGATGACAAAACCCACAGAATCATCGTGGACATGTTTATCTCCCTAGGAAGACTCTGAGCAACTTGAGGGCAAAGACCTTCTCCTTTCATTTTGAATCCCCAGGGCCTAGAATAGAACTGGACCAATAATATGTGTTTAGCGTATATTTAACAGAAAGAGTGGAAAAATATGAAGTTTGCCTCTGACAGTACCTTCCTTTCAAAGAGACGTTCATCTTCTTACAAATAAAGAATGAAGAAACTGAACAGTAGACAAAGAAAGTGACCCGTTGCAACCCTGTTGTTAGACGTGGCTGCGCTGGCCTGTAACCAGGGCGTTTCCAGCACACCACATGGCCCCTTCACCCAAAAGAGTGGCAGAAACCACAGAGAGCTAGTTCTGGGCAGGTCAGGGGAAAGGGGAAGGCAAGGTACTTGCCCAGCACTCCTTAAACTGCAGCGTACCGCTACGAGGTGGAACCTGCCAGTAGGGCACTATCACACTTTCTGGACAATAGCTCTGTGAGGTGTGTACAGCCTTAGAGCATAGAGAGGCTAAGTAACTTGCACAAGGTCACGTAGAGTTGGGACGAACTAATCCCAGAGGCCATGCTCCGCACCTGTGCACCAGAAAGTAACAGTCCCCAAGGAAACCTTGGCGCTGTGTCATCATGGCTGTGCCAGGTCTGCCCACGATGAGGATAAAATGATTTTGGAGGGAAGCCCTTGCTTCCCCTGGTGCACATGATCCCACTACTCGAGCACTGCTGCCACCAGGAAGAAGAGGAGCGATAAATAGGGCACTACTGAAGGCTGCTCTGGTGTCACAGACCACGCCAGGTGTGGTAGTCTGGCTCCTGGAGAAGAGACACCAAGATGGGGCTAGATGGGCAAGAAATTTACCGGAGATAACACCTGTGAGGAATAAGGGAAGCTGAAGAAGGCAGAGCCAGTCTTTAGACCATGATGCAAGTTTGACACCTGTGAAGAGGGGAAAGGAAATGGATGACATAGGAAAAGTCTTGGACTGCCTCACAGTTCCTGGAATGTTCTGGCAAGGGCAATGGGGAATGTTCAAGCCGAAGTTGTTGTTGTTGTTGTTGTTGTTGTTGTTTTTAAGGATTTTTTTCCTTAAGTTTATTCATTTATTTTGAGAGAGAGAAAGCATGAGCAGGGAGGGGCAGAGAAAGAGGGAGAGGGGAAGAACCCGAGGCAGGCTCTGCACCGTCAGCACAAAGCCGGAGGTGGGCCTTGAACCGCAAGATCATGACCTGAGCCAAACCCAGAGTCGGACACTTAACCGCTTAACCGACCCGAACCATCCTGGGGCCCCAAGCTGAAGTTTCTTATTAACGAAGTCCTGTCTTACAGTAATGAACCTGATTAGCATCTCCACCCTGTTCAGTCACTAGCTGGGGTCAGTCTCAGTACAAAGATGAGGATAGATCCAAAAAGGCCGCAACTGGGACCATGAATCAGTCAGGGTCCCTGGGGCCAGAGATTGAGGGCTGCATTTTCATAGCCGCTCACACCACAGCCAGAGCTGGCACACCAAGCTAGCTACTCCAGTCATTCCAGCACAGTATTCCTTGTGGGTGGCATTAATACAGCTGACACTTAGAGAGCACCTTCCCTTTCCCCTTCGTCATCTAGTACAGTACTCTTCAAGTAGTTCTGCTGGAGTTCTCCTGTGTGCAGGACCACCTGCCTCAGCATCATCCAGGGAAGCTGGAGTCCATGGGCTCCAGGCCCAGAGACCCTGAGAGACAGCACTTTCCGGACAACACCCAGCTGCTACAGATGATGACAATGAGACCAAAAAAAAAAAAGGGAAGTAGGAACCTTAAATGGGATGGGTGCAACCAAGCACAATGTAGAGAGAGGAGTCCCAATCACAGCCCAGGCATTGGATGGGGTCTCCTTGGTGTCAGAGGAAGAGGAGGCTCTCTAAGGAGGGCAGGGAAGCTGAGGGGAGAGTGAAGACTCTGTCCATTTCACAGTCTGACCTGAGCTCTGCTCTGCCCCTCCCTACCCCTGCACCCAAATGTGGATCTCAAGCCTCAACGAGCTTTCTCCCTGACTTCCCCTCATAGTTGTGAGAAGGTGAAGAGAGGGCACAGGCTTCTGCCATCACCATGTAACTCTTGGGTTCCATTTTGGCCTTGTCTAAGGAAAACTTTCTAACTACAGCTAACAGTTGCAGTATGATAGGATTGGAGACACGTGGCTTGGGTTTAAACCCCGGCTCCTTCTCACCCTAGACATGTGACTTTGGACAAATGGAAGCTTCTCTGAGCCCAATTTCTTCATCTGCTAATGGGCTGTAATAAACTACCTGACACCTGGTAACTCTTTCTTCCTCCTCTTCTTTTTCCTTCTCCAAATGGATACCCCAGGTGTCACTTCTCCTAACCCCCAAACTCCCAAAATGGAAAATGATGGGAAGGCTCCCCACTATGCCCTATCTTGTTGACCCCTGGATCCCTAACCAGACACCAGCAGCCATCCCATGAGGAGCTGATCCAGTAGGCTGGTTAGTTGTGAAATCATGAAAATCTCTATTCCTTCCCCCTCACTCTCAGCAGCTCTGTGGCTGTTTAAAAAACAAAACAAAACAAAACAAAAAGCACATTTACTTGCCCTGGAGAGGTATAGAGGGGAGTAAATGGAGAATATGGTGGCTGAAGAAGCCTGGAGGAGGGTGGATGTGGCCAATGCTAA
Organism: Neofelis nebulosa; assembly: GCF_028018385.1. NCBI lineage: Eukaryota > Metazoa > Chordata > Mammalia > Carnivora > Felidae > Neofelis > Neofelis nebulosa. Next base: position 93,811,485 of record NC_080786.1, read on the forward strand.
TTTTGCAGCTCTTACAAAAAATATTGCCAAGACTTCTAGACTTCTAGATAACATCTAGCAATCTTAGGTAACAAACAAAGCAAATGAGGCACCATTATATAGCAGGTCAAAAACATATAATTAATCCCTGTAATGTTACACATGTTTTTTTCTCTTTTTTAGTACACACATATTAATTTGATAAGCCTAATAAATTCATACTGTGTGCTAGATCATGTTTTTAGAGAGAGACAGAGATACAGCATGCAAGTGGGGGAGGGGTGGAGGGAGAGGGAGAGAGAATCCCAAGCAGGTTCCACACCCCACATGGGGCTCCAGCTCATGAACTGTGAGATCATGACCTGAGCCAAAATCAAGAGTCAGACACTTAACTGACTGAGCCGCCCAGGCGCCCCTCAGGTCATTTTTTTAAAATTTACTGCAACATCATGCATATAATTACGTTATCTCTTTCCTCTATTCTCCTCCTCCCTTCTTCTACACACACACACACACACACACACACACACACACACACTGGCACCTGGCATTCACAGTAGGAGCAAAGGTAGACACCCTGAGCCAGATGCAGGTGGTGGGCAGAGGTGGTGAGGGGAGTATGTAATTGTTCTCTGGTTGCTTCTCTTTTCTCAGAGAAATAGCAAGCAAGGTTGCCAGTTGAGAGTAAAGTTTGAAGAGGAGATTTTGAGGTTTGAGAAGAAATTGTATGAAAGTCTGAACTCTTTTTGAAGTGCGCCTGTGATGAAGACAGATTGTCTCAAACAAACATAGCAGGATCTCTAAAGTCCTTCTCTGCTGTCTCCAGTTGTGGCTGAAGTCCTACCTGGGGAATAACAAATGCTAAGTCCTTGCCCTCCTACCCCTCTCCCCCACCTCTTCCACTGTATTCTAAAGGGACTGGAAGGACTTGGAAAGACAAATCCCAGTAGGATATAGGAGAAGGTAACAGAACTGCTGTTATCAGACCTCTCTTCCCCAACTCCCCTCCAATGGAAGCCAGTGATTTGAATGGAAAATAGAGAGTCAAGTTCTGTGGGGGTTCTCTCTTACCTTCTTGAAAGAGGAGGGGAGGTGCTGCTCTTTCTTACCCTCCACAACCAGTGAGAGCCTACCAGTTGAGATTGAAGGTGACCATATCAAGGGGGCATGGGTATCTATTTCCAAGTTGGATCTCTCAAGGCCTATTTAAGAGGGATGGGTGAAATGTAAGACAGCAACAGGTGGGAAGCCTGCACTCCCACTGCTGGACATGAGCAGGAAGGACGAGTTTCCCTTGGGCTGAGGGGACTCCTCAGAAGACAGCTGTCTTGAGCCTTTCCTACTAGTGCTCCACCAATGAGAATGGTCTCAGGGCAACATCTGAGAGGAGCAAGGAGCCTCAGAAGAGAGAGGGGAAGAATGTCCCCTTTTTTCCTCCAAGTCCCTTGGGCCCAGGGCTGATGGAGGTGGGGAGCATGGAGGGCATGACATGGAAGTTTTAGAATTGATTAAACTGGGCTGGGATTCCCACTTCTGGGTATAAATCCAAAGGAAATGAAAACAGGGCCCCAAAGGGTCTGCACTCCCGTGTCACTACAGCATTATCCACGATAGCCAAGATATGAAAACAACCTAAGTGTCCATCAACAGAAGAATGGATAAATAAGATGGGGTATATGCATACACACAATGGGATATCATTCAACCATGAGAAAGAAGGAAATCCAGCCATTTGTGATAACAAGGATGGGCTTCATTTAGGGCATTATGCTAAGCCAAACAGACAGAAAAGACAAATACTGCATGGTATCACTTATATGTGGAATCTTTAAAAAAGGTCAAACTCCTAGAAACAGAGTAGGAAAGTGGTTGCCAGAGGCTGGGAGGTGGGGAAATAGACAGAGGTTGGTAAAAAGGTACAAACTTTCAGCTGTAAGATGAAGAAGGTCTGAAGATATGAGGTGAAACATGGTGACTACGGTGGATAACACTGTATAGTATACTTGAAATTTGTTAAGAAAGTAGACCTTAAATGTTCTCACCACGCACTCTACCCCCAAATATAAATATGTGCAGTGATAGGTGTGTTAATTAACTAGATGGCAGGAATCCTTTCACAATATAAATGTGTATCAAATCACCACGATGTACACTTTAAATATCTTACAATCTTTTATGTCAATTATGCCTCAATAAAGTTGAAATTAAAAAAAAATACTTGACTGGTTTTTTTTTTTTAAGTTTATTTATTTATTTTGAGAGAGAGAGAGAGAGAGAGCTAGGGAGGGGCAGAGAGAGGGAGAGAGAGACTCCCAAGCAGGCTCCACGCTGTCAGCTCACAAACTGTGAGATCATGAACTAAGCCAAAATCATGAGCTTAGAAGCTTAACTGATTAAGCCACCCAGGCACCCCTGGACTGGGTTTTTAATACACTCCCCACCCCCACCCCCAACAAAGGACCAAAAACAATGTGATATTCTAAGGGACAGGAAAAGCAGCTTCCACACAGTACTGTGAAGGCAGTAGTTGGAGAAAAATAAAATCATGTTTGCTTCTTACTAAATTCAGATGACTTACCAAACTAGCTACAGAGGTAAAACAGGTCATGCCTCAGATTCCACTTGTTAAAATGCTCTTCTGGGGGCGCCTGGGTGGCGCAGTCGGTTAAGCGTCCGACTTCAGCCAGGTCACGATCTCGCGGTCCGTGAGTTCGAGCCCCGCGTCAGGCTCTGGGCTGATGGCTCGGAGCCTGGAGCCTGTTTCCGATTCTGTGTCTCCCTCTCTCTCTGCCCCTCCCCCGTTCATGCTCTGTCTCTCTCTGTCCCAAAAATAAAAAAAAAAAAAAAAAAATGCTCTTCTGCTCTTTTCTATACTGTAAGATTTAAGCAGGTCTACTGTTTGGCCAGTGCTAATAGAACTCTAGTGTTCTGTCTATTCTAAGCTCCTAACTACTGGAAAAAGACACTTCAGAACAACCAGGGCGCCCCCAAAGGAGTCTTTTAAGACATCTGAATTTAAGACGTATGACAGTGTTCTGTGAATTGTAGCCCAGCATGCTTGAACGTCTGCAACTCCAATTGCTTGTCTTACCAAAGAACCTGTTTTTGCTTTTGTAATATATAAAACGTGTTTGTTTTCTGAAATATATAAATACGTGTGAGAGTTTTTTGAGACAGAAAATGAACTTAGGAATTTCCTTCTCCCTTTATGTATAAAAGAATAATAAATTCCATGTCCTTGCTTGAGTCCTGCTTCAAATACAGAGCTGTGTAGGTCAGCACATGTGCATGGTTAAAGCATCAGACTCTCCGTCTCTCACAGTGCATCACAGGTCACTCTGGGCAACCGTGAAGTAGCAGGTGTCTGAACAGATGTGCCTGAAACAGATGTGGAGCTGCATGTTGAAAGCATTCACATCAACACAATTTGATGAACCTCCTATTTATTGAATGTCTCTCATGGGCCAGCAGACAGGCCACAAAGAGAATAAGATAATTCCTCACAAGGAACCTGAGTTTGTCCTCAGAAGACACCCAATCACCACTCAACAGGACCAGTGTGGTGACAAGCCTGGAGACAGAAGGCTGTGGGTATATGAGGAGAAAGTGGCCAAGTGCCCGAATAATCACAGCAAGTTTCACCCAGAAGGTTCTACCTGAGCTGGGGCTTGAAGGATGAGTAAACATCTACCAGGTGGAAAAGGAGAGGGAAGAGCATTAAGAAATGGAGAAAGGGGGTGAGTATTCATTGGAACATGATTAGAAGTTCAGCATGACTGATTTGTAAAGATAACTCTGGAGGGCAAGGAGGAAGGCAAGACTGGAATTAAGGGACCAGACAGGAGGTAATTAACAACATTCATTTAATATATACTGATCAAGTACCTCCCATGTTCCCAGGCACTTTGCTAGGTTGTGTCTAGAGGAAAGTAAAGACAAGCCAAGAGAAAACAACAAAACTGGCAATTCGTTAAGTGTCATGGCCAGCAAAGTACAGAGTACAGCTTGGAGCAGCATCTCCCCAGACTTGGGGAGACTGCAGAAATCCAACTGAAAAATACTGGTGCAAGAAAGTAAAAGAGTAACAGATGTGAAGGACATTTAGGAGGCAGACCATCTGGCAGATGCTATTGGGACCCCACATACCTCCTTCACTCTTCCCATGCACCGTACAGCTTGCCATTGCAAGCACCTCTGAGTCTTTGCCTGAAGACATTTGTGTCTGGCTTGCACAAAAGACAGGCCAAGAAGTACCAGGGAGTTAGCGTCCCTAGGAGTGGTCCTCAACCAATGCCAAATGGAAGGTGACGGATGGACACCCCAGGTTTGCTTGCCCCTTGGGTGGGACAACTCTTGAGGAGTGCCTTACAGAGAACCCAGATGGACTAGTCCCAACTGGCCAGAGTGCTGACCTGCTCATCACACCTTGTGCTGGCTTCCCTCCCTTCTCCTCCCTGTCTCACTTCCCATTTTCCTACCAGGGCTTCCTGGAATCACCTCCCAAATAAACTACTTGTTATTGAATCTTTGTCTCAAAGTCCACTTTTGGAGAACTCAACCTGAAACACACAGAAAAAACTTAGTGAAAGATTAGATGATGAAAATGAAGACTCAAATATGGGGCCATGAGACTTCTAGCTTGGGGAGATACTGACTTCTATCAACTGAGATAAAGGACAGAAAGAGGGACAGAGTCAGGGGGGACAGGATGAATTTGGAAAGACAAGCTTCAGGTGCTCAAGGGATATGTTACCTCAAAATTCCTGGGGTACAAGGTTAAAACTCTTGACTTTGGAAAAAATGAAAAGAAACTGGACTACATAAGAGGAGAAACCACGAGAAATGATGTCACATCTCTCTAAAGGGTAACTACAGTATCTTCCTTTGACCCAAGAGAATACAAAGCCCTGGCTGTCTTTTCCAGCCGGTTTCTGTATTCTAGTTTCTCATAGTTGGAGGGACTCACTCCTTTAAAACCATACATAACTCCCCACCAGCAGCCAGCAATAGCAGCTGTAGAATCACTGTCTCCACCATGGAAAAAGGCTCGATGGGCAAGCTCCTTCCAGGAGTCTCCTGCAGCCAGGATGGCATCATAGGCAATCATGGGGGCATCGTGTCCACTGCTGCCACCCCAGCCAGAGTAGCTCACGGAGGTATAGAACTGATCCCTCTCCTTCACATCAAAGGGCTTGGGGAAGGTAGGGGCTGATTTGCCATCCAAAATCCCTCTAAGTTTTAGGTATTTTTCCCATTGGTCTTGGAAGTAGGACCTGTAGGAAGGAAAAATTCTACAGTCAATTGAAAAAATAAATTTGAAAACCATAAGGAAAGGTAGCAGATAAATGATTGAATAGGGAAAATTCCAAGATGACTTCAACTTCTTGTACTAATATCAAAATTGTATTAAATAATCAAAATGAGGGATACCTGGGTGGCTCAGTCAGTTAAGGGTCCGACTCCTGGTTTTGGCTCAGGTCATGATCTCATGGTTCCGTGAGTTCAGGCTCCACACTGGGCTCTGCACTAATGGTGTAGAGCCTGCTTGGGATTCTCTCTTTCCCTCTCTCTCTCAAAAGAAATAAACTTTTTAAGAAATGCTTTAAAAAATCAAAGGAGGGGCACTTGGATGGCTCAGTCAGTTGAGCCTTGATTTTGGCTCAGGTCATAATCTCATGGTTTGTGAGATTGAGTCCCACATCAAGATTCTCTCTCCTCTCTCTCTCCCCTCCCCCCCCCTTCTCTCTCTCTCTCTCTCTCTCGGTCTCAAAATACATAAATAAACATTTTAAAAAAATTAAAATGAGCTCTAAGTGGCATTCATTCAATAAATTTTTGCCAAGGATTAATATAAACAAGGCATTGATAGCTGTTGCTGAATAAAGAAGATATATAGCAAGGTAAAGGTGAGAAATAAAGGTCTATTTTTCCTGAATTGAGAATAATGTCAAGGGTCACCTTTCAAGGGTGGAACTTATTTATTTTACTTTATTTTCTTAAGAAATCTTGTATATATTTAAAGTATACAACATGATGATTTAATATACTGATACACAGTGAAAAGATTACTATAGTCAGGCTAATTAACACATCATTTCCTTACATACTTCTATTGTGGTTTTTTTTTAAGGTAGAACTTTGGAACATCATGACCATTAAGTGATTTCAGCAGAAAGTTTCTGCATATTTTTATTCTAAGAAAGGTGATGTGACGTGAACTCACAAAAAAGGGAAATTGTGGCTTACCCCTTATTAATTAGCTGGTGAAAAAAGCCTATCTCTTGGGCACTCTAACCAAAGATTTCAAAATATTGTGTGTCAAGACAACACTGAATAAACAAGTTCCAGGAAATAAGCAGGGAAGTTCATAGCAGTATAGGACAGCCAAAAAACTATAGAAAGGTGGAATACAAAATAGGATCCCTATACAACAGGGAAGCACCACAGGTGTAACTACTCATTGAGGTCTTCACCTGGCTACTTGGTGGCAACCACTGCTGGCACTGAACTTGAAATCCTTAGCAGGTGGGCTGGAGTTGGGGGTGCTGAACCCAGCAGACAGCAAAACTAGATGGTGAGAACCACGATGGTGCTTTGATCTATGAATTCTAGGCACACGTGTGCATGCCTGTGCACACACAGATGCAATCATTTTCTAGCAGGAGCGGGCGCCTACCAACTCACCAGTGTTGAAGATTCTTCTCCAAAAAGTAGCCTGATTGGATAATGTACTTTTTAGCTTCTGGTAGCACCTCCATCATTTCTTTTCCCCACTGCCTGGGAGGCTTGTTGTTCACAGCATAGGCTGTAAAAAGAGCAGAAACAAGAGCTCCCAGGTAGCCTGTAGGGTGGTGATGGGTCATCCTGCCACTCTCGATGCTCACCTGGATCAGCGTGTCCAGCTGTCTGTGGTGGGGGAACCTGAGACCGATGCACATAGCACGCATGGCAGCCCCGCAGCCGCCCTCGTGCTTGTTAAAGGGAATCCTCCAGCCATTGGCCTTGTCTGGCTCCAGGAGCATGGCATTCTGCACTGAAGCACCCCCTGGGAAGAGTCAGGTAGAGCAGAGGGTCAGTGTAACCAAAGCAAAGGCCCTGGCAGGAAGACAGAACCAAGATCAGTCTCTAAGTTTCTTTGATGGAAAGGGAAAGCCAAAAAAGTATTGATGATGAACGCTCCCAAACTCCAAACCCCAAGCCAACACTGTCCTTTACTCTCCGTACAACCCTTAGTATGATTTTTAGGAAAGAATCAGATTCATATGGAGTCTTGGAGTCTTTATCAGTTATTACTGAGACATCACAATAACTCAAAAAGGTAGGTTTAACATATTATTCTCTTGTTTAAATTAATAAGCAAAGGGATCCCCTAGGTGGCTCATTCGGTTAAGCATCTAATTCTTGATTTCAGCTCAGGCCACGATCTCATGGTTCGTTACATTGAGCCCTATGTTGGGCTCTGCTTTGCCAGCCTGAAGCCTACTTGGGATTCTTTCTCTCTCTCTCTCTCTCTCTCTCTCTCTGCTCCTCCCCAGCTTGCACATGTACATGTGCTCTCTTTCTCTCTCAAAATAAATTAATATTTTAAAAAAATGAATAAATAAGCTGAGGCTCAGAGCTTAATTAAGAACCTTGCTCAAAATCACATAACCAGCTAATCAGTGGCCCCATAAAAACCATCAGACTCCACGCCCAAGCCTTTAAAGAACCCAATGGAACCTGAGGATTAGAGATCCTGAATGTCAGAAAGAGGCTGGATTCTAGAGTGAGGAGCACCAGGCCTCGGAAAAGGAGCAATGGGCCCAGAGCAACAACGAGCCTTTGGATGCCCTATGTGTTTTGTAATCCTTTTTTTTTTTTTTAAACTTAATATATCTTTCCATGTCAGTAGATATTTATCTGCATTATTTTAAAAGGCTGTGAATGTGTCACTACAGATAAATAAATTAAAGAACATCTGGGTTGTTTCTATCTTTGTCACAACTACAAAATATAACTGTCTCCTTGATGTTTACATCTCAATCAACATTTTAAATGACTGCCTTGGGGCTGCTTTATTCTCCACCGCCAGGACCTCCAGTGGCTGCACTCACCTGGTGCTCGGCCATCCATGTCTCCCATGCAGTCTTGGTAATGCTTAGCAAGTAGGGAATATAGGTGAACCAAATCCAAGATTTTCCCAGCTTCCACAAGAGCTTCTGCCGTGGCCAGGTGCATTACTGTGTCATCGCTGACTCTCCACCTCTCCACATCTATGGTGTCCAACCCACCAAGCTGGGCCAGCTGCTGGTGAATCTTTTCTCCATCCCGAAGAAACTCCCACTTCCCATTGAAGTACCCTAAGGCATCTCCAGCTGCGCTCAGCACCATGGCAGCCACATACCTCTCCATCAGTCCCTCACACATGATGAGGCGGTGTCTGGGGGAATATTAAGATATACAGAGGATGAGGAAAAAGAATTGGAAAAAATAATGGGCCCCTCTACATTGTATTGAGCACTTACTAATTGTAGGCATTGTATTAAGTGCATCTCATGTAATACAAATGCTCTATGAGGAATGTATTAGACCCATTTTATACGTGAGTAAATTGAGGATCATCAAGATAACACAGTATCAGAGACGTTATGTGCCTTGTCTTAGGTCACAAAGCTAATAGGTGGCAGGACTGGGATTCTAGCTTAGGTCCATCTGACTCCACAGCCAACGATTTTAACTGATTCCATCTTTGCCTCTCTTTGAGTGGCAAGCCCATTAAATTCTGCAAGTTGAACCAAGCTTGTCATTTTCTTTTTAGTTGGGATTTGGCCTTGGAAGTGCATCCCTCCTTTATTAAATAATAGTACTTTCCACTGGCATCACAATGCACAGTTTGCAAAGCACCTGCATATTCTCTACCTCAGTAGTAGGCAGGGATTAGTGTATATATTTCACAGATAAGAAAACTGAGGCTCAGAGATGGTAAATTGACACAACCAGTGAATGGAGGCACTGAGACCCAAATCTTCTGGTTCCAGGCCACTCTGCCTCAACACAGATCTACTTACCTTGGGCAACCTTTTTGTGCCTCAGCCTCCACATCTCTAAAATGGTGACAAAAATAGTAACAACCTCACCAGTTTATTGCGAGAAGTAAATAAATTTTTGTAAAGCACCTACAACAGTGTTTACCACATAGTAAGCACCATTTTTATTATTCGTATGCAACCAGGGGAAAAGATTTTTCTGTTATTCAACTAGAACACTTTCTCCCCACCACGTTCCTTTCAACAGCAATATTTTAATTTTGTCTTCCTGCTAAATGATTTGACTTAAACAGTCTTGGGATCTCAGATTCCCTCCATGGATCTAATCCCTGGTGAAGTGCTGGTTTCCCTGTAGTTGCATTTCCAATTTCTGGTTGTATCGTATCGCCTGCAGCATTCATGTTCAAAGTCCTTCACCATCTGCCCCTACTCTATCCACCTACTTCACTCACACAGGCCAGGCACTTTTAAAAGTGCCTAGCTGCAGTTGGGCTTGCTAACTTCCCCCTCAGTTCAAGCTCTTTCCTGGAACCCACCACGCCCTTCCTCCCCTCCACTTACCTAAAACCTTTTACTCAGGGTTATGTTCAAGTCCTAGGACTTCCAGGAGTCCCCTTTCAGTTGCACTGCTGTGGGCCAGGGAATGCAGGCTGGCAAGCACCTGGAGAAGAGTAAATAATGAAGATGGGTTGAGCATACCAAAACCGAGTTACAGATCTTGCTGAGTTTCTTGACTCACAAAGGGTATTTATAAAATGTTATTTACATATTTTATTATTTATAAACGATGCCTAGGAACTGGAGTTCAGGCTCCTGGATCTGGCTCTGCCAAGAATCAGGTGCATCACTGTGGACAAACCACCCACTCTGGACCTCAACTTTCCCATCAGTAAATAGGAGAGTGGAGGGTCCCATCTTGCGCTGAGACCTTCAGAGACTAAGCTTAGTTGGCTTTTGAGGACCACATTTGAATGCCCGGTATGCTCTCAGCTTCTTTTCTGCAATTCCTTCTAGCTCCACCCGAATGTGTGTTTTTTTGTGAATGTGTGTTTTTGTGCGTTGCAAGCTGGGGGGCGGGGGGATCGATGACCATCTCTTTCCTTGGAAATGTTAACATGTACATGTTAACATTTACATGTCGCCCTCCTGCTTTCAGAACACAGTTAGTCCTTAAACTCTTCTGCCATTTACATTCTTCGCCCCCAAACTATAAATTCGAATAAATTCAAAACTACGGTCTGTGCACATCTTCTTCCTGGCAGTCTTCCCCTTTTTGATTTCGTTTTATTTACTTATTTTAGTGGGGAGGAGGGTGAGAAACGCCCAGGCAGGGGGGCGGGGTGGGCACCTGCTCACCGCCGGAGAGGCGAGCGCTCTTGGAACGCTGGGCTGGACTTGCGGGTCCTCGTCCCCGAGGACGAGTTGGAGGACCCAAGGCAGGCAGGCCCGGGCACTGCCAGGAGGAGGGCGCCGGCTGAGGTGCTGGAGGACGGCGGGGAGGAGTACCTGATCGCCGAGTACTGAAACACGCGCGGGACCAGGGAGGGGCCGAGCGCCGAGAGTTCAGGGTGCGCGGAAGGCCTGGCTGCATCCGGTGTGTGGTGACTCACGGCCCACCCCGAGCGGAGCGCCCAGCTCAAGGGCGGAGCCGCGCAGCCGCGCTAGGGAACCGCGCGCAGGTTCAACAGACCGTGGACAACAGCTCCTCGCCTTCCCGGCAGCGCTGTGGCCTTCTGCGCCCGAACAGGGGCAATGGGACCTGCGTCACTGGCTACCTGGGCTGGGGACAGGGCTGGGTAGAGCCTGGCATTTCGGAATGTCAGGGCTCAGGGAGCCAGACTCTCAATCCGAGTGTCCATAACTCACCTGTAGCCCCTTAATGACGATTCGGCCTTTCCTCTGACCAGCTGTTCTGGGTTCTGGTGAGCCAGTGTGTGACCAAATACTGGGGAAAGGGTACGGAGTGCAAGGCTTTTGTCGGGGTTCTGAGCCCATCCCATAAAACAGGAAAATAATAGCATCTACTTCTTATGGTGGTTGTAAGGATTAATTTTATTTTTATATATTTTATAATTTTTTAGATTTTTTTTTTTTTTTTGAGAAAGCGCAACAGGGGGAAGGGCAGAGAGAAAGGGGACAGCGGATCCCAAGCAGTCTCTGAGCAGTGGGATGTGGGGTTTGAACTCATGAACCCAACTGTGAGATCATGACCTGAGCCAAAGTCAGATAGATGCTCAAGGTACTGAGCGACGCAGGTGCCCCAGGATTAAGTTAATGTAAATTCATCATTTATTTGGTAGCAGTTTGGAAGTTTTGAATCCTGATAGTAAATAAAAGCAAAGAAAAACTAACAGTATTTTTGTTTGAATAAATTAATGTCACTTTTGTAAAGAATTAGAATCACCATATGTATGAAGTCTATACACCAAAATTTTAATTTGCTATGTCTTTAATTTTCTATGCTATATCTTTCTGGCTATAACTACCCAGACTAAGTCTGAGAGTTTTTGTTTTCAACTGAGATACAATTTACATGTAGTGAAATGCACTTATTTGGTGTGCTGTTCAATGAGTTTATATTTATAACCATAATCAAGATACAGAATATTTTCATTACTCCATAGAGTCCCCTTGTGCCCTTTTCCAGTCAAACCCCCACCTCTACCTCCACCGTTAGCCAAAGTGACTTTTTGATCCTTTACAAAAATCAACTCACTCAACCTCTGAAGACGTAGTCAGAGAAAGTTTCCTAGTGAGGGACATTTTTTAAAAAAATTTTTTTTTTCAACGTTTTTTATTTATTTTTGGGACAGAGAGAGACAGAGCATGAACGGGGGAGGGGCAGAGAGAGAAGGAGACACAGAATCGGAAACAGGCTCCAGGCTCCGAGCCATCAGCCCAGAGCCTGACGCGGGGCTCGAACTCATGGACCGCGAGATCGTGACCTGGCTGAAGTCGGACGCTTAACCGACTGCGCCACCCAGGCGCCCCTAGTGAGGGACATTTTTAATAAGCATCCCTATCAAACTCATAACTATTTCAGTTTAAGATGTCTGTTCATAAATATTCTGCATATTACACAGTGCTCTTTCCGTAAAAATCCATGAGAAAGTGTGTCTCTGGCTTGAATATAAATAATAACTGGTGGTGTTCTTAGCCATTAGTTTCCTTTTACTTTATGATGCCTGTGGACCTTGCTATCACTTAGATAGACTACTGACTCATTCATGCTACTGAATGGCTGCAGGTGGAGGTTTGTGCAGGACCTCTGAGGCATAGTGTTGTCATCCTTCACCACCCTGTTGTTACCAATCCCCATACTTTATTAGCTCCATCCCTGCTGAAATTACATTTTTTTTTTTTTTACTGTGGTTGATTTATGTAGTGCCTTCTTTAGCATCCCAGTGCATAAGGCCAGCTAGTATCTGTGCCTTACTTGGGAAGAACAACAATACTGAAACCTCTTCTTCCTTTTTTAAAAAAACCTTTTATTTAAATCTAAGTTAGCATATAATGTAGTAATGGTTTCAGGAGGAGAATTTAGTGATTCATCACTGATGTATAACACCCAGTACTCATCCTAACAATTGCCCTTCTTAATACCTGTCACCCATTTAGCCCACCACCCCACCCAACACCCCTCCAGCAATCCTCAGTTTGTTCTCTGTAAGAGTCTTTTAAGGTTTGCCTTCCTGTTTTTTATTTTATTTTTCCTTTCCTTATCCTATATTCATCTATTTTGTTTCTTAAATTCCACATATGAGTGAGATCATACAGTATTTATCTTTCTCTGACTGACTTATTTTGCTTAGCATAATACACTCTAGTTCCATTCACATTGTTGCAAATGGCAAGATTTCATTCTTTTTGATCACCAAGTAATATTCCACTGTGTGTGTGTATATGTATATATATACATGTGTATAGACATGTGTAGGTATATCTATCTATCTATCTATAGATAGATAGATAGATAGATAGATAGATAGATACCACTTCTTCTTTATCCATTTGTCATTCGATGGACTTTTGGGCTCTTTCCATAATTTGGCTGTTGTTGATAGTGCTGCTATAAACATTGCCCCTTTGAATCAGCATTTTTATATCCTTTGGATAAATACCTAGCAGTGCAATTGCTGGGTCTTAGGGTAGCTCTATTTTTAATTTTTTGAGGAACCTCCATACTGTTTTCCAGAGTGGTTGTACTAGTTTGCATTCCCCCCAGTGCAAAAGAGTTCCCCTTTGTCCACATCCTTGTTGTTTCCTTGGTTGTTAATTTTAGCCATTCTGACAGGTGTGAGATTGTATCTTATTGTGCCCTGATGATGAGTGATGTTGAGCATATTTTCATGTGAAACGTCTTCCTTTTGACAAACCTTAAAGGCTGATCTAGATGACCTAAAATTTCCTGGCGGTTATGCCCTATTACAATAGGTAGATGACTTGCTTCTCTGATCCTTGCTCAAGCCTCTTCACAGGTGGACAGCATCCATTTGTTAAAGCTTTTGGCCTTAAAGGGACATAAAGTCTCCAAGAAGAAATTGTCGTTTGTTCAAACTCAGGTTTGATATATAGGGCACCTGATTTTGGAATAAGGACTACATTTAGATCCAAATAGGCTTCATGTCATCTTGAACTTAACCAAAAACCAAAAACCAAATACCAACAATGAGATTTTTGGAGCTAGTTAGTGACTGACTGTAGAAATTGTCCAGACTTCTCTCTTGTGGCCCATCCCTATAAGTTTTACTAAAATCTGTAAACCTGACTATTATTTAAGAAGACTAAGATGACTTAAAGTCTTAGGAAAGCTTAATAAATCCCTCTTCCCTTGGACATCCCAATTATCAACTTCTCTTCTATGTTAAAAGGAAGGGAATGCTCTTATAGTACTCACCCAAAAACATGGGGCCCACCGTTGACACAAACAGTATTATAGCCAACAGCTAGACCCTATGGTACAAGGGTACCTCTCCTTGTCTCAGCCATTTCTGCCACAGTCCTTTCAGTCAAGGCCACTGAAGAAATAATCATGAGATTCCTCCCCTACAACTATTCTTGTACTCCACGTGGTAGAAGCTTTCTAAATTCTCAGCATACTCAACACCTTTCATCTAGTCACCTTGCCTCCTGTAAAATCTTTTTGCTAACCACTTCTCCCAAGATTCTTCCTCACCGTAATAACCTTAACCCTGCTATTTCATCTCCCTTCTTCCACTGACGAAACCTGTCACGACTGCTTAATACCGACAAATCTCCTTCTGACCCCCACGGTGACCTACAAGAAACTGCTCTGAATAATGCTAACCTTTCATGGTTTACTGATGCTTCTTTTTAAAAGGTGAAAATGATACATATTGTGCTAGCTATACAACTGCAACTCCTTTTGAAGTTATTTGGGTGGCACCATTGCCTTTGGCTACCTCAGCCCAGCAGGCCGAATTGTACTCTAACTGAGGCCTGCATTTAGCCAAGGGCAAACTGCAAATATTTATACTGACAGTAGATATGCCTTTGGAGTGGCTCATGACTTTGGAGTGCTACAGAAACAGTGAGGCTTATTATGTGCCATACAATTATTAGATGCTATACTTTTACTAGCTGCTTTCACTGTCATTCAGGTCCCTGGGCATTCCAAACCACCTTGCTGATGTTTCCACCAAGAACACTGCTCTAGGGGCTCCTGAGTGTCAGTTGGTTAAGCGTCTGACTTTGGCTCAGGTCATGATCTTGCAGTTTGTGAGCTCAAGCCCCACATTAGGTGTCCTGCTGTCAGCACAGAACCTGCTTCAGATCCTCTGTCTCCCTCTCTCTCTGACTCTCTCCCACTCACACACTCTCTGTCTCTCAAAAATAAACTTAAAGGGGCACCTGGGTGGCTCAGTCAGTTAAGCATCTGACTTTGGCTCAGGTCATGATCTCACAGTTCGTGGGTTCGAGCCCCATGTTGGTCTCTGTGCTCACAGCTCAGAGCCTGGAGCCTGGTTTGGATTCTGTGTCTCCCTCTCTTGCTGCCCTTCCCCAGCTCATGCTCTGTCTCTCTCTCTCTCTCTCAAAAAATAAGCATTAAAAAAAATAAAAATAAAAAATAAACATTAAATACATACATACACACATACATACATACATACATACATACATACATACATACATACATAAAAGAACACTGCTCTCAAAAGAATCAACAACCAAGCCTATGTCATGGTCCAAAAGGATGTTCCCCCAATGATAATCTAGAAAAAATGGCTAGAGAGGCTCAACAATTGTCCCCAGAAATGCAAAAACAAAATTAGAAATCTAATAACTTTTGGTTCAATAAAAAGAGAAGTTTGGTTTGGCCCAAATAGAAACCCAGTCCTACCAGAGGCCTTAAAATTCCCATTTCTGACTACTGTACATGCATTGAATCATTGGTCCACTGATAAAATTATAACTTTTATGAACCCATACTGGTGAGAAAATACCTATAGAGCTGCAAAAAGTGCTTATTTTGCTTGCTCCACCTGCCCCAGATACAACCTAGAGAAATACAAAATACAGCTGCTGCTGGAAACTTTAAATTCCCCAATGGGCCATTCGAATTTTGGCAAATGGATGTCATTCAGCTTTTTCCACCTCAGGGATAAAATTATGTTTTAATCATGGTTTGTATGTTTTCTCACTGGACATATGTTTTCTCTCCTTTTAGGCAAGTTACTGCCCCTTCTGTGGCTAAAATCCTATTAGAAAAGATTATGTCTAGCTGGGGAACCCCCCTTGAACTGCATAGTGACTGGGTAACTCACTTCATTGGTCAAGTGCATCAGAAGGTCTGTGCTACTTGGACACTTGTACAACACTTTGTGCTTACCACCCTCAATCCTCACATCTAGTTAAATGTACCAATAGCATCATTAAGACTCAGTTGGCAAAAATTGTAGAGACTCCTCAAATACCCTGTGGCCAAAGGCAATGCCATCAGTCCTTCTAAGTCTTAGGTCCACACCTTCCGGAACTCATACACTTGCACCCTTTTTGATAATCACACGGCACCCAATGCACCTTGCTCCTGTGTCCTTTGATGTACAGCTGATTAAAGGAAGATATACTTCAATAGTATAAAGACCTAATTGCTTCTGTTCAAAATAACCATGCTTTAGTAGAACCATCTTTCCATAGTACACTCCCAGGAAGTGAATACCTCAAGCATTACTCCTTATAACCCAGAGGTTTTTTCTCTTGGAAAAGACAGACTAGACTCTCTTCAACTTCATTGCAACAACCCCTAGAAGGGGCTGTTTACAAACCCTAATTCTGCCAAACTCTAGGGAATAACCCTTGGACCCATGTGTCACATCTAAAGAATGCACCAAACCCCAACTGGGCCTGCACATCAACTGGTGACCTGAAAGTAAAGATTTCCAGGAGTTGAAGCAGATGGCAGCTGAAGGAGACAGCTTTCCTAAGATAACCAGCCAAGGCCTATAAACCTTCTTTCCCTTGCTCATTTTCACCCTTTCTTCAATCTCTCTTTCATTGTATGCATTTGCCAATCCCATGTAAAAGGGGGAAACTGCTCCAATTGTTAGATTTGCCATCAGAAAACTCAAATCTGTCCATTATAGCAGTGACTCCTTAGTTCAACCTGTAATGAATTTTGCTGAAATCCCAGATGCCACTGTATGCCCAATTGTTCCACAGGTCCCTTTTATAAAGTTAGAATACTAAATCCATATACCTGTGTTCCTTACCTCAATTTAACCCAACCCTGCAGTAGGAGAATGAGATCCATTAAAAATATATATAAAAGATACTGCACAGCATTCAGCATAAATCAGACTATTTGTAGGCTTGCTTTCAAACCCATGTATTAGGGTGGGCTTTCAATATGTAATAATAACACTGTTTGACTTTTGGCTGAATGATGCTAATGCCTCCATTACCAGCCAAAGGGTCCATAAATACTAATACTTGTGAGAGAGCCCTATGTACTCCACTTGGCTACTCCTCATATGAGGAGGTTTTGGCAATGGCCCCTATACTTGGGCAGCTCACTGTCATGATGGCTGGAGGATCAAAGGACAATGTGCTCTTCCTGTATTTACTGTTCTGTTTTCTCTTCATAACAAACCAGAAGCCTGCCACTGGTCTACCCCATTAAGCCTCCACAGCCATCTTAAACAGGAACTTCCAGAAGGCATTCAGGACTTTGGGTTTGCTGGAGGAAAAGACTTTCTCCCTTGGACCAGAGTAAGTACCAATGAACACATGACCAGAAATCTGTCCCTGATATTGGGAGAGTTAACCAACCATAGCCAAGACAACAGGGGCCCAAACACAGTCACGTGACTCGCTGCCTAAAGTAGTTTTGGATAATTGAATGGCCCTCAATCATCTACGTGCTGAACAAGGAAGGGTTTGAATAGGCAAGACCACCTGTTGCACATGGATAAATTCTTCTGGGGACGTAGATGCCCAACTGCATAAAATTAGGGAATAAGCACATTGGTTATAATAAATTTCATGTAATGATCCATGGTCCTTTGGCTTCTGGTTACCTTCAGGTTGGGGTTCCCAGTTTAGAACCATCTCACAAACTGGATTTGTCACATTGCTTTTAATTCTGTTTTGTATAATAATTTTTAAGCTTTGTACCCATTACCTGTCAAACCTTTGTAGAAGCAACATACCAAATAGGGTGATGCTACTCACCCTCAACTCAACACTTCAAGATGATCTCCAATGGTTATTTATGACCCTGATAAGATATAAACTTTAGATGGGAAATGCCTGAGAGTTCTTTCCCCTACCCTTCCTTGTTACTCAAATGTGACCTCAATGTTTTCTCCAACCTGTGCACTTTCCCTCTGACATGGGACATGACAACCAGGAAAGGTCCTTCCTGGTACCAAGGGACAAAATCACTAAATGCAGAAAAACTGACTCTTGATCAGTGATGCTTTCAAGGAGATGTCTTGAACAAAAGGGGGAAATGTGAAGATAAATAAAAGAAAGCCTCATTCAAAATGGAGTCAGGCCGCCCTGAAGAGGAAAGCTCTTATGCATATACCATGCATTACAGCTTATTTTATATACAGCTTCCTTTACTACCCCAACTAGAGGGATGAAGATTTTCTTCTTGCCCAGCAACAACCCAGCCAGTGAGAAACTGCCACATCTCAACCATTGAGAAGTAGCCACAACCCTGAACTCTGGCTCTCCTCTAATAAACTTTCATTCAAAACCACCTCTCCCAACTTTCTCCATTCCTCTATAAAAGCAAGCCCCTCTCATTTGTTCTCTGGATCTTGACTATGTTTTACCAGAGTTTGCATGTCCCAAATTGCAATTCCTCTATTCCTGCATAAACTCATTTTGCTGGTAAAATAACTGGCTATTTTATTTTTAAGGTTGACAACACCTACTGACATTTTTTCTTCTTGGTCAAACATTGGAAAATGTTTCTCATCAAGGACATCAAGGACATGGTCAGGAAAACCAAAAGAACAATCTGTCAGTTGGCTCCAAATAACTGCAATAACCATTACACTCTTCTATACTCCCCCAACACTCCCCATACTCACCAGGCTTAAATAATAAAGACACTTATTATCTTACATAACAAAATGTCTACACATATCTAGATTATCTTAATATATATATATATATATATATATATATATATATATATATAACAGAAATCCCCAGGGTTAATTATTTGTTATCATCAAGTATCCAGTTCCTTTCATCTCTCTGCCCCACTAGTCTCACTGTGTTACCTTTGTCCCCAAGCTGGCATCTCTGACAGATATAAAGTCCAATTACAGGGGCGCCTGGGTGGCGCAGTCGGTTAAGCGTCTGACTTCAGCCAGGTCACGATCTCGCGGTCCGTGAGTTCGAGCCCCGCGTCAGGCTCTGGGCTGATGGCTCGGAGCCTGGAGCCTGTTTCCGATTCTGTGTCTCCCTCTCTCTCTGCCCCTCCCCCGTTCATGCTCTGTCTCTCTCTGTCCCAAAAATAAAAATAAAAAACGTTGAAAAAAAAATGTTAAAAAAAAAAAAAAAAGTCCAGTTACAATTACAGACAATGTCCAATGGGAAAAGACACTATCTCTTCTTTTAAGGATGAAGAAGCTGTTAAGAAAGCCTCCTCCTGTGCTCCCCTCCAAGACTAAACCAATCACTGTTAGATTATGAGGGTTTTTTTGATCAAGGATAAAACATCTTCCCTGAGAGATGGATACTTATACAAAAATCAAGATTTTGTTCATAAAGGAAAGAGTGAATGCTAATCTGCCAAGAACTAATATTTATCTGGCATTTTACTAGTGCTAGACATTAGTGTAGATACTAGAAAGACAGAGACATTGAAGATTTAGTTCCCCATCCCCAGTTTTATTGAGGAAGACATATTGCAAGTATCTTCATTAGTCACCAATTCAGTATTATTTGCCATTTTGAGGCTTTTGCTGAGAAACAAACTTGAGGGACTCAAACCTAATCTCTGAGATGTTTCATCTGTAAGGTGGAAATAATGGTACTTTTCTTAAAGAGTTGTTAACAATGTCCAGGAGTGATCTTTATATATCCTACAGACATTAAAGACCTACTGTTACCAGGTATATGCTATGACATAGGACCTTCTCTCATGGAGTGAACCCAGCCATGTGATCTCATTTTAGGCTGCTGACTCATGATATTTTTAAAATGTTTTTTTAATACAGTGTTTACATTTTTTAATGATAAAAGTAATGCATACTTTCAGCAGAAATGTTGGGAAAGCTTCTAAAAATCTTTCCAAAAGAAATACCCACACTTGTTCATGAAGATAAGTGTTCCCGAGTGTTCTTTGCAGAATTGTTTCTAATAGCTGAAAGTTGGAAATAACCTCAATATCTGTTTACAGGGAAGTAAGTTTGTGTTTCCTTTTCCTAAATCATGGCATAATTATGGAACTGTTTAAAACCATGAGGTGGATATTTAAATCAGTAGACTTTGGGTAAATAATCAAGCTCACATGGAAAGAGCTTAGAGATATTTTGTTAAGTAAAAATATCAAATTTGAGAATGAAGAATATATATGGTCTTATGTAAAAAAAAAAAAGAAGAGCTGTGTGTGTGTGTGTGTGTGTGTGTATATATAAAATGACTGAAAGGATACACATCAAGTTGTTAATAATGATTATGATTACCTCTCAAGAGGATAATGGGAGAGTTTGCCAGGAGAAGTTTAAGGGGAAACTTTTAATCTTTCACAATTAGAATTTTTACATATTATATGTGTAAAAAAATTTTGGAAAACACAGAAAAAACATAATCACTCACATTTCATCACTCATACTGTATATACTTAAAATCTTTATTTTTTTCACGTGTTTGAAAAAAATGTGGATCCTTTTGTATATACAATTTTTTATCCTATTTTTAACCACTAAGCTTTACATTGTAAGCATTTCTGTCATTAGTGATAGTATTTTTAGCATAATTGATTCCAAATGCTCAGATAAGGTAATGCCTCTAGCATAAACTCCCTTTCATATTGATACAAAGAAAATGAGGCCCTGAAGTTCAGTTGCTCTCCAACCGCAGTATTGTCAAAACTGGTTCATTTGAAGGGAAACAGAAGGACAGATAACTGAAAAACAGGGTATTAAACAAGTCTTTGCCACTTCATGTCTTCATTGTGTAATACCACACCTAGTTAAAGCATGAGAGCTAAAAAAAAAAAAAAAAGAGATTGAGAGAGCGCTAACAGGAAATGGTTAATAGGCAGGGCCCCTTGAACTCTTGCAGACGCAAAATAACTAAAAGATTCAAAGGTAAACATACCACAGAATAGGATTTCAATATACATTTGTTAAAATGAATTAAAGTTGGGGGAGGGGGGATGAAGTAAAGGCTTTTTAGAAGAAACCAGAAAAAAGCTAGTACAGGAGACATTGGAAGCCCAAAGCAGCTGTCCACATATCAATTCAATTCAGAAGACTTGGTGAACATATTCACTTGGGCTAGGCAATAATACCCAGATATTGAGTCAAACATTTTTCTAGATGTTTCTGTGAAAGTATTTTTTAGATGAGATGAGCATTGAAATCAGTAGATACTGAGTAAAGCCGATGATATTCCATGACAGAATCGGGCCTGGCCAATTCAGTATGGAGGCCTTAATAGAAAAAAGACTGACCTCCAGCAAGGAAGTAGGAAGTCTGACAGCAGACTGTCTTCTGACTTGATAAAGAAGTTTTCAACTTTTAATGTTTGTGGGCCAGGCTCCCATGCTCCTAGGGAAGCTGTACTTTAACATTTACCAAGTCAAATTGATTCGGCAAAACCTCAAAGCATGGGCTCTATTTCTGCCCAGGGTACACATTGTACATCTATTTCATTGAAGAAAATAACCAAAGAGGTGCATTCTGAGCATAAAAGATAAGAAAAAGTAAGAAATTTCCCTGTTCCCACACGATTAAAGTCAGATAGCCCCTTGCATATACTAGAAAATTAAGAGAAGGCCTACAACTTACTGAAATGTTCTTCATCTAATTATTTGTAACTTTTTGTGTGAAATAAATGTATATAACCCTACATCAAATGTTCCCTTACTGGAGCACTCTCTTCTTTGTGAAGACTGTGTATCTCAGGCAGCTGTCCTAACTTGAGCTTGAATGAAACTCTCTTCCTTTTTCTTTTTTAGAAATTCTAAAAGGTTCATTCATTTTGTGTCAATAGACTCGAGCTGCAGCATCTGCTCTTTCCTGGGTCCCCAGAGATTTGGACTTGCCAGGCTTCACAATCAGGTGGGTCACTTCCTCAGAATAAATCTCTTTCTCTCCATATATATACATATTGACTCTGTGTCTTTGGAGAACCCTTACTTATACAGCACATAAAATGTGTCAGGTGCTTTGCCAGGTGCTCCCCAAAGTTACAGAGGTAAGGCAAAAATCATGCTACTAGAGGAGACTTGGTAAAGTATAATGACATTAGGCCATGAGGACTGTGACAAGGGGGAATGTTCAAGATACAAGGTCGGCAGATATGAGAGAGACATTACCATCTTAAGAGTGTTCAGAGAAGGCGTCCGGAAAAAATAACACCTGGGCTGATTTTTGAAGCATAATTAAGAAGACAATTTAAAATTGCCAGAAGCCCAGTGATAACCCAAACAGCCAGCATGTGGGAGAAGAAAAAAAAAAAAAAAAGGAGGAGAAGGAGAAGAAAGAGGAGAAGGAGCAGTAGTAGCAGTGAAAGTGAAGATGCAGGTTTAGGTTGGCATATTCTCCCGAGCTGAGGCACAGTTGCTCATCCCCAGAGCAACTAGCTAAACATGCATCTGCAGTATGGTGAAGATGCCAACAAAATATTTGTGGAAATTGTGGCAATAATGAGTGGAAGTATGACATACCACGGCCAGGAATCATCTATGTGGATTCTTTCTAAATGAGCCCGGTTAACTACATGTAGAAAATGGATCCAGAGAAAAGTAACAGGCAACAACAGAAAGGATGCTAAACTGGGTAACTCAGAGAAAAAAAGCAATGGAGAGCCGAGATTTTGTTTCACACAGGCTGAGTCGTTTTGAGGAGCTTGGTGATGATGCTCTATTGCCCTGAAGTGTTTCTGTTTATTTGTTTCGGGCTTATAATGGACACAAATGCTCCCCACTTCTGTGGATGACTGAATGAGAGAAAATCATCTTAAATTAAAGCAGGAGATAGTTTGGTTGTGTTTAGGGAAGTTTTTTTGTTTTTTTTGTTTTTGTTTTTTTTTTTCCTGACAAAACTGGTAAGGGCTCCCTTCAAAGGACGTTGCAGCATGTTACTGCGTGATCCTTTGAGAAAAGAAGAGACAAGTACTGTGTCCAGGAGAATCGAGGCTTCTGTGCCTAAGGGTAGGGACCTGCTCTGGAATCCTGGCCAGTCCAGGATTTGGGGGAATTAAGAGTCACTACAGCCGTTGGCTGCCCCTCCCCCTACCCACACTGTCCACCAGAGCTGTTAACAAATTTACAAAAGCCACTCTTTTCAGTTTTCTATTTTATTTTCCTTGTCTCCTGAGAAACATAGAAAGGAGCCAATCACCAGGCAGGAGAAAGAGAAACTAGAAATGATCTTGGTGCTTTCACAACGGGACTGTATAGTGCCGTGAAAGCAAGCTTCAATGAATTAAAGGTCATGTGAATTAAAGATTTTAACAGTAGGGTGTTATTTACTGTTTAAGCCCTCTATGCTACTTATGCACCCCTAAAATGGAGTAATCAACCTCCTTTACTTTCCTCCTTCTTCCCCCTTCTTCTTCCTCTTCCTCCTTCTCCTCTCCTTCCCTTCCTCCCCCTTCTCCCCTTTCTTCCTTGAATATTTTTCTGAAAAGTGAAGTAATAGTTGCCATTTGTTTCTTATTGACAATGTAATATAAACTGAAGGGGAAAACCAAAAGGCCAAAACAAAAGGTCACAGTGTCCAGATTTCAAAAAGGCAGATGGGGAGTAGTAGTTGAACTCTATTCATAAAATTAAAGAGAAATCGCATGGCTTGATTAGAAAGGGGAATTTATCTCTCAGCAGGTCTTCCCAGAAACAGCACCATTTAAAGCACACCTTGCATAGATATTTAGCTGCTGTTTGAATATGAGAAGGAATTTGAGGAATTGAAGCCTCTGCAGAAGAGCAAGTACCCACCATAAAGGCAGAATTTGATGAAGAGCTTTTAAAACATTTTTTTAAATGTTTGTTCATTTTTGAGAGAGAGACAGAGAGACAGAGATAGGGCGCAAGCAGAGGAGGGGCAGAGAGAGGAAGACACAGAATCCGAAGCAGGCTCCAGGCTCTGAGCTGTCAGCACAGAGCCCAACAGGGGGCTCAAACCCACAAACTGTGAGATCATGACCTGAGCCGAAGCTAGACACTTAACTGACTGATTCACCCAGACACTTAACTGACTGAGCCACCAAGGTGCCCCCAGTGAAGAGCTTTAACAGTGCTCTCAGACTAAATCCCTTCAGCTTTGGACTGATTTCTGTGGTGGCCACGGGAGGAGGTTGAGGGACTCTCTAGTGGCCTGACACCACTAGGAAACCTGCCTAAACCGGCTGCCATTGTGAAGTCATTGGTTTCACTCTAGATTCTCTACCCCAGGCTTCACCATAGGAGTGGCTACTTTCCATTTCCTGGAGGCTGTATTTTTACTCACTGAGAGCCAGCCTAGTGATCAGTCAAGTCTGTTAGGAGTACCAGAGGCCCATTGCAAACCCTAGGAGGGGATCGTGGGGATCCAGCTGGCCAGCTGAGCTTCTGTCCCTGTGGGAGGGAAATCCCAACAGGATTGGGAGAAGCAGAGAGGCCAATGACCATTTGGTAGAAAGTGAACCAAAGGTTTCAAAATCTACTGGTGGATGGATCTCCCAATCCAAGGGTGGGAAATCATGACTTACAGAAGTGAACTACTGCTCTGGAGGAGGTATGGGACTCCTATTCTGCAGGCCCCTATTCAGCTGATTGCTCTGGTCCTTTTCTCTGCTATCTCTTGCTTCTTTTGCTTAGGGCCCCTCTACCTTGTTCTTATTTCTCCCATTCTGTTCCTCTTTGCATCCCTATTGCTTGACACAGTTCCAGGTTCACAGTACAAACTCCATACATTTGAGGGGAATTGGCTTGACATGCCAAAGGAGTGGTACATACATTAGAAGCAAAGAGAAAGGAAAGAGCAGATGGGGATTAGAAGAATCAATGACAACTTCTTGAGGAAATGGCATTTGGTCTGGTCCTTTCAGGAAGGAAGATGTTTGGATGGGCAGAGAGACAGGGAAAGGCACCTAGAAAGTTAAGGAACAGTCAAGGTTTTCAGGCAGAGAGAAATGTAATGCCAAACGCAGGCAGAAGAGGAGCAGTGGGCATTGGGGATAGAGCCCTTAATTTAGACAAGGTTTAACTCTGAATTTCCACTGTTCTTTTCATTTTAAGAATTCCAGTGATTTCCATTTCAGAGAACCAGAAAGCGTGTGACAGCATTCAGAGAGGAAGAGAAGACCACTCTTACACTGATAACGTTTCTACCAGCTTTAGCAGACTATGGCACCACTTGGGAGGACCATGGTCTTAAAGCCTAGATCTTGCCACCCCATGCTGGGTGCAGGTTATAAACAACTTTGAATGAAGCAGGGAAAGGAGCCAGAGGAGCATTTCATCCCCTCCACTGAGAGGCTGAAGGTCACTGCAACTGTAAAGTGGAAGTTGTTAACATCCTTCCTCATCATTATTCGAAATATGCAGCTGAGGCTCAGACCAAGACACAGATGAATGAAAATGCTCACCAAGCTTTTTTTTTTTTTTTTTTTAACAGAGAAGATGAAAATGCAGTGGGCCCCTGTCATATAAAGTCTTACCGACATGCTTTGTAGAACTTGAATATTCTAAGAGCAGTCAGCCACTGAACCTTGGCACAAACTTATCACTGGCGTGGAGCAAGGTGCCTCTGCCTCCCCCATTTCTTACCCACACTCTCTTTGCTCTTTCTGGCTGCTTTCAGAGAGATGGTGCCTTTGCCAATAGACAAGAAGTAGAAGAGGCAATGTTTATTAAATAGAAGCTGCTGCCTCTCCTGCCACGCCAACTCTACAATACATCTGTTTCTACTGCCACGTTTCTACCTCTACAGAAACATGGCCAAGATGGGAGGGACATGAAACCCCCCTACCTTGGGCTGATATTGTCTTGAGGTAAGAAGGCAATATTGATTAAAACACCAGTATTTCAAATTGTCTCTTTATTTGGCACCCTGAAGTTTTTTCACCTTCTAGAACACTGTATCATAGTGACATTAAAGTTGAGTCAGAGGTGACCTTTTCTTCTCTAACAGGGAGAAAGACAAGGTCCTTCTCACTGCAGGTAAGTTTTATGAAAGAGTCCATAAAGAAACTGAAAACCTGGAAATGGATTGTCTTAAAATTACCAGTGCCTGCATACCCTTTGAAAACGTGCAGGCAACTTTGGGGGGTAGAGGTATCTCAGTTTGAAGACCCTCCCTTCAACCCAAACAGCTCCATCTCCCAGCAGAGAGGCACTAACGCTGTGGATGCTACCAGGAGAGATACTATACAGGTGGACCTATCAGATCACATTGTATTAGCTGCTACTCACACGTGTGCGTAAGACTTGTCTCAAAGGCAGTCAGCAATTTTCTGAGGCTAGGGCATTAGCTGAGCATTGGGACACATTCCCCCAGGTGAGGTCCAGGCCTGGGGAGAGCCTGAGCACAGTCATGAAATGGAAGAGACTTTATTCTTTCCTTCTCTTCCCTCATGATGATTGTCACTCCTCCCCACCCTGCGGACACCCAGAGGGTGTCATCCTTCCATATCAGCTTTTAGTATGAAGGGATTTCAGTGCCTTCCTTAACACTGAAAAATATTAGGATAGATGGCAGCTTAAACTTGATTTTTTTTTCCAGGGAAGTTTACTTTCTAATAGCCTGAAGTCAATATTTCAGACATTTCTATACCATATTC
Source organism: Neofelis nebulosa (assembly GCF_028018385.1). NCBI lineage: Eukaryota > Metazoa > Chordata > Mammalia > Carnivora > Felidae > Neofelis > Neofelis nebulosa. The sequence goes on from NC_080786.1 coordinate 93,837,965, forward strand.
ACAAGGTTTACCATATTCATGTATCATATTTACTGTCTTTTTTTTCCTCTAAATTGACTCACATTTCTACAAATTTGGATAGAAAACTATTGTATCTCTACCATATTCCTGCACTGGCAGTGTGGAGCCTGCTTGGAATTCTCTCTCTCTGCTTTTCCCCTGCTTGCTCCCCCCCCCCCACCCACAGAAAGAAAGAAAGAAAGAAAGAAAGAAAGAAAGAAAGAAAGAAAGAAAGAAAGAAAGAAAGAAAGAAAGAAAAGAAAAGAAGAGAAAAGAAAGAGTATCCCTCCTGCCTTACCCTAGATTCTGCAGAAAGCAAAGCTGGAAAAAAAGGCCTAGTTTATTGGGAATGTAGTCCAGTGGTGTAGGACAGGGAAATTGAGACAGGAAAGAAAGAAAAGCCAGTACAAGGGTGCTTTACCACGTTGGCTTTTGCTGCAGGCAACTGGTACTCAACCCCACTGGGACCTTCGGGAGAACCTCGTGAAATGTCTCCTAGAACTCTCCACCTGGAAACTGTCAGCTTCCAACCCCCTCTGGTCAAGAAGTAGCCCCACGGGCACTAACTACCCCCAAATTCCCAGGCTGCACATGTTCAAGCACAAAACTTGCCATGGTACCCCATGCCAAAGCAACAGAGAAGCTCCAGGGGCAGAAGCAAACTGTGAAATGTGCAAAACAGGTCGGCTGCACCAGCATGAGTCAGCTGTTTACCTACAGAATGCTCCAGAATTCTATACAGGGGTAGAAGGCTGATTGAAACAGAAGGGGTGGGTGTGTACTAAAACCTTCTTCATCCTACCCCTTGGTTCTATCACTGTGCTCATCTGAGGTGCCCTCAACCATGGCTACAGTAACTGCAATCCTGTCCAGCATGGCTGCCGGAAGTCTCTTCTGTGAAGGTAGCTGAGGTGGAGGGGTGGGAGTGCAGTTAAGGGTGGCCTGTTGAGCCCAGCACTCTCCAAAAAGTGGCCACTATATATGAGGTAGATGGCCCACTCCTGCAGTGGCAGGGCCATGAGTAGAGAGGGGTAACTCTGGGTGCTAAAACAAAACTTGAGACCGACACAGAAAAAACTGGCCCACAAAGCTCACAGTCTGTCTACCGCCAAAGCCAATGGCTCCCCCAGGCTGCCCAATGCAGTCTTCTCTCCCCTTGAGACTACTGGTTTGTGTGAGGTAGTGAGGGAGGGGCTGTGTGGTTGGTCTAGGCCACACCCTCTGAGGAGATGCTGATAAAAAGGGAAAGCTGAGCAAGCTTCCTCAAATCATACATAGCACCCTACCCATCCCTTGCTGTGACTTAAACATTTCTGGTGAAGAACATCAGATCTTCTAGGGAGTAAAAGGAAGTTGGAAGATATATCACCCAAAGAAAAACTGAGAAACTTGCCATTATTTTGGAGACAGCAAGAAAAGAACATCTCAGAACTGGGGCCTCATCCTTTGATTTTTTTAACACAAGAGAAAAAGAGCAATTGTTTTTCAGCAGGTAAGTACATTTAATATTATCTTAACGTGGGATAGCTTGGTAGGAATAGTTACCAATAACATGACTGCTTTTTTTTTTCTTAAGTTTACTTATTTATTTTGAGAGAGGGAGCAGGAAAGAGAGAATCCCAAGCAGGTTCCGCACTGCCAGTGCAGAGCCTGATGCAGGATTCGAACTCACAAACTGTGAGGTCATGACCTGAGCCCAAACCAAGAGTCAGACCGTTAACCAACTGAACCACCCAGGCACCCCAATCTGACTGCTTTTTAAACAAACATACCATCACTCCTATCTCCAAGATGCATACCTATTTCCAAAGGAGCCTGCCGGGGTCTCATTCCCATAGGAGGCTGAGGCTTCCCAGCACAGTTGGAGAATCATCACCAGAATTATGGCTCATAAAATTCTGGTGAATAAATGAATCCAAGCTAATCCTGGTTAAAATGGAGTGTGGCTAATAAAACAATCAAGGGTGGCTGGAAAATGACCTCTGGGGTGGTTCCCAAAGAGGAGGCCCAAATGTCCTCTGGGTAGCATTGGACTATGTCTGTGGTGGCAACCTCAGAAGATCACATTGAAGCACAGCATTCTATTTCAGTTCTAAATTTTGATATATTTACTGAAAAAAGTCAGCTTACTCACATTATAGTACATAATATAACTAAGTCATATTTGCAATATGTCTTTTCCCTTTCTACTGATAAATTTTTCTATCTGAATCTGTTTTCTATCTGAATCTGTTGATTCAGATCCTCTACCCCTTTAAGACATGTCTTTGTTTTTATATATACATATATATACATATATATACACATATATATACACATATGTATATATATGTATATATATATACACGTATATGTATATGTTAATGTATTGAGAAGGAAGTACTTTCGTAACTTAAGTACTGCCTTGGACAAACTATGCCCTCACCGATATTTTGTGTTTCTTGGTATGTTTTGAAGAACACCAGAACTTTGGCTAACCGATATTGACTGCCCTGTAGTTCTCTGTGCTTTTACCCAAAGTCTTAATCATCTCCATAAACAGAGCCATTCTATGGGAGAGCTGTGGTTAGTTTGGGGAACATGTACAAGGCAGGGTTACCTCCTTGGAGTTCCCCCAACCTTTGCTTTTCCCACAAGATTGTCTGCTTTAGAAGTTTCTCAGATTAAGATCGCCGACTCATTTCAGGCAGGCAACTAGGGAGTTTTACAACCCATACTAGGCCGACCTTCCTTCCTGGGTGACTCTTTTTCCTTTCCAGGTTTGAAAATAAACCCACAACCTTTTATATTCAGGAGTTTGGAGACCCAGGTACACCATTCATGGTGTGTTTTGCAAACATCACAGGAGAACCCTCTATATGAGACGATTGAATTGTCTTCTGCTCCTGCCTTGTGCTTGCTGGGAGTTACCCATGTCTAACTTGGTTTGAAATTGTTTTCATTCTCTACCCTACGCAGCAAAAGCCATGGATCACGCAGCAAAGTGGAAAACACCACTACTGAAGCACCCATATCCCAAGCTCTTTCCGCTCTTGATGCTAGCTAGTCTTTTTTACTTCTGTTCAGGTAAGGAACTTTCAGGAACTTGACTGAGTTTGCTGCTTCAAAGTTTAGGTGGTGGTGTTTTCTGTGCTGCCCCCTTCTGTCACCCTGCAAGCTAACCTTCGGGGGCTGGATTTGGGAGGCTGTTGAGAAGAGCAGGGCTCATCCTGCTGAAGGATGGTTCTGACTTTATTTTTAAAATCCAAACAAAATATCTTCTTTCTGCTGAACAGCATACTACCTGGTTTCCCCAAAGTAAAGAGAAGAATCTGGCTTCAGCATGGTTTGCCCGTTTGCAAAGAGCCTGACATCAAAGGTCCTTAAAAGGTCTTAAAAGCTGCTAACTTAAAGCATGTCTGCACTGCAGGCATCACCCAGAATATCTAAGTGTGAGGGAAGGAGGCAGATGGATGGGGAGAGGAGTTTGGGCACATGGATTACTGGCCCGCAGTGGTGGTCGTCATATATTTTCTGTCCTGGGCTGGAAATTTTGCTATTTCACATGGTTGCTGAATCAAGAGAACTGTGACTTAAGTTTCACAATTTATGCATCAGATATTATATATATATATTTGGCAGTTATATGACCTTTCCAACAATTACAGTTTTCTTCTGGTAAGTTAGGGGAGCACCCTCTAGTCTCCTGGGGAGTCTAAAGAGTTTAAAGATACTTAGAAGGAAACTTATACAGGCTTCCTGGAAATATGTGTGTGTGGAGGAACCAATGAAAAGGAGAATATAAAATTAAAACCAGAGTTTTAGCAATTATAGCAGGAAAATTAGAGGCAAGTGGAAGGAGATGATCTTTGAGCTAAAGAAAAATATTTAGGAAAGCACTTTGTCCTATAGCTACAGCCAGATTTCTTTGTTGCTGTACTGAGTCAACAAACAAATCCATGAACTTCTCATGCTTGAACACCTACTATGTACTTAAAAACTGTGCCTGAGAATCCTGTCCTCTAAGAGATTTGAGTGTGTTAGTTGGAGAAGGCAAAAGTAACCCACAGGCAAGTAAAGAGCAGTGAAGGGCCTGGTTCTGACTGTAAGAGCCTATGACCAGGGAGGGCTGGGGCAGCTGGGCAGGCTTCTGGTGGAGGATGGGCAATGATGAGAGAATTCTGAGTAGGACAACAGCACAGACAAAGGCACAAAGGTAAGGATGAGTCTGGCACAAGCAGTCTTCCTTTTGTTTACTCATTTATTAATTCAACAAATATTGAGCATCTCCTATGTACAGGAGACTTTTCTTGGTCCTGGGGACAAGTTGCGAGCAAAATTGGTGAGGCTGTTGTCTTCATGGAAGTTATAGTCATTAGGAAGAACGTGAAAATCAATCAAAGAATCACTCAAATGAATGTATGAGCAACAAGCAATGTCTTCCTCTGCCAGGAGAGAGTGGTGAGGGAGATCTGGGTGAAGGTGGGAGAGCAGCATGTGGAGGAAACAAAGGAGCAGGAAAGTGAAAGCGGCTGGTGTTGGGGCAGGCGGAGGCAGGGACCAGATTCCATGGGGCTTGAAGGCCATGGTCAGGAATCTGAATGTTATTTAGAGCATACTGGGAAGCCATGGAAGTGTTTTAAGGAGTTGTGACATGGTCTATACCAGTGCTGCTCACACCTCGATGATACATATCAATCACCCGGGGGCCTTGTCAAAAGCAGGAGATTTTTAGGGCAGTGAAAAGACTCAGTATGATACTGTAATGGTGGGTACATGTCGTTTTACGTTTGTCAAAACCCATAGGATGTATAGTGTCAAGAATGATCCCTAAAGTAAAGTGCAGACTTTGGTGATAATGTGTTAATGTGTGTTCATTGATTGTCACAAATGTACCCTCTGGCATAGGATGTTGATGGTAGGGGAAGCTGTGTGCATGGACAAGATGGAGTATACAGGAACTCTCTGTACTTTCTATTCATTTTGCTATGAACCTAAAACTGCTCTAAAATAAAGTCTGTATATTTTTTTGAAAAATACAGTTTCTGCCTAGGTGGGTCAGGGAGGGGCCTGAGATTCTGCATTTTTTAACAAGCAGTCAGGTGATACCGACACTGTTGGGCCACAGCCCTTCAGTTTGAGTAGTAAAGTTCTGAAATGACGTTAAAAAAAAAAAAGGTGTTGCTAGAGCAGAAAGAATGGCTTGTAGGGCTGACAGAGCGATTGTGTGAAACCTGTCAGGAGGCTGTTATAGACAGCTTTGATGAAGAGACTGGAGTCAGAGGGAGATGGGGGAATCGGAGGGTGTGTGTGATGTAGAATCAGGGAGAGTTTGCCAGACCGGGTGCAGCTAGGAGCTGAGCATGTCCTGTGGGAGGCAAGACTTATGGAGGCCTTTGCTTCAGGGAAAGGGATTTGGCACCCACCTTCCTCTCCTGGTCTGGTCCAGGAAGCTGCACTACCACCCACCCCCAGCCGTTGCTGCCCAGGACAGGTGACCTCTTTGTCCTGAAAAGGGAGGGGCCAGCTGAACTCCTCTCCACTTCTGGTTTGGTCTGTGGAGGCAAAACTAAAAACTCATGTACTCCAGAAACTGGTATGTATGTATGTATGTATGTATGTATGTATGTATTTATTTTAAAATTTTTTTAATGTTTATTTTATTTCTGAGAGACATACAGAGTGCAAGCAGGGGAGGGACAGAGAGAGAGGCAGACACAGAATCCAAAGCAGGCTCCAGACTCTGAGTTGTCAGCACAGAGCCTGACGCAGGACTCAAACTCACAAACCGTGAGATCATGACCTGAGCCGAAGTCAAATGCTTAACCAACTGAGACACCCAGGCACCCCCAGAAACTGGTATTTATAAGGCAGAGGATCTAACACGGTCGCTTTCAGAGGGGCTGACCTTGTCAGGCAGCTTTCTCTGAGGTGGGATATCTTCAGGGAAGCACAGCTCTAAGGGGAGTGGAGAGGCCTTTGGTAGGAGTGGGCCACGGACATAAGAAAGGTGTTTCCCGTAAGTTTATGGCATGAGGAAAACTGAGCCACAGGGAAAAGAATGCCCTCAATGCACCACAGACACTCTTCCTGTCATGTATTGTCTGAGCGCTGCTGGCCAAGCATCCTAGAAGTCACAGTTCTTGCTGTGAGAACTCTGATATTCAATGTCCCTGAGCTTTTTAAAGATTTAAGTACTGTTTAGAGACACAAAAGGGTCAGACTTTATACAGAGTGCATAGGCTGGGTCTCAAGAGGAGAGAAAGTCAGGAGCAATGGAAAAAATCAGGTAACAAGTCTGAAGTCTGTTACCTGCTGGAGAGCAGATACTTCTCCCCCTTGTGTTCCCAGCACCAAGCCCAAGGCCAACAGGAGCCCCAGGTGTGCTGGTTCCCTTCATGAAAAGTACTTAGAAGTGTCCCCAAAGGTCACTTCCATTGGAAGGATATACACAGACCATTAGCAGTAAATCTCTAGATGGTGGGGTTATAGATGACTTTTAGGTGTTTCTATATTTTCCATTCTTTCTAAATTTAGTGTGTTTCCTTTAGAGTTAGGGAACATCTTTACTTAAAAAGGACTCTCAAGTCCCAGTGAGCTAACATACAGCCCAACACATGGGGATTTAATCTGTTCTGCCCAGCTGTGGACACTTGGCTCAGTCCGGATGTCAGCCAGTTACCACAGTGATTCTGGCCTGTCCTGGGTGTGATTCAATAAATCACATGCTGCATATGACAGGAAAGTTAATTAAGGAAATGACAGAAAATTAAGTTTAAAATTTCTGTATAGTGTGTTACAATTAACTTAGCACTTTTACATCTGGGTATTATATGATTTACTTCATATAATCCCCGTGATAATTATGTAAAGTTTTAGTAGAGAATGTATTATGCCCCTTTTGTAGAGATTCCCAAGGAACCAATTTGTCCGAGGTTATGATTCTAATGTGCAAAAACCGATGGAAGCAGATCTCATCTCCTAATGTCTAGTCATGCATTCAGTAAATATTTATTGAGTGCCTACTTTGGGCCAGTCCCTGTTCTAGATTCTGTGGATATAATGATAAACTAAACAGATAAAGCCCCCCCCCCCACAACCCCTCGTTCCCATAGCCTCAGAAGTAACTACTGCTGAAGATAAACTTGAAGAGAAGTAAATCAGGGCAAGGGACTAACGAGGAGCAGCATGGATGAGGTCTGGGAGGAGGGCACTGGTTAGAGAGAGTCAAAGAAGGGCTCCCTGACAAAGGGAAATGAGGAACTGGGCTGTGTGGATGTCTGGGGAAGCAATGGTACACCTGTCATATGCCCACAACTGCAGAGGCATCTTCTGTGTGTTACCTCACAGAATCCTCATGCCCGCTTTGTTAGGTAAGTGTTGTTGTGCCCATCTGTAAAATAGTGAAGCAAGGTCAAAATTCAACTAGGTTTTAGGTAGTAATACTCAGATTTCAGGGACCTGACTCTCCCCTCCAGAGCCACTGAAGCACACAAAACACTTCAGAGACCTTTTAATTGTCTGCATGTAGCAGCCCTGAGTATGGAAGCTGGGTCCTGGTGGAATTTCCAAATTGCCCAGAAGATTTTTGGTTCCTCTTTTCAGTCTGGTTCTTCTTCAGCATGAGTGTGTGGTGAGAGGAGTTCACATAGGAACATTAGGATCCCATTGATGGTTACTGACCTTTAGAGATACACCCACACTTCTCCTCAGATGGCTGGACAAAAACTCCTCAAGAGTCATCATTGAAGGGGTGCTTGCCTGGCTCAGTCAATAGAGCACATGACTCTTGATCTCAGGGTTGTGAGTTCAAGCCCCACATTGGGCGTGGAGCCTACTTAATTAACAACCAAAAAAACCCCTTTTTTTAATTAAAAAAAAAGTCATTAGTCAAAGTAGCTCATTTTCAGTTAAGATTCCTCTTTTTTTCATTTTTGTTATTTTTATTTTTTTATTTTAGAGAGAGGAAGAGTGAGCAAGGGAAAGGGGCAGAGGGAGAGAAAGAGAGAATCTTAAGCAGGCTCCACACTGAAGGGCTCAATCCCACGACCCTGGGACTGAACTGGGACCTGAACTGAAATCAAGAGTCAGACACTCAACTGACTGAGCCATCTACGTGCCCCTGAGATTCCTCTTTTGCTAATGTCACCACATGTAAAAATTACTTAGAAATCCTGGATTCTTTTCGGGTGGGAACAAACAGATCATAGGGAAAGACCCTATTTAGAATCTCAGATGAATGAGCTGCTTTCTGTCGTGGTATCTGTAATGGCCAATCGCAAGACCAGAATCCTATGTATCTGACATAACCCCTGAGTGAAATGAAAGGACCACAGGGTAGAAGTTGGGAGCAAGAGTTGGGGAAGGAAAGGAAAGTCTTATAGAAGACCTGCCATGTACTAGGGACTTTTCCATTTATATCATTTAATTGAATTTAATTTTACAGTGATTCTGAGAGGTAGGTATTACATACTTTTTACTGATGAGGAATTGGATTAATCAGCAAGTGGCTGAGCTGGGACTAGAATCCAAGTCAGTAGGAATCCGTAGTTGATGCTCCTACATACCAGTTTGCTTCTGCTGTATTTTTTTAATATAAAGTTTATTTATTTATTTATTTTGAGAGACAGAAAGAGAGAGAGTGTGTGTGCATGCATGTGGGGGAGGGGCAGAGGGAGAGAGAGAGAATCCCAAGCAGTCTCTTCACTGTCAGCACAGAGCCCAAAGCGGACCTTGAACTCACAAAGCATTATCATGACCTGAGCCAAAACCAAAAGCCAACAGACCCTTAACTGACTGAGCCACCCAGGTGCCCTCTGCTGTATCTTTCTCAAAAGAGCTCAGGTTGCCGCGCCTGGGTGGCTCAGTCGGTTGACCGTCCAGCTTTTGATCTCGGCTCAGGTCATGATCTCACGATTTTGGGGGTCCGAGCCCTACATCGGGCTCTGTGCTGACAGCCTGAAGCCTGCCTGGGATTTTCTCTCTCTGCCCCACCCCCACTCACGCTGCGCACCCCCTCCCCCAAATAAATAAACATTAGACAAAAAAAGAACTCAGGTTATTTATCTATTATGTGCTCCTCTGAAGTATATCTTTTCATTTCTTCACTTTCTCAGTTATGTTCCCTAAAGCTGGGGGTGGCAGTGTTCTGTGCAATTGCCAAAAGGGGTGCCTGAGATCATTGGGAGTTTCCTCACACTGCTCTGAAGATACCCGCCATTAAAAAACTTACTTCCTAATGCTGTGGGGGGCCCATGTCCAATCTGATGAAGGCCTGAAGAACAGCTGTTGAGGTAGAGAGGTGCTCGTGCTCCATGATCATGCTATCTAAGAAGAGAGAGGGACTGGAGACTGGATCCTTTGACAGGGCCTCCCCAGGGGATGCCAGGTGGCTCTGGGGGATAGGGGACATGATAGCATTGGTGGGGGAGGGAGTGGCTAGTGAAAGAGCTTGGGCTTGGGGGACTCTGCTTGTAGGTCAAGCGTAGCATAGGAAGAACGGCCATGCCTTCTGAACCAAAAAAATCAGAAAATATAGTCTGCCAGGGGAGTTTGGTGCTACTGATAAACGCTTAGGAGCTAACAAAAAGGTGGAGTTTGGATACTGAAATGTTGGTATTTCTGGAATATACTGATGGGAAAATGGGCAGAATGTTTTAAATGGGACCCTCTAATAGGGTAACTGTCACATGGATTGCGGATAGCTGAAAAGACAAGGACCGGATATAGATCCATTTAGCATTGCTGAAAAGGATAGAAATAGTCTGGGGGGGGGGGTGCACACTAACCTTGTCTGGTGGAAATGAGGGGAGTCAATTCAGCCTGAAGTCATGAGTTCATTCCAGGCCTGGAACAAAAATGACTGTGCTTCTCAAAGCAAAAATGTTCAATGGTGGGGTCTGGCTGGGGGTGTGGGCAGTGTTGGCCTACTTAATCCTGGAACCGGGGCCTAAAGTTGGGGAAACCAATAAACAAGGAGAGTGGCCTGAAAGGTCTGGGCCAGAAAGTGTGAAACAGGGGCAGCTTCCTCTTCTGGGCTTAGTTTTCTCACCTATAAATAAGACAACCAAAATGAACTGACATGGAAGTCCTTTTAAGATCTCACAGTCCAATGATTTCCATATTCCTCATTGGGCTGAGTACATTGTGTACCCATACTTAGCATTCATATGCTAGGTTGCCTAAAGTCCTCCTTTTTCTGGGACTAGTGGACCTTCTCCCTCACTGTCCATCGACAGATGAATGGAAAAGAAAATGGAGTATATACATATGATGGAATATTATCATTATCTTATTATTCCTTAAAAAGGGAAGAGATTCTGGTACATGCTAAAACATGGATGATACTTGAGGACACTATGCTAAGTGAAATAAGCCAGTCACAAAAAGAAAATACTATATGATTCCAGTTATATGCAGTATCTAAAGTAGTCAAATTCATAGAAACAGAACATTAAGTGGTGGTTACCAAGAGGTAAAAAAAAAAAAAAAGAAATGCATACAGAGTTCCAGATTTGCAAGATGAAAAGTTCTGGAGCTCTGTTTCACAACAATGTGAATATACCTAATACTACTAAACTGTACACTTAAAAATGGTTAAGATGGTATAGTTTACATTATTTTATTTTTTAAGAACTTATTTATTTTTTAATTTACATCCAAGTTAGTTAGCATATGGTACAACAATAATTTCAGGAGTAGATTCCTTAAACCCCTTACCCATTTAGCCCATGCCCCCTCCGACAACCCCTCCAGTAACCCTCTGTTTGTTCTCTATATTTAAGAGTCTCTTATGTTTTGTCCCCCTCCCTGTTTTTATATTATTTTTGCTTCCCTTCCTTTATGTTCATCTGTTTTGTATCTTAAATTCCTCATATGAGTGAAGTCATATGATATTTGTCTTTATCTGACTGGCTAATTTCACTTAGCATAATACCTTCTAGTTCCATCCACATAGTTGCAAATGGCAAGATTTCATTCCTTTTTTTTTTTTAATTTTTTAAAATGTTTTTATTTATTTTTGAGACAGAGAGAGACCGAGCATGAGCAGGGGAGGGGCAGAGAGAGGGGGAGACACAGAATCTGAAGCGGGCTCCAGGCTCTGAGCTGTCAGCACAGAGCCCGATGCGGGGCTCGAACTCACGGTGCATGAGATCATGACCTGAGCTGAAGTCGGACGCTCAACCAACTGAGCCACCCAGGCACCCCTAGATTTCATTCCTTTTGATTGCTGAGTAATACTCCATTGTATATATAAACCACATCTTCTTTATCCATTCATCCCTCAATGGAAATTTGGGCTCTTTCCATACTTTGGCTATTGTCGATAGTGCTGCTATAAACATTGGGGTGCTTGTGCCCCTTCAAAGCAGCACACCTGTATTCCTTGGTAAATACCTAGTAGTGCAGTTGCTGGGTCATAGGGTAGTTCTAGTTTTAATTTTTTGAGGAACCTCCATACTGTTTTCCCGAGTGGCTGCATCAGTTTGCATTCCCACCAGCAGTGCAAAAGAGATCCTCTTTCTCCGCATCCTTGCCGACATCTGTTGTTGCCTGAGTTGTTAATGTTAGCCATTCTGACAGGTGTGAGATGGTATCTCATTATGGTTTTGATTTGTATTTCCCTGATGATGAGTGATGTTGAGCATTTTTTCATGTGTCGGTTGGCCATCTGGATGTCTTCTTTGGAAAAGTGTCTATTCATGTCTTTTGCCCATTTCTTCACTGGATTATTTGTTTTTTGGGTGTTGAGTTTGAGAAGTTCTTTGTAGATTTTGGATACTAACCCTTTATCTGATATGTCATTTGCAAATATCTTCTCCCATTCTGTTGGTCGCCTTTTAGTTTTGCTGATTGTTCCCTTTGCTGTGCAGAAGCTTTTTATTTTGATGAGGTCCCAGTAGTTAATTTTTGCTTTTGTTTCCCTTGCCTCCAGAGACATGTTGAGTAAGAAGTTGCTGAGGCCAAGGTCAGAGAGGTTTTTGCCTGCTTTCTCCTTGAGGATTTTGATGGCTTCCTGTCTTATGTTTAGGTCTCTTATCCATTTTGAGTTTACTTTTGCGTATGGTGTAAGAATGTGGTCCAGGTTCATTTTTCTGCATGTTGCTGTCCAGTTTTCCCAGCACCACTTGCTGAAGAGACTGTATTTATTCCATTGGATATTCTTTCCTGCTTTGTCAGAGATTAATTGGCCATATGTTTGTGGGTCCATTTCTGAGTTCTCTATTCTATTCCATTGATCTAAGTGTCTGTTTTTGTGTCAGTACCATACTGTCTTGATGATTACAGCTTTGTAGTAGAGGCTAAAGTCTGGGATTATGATGCCTCCAGCTTTGGTCTTCTTCTTCAATATTACTTTGGCTATTCAGGGTCTTTTGTGGTTCCATACACTTTTTAGAATTGTTTGTTCTAGCTCTGTGAAGAATGCTGGTGTTATTTTGATGGGGATTGCTATTTTACATTTTTAAACCACAATAAAAAAAATAGCTCTGGGGACCAAAATGATCAAAACCAAACTGAGTTCTCCGATCATGCTTAGTCACTAGGTACAACACCTTGAGTTTTGTTATTGACAACCCTGAATTCCTGCTTGTGCAGGAGTCCGTATTTAATAAATACAAAATCTTTTCTTTCTGCCTCTCCTTAGGTATCATCCAGGTGAACAAGACAGTGGAAGAAGTAGCAGTACTATCCTGTGATTACAACATTTCCACCAAAGAACTGACGGAAATTCGAATCTATTGGCAAAAGGATGATGAAATGGTGTTGGCTGTCATGTCTGGCAAAGTGCAAGTGTGGCCCAAGTACAAGAACCGCACATTCACTGATGTCACCAATAACCACTCCATTGTGATCATGGCTCTGCGCCTGTCAGACAATGGCAAATACACCTGTATCATTCAAAAGATTGAAAAAGGGTCTTACAAAGTGAAACACCTGACTTCGGTGATGTTATTGGTCAGAGGTCAGTGGGATTTTTCTGATTTACTATAAACTGGCAGACTGTTGATGCCCTTAAAGACATACTCCTATTGATTTAGGAGTATTGAAACATTGAAAATGTTACCAAGGAGGGATGTATCTGCATTTAGGGTTAAGTAAGTCTGTAATGTTACAATAAACCCTAACTGATCTCTCAAGACATTCTGGAAATATTGATTAGTGTGTATTTCTTGCATTTTGACAGTCCACATTCATGGCAGTCATCCTGAAGTGCCTTCTGAATCATAAGGGGACACTTTGATTTGATGTAGCTGTACTATTAACTGCTCTTGCTCCAGTAATATATTCTTGTGAAAGTATATTGAAAGGTATAAGAACAATGCAGGCATAAATATCTTTCAAATAGTATTTGAATGCCTATTACTATGGCTATTATATTATTTATATTTATTATTATATTTGAGGCTCACATCTAATGGTTATTCCTACAAAGTTAGACATTAGAGGATTGGATACATAATTTATGTGGCAGGGAAGAAAATTCATAAATCAAAGTCCTACTTATACGTCTATCGTGAAGGCAAGCATTTCTTGGATAGGAAGGAATCTTGCGTTTATCACAGGTGGTAGTTCTAGAGGATACTAATATAGCCTGAGCCCCTTGCTGAGAAATTACAGCCCTTGACCATTCCCTCATACTTGAAATTCAAACACATTTCTTTTTTTTCCTGGACACTTGGGCCTTTAGTGGAAACTAAACCTATTACTTAATGAAAGATAATCATTAACCTTGATAACAGATCATGTAAGTGGATCCTTGGCAAATTCTTCACTATTCTTCTCTGCAGTCTGCAGCTATTTTGAATCTTTCACTTTAGCACCCAAATCACACTTAAAGCTTAGGAAGTGAGCCAGTTGTATAGAATTATCTTAAACCTCACTCTGTACTCCCTACTCATGAAGACAGCAATAATTATATAGGGGTGTGATTTTAGGTGTTCTTCAAAGCCCACCTTCTCCAAAATTCTAACCTGCATTGATTCTGAGAATCCCCACCATTATTGCTGCTCCTGCTTAGTTTCAGCACTTTTCCCCCTATGAGATCTCTGTTAAAAATGAAAATGCTTTACCTGGGGAGGAGGTAGCACCACAAACATATTAACCTGTATTAGTTAACACATTGGCTATAGTCCTTCCTCTAATGGAATACCTAATGGGAAGTTGACTTAGGACTATGTACATTTTTTTAAATTTTTTTTCAATATATGAAATTTATTGTCAAATTGGTTTCCATACAACACCCAGTGCTCATCCCAAAAGGTGCATTTTGATAGAAGGATGAAGAATAAAACCCAAGAGGGAAAAGAGTCAGAGTCTCAGGGAGTGCAAGACTACAGCAGGAGACCAAGGACAGCCAAGAAGGCAACATGAGAGTGCTAGGGGCCTCAAAAGGGCCGGGAGGGGGTGCCATGGTAGGCACCAAAGTCAGAAAGGGGAAGACAAAAAGGGAAGCTTCACTTGCTTCATTTGACTCAGAACCAATCAATTCTGATTTTTCCATCTCAGAGCAGTGCTTCTCAAATGTTAAGGTTCCTATGAATCACTTGGAGATCTTATTAAAACGCAGAGTCAAATTCAGTAGGTCTGGGGTTGGATCTTCAATTCTGCGCCAACAGACTACCAAGTGATGCCTATTTGGCTACTGTATGGTACGGTATGGCACAGTGATGCCTGTATGGTATGGACCACAGTTTGAGAAACAAGAAATTAAATAATCACTTGTTTGACTAGGGTGATCACTGTCCCACTTTGCCTAAGACTGAGAATTTTCCTCAAACGTGAGGTTTTCAGTGCCAAACCTGGGAAAATCTCAGGCTAACCAGGACAAGTTGGTTTCTCTACATTTGCCTAAGATTGCAAAATGATATTATATCAGCATAGCAGTATATAAAAGCCTCCATTAACCAGCATTTGGAGGAAATAGCTATACTAGTTAACAGATTAACTAGGATAACAGATTTTTAGCTTTCTAACATATGTGCACCTCTTCTTCCAGTAAGATATTTTTACCCTGCCCATTAAGATTGGTGAAAACATGGGTTAATTCATTAAAATGAGATACAAAGGAGTAATTCTTTGATAGTTCACAGTCTTGCAAGGCCTTAAGTACTATTACTTGATATGGATTACCTCCCTGAAGCGATAGGAGATAGCTGAGGCTGTTCTAAGCCTAGCCAGACCTTGCAAAGATGGTTTTTAATAGATAGAATATTTTTAATATTCTTGTGGTTAAGTATCTCTCAGAAAAGCAGCATGCAGAAATGAACATGAATCATAATTTAGGATATGAGTTACTTGGATTTGTTATTCCAGGTTAAAACACATAACAATGATGTTATAAGAAATAAAGGGAATATTCTTTTTTTTTTTTTTTTTTTAAGATTTTAAGTAACCTCTACACCCAACTTGGGCCTTGAACTTACAACCTCAAGATCAAGAGTTGCATGCTCCACAGACTGAGCCACCCATGTGCCCTACAAAGGGAATATTCTTGATGTCAGCTACCATTGTAATGATCTCATCTTATAAGATAAATTTAAGAAGTAGAAATGTCAAACTAAAAATGGTTCAGGAAAATGTCAAACTTAATTTAGAGACAGAGTTGATTCAAAAAAGGTGACTTCACCTCCAACCAAATGCAAGCTTTTCTTTTTCCTGGCAATTCTAATCACTTGACATAACTTCCCCTTTCTCTTATTATTCACAGTTCTGCCAGGTGGTTTGGGAAGTTTTCCCCTGAGCAACTTGATATAAACGAGGGAGCTCATCTAAGAGGGCAAATTTGAGACCCACCTAAGTCAGTCTATTAACTGATTTCCTGTGTGTCAGGCTCTGTGCTTTATGATTTATATTAATGATGTCATTTAATGCTTACAACCCTGGAAGGCAAGTGTTATTATCCCCATCTTACAGATGAGCAAAGTAAAACCGAAAGTGGTTAAGCGATTGGCCCAGGGTTAAAGGGCAAAACTGGTTTTAAAGCTTGCTGTTGGATCTTGGCCAGTCTGTGCCTTAAAGGAATCTTTAGTAATCATGTATGGTTCACAGATGGTCTTTTCAAAAACCCCAACTTTCTGGAGAAGCACAGTCTTCATGAGTGGCTTCAGTTTTGCATTGTTTGTCTTGTATTAAAAGAAAATCCAAGTGGTACAATTTGTTTACATTGTGATACTTTTTTTTTTTTTTTTTTTTAAGTAGGCGTCACACCCAGCACAGAGCCCAATGCCCATGCGGAGCTTGAAATCATGACCCTGAGATCAAGACCTGAGCTGATATCAAGAGTCGGACGCTTAATCGACTGAGCCACCCAGGCATCCCAATGATACTTTCTAAATAAACTCTTAAAAAAAAAAAAAAAAAAAAAACCTGCTGTTGATTACTATTATGCTATACTACACCTCTTTGTGGAACTCCAAATTGTGAAAAGAAAACTAACTGTATGGATGGGATGAAGTATCTAGGGCTTGGTTCCCCACATTCAGGCTGAGAAGTATAAATTTCTTTAGGCCTAAGAATAAGGAAGAAAACGGGTAAAGGAGCTTTCTCCCATGTTCTCTGCAGTCATTTCACCATGCTTTGTTTTGTATATGCTTTTGTATCATATTGGGAGTCAAATATACAAATGAAAGAGTGCCTCAAGTATCTCAGAGGAATGCTAGGAAGTCTCTTCTGTCCTTGTAACACATATCAGAACAGCAAGGGAGTCAGCAAAGTATAGTGGTTGAGATCACAGGCTCAGTGTTGTACAATTTGGACAGAGGTTTATCTTATTAAAGACTACTTTTGAAAAAGTAAGGGCATGCTAAAGAAAATTTAGAGTAGTGGTTATCTCAAGTGTGGGAAATAGGGAGACAACAAAGGCGTGACCATACAACCAGATTTGCATAAGTTACAGTCAATGTGCTGGCTTTCAAGTTGGATGTGCTGGCTTTCGCGGGTATTTTTTACAGTATTAATTAGTAAATAGATCAATAAAAGAGCCATTTTATCTACCTCAAATATTAGGAAGAAAGGGAAGAAAAGAAAGGCAGGAAAGGAAAAGAGAAGAAAAAGCAGGCAAGAGAAGAGAAGAGGAAGAAAAGGAAGGTTCTGGTATCAGAAAAATTTGAATTGATACCCCAGTTTTGCCACTTACTCATGATTTCTCTCAACCTCAATCTGATTATTTATAAAATGTAAATTAGGTTAAATCATATGAAATTGCTGATATTTGGTCTTTCTTGATGTATACCTGCCTCCTAGGGTTGTTGTAGAGATGAAATGAGAGAGTGTCCAGACCTAAAAAACATTAAGAGTTCAATAAATGTTGTCTATTATTTTTCGCTTCACTTCTTACAAACGCAAATACTATGTCTATACCTATTCATATAAATCTACTTCTTTCTATAAGTGGTCTCCTACCTCCATCAAAAGTGATGAAGAATTGGGGTGCCTGGCTGGTTCAGTCGGAAGAGCATGTGGCTCTTGATCTCAGGGTCATGAGTTCGAGTCCCACAAGGGGTGTAGAGATCTTTAAAAAAAAGTGATGAAGAATTGTTATACCCAATTCAAACCAAAGTTAATCTTTGGATCATACAGAAGTATTAATGATTTGTGGGAAGTTGTAAATTATATCTCATTTTATTATTCTTATTAAAACCATATAATTTATTTTTTAAAAAACCAACAACCTCACTTCTCCCACCCCACCCCCAATACATGACAATATGTACTTACATCCTTGTTCTTTCTTCAGCTGACTTCCCTGTCCCTAGTATAACTGATCTTGGAAATCCATCTCATAACATCAAAAGGATAATGTGCTTAACTTCTGGAGGTTTTCCAAAGCCTCACCTCTCCTGGTTGGAAAATGAAGAAGAATTAAATGCCGTCAACACAACAGTTTCCCAAGATCCTGAAACTGAGCTCTACACTATTAGCAGTGAACTGGATTTCAATATGACAAACAACCATAGCTTCCTGTGTCTTGTCAAGTACGGAAACTTAATAGTATCACAGATCTTCAACTGGCAAAAATGTAAGTAACATAGTTCTGGGGAGTTTCTACTATGTAAAATCTAAAAAGAAAATAGCCAGATACATTGTAGAATTATGCATACTGACTTTGATAGCATTTCCTGTAGTATTTTTAGACCCACAAATGTTATGGTGACTTAAGGTCACTGTATAACGTGTGACCATAATGTTACTAGACTAATTGTTTTTAAAATAAACTTTCTAAAATTGAGACATCCAAATATCAAGTGGTCAGCTTAGGAAGTCATTATAACAATAGTGTTGATATCGGAAGCACTAAAATTTGTCCTTCTTTGGACTTGCCATTAGGGCTTTGGTGCTTTCTTTTTGGGTACCTCCTTCCCATTGTCCCATGGTGTCAAATAATTGTCTTTTGTGGGTGAATGTGCCTTTTAAGAACTACTGGTTCATTCAGAACCAAGTCTGGTAAAGAAGGTAAATGACAAGGTACTTGAGGACAATGCCTGAAAAGAAGGTCATTTTTGCCCAAACACCATGACCAAATACTTTACCCTTCAGGTAGTAAACATACAGAATTTTCTGTCCCCAAGAGGTGAAATCATTTGAAAATATAAAATAGGAAAAGCTGGGCTTGTATCAATTTATGCATGTTAAACCCTTAGTAGGTTATTACAGAACTCAGATTCTTGAAATAAGTGTCTAACTTCTATGGCTGATTATATGGAAGACCAGCAGGCCTCTCCCTCACCCCCTGAGCCCACTCCTAATGATATGTTTTGTGGATGCATAGTAATAAACAATATACTGAATCTCATATACACTGAGTGGCACATGAATACATAGTATAACATATAATGTATAGCGTGTCTTCCTCTTATCTTTACTTGTAATAGAGGAGATATTTTAGATGGTCTAGTAGCTCATTCTAGCTAATGAGCTAGATTTACTGTAGATCTTTCCTTCTTGAGGTGAACTCATTCATTATTTTTCTCAATAGGTAATGAGTAAAATTTCCTGGGAAAATTAGTTCAAATGCAGACAAAATTTTGACATGTTTTTATTAATAGTCCAAGCTCATTTCTTTCAATCATCTTTTATGTGTTCTAAAAAATTTATAAAACTGAGGTTTGAATCATATAGCTTATTAATTCAGCATTACTTTTCAGTTTATTAATATATCATTATTTAATCAATTGTAGATTATTGTGATTAAGGTAGGGAGTAAGTAGTCCACAGAAGAGTAATAGCTTCAGTTATCTTATTTTGGACATTATAGTTGGACTATGAATGTATATGATATTTTAGGACAGTAATTGGCAAATATTTTCAGAAAAGTAATATTTCAGTAAATATTTTAGTCTTTGTAGGTCATATGGTCTCTGGCTGGCACCAACTCAATTTTGCTCAATTTTACAGCATGGAAGCTGCCATAGACAAGACATAAATGAAGGCTATGGCTGTGTTCCAACAAAAGTTTATTCTAAAAAAGAGGGAGTAGGCCAGGTTTGGCCTGTAATTTGCTAACTTACAGGAAACAGAATGTAGCCCATTCAAATAAAAGGATGGAGCTGCTATTTAAAGATGATTTAGACCACCCAGCTTTATCATCTTTTCCCTAATATGCCTTCTCTCAATTCTTCCTTCAAGCTAAGGATGAACAGTATCCCTTTTCAGTCTAATGAAAAATACTAGGTCTTTACCCTCTTTGGTCTACAGTTACAACAATTAATGGAAAGATGATTAAGTACATGTGTTTGTTCATTTCTTTGTTCATTCAATCTTTATTAAGTAGTTATCAGCTATTAAGCATCTTGATAGATACTAGCCTTGATGGTCAGAGAGCTTTAGTATATCAATACTTTAAATCTCATTTATTGAACTATAGTCATCATTAAGAGTCAAAAGCAAATAATGTATTTGTGGCTGGTCAAGGGCTGACTGCATAAACAAACAAAAATTAGGCATACAGTTCATAGAAATGTTATAAGTCAATGTGAGTGAAGCTTTACTATATAAGTACCCACTCAAAAAAATAAATAAATAAATAAAACACCCAGGGGCACCTGGGTAGCTTAGTCAGTTGAGTGTCCAACTCTTGACTTTGGCTTAGGTCATGATCCCAGGGTCATAGGTTTGAGGACGCATGTCATGCTTAACACTTAGCGTGGAGCCTGCTTAAGATTCTTTCTTTCTCCCTCTGCCCCTCTCCCCTGCTCGCAAGCTCGCTCTCTCTCTAAAATAAAAAAATAAAATAAAAGTTAATTAATTTATTAGTTAAAATTTATTAAATAAATTAAAATTTATTTATTTATTAAATTCATTAATTTATTAATGAAAAACACACACACATTTATTAATGAAACAGATTGGGTCCATGATTCTTTGAGTCTGGATCTGCCAAATTGGTTAACCCTTGATACAGTGGAAGGCACATAGGTTTGTGGAAGGGGGTAAATCAGGGCATCCCACTCATGGTGTGTCTGATAAGCACGTGTAGATGTCTCACATAACTCTGCAGTTAGGGTTCTGAGTCTGCTCTGTGGCACATGTACTAGGTTCCTAACTGGCATCATGACAGAGCCAGTTTGCCGTGACTAGTTCCTCCTTTTTTCTCTCAAACAAACATCCTCTTTCTAGGCTGCCTGAGGCTTGAGGATGGATGGGAAGTGGCCTTCCTTCTGAGTGGAAGCCAGGAGTGAGTCGGAATCTGAAACTTTTAGACTCCCAGGATAATAACCAGAGAGCCCCCTGTCATTCTGGTCGTTTGAGGCCAATCCTGGTAATCACGCATCTTCATGCAATCTAAAGAAAACCAAAGTTACCTAGTGTCTAAGTGGCAGGAGCACTATAATCAAATGTGCATTTTAGAATGATTACTGGGGCAGAATGTGTAGTTATTATTAGAGCCTAGGAAACCAGAGGCAAAGAGACCAAATGTAGACTACTAAGGTGGGCGAGAAGAAAAACCTGAACTAAGGCAGTTGCTGCATGAGATTTTGGGGAAAGGAACCAATTGCAGAGGTATCCTGAATACAGAATAGAAAGTCCATGGGAACCTACTGGGAAGTGAGCACAAAAAGAAGCCTTTACTCTTATTTAGGTAACTAATGGTGTTGCTGTTCACTGAGATGGGTGAATATAGGTGGAAGATATGCTTTGGAAAGAATATATTGAGTTCAGTTTAAATCAGGTGGAAATGCTAGCATCCAGCCATCTAGTTGGCAGCTGGAAATTCAAATCTGGAGTTCAGAAATGAGATCAGAACTATGATATGCAGATTTAGAAATCAGATGATATTTTAAATCTGGGGTGTGGATGAGATCACCCAGGAAGACTGGGGCCAGAGACAGGAGAATGGGACCACAGATGGAACCATGAGAGCAACGGTATTTGAAGAACAAGAGGAGGAAGAGCCTGCAAAGGAAACGGAGTCGGAACAAACAGAAGGAGAAGAAGGTGGTGTCATAGAAGTCCAAGGAGGAGGAGGCTTCAACTGGGCCACATGCTGAAGAGAATAAGCTGAAGACCAACATTTATCCTCAAGCCGTGGTAATCAGAAAAATGAAAAAGCAAAAAGTTAGCAAATGTTCAATATTGATTTGTAAACTATTCCAGAGAAGTCAGATGAGCTGCTAATATTTCTTTTGTGTCCCTGTCCTTTCTAGATGCCATTGCTAACTACTAAAGAATAAACAATGTAGCTACTGCTCCTGATCAGCAGGGACAGACAGCAGTCCCACATCCCTGTCTTCTCTCCACCCACATTGTTCCCTGTGTCCCCCTGTTCTCTCTGTTCTGTGTTCTACAGCTGCTAGCTGGTTTGCAGAGCTCCCCTCCAGGATGACCCCACCTAATACCAAACCACAGCTACTCTTAGTTCTTTGCTATGCCTCTTCTATCCGTCCAGAAGCTCTAGGCTGGACAGTGAAAATTAAATGTGTATCTGAAAATAAATGCAAAAGAGCTCCTGTAGCTTTAGGCAGCCACTGTGAGGTGTGTGTGTGTGTGTGTGTGTGTGTGTGTGTGTGTGTTAAGAGAATGTGCTGAGAGAAAGGGAAAAGGCATGACAGATCTAGAAAAAGAAAAATAAGGCATATCTAGAACATGATGTCAAGTAATTATTAATAACACATAGTTATATCAGCTATAAAAATGAGATATAAAGACAAGAATGCTGTTAAAGTATCTCCTTAGAATCTTTTTCATGTCAATTTAACTCAGTAAATGCAACTTCCAAAATGTCTTTTTCACATTTGATATCTGACATCTGGATATTAGTTGCCCACAAATATGTGTCCGATCAAAGAGTTACGCAAGAAAAATGCTAGCAGCTGCACAGTGGATGAGCAGAGAAAGCAGTGAAATACTCTATAGTTGTGTCAACATAAGAGGCATAGAATATGGCAGGTGGAAACACATGAGAGCTGACACTCTTCTTTTCCCTCCACAGCAGAGCCACAGCCTTCTAATAATCAGCTCTGGATCATTATCCTGAGCTCAGTAGTAAGTGGGATTGTTGTGATCACTGCACTTACCTTAAGATGCCTAGTCCACAGTAAGTACTATTGTACTATCATTCTGACCTTGATTCCTGGAAGCCCAAACTCCATCAGTATGGGTCAGCGTCTCTCTGAGGTTTTAGCCTCGGTTATACCCTCCTCCCGTTTTATGGAAACTTTAGTGTCTCATTTACGTGTCTCACCAAGTTCTGTTCATCCACTGGATAGACGTTTCTCGGACACCTACTATGTGCCCCGTTCTCTACTAGGCACTGGAGTTACAAGTATGAGCAATCACTCCCCTCAAGACACATTCTAGTTTAGTCATTTTATTTTCCCCCCTAACTTTATATATTCTTGGAGACGCTGAGGCCTGCTAACTAATTTGAAAACATTTCTGATGCAAAGTGATATTCTAATCTTTGATTTTCAATTGGAGAAAAGTCAGAATGCCAAGGTTTGGGGCTAAGACTCATCCCACAGGTAGGATAAAAAGGTCTGGTGGGCTCAAGGATGATTTTGATACAGACTGCCCAGCCTTACCCCTCTAGTTCAGGATTTCCCATTCTTAATACTACTGACATTTGGGGCCAGATAATTCTTTGTTTTAGGGTTCTGTTCTGTGCATCGTAGCATATTTAGCAGCATCTCTAGGCTCTACTCACTATATGCCAGTAGCACCCCTGCCCCAGTTGTGACAACCAAAAATGTCCCTGTTACATTACAAATGTCCCGGGGAGGGTGTGGGGGGAGGGGGTGGTTAGAAATCTCCCTGGTTTAAGAACCACTGACCTAGTTCTAACCCAGCAAACGCTTGCTGAGATATATGGGCACCATTTAAGGGAAACTAACCTATCTAAATCTTTATTGTTTGTGCTTGTTTTCAAGGACCTGCTGCAAGGTGGAGACAAAGAGAAATGGGGAGAGCGCGGAAATGGAAAAGATCTCACCTGTCTACATAGATTCTGCAGAACCACTGTATGAGCAGAGCGTCTGGAGGTAGCCTCTTTAGCTCTTCTCTACTAGGGTGGAATATATGAGATACATGGATTATGAGGCACAGCGCTTTCTTCCTCTCAGCACCAAATTTAAGCTCTTTCACCTACTACTACGAACCTGAATTAAAAACCTAATTCAGGTTACTCTAAACAGGTGATTGGCATCTCTTCTCCCCACATACGACTTGCTTATTGTATAACCTCTTTCTCTGCTGTACCATTCTGCCATGTTGAAATGTCTCCCTCTTGTCAGTCAACTCAGTGTCTTTCATTACCTATAAAACACTACTTTAAGTGCATCTTGAATATTCCTGGCCCAACCCCTTGTGCTGATCATTCCTTTTCCCCTGTATCCTTCACTGATGGACACTGATTGGGGTCACTTACTGGTCACTCTGTACCACCTCAGTAACATCCTCTTTGGTCTCCCTGCCTCTTATAGAGCCATCCTACTAACCCAGTGACAGAGCTAAATTTCATAATCACTTCTCCATGTCATTTTTCCCACTTAAAAACTCAGAAGAGACCCCCCCGCCCATGCCTCGAAAAGTTTCAAGACTTTGAACTTTCCACATTTCAGTCGATCTCTTTAGTATAAACATTCTCAGTTCTTTCAACTGTTCTCCATGTAGTAGTTCCAGAAGCTTCATGTGAATACACTAAATGTCAACAAATGGAGTCCAGGACTTTAGATATGGTCTAATTCTACATACAATGAGAAAATTACTATCTGGGATCTGAAATGTTCTTTATGTTAAGGAAGCCTAACACAGCATCAGCTTTTTTTGAGTCACAGTATTAACTTACATCAATTTTGTATTATCCTAAACTACCCAGTTCTTTTCAGTAAGAGAAACATTAGAATCCAAGAGACTGATACCAGATCCAGGGTGGTTGATAGCCTCCATAAACAGTTCCATTTTGACTTACGAAGTTAGGGTGAAAAAGTATAAGAAATGCGAGTCTCTCTGCTGAATCATTAACTGTGAACTTGCAGGAAATATGGCAGAAAATAAAAAAACCATGTTGAAGACACCATGAAGATAGAGTCAGCCAAATCCAGGATGTGAGAAATTATAAGACAAATGACCCAATTTCTTCAACAAATAAATGGCATAGAAAGGAGTGTTATAGATCAAAAGAAACCTGAGACATATGAATGAAAAGTAACATTTGTTTCTTGTTTACTCTGTGATTCAAACAAGCCAATTGTCAAAATACATTTTTTAGGTAATTGGAGAAAATTGAACACCATCTGTATGTTAGATGTTAATGAATTGTTTATTAATCTTGTTAGATATGATAATGCTGTAATTATGCTAACATAAGCATCACCTATGAGAAATACATACATACTCAAGCATCTGCACATAAAATGATGTGCTACCTAGGATTTAAAATTCTCTGAAGAAATTAAAATTTGGGTAGGCATAGGGAAAGATGAAACAAGAATAGCAGAAAATGCATAGTTGTAAGCTAGTGAGAAGGCCCATGAATTCACTGAATCTAGTCTTCTATGCAATGTATGAACCTCTCTGAAATAGGCTGGTGCCTTTGGGCTATTAGTATGAATGTAACTTTCTATAGTGTTACTATCATTGAAGAAATAAAGATGTTTTCACAGGGGGGAAAAAAAGAAACAAGAGTCTATGGAGTTACCTTTAAACAAAAGGAAATTAAACACAACACCTGAGATTTATATAATAGGTTTTGTTTTACAAAAGCATTATTTCATTTTAGTCTTATAAAAATCTCTATGAGCAAGTTCTTTACATCCATTTTATAGGAAAGAAACCTGAGGCACCCTCCCCCAGGCTGAGTGATTTTCCCAAGGTCGGGCAGGCAAGGAGCAAAGCCAGAACTCAAACTGGGCATTAAGCTCCAGTTCCTTTCACACCATAGCAGCCTATACACATTTCCCCACAATAGTCTCTCAGTTTCCTATCCTGTTTTCTTTACAACTGCTTTAGGATGCTCTGTCCAGGATGTCCCCCTCAGTTTTGTGATTACCTAGAGCTTTCCTGACTTCCCTTATTAACAGTCTTCTGCTCAGTTGGCTGATACCTCATATTGAAGCCATGGGTCCAGTCTTCTACATGGCCATCTTGCCCAGTTCAAGCAACAATGCCTTTGAACTGCTGTAGCAGTGCTATCTTGAGCACATCACATTCCATCCCGGGTTTATTTTCACATGCTGTGTCTTATATTCTTTACTAAATTGTAGGCTTATTGAGAACAACCATGCCTGATATGTCTGTTTGCCTCATAGGTAGAAGAGTATTGCCTTGATCAATAGTTTGGTTGTTTGATAACTGGTGCTTAATATTTGTCTGACATTTCATGTATCAAAAATTGCCAGACTTGTCCTAAATTCTCCCATAATTCAGACTTCCCTTTATATTCTTTAGCCATCAAGATTAATATCTACAATGCCCCCTCAATTTGGGAGCACCTATGTGATAAAAAATATAAAATTTTAAAATGTTTCCTTCCTTTGGGGATTTAGGGTTTAAAGTATTTTATTTGTTTGTTTCCTCAGGTCCCACCTCCATCTTAGATTGACCTCTTTGAATTTCCTCAGATGGCCAGGATTATCCCACCTTGTACTTCATGTATCTGTTTTCTAGGAGCCTCTTCATTTCAGTGGCTCTGCAGAAAGTGACTAGTGGGATACAGTGGGAACATTAGTAGCTCTGGTAGGCTTGGTCAAAGAATTTAGAAACACAGAATTGCTTGAGCCTGGAAGAGACATTTGAAAATACTTGTTAATGACAAGGACATCAAGGCCCAGGAGGTGACCTGAATGATCAAGGCCAGAGCCAGAACCCAGATTTCCTGTGTCTGGTGCTCTTTTCCATCATCAGTCTGGGTCTGTGGTATTAACTGGTGTATATATACATACACACCAGTCACAACGTTTCTGGAAAAAGAATTTGTTCAATGTCAGGCCAACTTTATGGACTTGATCTGACGCAACACTGGAGGACTTTATGTTGTAAAAAGCAATCTGATGCTAATGTGTGGGTAGTATGCTGGTATGTATACTAATATGAGGATGATGGAACATTGTCTATGTGTAGCCAGTATTTCATTTTCCTTTGTGCTCTCCTCTGTTGCTCTCCCACTTCTCTATCAGGTTCTGGAGAAAGACCTATCCAAAACTAATATCCTGTGATGTGTAAGATGAATGACTTATACACTTCAAAACAATAGCCAGGTTGGAGAGGGATAGTCACATCCTACTGGTTCATATTGGACTGATAATCTCCTTAAATGGCTTCATGTTGTTTAACCTCATTTATAAAATATTTATGAGAAAGTTCTCATTTAAAATGAGATAGGTTTTTATTGTGTATTACTAAACAGTAAGCTATCTTTAGAAATTGAGGTAATGAAAGTAGCATTCCATAGAGCTTCCTCAGATCACTAAAGTGGCTTTTCCTCCTTGGCGTTTCTGATCCTTCTGACATCAGCAGAGAATTGAAAAGAAGTGGCAAACTGCTACTCTTGTGTTACTTAATCATGACTCCCCTTTCTCTGACGTTGCCTTCCACAACTCAGTGGACCAGGAAGTGGTCCTTGGTCCTAACTTAAGCTGGAGGCAGATATTCTCATTTGAAAATTTGAAGTTGGATAGCAAGTTGACCAAGTATCTCAAATATGGCTAGATTTAAAACATTTAATTTTGGTAGCTATAAAAGGACTGAATTATGCTATATAGTCTAAGAAACAGAAGTACACTTTTAAATGGTTGCTCTCAGAAGAAAATCACGGAAGAAATAAAAGTAGGAGACTGACAAAGACTTTAAGCAAAAAAAACAAAAAAAAAAGGGAGTTGCTGCATTTGGTTAAGATTAATAATCCTTAGACATGATCAAAAGGAGACCTCAAGAAGTAGTCACAAAACAGAAGACACCTAAGAGAGCTTATTTATATTTAAAATAAGTTATATTGTTACTTATTACATTTGATAAATGTGTCAGTACTATTTTTTTCAAAAAGTGGTTATTTTACCTCTATTCTGATATTTTTGTGATACTAAAAAAATTATTTTAAAAACCAACCACCTAGTTTTATAATTTCTAGTTGGGAGAATTTAATCTATATGTGTATATGAATAAAGCAATAAAGAGATTGACTAACTGCCAATTTGTCAGCAATTTATGAATAGGATAATTAAGAAAAACAGGTTTTATGGAATGTGGTGAGGACATATAAATCGTGGTAAAAATATACTTGTGCACGGGTTCTTCTATCCTTATAACTACTACTATTTGTTTTTCTATCATCCCCTGTGGGCCAGGGCATTGTGTTACACTCTACATGCATCATTTCATTTAATACCCATTGTGATGTGGATACTGTTTCATTTGATAAAGGGGAAAACTGAGACTTAAAGTAAAATGGCTTTGCTTTGGTCACATGGCTGCAAAGCCATAGATGCCAAGCCAGCGATTTGCCTCCAGAGCCCATGGTTTCAGCCACTACACCACATGGCTACACAAACCTGGCTCCTAAAAATGGTTATTTTCAGGGCAGGAACTAAAAACAAAGAGGTCCAACATGAAAACAAAGCACTAGATGTACACTTAGTGCATTGCTCCCCTCTCATTTAGTAAAAGTTTCAGTCTGCATGAGAGCTTCCTTCTAAAGGAGCAAGCTCCTGCAATGTACAGACTGAGTATCTATGCTAAGTATCTTCTGCATATTATAGCACAGACATTTTGTCAGCAACACTGAGAAGAAAAAAAGATGCGCTCCTTTTTTTTTTTTTTTTGTAATAATGCTTATCTACTTCATTTTTGTTAAATTTATATCTTATTTCAAATGACACAGGAATTATCTTTTTTATTAAAACAAAACCAAACCCTACTACACACTTAGGCCCACAATGTTTCTAGGATCCAAAGGCACAAGGATTTCATCACAGACCCATTTGCCTTACCTAGTGATACCTCCTCCTTCTAGTGACTAAGTATCTTTTTAAAAGGCTGCAAGAATAAACATACAACCCACAGATTTCAACTCCAATTTTGGGAAATTTTTAATTTACTATTGTAAAATTCAGGGCAAAGAAATATGTATTGATTGACCTGTACAGATACAATGCCAAATATATAGATCAATCAGGAAAGACTATGTATTTAAATTTAAGGATAAGTAAAGTGAGTGTACAATTGCGCAATTCTTGGTGAAAACAAAAGATAAGAGCAAGTCACTGCCACTAGAGGTGCCAGCACTTGTATCTGTCAGCAGGCTGGCCAAGGAGAAGACTAGCCTTTGGCATTCAATGGACAGGGCAACATAGATCCCTTCAATTTGCCAATGAATTTTAAGTCCAGAACATTTTCAGTCTTTGTCTTGTTTAGTTGTTGATGAAGGGTTTCTAGGAAGATTTAGTAGTGCTTCAATTTTCTTAACATCATCTTTGGGTCGATTTTTCTGTAAGCTACTTTCAATTTCTTCAGGGAGGAGTTCAGTAAATTGCAGTCTGGCTTTACTGTAATAAAAGAATGAAAAGGATATATCAAGTACTGCTCCATTTCTTTAGTTCTTAGATTTTTATTTTAGCTTATTTTTCTCTTAGAGAGCGAGTGTGTGCGCAAGTGGGGGAGCAGGGCAGAGGAAGACAGAGAGAATCTCAAGCAGGCTCCATGCTCAGCATGGAGCCAAACACAGGGCTCAATCCCACAACCCTGGGACATGCATGACCTAAGCCAAAATCAAGAGTTGGACGCTCAACTGACTAAGCCACCCAGGCGCCCTGATTTTTTTAAAAGATAGTATTTGTCGTCTTCTCCCTGTGACTTATGAGCAAACATTGCTCCCTGCACTTTAAACATAATGGACCTTCTTCGCTCTCCTAACCTGTTCCACTCACATGCTGACTATGATTCTCATATCACCAAAATGGACACTGCTGTGGAGGCAGCTCTGATCCTTACGATATTCCAGAGTTCATGCAGGGGTATCGTGCAGGAGCTGAAACACCCTGAGCTGAAGTGTGAGCCTTGCAACCTGGCTGTCCTGTTGCCCTCAGGGCTGGGGGGGCATGTGACTGCCCTGCCACTTCATTAACTCTCTGTTGCCAGACCTCGTGGGAACTGCACAATGGTAAACTCAAGATGGAAACGTCAGATGGGACACTATAGATGTGTATTTACAAGGAATTAAAATCTAATTTCCAAATAACAGATCAGTTCTTTTTCTAAATCTAGTATTAGTGTCTTCCTTGAAGTGATTATCAAGGTCATCTAAGACTTTCTTCTCAACTCTTCACAACCAGGTTTGACCATTTCTTCTTCCATATCTCTATAGCCAGTTTTCTATATTTTCTTTTTTTTTTTTCTAAAATTTTAAATGTTCTTTTAAATTTATTTTTGAGAGAGAGACAGAGCATGAGCAGGGAAGGGGCACAGAGAGAGAGAGAGAGAAAAAGAGACATAGACTCTGAAGCAAGCTCCAGGCTCCGAGCTGACAGCAAAGAGCCCAACACAGGGTTCAAACTCATAAACTGTGAGATCATGACCTGAGCTGAAATCAGATACTTAATCGACTGAGCCACCTAGGTGCCCTGACCAGGCTTCTACATTTTCAGCTCACTAAGGCAATGTTTTATGTTCTCACTTTAACTTCTCTATGATTATTTTCAAGCAAAGAGGCAGGCATATAAGTTCTTAACTATTATTAACTACTTATTAAATTAACTCCTCAGGAGTATCATATATATACATATATATATATGTGTATATATACACACACACACACACACACACACACACACACACACATAAATTTTTGACACTATTTCCTTTTGCCAAAGTATTTTTACATTACTGTAATTCAATTCAAGTTATTGCTTTTAGCCATTCTTGAGGTTTTCTATCTCTAAATAACTTATCAACTGCTCTAGTTATTTTTCTGGTTTCCCTTTTTTATTGAAATACAATTATTACCTGTTCATATTTTTCCAAATGTTAATTCTTCTGCAACTTTCTATATCAAATTCAAATACCAATATATTTTCCCTACCTTTCCAATTTCTTAAAGTTTCATTTAAAAAAAACAAAAAAAAACAAAAAGAAAAAGCTTCTGGGGCACCGTGGCTCAGTCAGTTAAGTGTCCAACTTCGGCTCAAGTCATGATCTCACAGTTCATGGGTTTGAGCCCTGCATCAGGCTCTGTGCTGACAGCTCAGAGCCTGGAGCCTGCTTCAGATTCTGTCCCTCCCCAACACATACTCTGTTCCTCTCTCTCTCAAAAGTAAATAAACATTAAAAAAAAAAAAAAAAAAAGCCTCTTATGACATCTAAAGAACTAGAAATAAGCTAACAATGCTTTCATGCTTTTAATTCTCCACACCAGATTTTATACTGGCATTATAATTTTAAATGCTTTATCTCAGAACTTAGAAAACTACATATCTCACATACCCTCTTACAATGGAGAAGAGGAGTGAATGAAACAAATATGTATTGAGCATTGTGGTGTGATTCTGCCTATAGAATGGCTGAGAAAACTGAGGGCTTGAAATTAAGGAAACTATCTAAGGTCACAGAACTAATTAATAGCCTAGCTGGGATTTAAGCTCTGTTTTCAAGGTTTAATTGGCTACAAAATCAATGCTTTTTCTCATATAGAACCTAAGTCCTTGGACAACTGATCTACAGATATTAAGAATTTCCATGTGTGGGGGCGCCTAGGTGGCTCAGTCGGTTGAGCGTCCAACTTCGGCTCAGGTCATGATCTCAAAGCTTGTGAGTTCGAGCCCCGCGTCAGGCTCTGTGCTGAGAGCTCAGAGCCTGAAGCCTGCTTTGGATTCTGTGTCTCCCTCTCTCTCTGCCCCTAACCCACTCACATTCTGTCTCTCTCTCAAAAATAAATAAACATTAAAAAAAAAAAAATTTCCATGTGCGTATGTGTTTTTAGCACAAATCAAAGTTTTAAGTAAAAACATGGAAAAAACCAGACTGCTTATCTATTCAACATGGGGCCTGAACTCACAACCTTGAGATCAAGAGTCGCAGGTGCCACCAACTGAGCCAGCCGGGTGCCCCAGAAACTCTTTGAATTGAGTGGTGGTTTAGAGTACCTGGGTTAAGGAGAACACCACAATGGCTAGGAAAGCCAGGTACCTTTATCTTCACCTGCTCCTTACCTCTCTTCCAATTTCAGCTCATGGAGTGCTTTGCGATCCTTCTGTGTTCTCTCTTGGACAGTCTCCCCATAGAACTTCTGAAATGCCATCAACAGACTTCCTACAGGAGTGCTGAGAGGGAAGCAGAGAGAAAGCTTAGGAAAAAGCAGCCATTAGACCACACACCATGTGAGTGTCTGCTAAGGCAGGAGCAACACCGACTGAGCCACTTATTCCCTGACAGGTACAGGAACTCTGACAAAGTGTCCTTGTCAAATGAAGAAAAAAATATTAAGGCAATTTCCTTCCTGGTCTTCTAAACAGTAGAGAAAAACAATCAC
The DNA here is from genome assembly GCF_028018385.1 of Neofelis nebulosa. NCBI lineage: Eukaryota > Metazoa > Chordata > Mammalia > Carnivora > Felidae > Neofelis > Neofelis nebulosa. Next base: position 93,869,898 of record NC_080786.1, read on the forward strand.
TGCAACTTCCCAAAATTAACTGGTATAAAAACAACAGGCCTATAAATTGGCTGTTTTATCATGAATGATAAACTGGGAAAATATATACTTGTGACAAGTTCTAGTAAGTAGCTTTATACTGAAGATTTCTCAGAAATGAAATTGTAACAGGAATGGTACCAAAACCTCCAGAAGGCAGGAACTGTGGAGGGCATATGTGGTTGGAGGAAGGATACCATTGGCTTCTGGGGATGGAACCACCAAAACATCCTACAGTTCAAAAGTCTGGCACAACAGTCTCACCCACACTGTTAATAGTTACCCATCGAGAAACTGATTTAGATAACAATTACTACAGTAAGTTAAGGGTTTGGTTCTTATGTTCTCAAAGAAAAGGAGTTTTTGACTCTGAGATAACTTAAGTTCCCTCTGGCTACAACATAAGTAAGCTCATTTGAAAAATTACTGTAGCCAAGTGGAAAAGTCCATTGACAGATGGATAAAGAAAATGTGGTATCTACAGCCTTTAAAAAGAAGATCCTGTCACATGCTACAACATAGATTAACCTTGAGGATGTTATGCTAAGTAAAATTAAGCCAGTTACAAAAGGACAAATAATATATGATTCCATTCATATGAAGTATCTAAAGTAGTCAAAATCAGGGCGCCAGGGTGGCACAGTTGGTTGAGCATCCCACTCTTGATTTCAGCTCAGGTCATGACCTCATGGTTCATGAGTTTGAGCCCTGTGTCGAGCTCCATGCTGACATGTGGAGCCTGCTTGGGATTCTCTCTCTCTCTGCCCTTATCCCACTTACACACTCTCTCTCTTTAAATAAACAAACTTAAAAAATAATAAAGTAGTCAAAATCACAGAAACAAAGTAAAAATGTGGTTGCCAAAGGCTGGGGGCAAGGGGAAGGGAGAATTAATGTTTAATGGGTACAGAGTTTTCAATTTTGCAAGATGACAAAGTTCTAGAGATCTTTTGTACAATAATGTGAATATAAAAACACTACTAAACTACACACTTAAAAATGGTCAGGCTGGTAAATTTTATGTTATGTGTTTTTAATGACAATGAAAAATAAATTATTTTTGCTGGAATTTCAACAATTTTTCCCTTCAAGCCAAGATGGTATATTAACAATATAACAAGTGGTGCCTGGCTGGGTCAGTCAGTAGAGCATGTGACCCTTGCTCTTGGGGTCCTGAGTTCAAGCCCCACGTTGACGGTAGAATTTACTAAAAAACAAACAAAACACAATATAACAAAAATCATGTCTGCGATAGATTATGACATGCTGAATTTTTAAAAATAATTTAAAAAAGGAATCCATAAGTCTAGTGTAACTTCCTCCTTAAAAGGGGGTAGAAAAAGGGAGAGGGTAGGTGGAGGCGAAGGGAGAATTCAGGTGAATGCCAACTAATAAAAACAGAAGAAAAGATAGCACTAACAAATCATTTTACAACCATCAGTAATAACCGATTATGGCAACAATTATAATAGATCATTAAAACCACTAGAAAAAAGATAGCTGGAGAACATGCTATTCACATAGTCTTACCCAAGATTATTTACTAATCACAATGAGAATAACAGAAGCCTTTCAGTGGAGAAATTTAAGTCAATACTAAATATGGTAGGCAGAATTCTACAATAGCCCCCCAAATTGTCCTGCCCTAATTCCTCAACTATAAATTATACCCATGATTCTGTTACATAGCAAAATTTTACAGATGTAATTAAGGTTAGTAATCCACTGAATTTGAGTCAATCAAAAAGGAAATTATCTGGATGAACCCTTTAAAAGCAGAGAGTTTTCTCTGGTGGCAGAGACAAGTCAGAGAGATTCAAAGTATGAGAAGGATTCAACATACCAGTTGCTGGTCTGAACATAGAAGGGGCACTGTGGCAAGGAATATGTATGCCTCTAGGAACACTGGTGTCTGGCTGACAACCATGCAGGGAACAATAACTTCAGCCCTACAGCCACAAGGATTCTGTCAACAACCTAAATGGTGTAGGAGCAGATTCTTCCCTAGTCCAATAAGAGCCTGCCTGATCCATACTTTGATTTTGGCCTTGTAAAACTCTGAACAAAGAGAGCCCATCAGCCTCCTCAGACTTCTGACCTACAGAACTGTGATATAATAAACGGGTGGTGTTTCCAGCCACAAAAGTTTGTGGTAGTTTGTTACACAGCAATAGAAAAGTACTGCACCAAATAATTAACATCACTTACAATAGGTGAAGACAATATGTATCTTGATGTGATACACTGAGAAGGACTAACTTCACCTACACTGTATTCCTGATGAAAACATTTAACCTAAATCTACTCATGAAGGGATAATGAAAAGAAATTGAGAAATTTTCTGGGGGAAAAAGAGCAGTGGATCTATTCTAGCTTAAAGGAATCAAAACTGTAAATGCAATATGCAATTGGATCCTGAGTTAAATATATATATGTATGGCATTATTGTAATAATTGAAAATTTTTGAATATGGACCATATCTTAGATAGTATATTGAATCAATGCTAAATTATTGACTGTGATGATTATACTTGTGGTATCATTGGTGAATGTTCTTCATTTCATCCTGGGAAATACCAGCTAATGTATTCAGAGGTGAAGAATTATGAGGTCTCTAACAATTTAGCCAGAAAGAAAAAAGGAGAAAGAAAAAGAAATTTACACACATTCCACACATATACAGAGACATACAACAAATATGACAAAATGTTAACTGGTGAACATAAGTGAAAAGAGTATATGGGTGTTTGATGTACTAATTCATTCAACTCTTCTGTAGGTTCAAATTTTTTCAAATTAACAAGCTGGAGAAGAAAAATTTTTTAATTTATTAAACAAACAAAATCAAACAAAAAAATTTTTTAACAGAATGTGCTTGTTAATTGTTTCTTATTATTTTCCTGCTCCTTGTAAATACCATTGTTCAAATTACAAATAGGTTCAGGTGTTAGTGATATCTAAGCAGTGATAATTGGAAGTAAAATCAACAACTGGGGTAAGATTAGAATTTGACAGTCAAAGCGACAGCCAATACAAAACTGAAGGCCTTTTATAGGCTGTAAGATTTAAATTTATTCTTTAGAAATGAATGAGATTTTTAACAGTAAGGCATTAATGAAAGCTGTGTTAATTTAGTATCAAACCATATTAACACTTACCCTAGCAAGGCTCCAATTATGCCACCAGCCACCAGACCACGCAGGCCTAAGTTTATTCTAAAAAGGCTTCCTGTGACAGCTGTTTTAAAACAAACAAACAAACAAAAAACCCAATATTAAATTATCTTTAAGTACTAGAATCCATTTAAAAAATTTTTCTTCTATAAAAAGAACATAAACCGCTAAGTAAGTTTTCAGAACCCAGTATCAATAATACATCACCACAACCTAGATTTCCTGAATCTAAAATGCCAAGGGCGCCCGGGTGGCTCAGTCGGTTGAACGGCCGACTTCAGCTCAGGTCCTATCTCGTGGTCCATGAATTTGAGCCCTGCATCAGGCTCTGTGCTGACAGCTCGGAGCCTGGAGCCTGTTTCCGATTCTTTGTCTCCTTCTCTCTGACCCTCCCCCATTCATGCTCTGTCTCAAAAATAAATAAATGTTAAAAAAAATAAATAAATAAAAAATAAATAAAATGCCAACACAGCTAGTTTCTCTTCCACACTGCAGGATCAAAGGAAGAAACATCCCTTTTACAAACCTAATTTTTGTATATCGGTTCTATGGGTCCAACCTCTTCTCATTCTGCTTCATTTTTGCCCACCTCCCCTTAAAAATCTGTAATTTCTTCACTCCCATCTCTTCAATTTCATCCTTCTTCAAGAAAAGCTTTCCCCAAAGAACAAAAACCCCTGCAGTTTGTACCTTGCTCCAGTCTCACCCTTTCTGTCCTGCTACAACCCTCAGGCAGGCCTCCAAGTGGGCATTTGGTCTACAGTGCCACCAGGTGGTCAGTGCACAGGCTCCCTTTCCTTCCCACTGGTATGGTATATCCAGGATGTCATTCATTTTCTTCCCTCACTATGCACAACACAACTAATGCATCTCATGTAGTAACATTTTTAAAAAAACAATTGAGACTTATGTGTCTTATTTAAGTACTATTTGTTTTTTTTAATTTTCCAAATTTTAAAATTAACAAGAAAAAAAATCACCTTTAATTACATTACCCCAAGATGGTAATAAATTTGGTCTTTTTTTCAAGTCTTCTTTTCCAAAGAAAGCATTTTTTTAAAAATAAAATATTGGGGGGGGGGAAGGGGTTCCTGGGTAGTTCAGTTGGCTAAGCAACTGATTCTTGGTTTTGGATCAGCTCATGATCTCAGGGTTCGTGATTTCGAGCCCCTTGTAGGGCTCCATGCTCTTGAGCTTGCTTGGGATTCTCTCTCTCACCCTCTCTCTCTCTCTGCCCCTCCCCTGCTCACTCTGTCTCTCTCAAAATAAATAAACTTAAACATGTGTGTGTGTGTGTGTGTGTGTGTGTGTGTGTGTATTTTTTTTTCTTTCTTTTTTTTTTAGGGGTGCCTGGGTGGCTCAGTTAAGCAGCTGACTCTTGATTTCGGCTCAGGTTATGATCTCATATAGTGAGATGGAGTCCCACACAGGGCTCCGCACTGGGTGTGGACCGTGCTTAAGATTCTTCTCCCCCTCTTCCTCTGCCCCTCCCTCACTCATTCTCTCCCTCTCTCTCTCTCTCTCTTTCAAAAAAAAATAAAAAAATAAAAAAAGAATAAAAAATAAAAATAAATATTTTTTAAAAAGCTATCAGAATAGCCAAAATCTAGAAGACTGACAACATTAAATGGTGGCAAGGATGTAGAGCAAAAGAAACTCTCATTCATTGCTGGTTGGAACACAAAATGGTACAGTCACTTTGAAGACAGTCTGGCAGTTTCTTACAAAAATGAACATATTCTTACCATATGATCCAGCAATCACGCTCCCTGGTATTTACCCAAAGGCGCTAAAAACTTGTGTCCACACCAAAACCTGCACACATTTATAGCAGCTTTGTTCGTAACTGCCAATACTCGGAAGCAACCAAGATGTCCTTCAGTAGGTAATGGATAAGTAAACTGGTATATTCAGACAATGAAATATTATTTAGCACTAAAAAGAAATGAGCTATCAACTCATGAAAAGAGACTGGAGGAAACTTAAATGCATACTGTTAAGTGAAAGATGTAAATCTGAAAATGTTATATAACTTTGTGGAAAAGGCAAAACTATTGAAACAATAAAAAAAGATCACTGTTTATCAGGGGTTGGTGGGCAGGATACATAGGTGGAACAGATTTTTAGGGCAATGAAAATGCTCTTTATGATACCACAACGATGGATACATGTCATCATACATTTGTCCAAACCCACAGAATGTACACCAAGAGTGAAACCTAAGGGAAACTATGGACTTTGGGGGATAATGATGCATCAGTGTAGGTTCTTCAACTGTAACTAGTATCCCACCCTGGGGTAAAATGTTAATAGTGGGGAGGCTATGTTTAAGTGTGTATGTTGGGGCGGGGGGAGGAGTACAGTAAAACCTTGGATTGCAATTTACTTGTTCTGCGAATGTTTCACAAGATAAGCAATTATTTCTAGTAAATTTCAACTTGATAAACGAGCAAAGACTTGCAATGTAAGTAGCACCTGACGCTGAATGTCATATGATCACAAATGAGCCAATAGTTCTTCTCTCTCTTTCTCCCTCTCTGGGAGATTGTGGGTGATCGTCTCCCATGCTCGCATGCTCAGTTTCAGGCTTTTCAGAGCATTGGAAATCAGTGACTTTTCAGAGCATTGGAAGGTGCCCACAACTGGCACTAGTGTATTTTTTGTCACTTCAAAGCACCTGTGGACAGTCCTTTGCTTTTCCATACAAGAGTAAGCTTAGGAATGCTTTGCTTCATTCTAGGTCAGGCTGCCTGCAGATATAGACCCTTCCCTCTGTTGTCTTATGCTGAATACATTAAATACAGTATATGACAAGAGTTTATTAATACTGTACTGTAGTCAACATCCGTTAGTAATAAAGTTGTCCTACACAATAATCCTCCTCTCTCGTCTCCCTCAAACCAGCCACAAAGATTTTCAAAGGTAAGTGCAGGTTAATCTATTTTTCTTTATATTTTGTACTTTCCTTATTCATTTGTATTATATTACAGTATTGTAATCATTTTTATACGAATATTTGTGAGTTGTGAAACAAATCATCTGAGTTTCCATCATTTCTTATGAGGAAATTTGCTTTGATATACAAGTGCTTTGGATTACAAGCATGTTTCCGGAATGAATTATGCTCCCAAACCAAAGTTTTATTGTATATGCAAAATCTTTGTATCTTCTGCCCAATTTTACTGTGAATTTAAAACTATTCTAAAAAATAAAGTCAATTAAAAAGGAGGGGAGGGAGTAGTGAGGCTTATAAGCTATCAGCAGCCAAACATCAGTCAGACTCTTTATTACACAAACTCTTTTTTTTTAATTTTTTTTTTTTTCAACATTTTTTATTTATTTTTGGGACAGAGAGAGACAGAGCATGAACGGGGGAGGGGCAGAGAGAGAGGGAGACACAGAATCGGAAACAGGCTCCAGGCTCCGAGCCAACGGCCCAGAGCCTGATGCGGGGCTCGAACTCACGGACCGCGAGATCGTGACCTGGCTGAAGTCGGACGCTTAACCGACTGCGCCACCCAGGCGCCCCACAAACTCTTTATTACCATGTGTTCTGTAAATAGTTTACTTTTTTTTTTTTTTTTCGACCTTAGTGTTTCTTTTTCTTGCCTGAATGCACTGGTTAAAGTCTCCAGTATAATGCTGAATACAACTGTATTCATCTCAAGTATACACCTTAATTACAAGTGTATACAGCTTTCCCATGTTCTCAGTCTTAGGGGAAAATCATTGTCTTTCACCATTAAATACGATGTTTGCTGTAGGTTTTTTTAATGTTTATTTATTTTTGAGACAGAGAGAGACAGAGCATGAATGGGGGAGGGGCAGAGAGAGAGGGAGACACAGAATCGGAAGCAGGCTCCAGGCTCTGAGCCATCAGCCCAGAGCCTGACGCGGGGCTCGAACTCACGAACCGTGAGATCGTGACCTGAGCTGAAGTCGGACGCTCAACCGACTGAGCCACCCAGGCGCCCCCCTGTAGGTTTTTTAATAGATGATAGATGACCTTCACTGGGTTAAAGAAGCTCCCTTCTATTCCTAGTTTGTTGAGAGTTTTTATCATGAATGTTGGATTTTTGTCAAATACTTTTCTAAGCTAACCTTAAATTCCTTGGATAAATTCCACTTGTTTACAGTATACAATCCTTGGTTGTTGCTGGATTTGGTTTACTAATATTTTGTAAAGGATTTTTGTGTACATACTTTTCTTTTTAAAGTAATCTCTGTACCACCTCACACTGGTCAGAGTGGCTAAAATGAACAAATCAGGAGACTGTAGATGCTGGAGAGGATGTGGAGAAACTGGAACCCTCTTGCACTGTTGGTGGGAATGTAAACTGGTGCAGCCACTCTGGAAAACAGTGTGGAGGTTCCTCAAAAAATTAAAAATAGACCTACCCTATGACCCAGCAATAGCACTGCTAGGAATTTACCGAAGGGATACAGGAGTGCTGATGTATAGGGGCACTTGTACCCCAATGTTTATAGCAGCACTTTCAACAACAGCCAAATTATGGAAAGAGCCCAAAATGTCCATCAACTGACAAATGGATAAAGATGATGTGATTTATATATAAAAATGGAATACTAGTTGGCAATGAGAAAGAATGAAATCTGGCCATTTGTAGCAATGTGGATAGAACTGGAGAGTATTATGCTAAGTGAATAAGTCAGGGAGAGAAAGACAAATACCATATGTTTTCAATCATATGTGGATCCAGAGAAACTTAATAGAAGACCAGCGGGGAGGGGAAGGGGGAAAAAAAAGTTACAGAGAGGGAAGGAGGCAAACCATAAGAGACTCTTAAATACTGAGAACAAACTGAGGGTTGATGGGGATGGGGGAGAGGGGAAACTGGGTGATGGGCACTGAGGAGGGCACCTGTTGGGATGAGCACTGGGTATTGTATGGAAACTAATTTGACTATATTATATATATATGTATGTATATATCATATTATATTATATGTATATAATAAAAAATATTTTAAGAATCAAAATAAATAAATAAATAAAATAATCTCTGTACCCAACATGGGGCTCAAACCCACGACCCTGAAATCAAGAGTCACATGCTCCACTGACTGAGCCACCCAGGTGCCCCTGTGTATATACTCTTGAGTGATAGTGATCTATAGTTCTCTTTGCTACCTTCATCTTCTTCATTTGGCTTTGGTATCAAGGAAAATACTAGTCCAAAGGAATAAGTTTGAAAGTGTTCCTTCTTCCTCTATTTTATGGAAGAGTTTGTGAAAGAAACTTCCCAAATAGCCACTGAAGCCATCTGGTCTTGGGCTTTCTTTGTGAAAAGATTTTTAACTAACAATTTAGTTTATTAACTTGTTGTAGGGCTATCCAGATGTTCTATTTCTTGAGTCGATTTTGGTAATTTGTGTCTATTTTCTTTTTCTTGGTCAGTCTTCCTAAAGTTGTCTGTTATCTTGTCATTTTTAAAAAAATTTTTAATGCTTATTTTTTGAGAGAGAGAGAGAGAGCATGAGTGGGGGAAGAGTCAGAGAGAGAGGAAGACAAAGAATCCAAAGCAGGCTCCAGGCTATGAGCCATCAGCACTGAGCCCGATGTGGGGCTTGAACTCCTGATCTGTTATTGTCTATTTCACAATCTGTTATTGTCTATTTCTCCTCTCAATTCAGTGTTTCTTTTTATGTATTTATGAGCTCTGTTGTTAGTTTATATGTTTATAAATGTTATATCTTCTTGATGGATTGGTCCTTTAAACATTATAAAATGAGGGTGCCTAGATGGCTCAGTTGGTTAAGCGTCCGACTTTGGCTCAGGTCATGCTCTCAGTTTGTGAGTTCGAGTCCTGCATCAGCCTCTCCATTGACAGTGCAGAGCCCACTTTGGACCTTCTGTCCCCTTCTCTCTCTGCCTGTCCGCTGTTCACTTTCTCTCTCAAAAATAAACATTAAAAAAAAAATTATAAAATGTCCTTTGTCTCTAGCATTTTTTAAAAAGTTTATTGGTTGATTGATGAGAAAGTGTGTGTGTCCACGAGCAAGGGAGAGGCAGAAAGAAGGAGAGAGAGAATCCCAGGCAGGCTCTGCACTGTCAGCACAAAGCCAGATGTGGGGCTTCAACTCACAAAACGTGAGATCATGACCTGAGCCAAGACCAAGAGTCAGCTGCTTAACCAACTTAGCCACTTAGTTGGATACTGTTATTTTTTTTAATTAAAAAAAAAAAAAAGTTTATTTTTGAAAGAAAGAGCATGCAAGAATGCGAGCACATGCAAGTGAGGGAAGGACAGAGGGGGTGACAGAGGATATGAAATGGGCTCCCTGCTGACGGCAGAAAGCCTGATGTGGAGCTCCAACTCACAAACCGGGAGATCATGACCTGAGCCACAGTCGGATACTTAACTGACTGAAACACCCAGGCACTCCCTCAAATACTACTTTTATTTTTTTTAATTTTTTAATGTTTATTTATTTTTGAAGGAGAAACAGAGCATGAGTGGGGGAGGGGCAGAGAGAGAGGGAGGCACAGAATCTGAAACAGGTTCCAGGCCCTGAGCTGTCAACACAGAGCCTGACGTGGGGCTCGAACTCAAAAATTGTGAGATCGTGACATGACTGAAGCCAGACGCCCAACCCACTGAGCCACCCAGGAGTCCCTCAAATACTATTTTTAAATTAGGGAAAAACAGTTAAAAGAAAGGAAAACAATAGGTTTATAGAGTGTTTTATATTAACCTACATATTAACCATTTCTAGTACTTTTCATTTCTTCCTGTCAAGTTACTATTTGGTGTCATCTCCTTGCTCCAACATACCTCCATTCCTTCCCTCTCATTTGTGCTATTAATGCCATATACAACTTTAAATATGCTGTATGTCTAACACTTCAATTTTGTTATTATTTTACATAATTGTCTTTTAGATTAGTTATGAGAAAAAATATTTATACAGCCTTTAATAATTACTTATATAATTATCTTTATCAATGCTCTTTAATATTTCTCATAGATTCAGGTTACCATCTGGTTTATTACATCCTTTTAGCGTGAAGAATTTCCTATAGTATTTTTGTAAGGCAGATCTGCTAGTAACAATTTTTCTTTGTTTGTTTATCTGCCAATGTCTTTATTTTTGCATTCAATTTTGAAGAGTGGTTTGTTAGAAACAGAATTCCTGGTTGACAACTTATGCTTTTCAGGCCTTTGAATGCATTCTACTGCCTTCTGGTTTCCATCATTCTGATGAGCAATAAGCTGTTAATCCTCTTTGGTGTTCCTCATGGGAGTTATTTTTTTCTTGCTGCTTTTAAGATTTTTCTTTCAACAGTGTAACTATTATGTGCTTAGGTGTGAATCTCGTCATGTTTGTTCTTCTTGGAGTCTGTTGAACCTTTTGGATGTGTGGATTAATGTTTTTCATCAAATTTGGGAAGTTAAGGACCATTATTTCTTAAAATACTTTTTTCTAACCCTTTCTCTCTTTTCTACCTAACATTCCCTTCACACATATATTGGTATTTTTGATGGTGTCCTATAGGTTGCTCAGGCTCAGTTCATTTCTCTCATTTTAAAAATTCTGTTCTTCACGAAAAATCATCTATATTGATCCCTCTTCAAATTCATGAATTCTCTTTTGCTATCAAGACTGGTGTTGAGCTCCTCCTCTCCAGTGAAATTTTAATTTCTATTGTTGTATCAACTTTCAACTTTTCATTTGATTTTTTTTTTATAATTTCTGTCTTTATTGATATTCTCTATTTGGTAAGTCACTATCATCATACTTTTAAATTTCTTTAAAATGGTTTGAAGCCTTGTCTTCTATGTTCAATGGATGGGTCCAGTCAGAGACATTCCCAGTGAGTGCTTTTTTAATCCCCTGGTTTTACATGTCATATGATTTTTTTGTTGTTGAAAACTGGACATTTTAGGTAATAAATTATAGCAACTCTGGAGTTAACACCCCCCACACAGGGGGGATGACTGTAATTCTTTGTCTATGTAGTGACTTGCCCGGGCTAGTTCTGTGGAGTCTTTTTTCTGCAGAGTACAGCCACTAACGTCGTTGCTCAGTTTTTATTTGTATGCGTGGTTTCCTAGGCATCACACTGGCTTAAGTAGTCAGCCAATGATTTGTCAGAAATTATGCTTAAGCATCCCAAGCTAGTAACGCTCCTATCCTTTACCAACGCATCTGTGGTTGAAGAATGCATTCAAAGTTTAGACAGTTTAAAATCTCTTCTGGCTTTTTCTTTTGGTGTTCACAATTAACCCTCACAACTAACCAAAGATAAGTAGCTTGCTAGGGCCCTTGCCAGTCTCTCCAGAGTGTGCATGAATACATACTTACACATGTGTGCAACTTTCCAGAATTCTAGGGATACATAGAATCTTGTTAAAACCCCCTGTGGCTGTCTTGTTCCCTAGATATTCCTGTTAAGATTCTGCCTCATCTGCCAGTCTATTCCTTACCCCAAATAGTATCAAAACCTCAGATTAGCTGTGTGATATTATCCTTCCCTGTTGCAATTGTTTTCAGCAACACCCCTTGGCTTGGAATTTTCTGTTTTCTGCTCCAAATAAAGTCAGCGCCCTCAAGCAGCAGAAAGCCAGTCCTCCAGCCTGTCCTTATGAAACTTCTGCATCACAGAGCTGTGGGCTAGGGGGGCAGGAGGAGCCCTAGGCTGAAACACCACAGACTCCCAATGTTCTTACTGAAACTCAGTAGAAATTCTTGGATAAATGCTTACTGATTTGTTGTGTGCCTGTGGTCAATTTCCAGCATCTTTAAATGGTTTTTGATAATTATGTCCAATTTTATTGTTGCTTTTTGTGAAAGAATTTGCCAAGCTCCTCACTCAGTCATTCCAGATGTCAAATATACATTTATAAATGTCCAGATGAATGCCATATAATAATGAGGGGAGACATTCTTGACATGATTTTGACTTCAGGGGAAATTACTTCAGTGTTATACCATTAAATTCAATGTTGGTTGCTGGTTTGAGATAAAAACTTATCTTGTATCATGTTTATTTTTTTACTAATTTTTACAGTCAATTTACATTCAAGGAACATTTATTCTACTCTACTATGTGTCAAATAGTTGTGATATAAAAGGCGAAGACTTTCTCTGATATCAAGTAAGTCATCTAGTGGAGAAGCAAAACAAGTTAACAGGTACAACATAGAGTCGTAAGTGCTTTGATTAAAATATTTATAGTTAATTATGGGAATATAGGGGAAAGACACCTGAAGACCCAAAAATAAGAAAATAGGGACTAGGAAACTAAAGCTGACAGATAAGCTGAACCTTGAAAGACAGGTTCAATAAAAGCTGAATAAAATTATTTGCAGGAGTGGGAAGGCATGCTCAAGAAAAGGGACCAATACATGTAAAGCAAGATTATGATGGGTTTGGGAAATCAAGAGTAGAGTCATAGGGTGGAGCAAGAGTGGTACGTGAGGACCAGATCAAGAATCAACATTAGAATGATGGGAAACTATGAAAGAAGCTCAAGCAGAAAAGTGTTATACTCACATTCATATTTCCAAAAAGTAACTAAGGTAACAGTGGAAGTGGAGGAAACCAAGACTAGAAACAGGGAAGACCAGATAGCAGCAGTGGGAAGAAAGAGGAGGTGAGAGTCCCTACACATTAAAGGAATCTAATTAAAGGACTAGAACTTTGCAAAGAGGGGGATAAAAGGCAGAACCATATCATTATCTGGTTTCCAGGTTTTTTGTTTATTTGTTTAACATGGTAAATTATAAAGAACCTAACAACAGGAGCAAGTATGGAAGTTGGGGGAGGAAAACAGAGTTTGGTTTGGATATAGGCATTTGAGCCTACAGAATACCCATGGAAAAATGGTGGCGAGTTAAAAAAGGGCAAGTTCCAGCTGCTCCAGTGCTATTAATGCCTATTTCTAGTTTTATATTTTAAAATGTTTCCATTAAATTGTTAAGTTCAAATTATGTGTACATGTGTTTGCCTGGGTGTATATATACATATACACAGAGAAAGAGAGCATGCACTCAGAAGAGAGAACAAGAAGCAAATGGGCTAAAATGTAAATAACTGAATCTCTGTATATAAAGGTTATATGGTGTTCCTTGTATTACTTTTATTTTTAAAACTTTTTGTAAGCTTGAAATTATTTCCAAATTAAAAAAATTTTTAAATGTTTTATGAATTATATGTACCTTTTTGCATGTGAGAGAATTACACGAGGTAGTGAGTGTTTGAGTATATGTGGCACTTCACATTTACATTTCTGGAAATAATACTTCAATACTTATTTTTTAATGTTCATTTTAAAGAGGTCACATTTACCAGAGGCATAAAGCTTTAAAATAAAATCCAAACTCTTAGTATGAAAAATCTGGTCCCTTTCTACGTAATTTCACCAAACTTATCTCAAGCCACTCTTCCCCTTACTGACTATGTTCCAGCCTTATTATCCTGCTTTTGAGGAACTTTCTTGCCTTGGAGACTTCACCCTCAATGTTGCTTCTGCATAGGCTACTCTTCTTCACACTTTTCAGGTATCAGCTTAAATGTCACCTCCCCATAAAGGCCTTCTCTACTCACCCTGATCATCCCATTGCTTCACCTGTTTGCTATTTTCTATCACAGCAGCCTTTTTCTCCCCCAACCACATTAGACTATAAAACTCCATGAAAGCAAAGACCTTTTCTGTTTTGTTCACCAAGTATACCAAGGGCCAAGCATAATGCTCTCCATACATTTTGCATGAATGTTGAATGAGATGTGATGAGAAGTCAACCAAAGAATTCAGTAGTTCTGATTTATAAGTCCTTAAATATTTCCCAAACCATATTTGAGGAGACTGAAAAACATAAACAAGAACAAAAATGTCTTACCTCCCGCAATGACAAAATGGCTTAGGGCATTTTTATTTCGGTACACATTTAGACCAGTATTCACTGTGCTGGGAAGAAGGGGGAAGGAAGAAAACATAAACTTTAAAGCATATCCCCCTTACTTTCTCGACCACAATTTTCACTAAAGTGATAGGTATTAGAAATGCCTACTAAGTCAATTCCTGGTCTTAGTCTAGGTCCCGTGAATGTGTTCCGGACTACCAATATTCCCTAGGTTTTCTAGGTGGACCTTCTGTTGAAGAATGAACCAAAGAATTTCTCTTACTTAGAAACCTTGTCCCTACTTTGATAATAGGTGGAAGACCTCCATCCATGGATGCAAACCTATATCTGGACCAATCTTTTACATAGATAAAAGTTCTTGGGGAAAAAGGTATTATGAATCACTTTCATGTGGGTGTTTAGTTTTTAAAAATCTCACTTGCTCAAAAGATGTGCTCCCAAAATAATACTAAGACCTTTTGTCACAACTCAGAGAGAACTTACTTGAATATAGTCACAAACACTGTAGTTCTCCAACTCCAGCGCCAGCCGTACCGGATGAAGCCTCGTGTGGCAGCACGATGTGCAGATTGCTAAAGTTAATGAAAAGGCTGTGAGGTTCCAAGACCCCTTAATACTTTCTTTATTCTAAAACTGTGGTAGAATGATGGCTATGGATTAGGCAGGGACACCTAAACAGAAACATTATTAAGATCTCTAGAAATACCGTTTACTGAAACTTAAGCAAAAGTCCCATGTGCATCCTATTCTATCAGGAGATAGAAAAGGAACTAAGAATTGCCAGTGTCAACCAAGCAATCTATCAATGAGGCATAAACAGACAATCTATATGGCAAATGCCATGGCAAATATAAAGTCAGTATTAGACATGCTTTTTATATCCAAGAAATCTTGGAAAAAAGAAACCATAAAATAAAAAAGAACCAAAGAAATGGTAAATAAAAGGGTAAGGATGATAGTAATACAGATATAGAGAAAAGAGCAAAGAAAAGAGAACTGATATTTACTGCCCACGTTCTATGTAAAAGTTGTGTTAACATATTACCTCATTTAATCTTTACAACTTTTCTTTTAGGCAGGTGTTTCAGATTTAACTAAAGCACAGAGGGGAAGTTTCTAACCAAGATCACTCAGCCAAGAAGGAGTAAGTCAGAACTGGAAGACAGGTTGTCTGTCTCCACATCACCATGGAGCAAGTCTGGTACAATATCCTGAGGATATAGTCTAGATTTTGAGAGAATCCCTAAGTGGATCCTTAACTACTACAAGATACTGGGCAAGTCAAAACCTCTCTGAAGAGTATCAGTATGGACTCGTGGCTTTTAACAAATAGGCAGATAAATAAATAGATACAGATGTGTGTATGAATATGTGCACATAAGTATATATGAGCACACACACATTTCCTAGGGCCTATAGAAGCCATGATATCCCTGTAAGTGAGCATATGTAGCATCAAATCTTTGTTTTTTTAAAGTTTTTATTTCATTTTTGAGAGACAGAGTGCAAGCGGAGGAGAGACAGGGAGAGAGATACACACAGAACCCGAAGTAGGCTCCAGGCTCTGAGCTGTCAGCACAGAGCCCGACGCAGGGCTTGAACTCATGAACTGTGAGGTCATGACCTGAGCTGAAGTCGGACACTTAACCGACTCAGCCACCCAGGTGCCCCTCAAATCTTAGTTTTATATACAATTTTTCCACTAAAAGAAACTAGAACTCCTTGGTGATGACTAACTCTGGGGCTAGTACTGGAAAAGTAAAAGATGAGCCAGGAACATCTTGCTATGCCAAAAAATAAAGATATCCTCAAAGAACGATGGGGACATATAAAAAGAACAAAGGAGCTAGTTTAAAGGGCTCCAACTGTCCAAATCTAGGCCAATTTCAGCATCAAGATAAATAATGATAAGAATGGATTATAAGCTACAGAGTAAAACAAGAATCTACGAGTCCACATTGATAGAAATAAATTATAAAAAGACAAATACAGGAGAAGGGAAAGCTCTTCCTTAAAGCTGAATATGAAGCAATAAATGTAGGAAAGACGGGATTAGAAAATAACCATTTCGCAACCACCACAGTATTAACTCTTTCAGGTAAGAGTCATCATTGAATACTAAAACTAAAGCACGGAAATTTGATGAAAAATAGGATATTTACATAGTCTCAAAGTATCTCATAAGTATCCATAAGATATTCACTAATTACATTTACTAATTATCTTGATTTCAGCTCAGGTCATAATCTCAGTCCTGAGATCAAGTCCCGCCTGGGCTTGCACTGGGTGTGGAGCCTGCTTGAGATTCTCTCTCCCTTTCCCTCTGTCCTTCCCCTGCTTGCACGTGTGCTCTTTCAAAAAAAATTTTTTAATAAAAAATAAAAAAATTACAAAGAGAGAAAAATAATAATTTTACAGTGGATAAGCCTGGCAGAGACCATCTTAACCAAGTGCCTAAAGTAAACATCATCAGTAAAGGGACAATAGATATCATGTGCTCCTGATATAATGTACTAAGTAAGAAGTACATTAAGTACATCTAAGTAAGAAGTAAGGAGTACTAATACCCCAATCTAGGGTATTCCTGCTAAAACACATAGCTGGAATCTAATCATGAGAAAACATTAAACAAATCCAAATTGAAGAACATTCTACAAAATAAATAGCCCACATGGGAATGCAAGCTGGTGCAGCCACTCTGGAAAATAGTATGGAGGTTCCTCAAAAAACTAAAAATAGAACCACCCTACGACCCAGCAATTGCACTACTAGGCATTTATCCAAGGGATACAGGTGTGCTGTTTCGAAGAGACACATGCACCCCCATGTTTCTATCAATAATAGCCAAAGTATGGAAAGAGACTATATGTCCATAGATGGATGAATATATAAAGAAGATGTGATGTGTATATATATGTATATATATACACATATACATATATACATATACATATATACATATACATACATACAATGGAGTATTACTTGGCAATCAAAAAGAATGAAATCTTGCCATTTGCAACTACGTGGATAGAACTAGAGGGTATTATGTTAATCGAAATTAGTCAGAGAAAGACAAATATCATATGACTTCATTCATATGAGGACTTTAAGAGACAAAACAGATGAACATAAGAGAAGGGAAACAAAAATAATATAAAAACAGGGAGGGGGACAAAACATAAGAGACTCTTAAATACAGAGAACAAACTGAGGGTTGCTGGAGGGGTTGTGGGTGTGGGAGTGGGCTAAATGGGTAAGGGGCATTGAGGAAGATACTTGTAGGGGTGAGCACTGGGTTTTATACATAGGGGATGAGTCACTGGAATCTACTCCTGAAATCATTATTGCACCATATGCTAACTAATTTGGATGTAAATTTAAAAAAATAAAAAATAAAAATAAAATAAAATAAAATAAATAAATAGCCCCCAATCTTCAAAAATGTCACAATCAAGAAAGTTAAAGAAAGAGAAACTGTTCTATATTAAAAGAGACTAAAGAGGGGTCTCTGGGTAGCTCAGTAGGTTGGGCGTTCGACTTCGGCTCAGGTCATGATCTCACAGTTCGTGGGTTCAAGCCCTGCATCGGGCTCTGTGCTGACAGCTCAGAGCCTGGAGCCTGCTTTGAATTCTGTCTCCCTCTTTCTCTGCCCCTTCCATACTCCTACTCTGTCCCTTAAAAATAAACATTGAAAAAAAATGAAAAAAAAAAAAAAAAAAAAAAAAAGACTAAAGAGGCATGAAAGGCAAATTCAACATCTGATCCAGTATTAGATGCTGGACCTGGAAAAAAAAATTATTTTTATTTACTTTTAAAATAGGGGTGCCTGGGTGGCTCAGTCGGTTGAGTGTCTGACTCTTGGTTTTGGCTCAGGTCATGATCTCATGCTTCATGAGACTGAGCCCTACACTGGGCTCTGCACTGACAGCGTGGAGCCTGGCACAGAACCTGACTGGGATTCTCTCTTTCTCCCTCTCTCTCTGCTCCTCCCCCACTTCAGCTCCCTCTGAACACTCTCTGTCAAAATAAATTAATAAACTTAAATAAATAAATAATATTGGAGAGACGACTAGCAAAATTTACATAAAGTCTGAAAATAAGACAATAGTACTATATCAGTGATAATTTCCTGATCTGGATAATTATATAGTGATTATATAAAAGAATGTCCTTGTTTTCAGGGAAATACATGCTGAAGTATTTATCATGACTATAACTTACTCTTTAGCAGTCACAAAAAATAATAATATGCATTATACAGAGAGAGAATGCTATAATAAATGTGATAAAAAGTTAACATTTGGAGAATTTGGGTGATAGGTATATAGGAATTCTTTGTACTACTTTTACAACTTTTAAGGCTGACAGAATTTTAAAAAACAAAACAAAACCCAAACAACTAATTCTCTAAGCTGTAACTTCCTCACTTATACAACAGAGTTGATGTACAGATCTAACAAAAGAGTTAGCACTCTATAAACTGTAGAGTTATAAATGCTAATTATTGTTTTGGTGTCCTCCAAGGAGACCCTGTGAATGGGGTTAATATGCTACAGCTAAGCCTTGATGATTTAGCTAGGGATTAGAAATATATTTCAGATACTATACTTGATCTTAGCCAAAAGACTGAGAAGTGATAGAAATATATTTCAGAAAGTAGAGCCATGGTGGTAATCCCTCTGAAGATAAGAAAAGTAGTCTGACAAACCATGTGTATGCTCTTTAGCATTAATACGTCTACTGTTGTTAAGTGCAGGTTTTGTTTCTTTACTCTGACATCTTAACCCTTCCAACCCTACCACCTAACTGAATAGCTAAGTGTAAAGTGAATTACTAAACTAATATGCCCTCAAATACTTTTAGAGTATCAGTACTTACCACAGCATCAAACCGGCTATGATAAACTTCTGCTTGGCTCTGCTCAACATAGTGCTGTTTAGCATGTATAAAAGCTGGTATTCCTCCATATGCCCAGCCAATGATGCCTGCTGAAATAGCCGCCTTATAAATATTCTCAAGTTCCTTTGAAGTTCTCTGCTGTTCACTAAGACATCAAAAAGACAATGTTGTTTGGGATTAGTTTATGGATACTGCTCTCCAAAAGACAGTACATTCAAAATGACCCCAATACTAACACTACCACATTTTTCATCATGGGCAGAATCTCTGGATTAATAAAATCTCCTGATGAATTAAATACCACAGTTATATCACAAGTAGCTCAAATCTCAGCCAAAATTAACCTATGCTGTTAGAAATTAAGCTATTGGTTGATTACCTTTAGGAAGATAGTGACTAGAAGGGGCACAAAGGGGAGCTTCTGAAATGCTGCTAACAGTTTCTCGGTGTTGGTTACACAGCTATGTTTAGCTTGTGAAAATTTGTTGATCAATATATTTATGTGTAAATAGATGCATATCATACTCCAATAATGTTTTTTTCTAAGGTGGTTTTATTTGATAACTATTACAAGTCCACTACATCTCTGGAATCAGGAAGAATCTGTAAAAGCTGGATGCAAGGATCAAGATTTCCCTTTTTGAATTTTAAGCTAACTTTTGGAAATGACACAAACTTACAGATTTTAGGACAATATATTCAAGAACAAAATCCTAGATTAAAAAAAAAAAATCAAAACCTGTCTTTCTGAATTCTTCACTTTTATGCCATGCTCAGATTGGGCCTGTATGATAAAAAGCAACAAATGAGAAATCTCACTGTGCAATGGACACCACAGACCAACCTAACATAAGGAAAAACCACTGTTTAATTCAATTTGTTACTCTCAAAAGAAGAAATTAGAATTGATAATAAAGCTTTGAAGATGTTTCTAGAAGCTCTAATGAATAGCTAAGTTTTTAAGTATTATGTTACTATAAATGGCCCTCTAGATAAATACTAAATGTTATTTACATTACTAAATCACTTTCTTCGGAGACTATAAGGTGTTTATCTAATTCTAATTATCAATAACCACATCTCTGAAATCAGAATCAGTGAGTCTTTACAGCTCCTGCATCTACAAGAGAAATCTAAATAAAATTTCTCAGAAAACTGTAATTCTTATACTTACTTAGGGCAATAGGAAAAAACTGCTATAATTTGAACCCTGTACTTGTCTTGTATAGTGAATAAGATCAAAAACATTTACCTAAAAATTGGCCTATGACAGAACTCAGAAAAGAGAAAATGTAAAAGCTTAAAATTTAACAAGCCAGATGAATATGCTTTGCCTCCTTTTCATTCTCTGAAAAATTCCATGCCATAGGTGATATTTATCTCCATTTTATTTATTTGGCTCTAAGAAGTCCTATGGTTGGCCCAAACAGCTAATAAATGGTGAAGAAATAGCACAGTGGTGGAAAAGACCTAAACTACAAGTGACAACAGGGTTGTGGTTCTGGTTCTGTCACCCACTGTTAAGTGACCTGCAGCCAGATCACAATCTATGAACTTTAGTTTCCTCATCTATGATGGAGGGGAACATAGAAGTTAACCTAGATTACCTTCAAGTTTCTTTCAGCTCCAACATTCTGTGGTTTCCAAAGCTGATCAAAATAACACTCTTCTGTTATATACTACATAGGATCTTTCACAAGTATCTCAAGTAAATATTGATTGGAAGGACCAATGAGAAAGGCTGCCTCATTATCTTTAAAATAAAGATAATATTTCAATAAAGCAATTAAACACGATTCTGCCAACTCCTTGTCCCAACAATCTCAGCAACATAACAAAGCTTCAAAGTTAATTTAACCACCTGGTAACAGTGTAGTATTGTAAACTATTTCATGAAAGGGCCATTTTTCCACCAATAATTGATAAATGATGAAATAAGTGAATAAATGAAATGAGTTTTCCATTAAAGTGAATTCAGTTTGAAGTTAATTTTGTATTCTGAAATAACCTTATTTGTTGATCTAGCTAATATTGTTTCTTTTATAAAAATGAGACAATACTTGCTATTATTTTTTATATATTCATTATCTGACAGAATAAACATTTTACAGCTCTCGCTGCCGTCTCTCCAATCTCCATTTTTTTGGAGAGAAGGGGAAGCTATGGTCATGAAATACCAAAGTTTGGAATAAAGTGAAATGCGAAAAAAAATACTGGAGCGTAATCTCGCTGATGTGGATTCCAGGGTCAATTCTGACACTAATTAGCTCGGTCCAATTCTTCTAATTTGTAAAATCGGGGGATTACACTAAGACTATATTCTCTAAAAATGCTCTGATTTATAATGAGTTTCACCCCTACCATTTGTAAACTGTCCTGTCAATCAACAGAACTACTAAATGGCAATGTGAGGACACAAACTTGGGATACAAACATTACAACACCAAATCTTATTCAAAAACAAACCACATCACTCAGGGGTCCTTCACCCCAGGATGACCCAGGTTGCAGGACAGCTCTTCGCAGTCCCCTCCCCACAGACCCTAGGCACTTTTACTCTTTGACAAACAGGTCCCGGAGGCGGTCCCATCCGGATTCCAGGTAATCAGGCTCTGGGACGTAGGAAGACAGCTTCTGGTTCTCCGAATCGGCAGCCACAGCTCCCGCAGCAAAAACCCGAGGGAAAGGACACAGCGCCCGGCAGAAGTAGCTCTGTGGCGCTGGCGGCCGCACCTCCATGGCCCTCACGGAACCTGCGGGCACACGCTTGGGTTCTCAGGGCTCCAAGGCCTCTGGGAGACGCCGTGGGAAGACAGTAAGGGTAACTGCAGTAATAACTAGGTGAGTACCCTTCTACCAGGCCCAGCTAATTTGCTTCCAGGGTCGACACCACATTCTTGACACCCTTCTCCCCAGGGCCGGCACTGACTTAGGAAGACCTTGGATACACGAGACAGGAAATCCCACCTTCATCGGGGCAAAGGCCAGTAGGCGGGGCGACGGCGTAGCCGTAGCCAAGCACTTCCGGCTAGAGGCGGGACGAAACCTGTGTGCCTGGCCCGCCCCCCGGAAGTGAGTTGGCTCGGAGTAGCTGACATCAGCTGCGTGTGGCCCCTTCGCCGGCCGGTTTCTTTGCCTGTCTTTGGGCTTTCTGGGCCACGTAAACCGGGTCTTCGTCAGTTTCCGGGATGCAAGATGTTGTCACAGGCTGAAGTAGTTTAGCGTGTTTAAAACGCCAGAAATTCCACATAGATGAAAAAGAAAGTGGAGTGGGGAAAGGGGAAGACAATTCGCACAAATAGAAGCCCTACCTACTTTCACTTACGTAGTGAAGCCTCCGAGCTGGGCGGGGATTCAGTTTTGGTTTCAGAAAAAACCAGATGTCTTGGTGCCTGATAGACCGAGATTTCCAGAAAGCTCATTTGAAGAATCAGCTTTGGATAGTTCTTGATAGTTCTTAACAAGGTGGGTTTTACCCTCCCCCTCTTAGTGTCATATGCTTACTCTTCCTCAGAAGGCAAGACAACTGGAATTTCTTTGATGTTCCAGCAATAATTTCCCTTCAGTACAGCCTGTGCTAACATATGCTTTGAGGTATTGTTTTTATTTTATTATTTTATTTTTTTTTAAGGTTGCTTTATTTTTTTTTTAAATCTTTTTTAATGTTTATTTCTTTTTGAGACAGAGACAGAGCATGAACGGGGGAGGGCCAGAGAGAGAGGGAGACACAGAATCCGAAGCAGGCTCCAGGCTCTGAGCTGTCAGCACAGAGCCCAACGCGGGGCCCGAACTCATGAACAGTGAGATCATGACCCAAGCCAAAGTCGGAGGCTCAACCATCTGAGCCACCCAGGCGCCCCAGGTATTGTTTTTATTGAAACACACGCATTTGAAGGTTGCGTGGGTGGCTCAGTCAGGTAAGCGAGGGACTTCAGCTGAGGTCATGATCTCATGGTTTGAGTTCCAGCCCCACATTGGGTTTGCTGCGGTCAGCACGGAGCCTGCTTGGGATCCTCTGCCCCCCCCCCCCCCCCCCCGCTATTCCCACGACTTGTGTTCTCTTCCCCGCCCCCCCCCCGCCCCCCGCCAAATAAATAAACTTTAAAAACACACAAGCATTTGAAATATTCCCAAATGGTTTGTGGAATTTCATTTTACTGGCAACCAAATATAGTCCCTTATTTTTTGCCAATCCTTACCCCTCCTTTATTCCTTTCTAGATGTAATTCAAAACTGCTACACTCTTTTAGTAGAATACAGTAAATAGAATTTCGGAATTTGATAGCTGGAATTCTAAAGAAAAGGCCCAGAGGAGTAATTGACTACAGTCACCACCTGAATTAGTGACAGTCATCTGGGAGACAGGATTAGGTTAGCTCCCATCATAGCACTTACTATACTGCACCACAACTTCCTATTTGCTGATGTGTCTCAACAGACTAACTCTGAGGTCGGAGACCAGGTATATTCATCTCTATATCCAGGACCTAGCATGGTGTCTAGCATATAGGTTGTTGAATGAAGAATTCAGATTCCCTGACTCCTGGCTTTGACTCCAGGTTGTTGTTTATCCCATATGGTTAGGAGTGGGGACCAGGACAAAGTCTCAAGTCCTGAAAGCCTAAGAAAATGGCTGTGAAGTCTGTCATCTACATGTAGGAAAAGTTAAATGCTTGTGATGATTCCAGAATCATTCTGGGGTGTGGGAGGACTTTCAATTGTGGAGCAGGGATGTTGGGAAGTTACTAATGAAGTCATTTATGTACAACTCAAATGTCCCCAGAACTCACTGCCCTGTAGGTACAAATGATGTCTTTAATGGGCAAATTTCACTAACTCCATAGCTGCTTTCTTTGGGAAACTTTGTAAGGTTCCCTTTGCCACTTCAAGAAGTCCCCAGACCTTTGGTGACTGCTCACACTGTTCCTGCTATTCCATCTTAGCTTCTCAGATTCTACCTTCTGTCACACTCCCACACTCCTGTTTCTCCAAGCCCTGAGATCTTACTTTTTTTTTTTTATCACTGCAGAAATATTCCCCTTCCTCTGTTGTCTGCCCTTTTTGAGGGGTCTCAGAGCAATGCTAAGCCAAAAGGTGTTACCAGGTTTATTTGGACTACTCTGTTTCAGTACAGCTTTCTCCTCCCTAGCATGTGCCCTTGCCACTAGAGTAAAGGCATCAAGGAAGGATTTCAGTATAGTCACCACACTACCCGGAACCACCATTTGCCTATTCTCAGCCCTTGTTGCTGAGTTCTACTCATAGAACTCAATAGCTTCTTCCCCCATTGTGAGTTTCTCTTAGGGGTCAGAAGTTTTCCCTTTCCCTGCTAGGTTCTCACCAGATACTGCCCTTGCTACATATATTACAGTTTATTGTGTTATATATGACAAACTGTTTTCACGGATAGAAAGAATGAATTTTGAGAATTCCCAAGGATTCCATTTACCTCATTTATTTGCCCCTCAAAGCATAACCCAATTTTTACCTCCATGAACATTCCCCGTTATACTAGATGGAAATTTCTTCCTCCTCTGAACTCCAAATTCACATTGTCTGTATGAAAAATTGGCCTTATGATTAAGGCCTATGTCACCTTAGTCACCTTCTGCCTGTGATATCTCTCATATTGTTATTTATTTTATCATCTCAACCACAGAGCCCCTTGAGGCTAGGAAGCCTGTTGTAAACATTTTCTTATTTCCCACTGTTTATGCACAGGAGATGCCAAGCAATATTTGATAAATATTAATTTGTAGTTGTAGCCCTCTGCCTTACCCATAGCACCTTACATCTGGATGCAGTAGGATTATATTAAGTGATGGCCTATATGGATGCATGGGAAGATGGATATTTATATACTTGTGTGTGTCCTTGTTTGTAGTCAGTGTAGGGGTCAAGGGTAGGGAAGTATCCTCTTTGGAGCTGAACCAAAGGAGCCCATTAAATTTTTTTCTCTTGGGAATTTCAGGCTGAAAGACAGAGCTTGGCAGTCTCTGGAACTGCATACAGTAGCACTCTAGAACAGTCCAAAACTCTTGCTGATGTTCCTGGAGTTTCCCTACTTTCTTTCCTTCTAACTGCTACGAAATTTGTTTAGATTCTTTGAGATGCCCTCATAGTCTTCCAAATAAGTTTTTTTGCTTAAAGTAGCTAGAAGTTTCTGTTCTTGGCAATGAGGAGAACCTGACCTGCCACAGTAGAATAAGGCGTGACACTGACAACATCACACAGAGGATGCTCTCCAGATAAAGAAAAGCATGACGTGTGTTATCCATGTATTCCACTTCATTCAAAAAAACTATTCTCTTTTTTTTTTTTTCTAAGAAAAGTATGGCCTCTAGCCCTCTGAGGAGGAAAGGGTAAGTTTGGGTCCTACATAATGTTAACAACAAACAACACAACCTTTACAAATTATGGGGATAAAAATTATTTTCAAAAACATACATTTTTCATATTGTTACACACCATCCTCATATCACCTATACTGAGGTAAACAGGTAAGTATAAAATCTGAATAACATTTGCTGAATTTAAATACAAAGATTCCCTTATTGACTATTCAAAGGGCAGATGAGAATCTGCATTGATCCAACTCTTACAGTCTTATCCAGTTCCCCTTAGGAGCAAATGGCTAGTCAATCTGTAAATAGGATCTAGTTAAGTCAACTGTCTCCATCCATCCATTCTTCCTTTCAATGATTCTTTAGTATCTACTGTGTGAGGCACTGTACTGGATAATGGAGACCTCAAGATGAATAAAACATGATTCCCACCCATCAAGAAGCCTACAGAACAGTAGCAGAAATAGTCAAATAACTACAGTGTAATGTGATATATAACACAGGCACGAGCAAAGTTTTATCATAGCCCCTAACTGCCTAATGGAATGAAAGAAAGGATCCAGAGACAAGATGCTTGAGCTGGAACTTGAAGCAAAATGGGAAATTCACAGGGAAATGCAGTTTCAGCTCTTCATTCAAAGAAGAGAAAATTCTGTTTCTAGTTTAGTGACAGGAAAATTAAAACAGAGAAAGATAACATCTACTGGGACCTCATACTGACAAGGCAACACCACTGTACAACACAGAAATCCAGACGGCTTATCGTTAGACTTCTAGCACCTAAGGACATGGTCCCCATGAATTTTTAATGCTCAGAAACAAAACATCTAACTTTCAATGTCTGCCTTATTCTATGCAATGATCTTACCAAGGATATTCGACTCCTCCTCTAAGAAGGTCCTTAGACTTAAACATTTATGGAAGGGAGTTTAAAAAGCCAAATACTTGCGGCACCTGGGTGGCTCAGTTGGTTAAGCATCCAACTTCGGCTCAGGTCATGATCTCGTGGTTTGTGAGTTTGAGCCCCGTGTCAAGCTCTGTGCTGACAGCTCAGAGCCTGGAGCCTGCTTTAGATTTTGTGTCTCCCCCTCTCTCTGCCCCTCCCCTGCTCATGCTCTGTGTCTGTCTCTCAATAATAAATAAATGTTAAAAAAATTATTTTAGGGGCGCCTGGGTGGCGCAGTCGGTTAAGCGTCCGACTTCAGCCAGGTCACGATCTCGCGGTCCATGAGTTCGAGCCCCGCGTCAGGCTCTGGGCTGATGGCTCGGAGCCTGGAGCCTGTTTCCGATTCTGTGCCTCCCTCTCTCTCTGCCCCTCCCCCGTTCATGCTCTGTCTCTCTCTGTCCCAAAAATAAATTAAAAAAAAAATGTTGAAAAAAAAATTAAAAAAAAAATTATTTTAAAAAAGCCAAATACTTTTCTCACTAATGGAATAAAATCCCTGATTTTATATGAATGAACCTCACATTTACTAATTTTGAAACGAACTAATATACGGAACAGTTCTTAAGAAGCAAAGGAAAAGAGCAGATTTAATGTGGAAAAGTTGGGCCAAAGGGACAGGATGGTTCTGAGTCATCAAACTCTATGGGTTTTCATCTAAAAATTTTTCTTCACTTTTGACTATAAAAGGGAGCGCATCCTGAGAGATTAAACCACTATCCAAATGTGTTTTGCAAAAAGGGAAAAAAAGGGAAAAAGTGGCACTCCAACATGGATTTGCACTGAAATATTTCCTACATGAGTAAGTGCTCAACTTGGATGATCTAAACCCCAATAACATTTCATAGATGAAGACACCTTGAGGTCCCTGCATGCCCTTGAGGCTGTGGACACTGCTGCCAATTTAAAGAGGAAAAATATTAAGGGTGTGTAAGGAGTGAGGAAAATTTGCTGTTTTGTGCACAGTTCCTTTAAAGAGTGAGGACTACTTTCTAAATTTATTAAGAGGTTTTTGTCTTTTTTTAAAATAGAGACCATAAAAAGAAGTAGTGTGTGAAGGCACAAAAAAGGGGAACTTGAAATCCAATTGCAATAATTACTCATGCAATTGGCCCCTTTCTCTGTGGCATTATAGAAACCTCCTGAGTACCAAAAAGCTTATGCTTTTACAAAAGAGAACTGCCACATCATTGCATGGCACAACTACTGCTTCCTTAGACCTTTCAGGAAATGATCCCCAAGTGGTTTTCACTAGCCCCATAGGGCTTCCTACATTAAAATACAGTGACCAATATTAGCCTACAATAACTGAACTGCAGAGATGAGTTATACTAGTTCTAAATGATTAGTTTTCCGCTCCAAATGATGGGACAAAGTATCCTCTGACGGACATAGTCGGTTTCACAGTGATGGACATACATGTATGGATGATCTGAGGCACAAGCTGTGATTGGTCTTAAGAAAATGAAAGGTGGAATTGGGTTCAACACCCAAATCTCATGATTTCTGGTCCTTATTCAGCCAAAGCATTGAGCTGCTCCGAGTCCATATTATACACATTTTTGATCTTTCTCAGTTGTCTGGGTGCAGCATGATAAGGAAAACCAGGTATTTGGCTTGATAATAGTATTCAAGGTAGGGGTGCCACACTCATGGTAAGCTTCTCACCACAGGATATCTGAGAGCTGCTGCCAGAGAGGACTGTGGTCCGATGATGATGACTAGAGTTCAGTTTTCAAAATTTTAGGAATAATCTGATCATAGCCTTTCCTTCTTGTTACATTATAGGACAGGAATTTTGAGTATTCAGTCAACAGGTTCTCCCAGTAACAGGTGATGTCATCCATCTGCAAGTGGTTCATAATAAACTGGCTTCCCCTAGAGACGAGATTAACAAGAACACTTAAAGCACAGCATTTAATAATACTAATAGCTTACCTCTAAGTGCTTACCTTGTGCCAAGTCCTATTCAGATGCTTTATATGAATTAACTCTTTTGATCTGCAGAGCCAACCCTATAGCCATCATATCCACACACATGCACTTAGCAATAGAACTTAACTTTTTTTCTTAAAAATAAACATATAAAGTGAATTCTCAGAAATTCTGTACTTGTTTAATTACCTGAAAGATTTCAGTCTACTTCTATAAAGGATGGGCTTGGGACATATGTGAATGTGTGTGTTCCCTCTGGAAAGTTTTTGTTTTTGTTTTTTTTTTAATTTTTTTTTAACGGTTACTTATTTTTGAGAGACTGAGAGAGACAGAGTGTGAGCGGGGGAGGGGCAGAGAGAGAGGGAGACACAGAATCCAAAGCAAGCTCCAGGCTCTGAGCTGTCAGCACAGAGACCGATGCAGGACTTGACCCGACAAACTGTGAGATCATGACCCAAGCCAAAGTCAGATGCTCAACTGACTGAGCCACCCAGGCACCTGCCCCCCAGTAAGTTTTAATTCTGATTATCTCTGTAGAATGAGAACGAAATCCAGATATCACCATGATAACAATAGTCATGTGACTTTAGTTGGGGATGATAAAGTAAAATAGATAAGGAAAAATGAATAGAACTTACCTTTCAGCAATTTCTTGAGCCATGTCATCATTTGCTTTTACAAAATGCAACAGCTCCCTAAAATGGAAAGAATCATTAGTCTCTAAAATATACACTGAGCTAAGAAAGACCACAGACTGAGGTCTATGGTTAATCTCTAGATAGGTGGATAATTGATTATTTCTTTTTTATTTTACCTCATTTTTAAAAATGTTTTATTTATTTTTGAGACCATACATGCAGGGGAGGGGCAGAGAGAGGAGGACAGAGGATCTGAAGTGGGCTCTGCATTGACAGGAGCAAGCCCAATGTGGGGCTCAAACTCACAAACCACCACATCACGACCTGAACCAAAGTCGAACTCTCAACCAACTGAGCCTCCCTGTTTCTTTTTCCCTGTTTCTTTTCTAAAGCAAAGACATTTGGGTCCTTACAGGACCAAAACAACAACAACAACAACAAAAGCCCACACACAGGCTAAAGGCAACCTGTTGTAGATTTGGGACATACTTGAGAAAATAGAGAAATATTCAATGATACACATCAAAAATCAATAGTGAAAAAAAATTACCCTCCTGTCTCTTGCTGTAGCCCCTAGAAGAGGGCCCTGGTCTCACGTTTCTGGGCCCTTTCCATATCTCTTCCTTGTTCCTCCCATCATGTGAGAAAATTGGCCTCAGCTTCAGTGGGGTCAGTTCTCAAGTATCTGAAAGTCTCTTTGATAATATAACAACATCTAATATCCCTATCTTTAGTCTTTGAGAGATAAGCACTTTTCTACTGTGGACTGCCTGAACATTACATTTCAAACTAGCATTAGAGCACTTTTTCAGATTAAACCTCACATATAGCCTAGTTGACTGGTAGCACTGTATATACAAACCACATAGAAAAAAAAAGCTTTCAGGCCTCCTGGGTGGCTGAGTGAGTTAAGCATCTGCCTTCAGCTCAGGTCACGATCTCACAGTCTGTGAGTTCGAGCCCCTCGTCGGGCTCTGTGCTGACAGCTCAGAACTGGGAGCTTACTTCGGATTCTCTGTCTCCCTCTCTCTCTGCCCATCCTTTGCTTGCTCTCTGTCTCTCAGTCTCTCTCTCAAAAGTAAATAAACATTGAAAAATTTATATAAAAAAAAAACTTTCAAGGGAAAAAGTCATCAGTAGTAAATGCCTTAAATGGCTGGGGACTTAGAGGCAGATTGGGGAGTCATTAGGCACTCTGCTTGGGGAGAGCCACTCACTGGACATTGGAGAGATCTGTTTTGACTGGGATATAGTGAACCCATGGCTTCAGTTGTGGATAGAAGAATTCAAGCCACTCATCACCAACATGGAAAACAAGGGAACCACACAGGAAGAGGTGTTTGAACCGGAAACTTGCAGCTACACCTCGAAAATTAAACAGATACCTGGGAAAGAAAGAGCAAAATATATTCAATACTATACGCCTGCTACCACAAATAGGATCTTTTTCTTCTTATTCCCTCCTCCCCATCTCTCCTTTTATGACCCCTCTCCCTGCCCTTCCTATTTTCAGGTTTCAAGGACACATCTGCATGTCCCTGTGGGTTTCCAGGGGCTACTGGCTGTTTCAGGGAATGTCAGGTGGGGGAGAAAAGAGGATTCTTTCTCCAGACAGACCTAGAGAGGGCCACAAACTGGGTCTAGATAGAGAGATGTAAGGCTCAGATGGAGAGAGTACCTTACCCTTTCCTATGAGCTTTCCTGGGCCTAATGTCTCTAGTGAGTCATGGCTCTCCAAAGCCTTGTTTTTCCCTGGGGTACCCCACCAAAAGCACCTGCTGTTCCCCTTCTGAACAGAATTCCTCTTCTGAATTCTGGAGAAGAAAACCATGTATACCTAATCAATCTTCAAAGAAATGCCCCCTGGAAAAAAGCTATCTTAGAAAAGAACATGGTCTTTTCAACATTTCTCATGCATGCACCCCTGTCTCCAAATAGAGTTGCTTCTACCCTAGAGTTCCCACTATGCAGTGTAATCAGCATTCACCTCTCTGAATCCCCCTACTTCCTCCTCCTGACCTGGTTTTACTTGTTCACCTAATCCTTAGTCCTGGCATTGAATTCTAACATTTTAGTTGCATATGCTTTATTCATTTTGAAATGTAAACTTTTATTAATCTGATAAATACTTTAACTTTACCTATTGGTTGGATGGGGTGTAGAGAGAAGGAATCCCATCACTTTGGTTGCTAGCAGAAAGGTCTATGGAGGCAGGGACCATTTTTTAGGGTCTCTGCAGTTCCCATAGAACTCAGGTGAGAACCCTGTACACACAGCATGTTCTCAGTAAACAACAACCAGATGAATTAATAGGACTTTCATAAACCCCAGTTGGACCTAGTATTAAAGTTCTCTCCCAAAGTAAAGCTATTCCAAATGTAATAGGGAAACCAAGACTCAGGAGTCCTAGAAGTCTTACTTGTATTTGCAGTGATCCACAAGATGGACATCCTTAGCAGCTGGCTTCCCCAAGGTGTCCTTTAAGCGAAAAGGAAGTTATTAGTATTGAGAGTGGTAGTATTTATTGAAAAGCAGTATGCAGCAAGCATAGTTAAGCATTCCATCAACACGACCTCATTTCATTGTCCTGAATAAACACATTCAGAGGAATTATTATCCCATTTTATACATGAAGAAGCCATGGTCTCGAAAAGTTGAGACTTGCTCAGGGTCACGTGGCCCTAGGTAGAGGAGCAAGGGTTTTAACCTGGGCCTGTCTGATTTTAGAGTTTAAGCTCCCAGAGCCATGTGGATCCTTCTCTGAACTCAGAGATCCTAACCTACAGCACATTTCACTCTGTGTAAAGTATACATATACGAAGGTACAGGTGGTGCTGGTGGGCTCAGAGGTAAAACCCACACACAGATTTTGTTGGGGATGGAAAGTATTTAAAAATAAAAATTCAAACCATTGCCAACATTTACAGGTGGTAAGATATTTCTTCCAAAAATCCCGATTTCCAACTTTTCTTGTAAAACATAAAAGGAAGGTCTGGTAAACTGAGCTCCTATTCCCTTGGCGGCGTTGACCAGACCTTTAGCTCTCTCTCCTGCTCACTCCTGTGGCCTCCTGGGGCATCTGAGTTTGAGACCCCCATTTATATCCCAGCTACCTTAGAAAATGGCAAACACTTTGATGAGGGAAACAAGTCTTGTTTGCTTTTGCAGCATCCCACAGTAGAGGCTGTGCTGAATGGATACACTCTTCATATTTTTATTTTTCAACAAAGTTTGTTAGACTTCATTTGCTCCTGTTTGATTACAACTATCACATATTACATCTCAGATACACTTAGTTTTCCCACAAGAAGTTTAAAACTTCTTTTCATATCATCCTCATATGGCATTTGAAAATTTCAAATGAGGACATTTAGGGCTTAAAGTTCTTTGAATAAGGCAAGAAGTCATAGAAGACAGAGATGAACTCCAACCTGAAGGAGCCAGTCATTGCTGGCATTGCCTTAGAATCACTTGGAGAGTTGTAAATAAATTAAGAATATCTTTACATTTTAATTAAGAATATCTTTATGTTTCAAATGCTTGAAAAATACCCAAAGAAGAATATTTATGACATGTGAAAATTACATGAAATTCAAATTTCCATGCCATAAATAAAGTTTTACTAGAACACAGCCAGGCTCATTCATTTACATATTGTCTGTGCCTGCTTTCACACTGTGATGGCAAAGTTGAGTAACTACAACAAGACCATACAATCCACAAAGCCTAAAATATTTACCATATGGCCCTTTCCATAAAAAGTTTGTGTCCTCTGGTTTAAACCTTAAAAGTAGTAAAAAAACAAAAAACAAAAACAACAACAACAAAACAACAAAACAAAACCAAAACTGCTACTCATAATATGGCCCAGAAAAGCAATGTGAGTTTGAAAGAATAATTTACATATATGCTAATACTAGTTTGTGGATCTTTCTCTACATTCATCTACCACTAAGAGGAAACCTGATCTGGAATTCTACCCAGGTGACAATGTTCTTTGAGTGAGAATGTTCACTGCTATGGTTCTATTCAGACAATTGTGATTACTTTCATAGATTTCCAGGCTTGGTTTTTGGTGTATTCTGCATCAACAAGTTTTGGGTTTTTCCGAGATAGAAGAATGAGAGGATCCCGTTCTGGACTTGTCCTATATAAAAGAAGCATATGACATAAAACATGTGTCCTCCACCATAACACTGTTCCCAATCTCTGAAAAGTAAGCTGTAATTGAACCCAATGCAATGACTGTACACATAGATGGATAACTTACTGGTTACAGCAGAGGTGGGGGTGGGGGTGGGGGGGATACTGGGCCCTGTGCATATAGGTGTTCCTGCCTGTTTTCCTGGCTGTTTACCCTTCAGAGATGGGGAGTATTGGGCCCTTCTTTGCTTACATCTAGTCTTTAAGAGGATGTTGTTCTGAACTCTACAGGCATATCCCAGGGAATGAGTTCCCTTTTGGGATGGCTCATGTAGCGTCTATAATCACTAGTACTCACAGCTGTGTGACTAGGTAATCACCCCTCACCAAAATAGCTACATGACCTTTGTTGTGTGTATTTCGTAAAGTCCAGTGTAATATTTAAATTAAAAAGAAAACTAAAGGGCTAAAACCTGTAGAAAAAGTCCTAGTTATGGTCCAAGTAGGAGATGGTCCTGACATTTGAGAGGTCCTGGACACCTCCCCCGCCCCCCCCCCCCCCCACCTGCCATGGACCCACTCTCTAGAAAAGCGGACATATCCCTATATAATTTATAGGAAGTCCTAGAACTCTTCAAGTCCACACATGGATCCCAAGTTAAGAAGCTGTGATCTCAAGATCTGAGAATCAAGAGAAGTTGATAAGGACCAGTAAGCAGTGGCTACTGGGCCTATCTACATTCTCAAGTTCACTGCCTCAATAGAGGGTATGATCTCCAACAAAGACTCACCAGGAAAACGACAAGACCCTTCTCCTTTCACGGTCCCTGTTCTGTTCATCTATACAACAGATGGTCTTCATGTATCTACATGGCAGGTACTGTTCTTGGCACTGGGGATGTGGGTCTGAGTAACATGGAGAGGGTCCTTGACCAACATTTCCCTTTCCCTCCTCCCTTTCTTCCCTGCTTCCCTTTCCATTTTCATCAGTCTCAGTCTGTGGTCTCCACCATTATTTGGCAGCCACATGGCCTCATGGAAAAAGGAGTCAGGAGATCTGGTGATGGTTCCTGATCTGCCATTAACTAGCACAGTGACTAGAAGAGGTCCAGGTCAGAAGCTACCCATAGGACATTATAATCTCTTAGGCAAGAGGACAACTCAGCTGTTCTCTTCAACATACACTCAATGCCTAATATACTCATGGCACTCTAAATACCTATTCAATGAATAAATGAATGAACCTTACTTCTTTCAATTCCAATTCAACTAAGAGTGATTTGGGCAAAAAATTTAAATTCTCTGTCTAAAATTCTGTGCTTCTACATTTATTTCTTAGTTATCTTAGTTTTCTCTTTGAACTAGAGATCTTCACACCCTCAAAATTGCTTATATTTTACGAATTTCTTTGTAAAATGTCAGAAAATATAGTCACCTTGATCCTCGGAAATATGCTGTAGAGTTTTTCTTCTTCCATGGCCACTGTGCTGCTGACCTAAAAATAGATTTCAGTTAGTTTCTGTTTTTCTCTTAACCAAATGAGGACATGTTTTAACCACTTCTGAAGATTAGTTCAGAGCTTTACATTTTTCATTAAGTCTGACCGAGGCTTTCAAAAGAAAGAGCCCTCAATGACATTGCATTTCCCTTTGTTGTTGCTTCGTTCCTTTGGAAATGCTAGCCAATAATATCTACAATCTGTTCCTCCGTTAATAAGTTAACAACATTGAAAGAAAAGTTCCCAGCCCCTAAATGACATGTTTAGAGCTATTTAATGCATACAATGAGGATTTCTTCTCTGCTTTATGTAGAGTGGTGCTATTGATAAACTTAATAGGCAAAGAGACCTGCAGAAAATATCAGAAATTGAATTAAGGGCAAGAAAACAAATCACTCCTTGACCTCGTGTTTTGGATGCATAGGCAGCATCTTTAGAAATGTGTCTGATATTGCAAAGCACCCTGTATTCTTGAAACTGTCCTAAGTGCTCCATGAAACAAAGTCCCTGAAACTCAGGTCTCAGTACATACTACCATGACCAGCTTTTCTTGCTGAAGCTGCTAGTTCACAGATGCAGCATTTTTAACTTCCTTTGTAGGGGCCCTGCACAGGGTTGCACGGTGTCTTCCTCTCAGAAATGAGGGGGACAGCTGAATTGGAGTTAATGAGGGATTGCTGGACTATTTACCATAATGGAGAGACTTAGGATATAAACTTTTTAGGTAGAAATACTTTTAAAGACATAAATGTCACATTACTCAGCTTCTCTCAGCTGAGAGCATTGCTCATTTTCGTGGCCTATCTCATAGGTTTTCCTTGCTATACCATCTTTTCCTGATTCTACAATCCAAAGCCAAAACTAGCTCTCATTGTGCCCCATACTCCCTCCCACCGAAACATAAATGCTATACCACTGGGTTATTTTTGTTTACTGGGTTTTTGTTTTTTACCGGAAATATGGTATATGCTCATTATATAAAATTCTTTTTTAAGTTTATTTTATTTATTTGGAGGGGGGGGATGTGAGTAGAGGAGGGGCAGAGAGAGAGAGAGAGAGAGAGAGAGAGAGAGAGAGAATCCCAAGTGGGCTCTGCACTGTTAGCACAGACCCAACATGGGGTTTGATCCCACGAACCATGAGATCATGACCTGAGCTGAAACCAAGAGTTGGACCCTTACCGACTGAGCCACCCAGGAGCCCCTATATAAAATTCTAATGGAAAAGCATAAAATAAAAGTAGAAAAATCATCTGGAACCTCCTGCCCGTAGATAACCATTTTTACCAATTTAACGTCTCAGTGAAGAATTTCCTTCCAATCAAGTCTCCATATCAGTGGTTCTCAATTGGTGATTTTGCCCCGTTCCCCCAGAAGACATTTGGCCATGACTATAGACATTTTTGATTGTCACTACTGGGGGACTGCTACTGGCATTTAGTGTCATTAAGACACTAATGGGGTGCTGCTAACTATCCTGCAATGCACAGGACAGCCCCCTGCAACAAAGAATGATCCAGCCCAAAATGTTAATACTACCAACATTGAGAAACCTTGCTCTATATAACACAGATATTTTTTATATATTATATATATTATATATTATATATTATATGTTATATATATACCCATTCTCACAATGCTTGAGGTGGTTTTGTTATCCCTAATTTACAGCTGAGGCTCTTGAGAGGGTAAGCAGTTTGCCCAGAGTCACACAGCTGATAAGAGCCAGAGTTTGAACCCAGAGTCCCTGTTTTTAAGCCCTATGCTACCTTTACTTTGCATTCAGGCACAACATTCCATTTTATAGTCATGTCATAATTCACTTCATTACTTATTCATGGGCTTTTAGGTAGTGTCTAACTCTTTGCTTTAAGAAACAATACTGTAGTGAATATCTTTGTGTACCTACCTTTACATACTTGTCCAATTAACTCTGGGATAAATTCTAGAAGTGAAATGGCTGGGCCAAAGATATATACATTTTATATTTTGATATACATTGTCAAACCACCCAACTAAAAAAGTATCAATTTATACTGAAATTCTGAGTGTAAATTTCCTTGGTCCCTGGGAAAACTGTATTTAATATACACAGACTTGTACCATCTCTGTTTTCTCTCTCCCTCATTCTTTCTACCCACCTACTTACCCCTCAAAAGACCTATGTTAGACTTTTTTCCCCAGGCAAGTGCTAAAAGTGGCCAACACAGCCTGGGGCTGCCCCAGACCTCTTTTATAACCATCTTCCCTACCTCCTATGACAGTAGAGACATAAATCTTTAAAATACAGAAACAGTGAATTCTTCTACAGAGTGAAAAGTAAGTCAATAGGGACAAACTCCCAAAAGGTTAGAAAAAATAGCAGGCAGACATCAATGCAGATAATCAAGGAGATTTTTAAAGTTTCAAAGTAAGAAGTGAAATCACATGGCTAGAGCTTTTGAATGGAGGGCTCTAAAAAATAAAATTATGTTTCTGGGGGCACCTGGGTGGCTCAGTCGGTTAAGCGTCTGACTTTGGCTCAGGTCATGATCTCGCGGTTTGTGAGTTTGAGCCCCACATCGGGCTCTGTGCTGACAGCTCAGAGCCTGAAGCCTGCTTCGGATTCTGTGTCTCCTTCTCTCTCTGCCCCTCCCCCACTTGTGCTCTGTCTCTCTCTATCAAAAATAAATAGATGTATAAAAAAATCTTTTTTAAAATTACAATTCTGCAATCATGAATAAATTCACCTGAAGAATAAGAGGGGACGATATCAAAAGAAAAATATGTTCTTGTAAGTTTAGATTTTAAAACATAATCTATCTCCCTAAAATAAGCTTAGTGGTTTTCAAGGGAAGAAAAAGAGTACGTAGTGGAGGAACTGGTAACACCTTGACCAGGTGATCAAAGTTAATATCTCTAAAGAGTTAAGGATGGGGGCACCTGGGTGGCTCAGTTGGTTAAGCATCCACCTTTGGATTTCAGCTCAGGTCATGATCTCACAGTTTGTGAGACTGAGCTCTGTCAGCACAGAGCCCGGATTCTCTTTCCCTTTCTCTCAGCCCCTCCCCCACACACTCTGCCTCTCTCAAAATAAATAAATAAACATTAAAAAAAAAAAAAAAAAGAAGAGTTATAGATGGATGCAAAAATCACTTAGGTAAGTATTAAGGCCAGCAATGCATAAGCTGAATCTAATCATGAGGAATAGACAAAACTAAACTGAAGAACATTCTATAATGTATGTGGCCTGTCTTCTTCAAAATGTCAGTGTTATGAAAGAGAAAGACAGACTGAAGAGCTGTTCCAGATTACAGGAGACTAAACAGAAATAATAACTAAATGCAACACATGAGCCTGGATTGTATCCTGTACTGGAGGTAGAATGTGCCATACAGGACATTATTGGGATAATTAAGTGTTGTACCAATATTGTTTCCTGAATTTGATAATTGCAGCATGGTTATAAAGGAGAATATCCTTGCTATTAGGAAATACACACTAAAGTATTAGGATGTACAGGGTCATAAGGTATGCAACTTACTCTCAAATAGTCCAGAAAACAAGAAATTATGCATATATTACACATAGCCTAAAAGTCTATCAGAAAATAATGAGGTAAATTATTATCCATGCAACGGAATACCATGTAACTAATAAAAATAATGAGGTAGTTTCATATGTACTGACATGGAAAGATCCCTAAAACACACTAAGAAGTGGGGGGAAAAGATGCCGATGTTAGACATACTTCTTTATTTTTATGAGCATATATAGGTTTCATAATCAGAAAAAAAGGTTGTTTTTAAAGATTTAAAAAACAAAGTAGGGTGCCTGGATGGCTCAGTTTATTAAGTGTCCGACTCAATTTCGGCTCAAGTCATGATCTCACAGTTGTAAGATCGAGCCCTGCATGGGTCTCTACACTGAGCATGGAGCCTCCTTGAGATTCTCTCTCTCCTTCTCACTCGGCCCCTTCCCTGCTTGTTCTCTCTCTCTCTAAAAAGAAAGAAAGAAAGAAAGAAAGAAAGAAAGAAAGAAAGAAAGAAAGAAAGAAAGAAAGAAAGAAAGAAAAAAGGAAAAAGAAAGAAAGAGAAAGAAAGAAGAAAGAAAGAAAAAAGAAAAAAGAAAGAAAAAAGAAAGAAAGAAAAGAAAGAAAGAAAGAAAGAAAGAAAGAAAGAAAGAAAGAAAGAAAGAAAAGAGAAAAAACAAAGTAGATGGATAGCAGGTAGAAAAAGAGCTACAAAAAAGAAGAGTGTAAAAAGTGTATTTGCAAGTACCTGAAAAAAAAAAAAAAAAGGATTAGATAACTAAAGCCAAGAATAACTTGAAGAAAAACAGGTTAAAAAACTTGTTATTTTTCCCTCTGGAGAGGATGGGTAAGGTTAATTGGTAATGTGGAGAAGATAATGCACTTGGATACCAGGACTTCAGGCCTAAAATGGTTCCTGACGTTGACCAAGTCACTCAACCCCTGAAATAAAGAGTTGGAAAGGACAATTTCCAGTTCTAGTTCTGTGAAGTATGAGACCAAGGTATTTTACAAAATCATTTTCAAAGTACACCTACCAGATAACAGACTCATTTTTTACCTGGTGGCTCTAACCGCCATTGAGGACTTCAGCCCTATGTGTTTCTTTAGAAAAGGGACATTCTTTTCACCCCCTTTGAATCTCCAGCCACACATGGTACAGGTGATAGATATTTGTGGAAATGAAGTTAAATTAAATTTTTGCTTCCTCAATGGACCTGAGAGAGGACCTATAAAGACTTTATTTCTTCTAGAAGTTTTCTAATTAGGTATCAATGTTGTTTAAATCATAAATGCAAAATGTAGCTAGGTAAGAAATACCTATAGCTTGGATGACATGGACAATCTAAATTCTGAAATGACATCAGATAAACAGCCCAAGCATGTCTCAGTCGTGAATCAGGAGAATCTGGAATAAGTTTGTCCTTGAGATAATTATGGGACAACATGTCCTCCCCATCTCCACCTTAAGGACTTAGCTCTAAGTTATAAAGTACATTTATGTTCCTCCTAGTAATTTTCTATTCTCCCCCACAACATGGTCATTCACTTTTTTCAAATTATGAAAGTAATTCACTCTTATTTGGAGAATCTTAAAAATACAGAAAAATTTAAAGAAGAAAAGAAAAGGCTCCTATACTCCTTTCCCCAAAGGCATTACTGATACTTTAGGGTAGGCTCTGCTCTTTTCCTATGGATGGGTAAATATTTTATACACACACAAAACTGCTTATGCTATAGTTTTTCTTTTGTTTTTAACTTAAACAAACATTAGTTTATTTCAAGAAGACCTACAAAGAAGGACAAATAAAACCTCTCTAAAGGACCTACCTTACCAGATCTTCTCTGAAGAGATCCCACCGTCCAAGACCTGTAGGATAAATTGGCCAAACAGCAGGCCCCCCTTCCCAAAATGTCCAAGCAGGATACATGATATCATGGTACTCTGATGTCTTCAACAGAAACAGAAAGGTTGTTCTACATCAGTCTCAGAACAGAGAGAGAAGAATTAAACTACAGTCATGCCACAGGATCTGGACAAAAGTCTTGCTCTAGTATTAAATTGCCAAAAATATATTTTCCCTTGTCTGCAAAGTCTGGACTCTAGACATTAAAACAGAAAAATGACCGTGGGTTAAAAATCATGGGCTCACTGAATCCCAGA
Source organism: Neofelis nebulosa (assembly GCF_028018385.1). Lineage (NCBI taxonomy): Eukaryota > Metazoa > Chordata > Mammalia > Carnivora > Felidae > Neofelis > Neofelis nebulosa. The sequence continues at coordinate 93,910,058 of NC_080786.1, forward strand.
ATTTAAAATTTCATTAAAGGTCAACTTTTCCAGTTACCCAAAGTTCTATTTGTTAGGGTTTTTAGTTTAAGGAAATAAGATACCTAACTCTGAATCATCACACAGCTCTCTTATCTTTTAACTGCTATTACATTTGGAGTATATACTGTCTTACCAGTTCCTGATTATTTCCTAGATGGATCTTTTGAGAGCAAGAATCACAATTAAATGGTTAAAATGGTAGGGGCTCTTGAAACAGATCATCTGGGTTTGAATGCTGACTCAAAATGCTGACTCTACTTCTTTCCAACTCTAGGCAAGTTACTTAATTTTTCTATGCCTGCTTTATCTTTATGATGGGAGAAATAATACCAATAATGTTACCTATCTAATGGGCTTACTAAATGAGTTAGTACATGTGAAAAGCTTAGACCAGTGTTTGGTACATAGTAAGTACTCAGTAAGTGTTCATTAGTGTTATCTAATACTGTGGTACTGTTGAGCTCACCCTGGTTGGTCAATAAATTATTGATTATTTGTTGATCAGGACCAGAAGTGCTGATGGGCAGAATGGGAGAAAGGGATATTATCCCACATCTTTTGAAAAAAGTTTTAAATCATTTGTTCTCTTTTTATGATTACTTCTGTTAAAACTCTGGCCTGATAAACCTCTAACTCTTCAGTAGTTTCACTGGAATTACACATGCAATATGCTGTTTGCCTTTCTCAAATACTTTTGAAAAATGGTATGTGATTCATAAAGCAGCTCAGACATAACAGCTGCTCAACAGAAGCTGTACAATTACTATAAAGTTGAAAGACTAAAAGCTTTCTCTTGGAAATTAGAAGTCACTGGCTTAGAAACAAAAAGAGAAGATGAAAAGAAAGTATACTGATTGTTATACTTTACCATACACAGAAACAACAAATAGATAACAAGCATAAAGTCCTTACTGACTTACATGGGAGCTTCTATCTGTTCTTCTGGGAGGGTTTCATGACAAGAAAACCAAGCACTTTTGAGAAATGAGGCTAAATCATGGGAAATGTAACACAAATGTGGCCTCAGCCCATTTGCAACACAGTAAATACACAAGTCTAGAGAGAAAGTAAACTGTGATAAAGAAAAAGTGGGGATAAAAGGTCTCTCTTTGGAGAAACCACATCAGAGATGGTGCTCCTTTTCTCAAAGTCCATCGGGTTTTCCTAAACCCTCCCTTCCCCCATAGAATCTTCCACCCATTCTCTTCTAGCCCTCCCACCCCACCCCTAAATGTGGCCATACCTAGTCTCAAGGGAACCAAGGCCCATCCCTTCCAATACACATTTGCAACAACCTGGGCACTGAGAAGATATTAACTATCTCAAATTCTTCAAGTCCACGGGTGTGAACTAGTACTCCTATTCCTCCATAACTAGACTCAAAGCTCACCCTCTCACATATTCCTCTTGGATATCCCAGACCTATCCCCTCAATGTACTGCTTCAGCACAAACTGTGTGGAGTTATCTACCACCTTCAGCTTCACTGTTAGCCATGCTGGGCCCCTGGGATACACTGACAGATAGGACTACACACACACACACACACACACACACACACACACACACGGGAGTTCAACAAATAGTTTTTATTTTTTTTTAACGTTTATTTATTTTTGAGACAGAGAGAGACACAGCATGAACGGGGGAGGGGCAGAGAGAGAGGGAGACACAGAATCGGAAGCAAGCTCCAGGCTCTGAGCCATCAGCCCAGAGCCCGACGCGGGGCTCGAACTCGCGGACCGTGAGATCGTGACCTGAGCTGAAGTCGGACGCTCAACCGACTGAGCCACCCAGGCGCCCCAACAAATAGTTTTTGAATGAAGGTGTTCTCTAACTCCAAGCCCATGAGCTATTTTGAGCCACTCTCTCCCTATGTTCTGTAGGATCTCTAAACCTTTCCTTCAATGTCCTATCAGTTCTTTAGGCGTCCATTATTCTCTCCCCTTCATCCCTAGACCTATAGACACTTAAGCAATCTTTTTACCCATTTCCTCAGTCTTATTGCTCAGCCACTGTGAAGCTAAGAGGGACACAGGCCAATTCCTGGACCTCAGGCGTCACCCTCACCATTACCCAGCAGATTCTGTCATAGGACAATCATCTCCCACTCATACTCTAGAGGAACACCTCCCATCTGCCCATACATCTCTCCCTATACTTACCTTACTGAAGGAGAAGACTGGAATGGCAGGCTCCATCCATTTAGGAACCTGAGGATAATCTCGTACGTTGATCACCATTTCCATGTCAGGGAGGCGTCCGATAACTTCCAAAATAAAGTGTTCAACACCACTACACCTGTCAACCAGAAATACCACATATTCACCAGATCAGTGCCTACTATAGGACAAGACATGGTCCCATTCACACTTTGAAAGCCCGTGTTCAGATCGTCAGCCTTCTGCAAAGTTCCCTGAAAGCAATGCTTCTTTTTTTTTTTTTTTAATTTTTTTTTATTTAAATTTTTTTTTTCAACGTTTTTTATTTATTTTTGGGACAGAGAGAGACAAAGCATGAACGGGGGAGGGGCAGAGAGAGAGGGAGACACAGAATCGGAAACAGGCTCCAGGCTCCGAGCCATCAGCCCAGAGCCTGACGCGGGGCTTGAACTCACGGACCGCGAGATCGTGACCTGGCTGAAGTCGGAGGCTTAACCGACTGCGCCACCCAGGCGCCCGAAAGCAATGCTTCTAAAAGGACTTTTCTACTCTCTTATATTGTGCAAGGCATCTTTCCTAGCTAAACTGCTCCAGCTTACAACACTTCATGAAGTTTTCCAGTTAGATCATAAGTCTGAAAGATGTATTATTGCTACTCCTACCACTTTTCCTCTATTCATCCCTAGTTTTTAAAAATTTCCTCTTTAGTTTAATTAGTAAGCAAGATACAAATTTTGATAGTAACCAGAAAAAGCTAATTCTCTAAGTGTGTCCCTAGGGCTTTGCCTCTCACAATGACATTATATTTATATCCACCATAATTAAGTTTCATAATTTAGGAGAAAAGATAGGAAAACTTTTATTGCCTTTGAGTTGAATACTTCAGAACACTATCAAAATCAGTTTTGCAAGCCAGAAAGAATGTTATGTACACAATCACAAAGACTGTAATACAGGCATACTTGAGAGATACTGTAGGTTTGGTTCCAGACCATCACAATAAAGCAAATATGGCAATAACGCAAGTCAAGAGAATTTTGGGGTTCCCAAGTACAATAAAAGTTACGTTTATACTATACTGTGGTCTATTAAGTGTGCAATAGTATTATGTCTAAGAAAACAATGTGCATATCTTAATTAAAGACACTTTATTGATAAAAAATGCTAAGAATCATGAGCTTTCAACAAGTTGTGATTACTGATCACAAATCACCATAACAAATATAATAATAATAAAGTTTGAAACATTGAGAAAATTGTTCCAAAATATGACCCAGAGATGTGAAGTGAGCAAATGCTGTTGGAAAAATGGCACCAATAAACTTGTTAGATGCAGGGTTGCCACAAACCTTCAATTTATTAAAAAAATGCAGTATCTGCAAAAGGCAATAAAGTGAAGCCAAATAAAACAACGTTTGCCGGTATACTTTTCTGGCTGGACTCCCCAGGAATCCTCAGAGGAACTCTGGAAAGAGACGATACACTGGCAGATTAGCTTTTCTGCCCCATCCCTTGAGGTCCTGACCACCACTATCCTGGAGGGAACATTCCAAGGTTTGACCAAAATTTTCCAGTAGCATATAAATGACTGATTCATAAAATTGATTTATATAGAGAGAGGTAACTGCAAAAAATATCAATGATTGATAAACGAAAGAAAAGATGCTCAACTGTATTGAAGAATGTCCCAGAAGCACCTGGGTGGCTCAGTTGGTTAAGCGTCCAACTCTTGATTTTGGCTCAGGTCATGATCTCATGGTTCATGAGATTGAGCCCTACATTGAGCTCCATGCTGTGTGTGGAGCCTTTAAGATTCTCTCTCTCTCCCTCCCTCTGCCCCTCCCTTGCTCCCCAAAACCCAAACTTGTAAAAACAGAGAATGAAATGGTGGTCACCAAGGGATAGGGGGAACAGGACAGATGCTGCTTAAGGGTACAAACTTACAACAAGTAGTGAATATGCCCTAGAGATCTAATGCACAGTATAGTGAATATAGACAACAATACTGTATTATAATCAAACTTGCTAAAAAACCAAAATTTAATTATTCCAACTACTAAAACAAAAGGATAATTATGTAATTAGTGCTACAATGGCAATCATATATAAATGTGTCAGATTAACATGTTGTGTACCTTAAATGTATATGTTATATGTCAAATATATTTCAATTAAAAATTTATTAAAAAAAATTTTTTTTAATGTTTTATTTATTTTTGAGACAGAGAGAGACAGAGCATGAACGGGGGAGGGTCAGAGAGAGAGGGAGACACAGAATCTGAAGCAGGCTCCAGACTGAGCTGTCAGCACAGAGCCCAACGTGGGGCTCGAATTCATGGACCGTGAGATCATGACCTGAGCCGAAGTTGGACGCTTAACCGACTGAGCCACCCAGGTGCCCCTCAATTAAAAATTTAAAAACAAAGTATCACTATGACAAAAAAAAAAAGTGCTGTTGAAGCTAGGTGCTAGTCTTCACCAATCAGACTGACAAAGATCAGAGTCCAATAATACACAGTATTGATGAAAGTATGAGGTCTATTCTGAGCATGTAATACAAGGGTGGTGGAAGTGAAAATAGGCACAACTTTGGGATGGCTGGCTGGCTCACTGGGTGTCATGGGTTCAAGCCCCATGTTGGGTGTAGAGATTACTTACAAAACAAAAAAGAAAAAGTATATAAAAGAAGAAAATAGGCACAACTCCTTTGGAAGACAGTCTGCTTCTATTCATCAAGATTTAAAAAACACATTAGTTGGCCTACTAATCCTACTTGTAGGAATTGAGCCTGCAGATATAATTACATGAGTACTCAAAGGTTTAAGTTCACTACAGCGTTGTTTACATGTGTTGAAATTCAAAGGGGAATGGTGGAGAATAATTTAAATGTCCTTTGATAGAGGGCTGAATAAAGAAATCCACACAATGGATTAGTATGCAGCCATGGAATAGTGAGATATACTCTATGTACTCATAAGGAACAATTTAAAAATATGTTATATGAAAAAGAAAAGTAAGTTGCAGAACAGAAGATACACATGTTCTATTTTGTTTATGAGTCTAGACAACTGTATATGCATAAACTATTTCTAGAAGGATATACAAGAAACGTGTAATCGTGGTTGTCTTTTGAGAGGAGGACTCAGGGACTAGAGGTTTGGGGGTTGAAGGTAGTAGAGAAACTTCCATTTCCTTGTTCATATTTTCAGGTTATCTAAATATTTTACCATGTGCAAGGAACAGTCCTTTGATGATAAAATAAACAAACAGAACTAGTTAGAAGTTTAAAACATATAATGTTGCTATACATTTACATTTAACAGCTAAAACATTTTGTTTTCTTTCATGTTCAGCTTTTAAAATAGCACTCTTTCACATACTGTATAATGCCATTTATGATTCCTTTTATATAAAACTCTAGGAAATGATCTATAATGACAGAAAGCAGATCAGTGGATGCCTGAGAATAGGGGTAAAAGGACAGCATGGCAGGGAGGGGTAGGAGAGAAGGATTGCAAAGAGGCACAAAGAAATTTTTGGGAGTGACAGATACATTCATTATCTTGGTGTATACATACAGCAAAACTTATCAAATTATAATTGTATTAAAAAGAATAAAATACCAAAAAAAGGAATAAAATATCTAGTCATAAATTTAACTAATGAGATAGAAGACCTGTACTCTGAAAACTGTAAGACATTGATGGAAGAAATTTAAGATGACACAAATCAATGGAAAAATATACCATCCTCATTGATTGGAAAAATTAATATTGATAAAATATCCATGCTACTCAAATCTACAGATTCAATGCCACTATCAAAATACCAATAGCATTTTTCACAGAACGAGGACAGATAATCCTAACATTTATATGGAACCACAAAAGACCCTTAATAGCCAAAGCAATCTTGAGAAGGAAGAACAAAGTTGGAGGTATCACAAGCCCAGGTTTCAAACTATACTACAAAGCAATAATAATCAAAACAGTATGGTACTGGCACAAAAATAGGCACACAGATCACTAGAACAGAATAGAAAGCCTAGAAATAAACCCACGCTTGTATGTTCACTTAATCTTTAACAGAGGAGACAAGAATATACAATGGAGAAAAAAATAACCTCTTCAATAAATGGTGTTGGGAAAACTGGACAGCTACACACAAAAGAATAAAACTGAACCACCTTCTTACACCATATACAAAAACAAACTCAAAGTGGATTAAAGACCTGGGCGAAAGGCCTGAAACCATGAAACTCCTGAAAGAAAACATAGGCAGTAAACTCTTGGACACTGGTTTTAGCAATATTTTTTTAGATCTGTCTCCTCAGGCAAGGGCAACAAATGCAAAAATAAGCAATTGGGACTACATCAAACTAAAAAGCTTTTTCACAGTGAAAGACACCATCAACAAAACAAAAAGCAACATACTGAATGGGAGAAGATATTTGCAAAATATCTGGTAAAGGGTAAATATCAAAAATATATAAAGAACTCATTCAACTCAACACCAAAAGACAAATAATCCAATGAAACAATGGGCATAGACATGAATAGACATTTTCCAAAGAAGATGTACAGATGTCCAACAGACACATGAAAAGATACTCAACATTACTAATCATCAGGGAAATGCAAATCAGAACCATAGTGAGATATCATCACCAGTCAGAATGGCTATTATCAAAAAGATAAGAAATATTAGGGGCACCTGGGTGGCTCAGTTGGTTAAGCATCCAACTTTGGCTCAGGTCATGATCTCACAATTTGTGGGTTGAAGCCCTGTGCCGGGCTCTGTGCTGACAGCTCAGAGCTTTGAGCCTGCTTCAGATTCTGTGTCCCCGTCTCTCTCTTCCCCTTCCCTACTTGTGCTCTGTCTCTTTGTCTCTCAAAAATAAATAAACATAAAAAAAATTTCTGGGGCACCTGGGTGGCCCAGTTGGTTGAGCGTCCAACTTCGGCTCAGATCATGATCTCACTGCTTGTGAGTTCAAGCCCTGCATCGGGCTCTGTGCTGACAGCTCAGAGCCTGGAGCCTGCTTTGGGTTCTGTGTTTCCCTCTCTGCCCCTCTCCTGTTCATGCTCTGTCTCTCTTATGTTTTATTTTATATAAAATAAAACATAAAAAAATAAAATAAAAATAATTTTAAAAACATTAAAAATTTTTTTTAAGTATTAAATAAATAAGAAATAATAATTGTTGGAAAGAAAGGATATGAAGAGAACCCTCATGCACTGTTGATGGGAATGCAAACTGGTGTAGCCACTGTGGAAAACATTATGGAGGTTCCTCAAAAAATTAAAAATGGAAATACCTATGATTTGGTAATTTCACTTCTGAGTATTTACCCAAGGAAAACAAAAATACTAATTTGAAAAGATATATACACCCTTGTGTTTACTGCAGCATTATTTATAACACTACATATGGAAGCAACTTAAGTGTCCATTGATAGATGACTCGATAAGATATAATATATATATACACATATATATATATAATACATATATCTACATGTATATAATGGAGTGAATATACATAATGGAATGAATATATATATGTACATATATATATAATGGAATGAATGAATATATATGTAATTAAATGAATGAACACGTGTGTGTGTGTGTGTGTGTGTGTATATATATATAATGGAATATTACTCAGCCATAAAAAAGAATGAGATCTTGCCATTTGCAACAACATGGATGGACCTAGAAGTTATTATGCTAAATGAAATAAGTCAGACAGAGAAATACAAATACCATATATAAAAAACCTTAATAAATAAAAATAAATAAAACCTTATGATTTCACTTACATGTGGAATCTAAAAAACAAAACACATGAATAAACAAACAAAAAGCAGAAACAGACCCATAAATACAGAGAACAAACTGATGGTTGCCAAAGCAGAAAGATGTGAGGGGATGGGCAGAATGGATGAAGGTGGGTAGGAGATACAGGCTTCCAACTATGGAATAAATAAGTCATGAGGATAAAAGGTACAGCATAGGAAATACAGTCAATGGTATTGTAATAGTGCTGTATGGTTACAGATAGTAACTACACTTGTGGCAAGCATAGCATAGCATATAGAATTGTCCAGAATCACTATGTTATTCACCTGTTACTAACATAACATTGTGTGTCAACTGTACTTCAATAAAAAAAGTCAGGAAGATGAAAAGTATAGCATAGGGAATATAGTCAGTAATATTGTAATAACATTGTATGGTGACAGGTGGTACCTACATATATTATGGTAAGCATTTTACGATGAATATACATGTTGAATCACTATGTTGTACACTTGAAACTAATATAATATTGTATGTTAACTATACTTCAATTAAAAATTAATTTTTTAAAAAGATAATGAACACAAAAAACTTACCAAGTTGTATACTTTAAATATGTGCAGTTTAGGGAAACCAAAGCAAAAATAAACTATTGGGACTTCATCAAAATAAAAACCTTCTGCACAGTGAAGGAAACAATCAGCAAAACTAAAAGGCAACTGACAGAATGGGAGAAGATATTTGCAAATGACATATCAGATAAAGGGTTAGTATCCAAAATCTATAGAGAACTTACCAAACCCAACACCCAAAAAACAAATAATCCAGTGAAGAAATGGGCAAAAGACATGAATAGACACTTCTCCAAAGAAGACATCCAGATGGCCAACCGACAAATGAAAAAATGCTCAACATCACTCATCATCTGAGAAATACAAATCAAAACCACAATGAAATACCACCTCACACCTGTCAGAATGGCTAACATTAACAACTCAGGCAACAACAGATGTTGGCGAGGATGTGGAGAAAGAGGATCTCTTTTGCACTGCTGGTGGGAATGCAAATTGGTGCAGCCACTCTGGAAAACAGTATGGAGGTTCCTCAAAAAATTAAAACTAGAACTACCCTACAACCCAGGAACTAGAATACTAGGTATTTATCCAAGGGATACAGGTATGCTGTTTCGAAGGGACACATGCACCCCAATGTTTATAGCAACACTATCAACAATAGCCAAAGTATGGAAAGAGCCCAAATGTCCATTGATGGATGAATGGATAAAGAAGATATGGTATATATATACAACAGAGTATTACTTGGCAATCAAAAAGAATGAAATCTTGCCATTTGCAACTATGTGGATGGAAATAGAGGGTAAGTGAAATTAGTCAGATAAATATCATATGACTTCACTCATATGAGGACTTTAAGATACAAAACAGATGAACATAAAGGAAGGGAAGCAAAAATAGTATAAAACAGGGAGGAGGATAAAACATAAGAGACTCTTAAATATAGAGAACAGAGGGTTGCTGGAGGGGTTGTGGGAGGGGGGATGGGCTAAATGGGTAAGGGGTTTAAGGAATCTACTCCTGAAATCATTGTTGTACCATGTGCTAACTTGAATGTAAATTATAAAAAAAATAAATTATAGAAAAAATAAATATGTGCAGCTTATATCAGCCACACTTCACTAAAACTATTATTTTAAAAATATCATTATTCTCCATCTTTGAAATGACATGTCTCCAGTCATTTAATTAGATGGTGCTCTGGTTCCTCAGCAAAATCTCTCAGCTCATCCTTGAAATGCTGAGTTTATATTTTACTTTGTTCACAATAAAGTTTTTTAAGTGCAATCTGGGCTTCTCCAACTGGGTGATTTAAAATTATCCAGACCTAGAAAGATACTGTTTTTGGCTAGATGGGAATCAAAGACATTATTCAACTGTATCCATTTCATTAAGGACACTGGTTCTGAATATTTCATTTTGTTTCTTCTTTGCCCAACTCTCTTTTCTTAGTTGTGTATGTAGTTGAGACAGGAAACTTTCCATGCATTAGAAATATAACTATTTTATTGTCAATGAAAGGTCCTATGCTCCCTTAGGAACATTTCTAACAGCTCATGATTCTTACCAAAATGTTCTGAGGTCTGGAATGAGAGGTATGTGCCTTTCAGAAACTTTGAGAGTATTTTATTTCATTTGGAAATTGCTCATCTAACTATTAAACATTAATTAAGCCTTCAAAGTCTAATAATGTCTATATTCATATTTTCTTTCTCATTTGTAGAAATTAGAAATTCTTCTATACTCATAATTTGTAAAGTTGCTATTACTGTCCCAAGTAATGAAACAAATGTCTGTTTAAAATACTTCAATAATTTTCCCCATTACCAGCTTATTTACCCCTAACACTTGATAACAAAAGTGTAATTGTGATTACTTCACGGTAATGGGATTTTAAGTGATCTTTATTTTCTTTTTTGTTGTTGTTTTTACATATTTTTGACAATTAAAATGCAGTAATTTATAATAAAGTTGTTATTAAGAATAATTCCTTATGTCCACACAGATGCACGTTATTTGCAATACTGCTCATATACTTTCCTTTTAATGACAGAATAGAGATTGTTTAGAAAGATCTTAGGCTGAGAATACCATGGCCTCTGATTTTTGTACTTTGTAATTTTATAAAGATTTGAGTTAAAAAAAAAAAAAAGACTCCTAAAAGGGAGGTTTCTTATTTGTTGTATAAACATGTAATGCTACCTAAGTCCAACTTCCAGGCTTAGTCCATGACCCTCCCTGCTCATCCCCAGCCCTCAGCCCACTGATATGTTACCTCAACCATCACACCTGAATTCCTGGCTAGTGTAGCCTGTGTAATCTGCAGCCTCAGTTATTCTTGACTTTCCACCACCTTTCTTCAAATACTCAGTATCTAGAACAATACTTGACCCATGAAAAACACTCAATCCTTCTCCTTCTTCAGCCCAGCTCAAACCAGCTAGGTCTCATCAGCCTGTGCCCTGCAGCATCCATATCTGGTGGATGATGAGAAGGGTAGAACCACAGCCAGTACAACCAGTGATTGTGCCCAAGCCTCAAGAAGAGAGAGGAGACAGACTTTAATATAGGAGAAAGGGGGGCAGGAGTTGGAAAGAAAAATCCTCAGGCAGGAAGAGTTTGTCACTATTTTGCAGTCCCTCTGAAATATGAGGAGATATTCACCTGTGGGGCCCTCTAATTAACTCCTCTCTAAGAACAGTATCAAATAAGCCCATATATAAGAAGGTCAGAAGATATATTTACCTCATAGCTCTTACCTCGAGGGGAACATGCAGTCATTTTCTCTGTATAATCTGTTCTTAATAATCTGATAGTGGGTCCCCAGTTTCCGTCTGACTACCTCTGCCATCATCTTCCTGGAGATACCTCCTCGAAAAGGAGTCAGATCCTCTTCTATGACACTGAAAGAATGTGGATCGTCAAGGACAGCAGGTCAAAAAGTGGTACCATTCCACCTACTTCCTATCTATGGGTTTAGGTTTAGTATTAGAAAATACAGTAAGCCAGGGAAAGAATGGAGGACAGGAATGAGCAACCTTTCCGTAGGTAATCTAAAGCAAAACAACAAAGAGGAACAAGCAAGTCAATTTCTCTTCTTCCTCTCTGGATCTGGATTGCCCCTTCCTTACTTGATGCACATTCACCTTTAATAGGCACACAACACCTGTGTCCTCCCAGTGACTGCAGTCCCACTGACCTCCCCTTCTCCAAATCCTGCAGAACATAGGATTTATGCCTTACAGTCTGACACTGTCTGATGCCCTTGGTCTCAGACTGACTGCCTTGTTCTGTCTGGCACCCATTCACCACACATACTCTAGCAGCCTGACAGCAGTGACTGGAAAGTACAGTATTTTGTATCCCTTTTAAAGTTCAGTACATAGATTTTAATAAGTATCATAAGCATCAGGTTAATTTTTTGAGGAGTCATAGAATAACAAAACGAGGAGCTAAAGGACCCTGTTTTTTTAGCTGATGAGGAATCTGACACCCAGAGAAGTTAAGTGACTTGCCACAGAGATAATTAGTGGGAAATCTGTGACTAGAACCAAAGACTGCTTTTAAAGTAATCTTTCTACCATACTACCCTCTCAGCCATAATTTTTACACTTTAAAAAAAACCAACAGGAAACTTGATGATTAGCCTCATTTATAAATATGTTCATTCCTCCGACAATATTTATTGAGTACTTATTGAGGGCCAGCACCAGGGATGCAACACTGAGTAAGACATTGGCCTTGACCTCAAGAAGCTTTCAGTCCAATGGGGAACACAGACAACTATGTGTGCTAACTCCAAGGAGTAAGTAGCGTTGCTGAGACCACCTGGGCTTCTCCTATCCCAGGGCCTTTTTGTTCCCTAGAAATAGGGAACCCACCACAGGAACATTGCCTTTTATCAAGGCGTACTTGGCTCTCTGATTACTGTAATCCAGGTCTCTTGGGGATATTAGGGGAATTCTTGTGACAAGTACTAAACTCTCAAAGACACATCAAAGAAAAGAACTCACCCATGGTAGCAACTGCAGTTTTGACTTGAACATGGTTCATAATTCTCCAAAGACCTGTTAATTTGGTCAATAAATACTTTCCATTTTGAACCTTCAAGAAGTGAAGTAAATGAGAGTTAACAAAATATCCTGAGCATTCTCATTTGCTACCGGCAGGCATGCCGAACCAACTTCTGACACCCCTTCCCATTCCACTGGTGGAAAGGAAACGCCAGGAAGGATTCATTCTATAACTCTCCAGCACTCATGTCAAGTCTGCTCCTCTACTTGGGCTGTCAGGTGTCCAAGAAATTGGAAAATGTCCAAGCTCAACGCCTGGCACTCAGATAGCTATGAATAAACTGGGAACACGTATTCTCACCTTTTACTAATCAAAGTGAACCCTATAAAGAGGATTAATTAAAAGCCAAATACATTAATTAATTCTCCCTCATCTCTCCGTCAATTCACTAAGAACCACACACACACACGCGCAGAGAGAGAGAGAGAGAGAGAGAGAGAGAGAGAGAGAGAGAGAGAGAGATGAATTATTTCCCAGTGTGTTTAAGGGAGGAACAGTGTAGCCAAGCGCGGGCGACACCGGCTGTAAGTGAACAGGGGAATTCCCTCTCCACCTCGCTATTCTAATTCCGAAAAACAGGTTACTCTCCAGGGTCCTGGGCAGTAGAAGCAGCGCCAGACACCCAGAAGTTCTCACTCTCCGCTCCAAGGCGCCCCCGTGCCCTCTGCCCAGCTAAGCGCTCCAGCGGCCACGGCATCAGCCGGCCTCCGGCCGCCTCAGGGAACCGGGGCGGGGGGGAGGGGGGGGAGGGGGCGGGAAAGCACCTCTGGACCGGGCCAGACCCCGAGCCTCAGCGGCAGGCTCGGCCCCGCCCGGAGCCCACCTGACTCCTTCTGGCGGCCCAGCACTGGGGGCAGTAATAGCAACAGCAGCCACAGCAGGAGCTGCGGGCGCGCCCACCGCTCCATCACCCGCAGCCCACTGCAGAGTCCCAGCCACGGCGCCGGCGGAAGCACCGCCCCGCACAAAGATGGCCGTGGGTGCTGCACCACGTGGGCGGAGGGCCGCCCCGCACAGAGATGGCCGCGCCCCACTCCGCCTCCCCGCCCCCAAGTCCCGGCCTGCGGCAGAGTTTCTTAGGGAGCACCGCTCTGGGACTTTAGCCGAGTGCTGCGGTGGAGGCGTGGGCATAGTTCCGGCTCGTTTGTTCCGAGCCAAGCTGTATAGTTAGCAGCTGCTTCATGTCGCCGGGTGTAGTGAAAGTTTCAAAATGTATCTTTCTCTCCCTTTGTCTCTTCCTCACTTTTTCTCATACAATCGAAGCCCAGGAGAGAATGAATAAATGGCATCCCCTGGGAAAATAAGTCTAATAATGGTAATTCCTTACATTCTGTAGCATATTTAAAACACCTTATTCTTTGCAGCCAGAAAACTGAAGATCAGAGAGGCTGTTTCTTGCCCACAGCTTCATAGTTAGTGGTACAACATAGGCTAGAAGTTTTTGCATGAGATCAAACTCTTTTTTTTATTTATTTATTTATTTTTTTATTTTTGAGAGAGCAAGAGAGAGCGCGAGAGTCCAGGTGAGGGAAAGGGGCAGGAGAGAGAGAATCTTAGGCTCCATGCAGAGCTGGGTCTCACAACTGTGAAATCATGACCTGGGCTGAAATTGAGTTGGAGGCTGACCACCCAGGTGCCCCTCAAACTGCCTCTTATTAAATAGTATAGATTTGTTGAGTACCTGAATATGTACAGCACTGTTAGAACTCAAGCGTTGGAAAATAGTATAGAACAAATCTCTTTGTAATAGGAATTTTTATCTTATAACAATTGAAATGACTTTAACATGGGAAAAATCTGTGGGTAACATTATACGGGACAGTATATGTGTATAGTTATACATAGGTATATATAATAATCATACAAGTATTTATTCACTGTCTAAAATGTACAAGGCAACATTCTAGGCTCTGAAAATACATGAAAGTATGAGAGATGAGATCTGTGTCCTTGAGTTTAGAACTGGTGAGAAGACAAATACACTTCCCCAGAGATTATTTATAACATAAGGCAATCTGTAATTGCTATTGGCTTCAGTAGAGAGAAAGAAAGATCAATATGAGATGGAAATTTGGAAAAGGGCAGGGGTATATTGAAATGAAAAGGAAATATTACAGTTAAGGAATAGTGTGCTGGAGACACTAACAATGGGGAGCCATAATTTGCAGAAGGTCAGGGTAGAACATTGATAGTAGTAGAGATGGTAGTAGGATGCACACTGAGGAGTTGTGGAAGATAAAATAATGTTAATTAGTTAGGACTGGGTTATATCACTCACTTTGGGGGAGTGAGTAGGCAAGAAGAGAAAATGGATCCTCAACACTATATTATACAAGACTTCTTCAGGGATCCAAATGAAACCTTGAAATTTGTTGCTTCTACTTTAGGAAGACGTGTAGTACATCAAAATCAATGGTTCATCAAAAGCACATAACTAGGGCACCTGGGTGTCTCAGTTGGTTAAACATCTGACTCTTGATTTCAGTTCAGGTCATGATCTCACAGTTCATGGGCTCGAGCCCCACATCAGGCTCTCTGCTGATGGTGCAGAACCTGCTTGGGATTCTCTCTCTCTTCTCTCTGCCCCTCCCCCTACTTGTGCTCTTTCTCTTTCTCAAAATAAGTAAATAGGGGCGCCTGGGTGGCGCAGTCGGTTAAGCGTCCGACTTCAGCCAGGTCACGATCTCGCGGTCCGTGAGTTCGAGCCCCGCGTCAGGCTCTGGGCTGATGGCTCGGAGCCTGGAGCCTGTTTCCGATTCTGTGTCTCCCTCTCTCTCTGCCCCTCCCCTGTTCATGCTCTGTCTCTCTCTGTCCCAAAAATAAATTAAAAAACGTTGAAAAAAAAAAAAAGAAATCAAAATAAGTAAATAAATGTTTAAAAAGCACATAACTAAAACAATGTGTTATGTAGACAAACACCACAGTAACCTCTTCAAAGGTAATCTAAAATGAATATAGTGGAGAATAATTTTTAAAACTTTAATAAGAGTTTTTATTTTCCATAATTTCAGTTTTCTGTCAGACGAAAATGGAAATAACTTTCTATTATAATGTCTTTAAAACGAGAATAAATCAATATTTTCTGCAACTTTACAATGTTTATGTGGAAGAGCATCAAGAGATTGGGAGATAGGCTGCATGTGAACCCCCAGAAATAATTGTCTCATTTTCCTAACAGATGAGATAGTTTATTCCAGTGGTTCCCATATGTAAATAAGCAGAATCCTAGAGCTATGAAAATCACAGATTTCTGAGTCCTGTGCCCGCCACTAATTTAAGATGTAAACACTCTGGTTTGAAAGACCCTCCATGTTCAAGCTCTTCCTGCTCTTCAAATTCAACTCATGCCACATTCTCCTTTGCTCACCATGACCTAGCTATACAGCTTTGTGTTGTTTCTCAAACATGCCAAGCTCTAACACACCTTAGATTTTCTGCATAAGTTTTGTTTTCTATCTTGACTGCTTTTCCCTCCCATCTTTGCCTCTGGTTCCTTCCCAACATTCAGGCTTCTACTGAAATATCATTCCCTCAAACACATATCCCCTCAAAATGGCACCTTCCTTATTTTCTACCTTAGCCCCTGTTTGTCTCCATAATACTAATAACGTATTTTATTTATTAAATGCTTCCTGCACTAGAATATAAGTCCAGGAGGTCAGGAACATATCTGTCTTGTTCACTAAGACAATGCCTGGTACACAGTAGGCGCTAAAAAAATACTTGCTGAATGAATGGAGGATGCTGGGGAGCCAACAGAAAAGTGGCAAAGGAATTTCAATGTAGCAAGCCAGGAAGCAGTTAACAGAGCAAATATTAATAAATGTACAAAATTATGAAAATATGTAATAATCTCTGTTGAGTTTTATATATTCATGAATGAAAGTTCTGTAGTACTTTAGGACAGTAAGAATATTTGGAATATTACTAACTTTAATGGTTTTGATATCGGTCATTCTGGCTCTAAATTCTGGCTTTGCCACTTATTAGTGCGGTTATTTTCAACAAGTTACTTAACTTTCTTAAAACTTGTTTCTTCTGTAAAATAGGAACAATGATAGCATCAAAGCAACATGAGATTTAAATGAAATATGTAAAGGCACTAGTCTAGTGCCTGGCACCGCAACGACTCTCAATAAAGGTTAACTAATCATGTACTCCATAGAGAGGGCTTTCTCTCAAGGTGCTTAACATCTCTGGAGCGCGAGATCTCATATACCTGCTCTTTTTGACACTTTTACTCTTTTTCTAATAGTGAACTATTGGCAGTTTCTGATTCATCATGATATTACCCACCATTTTACTTTTTTATGTCACTTCCTTTACTAAAAGCTAGTCTTTCATGAAAACCTATTCATTCTTGCAGTTTTCGCTTTAAACCCCAAGCTTGCTGTGTCTTTCTTGGTAAATGCCGCCAACACCATCCCCCAGAATTTATTACACTGATTGCATGCTAATGCTGGACTTTGGGCATACTTTTAAAAAATGTTTTTTTTTTTAATGTTTATTTTTGAGAGCGACAGAGAGAGCATGAGCAGGAGGGGGAGGGGTAGAGAGAGACACACACACAGAATCTGAAGCAGACTCCAGGCTCTCAGATGTCAACACAGAGCCTGACGGGGCGGGGGGGGGGGGGGGGGGGGGGGGAGGAGAGGCTCGAACCCACAAACCGGGAGATCATGACCTGAGCCGAACTAGGAGGCTCAACCAACTGAGCCACCCAGGCACCCCTGGGCATACTTTTAATGTTGTATTTACTGTAATTGTAATGACTGTGTTTTCCTGGTGTCTCGCCTCTTTCAATAGACTGAGCAAGCTGTAGTATTAACTCCAGCATCCATCCAGTCCTTTAATTCACATACAATAGACGCAGACTGGATGATGAAGCAGGACATCGCGACTTGAACTCCTTTATCTGGCGGTGACGTGACCGTGGATGACGGCTCCGAATCTCCTCCGTCTGTACAATTGGGACGATAACTTGTACGTAGCTGTTAAGGAGAATCCAAGAGACACAATAAGGACCCCTAGCCTGGTGCCAACGTATCGTAGAGGTCCAGGAAGGAAATACTTCGGCCAGCGTTGGCTAGGTAGGTTGGACCACAAGCCAATGAAGAAGGAGAGTCCCACTGCGCAGGTGCATGCAGGAGTGGGTGGGGTGCTGGCTCTTCATACTGCAAGAGCAGTTCCGGGGGCCAGCTAGACCCTGGGGCAGCCGGCGGTCGCGGAACTGACGTCATTGCCGTGCGCTGCCACGTCTGCTCAGCTCCGCGGTAATGGAGGCTGAGGTTGAGTGCTGACGGGCCCGGGCGCTTCCTTTAGCTTTAGCTCTGGCTCTGACTCTGGCACTGACCTGGGGCTGGGGCGGGGGCTGGCAGCCCGAAGCCTGGACACCTTTTCTCAACTTTCCGGGCGGGGACGGCCTGCGGACAAGCAGCTCGTTTGGAGCTCTTCAACGCGGGGAGGGAATTCTCTTGCCTGGGGTCCAGCCTGTAAAGCCGCCGCCTCCTCCCAGGGATCCCGCCACACCGGCCGGGCCTCCTCCATGCGTGAGTATTCCCGCATGTACAGTATGCGCTGTCCGACTGCCCGGCGTGCTTCGGTCCTCTGGGTTGCGCCGCGGGAACCTCTTTGTCGTTTGTCCCCTCTTAGGGGCCAGTCTGTTGAAGTTTGTGGTCTCTTGCCATTTGCCTTCCTTCACTTCATCCCCTTGCCTATTCTATCCCAGTTTTTTGCTTCACACTTTTCTTTCCCTCGTTAACTGAGCAAAGACCAGCAGTCCCTACATCTAGCGGTTTGAATGTTTTGTCTTACCTGGGGTTTCTTAGTCTACCGCCGAAGGCTGTTAGGAATAAGGAACATCGAATCAATCTGCAGTAAAGTTTGAAAACAAGGGTTTTTTCCAGGATTTCGTTTTTAAGTTGTATTATTTAGGAAGTAGATTTTGGTGTACGTATTGGCAGAGCCATGTTTTTGCCGTAAATTGATCAAGATACAGTTTCTTTTCGATGGGGGGGGGCGGTCTTTATCTGTTATTTGCCTTTTAATCCTGCAGTTTCAGTAGTTTTTAAATGATTTCACACCAGTATAGTGGCCATCCACTATAGCTCTTTCTAATATTTACACTCTAACATATGGAGTTACAACTTGAGCAATTCTTTTAAAGACTTAAAAGGCCAACTGGTGTACTTTCATCCATCTTTGTCGGTCCTGACAATCACCTCTGTAGGACAAGGAACACTTTTGAAGAAACAAACTCAGAGGTAAAGTGACTCAGTTACAGTCAGATAATATGTGGCACATCTGATCTCAGAACCCAGATCCCTTGATAACAAAACACAACATTTGGACAGTGGTGATTCTCCTTTATTTCAGGTAGTTCACTGTGAAATATCTGTAATATTGAATTGGAAATGTGTTTGTTAGGTGTTTCTTGTTAACTTCTACCTGATTGTAATATTTTTCATATGACACAAGTCAGCTGACAAAAGACACAAATTGTGACCTACCTAATGCTGACCAGAGCTTAGATCACAACTTAGGCTTCTGACCCATTAGAGTTTGCGTAGTCCTTTCATCAAAGTAAAGTAGGTAATAGACCCTGGGGGAGAATTTATTTGAAAATCTAGTTTTACAAGGCCTACTCATTCAGTTTTTCTGGTTGTTTTGTTACCTTGACTAGTTTAAAAATAGTAAACTGAGGGGCGCCTGGGTGGCTCAGTCTGTTAAGCCGCCGACTTCGGCTCAGGTCATGATCTCGAGGTCCGTGAGTTCGAGCCCCGCGTCGGGTCGGGCTCTGTGCTGACAGCTCAGAGCCTGGAGCCTGTTTCAGATTCTGTGTCTCCCTCTCTCTGACCCTCCCCCATTCATGCTCTGTCTCTCTCTGTCTCAAAAATAAATAAACGTTAAAAAAAAAAATTCTTTTTAAAAATAGTAAACTGATGTTTAAATGTCTTTTCTTTTGTTCAGAGTTGAAACAGGTTGACAGCCATTAACCTGGATTGCAACTACAGGTGGCACTGGAAGCAGATTGGTTCCCGGACATGCCCGGTGGAAGGAGGGGCCCTAGTCGGCAGCAGCTAAGCCGTACAGCTTTACCTTCTTTACAGACTTTGGTTGGTGGGGGCTGTGGCAATGGAACAGGCCTGAGAAACAGGTAAAGAAGAAATAAGACTATGCATAATTTGTAATATCCTATGATCAGTATGACAGCAGTCATCATGCTATTGTGATAATTTGCTTATCAAGATTATTTGTAGCAATCCTGCCCTTGAAGATTGAAAGATCAGTATTTCAGAGTACTTTGGAGTGGAAAGTTGTGATATGGGGCCCACAAAGTGAAAGTAGTCCTGTTCTTACAGCTGATAATTCAAATTCTAGTCATCATCTTTTTTAGCCATTAAAAGAAGGGAGAAGTGAATTTAAAGTATAAGACAAATGTGGTTGTTTAACTACTTACTAACATTCTTTTTTTGGACAGGGGAGGACAAATTAAAACTGACAGTTAATGTGAAATTCTAAAACTGTAAGTCATATTCTATCAAGGATCTTACAAATTATTTTCTTCAAAAAATTGTTTGAAATGAATAAACTATCAATTGTAACCCAAACATTGTAAGACTTATGTTGTATGAGAGTAAAGAGTTTGGCCTTTTTAATGGAAATTTATCTTTGTTCCTAATTTTCAGAAGTTAGGATGGATTATTTCTAATCTTATCCAGGGTAACTCACTTCATGAGGAGTTTCAGTCATATAGCAGTGGAAAGAGATGGCTTTTACTTTATCAAGTGTTTGATCAAGATAACTTTTGTCACGTAATTTCTGCTTCCTTTCTAAATAGAGTTTTCTCTTGCTTGGATTCTAGTTTTCAGTATTACTAGCAATCTGGACTCTTGTTGCCTTTTCAGCCTTCCTGATGTTTTCTGTGCACTTCTCTCTTCCTGGCACTTTTTATGGCTTGAAAAATCACTAAAACTATTATTGAATTATGTTGTGACACTTTTACCTAGAGAGGTTATTTTGGAAGGTGGTTCTGTATTTGTTTCTTGATGGGAAAGAAGCAGCCTAGAATAAGTTATTACATACCACCTAGAAAGGATTATAAGAAATATGGATAATAGCAGTGGTAGGTGGCCTAGAAAATAGTTTTAGGAAGAATGTGTACAAAGTAAGACAGAATCCAGACTAGAGAACTCACTTCTGGAGTGTCTGTAGAGTACTAATAGATAATTGCTTAAGTGTGATATAATTTTGGATGATATATTTGATTCTGCAAGATACAGGTCAGCTGGAGAAGAGAACATTTGCCTGTATTTGGTAGGTGTTTGTGGCCTGATTGGTTAAGTTAAACTTGAGAATGTCAAGGAGCTAGTTGGGTGACACAATCAAGATTGAAATCCAGGGGCACTTGGGTAGCTCAGTTGGTTAAGCATTAGACTTCAGCTCAGATCATGATCTCATGATCTCATGGTTCATGAGTTCGAGCCCCACATCAGGCTCTGCAATAGCGCAGAGCCCTACTGTGTCTCCATCCCTCTCTTTCTGCCCCTCCCCTACTTGTGCACGTGCGCTTTCTCTCTCTCTCTCTCTGTCTCTCTCTGTCTCTCTCTGTCTTAAAAATGAACGTTAAAAAAAAGTAAAGGTTGAATTCTGTAGTTCCCTGTCCTCCTTTTTTCTTATGGGGAGCAGGAATTTTTGTTCATAGGAAAAGTGCTTCAATGATTGCCTTCTAAAGAAGAAGGATATGCTGTGAATTTCTGAGTTTCCTGGAGAGCTTTTAGTTGAAGGAGAATCTTATTTGAGAAAGACTAAGAGTGATTTTTTTTCTTTGTTTTATCCTTGCTTATACTTTGTTATGTCCAAATGATCACTGCTTTCTCCATCCCTTCTAATTCTTCTTTATTCCTTGGAATCTTTCTTGCTGTATCCATATGCTTAGCTAAAACCTTGGTAAAAACCTTGGGTGTTAAGTCTCTAATGAGCCTTCCTGATAGACAGCATTTCACATGTGTTGTCACAGGTAGTTGCTCAAGGATTTAAGTGGCTCCTAAATGACTCCACTGAAAAGGACTCTTGGAAGTTTGCACCTGGTTTCCTCCAAACTTTACCCCATGTACCTATTCCCTCTGCTGATTTTGATTTGTATCCTTTTGTTGTAATAAATCTTAGCTGTGAACATAACTATATGCCAAGCCCTTTGAATTTTCCTAGTGAACCTCAAGCCTGGGCATGATTTAGGGACCTGTAGCATAATTTGAAAGAGAATATTCTATGTTAACATTGAAAATAATTCTTTAAAGAATTCTATTCTAACTCTTGTATTACAGGTGAAGAAACTGAGGCTCAAGAATATAAAGTTACTTTCTCAAAGACTACAGCTGGTCTGTTTAGACTAGGACTACCCACAGTGTATCTCAGACATTTGTGTTATTTTGCTTTTTTCGCATCTATTTTTATATCCTGTTAGAAAAATAATACTTTTATTATTATTTAATAATACTGTTTATAATACTATTATTTAATCATACTATTATTATTTTATTACTCTGACTAATTTTTTGAGATGTAGAGACAAAGTCTGTTTATTTTAGCTGCCTTTTTTTAAGAACTTTGATCTTACCTCCTCTTAAGTTTTCAAATTAGAATAAAACTCTTTTTCCCCTCAGATGCTCTACATCACTTTATTTGACCTTTGTCTCTTTGTTTTTTGAAGTATAATAGCCAAGGCTGTATAGAATATCACAAGTGTAGATCTTCTGCACTTTGTTTTGAATATTTCTTGAAGCCCAGCATTTTATTGAATTTGTTAACTGCAGAAGCACATTTGTCTTCTTTACTTGGGAAAAACTGTCAGAACCTTTTTAACCTTTAAATAATAGCAAATAATTTAGCATGATTTCTCCTTTCATGTATTTTTGACTGAAGAAGAATAAGAATTTTCAGCATGTTCCAGAGTAGAGGCTCTTAAGCTTGTAACTTCTCATCAGAATTTATTTCCTTATCTCATTGATTATTAACTGGGGAGAGGGAATGGCTTGGCTGTTGGCATTAATCCCCTTCATTCAAGTCTACCAACTTGTACAATTGCACACCTTTCACATTTTATTCTGTGTTGAGTGCACCTCTTGTGCAGTGGCCCATGTCCCATAACACACCGGAGGGCTATGGTATGATAATTATGGGTTTATGATTGAGCAGGTAAGGTTATGAGACCTACTGGTAATTCACAACCTACTCATTGGTAAGCTTGTTCTATTGGAGTATGCTCTGGGAATGAGAGGAAGAAACTTTTACAGTTTTTACCTACCCTCCCCCCATTCCTGTTCTTCCCTTCTAGCTCTTCTGAGATTCTGCCATGGTATTCTTAACTGTTGAGAATGAGCAGAGTTCATATTCCCATGAGTCACTTAAAGTACTGTAAATGTCACATACTAATGCTACAATTCTATATTTGGAAATCTTAGAGTAGAACAGCAATGCTGATATTGTTCCCTCTCTAGAATATTCTTTGGAAATATCTGAACCGAGCCTCTTTTCCTTGGTGTGTAAACAAAAGTAGACCTTAAATCTCTGTAACTATTCCCAGGCATATAAACAATTGAAAAGTTTATTCCTTACCGCGCCCCCCCTCGACCCCATCTTATCATTTTAGATAGCCCAGCTATTTCTGACCTATAAAAAATCCGGAAGGAAAGAACAGCAAGAAGATGGGGATTAAAATCTCCATATTTTAATTTGTGTTTTAAAAGATACCTCTTTTGTGACTATATATTAGTCTGCTGTCTTCTCAACATAAAAGTATATATGTGCAGTGAACTAGGAAAAGTACAGTCTCTGTTCTTAAGATTATGATTTAATAGACAAAGCATAGATGTATACAAAAATAATGTAACAGTAATGGAAAGTACAATAATAAAGGCATAATTTAGGTATAATGGTGGCACAGAGGTGAGGTGAATTGGTTTTGACTGAGTGAGTCATAGTAAGCTTCACGGAGGATATGCTTGATCATTTAAAGAAAGTCCTAAAGGGGGCGCCTGGGTAGCTCAGTCGGTTGACCTCTGACTTCGGCTTAGGTCATGATCTCGCAGTTGACGAGTTCGAGCCCCATTTTATGATCTCATGGTTTGTGGGTTTTAGCCCCATGTCAGGCTCTGTGCTGACAGCTCAGAGCCTGGAGCCTGCTTCAGATTCTGTGTCTCCCTCTCTGCCCCTCCCCTGCTCATGCTTTGTCTCTCTCCATCTCAAAAATAAATAAACATTTAAAAAAATTAAAAAAAAAAGTCTTGAAGCATTTTGTCAGTAAATGTGTAAGTGAGAGGTTAAGGAAGGTGGTTTGGAATGGTATTGCTGGTGAAAGGAATAGCATGTACAAAAGAATAGCATGTATGTTCACAGACAGCAAATAGCATGGGTATTCTATAGGTTGCATATGGAGGCGTGATAAGAGATGAGGCTAATCTGTTAAGCAGAGAGCCTCATAGGACATACTGAAAATTTCTGGATATTATCCTGTTGGCAGTAGAGAGCCATTAAAGAGTTTTAGGTAAGACAGTAACACTATCAATTTCACTTTAGAAAGATCTCTGAAGGCAGGTTGGAGAATTTGATAGAGTTAATTTTAAGGAGATTACTTCAATAGTTTAGGTAAAAAATGGTAACTGCTTGAACTAAGGTATTGGGTTTAGAGAGGAGGGTACAGTGTAGAAAAAGTTTTATAAAGTAGAATATATAAGATTTAGAGAGTGATTAGGTATGGAGAGGCAGAGGAAAGTTCTAATATGACTCCCAAGTTTCTGATTTTGGCAGCTACTGAGTGGGCCATGAACTAGGATCAAGACTATAGGAGGAAGAACACAGCAATGTCCAGTAGATAGCATGATAACATGGGTCCGAAACTCAGCGGTGAGCTCTATGGGGAAAAATTTTAGTTTTCAGCACATTGGAGATCATGGAAGCTGTGGCCACATGTTAGATCACTGAGAGAGTGTGCATAGAGGGAGAGACAAGTAGGACATCCTAGGAGAGAGTTTGGGGGAAGGCCAACAGCTAAAAGGTTAATGGGGAAGGAAGCAGGGTCCTTTTATGCTCTATAACTCTGAAAGCTGTCACCATTTGAGTTAACCGTAGTTTTCTTTTTCAGGAATGGTAGTGCTATTGGCCTTCCGGTCCCACCTATCACAGCCTTAATCACCCCAGGTCCTGTTCGTCATTGCCAAATTCCTGATTTGCCTGTGGATGGGAGCCTGCTCTTTGAATTTCTCTTTTTCATCTACCTGCTGGTTGCTCTGTTCATCCAATACATCAATATCTACAAAACAGTGTGGTGGTATCCTTACAATCATCCTGCTTCTTGTACTTCACTGGTAAGTCTTAATAGGACTTTATGTGACTTAACCAAGAAACTAGTGGAAAGCCTATGTGTACAAATTACTTGTCTTAATAATTTTTCTTTCAATAAAATGTTTTTCTGTTAAACCACAGATTACTTTAAAAACTAATCTCATAAGATTGTTAAAATATAAATATCTGTCTTTGGTCCTTGACCAGACAAAGTAAAAATATAAATGAAATATAAATGAAAATACAAAAAACATTTAAATAATTCGTTACAATAATATCAAGGAAAAGTTTTGATACTTAGCTTTCTTTACACTGTCTTAAATTTGTTGGATATTTAAAGTGCCAATATGATTAAATTCTAGGAAATTTATCTTTTTAATGGCTATTTTAGGATAATGGCTGCTTCTATAACAGATAAACCTAAAATTGTATAATGCTTCAAACACGTAATATCTGAGGCAGTTGTTTTGGTTCACAGGATTAGCATGCTTCCATGTGGTCAGTCAGGGGACCCAGATGGAGACTCTTCTGTCTTCCAGTATGTGGCTTCCAAGGTGGCTGTGGTCCATCTCCATCAGCCAGAAAGGGGAAAGAGCATAGGGAAGTATGAAGGAGAGTTTCTTGTGGGCCAGGCTCACATCATTGTCACATGCTTCCACTCCTAACTGCAAGGAGGCTAGAAACTATAATCCTTTCATAGGTTTTATTGTTATGGTGAATAAAATTGGGCTCTGTTACAAAAATAAAATGGAGACAAAGACTATCTTTGCTGAAGTATGTCAGAATATATTGTAGGTTTCTTCTGTGATCTTTCCATTTCTCTAGGAGAGCTGGGACAATCTCAGTGCAGAGAAGGTTCTCCATAGATGGGTATATAAACTAACAAGTAAGGGTGCTCAGGTTACTTGATAGGTAAGTGGTTGGCAGTGGCAGATTTGGGTGGGTAGTGAAGATACACTCTAGGAGAAAGAAGACTATTGTGCTGGGTAGTTTATGTATCTGGGACTTATCAAGATTAGCAACCTTCCTTGGCCTGGTAAACATAGGACTCAAATGTGGACCAAAATCTTCAAAATGATATGGGAACGGAAAAAACATTAAACAAAACAAAACAAAACTTGTATCATTTGGTTGTTCCTGGAATTAACTATTAAGAATTTTCTTTCCGGGGACTCTGGGTGGCTCAGTTGGTTAAGTGACTGACTCTTGGTTTCAACTTAGGTCATAATCTCATGGTTTGTGAATTTGAGCCCTGCATGAGGCTCCACACTGAAGCCCTGCTTGGGATTGATTCATTCTCTCTCTCTCTCTCTCTCTCTCTCTCTCTCTCTCTCTCTCTCTCCCCCCCCCTTCCTTTCCCCCCCCCCCCCCCCCCCCGTCTTTCTCTCTTTACTCCTTCCCCACTCATCCTCGCTGTCTCTCAAAATAAGTAAACTTTAAAAAAAAGAATTTTCGGGTCACCTGGGTAGCTCGGTTGGTTAACCATCCAAGTTCGACTCAGGTCATTATCTCCCGGTTCATGGGTTTAAGCCCTATGTTGGGCTCTTCGCTGATAGCTCAGAGCCTGGAGCCTGCTTCGGATTCTATGTCTCCTCTCTTCTCTCCTGTCTGTCTGTCTGTCTGTCTCTCTCTCTCTCAAAAATAAATAAATATTAAAAAAAAATTTCTTTGCATATTGATGATACACCTACTTAATACCAAGTAAGAGAATTTTGGTTTATTTAAGAATTGTACCGATTTGGCACAGCTCTCGTGAGCTCACTTGCTCTTACATATCAAGAGTGTACTTTGTGTTTTAATAAACTTTCCTGCTTGTGTTATTCCAAAAAAAAAAGAACAAAAACAAAAAAAAAACTTGTAATGATTCAGTGCCAAATTGTGTGCTTTTTTTTTTTTTAATAGCCTTTTCTCCTGGATTATGAATTTATTGAGTGCAGGAACTGTACTTTACCCTTCTTTGGCCATGTTGTTGTAAAATGAAGAGGTTGGACTAGATGATCTTTAAGGCTTCTTCCAGCTATGTAGCTCTTTAAGTAAATTCCTCACTATCTTAACGATGACATTGACAAACATTCATTGCTTACTATTCTTTGCAAGTATTATCTTATTTACTCCTTCTAAAAACAGGTACTACTGTCTGGTTTTTATTTTATAAATGAGGAATATGAGATCTAAAGATTGCAAAGCTGGCTCGAAATCACAGTAGTGACAGAATGAGTGCTCACTCAATGCTATGCTTTACTTTTTGTATTTATTCTGTATTTACTCCATAAGTACTTGCTGGGTAGTTCATTATTCAGTTTTCACTTTGCCATTCCATGGAAACTTCTCAGTTGTTAAATTCGTAAGCTGATCAAAGAACTCTTCTCTCAGTCAAATGTTTCTGGCAAGAGTTCTTTTAAAAGTCCCCTACAAATGTTGCCTTGCAACAAAGGGAGCCAGTGCTCCTGTCATAATCAGGAAGCTACTACTATAGCTGCTGAGTCCAGAATTATGCTTCTTTTGCTCTGACTCATAACAACAAAAATTAATGCCTTTTACCCTGCCCCATTTCACTCATTTCTGAATTCAGATTTTATGTAATGCTTATGGTTGGCAGAAACTAAGTCAAATCTAGAACTTCAGTTGTAAGAAAGTCTGGAAATGTAGTTTTTAGCTTTCTGGTCTGTGCAGTAGAGGAAAGCACACTTAAAGCAGGTTATTCTGTGGATTGGCTCACTTATCTGCCATATATGGTCCTAGCTCACACAAAACTTAAAGTTCACTTGTGACGCAAAGAATAACATCTGTAGAACAGCAAGTAAGATTTTAGTCCATCCATCTGAAAGGGGCCTGAATCAGTGAGCTGTTCAAAGATGAATGGGCTCCAGAGACCTAGTTACTTCCTGTGACTGAAGGTATTCAAACATAGCAGATGGCTATGTGACTGGGATGCTCTAGAAGGGACTTAGATCTCAACTAGTGGTCTTTTTTTATTATGTGTGTCTGACTCAGAAATTTGTCAGACTTATATATTAAGTTTTTCTTTTTCCATTTCAAAATCTTAATAATTATCTAAAAGAAAATGTAGACCCCCTGAATAAGTAAAGTATTGTTCTAGCTATCAAGACATTAGATGAGTAAATTTTAACCCTAAGAAACATAAAAGCTAGAAGTAGCATAGTAAACTATTCAGAATAGTCAGGAGTGAAGGGTGATTAATCAGATATTCTGGTTTACAGGATTACCAGTTTTTGGTGATTCAGAATATAACAAAATTTGCTTAACAATATGATACATTAGGCACTTAAATCTTTTGATACAAAAATGTCTTAGATGGACTGGTGATAGTCCATAAATAAGACCATAAATAAGACCCTCAAACATTAGGTAGGGGTTGTAGTAAATTTGTTTGCATTATTTTGGAGGAGTGGGGTAAGCAAGAAGGAGTCTCAAAGCTAAGAGGGTATAGGGGTACCTGGGTGGCTCAGTCGGTTAGATGTCCAACTCTGATTTTGGCTCAGGTTGTAATCTCAGGGTTCATGGGATCAAGCCCCATGTCCGGCTCTGCGCTTACAGTGCAGAGCCTGCTTGGGGTTCTCTCTCCCTCTCTCTGTGCCTGTGTGTGTGCTCTCTCTCTCAAAAATAAATAAATGTTTAAAAAAAAAAAAAAAAGCTAAGGGGCGCCTGGGTGGCCCAGTTGGCTGGACATCCAGCTTCGGCTCAGGTCATGATCATATGACTTGTAGGTTCGGGCCCTGTGTCGCGCTCTGTGCTGATGGCTCAGAGCCTGGATCCTGCTTCAGATTCTGAGTTTCCATCTCTCTCTGCCCCTCTCCCGCTCACGTTCTGTCTTTCTCTCTCAAACTTTAAAAAATTTCTTTTAAATATGGGGGACCTGGGTGGCTCAGTCGGTTAAGCGTCCGACTTCAGCTCGAGTCCTGATCTCACAGTTCGTGAGTTCCAACTGTGAGTTCAAGCCCAGCATCAGGCTCTATGCTGACAGTGCAGAGCCTGGAGCCTGCTTCAGATTCTGTGTCTCCCTCTCTCTCTCTGCCCCTTGCCTGCTCACACTCTGTCTCTCTGTCCCTCAAAAAAAATAAACATTAAAAAAATTTTTTAAATAATATATGTAAACTCAATCTTTTGTTGCTCATTACCTCATTCCAGCCCTCTTGCTGATTTTCAGACCCATCAGGCATATATATTCCTGTCTTAGGGCTTCTGTGATTGCTTTTCCCTCTTCCTGGTGCTCTCTGCCCTCAGCTCTTGTCGTGGGTGATGCTTTTTTGTCATTCAGCTCCCAATCCAAATGCCACAGTCTCAGAGATGTCCTCCCTAACCAACAATTTAAGTTGACTCTGCACCTCTCATCCCAGTTATTATTTATCACGGTCTTATTTCTTGGGAGCAGTTATAACTGTCTAAAATGCTTTTGCTTGTTAGCTTGTCATTGCCCTTACACTTAAACAAATTTATGAAAGATATGGCTTTAGCTGCTGTAACAGGGTGGCTAAAGCAGAATAGAACTTTATTTCCTTATGAAATAAGAATTAAGCAGGTGAGGGGCATCTGGGTGGTTCAGTCAGTAGAGCGTCAGCTCTTGGTTTTGGCTCAGGTTACAATCTCACAGTTTGTGGGATCAAGCCCCACATTGGGCTCTGCACTGACAGAGCAGAGCCTACTTGGGATTCTCTCTCTCTCTCTCTCTCTCTCTCTCTCTCTCTCTCTGCCCCTCCCCTGCTTATGATCTCTCATGCTCTCTTTCTCAAAATAAATTAAAAAAAAAAAAATTAAGTAGGTGATATGCCAGTGTGGCACCTCTTTGTTTCTGTTGCTCTGCCAGCTCCAACATGCTTCTTCCAAATCATAGTCCAAGATAGCTACTCTGACTCCTGTCAGCACATATGTCCAGCAGGAAGGAGGAAAGGAGAAAGACACCTCTTTCCTTTAAGGGCATGGCTTGGAAGTTATATATATCACTTCGTTCACATCCCTTAGCTATAAGTAGTTTTTGCAAGGGAGGCATGGAAATAAACCTGTAGTTAGCTAGGAGTCAGTGCCCACTTAAATTTGACTATGATGGCAGAAGAGACAACTAGTAATCTCTGCTATCCCCTTTGCCTCTCACAGCACAATAAAAAGTAAGATCCAGGAGAGCAGGAACCTTGTCTGTCATTCTTCAGCAGTGTATCGTCAGTATCAAGAAGAGTACTTGGAGCACATTGTGGGTGCCCAGAACATATTTACTGACTGAATTAAGAAATTCAGCTTTTGAAGAAGGACTGTGGAAAGCTATTGACCTTTTGACCATCAAGATGAAAATACATCCCAGTTTTGTTTGTTGCTAATGATGTTTCATTTTGCTTATTATTTATATAGGCTTAGAATTAGAAGGAACCATATGCAACATCTAGATAATGCTGTCATTTCTTAGGAAGAAGAGATCAAATAGAGGACACGTTGTTAAATCAAGTTAAAGAGAAAGACCAAAGTGAATATAATTGATATATCAGCCAGGAGGGAGTTTAGGTTAGTAGATGCCCAATTAGATTAATATAAGCTTGCATAGAGAGACCAAAAATATTAACTCCTGAACGCTAAGAGTTCCATCTCATCCATTACATTTAACACTTATAAATATGGCATTTTAAATAAATTATTCTTGCTATAATTCTGCAGGTTGTCACTTTTTAACTCAAAGCTATAGTCTTTTCCTTTCAACACAGTAAACTTTCAAAGAAAGGAGAGGAATACATTCCAGATAGTTTAAAATAGTGTTTGTAAAGTTAAAGCAGTTTTTCATGAAAGGAGAAATAGAAGGTAGGTAGTCTCTTCAAGAGCTTTTAAATTCTTGTGGTCTGTATATGTAAGGTGATGTAAGGAAGATCTTTTGAGGGGGCAAACATTTTGGTGTAATATTTGCAGCCAGATATACATATTTCTTTCTGATGCAGTGATTTGTTTCTCTTAACAGAATTTTCATCTCATTGATTACCACCTGGCAGCATTCATCACAGTGATGCTTGCAAGGAGGCTTGTATGGGCCCTCATCTCAGAGGTAACAGCTCTAGAACACTATATTTTATCACTTGGAGCTAGATTAGTTACTAAGATGGATTCAAGCTGAATATGTGACGTGTCCAAATATAATTGACTACAATTACAAATTAATTTCTTTACTTCCACATGAGTTGTGCTAGTTATTTTTAAAAGGTTTTCCTACAATATGTTTAAAATTCAGTGTCCTGTGTTCAAGAGAATGGTTATAAATCTCTTTAGTTTGATAGGAGCTTATTTATAGTTTCCAACTTCTTCAATATAATCTTTCTTATTTTAGTAGTTATAGTAAGAATAGGATGAATTTTAAATAACTATTGATACGAAGAGTTATATATAAATGAACAGTTGCATCTAAAACTTTGTTTTAGGTAACATTTACTTGAAGTTATATACCATTTTTGGAGTTGCTAGCAAGAGATACTTGTTTGAGTTTATTAAAACTTGGAATTTTAAAATGACAACATCCAAATTTGCATAAGACTAATATTAAAGATTAGAATCTTAATGGGCAATAGAGGAAAGACTTGGGACGTTAATGTCTTTTTTAAATTACATGTTGTTGATATAAATGGCCATTGGTAATTATTCTTTAATATATTTGTAAACTCCAGTGAAGGAGGTAAAATGTGTTCTCTTAAGATTTTGTTATCTTATGCCCTATAAATGATTATGAAAACAAAAACAAAAAATCTTAACTTAGCTAAAGTGACTAAGAATTTTAATTTTGGAGTTTATAATTTAATGTATAGTTTTAAGTAAATAGTTACTATAATTACAGATAACTGAGAGTCAACTTTTTTCCTTCCAAAACATGCATGTTTTGTCTTTGTGTCTATAAGCTCTGATTTTCAGGAACCTTATTTCTTGTGAGCACAGAGTAAGTGCAGATGTTAAGTCATAACCTGAAAGGCATTTGAAATGAACCAAAAGTAGGATTCCCTGTTTTTTCACAGCGGGAAAGCCTGTCTAAAACCTTTTCTCCCAGGTTCGTTATTTAGATCATGAAAATAGATGCTTGCCTTTGGATATATTAAAATCTGTTCTTTCTTTAGAGGAACTCAGTGGAGTTTTATGCTTTTATCTGTGAAAACTGGCAGGATTTTGTTTCATCTCTTCAATTACTTAGAAATGGTACTGTTTATGCCAAATTAGTATGTCCAGCTAATGTGTAAATTCCTTCATGACTGAGGTTTCTACCTTGGAGCTCCAAGGGCTATAACTTGACCTACTCTGTTGTTTCTTTTGCTAATGGCTTAACAGTAGCTTAACAATTTTTGCATGATCTTAGTTGGAAAGTGTTTAGCTGTTTTCTAAAGAAACCTGCAATTCTTACAGAGATCAAAATACTTAAATTTAAAAAGATTTCTGGTCAAAGACTTAAATCTGTAAGTTAAAGTCCATGAGAAAGAATTAAAGAATGTTTAAATAGTTGTGGGATATGTACATAATGGAATAGCACACAGCCATTAAAAAGATGAAAATGTACTGACCACTAAGATATTAAGTGAAAAAAACAAAGTACAGAACAGTGTTTAAAATAAGGCAGGTGGAAGGAACAAAATACACCTGCTTATATATGAATAAATTATCTGTAGAAGGACATACGAACTAATAATGGACTGCCTAGTTATGTCTGGGAACAAGACCACTAGGAGGGAAATTTCACTACAAACACTATTACACATTTTGTATTTTGAGCACTGATTATATTACCTATTCAGAAATTAAAAATAAGAGCTGTATAGTGATTCTTTTCCTTAAAAAAAGCTAAATTAGATAAGAACCATCATCTCTCCTTCCTTCCATTAAAATGTTTACATTCTTTTTTCTTTTCTTTTTTTTTTTTTTTTTTTTTTTTTTTTTTTTTTTTTTTTTGCTTAAATCAGAAAGTATCCCTACCTTCAGAAAGACCATTTTTAAGGAGAGGCTGGAGGTAATTAATTCAGAAAGCTAAATACTATTCTTGGAGGAATACCTCCCAACTAGATAAGACTGTTCATTCATCTCCAGGCCAATTCTACTTCTCTATTTGCTCCACAAGACCAAAAAGTTATTCAGCTATTCTTCTACCAACCTGAGGCAACTCCCTTTTTAAAAAATTATTTTTGTAAATAGGAAAATAGCATATTTTACTGAAAAAAATTGGAAAACACTAAAATATAAAGCAGGAAAAAATGGTAACTTACAATCTCATTATTGAGAAGACCATATTTTCGTATATTTCCTAATCTTTATTTGTATATATACTGTACTTCTCAATTAACATAATATTAGGAATATTTTTCTACTCTTTACCTGGCTTGTTTTTGCTTATTCTTTAGATCTCAGCTGAAATATCACTTCCTCAGAAAGCTTTCCCTCAAAAAAAAAAAAAAAAAAGAAGAAAGCTTTCCCAATGATTAGGGGTCTCTTGTTATTTGCTCTCCTTAACAGCCTACTCTTTTCCTGTAGCACTTATACCACAATTATAAAAATAATTATTTTGTGTAAATATCAATTGTCTTTTTTATTTCGGCAGCCTCATAAAGACAGAAGTCTTATTTGTCTTGGTTATTACTGTGTCCCTAGGGCCTGATACAGTATCTGTCATACATAACATAGTGGTTAAGAGCTTGGACTTTGGAATAAGGCAAAAATGATAAATACATCCAAGCTCTGCTACTCTGGTGACATTGGTCAGATACAGCCTTTAAATTTTGAAAATGGAGGCAATGGCATAATTCCAGCAGCTTTGACACGTGAGGTACATTGGCATGAGGTATATATCAGGGTAGTAATACACAATTATTTGCCCTGCTGTGACTGAGAACAGTTTGAACCTTCTCCATAGTTTGAGGCTTAGGGTATTAATTCACCTGCTTCTTTGCATTTATAAGTAACTATATAAATATTATATATTGCATGTATATTATATATGCTATGTAGTATGTTGGGTAAACTAAGAAACGGATATATGAAGGACCTGAAAGTCTCTTTATTCCCTCCCATTGCTATTGACCCCACATAATTTTTTTCTTCTTTCTGTATTCTGACACTGCTGTTTTGAGGTTGTAGGAATCTACCATTTTCCCCTGCATTTTGCTCATTCTCTTCTTACTAGTTCATTGTAAAAGAAAATAACATTGTAAAACTTCATGTTTAGATAAGTACGCTTTCTTACTGTATTTAATCAGTTTTTAAAATGTGAGATTAAGAACAAATATTTGAATAGCTGTGATATAAAGAAGTGGAAGTGATTGTACATTACTTCCATGTTTGCAAAAGTCAAAAAAAGAAAGTTTTATTTACATAGGGATTTGTCAGAGAAGGTCTGATTATTTTCTGAATCTTCAGTAATTTATTACACATTAATTCAGCAAATAGATTGGGGGGAAGCCTGCAAGAAAAATGGAAGTGTTGTTACTCCTGTTGAGGTCATTACAGTTTAATCTGAAGTCAGATAAATTAATGGTTCAATATCTTTATGTACATAAAAATCACCTGGTAGATTATTAAAATACAGGTTCCTTCACTTACAGCTTTGTTCTCTATCTGTAAGGAAAGGCAGTAGGAATTTGCAAGTTCAGTAAGTAGCCCAAGTAACTCTGATGAATGTGGCTTTCATACTTTGAGAAGCCCTAATGTAAACAAATTAGACAATGTCATAAGAACTTAAAGAACCAAGAAATTTCCTGGAGAGGTCTGAATCTTTAAAAATGAGGAAGGTAAGTGGGATGAGACAGTTTTTCTCCCACCACCCCCGCCCCCTTTTTTTGGTCACAGATTTCCACTAAATCTACTAATTCCTTACTTGAGTCATATTGCTTTTGAATAAGGCCATTTATAAAATGTTCCTTTTGGTGGTTCCAAACTTCCAGGCCACTAAGGCGGGTGCGGCATC
This sequence comes from Neofelis nebulosa, assembly GCF_028018385.1. NCBI lineage: Eukaryota > Metazoa > Chordata > Mammalia > Carnivora > Felidae > Neofelis > Neofelis nebulosa. The sequence goes on from NC_080786.1 coordinate 93,944,957, forward strand.
TATGATTCACTACATGGTTCTGATATCAGCTCGTTTGGTGCTACTTACTTTATGTGGATGGGTACTTTGTTGGACCCTCGTCAATCTCTTCCGAAGCCATTCAGTGCTCAATCTCCTTTTCCTTGGCTACCCGTGAGTACTCCAGTTTTACCGTTGTATTAGTAAGTTTTTAAAGAAATAATTTGGGTCAAGCAAACAGTAGTATAAAAGTGAGGAAAAGGAAATTCTTCGAATATAAACCAAAAGTTTACAAAATTGGAAAGATGAGTGGATAGGGTGACCATATAATTTATTTTCGACACTAGGACACAATTGGAGCAATAGGCTTAAACCAGGACTGTCCCAAGAAACTTGAGAGGTATGCTATTCTACCAGTGGAGAATATTTTAATTGGCTGTCTTCACCAAATAAAGGGACCTGGTACAGCCTGTATTGACACAAATGATGGGTAGTGTTAGTTGAATGGACTGGCTCAACCAGTCTTACTCTTTTGGTCAAAGTACTTTGATATTTGGGTTCATGTAACAAATATGCTGTACTCATGCCCTATAGACTTACCTTTTTTGACCAGCATTTTATTATGGAAACTTAAAAAAAATTTTTTTTAATGTTTGTTTATTTTTGAGAGAGAGACAGATCATGAGCTGGGGAGGGGCAGAGAGAGAGGGAGACACAGAATCCAAAGCAGGCTCCAGGCTCTGAGCTGTCACCACAGAGCCAGATGTGGGGCTCAAACTCACGAACTGCGAGATCATGACCTGAGCCAAAGTCGGACGCTTAACTGACTGAACCACCCAGGCGCCCTGTGGAAATTTTAAACACGTGAGGTTGAAAGAATTTTTCAGCAAACACCTGTGCAACCACATCTAAATTTCACCCATTAATGTTTTACTATCATTGCATAACACATAACTGTCCAACATTCCTCTGTCCATCTATCAGTCCACCTTGTTTTTGATGCATTTCAAAGTTAAGTTGCAGACCTCAGTTCACTTCTTCCAAAATATGTCAGCCTATGCATAGCAGTCACTAGAGTTTGATATTTGTTTACAGTTTTTCTTTTGAGGTAAAATTAATACATAAAATTCACAAATCTTGTGTACATTTGCTGAGTTTTGATAAATGCATACACTTATAAGTCAGATCTGTGTCCCAATATAGTACATGACCATTATTCTAGAGGTTCCTTCATGCCTCTTTCCAAACACCACCAACCACTTCCCAGAGGTAATCACTGTTTTAATTTTTTTTCCACCATAGATTAGTTTGCCTGTTCTAGAATTTCATATAAATGGAATTATACTGGATATACACTTTTGTGTAAAGCTTCTCTCAGCATATTGTTTTTGAGATTTATCCATGTGGTTACATATATCAGTAACACTTCATTGTATGAATATACTACAGTTTGTTTATTCTCCTACTATTGAATATTTGGATTGTTTCCAGTTTGGGGATATTACTAAGAATAAAACTGTTAGGCACATTCTTACACAAGTCTTTTTGTGAAGAAATGTTTTCATTCTCTTGAGAGAAATATCTAAGAGAGGCCTTGCTAGGCCATAAGGTAGGAGTATGTTTAGTTTTATAAGAATCTACCAGACCTCTTCACAAAGACGTTGTATCCTTTTACCCCCCACCAATTCTATAAGAATTCTAGTTGCGCCACACATTTGTTAGCATTTGATGTTTTCTGTTTTTAAAGTTTATTTATTTATTTTGAGTGAGAGAGAGCATTCATGTGTGCGTGAGCAAGGGAGGGGCAGAGAGGAAGAGAGAGAATCCCAAGCAGGCTTCATGCTGTTAGCATGGAGCTAGATGCAGGGCTTGATCCCAGTAACCGTGAGATCATGACGTGAGTCAAAGTCAAGAGTTGTACACCCGACCAACTAAGCCACCCAGGCATCCCTGGTGTTTTTAAAATTTTAGCCATTCTGATCAATGTATAGTTGCAACTTACTGTACGTGTTGGCTTTTTAAACTGTTTTGCATAGTATAACTTCTATGCCTTGGGCCAATACTTTCTTCATTGGATGTTAATGGATAGCTGTCATTCTTTGAGCTGTTCTGTGCTAAGTGCTAGGCTAGGTGTTTATAAACATCACCTCATGAAATCATACCATAACTCAGGAGGCAGTGTATTTAGTCCGCCATAACGGATGCAAAGTATTCGGGGCTTTAAAAAGTTAGACGTTTATTTCTGTACAGTATGTGTGTAAATCATATTGGATAGCTGTGGCAGCTAGCTCCATGGTGTTGGGACCTAAGCTCCTGCTATCTTTTTTACTCCACACTCCCTAGCAGGATAGATTGTAAAGGACTTTGGAAATTTGCAGCTGTATCTGATCTAAAAATTCTATTGCAATGGAAGAACAGGAGCACAGTGGCTGTTGGCAGACAGCAGGGTTTGCCACAGGTAAAGACAGATTAAGAGTCTAAAATAAACTTATCCGTGGTCAGACAGTTAGTGAGAAAGACTCTGGCCTTTTTGATTTCAGAGCTCTTGTCTGCATCATTACTCTGTAATCAGTAGTTCTCAAAGTGTGGTTTCCAGAACCAGCAGCATTAGCATCAGCTGGAAAGTTTTTAGAAATAGAAATTCTCAGAATCTGCCCCAAATCTACTGAAACAGAAACTTCGGAAAGTAGGACCCAGCAATTTGTCTTTTAACAAGCCCTCCAGATGATTCTGACGCTTGCTCAAGTTTGAGAATCATTGTTTTATATAACCATTTATGGTACTGAAGCGTAAGCATGAATTTAACAGTTACGTAGCATAAAATCAAGATATAATCAAAGATTGTATGAACAGGGATGATAGGAAGTCTATTGGTATACTATGGTAGGCCTGATTATACTGTTTAATTAAGGCAGTCATCAACTCAGTTTATTAGTATTAAGCTTTTTGCCTGTAAAATGAATTTTCTTTGTTACAAACATTTTGCATGACTCATATTTCTTATAAGGTATAATATTTTACATCAGTTGTTTCTTTATTTCTAGATTAATATTTCAACTGCTTCAACTGAAATGATTTCGTTATTCTATTTATCAACAACAGCTGGTTGAATCCATTAGAAGGTTTTTTTGTTTTTTTTAATTTTTTTTTTTTAAGTTTATTTTTGAGAAAGAGCATGAGCAGGGGAGGGACAGAGAGAGAGAAGGAGACACAGAATCTGAAGTAGGCTGTAGGCTCTGAGCTGTCAGCACAGAGCCTGACATGGGGCTCAGACCCAAAAACCAGGAGATCATTACCTGAGCCGAAGTCAGATGGTCAACCGACTGAGCCACTCAGGTGCCCCATTGTTTTTTTGTTTTTAATGTTTGTTTATTTTTGAGAGAGAGACAGAGAGAGCACAAGTGGGGGAGGGGCAGAGAGAGAGGAAGACACAGAATCTGAAGCATGCTCCAGGTTCTGAGCTGTCAGCACAGAGCCAGATGGGCTCAAACCCACAAACTGTAAGATCATGACCTAAGCCGAAGTCAGATGCTTAACCAACTGAGTCACCCAGGTACCTCTGAATCCATTAGAAGGTTAACCCTATTTGATTTGAAAGGCTAATTATGGATATATCAAGGAGTATTTTGGCTAAGTTTAAAAGGATTACCATATCAAAATGGCTAGCAAACTTTTTGGGAATAGAAAGAAGCTTATTAATTTTTGAAGGCTCTCCACACTCCTGCAACAGAGTGAAATAAGCGTGTAATTTAAACAGTTTATATTTAAATATATTTACTTTCTTCAATTTTTAAAAGTTGTATAATCTTTTATTTAACTTCAATTTAAAAATTAAGTATGCTAAATATAAAATACTAGATAATGGCAATAATCACATCTTTATTTTCTTGTTTATTCATAGATTAAAAAAGAAAGGGACTCTTTTCTGCTTTTTTTTTTGTTTTTTTTAAATATGATTCTCGGCTAGTTTCTCAGTTTAGGGTAAGTTAGTCCAATGACTAACAGTTGTAGCTCTTACATTTATTTTAAATCTATCCAGGGGGATGGGGGAGAGGGGAAAATGGATGATAGGCATTGAGGAGGGCACTTGTTGGGATGAGCACTGGGTGTTGTATGTAAGCAATGAATCACAGGAATCTACCCCTAAAACGAAGAGCACACTGTATGTTAGCCAACTTGACAATAAATTATATTTAAAAAATAATAAAATTTTTAAAAAATTAAAAATTAAAAAAAAAAAAGAATCTGTCCACTGCTCCCTGTAACCTCTGCTATTATATTCTAAACCTCCATCTGGTCTTCTGGTAATCCATTCTTGCCCTCCTCCTTTCCATTTTTCACTGTAGCTATAATGATTTTCAAAATGAAAGTTGAATCATGTTACTAACCTTCTTTAAAATTCTTTAATAAATCATTTCCTTTACCCCCTTTACCTTACAGAGAGCCCTTCATAGTCTAAGCTTTTGATGTTACCTTTCTCTCATTCTATGAGTTTCTCTCATTCTACCCTGGATCAGTTATCTATTGCCATACAATGCTGTAACAAACAACTGCAAAACCATGGTAGCATACCACAGTACATATTGATCATGCATGAGTTGGGGTCATCTGAAGTCTGGAAGCTGACCTGATCTTAGCTATGTTTAGTCACATTTGTTGGATTGACTGGCTGTCAGTTTAAGTAACTAGGACAACTCAGTTTTGCTCCATGGGTCTCTCATGCTCTGGCAGGCTAGACATGGACACATGAAATTGATCAGATCCATTTCAAGCTTCTGATCACAGCATGTCTACTGACATTCCTTGGGCCAGAACAGATCACATTGTTGAGCCCATTGTGGGTATAGGGCAGGATCACTTCACACACAGAGGGCTATGTGGTGAGACTACAAAGAAGGGTTAAGAAATGGGGCCATCACTGCAGTCTGCCTTGCACCCTAGCCTCTTATCCCATCTTTACATGTGCAGTTTGTTTAGGCAGTATTGAACTTACAGGCTTCTCTGGCCTTCACAGTTTTGCACGTGTGAGTTCTGTTACTTCTGCATTTATTCCTTCCCACAGGGCATATACACAGTGGATCCCGGACTTGTTAACCATCTTCTTACTTAGTAACAAGCTCATTTTTTTTCCCACTGTAGAAAACTATGAACAGGTGAATTTGTTAATTTTTTATAAAATACATAACTAAATAGGATATCTTTTTATTTGCTATTTTCCATAGCTGAACTTATGCCAGCAAATTGAGCATTTTATTTACAATGCATAAGTCACATGTGGACGTTACTTAATAAAGACTTGGGAAAGAATTTTTTAAAGTTTTAAAGAGCCAAGGGTGAAATAACTATAAGAAGTTATGAAAAGTCTCAAAATATTCAAGCCTTTAATCAAGTTACTCTACTTGTAGAGATTTATTGTATTTATAGAATTTGTTTTCATTAATCCATTAGATACTTACTGAGTTCCTAGTATATTTCAGTCACTTTTCTACACATCAAGGATATAGTAGTGAATTAAGCAGACCAAAATCTCCGGTTCACGGAACTTACATTGTAGTGAGGGAGATAGACCAAGAGAAAAAATAACAAATAAAAAACCTAATACACATGTAAAATAGATGGAGTAGAAAGATCTGTGAAGAAAAATAACCAGGCAAGGGGACCTAGGAGTGCCTGTAGGATCAGGATGGGTGATATAGTCAGGAGGCAGGGAGCCCCTCACTAAGAAGGGGAAGTTTGAGGGGTGCCTGGGTGGCTCAGTCAGTTAAGTGTTTGACTTTGGCTCAGGTCATGATCTCATGGTTCATGAGTTTGAGCCCCACATCGGGCTCTGTGCTGACAGCTCAGAGCCTGGAGTCCGCTTGAAATTCTGTCTGCTTCTCTCTCTCTGTCCCTCTCCTGCTCGCACTCTGTCTCTCTCTCTCTCTCTCTCTCAAAAATAAATAAACATTTAAAAAAAAGCGGGGGTAGTTTGAAGTGAACAGTCTGCAATTTGGCACCTGGGTGGCTCAGTCGGTTGAGCATCTGACTTCAGCTCAGGTCATGGTCTCGTGGTTTTTGAGTTCGAGCCCCACATCAGGCTCTGTGCTGATAGCTCAGAGCTTGGAGTGTGCTTCAGTTTCTGTGTCTCCCTCTCTCTCTGCCCCTCTCCTGCTCTCGTGCTCGCTCTCTCTCTCAAAAATAAATAAACATTAAAAAAAAAAAAATTACCAAAGGTACACAAAGATCATATAGGAAAGTGCTTATCCATATATTGATATTATGGTAATGCAAAATAAGAAACAGCCTAAGTTTCCAACAAGAAATAGGTAAATTATGGTACATCTGTATGAGAACACTATAGTATCTTTAAAAATTGTTGTAGAAAAAATATTAATTACATGGAAAAATGCTCAAAATATACACTCACATATAATCACCCACTCAGTTAAAACAAGATACAGGGGCATCTGGGTGGCTAAGTCACTAAATCACTAAATCTGATTTCGGCTCAGGTAATTTCTTTTCATGGTTCATGTGTTCAAGCCCTGCATTGGCGTGGAGCCTGCTTGGGATTCTTTCTCTCGCCCTTTCTCTCTCTGCCCCTCCCGCGCTCACAAGCTAATAAATAAATAAACTTAAAAATATATATATACAAAAGTTTTTGCTGTATGAGGCTTAACATATAAAAAAAGCAAGCATGAAGTCTGTGCACCCAGTTGTAAAAATTATAAAACCGATTATTTTTTAGGTGTTTTCTATTTTGTCGTGATTTTCTGTAGTCTTCTGTTATTCTACAATGAATGTATATTGCCTTTATGGGAAGAAATTAAAGGACTTCCCCAGTAATGAATTTACCACAGCAAAGTCCCTGTTACATTCACACTGTGAATCATGACTATTTTACTAACATAGTTATCAGATTTGATCTTAGGGGCATCTGTGGTCCTTTTTTCATATTTACCTTTTTCTACAGGTTTGGTGTTTATGTTCCTCTCTGCTGTTTCCACCAAGATAGTAGAGCTCATCTTCTTCTCACAGACTATAACTACATGGTTCAGCACCAGGCGGTAGAAGAGAGTGCCTCAACTGTGGGTGGCTTGGCCAAATCCAAAGACTTTCTCTCCTTACTGCTGGAGTCTCTAAAAGAACAGTTTAATAATGCCACGCCCATCCCCACCCACAGCTGCCCCCTATCTCCAGACCTCATTCGCAATGAAGTAGAGTGTCTGAAAGCCGATTTCAACCACAGAATCAAGGAAGTTCTCTTCAACTCTCTCTTCAGTGCCTACTATGTCGCATTTCTACCCCTGTGTTTTGTGAAGGTAAGTGGTTACTTTTGTATGCCTCCTGGATTTGTGTGTGAATGACATAAACTGGGTATTTCTTATTTAATCCCCCTTTTCTCTGTCTCCCCTTTGGCAGCCTGGATTGGTGGAGTTCGGCTGCATCTGGAGTGCACTAATACCGCTCCTGGTTGGCGGATAGGTATTTCCATATATGTGATGCACCCGTGGTGGTCCCCTCTTTTTTTCTTTCTTTTTTAAAGTTTTTTTTTTTTTTTTCAGTTTCTGGGGAGAATAAAACTTGTGTTTATAATAGAATCAGTATGTAGTAGTTTAAGAGGACTGAGGTTTCAGCCTATTGTAGTTGATCTTAACATGGTTAATCAGGAGTTTCCTTGAACTTAATCTAACCTTTATCTAAACTTCAATTTACTTCAGTAGAAAAGAAAAATGGTCTGGATGTCACTTGGGCCCAAAATCTTTTGGGACATTTTAGTGCCCTTTCTTTACCCTTTGAGAAGCACATCTGCAGCCGGATGGTCATTCACAGAGAGCACTCACCTCTTCTAGAAAGAAAGCACTTAAAATATAATTGCCTCTCCCTCCCAACCCTAATTCATACAGCCAGAAAGTCAGGTTGAAGGATTTTGGAGGACTCTGCTCTTGAACTTTCTGCACGGACAGCAGGACAACCAATGCATGTGTGACTCAGTGTGGCATTTGTCTGCAGGGCGTATGTACACGCACCCATCCTTACCTTCTTGCTTACCAGTGCATGGATCATTTCTCCCTCTTCTGATCTCTTCCAGAGTACCCAGTACTATGACATGCGCTGGTCATGTGAGCACCTCATTATGGTGTGGATCAATGCTTTTGTCATGCTCACCACACAACTTCTGCCATCCAAATACTGTGATTTGCTACATAAATCAGCTGCTCACCTGGGCAAGTGGCAGAAGCTCGAACATGGGTCCTACAGCAATGCTCCACAGCACATGTGAGTAGCCTGAGGGTAAAGCCATATCACACCTTTCTACATGCTGCTGATCATGTTTACTTGCTTTGTGTGTCATTCTTGTTCTTGGCTTTGAACATTTGAGGTTTTTTTTTGTTTGTTTGTCTGTCAACATGGATGCTTGTCATCACTCTAAACTGAACACAGGGGACATTAACTCATTCCCACCACCACCCCCCCCAGACCCTCCTTAAATGCCTCCTACCTTTCAACTGCCCAGTCACTCTAGAGTTTGTAATTTGTTTCCCAAGCTGTAATATTGGAGTTTTCTTTCAGTCTTAACCCTTTGCCCAAATTCACAGAGTCATGATATATTTTTAATTCTCTTTGGAAGACTGTAAGATTCATCTTCTCATCTTCATTGCCACAGCTAAATAGTTGCTAGCTAATCATCTCACACACCGGCAGCTAAAATTTGCTTCTCTCATCTTTTCTTTCTAATAAATGCAAATTTGTTCTAGTAATTTTCCTTGCTTCCTTTTTTTTGTTATTTTTTCCCCCTAAACTCACTAATGAATGTCTCTCTGCTTTTCCCATATTTAAATGAAAACTGTCCCTAATTGAGTTCTCTGTAAGCATTTCTCTCATTGTGTTCCCTTATCAGTCATTTCTCTGCATGGTCCCTGTGATCCAAAATGCCTAACTTTGGAACCCTTTGGTTCTCTCACTTCTGAGCCCTCACCATACCTTCCTCTCAGACCTGGACCATCTTCATCTTCTTCCCGTTTATAATTGGAACATTTCACAAACTTCATCATCTAGAAATTCTTTCCTAATTAAGTGGGACAGATTGAGGGGACCTTCCCTTCCCCTCTCCCCCTCAGAGTCCTCCCTTCAATTATCTGCCTTGATGTCTGATACAGATTAGCACAGGCCTTCAAGCCCAGGAACTGAAAGAGATTGGGCCAGGCTGAAAAGAAACCCGACTGTGGGCAAAGGACAGATTTCAATAAAAATTGAAAATACAATCCACAGTACTAGTACTGTGCATCTTCAGGCTCCTGATGGCACATGGCCATGAGGTGTATCATCACTTTAATGCTGGTAAGTGTGAGTAAGGCTGATGGAACATTTTCTGAACTGGGAAAGCTTCAGGGTGCTAGACGTTTTTTTTTTTTTTTTTAACATATCTAAAATGCTGTCCCAGTTCTTACCCTAGGAAACTAACATTTCCAAAATCAGCAAGAGATGAATTAACTTAGATTTTTTAAAAAGCTTAACCTGAAGATCCCCATCCCCACCCCAACTCCATTACATTGGTGCTGGAAAGAATGAAGCTTCTTCCGTAACTTCTTTTTCCTAGAGAAACTTCTATAAAAATAAACCAAGAAAGTGGTAAAAAGAAAAGTCTGTGTGTCAGTACCTTGTGTGTCTCTGTGTTCTGTATAGCTTCACACATATATGAGGCATTTGAAGTATGTGACAAATTGATATTCTATAGCTTTTGGGGATGTAATTCTGCAGTAAATGTCATGCTAATTCGACAGTATATTCATTTTCCACTACTCTTACTACCATCCGCTCTCTCTTCTTGTTGGTTTTCTCCAGCATTTCCATCCATAGATTTTGCTCACTTGGGATTGAGATGACCATCCACCTGCTTACATTCGATTTTCTGGCTCATAGATGCCTTACACATTTATTTTGGCTCATTCTCCTAAGCCTCTTAAGTCCCTTGACACTGAGTTAACTGTATCACTTTGTAACATCTCTACTCTATAGCAGTGAAGTTATGATAATAAATACTTTCTACTCTTTCCAGTTTGTGCAATTACTGTATTCTCAGAATTCAGGCAGATGAAGCCTTGGATACTTAATCCCTTCCATAGAAATGTAGTTGCCCTTGCCAGACACTGTCTTAGCTGTTATTGCCAATATGCTAACATTGCATTTCTTTCTCCCTTAGTTGGTCAGAAAATACAATATGGCCTCAAGGGGTGCTGGTGCGACACAGCAGATGTTTATATAGAGCCATGGGGCCTTACAACGTGGCAGTGCCTTCAGACGTATCCCATGCCCGCTTTTATGCAAGTACCACTTATTTCTTTTCAAACATAAACTTAGTGGTAAGCATCAGGAGGCCTCTCTGTGCGTAAGCACCTAGCACAGTGCGTAGCACATACGGAAATTAATACATGGTAATTATCACTACTAGTATAATAGTCCCTGTCTTTTGGAAGTGTATTCTGAAAGGCAGTTTTAAGGTCAAATACCATTATCCCAGCTTCAGCAGCTTGAAGTTACACTGGAATTTGTTGAGTCTAGTATTACTTGAAACAAGTAGGCAATTATTTAAGACTTCCTTATTTCATCTTACAATATTTATTTGTAATAGTTTGGTTTAGTGGTATCTTTATTGTATTGTGTATCCTTAAGTGACATTTGATGTAGTAATGTAATGTTTTTGTTTTGTTTTTTGTATTTGTCATACATATCACCTCCTTAAATTACCTTGACTTCCCTTATCAAAGTAAGACAAATGCCATGATCTCTGGCCTTTTACTTTTTCTGGATTAAAAGGGGAAAAGGTTTATAAGTTAAAAAGGAAGAAGCAGTAGACATCCACTAGACATCTAGCTGGACATCCCAGCTTCTCTTCCATTTGAATTTATACCCTGGATTATGTTCTATTTGATCTTTTCAGTGTCCAGGAAATTCTGACTCTAGGAGGCAACAGTATTAACTTATAAGAGAAAAGCCAGCTGATCAGTGGCAGTGGGAAAAAGAAGGTGCATACAGAGGACTGTTCATAGTGCAGGGCATTGCCTTTGAATGAAGATTACATTCTAAGAAAGAATTGGAGGCCTTTTTGGGGGATACTTGAATCTCTTCCTCCCTCCCAGTTCCGTGGGAGTGTACATTGGCTTTCTGGTTAGGTAGGCATTCGCTACTAAGGCCTTTCAATTAAGTACTGGGAACTCTGTATCAGGGCTGGATGCTTGTAAATACCATTGTGGAAGGTGGGGCTGGGTAGGGGCTGGGAGGAGCACGGAGAAGGTGAAAGGCTCTTGAATGAGGAAACTACCAGCAACTCCTTCTAGACTCCTATGGGGTTGCCTTAAGATGGAAGAGTAGACTTAAGTCACGGCTGCATAATCATTTGGTTTCTACACAGAATATTTAATTCAGTCAGCTGACTTCCACAGGCCATTAATCACTTCTGTTGGCCTGGGCAGTCCCCTTGAAACCTATAATGACCAGGTATTCTACTGGAGTTTTCTGCTTGAAAAATTAGTGTTTTCCTTGCTAGTGTGTTGAACAGCTGAAGAACTGGGCAAAATCCAAAGAATAAGGATTAGGGAAGTTAACTTATTACCTGACTTTGCATGACCAAACAGGTAAATCAGTGCTTCTCAAAGCGGTCCTTGAGCCACTTGCATGTAAATCACCTGGCCCACTCCTTAAAGTGATTCAGGACCCCTCCCCCAGACTTCTGAATCAGAGTCTCTGAAGGGTTCCAGGAGTTTGCAGCATTTATAGATTTGGAAATGATTCTTAGGAACACTGAAGTTTGAGAACGCTCATTTAAAATATGCCTACTACCTGTAACTGTTAGAATTTAACGCCTTTCCTCACCATTCTACTCATTCAGTTTATAGCTTAGTGGCACATTTAATTTTAATTGCTAGAATTGCCACAGAAACTCCAATTGCCTGGGTCCTTTTAGAGTATTAAATCTGAGCCAATTTTATACATTCTATTACTAAATATCATATACTAGAACCCAGGGTAAACAGTTTCTTTCTCCCAAAGAAGGACCCTAAGAACCTGGCTACCTTTCATGATAATTAGGCTTTATTCTCAAATTTGTGCCTTGAGGTCCAAATTAGTTTATTTAGATATGATATATCACCATTGCTACAATTTGCACCCTATGACCTCTATCTTTCTATTCATAATGCATTTTTATTAGTAAACCAGGATTTAGCCACTTAAAAAATTTGGTAGAGGGGTGCCTGGGTGGCTCAGTCGGTTAGGTGTCCGACTTCGGCTCAGGTCACGATCTCACGGTCTGTGAGTTTGAGCCCCGCGTTGGGCTCTGTGCTGACTGCTCAGAGCCTGGAGCCTGTTTTGGATTCTGTGTCTCCCTCTCTCTCTGACCCTCCCCTGTCCATGCTCTGTCTCTCTCTGTCTCAAAATAAATAAATGTTAAAAAAAAAATTAAAAATAAATAAATAAATAAATAAATAAATAAAAAATTTGGTAGAAGTGAATACAGCAGCCCTGTTTTTAGCCAAACTCTAATTCTGACTGAATTTTCCTTCTTTCCTCATCGTCCTGTATGTGCACCCTATTTCTCAATATCCAGAAAAAAAAATCCAGCAGAAATTTATGGTGTAGAGGATTTGAGTCATTGATGATGGTGGGTACACAGTTTAAGGGAAAATTAAGAAATTATTGTATTGATATTTCAGCTTGTAAGACCTCCCCTCTCCCCAGACTTGTCTAGTGTAGGTGTTTATGTCTCAGACCAGCCCACAACTAACAATGATTTTTACATTTTTAAATGGTTTACATTTTAAACGGTTGTAAACATCTATATAATATCTTCAATTTTTGCCTCTTGACTTGCAAAGTCTAAAATATTTCCCATTTGGTCCTTTATCCAGCCCCTGTCTTAGATAAATATACTTTGGATTATCTCAAATAGAATATATACCCAAGATATAATTTAAGAAAAATGTTTAGAGGCAGAGTTCTTTTGGGTATAATCCTTTTTCATGTCTCAGGGCATTGAAATAAAATTTATTTCATTATTCCTTGAGCAAAATGGGAAAGGTTTGGGTCTCTACAGCAAGAAATAGCCTGATTGATGTTCAGTAAGCAGATCTATATATTATTGCACATAGGAACCTGTAAATATGAAATTATTTTAGGAGAAAATGTGAGAAGACTACAGTATTTTTCTGTGAAATAACGTTTTGTTTTTAAATCTCTTTACAGTTCCTATTTCATCGTCCATTAAGGCTGTTAAATCTGCTTATCCTTATTGAGGGCAGTGTCGTCTTCTACCAGCTCTATTCCTTGCTGCGGTCAGAGAAGTGGAACCACACACTTTCCATGGCTCTCATCCTCTTCTGCAACTACTATGTTTTATTTAAGCTTCTCCGGGACAGAATAGTATTAGGCAGGGCATACTCCTACCCACTCAACAGTTATGAACTCAAGGCAAATTAAGCTGCCTCTCAACAATGAGGGAGAACTCAGATAAAAATATTTTCATACGTTCTATTTTTTTCTTGCGATTTTTATAAATATTTAAGATATTTTATATTTTGTATACTATTATGTTTTGAAAGGTGGGAAGGGTAAGGGATATTAAATGTATCCATAAACAAGGTGATGTGATCTTTCATGTGTTAGTACATTTGAATAATACACAGGACGAGAGGTGTGCCTCTGCAGTAAAGAGATTGATTTGTTTGTGTGGCTCTGGAATAACTCATTCATTTATGAACACATCTCATATATCACTTAACACCATACCTTTGGTGTGTCTACGCTGCTTCCAGTCCTAATTATCTTTAGTCCTCGGTTGGCCCGACTGCTACAGAAAGGGAAGTCAGTGGAGTCGCCTGACAGCACCCAGTCTCTTTCTCTTTGGCTGGCTAACTGTATTGGAGTACATGGAATAAAGATTGGGTTATAGTCCTGGGTGGGGTTCTCTTTGTTGCCTACTGGGAGGAAGCATTTCTGAGATAGGAACTCAGCATTTTGTTCTGTTCAATGACATTTAAAAATACTTACAGATAAGCTACTATCCTGAAACTCAGGATTTTGTGGTCATTTTCCCTGTTCTTTCACTTCTTTTGCCTCTTAGATTTTCCTTTTATTATTAGCTATTTGTAATAATATTTTTTAAGACAGTCTTTAGAACGAAAGACCATATCATGAAGGAGATGGTGTATGGCTGGACCAGTGGGAGAAGATGAGTGTAAAGCCATGTGGGCTGGCGTATAGGCAGACTGAAGATACCAAGTAACTGGAAGAATGGGCAAGTTCTCAGCTAAACAATCTTGGATGCAGTCTGGACAGCAGCCCACAGCATGTTTGGAGTTATAAGCAGAAGTGAAATAGAAGAAGTTACCTCTTTGTCCTCAGATAATTTGATCTATGCCTAAAATGTGTTTTTAATTTCAAATTCCAGAACCTCTATGTTTGTGAGCATTAACCTTTTTTGGTCCATGTCCATATTCTCAAGAGGTGATCTACTTAGTCAATTGATGTCACTAGTCATCTAAACTTCTGAGGCCTTGTCTTGAGAGCCTGAAATGTATTCTCATATGTTTTCTGTGCTTTGGCTTTTTTACACTGTGAAGTTTTTGGTGAAACACAATATGACCTATGAAGTAAAAAGACCAATCATGCAATTCATAAACTGGCTCTGAAAACAATTCTTGCAGAAGAGTTCCCAACAGGTTTTCAGCAAAGGCAGCATTATGAGGAGTGCGTGTCTATATACAGCTATCCAAGGTGACAGCTAAGTTTAACCATTTTCCCCTTAAATATTTTGACATGTATACTTTTTGTTGTTTTTAAGATACATTATTTGGCAGTCTGAGTCCATTCAGCTATTCAACAAATACATATTGACCACCAGGCACAATATTAGGCACTGGGAAAATAACAGTGAAAAAGAAATGCAAAGTTCCTACCCTCATAGAACTTACAATATGGAGGTGCAAAATGTGCCGTAAATAAATTCATGTGTATTATCTCCTGGTAGTAATAAGTGTGGTAAAGAGAAAATAAATCAGGGCAAAGAAATAGTGCCAGGGGTGGCATTGCTAGAAGACGTCTTTGAGAAGATGATTTCTGAGCAAAGAGCAGAGCAAAGAAGCAAGACTGAGCCATCTAAATAATTTGGGGAGCATTCAGTAATACCAAAGACAGTGGCCTGAGGTGGGAACAATTTTGGTATATTGGAAAAATAGCAGGTAACCACAGTGTATTGGCTGCTTTTGTAAAGTGGCTCAACCTAAATAAGGTGGTTCTTGGAGTGGAGGGAGGCCATCTCAATATTCTTTCCTTAGATAGGGTTTCTTTTGACCCATAAACATTTTGAAGAGATTACTTGACAGCTCAGAGCAAAATGGGTGGTCTTGGCACATCAAAATGGCTCTAACTTGGTTCTATCAGCTCAGATAGATCTGATTAAAGAGAACAGACTGGCTCTCCTAAGCTGATCCCCTACACTCCTGCCTGCCCCTTCTGGTTTGACCTGTCTCGGCCATATCCTAAATGAGTCCTAAATCAGGAGGACCAGATGCCAGGCTGGCTAAACAAATGAGTGAATATAAGAAATAAAAATTAGTTTGGGCTAATGAAATTTCAAAGTGCCCCCCCCCCCCTTTGCAGATATGACAGCATCAGGGAGATAAAAGCCTCCAGTGCAACATGCTCCTACATATTTCAGCTGTCCTTTGTAGGTGCCACATTCAGATGTAGTTCCCTGTGTATCCCTTTACTTATGCGTCATGTGAAAGAAAGTACATCATCTTTGCTTGGTGATTAGGAGATGCATACTCAGTAAAGAATAGCCTTTTGGTGACTGTTTATATACTGGGAAATTAAGTGGAAAAAAATGGCATAGCAAAAGATCAGTTGGGTGAACTTTGGATACAGGAAAAGGAGAAAGATGCTTGGCCAGTTTGGGTGGTTTAAGGTGGGTAAGTAGAGGAAAGCAGTTCATAGGCATGAGCATGATGGGAATGTTCCTTAATATCCTATTTACTCTGATTCCGTGTTCTATTCCTTAAGCTTCTTTCCCCTCCCTATCAGTCATCACCACCAACCCTCCCCCATTTCTATTTACTGAGCAATTACATATCAGACACTGCTGGGTGCCAGAGATAGTGATGTTGAGCGTTCATTAATAGAAGACAGATAAGTAATTATAACACAAAGGTGCTCAGAAAGGTGCAGAGATGATGCAGAAAAGAGATTTATCAACTTTGCTTGAAAGCTGCAGTGTCATGAAGACTTCACTGCAACAATAACACATAAGGAGCATTTTAAAGGAGGACTGGGAGTTGACCACTTAGATGAGGGAAAGAAGGTTCATGTGGTACGAACAGGACATACAAAAATCCAAGGCATGGACTTGGGCTAGTTTAGTGGGTTTTTAAAAAAGTTTTTATTTATGTATTTTGAAAGAGAGAAAGCATGAGTCGGAGGGGCAGAGAGGGAGAGAGAGAGAGAGGGAGAGATCCCAAGCAGGCTCCGCACTGTCAGTACAGAGCCCAATGCGGGGCTCGAACTCACGAACCGTGAGATCATGACCCGAGCCAAAGTTGGAAGCTTAACCAACTGAGCCACCCAGCATGCCATGGACTTGGACTAGTTTTTAAATAACCAGTTCAATAATGCTAGCGAGATAGGCAAAGGATAGATTATAGAAAGACTTGAATTCCACATAGGTCACAGGTTCTCAAAGGTGTGATCCTTGGATACTACATCAGATCTAAGTCGGAATCAAGAGTGAAGCCCAAAAATGTGCCCCTTTCACAAGCACTTCCAGTAATTCTTAGAAGTCTAGGAACTGAAGGCAGCTAATGAAAGATTTTAAACTTAGGAGTTAGGACCCAGAGAGTTCTCAAAATGTAATCTCTGGGTCTGCAGCAGCAGCATCACCTAACTGTGAACTGCTTAGAAATGGAAATTTTTGAGCCCTACCCAAAACCTACTAAGTCAGAAACTCTGGATAGAGCCCAGAAATCTGTTTTAACACACTCAAGGTGATTTCGATGAGATCCACCATCCTTAGACAACTTTGGCAGCAATATGTACAATCTGGAGAATGGACAGATGTCAATGAGACTTAAAGCAGGGAGATCAGTTAGCCAACCATTTAAAAAGTTCATGTAAGAGAAGGTGAGAGGGGGTGGGGTGAGGTGTCAAAATTGTGTGGGTGATAGAAACAGTGGGGTGAAAGGGAAGGACAATTCTGGTGAATAAAAACATTTTAGAGCAGAGAGGAAGAGGAAGCTTTCAAGTGAACCAGACTAAGGAAATGGAGGTCTAAGAGACAAGGTGAACTAGTGTTTCAAGGAAGAAATGATCAACAGTATCAAATATGAGAGAAGAAGGAAGTCAAGAGACAGAATTGACTGTTGATGTGGTTATTGGATCATTGGTGACTTTAGCCAAGAAATTTTAATGGAGTGATGGGGGTGGAGGTCAGGTTGCAGTTGGTCCAGAGCAGTGAATTGGAATGAAGAAGTTGTGAATTAGAAGGTGTTCTTGGGAGCCCTTGGGAAGAGGAATAGCAATTCCTGTGAGCTAGAAGGAAGTTCGGGTACATACATATATGGATGAGAAGGTGCTGGTGGGGGGCAGGGGTATTGAAGAAACATCTGACAGCATAAACTTGTGAAGTAAGGGGCAAATTGGGGGGGGGGAGGGGTGGATCAACCTAGGAGTGGGCTTAGAATAGTGAAATATCTTTTGTTTCTGGAATGAGGGTACTGATGAGGTGGTAAACCATAAATTTTCAAAGGCTCTCCTGCCACGGTTTTAAATTTTTCTCTGGTCTAATTCAACAATAAGTAAAAGAGTGGAGAAGATGGGTGGTAAGAGTCCTGGTCCTAGTTTGGAGGTTTGCAAAGCAGGTATGGCTGAAGTACTAGTGGTCAAGGGAGTTAGTAGTGCTGGTGGGAGTAGCTGAGATGCTATTCCTTGAGGTCTGGAAAGGCTAGGGAAGGAAGAATGAAGTCCGGTTGGGAGTACTGTCTCTCAGAGTAGGCGTAAGCCAGACGTTAGTAATCCTGAGCAAGTAGAAGGGATAAAGGAGCAAGGATAGGAGAAATTCTGAGAATGGAACATGAGAGTTTAGGATCACAGAGTTGTGGGTTGTGAAACAGCATAATGTGAAACCCTGGAGGCAAATGGCCCAAACTAAAGAGAAGTAAAAGCTGTGAGCAACTGTGCCAAGAGTGTGGGGCGTGTTTTCCTCAGGAACACTGAAATCATCCAGAACAATGGTGGAAAGAGGGAGCTCGGTGCCAAAGACTGGGAGATCTGGGTGGGACATTGACTACATTGTAGCCACAAAGTATGATAAAAGTTAAAATAGCTGGATTCCATGAATTTTGGTAATAGATTTTTGTAGAAGATGGGCAGGAGCAATGGTGCCAAAGCAGAAGTGGGAAACTAGAGAACACCTAGTTTGTGTAACAAGGGAGAAATGTGTAGCCTTAACTGTTCAGGGACAGGAGTGTCCTCAGAGGAGAGTCAAGTTGTATTGAAATCCAGGAAGTGGAGGCAACATTGAGGGAAGATACCAGGGCTGTGATGAGAGAAGACTCCAGAGGCAGGAGGAAAGATTAAGAGTGAGGGCAACTGTGTGCTGCCATTTGGGGGGCAGTGGGCACGGATCCAGGAAAGAGAAACAGAGCAAGTGTGGATCTGGGAATAGGGAAGATGAAAAGGCATTTAGGGTAGTAATGAGGGATGACAGGAGCAGACCTGAGTAGTGTGAAGTTCTAAATATTTTTATTTAGAAGGCTAGTATTTTTGTCCCCTTGGCAGTGGTGTTTTTCATTGCCAGATTGTAAGCCTTGGTTGTGTGATTTTTTTTTTCTAAGGGCCTGTGATTTAGACCCATTGAGTGCCTTTCTCCCCCTTTTTTGTGATAATATATGCCAGGATTTTGCTTCTTTCCCTCAGAGCACCATTAACATAATCATTCAAATGAAAGAGCAGTCCCCTCCAATTGACTGATTCAAGTAATAGAAAAATTGAGTTCACATCCGTGCAGATGGATTCACATAACTTGGTAAGCTGTGGACTTTTGAGAAGCAATAGCTTTTTTTCTTCTTAATTTTCATGACAATATCCATTGACTTATAATGGGTATCTTTGGTAACATGTATGATTACAACAGTAAGAGAGAGAAGTTGCAAATATTTGACAATATTAAGAGGTAAAATAACAAAAACAAGAAAAATTTACTCAAGCAAATCATCAGGACTCCAGCTGTGAAACCAAACCTTGAAGAAAGAAAACCAACATCGAACCAGAACAATGAGCCTGATGCATATAATCTACTTTTCCTATTACTGATTTTGATGAGCCCAGGTCTTTCTCTAGTTCACAGTGCCATCATAAGCATTATCCTTTATATCATTTATTAGAATACATTTTTAAAGCATAACATCTGTTTTAATTACACTTAAATGTCTCTATGGATAGGTTTAATATTTATACTTTTTTAATCAATAGAAAAAATTTGACTATATCTTTGGAAACACTTGTCGAGCTCAACAAACAGCTGAATCCATGTAGATTTCTAACAGATGCCTTTGAAAAAGTGCTTTATCTTGCAGAATTATAAGCCAAGAATTACTATGGCATTGTTATTGCAAAGCATTGTGATCCACCCAGTAAAACACACAGCTACCTACTTCATGGGTTTCTTATATTTAGCTACATCCTCCTTCAACCTTACAGAGAAGTGATTTTGCATTGCTCATGAACCTCAAGGCTGCTAAATGATCTGCTGTGTGCCAGTTCATCTGTGGTGGCCCCCAGTTTTATACTATCTAGACTGACACTGATCTCAGGCGATCACCCTTTTTCTATCTCCTATGTCTCTCCATGCTTGGAAGGTGATGACAAAGGAGGGCACGTTCTTTGTCATTCCACATTTTGAGCTGACCTTCCTGTTGGAAGCGCCTAAAATCATACTCCTGACAACACTTAACCCCAAGATTAATTTTGTCATTAGATAGGACAAGCCGGTGGTAGAATGTGGTCCTGTCCCAAACCTCTCCCACTCCAATTCCAGGCAAATGAACCTTATGCTCCCCACTGCCCCTGCAAGACCTGTGTAGATAAATAAACCACCCAATTTTAGTCAAATGTGATTATCATGCGCTGAACATTAGGCATGAAAGGAGCAGCTTATCTTGGACCTATGACTTCATCATCAACAGGAGTTAATACATTTTGTGGTGATGGAAGTCTCTAAAGCCCCCTCTCAGGAGCATGGCATGCTACTTATTACCTGGCTCATTAGCAGAGATCCAGCAGGACTTCACAACCAAACCAATTAAGACTACACACAACTTCAGAACTATTTGTTCTTGATTACCGCTCTCTCATTTTTTAAACAAAGCAAAATTCTCAATGCCTGTCTCCCTAGTACCTTCTGCTGGATTTGCAATTGTGTTTAATTTGATTAAAGTCAGTAGGTAACTCGAACACTATTAACAATCCTATTAAAAGATGCTAGTTGCTACATGTTTCCCTTTCAGCTGTCATTTGATAACTTAACGGTTCTAAATCTTGTGCCTATTTGTTTATGGACTATTTCATTTGCTACCATGCCTCTCCCCTTTTTCAGTAGACTCTTTAAGGATTTAAGTTCTAAGGCACCCAGTGCAATATTACTAAGCTCTTGATAAATACTGTTGAGGATGATGATGTTTATTACGTTTTTAAACTCCCCAGAATCCCGCATTTTGAGTCGGTCAATATTTTGAATTTTATGGCTTAGATTAAGCTGTCTTAATGGAGTTCTTGGTCAGGTCTCTTCACGTTCTATCTAAAGCAAAGAATAAAAACCAAATTTCCCTCTATCTGGTCCGTTTTGGCAAAAAAGAAAAGAAAAAAATAGCTGGCCTGAGAGGGCCATTTTGCCAATAAATACAGATTATCCTCTCAAGCAACTGCTAACACTGAAAGAAAATATTAGGAGATGCATGCATTTCATTTCAACATTTAAATCCAGCCACCCCCATTTTGAGGACTGGTAATTGATTTGAAGGAGCACTTTGCCAATTTGATTTTTCAGCCCTTTGCAGAGCACCCTGTAGATCCTCCTGAAAACACAAGCCCTTGTTCTGTCCCTCCCCTGGGTGGAAGTGGGCAATTTGATTTCCAGCCGGCCATTTTCAAGGGGGTCATTTTTCAGTCCCAAATGAATGACCAAATAGGTCATCTCAAGGCATTTGGGGGAACAATCTCAGGGGGGAAAATCTGAGTTCTCTGCCATGAAATGGAATTTCCTCAGCGCCAGGCTAGCCCTAGTCCCCAGGAAGTTTATGGATGCGTTTGTGACAGCTGACAGGCTGGGCTATAGTGAAGAAGAAGTCCACATTTCCGCAGTGGGACACTGATTGAGGTGAGTCAGCTTCCACAGCCTTCTGGATTGACAGGCTAGGGAAGCTGAGAATACAGAATATCTCCAGACAGTTGTCATTGTGTCTCATGGTGGCATCCACATATCCAAACTCCTGAAGATGATGCTACAGACAAAAGGTGTCAGAGTCTGTCATGGCATGCCATGTCAAGAAGCATGGCAGCCATTTAAGAAATGTGCCTAGGTGCCCCGAGCAGAACCCACTCATTAATATGTACTTAGTGGCTTCTGAGTCTATTCCCAAATAAAAATATATCCTCTAAGTGTTACAAACAAAAATTCAAAATAATCGTAAAAACAGTTTAAATATTTCATTACTTGGCTCAGAGTTCTGATGGTGAGGCAAAGTCCAGTTCCCTTCCTCTCTCACATTGTAACTGGAACATGGTCTTTATCAAAGCATAGACACCATAGTGCACTGCGATTGGGATAAAGCCTATCTGCCCACATTTTCTGATAAGGCAGGAATGTACTTTTCAACTCTCCTGAACATGGCCTTTCTCATCTGTCACCACTATATTTCTTCACCTTGCTTGCCAAGGAGGAAAAATGCTATACCCTAGGACTTTGTTTTTTTAATGGGTTGACATCTCCTCAGCTGTTGGTCCAGTGTCTTGCTCACCTAATGAGAATGCAAGACCCCGAAACGCCTATTAACTGCTCCCCTCCTCACTCACCTCAGCGCCCTCTGAAAGTAGAACTCATCAGCTAGCCTGCCAGTTACCCCACCACAGACACTGGCTTAAAAGGTATAGGACAAGATTTTAAAACTGTAAGGTTTATCAGGGAAGAAGGGAGAGGGGAATATGTATCTGTTGCAGGGCATCAGCTTCCAATTTCTCACTGGAGGAGGTAACTTTAATTCAGCCCCTACCTACCCCAGCAGCAGCGTGGGTTGTGAGGCCTGCCCAGAGGTACTGGCTAGCTCCTAGGGAAAGTTCTGCAATGACTGAGCTTGTGGACAGAGTTCAGCCAGACTTGACCCTGAGAAGACATGGATAGGGCTAGAAACAGGTCTATTTTAATTCGTTTCTCAAATAAGATCATTGTCTTAGGTTTGAAACTGCTGATACTCTAATGGCTTTTGCCTTGAGAAGGGCTCCTGTGAAGCCCTTTTTTGGGGGAAGCACCAAAAATCTGCCAGCAGGTTATATTAGTTCTCCTTCCTCTCACCAATCGAAAAGGAAAGAACCATTGGAAGTTCTAAAAAACTGAAATAAGATCAGATTGGTTTATTGCTTCTGCCTGCATATAGACAGAAGAAGGGCAAGTTGGAGTGCTGGGGTGGGTGATGGATGAGGGTGATTATGGAAAGGAGAAAGATACTCAAATATGCTCTGAGTAATGGAAGGAGAGGGAGAGGGGGAGGCACCCACTGGCTAAAATGAAATGCATATTCAGAAGGGCAGCTCTCACCAAGTGGTAGTGATGGTCACCCTGCCAGGGTTCCCCACTTATCCTCTCCTGTACTCCCAGCCTAGTGTGGGGGAGAGGGAAGCTGAGCTAGAGGTGTTTTCTCTAATGCCCAACCAATTTAAACACATTAAGTTTAGAGTATAGTTCTGCCCATGCATGAGGTTTTTCTCTATGATGATATCCTGTTCTTGGACTCTGATTCGGAAAGAAAACAGATCACTTCACTTCACTATTGCATACTCAAGTGAAGATTCAGCACATTTCATTGAGGTAACCCTCAGCTCAGCTCAGCCCCCACCTTGCCCAGCTACTGGATTTGTAAATCAGAGGTCAGGATAATGGTAGAGTCCCAAGTTAGCAAAAGCCACAGCCAGTAAGTTTTCTTAGATTTTTCCAGTCTCAGAATTTGCTCTTGTGTATAGATTCTGATTTTCAACGCTGATACATGGAGCCATCTTGGACAGGTCTGCAGAGATTCCAGGGAAATTCACCCAGTTGGATCTTTAAGTGTTAGTTTGCACTTCCAAATCTGCTTCCATTCTGGAGTGTACACTTTTACAAAGCTTATCAGAAAACTGGTCTAAAAGAACACATGCTTTAAAGAGCATTAAAGAGCATGATGTAAAAAGGAGGCCTTCAAACCTCAACAGCAACATTTTCCAACACAGGCAAAGGATTTCTCTTTCTTTCAAAAGACGTTATTTTAGCCAACTCTCAACGGTAACAGATAATGACAATGTGGGAGAAATGCAACTCACAAACAAACCGAAATCTCATTGGAGGCAAGAATTTCACCCTGTTCTGTTACCTGATCTTTTCCCACCTGCCGTTATGGATTTATCTGAATTTCATCTCTTGGTCCTTTCCTTGACCTCTTTTCTGGCAAACGAACTAATTAATAAATGGTCAAAAGCCTGAAGAAAGAGAAGAGGCCAAAATAAGCCCAAATTTGGATAACCTACGCCTGGAATAATGGCAAGTTGGCCCTGTAATAACTTCCAGATGATGAATCATGACATTTTTTTCAGACACCAGTGAACTGATGTCATTCTATTTGCCTCCCATTTCTTCCATCCAGAATCACTGATCTCCGCTGGGGCTGGTAAAAACAGCTGGTTGAGGTCTCTAGTCTTTGGCCATTCTTAGGGATGGTCATTTTATTCCTAAGTGTAACCCCTTCTGGTGTGACCCACGTGTTTTCTGCCAAATCCCCACAAAGAAGGCCAGGGGAAACTGTCTGGGTGGGACTTCTGATGGGGGACAGAAGAACCTTGGAATCTGTCACTGCGGATGAAGGGGGAGGGTGGTCCATAATGGGGAAAGGGGGACTGAATAAGATTAGGCTCTGAGGTCTTCCTGGTCTTGACCTGTGGAAAGGCTTAGAACCCCCTGATGGTCGCTCTATTTTTGAAGAAAGAAGGTTGTCTCCAGATGGCTCTGTCTCTGATGTGCGTTTTCTGCATTGCACTGTTGCATCCTGGGTGGAGAGCAGGTTAGCCAAGACTGGTTCTGGAGGAAGGGTGGGTCCCTCACACAAGTGGGATGTAGTGGTATCCATTGGCAAGGACGCAGTGGTTCCTGTATCTTGCTTTGATTTCTCTTCTTTTGGGCTTTCTGAGGAAGAGACAGAATCATCTTTGGCAGATTTCTGATTGGTCTCACCAGTTGAGCTGGGTTCCTCTTGGCCCCTTTCCAGAGGCTGAGCCCCACTGTCGCCTGAGCTCTGAGAGGGCAGGGGCTGTGGGATCTGTGTATACTGAATCTTGGGTGGGATGACTGGGACTGCCCTGGCCTGGCACATTTTGACCATGAAGGAGGTTCTCACAGCTGACACACTCACAGGAGCCGAGTTACGGCGGCCTGTCAGGGCCTGAGCAACAATGTCCAAGTCCTGAGGGTCCTGGGAGTAAATGCTCCATGGGTCTACTTTACAGTGAGATGATGACATCCATGTGACTTTCCTGTCTGCTGGATCAGAGAGCTGCATTCCAGGTGAACCAAATGAGGCCACGTTCTCAAACCGGAAGAGGTCAGTGATGGGAATGGCAGAGTCCAAATTGAGGGAAGAAGGCCTGTGTTTCCCTTTGGGGGGCCCACAGTCAGTGCCTCTCAGCTGTAACTTTGGGGGATGCTCTCCAGGCAAGGTACTGTCCTGCACACTAGGTGAACTCTCCTTGCTATTGTCTGGCCCAGGAACACTACCTTGCTCAATCTGAGGGTTGTTGTGCCCTTGGTGTGCCCCCAGTTCCTTTCCCTCTGCCAGGCTGACAGGGCTGATTTCTGCTGGTTCGGGCTGCAAACCACTTGGTCCCTTCTGGCTGCGAACAGCCTCTGTCCCTTTTGGGCCAGAGAACTCTCTGAAGGACCTTAGGGTTTTCTCATCCCGTTCAGCAATCTCTCTCCTGGATGCCAGGGATTGCAGAGGGTCGGAATTCCTCTCTGCCTCAAGGTTAGCACAGCTGCTGGAGGAGGGAGTCTCAAGAGTCCACTGGCTCTTGACAGAGGTGGTTTTGCTATCCAGAGAATGGCTCTGGCGAAGGCTGGGCCTGTGGGGAAGCCTCTTCTCCAACCGGTGGCCCTGGGCGCCCTGCACCTGGGCCTCTTGCACATCTTTCAGGGTGGGAGAGTGAAGGGGACTCGTTACCCACTGGGGCTCCTCCCAGGGTTCCACCATCTCCAGGCCATGCTGGGCAATGTCTGTCACAGTTTCGTCTTCATCACAGTCTGAGGGCTCCTGTACTGAATGGGCTACATCCCCCTCTCCTTGTGGGGAGATCTCAACCTCTCTTGTTGGGCTTCGAAGACCAGAGCCTTTTCCCTCAGGGGCAGCATTCTCTGAATTTTGATGTTCGCTTTCCCCTAGAGAGACCTCCTCCCCCTGACAAAGTCTGGGGGTCTCAGGGCTGCCTTTCGACTTCAGCTGGTTTATACATGGATTTGTCTGCAAATTCCTAGACGAGTCTTCTCTCTCAGGGCTGCCCTTTGATAGCTGATCTCGAGGCGCCTCTTCCAGAGGAGTTGGAGGGGGCGCGGCAGGCGGGAGCAGAGGAGACAGATTCCCTGGGCCTCCCTGGTCCACCCTTGCTTGTGAAGAAGCCGCCTCAAATGGTGCGATTTCCAGAGGAGCCAGGCTGGTGGGATCTGGGCGCTGGCCCTTCTCTGGCTCAGATCGGTGGAGGCTGTTCATAGTCTCTGGCTTTTCTCTATTGGCTGCCGTGGAAGTCCCCTGTGTGCTATGATTGGTTGGATCCCTAGTCCACTCCTCCACAGGGGTGGAGACGGCAGTTGGGCCACAGGACAAGCTTTCAGGAGGCTCTGGGGAAGCGAGAGGCCCTGGACTGGGCTCCAGGATTGGCTGAACTGGGCAGATCTTTGGAGCAGGTGGTGGCAGTGAGAGCTCCTCCTCAGATTCAATGATTTTCAGCTCCTGTTGAATCTCGGGCCAGATCAGGGTGTTGGCCACATCATCTTCATCCTGAAAAACACCAAGAAACGGATTATTTTAGAGCCAAGGACTCTCGGCACTGACAACTGCAACTGTTGCTCAGGGAGAGTAAAGGGATTGGCGAGGTGCCAGGCTGCACTATCCCAGCAAGTAAAGGACACTGCATTAATAACCATGGATGTTTACTCAGTGCTTATGATGTGCGGTAACACATTTTAACTGCATTTTCTTGTTTAATTGTCCCAACAACTCTAAGAGGTAAACACTACTATAACCACTCCCATTGTAGAGGTGAGGAGACCTATGTTCAAACAGATTAAACAATTTACCGAAATCACAGAGCAGCAGACTGGGACTAAAATCCAGCTGTGTCTACACCAGAACAGAAACACTTAATCCCTGTGCACTGTTGACTTATAAAACAAACCAACCCCTGGTCTCATTTAACCTCAGGTTTACCAGATGGCACACAAGAAACAGATTCTCCCAGTGGAATGTAAACGTTAAGTCTTGCCCTGACATCTGCTTTCCAAATAAATAAATACAGCTTTTATTTTATTACCAAAGAAATATGTATTTCACATGGAAAAAAATTTTTTAACACATATTAAAATAAAGGAGAATACAAAAACAGCAGAATCTTATATTCCTACTACCCACAGATAACCACTGTTGATCTGAAGGGTGCCTTCTCCTCCATCTTGTTTGCTGCCCTTGTCTCCCCTCAAGTCTAGTTTCTCTTTGTCTGACTCCTCCCTTACCCTATACAAAGCCCCAAACTGTAGACAGGAAAGGGATGAAGGGAGGCCTGGTCGGGGCCTGGGAAACAAATTTCAGTGGCCTTCAGTTCTTCTCTCAAGGTCTAATTCTGTCCCAGGGAGAAGCAGTTCTAGAAGGCATATCCATCCTGTGGGGGCTCAGGCCTTTATGAGAAACCTGACCTCATGCCAACCTGACATCACTTCTCATCCGGCTCTGATCATGTGTTTCATGTTACAATTAATTTGATGCTTATCTTATCTTTCCCAATGAATGGACTATGAGCTCTTGGAGGTCAAGAATTGTGTCCATTCGTCTTTGATTCTTCAAGGCCAGAGCCTGGTATACTGTGAGTAGTTGCTCAATAAGAGGTTTTCTTTTGAGTTATTTCTATTTGAGTTATTTCCTTCAGAGAATTCTCCAGAAATAGGATTACTTGGTCAAAAGGCAGGGATATTTTTAGGATCTGATTCTACTGTATTGCATTCATTTGTATCTATTTCTATTTCACCTTCAGGGCAGGGGCAGCCTTTTACTCATCTCTTTACTCTCCTCAGCACCTCCATTTATTGATCTCTTACTAAGAAATCAATAAATTTAGATAAATAAATGAGCATGTAAACTCCCCTCCACACCTCTCTACCATCTCAGTAAGTGGACCATGGTGCATCTTTCTGCTCAGATCAGAAATCTATGAGGTGTCTTGACTCTTCCTTCTTCCTCACTCTTACCCAATCCCTCACCAAGTCCTGTTCATTCTAGCTTCTTTCTTTGTGTGATAATTAAAATTATTAAAATTGTGTGATAGTTAAAATTATTAAAATAAAAATATTATTTTAGATGTTGCTATTTTATTTTATTTTATTTTATTTTACTTTATTTTATTCTAGTTTATTTTAAGTAGGCTCCATGCCCAATGCGGAGCATGAACTCCTGACACTGAGATTAAGAGTCGTAGGCCTTACCGACTGAGCCAGCCAGGAGCCCCCCCCCCCCCAAATATGAAAGCTTCATGAACTTGCATATCATCCTTCACAGAGACCATGCTAATCGTCTCTGTATCACTCCAATTTTAGTATGTGTGCTGCTGAAGTGAGTGCCACTCTAGTTTCTAAATAACTCTTGAAGCCTTCCATTTCTATCTCCGTTGCCCCCACCCTTGTCTAAGCCCCCATCTTTTCTCACCTGGCTTGTCACATACTAGCCTTCTAACTGGCATCCCTGCCTCCTCTCCGGCCTCGTCCGAGCCATTCTCCTCACAAAATAGAGGGACCTTTAAAGTATAAAATTCTGCACAGATCAGATTTCCCACTGCTCCTTAATCTCCAAATCCCTTCCAAGCAGCCCTGTCGGACTGGCCCCTGCTTCCCTCTGGGCCTCTTTCTCTGGCCCAAATTCCTGTTCTCTGGTCTTGTTCCTGTTTCTTGAATGTTTCATGCTCCCTCCCACCTGAGATTCATGGCACATCTTACTCTTTCTGCCTAGAAATCTCTCCCTTCCTATTCTGTCCCCTGCCCCTTTAGTCTAGCTAAGTTCTCAGTCTAAATGTCTATTTTTCAGAGAAGTCTTCCCTGACCATTGTGACTCCCCTTCTCCCTCTGACTAGGTTAGGTCCTCCTGTTATACACTCTCACAGCATGCTGTACTTCCACATCATCCTAGAAAGCATGCGTTTAATGACCTTTCACCTACTAAGCTGTCAGCTTGAAGAAGGCAGGGACTGCGACTGTCTTGCACACTGCAGTCATCTCCATGCTCAGAGGAGTGCCTGGCCCAAAGTAGGTGTTTACATACACTTTATTTATTTATTGGTTTGTTTAAAATTTGTTTTCACGTTTATTTATTTTTGAGAGAGAGAGACAGAGTGTGAGCGGAGGAGGGGCAGAGAGAGAGGGAGACACAGAATCTGAAGCAGGCTCCAGGCTCCACGCTGTCAACACAGAGCCAGACACGGGGCTCAGACTCACAACTGTGAGATCATGACCTGAGCAGAAGTCAGATGCTTAACCGACTGAGCCACCCAGGCACCCCTATTATTGTTTTTCTTTAATGTTTATTTTTGAGAGAGAGAGGGAGAGAGAGAGGGAGCAAACACACACAGCTAGTGGGGGAGGGGCAGAGAGAGAGGGAGACTGAGGATCCAAAAGGGTCTGCGCTGACAGTGGAGAGTGCGATGTGGGGCTCGAACTCACGAGCTAAGCCGAGAGATCATGAGCTGAAGTTGGACACTTAGCCGATTAAGCCACCCAGGCGCCCCTTAAATACATTTTTAAACTGAGGAATGGACTGATGCCTTTACCTGTTCCCCTGAATCCGGCCTGGTTCCCCTTCCAGAACTAATTTTATCTGCTTCTGAAAGCAGTGCTATTCCCAGAATTCAATCCCTGTAAGAATGTCCATATCCTTCTCCTTCTACAGTGGCAAACACATCCATCAGGAACCTTTTCTCAGCCCTCTTAAAGTCACTATAGCACTCCTGCACTGCCCTAACTCCCAGCACATCATCCTTTGGTGCATGTCCTGGAAACCAAATCCCCGGAAACAAGTTAAAAGGCAAAGAACTTCCTTTCTCCTTTGACATACACCTCCAGGTCACAGAGCTGCCTCCTCAATGCAGGACTCCTCCCTGGATGCCCCGGAAAACCTCCTCACACCTTCACTTTATAAAAGGACATCCCATAAAACCTTGGAGAAATTTCACCTCTAAAAAGTACATGAGGTGTAGTAAGCCCTGGCATCATGTTCTAACTTCTCCAGAAGCCATGGGGGAAAGGAGCAAATCCTGGAAATCTTTCAGAAGACTTTACAAACGTGCACAGACAACCGTCCATCCAGGATGTCTGGAAGGAAAGCTGGATCCCATAATGGTCATCATATTTGGGACTGGTTTTGTGCTGCTTCTGGGATCGAATGTCATTATATTCCAAGGACGTGTCACTGGTTTACGGTGACCTCAGATCAGAAATATTTAGAGTTGAGCCTGTCCTAGGGAATCTGAGCTGGATGGTTCCTTCCCATCATCACAGGCTTTCTGAAAAGTCCACTGAAAAAGACTCCCAGACCTGATTAGAAGACTGTCTCCTGAAGTCCCTTTGGCAGACAGTGGTTCTAAAAAAATAAAAACAAACTGCTTTCAGCTAGTCCGAGAACCCTTGGGATAAAGAGGACTCTTACTGGCCGGATCAGGCAGTGAGTCCACCTTACCATCTCGTGGAGAAACACGGCTTCGGCTCTGGCCCGGGGGCTCTCTTGCAGAGTGCTGGGCTTCCCCTGGTCAGCCTCACGACCCTCCTCCACCACCTTCTCTGGATCTAGCCTCTTCTCTAATTCACTTGGATGCTGAGAACCCAGGGAGATTTCTGGAGCCTTCTTTTCCTCCAGTTGGGAGCCTGGCTCCAGGGAGAGGCCTTTGCTGCACTCCTCTGTCCTCACTGCTTCCGGTCCTGGCTTGGCATCCTCGAGAGCCGCCTTCTTAGGTACAGAAGCTGCAATGAGGATGAGAGTTACCTGTTGAAGACTTCATTTGAAAAGAGGCTGTTCCCAGCACAGTCACCATCCTGGGCTAGTCCCCCTTCCCAAGTATGGAGAAAATTCTCCCAGCCTGCTGCCCCTCACATTCTTTACCCTTTCCTTCTAGCCACGTCCTGCCTTCAGTTCCCAGAGTCACAGACTGTCAGAGATGGGAGGGGCCTTGAAGATCATCTAGTCCAGGGGCTCACGACTAGGAACCATTTGCTCTTCCCCTCCCCAGGAGACATTTGGCAGTGTCTGTGGACAGTTCTGGTTGCCACAAGTAGGTGGGGAGGAGGTGGCTACTGGCATCTTGTGAGTAGAAGCCAAGGATACTAAGTATCCTACAAAGCATGAAACAGCCCCACCCCCAACAAAGAATTGCCCAGCCCACAATGTCAATAATGCCAAGGTTGAGAAACCCTGTTCTAATCTAAACTTTCACTTCACAGATAAATAAATTCGGATCCTGACAAGCCAAGCAGTTGCCCGGGGCATAGAAATCTATTATTTACACAAAGCTACAAAGATGTATTATGATTATGATTGACAGCTTCCTGTGTGACCCTTCCCAGGGGTTTTCTGCACATCAATCTGGATATATCTAAAATGAAATGATTAAGCCCTGGTCTTAAACAGACCAGAGGGAGTGGAGAGGGAGGCAGACCCCAAGTTTGACCTCTGCTACTTGCATGAAGAAGGTCCTATCTCATTGTATAAGGCTGTTTTCACAGTGCAGGATGAAGACTAAATACCCAGGACAGTAACCAATCACACAAAAGCCTTTGGAAACACTTTCTCTTCAAAGGCTTCACTTCCTCTTCTAACCCTCACCCTGCTCCATCCACACCAACCCACCACCCGGAGCATTCCCCAAACAGGACATCACTTGATGCACCTGAGCTTCCCCTCATCTCGTGCCCCATGTCCTGAAGGGAATGGGAGGAGAAAAGGATGAATTTACTGAAGATCTTCTGTGAGCCAGACTGTGAATAAGCATTTTATGAACATTCTCCCATTGAGACTTCACCCCAGCCCTTGAGATACCAATCACCCCTGGCTCAGAGATATCAACCATTGTCCACCGTCACACTGCCAAAAAGTGCTGAAGCTAGGATGCGAACTGGCCCAGTTGAAATCCAAAACCTACACACTTCCCACAATATTCAGCTGCTTCTCAGCCCAGAATATCCTCCCCATCTTTTCTGGGTGGAGAAAGCCTAACCATTTAGGTTAGGTTAGAAGGCCCAGCCCAAATGTCACCTCTTCTGGGAAGCCTTCCTGGAATTCTCCTGAGTGGACTGCCTCTTCCTGATGCCCTTGAAATCCTTTCTGAACACATCTTTCATTACGTTT
Source organism: Neofelis nebulosa (assembly GCF_028018385.1). NCBI lineage: Eukaryota > Metazoa > Chordata > Mammalia > Carnivora > Felidae > Neofelis > Neofelis nebulosa. The sequence goes on from NC_080786.1 coordinate 93,976,822, forward strand.
CAGGGACCTAAGCCCTCCCTCATTCAAAAAGCCCAAGGAGGGTCTCCTGCTACTTCTACAGGCTGACCTGTGCGGCATTTCGGTACAGTTTAATTTCTCTCCCTAGTTCATGAGCCTGCTGGGTCAAGGGAACATGTTTTAACAATCTTTGTAACTCCACAGCCCATTATAAACATGTAAAGGAGCATGGTGGAGTGTTTTAAAACCTGGATTAAAATCCTGGTTTTTCCGTTTCCGTGCTATGGCTCATTTGGCAAGTTAACTGATTCCTCTCTAAGCAAATGGGGATAATAGTAACTACCTCTGCCTCACAGAGTTGTTGTGAGGAGAATGAAGATAATGCATGTAGAACACTTAGGACAGTGCCTGATACCATAACAGTTGTTCAAAAAAGGTTAGCTAATATTAATAATGAAAATATTCTTTTTAGGGGCGCCTGGGTGGTTCAGTTGGTTAAGCGTCCGACTTCAGCTCAGGTCACGATCTTGCGGTCCGCGAGTTCGAGCCCCGTGTCGGGCTCTGGGCTGATGGCTCAGAGCCTGGAGCTTGCTTCCGATTCTGTGTCTCCCTCTCTCTCTGCCCCTCCCCCATTCATGCTGTCTCTCTCTGTCTCAAAAATAAATAAACGTTAAAAAAAAAAAAAAGAAAATATTCTTTTTAAAGATGTTTATTTATTTTGAGAGAGAGAGAGAGCAAGTGGGGAAGGGGCAGAGAGAGGGGAGAAAGAGAATCCCAAGCAGGTTCTGTGCTGCCAACTCAGAGCCTGATGTGGGGCTCAATCCCATGACACTGGGATCATAACCCGAGCTGAAATCAAGAGTTGGACAATCAACCTACTGAGCTATCCAGGCACCTCAATAATAAAAACATTCTTAATCCACAAGGAGCATTGGTTGGTTTGTCTGTCAGTCATCCTCTCCTTTGAGGTTCTCCCTACTTCCATTTTATGTGGCTCACAGTTGGCTGTTCATCGTAGAACCCCCTCCTAACTCCAAATATGGTTCAGAGACTCACCCTTAGCCAATTATAGGACCCTAATTGCTTGGCAACCATAACTGGTCCACGGTTGAGCATGTGACCCAAGCAGGACCAATCAGAGTCTTCCCCACATTTGACATATGGAAATTGGGAGCAAGATGTTCTTTCTCATCGCTAGGGTTGCTAGCCATGTTCTCTGCAGATATGAGGTAGAAATGAGGGATGGGTGGATGGAGAGAGGTTGAGTCTAGAAGAATTGAATCCCTAATTCTAGCTTTTGAGCTAGAATTCCATTCTTTGAGTTTCTCCCCCTACCTTCTCACTATGTGAGTGAATAAAATAATAGGCATTATTTACTGAGTATCTACTATGTATTAGACACTGTTCTGAGAGCCTTACATGTATTAACTAACTTAATATTCACAGCAAATGTATGAAGAAGATATGATTATGAACATCATTCCCATTTTACAGATCAAGAAGTTGAGGCATACAGCTGAGCTGCTAAAGACCATACAGTGAAATGGCTGAGACTGGACTTGTACTTGGGCAATCTGGCTCCACAGCCCATGGTCTTAACCACTTCACCATATTGTCTTGCAAACTCTGTTCAAGCAAGTTTAAGGCTAGCTTTTTACCTCTTGCAATGAAAAGAAACCCTTTCTCCCTTGCTTTACCTGTAGAAGTCTCAGCGCCCAGTGGCTTGTCGTCTTCAGGCCAACCTCCACTCTCTGAGCCCTGGAAAGAAAACTCTTCCAGGCTGGAAAGTGACTGGAGCTCTTTTGGGGGTGTTCTGCACGGGGTGCTGTTAGTGCTGATGACAGCCGACACACGGAGCGGCACAGACACGGCGAAAGGCTCAGAGATATTCAGGGCCTTGCGCTGGTGACGGGGTGAGGGCTCCATCTGGAAGAGACTGCTGGTGAAGACAGATTTGCTGGGGCTGTCGTTTGATGTGTAGAACATACCCAGCATCTTCGGGGCTGTTTGCTCGCTCTCGGGATCCTCGATGGGCCGGAACACCTTCAGCTGCTCAGGTGGGGGCCGGGCCTGAGCACTCTCGAGTTGGCTTCGGTCACTGCTCACGTCAAAGCCCCCCTCTGCCCCTGCCGGCATCCCCTCCTGGCCCCACTCGCCCTCCTGCTTGCTGAGGTCACAGGAGCTGCCAGGGCTGGTCGAATGCAATTTTGCCGCTGGAATGAAAAATCCACCAGTGGTGACTGTTCGATTAAAATTTCCTTTGGTTTCTTTCCCTGGTGAAAAAGCAAACAGACACATGGTCAGCAGCCGGGGCAGGCATACGACTACACAGCCTTCCAGTAAGGGAAGGTATACAACACCTGAATATTGGAAAGGCATCGTGTTCTAGTAAGGGCCTAGCCCTCCTAATAAAGACAGGTGAATACATTTGGTTGACAAGAAAGTAAGCTTCCTCTCATGTGCACAGAATGTTGGCACAATGCCCTGACAGGACCATTTGATGTCATCAGATGCATCTGTTTTAAACTTTGCAGGTAGAGTGGTTTCCCCAAGACGGCCACTGTTAAGGTTGCTAAACAGAACAGTCATCCACCAAGCAGTAAATGTAGATCTTGAAAAAGAAAAAAGACAGATGGGAGATGGCAGAATGATGTTTTCTCAAAAGGAAGGAGAAGACAAAAAGGGCAAACTAACAGAATTTTGTTTTATTTTAAAACTCGAAAACGTATTGTTTCAAGCCTCCTCTGGCAGATGGAGCCAAACAGGGGTTTGATTTCCCAGCAAGGAGACAAATGCTGTTCTCAGCTAGACCTTTCTCCCTTTTCCCAGGCTTCCTCCTGCTGATTCAGGGGATGAGAAACTAGAAATGTAAATTAATGAAAAGTGAGAAAGCCCAGTTGTGAGGAGCAAGTTCCCAACCGACTTAAAAGTGAAAGTAAAGAAGAGAAAAATCTGTATGGGAAACAAACCGCAAGATAACAAGTGAGTTGCCTGGGATCGGGAAAATGATTCCCAGCAGGCTAAGGGCTGTGCTGGACATCTTATGTAACGTGAGGTTTGAATGTTCTGTAGGGGAAGTGTAATGACCTCCTTTAACACATGAGGAAAGCGAGACTCAGAGGGGCAGATACCTGCCCAATGCTCATCCAAATGAGGACCTACATTTTGAAATATTAAATTCTGTGGTGCAGGGCAAGAACTGACTCAAAAGTTTTCCAAACCAAAGCAAACGGATGACTAGAAAGGCGAGACAATGCTAAAAGGATCGCGTCAGCTTAAAAAGAGTTCACTGTCAGGGTGCCTGGGTGGCTCAGTCGGTTAAGCATCTGACTTTGGCTCAGGTCGTAATCTCCCAGTTTGTGGGTTCAAGCCCCACTCTGGGCTCTGTGCTGACAGCTCAGAGACTGGAGACTGCTTCAGATTCTGTGACTCCCTCTCCCTCTCTCTCTGCTCCTCCCCTGCTTGTCCTCTATCTCTCTCAAAAATAAATAAACATTAAAAAAAAGTTCACTATTTTACAAGTTTACAGTTATTTTTAAAAGGTTGTTCTAGAGACTTTCTGCATTGTTTCAGGCTGCCTCATTTATCAAAGAGCAAAAATTTTTTGTATTAAAGGAATTGGAAAGTCATGGGATAAACGGGGGAAGCCCTGTGCCTCGCAACTTGTAGCAGGGGTTGTTGGCTGCTTAAGAAAAAAAAAAAAAAAACAAACAGGAGCGAGAGGTGCAGGGAGGTCAGCCCTTAAGACCAATGTGGTGAGATGCCACCTTGGTGGGGTGTCACCTTGCATGCAACCCTCCACACATTTACCAAAGGATGACCAGCTACGTGCCAGGCTGGTGCCCATCACTGTTTACTGATAAGTGAATGAATGAATCTACCAACTCAAAATCATGACCTGACAGCCTATGGGAGCACATAAGTTCAAGACACATAAGTACATGGGAACTAAACCATGAGGTAAAAACCAGTGTTCGGCTCTTCTTTATGCCCAAGGGGGAAGACTCGTCTGTCTTGATTCTCAGGAGTTGCCCTTTTACCTGGTTGAGATTTGAGTGTAAAATGGCTGCCATCTCCAGCTATGGTTAGAGGAAGGCTGGAGGAACAGGATGGCCCTTTAGGCCAAGACCTGTAGTGTAATGGCAGGGATTAATGCAGCGGCTGTGTGAACCCCTTGGGTTCAGGGTTCAGGGCAGATTTGGGACTAGGGGATGTGCATGATTGCGATGAGATGAGCAGGCAGGCAGCTCATGAAGGCAAGTCTGGTGTGGGAGCTCCTGTCTCCCAGTAGTAATCCCCAGTTCCAAAGGTAGTTGTGAGATCTCACCTTCCACAGGCACTGAGCACAATGAGTCCATGCTTTTAGCTGGTCGGATAGTAGCCTTTTCCACTAAAGACAAAAGAAAAAATATCCCTGATGAATGCATATTGAGGGGAAACGTTCAGAACAATAGGTCAGGCTGTACATACACGAGAGAACTTTCTTCAGGAAAGTTTTTCCAAGTACTTATAATTCTCCCCTTTAGAAAACATTCCTCATTCCACCCTAGATGCTCCTACTTTCGTGATTGGACTGAGCTTATAAAAACAGGGCATTCATAGATCAACATTTTATTAACATTTTACAAGCACAGGTAAATTACAATTTTGTCAAATAGCTGTTAGTAAATGAGGAGCCTTGAACCCAATTTTATTATACCAAGATTCATCCATGGCATAGAATCCATGGGGCTCCCGGCCACCCCTTCTATCTAGCAAGTGGGAGAGCAGGATTCTTGGCTGCAGCCACACCTGACAGCACCCAGGAATTGGGTACAGCAAGTGAGAGGGCCCAAGGGACTGAAGTCCCGTTTCTCCCCCATGCAGGTCTGCTCCTGCCCTCTGCAGACTGGTTGCTTCTCCAAATGATCTCACCCACCAACCTCACCCTGGAGCAGACCCAGACCAAACCAACCTTTTCTGAGCACTTACTATGTGCCTGGTGTCCTCTGTGCATCTTTGTAAGCCACCTAGGCAGATTTGGGGAAGAGTGTAGCTTAAAGAAGTAAACACTTATTCCAGGGACAGGATTAGGCACTTCAAAATGTCATCTCTTCTCAGGGAGCTGAATTGGTTGAAAGACAGCTCCTCCCAGCAGGCTTTGTAGGAGGGGAAAGAGGGCATTCTGGGAGCTGAGTGGGAACCCCAGGACTTGTGGCTGTAAGGTAACTCTGGGTTCAGACAGATCTGGCTTTGAATCCCAAGTCTGCCACTTTGGGCCATGTGAACTCAGATATGTGGCTGGCGTTTTCTCTAAACTTCAGTTTCCTCACATGTAAAATGAGGAAAAATAGAGTTGTCATGAGAAATGCATGAGCCGTGCTTTTAAATAATCAGGTTGTACTAACCCAGAACACAGTCAATGCTCGACAAACAATAACACTTGTTGCTGTTGTTCTTCAGGATAAACCAGGGCTCAGCAGCAGGAAAGACTCAGGAGATGGTCTGGAAGAAGCACTCAGTGTTGGCCCCAACTCAGACTGAGCTGTTTCAGCCCTCTTTTAAAGTTCCCCCATTTTCCTCCTTGCCCCAAACCCTGCTGCCTCTGAGAGGCTCTGAATTAGCCCCTCGGCCTCCCTGCTCGGGGCTTCTCTCTGCCTGGGGCCCGGAGAGAGAGGACAGAGCCATTTTCACTCAAACCCTTGGGAATAGCAAGACTGCCTTCAACCTCCTTACTTCTACTAGTAGGGCTAGGTCTCTTGTCCTTTCAAGATCTGCTATTTTCACGAGTTTACAAACTGACTTACTACCTGCCTGGCCAGTGTCCCTTCCTTTGAGACAAGCTTTTGCCTTTGTTTTCCAGAGGTTGCATTTCTGGACTTCTTCTGGCTTCCATGCGATAGCCTTTAGAGCCAGTGACCAGATGACACTAAGTGTCACAGAGGACGGACAACAGTTGTCTCTGCACAGCCACCAGTGTTCACTTTTTCATGTTGGACTCTCTTTCTGATGATGCAGCTCCTTGTGGCCTTGGTGGCCACAGCAGATGATTTTGGGAACAGTCCTCAAGGATTCCCTGGCTCCATTTCTGGATAGTAACTAAGCACTCAGGACTCCTTGGCCTGTGTCTATATTTAGATTATAATATAGATATTAGATATATCTAGATGATCTAATATAGATATCTATATATCTAGATATATCTAATATATTTAGATTATATTTTTCTGTCTCGGACCTTGTCTGGGCTTCATGGAGGTACATCTGCCATTTTTCTGGCAGCTTTGGGGTCCTTGAGTCCCCTCTTTTAGATGATCCCTATGGCTTTGGGATTTCCCTGCTCAAAGGCATTCACTTTGGAGAGTTCCTTGGACTCTCCCTGTTGGATAACACAAATTCCAGTGCATAAGTGACTGGGAGACCCCAATGTGATGCATCTTCATTTGGTCAATACCCCATTTTTTCTTATCCTTCATTTCTTATTTCTGTTCAACTTTCTAAATATAGGTTAACATCCCTTCATCTACCCCCCTCCAAAAAAATCCCCAATGCTGTACATGGTGAATCAATTTTTAAAAGTCCCTTAGTTGATGGAATTTATAAAAGATTTTTAAAAATATTTTTAAAATCATATTTAAATATGTGGGTGGCTCAGTCGGCTGAGCATCTGACTCTTGATTTCGGCTCAGGTCATGATCTCACGATTTCTGAATTCAAGCCCTGTGTTGGGCTCTGTGCTGACAGTGCAGAGTCTACTTGGGATTCTCTGTCTCCCTCTCTCTCTGCCCCATGCCTCCCCAGTCATGCACTTTCTGTCTCTCTCTATCTCTCTCTGTCTCAAAAATAAATAAACATTTTTAAAAGAAATTTTAAAAATTATTTAAGCATATTAATCCACTGATGTACTTTTTTCACATGCATATTTCAACAAATAGTGAGTCTATGAGTCACTTAACAGAGACCACACTGGTGGATATGACCATAAGCTGCCCCCACCCCCGGTCTTTGGTTGTGAGGGTTCCAGTGGTCACTAAGGCAATAGTCAAAGTCAGAGAGCCACTTGTATTGGCACTGTTGGCTCTTTAATTTCACCTCTGCATCCCATCAAAATTCAGCCATTCTAGTGATCTATCCCTGATTTGTTTGTTCATGTGGTCTTAGACCAGTAGCTTTCAAGCCTGGCTGCATTTCAAAATCACCCGAGGGACTTTCTAAAAATGACCAGTACTCTGGTTTCCCAACAGATCTCTTGAGGCAAAGCTGCCATGGGTGTGAACCTCTGAGGACAGCCAGGCTTAGACCCCCTGGCCAGGGACACCCTGTGCATTCCGAGCGTTGACCAACCTTTGATCCAGCACCTCGAGCTCCTTCCTTTTGAAAACCAAGTCAAGGTCAAGGCAAATCATTCATTTCACTTTTGCTCATTTGTTTTGCTCTATTGTTTTTGACCTTTTGCTCCTTGGTAAACTTCTTTCATTATATCATTGATTCTGTAACTGAAATTCTCTCTTTGATGTGCTTAAGCAAATCTCTTTATTATTAGATCAGGAGTTTCTTGCCAAAACTCCCCTCAAATTCTCCTTAGAGAATCTTAATTTCTGCTTTGTATCTGATCCACGATACCTGTGGCAATCTGCCCTCTTCACCTGAGATATCTTTCCATTTGGAGAAAGACATGTTTCCCCATATAGTGAATGTTGTAGGTGCCTACCCAGAACCAATTTCCCTTCCTCCTTCTCACAGAGCTCTTGTACTTTTTGGGTGCATCTGACTGTAATCCCATTCCTCATGCCAGTGATTGGTTTAGGAAGCCATGGCTAAGCCGATCAGCAGAGGACACTCCCTTGGCCATGGGGATTGATCCAAATGACTCAGGTGAAGGCAACTGAGATGGGGTTGGGGTGTTCTGATGGGGGATTGCTGGAAAAGAAGGGTCCCTGCTTTTAGGAGCAAGCCACCAGAAGTGATGTCTTTTCTCCTTCTGGACATAGTGACAGTCAAAGGTAAAGCCTACAAGTACTATAGCCACTTTGTTGCAGCAAAGAAGCCAGTCTGGGGATGAAGCTGACCTACTTGGGAGGGCACAGCTGAGGAAAACATAAGGGAGTGGAGACAGAGCCACTAAACCACTCTGAAGCCTTCCCTACGTCTGGGTGTCCAATTACAGAACCTAGGAGTTCCCTCATTGAGTTGGCCAATTGAGTTGGATGTGCTATTGTTTCCAGCCTAAATCATTATAACTGCTGTCTATCCCCTGTGACATCCCTTGTTACTCCAGGAGGCAAATGTGAAGATTTCTAACATCTGTGCTTGGCATACAGTTATCACTGGGCTCAAGGAAAGTCCTTAAAAGTATTTCTTCCCATTTTTCATTAATTCCTCCCCCCCAAATCTTTATTATTAAAAACTCAAAACATTCACAAAATTTGGAGATCTCTAAACCTACCACCCAGGTTGACATTTGCCATATATTTGCTTTCTCTATATTGCCATGTATTTCTATATCTGTATCTACCTAGTCACTTATATTTCGCTGAATCATATGAAAATGAGTTTCAGTATTTTGACATTTCATCTTTAAATACTTTAACTTTAGCATATGCCTCCTAATAACCATTAATCTGAAACCATTAATATGAAAATTTACAATTCCTTAACATCATCTAATAATTTATCCGTCCCCCAAATTATCTTCTGTAGTCCTTTTTTTCAAAGGATCCAATCGAGGTTTGCTCATTACATTTGTACATTTAGTTTTTACAATTTGTTTTCATAACTACTTCTGTCATTTTTTAAAAAAAATCAGACTTTCAATCTATCACACTAAAGGTCATTGTGGCAGATTTCTTTGGACTTCCCTTTCTGACACAGTATTCAGCTGGATTGGTTACATTCCCCATTGTACAGTGATTCCCTCATTTCTTTATTTTTTTAAGTTTATTTATTAATTTATTTAGTTAGTTAGTGAGAGAGAGAGAGAGAGGGAACACGAGTGGGGGAAGGGCAGAGAAAGGGAGAGACAGAATCCCAGCAGAATCGGAGCCATCAGTGCAGATCCTACATAAGGCTCAAACTCACAAACTGTGAGATCATGACCTAAGCCGAGATCAACAATTGGATGCTTGGATGCCTAACCTACTGAGCCACCCAGGCACCCCTGATTCCCTCAGTTCTTTCCTATATCAATTCCTATTCATTATTCAGATATAATTCCCACAAGGCAACACTCTCATTTAAAATTTATAACCCTGGCATGAGTCAGAGGGGAGAAGGGACAGATCTTCCTTATAGTACATTTCAATTAATAAATGTGGACAGAGTGATGGAAACAGAAAATGACCATTTGGCAAACACCACAGTAATAACTGTTGTAATAACAGTAATTTTGCAGGCAAGAATCATTGATGGATGCTAAAATTCAGGAATGAAAGTATGATGAGAAACAGGATATTTGCATTGTCTCAAAATATCTCCTACAACCTACTTGTTCATTGGAAAGGAAAAAATAGTAACAAAATTTTGTAGATGGTACTTTAACCAAGTGATCAAAGCTAACATCACCAGCAATAAGATATTGACATCATATGCCTCCTACGTGACCCGCTGAGACAGGCACAATATTCACAACCTCAACTGAATCATGAGGAAACATCAGACAAATCCAGCCTGAGGTGGTATATTCTACAAAATAAATGGCTGTACTCTTCCAAAGTGTCATGGTCAGAAACACTGAGAAAAATGTCCTAGACTGGAGGCAATTAAGGAGGCATGGCAACTGAATGCAACATGCATTCCTGGACCCAAAAAAGGACATTAGTTGGACGGCTGGTCAATTATGAATAAGGTCTGTAAATTATTTAGTAGGACTATATTGATGTTAATTTTCTGGCTTGGCTCATATTATGGTTAACATCAGAAGCAGCTGCATAAAGGGTACAAAGGTTCTCTGTCTACTATTTCTGCAACTTTTTTGTAAATCTAAAATTATCTTTTTTAAAAAGACTGCCTAGTTAATCTTTATGTTTCAGGTCTAGTGAGGTTGACCTGGCCAAATCAAAGACCTAAGAAGCAGAAATAGGAAAAAATTATATATACACATACATATCTATGATGAATACTTATTTATAAAATAGAAAACATATATTGATCTCTGTCCCTAGTTTAGGAGCACAGGGCTGCTAAAACCCTTGTAACTCCCTGGGTCATAGGAGTGTCTTTTGTTTTAATGAGGGCACTCTGGATGGGTTCCTGGATGGCTCCTGGATGAGGGCTGGTCACCAGAAAGACAAGCCATGATTAGAAGCTTGGAACTTTCAGCCCTGCCCCTCATTCTCTTGAGAGGGGAGAAGGGCTGAAAATGGAATTAATGATCAAATATGCCTATGTGATGGAGCTTCCATAAATTCCCAATTATACGGGGTTCAGAGAGTCTCCAGATGGGCAAACACATCCACGCCAGTGGGGTGATGCAACCCAACTCTATGGAGGAGACAGACACTCCTGTGCTCAGGACTCTCCCAGACCTCACCTTATGTATCTCTTCAACTGGCTGTTCATCTGTATCCTTTATCATACGCTTTAATAAACTGGTCAATGTAATGAAGTGTTTCCCTGAGTTCTGCGAGCCACTCTAGCAAATGAATCAAATCAAGGAGGGGGTCTTTCGAACCTCCAATCTATAGCAGTAAGTCAGAAGCACAGCAGACAATCTAGGCTTGTAACTGGCACCTGAAGTGTGAGAATGTGCGGGGTGGGTGGCAGTCTTGTGGGACTGAGCCCTTAACCTGTGGGATCTGATGCTGTCCCTGGATAGACAGTGTCAGAATTGAGTTACATTGTAGGACACGCAGTTGGTGTAGCAGAAAATTGCTTGTTGTGAGGAAAAACCTCCACACATTTGGTGACCAGAAGTGTCAGAAGTGAAGTGCTGTGTGGGTAGTGAGGAGACACACGGGAGGGGAACAGTAGGATAGAACTGGGGTTTTCCCTATGCAGGAGATAAGACTCAACTGAGTTTTTCTAAGACAATATATATCTCATAAAACATAACTATTGATTCTTACCTGAGAGCCTCTGCCCTCTCACAAATACACTCCCATTTCTACTCAGCTTTGATTTGGAGTCTGATCCAGAACGTCCCAGGTTAAATATTGATTTCCATTTCTTTGATTTACTGGAGAGCTTTCTTCTAAAAGAGCCAAGCCATAAGACAGCATTAGTTTGGTAACTGGTCATTTCAGTGGGACCTTTAAATTGAGAAGGAATAGCCCAGTCATGTTCTGACATTTCAGGAAATCCCTCTCTAAAGTCCAGTCTGAGCCTGAGTCTGGCCCTGTCTGGGGATGCCCTGGATGACCAAGCTAGGCTTTCATGTTCACCAGGGGAAGGGGCAAAGGTGTGCTATAAAGGCAGGGGTGAGGGCAGACAGAGGCAGGGATGCATCGGAGACTCAGAGGTCACAAGCAAGCACACAGTTATGGGGATTCTGGTAAGCTGTGCAGTCCTGGGTTTTCAAAGACACCTATTTTTTTGCAGGAGTAAACATTAAAGACCACAGAGCTCAGTGCTGCACTTGGGCCATACTGCTAGGTCATCCACAGGTGAGGAAAGAGCTGGTGAAGACTTCTGCGGACTGTAAAGAGGGTGAAGGAGAAAGTGACTTGGAAAAGAGACTGGCCTCTGAGAGTTAGAGGCTGCTGGGTGTAGTCAAAGATCACTGCAGAGAAAGGCAGAGGGTAATTAGTGTGTCTCTGGCTTCACTCATTTCCCTGATGCCTCTCACCAGGCTGCCTCAAGTAGAAGGCATGAAAAGGAGAGGTCTAGAGTGGGTCTGGAGAGCCTGATGCCACCAGAGGTCACCACAGAGACTTTGCCCTGCTCTGGTTTGCCCAACTATCAGATTTCATAAAGTTTCCTGATGGAACCCTACAACTTGTGGGTTCCACAAAGGACCCTTTCTCCATAAGGTTCTCATAGAACATCCAGATGTCAAGCCCAGTATGTTTTTACAATCAGTCAGAGATAGATCTGCAGCACTTGGTGGTTTCTTTTGGATCTGGCCTAGTTTTTTTTCAAGCACTTGGTCTAGGATGTATTTTATAGGGTCACATACCTTGGGGTATGGTGTGCCCCTTATGTAGTTAAGGCACAGAGGAAATGCACTTGAGGGTCCTTCTGAGGTACTCTTCTTCCTGATCCCTGGGTGGAAGTCTTATTCTCCAGGGATTTAGAGAGCAAATACTGGGGCTTGGTCTAGACAGAGCATGATCAATGCATTTTAGGAAATGGAAGGGTTTCTTGCCAGGTGAGTTCTAGGTGTACCATTCCCATAACATGCATTGTGAGAAGTGCTGCTACTCCTGTGTAATATGGTAGCACTTTCTCCCTCCCCAATGGGAAGCAGCCCTGCCATTTTGGGGATGACACTGACAAGAAGTCTGAGGTGTCTATTTTCATGCCTCTTTCTACTGACCAAACATTGAGGATGACCATCTCCAGTGAAAGTTTGCCTTTCAGCCCCCCCACCTATTGTCTGCCTAAAGTTTAGAACTCCTGCTTCATCCACTGCCTCCTATTTATAGTGGGGTGTGAAGAGGAGAGGGGAGGAGGGATGTGTGGAGACCAGGGTCACAACAGAGGAAGCAATGAAGAAAGAAAATATCCTATGAATAAAAATGATATTCAGTTTGGCTTGGGAGGGCAAGGAGGGTTCTGACAGGCATGGAAGAAGGAACAGAAGCCAGGAATATGTGTCCCCAAGTGCTGCATGCCCAGAGCTCTCAGTCTAGAGTGGCATTATTTGTTAGCTTATCCTCCATTCATCTCTATAGTTTTTATAATGTCACCTGGAGGTGAAGGATGGGGGCAGGGGGTCAAGTTTTTTATTTTAGCAAACTTCCTTCTGAAAATATCAAGACCGTTTTATCTAAACTAAGGAGTAAGGGATTTCAGCCATGATCCTTGACCCCTATGAGCGCCATCCCTGTCATGGTACTTAAGGATGTCTGGTGGGAGAGCAGATCTTGATAACTCAGGGACAGTGAGTGAAGACATCAATCACTGGTGAAAAAGAGCTGTGGAGACAGCTCCCTTTTCCTCCTCTGGAATGTTCCATTACATCCCAGCCCAGACAGTACCCCCAACCCATGCTGCCACTGTGGCTCTGAGACTATATAACTTCCTCCTCTATCCCCCTCCACCCAAACGTTTCCCAGAATTTAAGAGAATGTTGCTTACTTGTTGTCTGGTAACTCAAGAACTGTGTGGAAGAGGGTGCCCATGGAAGGAGGGACAATTTCAGGCAAGCTATTCTCCCTCCTTTCCTTCCGAGCAGGATGGTTAGTAGCCAGGCTCCGAGCCTGTGCTTCCTCCAGGCTCACCAGCTTCATGGGCAAGGAGAGGGCTGGCAAGGTCAGGCTCTTCATGATTGGCGGATTTTCTATACAGAAAAGACAAGACCTCAGTTATGGAAGGAGTCCTGTGCATCAGGTCTAGCCAGATTTCCCATCCACAGCCCCTCCATTCCTGACTTCCTGGCAGGAGGCTTCTGGAGTTTTGGGGGATTTAGGGCAGAGGCTGTACATAGGAAACTAACAACCTCATGGCCAGACAGCCAGCTGGCACACAGGGCTTCAGGAGGTAACCTATATTTCTTGCACTTCTCAGAGAGGGACCATTCATTCATTCATTCATGCGACAAACATTTATTGAACACTTCCTGCCTAGTACTCCGGCCAGGTGGGAATTTTATGTCCAACCATAGAGGTAGCCTTGCTCAGCTAGAACAAGGCAGGAGACTGTTCCTGCTCTCTGCAGCTGTACAACACACACTCCAAGGCAATTTAACGTGGGATCCTATACTTTCCCTAGATCACTAAGGTTTATTTATATCTCTGCAGTAAAAAGGTATTTTATAGCCTATATTATTCCCTAAAAGATAGGTGGCTTTTTACTCACTACTCAGTAGTCTTAAGTGCACGCAAGCTAATCTTTTCTTTCTGTGTTTTGTTTGTTTTTGGTTTGGTGTTTTTTGGTTTTTTGTTTTTTGTTTTTTGCTTTTTAAGAAATGGAAGTCATAATGAGAGGTCGATGGTGTCCAGAGTCATCTCTTTTCCCCAAGTCATTGGTTCTCAACTTGGGGCAATTCTGCCATTCCCACCCCTTCCCCAGGGACATTTGGCAATGTCTAAAAACATTTTTGGTTGTCATAGGCATGTGTAGGAGTACTACTGGCATCTAGTGGGTAGAGGCCAAGGATGGCATCCTACAGTGCACAGCGCAGCCCCACAACAAGAACTCTCCAGCACCAGTGCATGGTGATGCATTGACGGCAGGCCCTTATCTGTGGGCCTCTCATAGTGTACACATGCCAGAGGAGTGTGCAACCCCAAACCATTGCCCAGCCTCCTCACTGGTGGCCTGGCCTGTGAGCACTGAAGGGTGTTGTCTAATGTGGGAACAAAAAAAAAAAAAAAAAAAAAGGAAAACAAACAAACATAAAACAAACAAAGAACTATCCAGCACCAATTGTCAACAGTGCCAAGATTGAGAAATCTTGGTCTAAGTGAAAAAAGAAGAGATCTAAGTTGGCCTCTATTTAGCCTGTGGCAACCCTGACAGTTTTCTATAACTTCAGAAGGCGTGAAGAGACTCAAAGATAACTTGCACCAACTGAAACTAAGCAATCTTTTTTGGAATAAGACTCAGATAATTTTCAGAAAGCACCTTGATAGCACTCTTTCTCATTGCAGAACATGACCCTCTCTGAGTGGAGGGAAATAAAACCACTGATAAAGGGCCTTGTAGAAAACAGAGTGTGTGACACTGGGGTTTTCCTAGGCAGGAGAGCATGGCAGTCATTCAGTGGGGCTTCAAGTAAGTAAATCCATGAGCCCAAAAACTTTTCAGTAAAGTTTCCAACTTTAACCATTTTCCAACTTAATCCAAAGGAGGTTAAAATATTTGAATTTTATATGCTCTCAATATTTGCTTTCTAGATTATTTCTGATTTGTTAATTACTTATTTACTTAAAAAATGAAATCACTCCAGGAGCAACTGGATCAACGGGAAGAACCCACACTGCAGGGCCAGGAGACCTCAGTTGGGTTAGTAACCACTCTCTCCCTAGTTTCAGGCTGCAGTGTCCTAAGGCCTACTCATTGTCTCTGCTTAGATGTTTAACAGGCATCTCTAACCTCACATTTCATAACAAAGCTTGTAATTTCTGCTCTTCACCTCTAAACTGGTACCCCTACTGTCATTGCCAAGTCAGTAAGTGGCACCATGGACCATCCAGCTGTGTAAGCTGAAACCTGGAGTAGTTATTTTTCATTCATTCCTTTCTTTGAGGCACCACCTCCTCCTACATTGAGTCAATAAGCAAGTCTGAAAACTCTACCTTCAAAATGTACTTTGAATCCAGCCACCTTCCTTCTTTCCACTGCTAACATGCTAGTCCAGGCCACCATGATTGCCCATCTGATTTCTGCCATTGCTCCTTAACTGGTCTCTCTGCTTCCAGACTTGCTGCCTTTCAGTCTCTCCTTCACACAGCAATCGGAATGCTCAGACCCTGCACTCCCTGCTCAAAATCCTCAAATGCTTTCCCATGGCACTGAGAACAAACGAAACTCCTAGCTTGACCTACAAGGACCTTCCATCTGCTTTCCCTGTACTCTTTGCCCACTGACCCAGTGGGCTACAAAAATATGCAGTAAAAATTTTTAAATGTATACTCCCATTATAAACTATACATTTATACTACTGTATTAGTGTTATATATAACAGAAAATATACAAAATCATAGAAATTACAAAGTATACAATATAAAGAAATGAGAAAGAAATTCTAATGGTTTCTTCCAACATCTGTAGTTCAGTATCTTGGTCTTTGGTGTCCCCTCGGGTGGGGCACCCCACTTTGGAGACCACATTGGCTCTAGTCACACTAACCTACTTTTCTGTACTACTATGAGCCCCTTTCCACTTCAGAGCTTTTAGACTCTCTGTCCTTTGTGTTTGGAACATTCATCCCACAGATCCTCACATGACTGGTTCCTTTTGTCATAAGGTCTCAGTTCAAAGATCACCTCCTCAGAGATCGTAAGTCCCCAATAATTTATTGGTTGATTCAAAAGGATGGATGAATGAATGAATGAATGGATGAATGCATATTCTCACTTACCTTCAAAAAGGATTTATATAGCTTACAATAATGGGAGATTTAAAGTAAAGATAAAGGAAACATTAGCCACTCCTAAGAATATAACCAAGAGAATTGGAAACATGTGTTCGCACAAAAACTTGTACATAAATGTTCACAGCAGCATTATTCATAATAACCAAAAAGTGGAAACAACCCAAATGGCCTCAACTGATGAATGGATAAACAAAATGTATATGCATACAGTGAGAAATATATTATTCATCCTTAAAAAGGGATGAAATACTGATACATGCAAAAATATGGAAGAACCTTAGAGAACATATGCTAAGTGAAAGAAGGCAGTTACAAAAGACCACATGTTGTATGACTCCATTTATATAAAATGTCCAGAAGAGGCAAATCCCTAGAAATAGAAAGTAGATTCATGGTCGCCAGGGTCTCGGGGGAGAGCAAAATGTGCAGAGACTGCTTAATGTGTACGGGGTTTCTTTTTGGAGTGATGCAATGTTCTGAAATTAGATGGTGGTGACAGTTGCACAATTCTGTGAATACACTAGAAACCACTGAATTGTATACTTTAAAATGATTAAAATTGTGAATTTTATGCTATGTGAATTTTATCTCAATAAAAAAAATTTTTTTAAGAAAGGTTTATAAACCACATAGAGGACAGGGTGGGGATGGGAACAATTATACCAGGAATTAAAATTTGATGTTAACTGCCATTGATTATTCTGATGGTTATACTTGTTTTCTCCAAATACATTAGCTGAACTAGAAAAGAATGCTTTAATCAGCTAACACAAATATTTTGCAGATAGGGTTCTCATATACCACGGATTCTCCAAGTGTGGCCCTGACCAGCAGCAGCACCATCACCTGAAAACTCACTAGAAGTACAAATTCTCAGCAGCATTCCAGACATACTGAATCAGAAATTCTGGGGATGAGGTCCAGTAAACTGTGCTTTAACAGCCCTCCCTCCAGGTGATCGTGATGTATGCTAATGTTGGAAAACTCACACAAGTGGGTCACAGGCTTCTTGATCTAGATTTTTTAGTTTTACAAATTTGGCTCACAGGAGTTCAAGCAACATAAACCAATTCATTCCTAGGGTTCATTACGTCATTATGAGAGCTATAGGAATTCATATTCTTGCATCTTATCACACCCAGCCTAAAATAGCTGTCTTTTTCACCAACATAGCTACAGAGATCGATGCTAACTACTCTGCCTACACATGCCCACAAGCACACACTCAGTTTTGTAAGCCTAGTGCCTGGTGCAGGGAAGAATAAAGTAAGCACTCAATAAATGCTTATGAAGGGAACACATTCTGAATATACACACGAGTATGAACATGCTGCCTCTTAACTCAAAAACTCCAAGATGAAGACAGAAGTATCTTCCAAAATACCACATTGAAATTAAATTTGAAATAGAATAGTTAAAAGGGAGGAATGTTGCCTGTAGATAATAACCCAAAGGGTTTAATAACTAACTAAAACCAATGGGAGATCCAGTGCTGCATATGCATTCATGGGATAGGCCAGGTATGCAGCTGACCAGAAACACGCTACAGCCACCCACAGACACATCTTGCTGCACGCAGACAAATGTACATGTATGCACGAACCCCAGACACTGACACACAGAGCAGTCAGCACACGTACACAGCCAACACTCGGAGCTAGAAGCCTAACTTATTATTGGGTCCCATGACTAAGGCAAGGAAGAAGGCTGGCCTGGTGGCGAGTCTGCCAGACGGAGCCATTACCATTGTTCTCCAAAGACCCAGGAGTGCCGTTGTTAAAGATTTGATCCACATGATTCAGTATGAACTCAATCACCACCTGCTGGACCCGAACTGCAAGGAAAGCAGCATCTCCATTGCAACCAGTGGCTTCGATCTCTTTGGACCTAAATAATGGACGAAAGACACTCAGTGAGTGAGTCTGCCCCATAACTGAAAGCAAGTAAGGGGAGCCAGTGGGTCTTTTGTACAAGCCCCATCTCCTAAATGTATACGCTTTGTTCATCTCTAGATTATTTTAACTATGTAAGACCTATTAAAAGGACTCTACAAAGTCTGTAAGGCCTAACACAATGAACAAACTTATTTAAAAAAATTTTTTTTAATGTTTATTTATTTTTGAGAGAGAGAGAGAGAGAGAGAGAGAGCAGGGAGAGGTAGAGAGAGAGAGGGAGTCACAGAATCTCAAGCAGGCTCCGGGCTCTGAGCTGTCAACACAGAGCCCGACACAGGGCTCCAACCCATGAACCATGAGATCATGACGTGAGCCGAAGTTGGGATGCTTTACTGACTGAGCCACCCAGGCATTCCATGAACAAATTTAAAAACAGTTACCATGTATACCATGTATCATACATTGCTAGACTATAAACACTGTATTACTGAATATGCAGGAATATATTTTTTTCTTCACAGGATCTCCTTCCACCCCCATCCAATTGTGCTATGGGGCAGGTCATCATTTATGAAGCCACATGAAGCTGTGACCCCACCAAAACCAACAAAAGCCAATGATTCCAAAGACAAGAAGGGCCTTTTCAAGAAATTATAATATACAGACCCTTAACTTTAGCCACATCCTGATTATAGCCAAAAACGCCTTTGGAACTCAGAGTTTCCAGGTTAGCAAGCAAAGAGCTCAGGCTATGAAAGTCACCTTTTTTTTTGTTTAAAGTGTATTTATTTATTTTAAGAGAGACAGTGAGAGCAGGGGAGGGGCAGAGAGAGAGGGAGAGAGAGAGAATCCCAAGCAGGCCCTGCACTGTCAGCGCGGAGCCCGAGGAGGGGCTCGAGCCCACAAATTGTGAGATCATGGCCTGAGCCGAAAACCAAGAGTTGTATGCTTAACTGACTGAGCCACCCAGGCACCCCTAAAAACATCTTTAATTTACATGTGTTACACATGACCACTTAGCTACAGGTTTGTCTTCCAGTAGCTTCAGTTTTGAAGAATACGGTCTTCGTTTCAGTTGTTGGGCTGCCTTGAGCCCACTGGGGTGGCGAGAAGGTGAGGTTGTGGTGGCTACCTGAGCAGGTTTGGTGCCCACACCAGGGCCAGGTTCCTGGCATGCATGTTGGTCTTGCTGCTGAAGGAGGCAATGTGGGCCAGGTGTCGAATCAGGTATTCCAAGGTCCTGTAATGGGTCATTTAAAAAATTTTTTTAACAAAATAAGAAACTTCAGTGCCTGTGCAAAGCCTGAGTACTGGGTTTGGATTTAAGAGAGTCTAAATATTTCTATCTCATGAATTTTGGAGGAATATCAGTAAGGTAACAAGATTGATGGAAATAATCTTCTTCGTCCTAGGCATGCTGGCCGAGGGTGGAGAAGGGGAATGTTTTTGTCAGAAGTCAGCTGAGGCCCTTGGAGAGCCAGAGACAGACCCGGGAATCACAGCACCCAGAGCCCGAGAGATATCAGTGGCTCCCTTGGCTTCCTTTTACGCAGGTCACCATTGCCGCCACACAATCTTGAAACCGGCTCTTATCTCTGCCCCTTCTGTAATTACTCCAGCTATAGGTAACTTGGTTCTTGTTAGAGAGCTGACCTCGTGGGTGAATAACATCTGTTATTATAAGAAGTTCTTTCTTATTCCACATCAAAATCTGTCCCCTTGTAAAAGAGGCTCAGAGAACATTGGGAAAGGTGGTTAGATGAGGGGCTAAATGGTGAAAACAAAATGGAAGGGTGAGCTGATGTGAGGGGTGGTACTGATGAGCAAATAGAGAGATCAGTCCGCCAAAAGTTCAAAAGGTACAGCCAAGCCCTATTTAAAAATCATCCTGGTTTCCATAGATTTGTGTATACTATGAATCTGGGTAAGAACCTAGGCTATCACAGCCAGTGAGGCTGGCTTGTGTGGCCAGAACGACTTCCTGTGAGACTCTGAGGGCTGCCTCTTCCTGTCAATGTCCTTGGTCAGGCACCAACTCACTCTGATAAAGCTGACCTGCTCACCCACCTCAAAATGCCGCAGGAAAGTCACTGTCCGCTGAACTTTTTCCCTTTTATGATGCCAGCCTGCTTCTTTGGTATTACACCACTTTGAGAGGCTGTGGGCTTCTTTTACCAAGGATTCTTACCTGTAATGGGATGGGGGAAGCTCTTGGATAACATTTTGGATTCGGGCCAGTTGGCCTTCTTCCGGGCAATGAGACACGGCCTCCTGTGAAGAAGAACATGAAGTAGCCGAGTGAGTGCTTGAGAGGGTGGCCACCCACCTGCGTCTGCTGGCCTTCTTTAGGTTTCTGGCACTCCAGCCTCCCAACGAGGCCTAGAGATCCTCTTTCCAAGAAGCATGCTTTCCTAGTAAAAACAAACAACTAAAATCTGACAGTTCGTGATGAGAAGTATCTAACAGTGAGTGCGAGTGGGGACATGTGGATTGTTTAGGTCTCTGTGTGTCCTCAGAATGTTGTTGGGTATCTGGTAAAGATGCAGAATGCTGGGTGTGTGGTGTGGCAGAGAGAGTGACAGAGATTCACACTGGGAGAGGGAAAGAGAGACGTGGAGATGACAGGTGACACTTTATAGTCTAGCCTGGACTTACTCTCTGGCTGTTTCCTGTGTGGGTATTTTGTTCTCCTGAGACAGGGAAACTGAAGGGACCTCATGAAAAAAGCTGAGGTTTTTTTCTTTGTTCCTATTCCTGCTTCTGTTCTTGCTAGGACCTATACCCCCGCCTTACACATACCTTATAGAACAGGTAATGTATGTTCTCCTTGCAAAGGTCAAGGAGTTAATGATCTCTTTGGAGTCTTCCAGCATAAGAGATGACATCTAAAGAGTGACTAGGTGAGGTCATCACGACCATTTTCCAAGACCACTGACTCATCAAGGCCCCTGGCTCTAGGGCATAAGTGACTTATGGAGAACACCTAAACACCTATCTTTGTTCCTGGATTACTGAGAAGACACACGCACTAGACAACCATCCTCAACAAAAACCCAGGCCCCAAGCAAAGATGACATTCACTCTTCTTTCCTTTCTGAGTCTCTGTTATACTCTCTCCATATCTACACTCTCTATGTCTTCGATAAACTCTACTCTCATTTCCTTTCATTGTGAGTTTGATTTCCACCCTGTGAGAAGCTGAAGACCCTCTTGGCTGGTCCCGTGAGACCCCCTCTGGGTCCTTGGATCCAGCCATCCTGCATCATTCTTCTCGGCCCAGGGCCCTCAAAGAGAGGCAAGGGTATCAGTTAACGCAGTGTGATCACACGCTTGTTCAGAACTCCTGCACAATGTAGGCATCCCTGGGCAGATGCCCCTGTGCCTTGTCCTGAGAAACTGTTCTGCCTGTGCCCAGCCCCTTCCAGTGCAGTGGCTGAGTGCTCAAGCATGGGAGCAGTAGCTAAGTGCAAGGTCAATGGTAATCACATCTTTCTTTTTTTACTGAGGTACACTTTACATACATTAAAAATGTACAAATCTTAAGCTAGAGCTCCATGAATTCGTTCATATGCACATACCTATGTACCCCCACCTAGATCAAGATACACTTTAAAGGGGGCTCCTGAGCTCATGTGAATCTTCTGACCCTGAATTCACAGGCATATGTAACTTACATAGTCTTGTGTTTCCTCCCAGTGCTAGAAACTTGCTTTACATTTGTATATAATAAAAAGTAAAATCAGGAAATGCATTCTTTAATTTGATAAATATTGCCCCCTGTAATACAACCAAAAATAAGTTCCTAAGTGTGGTGTGGTTTTCTTATATCCTTCACCTCGATTCAGATTTTAGGTGTTATTTTGTGCTTGTGAATAAAGGCTGAAGTTCAAATGCTCAGTAGTGAGAAGTTTTAAGCACAGAAAAGTAGAAGGAAATTAACTTTACTGGGCACTTTCTATTATGCCACGCCCTATTTGAGGTCACACTTGCTGGGTCTGTTCTGTTCTAAATTAGAGAAGAAGTCCTAACCGGGGCCAGCCTGGACCTCCCAACTCCTTTACTTGTCTCCATTTTTTTCCCACAGAATTCACCACCATTACTTATACAATATAATGTACTTACTTATTAGGTTTATTGCTTATTGTCAGTCTCTCATGCTAGATATAAACTCTACAAGTGCAGGGATGTGATGAGTCCGTGTGCCTGGAGCAGGGGCTGGCACCCAGGAGGCACTCCCTCCATATTTGTTGAACATCATGCCAGGGCTTTGTCAACCAAGTGGTTTCTTTCCCCCTTTCTTTTCTCTGCTCTCCCCCTCTTAATTTAATTGAAATAAAACATGCACAGAAACCAACTGTTTTAAAAAGGCAATCAAAATTCTCTACATAGGAAAGCTTGAGATTTTGTTTCCTGAGCATTGGTGGGAGAAATGAGGGTCCGGGAGGGTCACAGTCACAGGTGTCCCAATCTTCTGGTGGGTGTGCAAGCCTGAGAAGAGAGCCAGCATAAACACAATCTCTGTTGTAAACCTCAATTTTTGAGATATGGAGGAGGTGGAGGGTGGGAACAAGAATGAGGCCTGGAGTAAGCACCTTGACATCTCTGCTCTTTCTGAGAAGTCATTTAGAAAATAGATTTGTGGAGAAGACCCAGACTCCCAAGGCAGGGAGAACCTCATAAGGGAAGCCACGGGAGAGAAGCTCCAGAGGAAGGAGGGACTGTGGAATGTGGTACGGGTCCTCCCACATTCTATCCTGCAAAGGGGGAGGGAGGAGTGGGAGGTCTCTCTTCCCCCCAGCAAACTTTGTAAAGTGCCCCCACCCTCCTAAACCTGTGTCTGGGGAATAAAGGTGCAGGTCAATTTAACAGCCCTCATGGAAAGTTTCTTTGATATTTTAGGAAGTTGTTAGTCATCTTTGTTCTGAGAGGCTGGGCGGGCCCATCCCCTGATGCCTGTAGGTCCCATTTGGGATTCTTGTTTATTTCATTGTTCACAGCCTCTCCCCATCCCATTCAGAAGCCCTCTAGATCCTGTAGTTTCTCCTGGAGGGTCCAGTCCTTGAAAACTTGTTTTTAGCACTCTTTATGTTTCCCCATTAGGTTGGCAGAACCTACCACTGGGAAATTGGGGAAGGGGAGTTAAAACTCTGCCTATGCCAATTTTTTGCCTGAAAGAGAATTTCACTCAACTTTTGCCAAGCTAATCTGGCTAGCAATTAAATCTTAAAAGATTTAAGGATGAATCTGTGACTATTTGCTCTCTTCCAATCAGTATCAAGAAGACTGCTTCTCTGCCCTTTGTGGACTCCATCCAAGACTAGACTCTCTCCCTTCTGGTGGGCCCCTTGCTCCTGTTTTATCTGTTTACCTGAGCACCACCAGCACCCTTACTTACAGCTCACGTCCTGCTACCTCGCAGCCCTGTCACCATGGTGGACAAACAACCCGTGCCTATCCTTTCCAACTGTAATCCAACTGCAACTCAGTATTGCCCTTGATTTTCCATCAATTATTTAAAAATCATTAAAAAGCCATTTTTATTATCTTAAAATATTTTAAGCTATTAGACTCAAAAGTAATTCATGCAATGATTTTATTTTTAAAAATATTTTTAATGTTTATTCATTTTTAAGAGAGTGAGAGCGTGTGTGTGTGTATGTGTGTGTGTGAGCAGGGGAAGGGCAGAGAGAGAAAGAGAGGGAGACACAGAATACTAAGCAGGCTGCAGGCTCTGAGCTGTCAGCACAGAGCCCAACTCAAGCTCAAGCTAACGAACCTCGAGATCATGACCTGAGCAGAAGTCAGGTGCTTACCTGACTGAGCCACCCAGGCGTCCGGATGCACATGATTTTAAAAATGAAAGCATTTAAACGAATATACAGAATAAAGTCTTCCTCCCAGGCACAGACCTTCACAGGTTGTCTCCAGAGGCAACCAGTGTGTCCTTTCAGGCACTCGTTATACCTTTCCATCTTTGTCACACATGTGGAACAAGCATGATTATGAAAGAGAACTTCAACTACCTCCGTCTGACCTCAGACTTTCAATTGATTTTCTTCTTTCCAGCTTATCTCTTAACTCAGGAAAAAGACCCTGCGGGCAAAGTATCCCCTGGTGGGGACAAAACTGCCCCTCAAGCAATAAGGACTGCCCTGAGTCAGCAAGATGGGAGTGACTGACCCCAGGACAAGGATCGGTTTGATCTTTACTACCTACTTGCCTGTACCCACCCACCTTTGCCCCACATTTTCCTTCTATAAACCTTGAAAGTATTCTCAGCACTTTGGAGACAGTCTTTGAGCCACGAGCTGCTGTCTTCCCAGTGTCGGCCTCTCTGAAATAATTCCTCTCTTGCTTCACCACCACTTGTCTCTGCCTTTGGGTTTTGTCAGCAGTGGTGGTGGAACCTGGTCTGTGTGGGACCTCCAGTGGCAGGTGCTCTTGTACCCCTGGGCCCTGGCTACAATTACATGACCTGGCCCATCTCTAATTTCCCCATGATCCTGCTTTGTCTGGGATTGAGGGGTTTCCTGGGACACAGGACTTCCAGTGTTAAAACTGGGGGAGTTCTAGGCAAACCAAGGGCAGCTGGCCACTCTCCCCCTTTGTAGCTATCTTGAGCTCACGGTCAGTCGGCTTTTGCCACACACTTGTTCCCCACCTCAAGTGGCATTTCAAATATGTGTGGATCTGCAAACCTGTCAGCAAACATTTACCAAGTAAACAGTGACAACATTTTCCAGCAGCTGGAGAGCAGGGAAAGGAAACATAATAATGAACAAAATAAACACTGTTTCTGTCCTCAGCAAGTTTAGGATTGAATGAGGGAGACCGATACACGAAAGGGTTATTTCAATATAAATTCAGTATAAAATTAAACACCTCCCCAAACTGCCTTCTCTAAAAATCCCAAATCAGCAACTTTTCTTTTGGGTGTGATAATTTTACCTGAATCAATCTGGTGAAGACTGAATTTTTCCTAAAATGAACTTTTTTTCTGATGCAAAGGAAATGTAATGTTGTAGGTTGAGCAATTGCTCCCAAAGATATCAGGTCCTAATCTCTGGAACCCATAAATGTTACTTTATTTGGGAAAGGAATCTTTGCAGATGCGATTAAGTTAAAGGTTTTGAGATGAGATGATCCTGGATTATCTCAATGGCCCTAAATGCAATCACAGCTACTCTTATAAGAGGGAGGCAGAAGGAGATCTTCCCCAGAGAGAGGAGAGGGCAGTGCAGTCACAGAGGCAGACATGGGAGTGATGTGGCCACAAGCCAAGGAGTGCCAGAAGCGAACAGAAGATGGGAGAGGTGAGGAACAGTTTTCCCTAGGCTCCCTGGAAGGAGCACAGCCCTGCACACACCTTGATGTCAGCTCAGTGAAACTAATTTCAGACTTCTGGGCTCTAGAACTGGGAGAGAACAAATTTCTGTTGTTTAAGCCACTAAGTTTGTGGTCATTTGTTACAGCAGCTATAGGAAACTAATACGTGATTAAAAATTAAAATATGAACAATGAGGGAATTATCATCACTTGCTATCCTACCATACAGACGTTAACTGCTGTTAACCTGCTCACATGTGAAACATAAAAGAAGCAATCTGCCAGGACTTCCCAGCACCAAACATGAATACTGGCATCATTTCCTATTCACTTGCATATACTATTTTTTTTTCTCCATTTAACTTTATATCGTGGCCAATAAATACGCTTAAGAAATACAATCTTAAAAAAAAGAAAAAAAAGAAATGAGACTTATCATGGCTACCCAGGATTAAAAATAGTAGATTTATTATCATTTATTTTAACTCATCCCTTATTGTTACACAGATACTCCCCAAATTTTGGTATTATAATATTGGAATGAAATATTTATAAGTCAATCATTTATGTACACATCTGATTATTATCTTAGAATGTAGTTCTAGAAATAGAGTTACTATATTAAAAATATGAGCATTTTAGGATTCTTGACAGTAATTTCAAATGACTTTCTGAGATATCCAGCCAGTTCACACTTCCAATAGAAAACCATACAAGAGCCACTGTCACCACAGGATCACCAGCATGAAATACTAATGTTAAAAAATTGTTTCTTTAATATACAAACATATTTTTCTAATACATTTAATAAGTTTTTTTAATTAAAAAAATTTCTTAGGGGCATCAGGTTGGCTCAGTTGGTTAAGCATCCAACTTTGGTTCAGGTCATGAGCTCACGGTTTGTGGGTTCAAGCCCCACATCAGGCTCTATGCTGTTAGCCCAGAACCTGCTTATGATCCTCTGTCTCCCACCCACCCTCTGGCCTTCTCCTTCTTTCTCTCTCTCTCTCCTCTCAAAAATAAATAAACTTAAATACATAAATAAATAAATAAATAAATAAATAAATAAATAATTTTTTTTTTTTTTTTACATTTCAAAACTGTCTACCTATGTGACTTTTTAAAAATTGTTTATTTATTTCTGAGAAAGAGAAAGTGTGAGCAGGAGAGGGGCACAGAGAGGAGGGGACAGAGGATCTGAAGCAGGCTCTGCACTGACAGCAGAGAGCTCACTGAGGGGCTTGAACTCAAGGACCAAAAGATCATTACCTGAGCCAAGGTGGGACACTTAACCGACTGAGCCATCCAGGTGCCCCATCTGACTTTTTTTTTTTTTTTTTTTTTAATTTTTTTTTTTCTTTTCAACGTTTTTTATTTATTTTTGGGACAGAGAGAGACAGAGCATGAACGGGGAGGGGCAAAGAGAGAGGGAGGCACAGAATCGGAAACAGGCTCCAGGCTCCGAGCCATCAGCCCAGAGCCTGACGCGGGGCTCGAACTCACGGACCGCGAGATCGTGACCTGGCTGAAGTCGGACGCTTAACCGACTACGCCACCCAGGCGCCCCTGACTTTTTTTTTTTAATTGAAGCACAGTTACGCACAATGTTACATCAGTTTTGGGTCCATTTATAATTTTTTAAAAATTGTATTTCTTCTCTGCATTGTTTGTTGAGGTTCTTCACTCATTTGTTTAGCGGGTGGCTTTTTTGTTATGTGGTTATTTATGGGTTTTTTCCCCTTTATTAATAGGTAGGATTCCATATAATTAAAGAATATTAATCTCCCATCATCTTTACTGTAGATGGTTTTTATAGTTGGCCATTTGCCTTTTAATTTTGTTAAGGTGTTTTTTACATAGGAAAAATAATTTATATGTAGTTTAGTTTGTTACATTTGTCTCTGCTGATCTTTTTCCCTTTGCTTTTGTTGTTAGAAAGACTTTCTTCACCCTAAAATCTGCTAAATGGTAAGAATGTAACTGGACTTTCCTCCTTTCCTAATGGTCAATTTTCCTACTACCATTGATTGAATTGTTCCTTTGTTACTCTGTGACGCTTTCTTTACTTCATATTAAGTTATTGAATGCTTGGGCCTATATAGGAGTTGTTAACTCTATTTTAAAATAGTATGGTACTTTTGAGACAGAATATTAAACCTTTCCTTCTATTTATTAGCTGTACAAACCCAGACAAGAGAGTCTCTGAGGCTCATCTGTAATTCTCTCATCTGTAAGAGACTATAAAACCTACTTCATACAGTTATTATGAAGATTAAGTACAACATTTTAATAAGTTTATCAAGTTTATCATGTAGTAAGCACTCAATAAATAAGCCCATTAGTATAATTTCATTAATATTTTTCTAGTCCTATTATTCCATTGACATAGTATTCTACATTAGCCATGCAAGTGGGTTTAAATAAATCATTGTAAGAATTTGTGACACTGTTAACAGAGCTATTTCTATATTCCTGAAGAAGGTTTGCTTATATCATCATAATTTATTGTGATCAAAGAAATTAGTTAAGTGATAAATTTTTCAACATAGTTAACTTCACTAAGGTCCTACCTATGTCGAAGTCAGTTGCACAGCAAAATACTTTTATTTTATTTTTTAGTGTCAATACCATGTTAGATTTCCTGGAAATATGATGACAAGTTGACAATAATGTTGCTTTGGTATTACTGTGTTACTGTGGGAGAACAAAATGATTAGCAATGTTAGGGAACGAAAGTAAGAAGAGATAAATATAGATTTTGTTCTGAGCCTAAAAGCAAGATTTATGAAGAAACCGTATATCTAAAGTTTCCAGATAAGAATTTGGGGCACTTGTGTGGCTTAGTTGGTTAAGTGTCTGACTTCATCTCAGGTCATATCATGGTCTGTGGGTTTGAGCCCCACGTTGGGCTCTGTGCTGACAGCTTAGAGCCTGGAGCCTGCTTTAGATTCTGTGTATCCCTTGCTCTCTGCCCCTCCCCCACTCATTCTCTCTCTCTCTCTCTCTCTCTCTCTCTCTCTCAAAAATAAGTAAACATTAAAATAAATTAAAAAAAAAAGAATTCTTATCTATCCCCCAACTATCATAAAATTAAACTTAGTTAAAATAAATTAGACTCATTCTGTTCTTTAACGAGATGATATTCTATTCTATCATATTCTAAGATGCACTATTATACTGAAAAGAGGATTAAAACCATGTAGAAAACAAACAATAAAGTCTTATGCACAAGTTAAAACAAAAATTAAATATATTTTTGGTTGATTCAGATTGCAAATAATTTAACAAATTAAAAATATCCAGTGTTGGTTGGTGAGGCTGCAGGGAAAAGACCATTCTTATCTCTCTGGAGAACAATTTGGCAATACATCACAAAATTTTAAACTTTTTTTTTTTTTTTCACACCAGCAGCACATGGCACAATGGTCAAGGTAGAGTTCTGAGGACAGCTTCTGAGCTGAGACAATCCATGTTTCCATGGAAGATAAGGGGATTTAAAAAAATCGTTAATGTTTATTTTTGAGGGGGGGCAGGGGCAGAGAGAGAGGGAGAGGATCTGGAGTGGACTCCACACTAATAGCAGAGAGCCCAGTGTGGGGCTCGAACTCAGAAACCACAAGATCATGACCTGAGCTGAAGCAGGACGCTTAACCAACTGAGCCACCCAGGTACCCCTAGGGGATGTTTTTGACAGAATGAAAGGACAGAATGAAAAAATGGTTCCTTGCCCCTGTGATGAAACAGGTTCAAATGTCACAGTTAAGCAAAGGGTCAAAGACTAGTTAGCATCCTAAAATAATTGTTTTCTAAAATAAGCAAACTGGATTTTTCTTCTGTTTATATATTCTCTTGCTTCATAGATATTTGGTGTATTATGCTAAATGAAAGTAAGTTTTCTCAAATCCTAATATATTCTAAATTTGCTCATTACTAAATGTTATTCTCTTTGTTTAGTGTTTTCTGTTATGTTATTACATTATCCACCAGAGATCAGTGAAACCCTACTAGTTAGATCATAAAGTTTAAATAGCTTCTATTTACTGTAATCTTAATTTATAATAAATGCTAACATTAAAGTGTGATTTCTTCTATAAACTAGTCTCAAACTCAAGTTGTTGCTGAGGAGATATATATATATATACACACACATATATATATACATATACACGTGTATATATATATATATATATATATACGTATATATATATAATATTATATGATATATGTTTAAGAAATATACATATATTTAAAGATACGAGTAGCTCCTAGACACTCATAGAATTGTTAATCTGAAGCCTGAATCACTTGCAATTTTGGGCACAATTTTGTGTGAATATGCATTTTTCTGAGAATTGGATCCAGAACTTTCATCATTTCCCTCAAAGGATCTGTGATTCAAAAAAGATTATGAATTACTATATGAAATAAATAATGTAACTTTTATAGTTTAGGTATTGACAAATAGCACTTAAATACCTTGAGACCTACCAGATAACACTAACAGGAATTATCACAATTGAGAAAAATATAAAATAAAAGTCTTTCTCCAAAGTCTGTGTTGCAGTAATAAACTTTTTTTTTATGTTTATTTAGTTTTGAGAGAGAGAGAAAAACAGAGTGTAAGTGGAGGAGAGGCAGAGAGAAAGGGAGACACAGAATCCAAAGCAGGCTCCAGGCTCTGAACTGTCAGCACAGACCCCAATGCAGGGCTTAAACTCACGGACCATGAGATTGAGATCATGACCTGAACTGAAGTCGGAGGCTTTATCAACTGAGCCACCCAGGCGCCCCAAGAAAATTTTATTTTATTTTATTTTATTTTAATTTTTTAATGTTTATTTATTTTTGACAGAGAGAGAGACAGAGCATGAGTTGGGGAGGGGCAGAGAGAGAGAGGGAGACACAGAATCCAAAGCAGGCTCCAGGCTCTGAGCTGTCAGCACAGAGCCCGACGCGGGGCTCGATCTCACAGACCCCGAGATCATGACCTGAGCCAAAGTCGGACGCTCAACCGACTGAGCCACGCAGGCACCCCCCAACAAAATTTTAAATAAAAGCTTTTTACTCAGTAAATCTAATTCTATGATTTTTTTCCCTAAAGATATAAGCAGGCAAAAGGATAAAGATATATGTACAAAAATGTTTATTATATGTTGTTTTGTAAAAGCAAAGTGTTGAGAAGCAAAAAGTCTAAATGTCCATAGTAGGAAACTGGCTTTAGAAATTCACTGCGCATATGAGAGAATACTCTGTAAAAAGTGTCTATTTGTCAGCGCGGAAAGATGGACACATTGTTGAGTTAACACTGCAAAGCAGTGATATATAGTATTGAGAAGGGAAAGTAGGGAGAGTGAAAAGAGAGAGACAGATTGAGAGAGCTTGAGAAAGAGTCAGAGGGGAGGGAGAGGGAGCAATCTGTAATGATGTCTCCTAAAATGTTAGCTGCAGATATGCCTGGGGTGTGAGATTTCCAGGGATTTCTACTTTCTCCTTTATACGTTTCTATATTACTTTCATTTTTGCAATAAAATTCTATTTTCATCTGGGAAAACAAAAACACTGTGCAAGGAGTAAGAGTGAAAAAAAATCCCACATGTTAACCGTAGTTGTTTTTGGTCTTTACAAGAAGAGACAAAGGGTTCCTTTCCACTTTCCTCCATTTTTCAAACTGTCTTTTAGCAAATATGACTACTTTTATTTTTATTTTTGTTAAATTTTTTAAAGCTAGAGAGCACAAGCTGGGGAGAAACAGAGAGAGAGAGAGGAAGAGAGAGAGAATACCCAGCAGGCTCCGCACTGTCAGCACAGAGCCCGATGCAGGGCTCGAACTCACTCATCATGAGATCGTGACCTGAGCCAAAATCAAGAGTCGGATGCTTAACCAAATGGGCTACCCAAGTGCCCCCTGAATATGATTACTTTTAAAATGAGGAAATAATTACATATGGTGATGGTATTATAATCTGGCAGACTCACATGAGACCCACAATTTTTCTTCCTGGTTCCTGGGAAAGACTCCTCTGTGATTTTGATGGTCAGAGACTGCCATTGTTTTTGACTTAGCTACTCAGAGTGGCTTTTGCCTTAGTTCTCAAGGTCCACTTAGATCTCTTAGGGTCCACAAATCACTGACACTTCACATCAGCTGGTATATGTTGGCTTCCCCAGTAGTCAACCACTAAGCCCAAGTTTTTTGTGTTTTGGCCTCATTTTTTTTCATTAAAAAGTTAATGTGCTTTTAGTAGATGAGATTTTGAAAGTTAAAGTCTAAAGAGGCAGGGAAAACTATAATCTCATTATTGAAATAAATGGCTGTTAATCCTTTGAATATCTTTTTCTTTAATCACATTTTAATATACAATTATGTATCTGTTCTTTTCCAGGTATCATTATGAGTGTTTCTCTGTATCATTGAAAACTCTTAAATACATTTTAATGGTCCAAGTTCAACATTTAAAATGCATCCATTTAGTCCTATATCATTTTGAACTGAAGAACATTTTATATGCTCAAAGGAAGTTTATTACAGGAGCCATGAGAAAGATTGCTGCCCATGTTAGAGCCTAGATCTGGTCCTTACCCATAATTGCAACTCCTACAAATCTTAATTTCAAGCATCACCTCTGACCACCTCATACTAACAGTCTGTTGACCTCAATAATCCATCAATAATATTTTTTTCACTGTTACACACTGCCTTAAGGCCTCACTTCCCTTCTTATCCAGACAAAATTCCATGGTCAACTATTTCAATCACTCTCTTGTATATAGCCTCATCTTCCTCATCCCCTTTATTAGCTGAATACACCCTTAATCTTGGTTAAATCCAACTGTACCTACTCTGCACCTCCATCCCCGCAGCCAAATGCTCAAGCCCAATTTTTAAATCTGTCTCTATAGACATCCTGTAAGCATTTATGCTTTCTACTTTTCCTATAGGTGCCCCTATCTGGTAACCACAGAGCTGCTGTTTAGGTGTTCTGTCCATCTATCTTTCACCAATCCAACTCACAGGCCTACACTTCCTCTTGGCTGCATTTCCCAGATTATTTTCTTTTTCCAACTTTCTGATCTCTCTCTTGATTTGGGTTTGTTCTCTCTCCCTTCTCTACCTGCCCACCTCATTCCCAACCCCCCAAAAGAAATACAGAAGAAGTCGCCTGATAAAAATGAACTAGCCGTGAGTGTACATCTGGAGTCCCAGGTTCCTGTCCTGCTGTGTGACCTTGGGCCAGTCATTTCACATCTCTCATTCTTAGTTTTCCCCCTATACTATGAGGTACATTCAGCTAAATAAACATAGAAGTAATTTTAATCCAGCTCTTGAAACAAATAGCCACGATTCTGAAAATTTAAGAAAGGAAAAATTTAGCCAATAGACCCACTACCTTACTTTCTTCCCTATACCATCCTATTTCCATTGCCTGGCTAAGATAGTGCCAGCCATCTGGTGAGTATTATTATTGTTATTTTAGTGCTGAAACTCTCCTTGGCCCATCCACGTGTCCCACTCAGTAACCATAATGGAAATCCAAACACTTACCGTGAATTTCTCATAGAGCTCATAAGTCAGAAGGGGGTTGGGCAGCTCCCTAAAGTACAGCTTGCAGAGTGAGCCCACACAGTGGATGTCCTGGAGGTACACTTCCCTTGTCAGATCTGGACATTGATCTGAGCCAAACTCTTGCCTGAAACAACACAGACAGAGACATAACAACCTCGGGAACATGTGTTCTATGTAAGCAGCCGCTTGACTGCTTAGGGGTAAAAAGACCCTAAACTGCTGATCTGACTACATTTTGACCTCGATTCAAAATGACCTTCTTTTCCTGGCATAAGGAAGCTATGGGAAGACTTATCAAGTCAGGTCTGGATCTTCCCTGTAAAAGCTGCTGTCATTAGGAAAACATAATGCCCATTTACAAATGGATTTCTCAGCACATTATGTGTGCAGTTTCAGTTATGAACAGTGGGGAAATATGAAAACAATCCGCCAAAAAAGCCTGTTGAGATTTCAATTCTTCCAAAATTTTGTTCCAAATGAACTTTTCTTTCTTGGAGGAGAGACCAAAACCAGAGTGAGTCAGATTGTTATCATTCATCTCCATATACCTACGTCAACAAACTTGTTTTATCTGGAGACTCAAACCCAAGGTTTAAGCAACTATCTCCTTGCTGCTAAATGGAAACTTCTAAGCTGCCTGACAGGGACTCCCACAGGATAGACCAGCTTCTAAATATCTTCTTTTTTTTTTAATTTTTTTTTTTAATGTTTACTTATTTTTGAGACAATGTGAGGGACAGAATGCAAGCAGCCAAGGGGCAGACAGAGGGAGACACAGAATCTGAAGTAGGCTCCAGGCTCCGAGCTGTCAGACCAGAGCCCGACTCGGGGCTTGAACTCACAAACCGTGAGATCATGGCCTGAGCCAAAGTCAGACACTTAACTGACTGAGCCAATCAGGCGCCCCATAAATATCTTCTTATAAGCAATGTATAGTGAGGTGTTTGGGAACATCATCAGATTCCAGGCCTTGTTTCTGATTATAAACCATTTCCTTACCAAGCTTATGTGAATACACTGCCTCAAACAGTATACACTTACAAGTTAAAAATCTGTTTAAGAAATGACAATTTTCAGCTTTAACATAGAGGAGGAATTAGGTTTCTTGACAGTATTCATTTGGTCAGCCAAGTAGTGGCAAAGTCAACAGGACTCTTGGGACCAGCATTTCAAAACAGCTCGCTGCCCATTTTCCTGTCACCTGGTTCTGGACCTTCAACAAAGGGTGGGGAAATCCCTGATGGTGGCCAAACCTGAAAGGAGCTGAGTGGGGCCCTGAAAAGAAAACCATGCAACGGCCTTATAAATTCACAAGTGTGTGTGTGTGTGTGTGTGTGTGTGTGTGTGTTTCTTTAAGAGGCCAGAACAAGAATAATTTGGAGCTTATTCATTTATTTAGCCAAAATTTCCCTGTCGAGGCTAATAGGGTTGGTTCTTAAATGAAAAAGAATTGGCCATTGCTCAAATGTTCTCCTACAGTACTACCATGTAGTTGGTATATTTCAGAGCTAAGAGTGAAACATTAAAAAGTATTTGTTGAAACTCTAAAAAATGTCAGTAAATTAGTGAAATTATAAAAGCACATAGATCTGTTAAAATCTATGGTTACAATAAGCTTATTAGTTTTGAACAGTCACCACTTCTCCAGGAATAAAAAAGATGTTTTATTCATTTGGTATAATTTCATTATAATTGCGATTTGAGGGGGAGGGACAGAAAACCAAGTCAGAGGAAGAAGACAAAAATACATTAAC
The DNA here is from genome assembly GCF_028018385.1 of Neofelis nebulosa. Classification (NCBI taxonomy): domain Eukaryota; kingdom Metazoa; phylum Chordata; class Mammalia; order Carnivora; family Felidae; genus Neofelis; species Neofelis nebulosa. The sequence continues at coordinate 94,011,496 of NC_080786.1, forward strand.
TTTACAATCTGTTAAATTTAACAGACTATTCTGGTAACGCGAATGCTTTTATTGTTTCAAAAATCTATATTTATAACTAAACATATAATAAATATATAAAAATACCACCTGATAAAACACTCTGTATATATACTGTATATCTTTTCCCTTTATTTGATATATGTAATACATATAAAACATACACATGTGTTTTGTGTGAAGGTTATTATACTCTTAATTCAATGTGACAGAAATTTCTTCCAAAAAACTCTAGGATAAATTCTAGAATTGTTTAGGAAAAAGCAATACATTTGGAAATAACCCATCTATCCATAGTCGTTTAAATATCAGCCTCGGGGTGCCTGGATGGCTCAGTCAGTTGAGCGTCTGACTCTTGATTTTCACTCAGATCATGATCCCAGGGTCATGGGATCAAACTCCACTAATGGTGGAGCCTGCTCAAGATTCTCTCTCTCTCTCTCTCTCTCTCTCTCTCTCTCTCCCACTACCTCTGCCCTTCTCCCCTACTTGTGCTCTCTCTATATAAAAATTAAAATTAGGGGCGCCTGGGTGGCGCAGTCGGTTAAGCGTCCGACTTCAGCCAGGTCACGATCTCGCGCTCCGTGAGTTCGAGCCCCGCGTCAGGCTCTGGGCCGATGGCTCGGAGCCTGGAGCCTGTTTCCGATTCTGTGTCTCCCTCTCTCTCTGCCCCTCCCCCGTTCATGCTCTGTCTCTCTCTGTCCCAAAAATAAATAAAAAACATTGGAAAAAAAAAATTAAAAAAAAAAAATTAAAATTAAATAAAATAGCAGCCTCAATGAAAGAAATGCACAATCATGAAGATTTGTGATTTCCTGACCAAGTGAAATATCCAATGTTGAATGTGTGCCAACAGAAAAACTATCATCTCCAAGTTCTGAACACTATGTAATTGGGATCCAACTGAACTCTGGGTAGACAAGTGAATGATAATAAATCGTGTTTTCCTGACTTGTATTTTAAATCATTTGAGTTCAGCTGAATCCACCTAAGAAGGCTAAACCTGGTGCAAGACAAAGAAACAGATTAAAAACTCTCAGGAGCTTTTGTTGGAAAGAATTACATCAGACTAGAGGATTTCCTGATTAGATTAAGAACAGTTAGGCATCTGAAAACATCACACTTGATCTTCTGCCCTGCCACCCTTCTCTCAACTGCTTCAGGTTTTTAATACTCCCAATTCTGGCGAACAGAGGTATGGACAGAGGAAGGCTCATGGGAGAATTCTTTGGGGGCTCTTCTTTTAGCTCACCTTAGCCTTTGTATATTTGAGGTGACTCCCGAAAGCCGATAAATTCCATCCACAATGCCGTGAGTCTCTATAAATTCTGCACAGCTCTTCAATACATATGGAACTATGCAAAGAGAAACAATAAAGTATTAGATATAAGTCTAACTGTTCTTTAAAGATATCCTTTTAAAACTCCAGGTAACTTCAAAGAGAAGCAAGTATGGAATGCATGTGAATTACAAGTGGAAACAATTACTTTTAAATGGTAGATGATATTCTTTTGTATTTAAAAAATCATGAGGTTTTGTTAAACTTTAGAAAAGTCATGTGTTTTAAGAGTTGGTTGGGTTTTTTAAAAAAATTTGAAAAATATGCAAACACTTAGATTTTGAAACCAGCAGTGACCTTGGAAATCCCACAACTCAATCTCCTCATTTCACTGGTTCTCCTAGTGTGGTCTCCTGACCCGCAGCATCAGCATCTCCTGGGAACTTGTTGGACGTGCAAATTCTCAGGCCCTACTCCAGACCCACTGAATCAGAAATTCTGGAGGTGGTGCCCAGCAACCTGTGTTTTAAAAGCTTTCAATGTGAATGCTAGCACGATACAATTGCCTATACTACACATGAAGAAACCAAGGTGCAGATAGATTTACTTACCTCATTCAAGATTATTTGTTGCTTATGAAAAGTAATTAACGTGGGAAAATCCTTATGATATAAGTAGGCAAAAGAAAAATAAGGCACAAAATCAAATATACATTGTGAATTTAGCTATGTTAAAAAAAAAAAACGCAAAGGAGAAAAGACTAAAGATGTCCACCAGAACGTTAAAAGTTATTAAAAGGTCAAAGTGTTAAGGTATTTTTTTTAATGTTTATTTATTTATTTTTGAGAGAGAGACAGAGACAGAGAATCCCAAGCAGGCTCCACGCTATCAGCACAGAGCCCAATGTGGGGCTTGAATTCATGAAACAAGAGATCATGACCTGAGCTGAAATCAAGAGTCGGACACTTAAACAACTGAGCCACTCAGGCACCCCTGAAGTATTTTTTTAAAGGTGAGAACCGCCCTCCACCAAGACCACTGAGTGGGTCAAACCAGTCATTGATTGAATGGACCACATAAAAGGGACCACCATGGCCTTTGGAATTCCTGCCACTTCAGAAGTTCATTGCCCGGGTAGAAAAGCCTGACTATGCCAACCTCTCCTCAAAGCTGACCCTGATTGGCCCAGCCAGTTCAGTGACAGAATGGCAGTTTTAGGCCTTCTGGATGGCATGGAGAGAACAAGTTTCTTGCCGCCCTGGTCCCTGAAGAGATCCACCTGAGGTCCCTCCATGACAGTGCTGTGAATGGTGGTTTGGTATGGAGCACCAAAGCCTTGGGTGCTGAAGTCTTCAGTCATGGAGGTGGTATGGAACTTCATGAACTAGTGCTTGGGTTAGCACTGTGCCCCCTCTTCCCAAATATACCTAATCCATTAATGCCTTAGATCAGAGTAATGCCAATCCATTAAAGCTTAATGTGCATGATCATGCCTGCACACAATTCCAAGTTGGGCTGGACATTACATAAGTAGACACCAGGTGTTCAGACTTAACATTCTTCCTAGAGTCTATATTACAATATTTTTTAAACAATTCCCACCATTTCTTTCAACTACCAACTATAATTTTGGATGTTCAGTAAAATTCATCATCCTTAAAGTATTTCACCTACCTCTCAAAGGCCGTGCACACCCAGGACCATTCCCCTCCAGGACACATCCATGTTTTGTCCTGCTCTTTCATGATTGGAACTGGGGAAAAACTTCTTAGTTATCTCAGGTAGGAAGAGGGCAGGGAATGGATTCAGGATTGGAAATATTGAGACCAGAAACCAGCAAGGTGGAACCACTCACTATTAGTGAATACAAGGTGGGAGCAGAGTGTGGTAGGGGAGGGGCTGTGAGAATGGGGAGGGGTCCAGGACCTCTGCCTGGCTCCACCCAAAAGAGCTATACTCTGATCTGTTTTATGAAATAGTTTTCTTGGTGAGATTTTTGTCTCCCACCCCCATGTTGCTAAATAATAAACAAATAAATAAGCAAGCAAACAGAGTTCAATGTTTAAAAAAAAATGTTTTGCATTTTTGTTTTAATCCCTATTGTGCACAATAATGGCCAACTCTTTCCCTACAGCACCAAGCTGTTGTTTTATGACTGCCACATTTGGTCTATGGTTGAGAACACAGGTCTGAATGTCAAACTGCCTTTGTAACCTTAGGCAAGATACATATGTAATAATTCTGTTTCTCAGTGTCCACATCTGTAAAATGAGGATAACAGTGATTTTAACCTCATAGTTAGGATTGAAGTAATACCTGTAAACATTTAGCACAGACCCTGACATATAATAAGCATTCTACAACGACAGTTATTATTTCTATTTGAAGCTTCTCTGTGATGTAAATTCGTAATTTGTGAGATGTAATCTTGGTGAAAATAATTTACCTCCTCCTATCCAACGGATGATTGGGGTAGAGGGGATCAACCACTTACCAGTTGACACTCATATCTACTATTTGGAATGGCTTCTGTGTCCTTCTTGGATTAAATATTTCTATTTGAAGGTAATTTTGCTTGTCTGAAGTCTCTTTTCTATGCATTTAGGTGTGTTTCTATAACACAAAGGCGGCAGGATCCAACAGTGCACAGATTTTGAGTTAGAGTCCCGGGGCTATGCTTGGCCTTGGTGTGGTCCACAGCACATCTCTGTACCGAGGTATATGGCTGTTGTGCCATGCAGGGCACAAGTGGACTTAAGAGCTCTGAGTATTCCCAAGAAGGACTCAAGACAAAGCCCTGGATTTGAAGGGCCTTTATGAAACACTCTACAGAAGGTGTAGTGTGGGGTCACCAACCTGTCCTATCCCATTCTCAGGTAGGGCCCTTCCAGTACCATAGCTCTTAGGTGCAGTACCTCAGGTCTGTTTAATTTAAAGGTGGAGAAAACACATTCCCGGATGGAGCCTCCACCACAAATTTACTCTGGCTTTGATACAGAGGCCCTAGAACCTCTCGTCCACAGCTCTGTTTAAACAAGAGGCAAGAGTGAAACAACTCAGGGGAGGAGGCTGTGTTCCGGGTCCCTGAGGAGTGTTAGCTTTCCTGGATTCTTGTCTCAGGCTGAGTTGGAAGATGAAGGAATTCCCCGTCATACTCAGTAAATGGGAAAGGATCCACTGAATCTCCATAATCATCTAGCTTGAGAGCCAGAGCAGTGGTTCTCAGACTGCAGTCCCTGGACCAGGTGCACCAGCAGCAGCTGCCTCCAGGAGATTCTGATACGCGCTAAGGCTGAAGAACCACTAGTCTAGACACGAGTTTCTCATAATTTAATGTGACCCAGGTTACTGGGATCTTGTTAACATGTGGGTTCCAATGGGGGAAGAGTGTCAAGAATTTGCATTTTTAAGAAATTCCAAGGTGATAGGAATACTGCCCCTCTACAGCCCACCCTTAGGGTAGCAAGGGTCTAAAGGTAATATTGGTGAGTGGTGCTGCAGAGGGTACTAAGAGTTTATAGAATTCTGTAGACTATTGTCTCCGGGGTGCAGCCAAATTGAGGACACCCTAGAATTGTGGATACGATAGAAGCTTGACACAAAATAGCTGAGTAGTCATAGATGGAAAGAACGCTTTCACTGTCAGTTTAGGCATGGGCAGGAGTAATGTTAGAAGTCAGAGTCACAGAGCCAGTTTAATTCTGAGGGCTTATCATGGACCCAAAGAACTTCACGTCTCCTCCTACAGAGGTACACACAGTTCAGTTGCTGATTGTGATAGAATGTTATAACTTCTTTGAACTGTTTCACGGATGGTTCTCGAAGACCCTTTTATGTTTTGTTTTTCCTGGATCAGCAATCCTAAATGTTAAATTTTAATCCGAGCACAAAATAAATCTTGAGGTGGTTTCTGATAGAGAAGATAATTTTGCCTTTGATTTATGCTTTACAGTTTACACAACATTTTAAAGCCTTTGTCTGATTTGATCCAACCTGGTACAACTAACAGACATTTTATACTTATAAGTAATGTGGGGCACTTCTTTCCTCAACTCCTAACTCTTCAAGGATTTGGTGCAGAAAAGTCCAGCAGTTAAATAATTTCTAAGTCCCCCCAGAAGAAATGTCTGTTGAGATGCCCCAGTTCCCTGTGTGGCCAGGACCTGATCAGATCTAGAGACAGAGATTGGAACAAGCACAGTTTTATTTGGTTACTTATGTGGTCATGGCAACCATATGATGTCATAGTGCAAACTGCATTTGGGTTTTAGGGAAACATGGCCCTCCTTCCCCCCCATTCTGGATTTTTGTTAAGGTCTTGTACTGGTCAGATTTCATCCCCTCTCTGGGTCCTGCATTCCTAATCTTTAAAGTGAAGTCTAATGGTATGTACACACAATGGAATCCTACTCAGCCATCAAAAGCATATGATAAATGATAAATGATAAAGCATATGGGCAACAGAAGCCAGACTATAAAGGAGTACATACTAGGGGCACCTGGGTAGCTCAGTTGGTTAAGCATCTGACTCTTGGTTTCTGCTCAGGTCCGACTCTGCGTTTCGGCTCAGGTCATGATCTCATGGTTGGTGAGTTCAAGCTCCACATCAGGCTCTGCACTGACAGTGCGGAGCCTGCTTGGGATTCTCTCTCTCTCTGCCCCTCCCACTCTGTCTCTCAAAATAAATAAGTAAAATTAAAAAAAAAAAAGAGTACCTACTGTACTTTTCCATTTATATTAGAAATGCAAACTATAGTGGAAGAAAGCAGGAAGAGGCAGGAGGTAGGAATTGGGAAGCAGTCGGGGAAAACTTTCAGGAATGAAGGATATATTCATTGTGACTGAGGTGCTAGAAGGGACCAAGGGCCAAGGGTGGGTGAAGAAGAATTGACTGTTGCAGGAGGAGGGTAAAAGAGCAAGGGAAACAAGCCGCTGCACAGGGAAGAAATCTTCTGAACATCTACTGCCATGCATAGGGCAGAGTGAGGACTTCAAGCAGCATTGTTATGCTGTGAATGGGGCAGCACAATGGCATTTTTTTCAAGAGATGGAGTAAAGATTTCAATTACTTTTCCATTACTCTTGGCCGTCAGCAGAGAACTTCCTAGCTCCCCTCCTGACCCCGGGAATCTAAGAGCTGTCACAGTGGCTCCCCGAAACTTCTCTCTCTGCTAGCTCCTGCGTTTTATTTCTGTCCTACCCTTTCTGTCCTGCAACTCCTTCTCCCTAGCCTTTGGGAGTCTCCGCTTGCCTAGAGGTCGCTGTCCCCCGCGACTTCCCCTCTGATTCTTCCTCCGCCTTGTAATTTCTTTCTACTCTCTTCCTCCTGGCCTAGTGCCGAATTAAAGAGAAATTTGAAAATGTGTGGTATTTATTTTAAAAAGTGTTATGCTGTCTGTTCTTTAAAAAAGCAAAGTAATTGCTTTCTAATTTTCTAAATTTTTAAATATATTTTGACTTTGGCATGTTTTCCTTAGAGAAAAGTTTTTTGTTTTTTTATTTTAATCTTAAAAAAATTCAGATATAGGGGTGCCTGGGTGGCTCAGGTTATGATATCACGGTTTGTGGGTTCGAGTGCCATGTTGGCTCTGTGCTGACAGCTCAGAGCCTGGAGCCTGCCTTGGATCCTGTGCCTTCCTTTCTCTCTGCCCCTCCCCCACTTTCTCTCTCTCTTTCTCTCTCTGTCTCTCTCTCTCAAAAATAAATAAACATCACGGGGCACCTGGGTGGTTCAGTTGGTTAAGCCTCCGACTTTGGCTCAGGTCATGATCTCACAGTTCATGGGTTCGAGCCCCGCGGCAGGCTCTGTGCTGACAGCTCAGGGCCTGGAGCCTGCTTCAGATTCTGTGTCTCCCTCTCTCTCTGCCCCTCCCCTGCTCACGCTCTGTCTCTCTCTGTCTTTCAAAAATAAATGTAAAAAAAAAAATCAAAAATAAATAAACATTAAAAAAATTCAGGTATAATTCAAATGCTGTAAAATTCACCCTTTAAAGCATATAGTTAAGTGGTTTTTGGTATATTTCCAGAGGTAAGCAACCATCACGTTTCAGAACATTTTCATTGTCTCAATTCCAGGATATTTCCATATATGCAAGCTTATTTCATTGCAGCAATTTTTGTAATGGCACAAGATTGCCCATCCATAGGAAGCTCCTCTTATAAATACTAGAACATCCATATAGTGAAATACTATACAGTTATTAAAAAGAATGAGAAAACTTTCATGTACAGATACAGAGTGGTCTCCAAGGCATATTGTCAAGCAAAGAGAACAAGGTGCAGACAGGCATAATGGTATCCTACCATCTGTTTCTTAAAAATAGAGACTAGAACAGATATGCAATTCATTTATCTATGCATTAAATATTTATGGAAGGACACATAAGGAAGTCATAAATTTAGCTGCCTATAGGAGATGGAACTAGGGGGTGGACTAGGGCTATAAGAGGGAGACTTCTCATTATATATTCTTTCATACTTCTGAATGTTGAACTATAAGAAAAAATTTTTCATAAAAAATGAGATTTAACAACAAAAATGAAATCTAACAAATTTTTTTGCAAGCCTACTCCTACCCAACACTAAGTTGTGAGCTCCTTGGAGACACTGAGGACAATACTCTGTCTCATTAGTCTAGAATAGCATTGAAAACATGAATGCTCAAAATGTTTTGCTGGACAGAAGATTGGTCATTTTTCTCCAGATGGGTTTTCTGTGCTCCATGGATACCTGAATCCCTCAAGGAGAAACACTTATTATGTGTCAGGCACTGCATTAGACGCTTTAAAAAACAAAAAACAAAAAAAAAAACCCTGGCATTCCCCATTCTATAATCATAGCCAATCCATGAAATAGGTGAAATTCTCCATTTTGAAAATGTGAAAGCTGATTCTGATAGGTTAAGTAAGGTGCCCCAAATCACACAGTTGGTAAATGGCAGAGTTGGGCTCCCAAACCAAGTGTGACTAACTCCAAAGTTCCTATTTTTTTCATAGTACTATAATTGGGGAGGAATAGAAAAAGCCTCCTTGTCATGAGTTGGTGGCCAAGTGTTGAGACACCATTGAAGAAGAGCTGATTGGTTCTGTGCCCTTAACTATTCAAATGCCTGAAATTCTCCCACTGCAGGCCTTACCTTACGGTAGTGATGGCTTTTAGGCATTCAACACCTAGTGGTTAATATTTATTTTAAAATTCCTCTTGAAGGGGCACCTGGATGGCTCAGCTGGTTAAGTGACCGACTTTGGCTCAGGTCATGATTTCACAGTTCATGAGTTTGAGCCCCACATCAGACTCTGTGCTGATGGCTCAGAGCCTGGAGTCTGCTTCAGATTCTGTGTCTCCCTCTCTCTCTGCCCCTCCCCGACTTGTGCTCTGTCTTTCTCTCTCTCAAAAATGAATAAATGTTAAAAAAAAAAAAAAAAAAAAACTAGGGGCACCTGGGTGGCTCAGTCGGTTGAGTGTCCGACTTCAGCTCGGGTCATGATCTCACAGTTTGTGGGTTCGAGCCCCACGTCAGGCTCTGTGCTGACAGCTTGGAGCCTGGAGCCTGCTTTGGATTCTGTGTCTCCCTCTCTTTCTCTCTCTCTCTCTCTCTCTCACTGCCCCTCCCCTGCTCATGCTCTGTCTCTCAAAAATGAATAAACATTAAAAAATTAAAAAAAAAAAACACTAAAATTCTTCTTAAGAAAGTTACAAAAGCAATATATGTTGATAAAAAAATGAAAAACACTTCATGATTCTAAGCTATACTATCAAGCTATAGTAATCAAAACAGTATGGTACTGGCATAAAAATAGACAAATAGATCAATGAAACAGCATCAAGAACCTAGAATAAACCCAAGCATATACAGTCAACTAATATTTTACAAGGGAGCCAAGAATACTTGATAGAGAAAAGATAGTTTCTTTAATAAATGGTGCTGGTAAAATTTGATACTAACATGTAAAAGAATGGAAGTAGACCCCTATCTTACGCTATTTACAAAAATTAACTTGAAATGAATTAGATTTAAATGTAATACCTGAAACTCTTGGAAGAAAACATATGGAAAAAACTCCTTGACATGCGTCTTGGCGATGATTTTTTGAAGATGATATATTAAGTGCAAACAACAGAAATTAAAAATAATCAAGTAGGACTACATCAAACTAAAAACCTTCTTCACAAGGGGGCACCTGGGTGGCTCAGTCGGTTAAGCGGCCGACTTCGGCTCAGGTCACGATCTCGCGGTCCGTGAGTTCAAGCCCCGCGTCGGGCTCTGTGCTGACAGCTCGGAGCCTGGGGCCTGTTTCAGATTCTGTGTCTTCCTCTCTCTGACCCTCCCCCGTTCATGCTCTGTCTCTCTCTGTCTCAAAAATAAATAAATGTTAAAAAAAATTAAAAAATAAATAAATAAATAAATAAAATAAAAAAAATAAAAACCTTCTTCACAGGAAAAGAAATAATCAACAAATGAAAAGACAACCTACAGAATAGGAAAAAATATTTGCAAACCATATATCTGATCAAGGGTTAATAGCCAAAATATGCAAAAAACTTATATAACTCAAAAGCAAAAAATAAAACAAAAATAAACTAAAAGACAAAAAAACACCAAAAAATTCAATTTAAAAATGGACAAAAGTAGACATTTCTCCAAAGAAGATATATGAAAGGCCAACAGACACATGAAAAGATGCTCAACATCACTCATCATCAGGGAAATGCAAATCAACACCAACAACCATGAGATATCACCTCCTGCTTGTTAGAATGGCCATTGTGAAAAAGATATGAGATAACAAATGCTGGTGTGGATATAGAGACAAAAGAAACTGTGCACTGTTGGTGGGATTGTAAATTGGTACAGCCACTATGGAAAACAGTATAGAGGGTTCTAAAAAAAAACAAACAGAACTACCATATGATCCTGCAATTTTACTTCTGGGAATATATCCAAAGGAAATGAAAATACTAACTCAAAAAGATATCTGCCACACACACACACACACCCCCCCCCCCCCCCCCCCGTTCATAGCAGCATTATATTTACAATAGCCAAGACAGGGAACCACCTCAAGTGTCCATCAATGGATTAAACACACACATACACACAATGGAATATCACTCAACCATAAGAAGGAAATCCTGCCATTTGCAACAACATAGTAGACCCAGAGAGCATGATGCTAAGTGAATTAAGTCAGACAAATGCTGTATGATCCCACTACCTGTGGAATCTTAAAACAAACAAACAAACAAACAACTCATAGAGAAAGAGGTCAGACTTGAAGTTACCAGAGACAGGAAGCAGGGGAAGAGGAAATTGGAGAAAGGTGGTCAAAAGGTACAGACTTCCAGTTACAAGATAAGTGGGTACTAGGAATGTCATGTTCAGTATGATGATTCTAGTTAACACTACTATATGACATATAGGCAAGTTGGTAAGAAAGTATCTCCTAAGACTTCTCATCACAGAGAAAAGTTTTTTTTTCTTTTTCTGTTTTCTCTTTTTATCCTAACTATATAAGATGATGGATGCTAACTAAATTATTGCTGTTATCATTGCACAATATATGTAAGTCAAACCATTATTCTGTATACTTTAAACTCATATAGTAATGTCAATTATATCTCAATAAAACTAGAAAACATTTTTAAAGAATAAAAAAAAGCTGGAAGGCAAGAAACAAAGATAAAGACTATAGACTGACAGTGTCTCTTTTATACCACCCTTTCCCAAATCTTAAATGATAAAAAATAAAACACATTGATATGTTATTAATAGTAATTACTTTTAGGTGGTAGAAAATAAATGATTTTTGCTTTTCTGTATTTTTAATTTTGCTTTTCTGAATTTTCTATAATAATTTTTTTTTTTAATTTTTTTTTTTCAACATTTTTTATTTATTTTTGGGACAGAGAGAGACAGAGCATGAACGGGGGAGGGGCAGAGAGAGAGGAAGACACAGAATCGGAAACAGGCTCCAGGCTCCGAGCCATCAGCCCAGAGCCTGACGCGGGGCTGGAACTCACGGACCGCGAGATCGTGACCTGGCTGAAGTCGGAGGCTTAACCGACTGCGCCACCCAGGCGCCCCTATAATAATTTTTTTAAAGAAAGACATGGATTTTTGAAAAACAAGTTTCATTAAAGCAGTCAGAGGGCCTTCTGAAGTCAGTGAGGCAATTTCTAGATGTTGAAATCTAGATGTTGAAACCCCATTGAGATAATTACTCCTTGTTTAATAGAAGTATTTGCCTGACCTGTTGGCCTGGTGTGGCCAAGGACTAGCTGTGTTCCACAACCGAGCTCCTGATGGTGGATTGCATTCTGGAGACCCCTGCCCTTCCCACTTTTAGAGTCTCAGATGCTAAGTCAAGTCAGCTCTTTCTTTTCTTTTTTTTTTTTTTCTCCAACGTTTTTTATTTATTTTTGGGACAGAGAGAGACAGAGCATGAACGGGGGAGGGGCAGAGAGAGAGGGAGACACAGAATTGGAAACAGGCTCCAGGCTCCGAGCCATCAGCCCAGAGCCTGACGCGGGGCTCCAACTCACGGACCGCGAGATCGTGACCTGGCTGAAGTCGGACGCTTAACCGACTGCGCCACCCAGGCGCCCCCAAGTCAGCTCTTTCTTGTAGAAGTATCCAGACCGGATCCTCCCTCTGGTGCATATCCTTGACTCACCCCAGCCACTATCAATGCACCTACTCTCTCCCAGTGACAATGATTCCCCTTGAAATGTGTACAGAAGCCATCTAGCCGAAGGGTCAAGAAGGTAAGACCTTTGTCCTCAGGAAGACAAGAAAGGAATGGGCATAACTGTGCACCTACTTTGTGCTGATCCCTGAGCTCTATCCATTATTTATACCCAACGCACAACTACCTTATGAGGGAGGAATTATTCCTACTTTATAAGTGAGGAAACTGAAGCTCACAGGTATAAATAACATGGCCAGTATGAAAATATCAAGCAAACTATGTTAAGGGCTCTAGAGAGGCACAAAAAATGTGATAGAAGTCCTTCTAAAGAGATTACATATGGTAGGCGAGGTCAAGCAGGGTTTTTATGTGCTGAACAAAAAGAGGAGACTGTGTGCATTTATTTATAGGGTGCCGACGGTACAGGGAGACCACACTAGAGGGTGCCGAGACAGGACCCTCACCCTGAAGGGCTCACATGTTGTGACATAAGTGGATAAAGAAGGGCAAATCCAGGCTATGCAGTAAGAACTCTAACACTGGTTAGAGGGGGTGATTTGAGATGCTATGCTGCGATATGATACAACGTGATGTAATATATACAATACATGCAGAACACTTGGTTAAGCGCCTGGCATATAATAAGCACTTAGTAAATGCCACCCACTTTCTGGTACAGGGAATGGTATAAACAAGGTGGGAAAGCAAGAAACAATGTAGTGAATTCCAAGAATGCTGACTAGACCAGTCTGGTGGAGAAGAGTTCAGGTAAATTAGGGGAGTTCTTAATGACAGCCCAGGAAGATTTTGTTCTATCTTGAGCTCCACTGCCAGACAAATCTTTCTAAAAAAAAACTAACTTGATGATAAAACTCCCCTACTCTGGAACATTCAGTGGCTCCCTGTTGCCTGTAGGATGATGTCCAATCCCGGCAGCTCTAGGACCAGACTCAGCTGTCCCATCAGGGCTGACCCTTGAATTCTTCCGGTCAAGGGAATAATAGTCCTTTGAGAAAGCTGAGTGGGGAGAGGAGATCCTATGAGGGAAAAGACCACAAACCTATTGCTCCAAAAAGAAAAAAATGAAGGTTAGTGGAAAGGACCTCTTTATGCTTTATTGAGAATGAAAGAGAAGGTGATTCTAGCTGATTCCTGAAATTTCTTTGAGTTAATGGGCAAGTGGAAACAGCCTCAGTGAAGGTGGGTGTTGGGGAACGGAGGTGGCTGTGGCCCCAAGGAAGGACAGTGCCGGTAGAGAAAAAGGGTGGGGCATGATGACAAGACTGAGGAGCTCCTACATAGCCTGGGGCTTAGCTGGCCCAGCTCACCTTGTACACAAGAATAGTACAGAAGGATCTCATTCCATTGCTGAAAATGGAGACCTCTGGACTTTGTGTCATTTGTAGACTTTTTTTTGGCTCATCCTTCCTACTTTCTGACTTTGTCCCCAGGGTATTTGTGGGGCAGACATCACTCAGTTCATGGGGCTGACCTTTCAGTCACCCCTAGCATACTCCCAGGCCTAGCTTGTGAGCATCAGTTTCCTTTTCATTGCCAACAAATCATTTAAATACTCAATTTAACTGCCTGAGGACCACAGTCAGCTTCAATCACACGATCAAGATTTTGTTTCCTGGACCAACAGCCCCTCTCTTTCTTGCCACCTGCTCCTTGGGATGCCACGGATAGAGGCTCTACCTCGGTAATAGATAAAGCAGATGATCATATGTGCCTCGAGAGAGAGTCCCAGGGGAAGAAGGGATAGGAGTCCAGCAGGGTAACAAGAGATAAAGAGGGAAAATACACCCACTTCTTGAATTGTATGCTTCACTAACACCAATCATCTTAAGAATGAGGACAATGTAACTTCTTCTCTCATCTATGTCTTGGCCACATTTTTTTGTTGTTGTTTTTTGTTTTTACATGCCTAGTGGGTGGTCATGGGATGCACTCATCAAATGCTGTGTGGGGTATCATGCTTAACAATCATTATTTCACTTAATTCTCAAATTGTCACAACTCTGAGGTATAGGCATTCCTATTCCTATTTTATAGATGGGCAATTAGGATTCAGTGTAGTTGGATGACTAGTCCATGGTCAAACAGCTAGTGGCAAACCTAGCATAGAATTACAAGCCTGGTTGAATCCAAAGTTCATACACTTTCCAGTACATTTTGTAACCTCCAAGATAGGGAAACTGAGGCACATCCCAGGCATGGGGAAGACCAGAAAGCAGCAGGAAGCAGAGATGACTTCCTGTCCAAGAGCAACCCGATGATGGAGAAGGATATAAAACAATGAGTCAAGACAGCTGGGTTTTTGCTCTGACCCCCAGGTACTAGATTTCAGACCTCTGAGGAGAAATAACTGTTCCTTTTATGAATTCCCCCACAGGTAGTAGGTGCTGGGTACTTATCAGTTAAAGCCTCATGAATCAGTTCTTCCAGGAAAAAAAAAAAAAAAACCTGCCACTCCCAGCCCCAGACTTTCATCTGTACCAGGAACAAGTTCTGGATCTCGATGATTGCTAATGTTCCTTTCAGGTCTTACACCCCATGACCTGTGAATTTCCTGGATGAAGCTAGGCTAGAAATTTAGAAGGCAGACTTCACTTCTACCTGCAGTGTTTGAGTCCACACTTCTGCTGGTTTATATCTAGGTCTTCAAGGCGAAACATGAGCATGAGTGTTAGTTTTGTTTCTGTTTCTTACTTGTATTATTGACTCCCCAACTTGCCCTTCCCATTTGAATAGAAATTTGTGTTAAATAAATATAAACTTCTCTCTCAGAAGGTCTACACATATCTCCTTTTGGTATGACTGGGCTCCTATTAGCCCAATGTGATTTTTATTAACATGGATACTGGAGTCCTCCAGGAACTTAGCTTTAAATGGTGCTGAGTTCATCTGAAGGCTCCTTCCCCACCCCCAACCCCAACTGATGTGACCATGCCCTGAGGGTGAGAAATACCTTCTCTTGCTTATTGTACCTTCTGGTTTCCCAGGAGGCTCAGCTTCCTAATGGTTTCCAGACCCATGGCACCATGGGTTCTTTTCATTTCTGTGTTATTCTAAAAATCAATTATGCTGATGAAAGATGAGGAGCATTTAGAAAAAAACAACTTCATCACTGGCCCTCTAGGTCTATGCGAAGAAGAGCCAGGTAGTGCTTATCAGCTCCTCGCTGTACCCCCTGTCCCAGCATCCTTTCATTTCCTGCCCAATATTCCCGAGCCACAGGCAGCCATTGTTTCCAGAATAGCTCTGCTTGGAAGCCTGGGTACCTTGGCCTCCCAGTGCTTCCTGTTGTTACAAGGCCTCTCTTTCCTGATGAAAACAGCCGCACTTCCCTGCAGTATGTAACCCTTTTGCGGCAACTCATTTCTTACATGAGCTTGTTCTGTGCTTGCAAATACCAGGCACACATTCAACTTATTTAATTTAACTTTCTTTCTAAAAGTTATGCTTATGCAAGTACTGCAAATGTAAAAAATATAAAAATATAGAGAAGCATAGGAAAAAAAAATCACCAAATCTCACCCATTCTATTAGCACTTAAAATTTCTTTGGTGTTCATACTCTAAAACTCTGCATCATGCATCTACATACACAGAATTTACCCAGAGACTTAGGGCTTGAAGAGATGCTCATTCCCAATGGTTGAAACAGAGGCAAGGAGGCCTGCCTGGAAACCAGCCTCCCTGAGGTTCTCATACATGAACAAGCAAAAGGCCTTGGCAGCTTGAGGAAAGTACAGACTCCAGGAAATTCCTCCTCAAATTCTCAGGACTACTTTTAGAGAAACTCAGGGAGAGATTGTCTTTAAGAAGTTTGTTAACAGAATTTGGGAGGTGGGATTGGGGAGGTGGCAGAGGGGTGACACTGTTGGGGTGTTCAGGGATCAGAATCCCCTCAATCCATCTCACTGCCAGCTGCCAGAATGAGATTTCAAAAACAAAGATCTGATGGTGTCTCTCCCTTGTGAAGACCAAGGTCCATAGCAAGGCCAGCTGGGTCTTTGTAGTCCCACCCCCAACACCACTTTCTCTAGTCCTGTCCAAGTTCCGTGAAGACCATGGCTCATCCCTTTACATTCTCCTTCCTCCTTTTGAAATGCACCATCCCACAACTTTCCTGTAACCTCCAATAGAATAAGTTGCCAAAAACAGGACACAAGGCTCTGCTGTATTTTCTAGAATTCTGGATGTTATTTTAAGATGCAAATCAAGATATCCTAATTTCTAGGAGTTTCTATTTTGTGGTCCCAGGGAACACGGTTGAGGCATATGATGTAGAGTATTTTGGAGACTAACATTCACCCTTTCCCCAACTTTTTCTATGAATCAGACACATCCCAACAAAAAGATACGCTGCTGCAGAGGGACTGCATGTTTACCTCTGCAGGTAATGTACTACTCTTCACATAAAATCAGGCAAAAATTACTAGCAATCCGTGTTTTGCTAAAACAGCAAAGGATGATGACATTCAAGTTTTTAACTTAAGGCTTTGCAACTCAAAAATGACCTCCTATTCTCTGAATGTCTTCTATAAGGAATCAGTATTCATTCAGAGACTGGATATTGCAATTCCCAGAACCTGTTCACTCCTCTCCTTACTCACCACTGTTATACCTCTGTCTTTACAAGAAATTCTCACCAGGTGTATCTAGAATTAAGGCCCTGTAATGAAGATGACACAGAAGACTGCTGTCAAATTTCTGGACACTTCTTAGAGGAGGAGGCAGTCATAAATAGTATATAACAGATGTAAACAACTACTAAAGAAGATACTAGTTTACCACTCAGATAGCCTCAGTTCTAGAGTTAGAGGAGCTAGATATCAAACAGACCTCTTTAGCTTTAAATTTCTAAAACCTCTATTCTCACTTTTTCCCGTAACAGCTGGAGAAAATGTCAGCTGTCAGATCTGATCCAAGGGTAGCCCAGGGAAGGGCAGCTTTTAAACGCTAAGGCTCAATCCTGATCCCTTTTTGGGCACATGGAAGGGGTCTGGGAGGGGTCCGGGATGCCTCCAGGGCATTCTGGACACCAGCAGGCAGCAGGCCCTCCTGGGTACAACAGACTAGGAGTTCCAAATGGAGACTAAGTCTCCATTCAAACTTGCATACAAGGAGGCCCCTGTAAAGCTTTCATCAAGGAAATAATGGCAAGAAAGTGATGTTTTAAAAGATCAATCAGGATCAATTATGGTGAGGAGAACCAAGAGGTGGAGAGACTGTCTGGAAAAAAATCCAGGCACTGAAGGACTCACCTCCAGGTCACTTCTTCTGGCAAGCCATCTCAGATCCCCAAAAGGAGGGAGCACTTGTTATATAGTTTTAAAGCAACTGATATACAGTTAATACTTAACTGAGTGGCTTTTGTTTTTGTGTTGTTTTTTTTTTTAATTTTTTTTCAACCTTTTTTATTTATTTTTGGGACAGAGAGAGACAGAGCATGAACGGGGGAGGGGCAGAGAGAGAGGGAGACACAGAATCGGAAACAGGCTCCGGGCTCCCAGCCATCAGCCCAGAGCCTGACGCGGGGCTTGAACTCACGGACCGCGAGATCGCGACCTGTCTGAAGTCGGACGCTTAACCGACTGCGCCACCCAGGCGCCCCTGTTTTTGTGTTTTTAAACATCTGCTTTTTATCTATTCTGTAAACTCTGTGAGGAGCTATTCCATCTTACCCAACTTACCTTGCTCATGACCTCAGCTTACAGTCTAGTAATTGGCCTGTTCCCAAGGAGCACCTGCAACAAGGCAGCATATGCACGTGGAGGAATGAATGAAAGGAAAGTTTGGCCCACACGTGCAGACATCAACTGGACCTCACGTGGGACGTGGCAAGATGTCATCATCTTCATGAAGATCAAAACAGAGGCGAAATGCACCTTTGTCTCCTGTGAGTTTTTCCTTCCCAACCCCTTATTTATTTTCTCCTTCCCAGCCACCCCATCCCCACCCCCAAGCACTTACTCCATACTCTATTCCTGCTCTCCATTGCCTAGTCGACCAGAATCCTTGAATTTTGGAAGGCAGCTATGCTCACCACTATACCATCAATGCCAGAATCCTTGAATTTTGGAATGTCAGAGCTGGAAGAGACCTTAAGATTATCTTGTTGAACATGCTTGATTCAGTCCCAGGTAAACAAGGCTCCGGGAGGTTTGGGGACCTATTCAAGGTCACCCAGCTCTACAGTGGTAAAGTCCTAGAATTGGAGACAGCCTGAGAAAAGAGGGCAGGAGTACTGAAAAGTGAGCAGGATTTCCTCTCTTTTCAATTCTGAGGATTAGGGCTTAAATATCTTATAGGCCTCCCTCTGTCCTAGACTAACTAACACTTTGGTGTCAGAAGTAGTTTAGGGCATTTATGTTTAGGCACACCCTTAGCAGTCAAACAAATTAAGTGTGTTTACTGGATCCCTATGGGTAAAACACTACGCCAAACTTTTGGGATCCAAAGAAATATCTTATAAGGCGCTGCTTATGACCTCAGCTTACAGTCTAGTTCAATTACATGCAGTTAAATTGTGGGTAGAACAAAAATGTCAAGAAGAGCCCTTTCTTGTTCATTCTACAGCTGTCAGGCAGGAGTCAGTTGGGTTTAATGATATCTTTCTGGAGACAGAGGAAAAGGAGTCAGCTGCCAGAGACTATCTCTCCTCTTCTACAAATTTGCTTTCTCTTCCTAAAAAGTGAGTAGCTGATCCTCAGCAAGGAGGGCTTTGTTTATTGTTTTAAAGACCTCCTGATTCCTGTTTAATAGGATGTAGGCTTGCAATGAATTGTCCCAAGCTCAAGTTCCCTGAAGAGATGTGGAAGTTGCAGGCTGTGAAGACACTCTCAGAGCAGCCTGTGGCCAGCCCATGGGTGTGGGAGGGTTGCCTCAGGCTAGGGACTCTGAGCGGAACACAGAGGAAAGCAGACCTGAGCTGGTTCGGGAGGTTCTGGGGGACTTACTGAGAAAATCAGCTCTATATGGAGGGCACAGCAGCCCTGGGGTCACAGAACCCAGGCAATGTGACCAGTTCTCAATCCATGGGATCTAAGAGAGACTGGAGAGGGCAAGCAGTGGGGCACATGGGTGACCACAAAAAAGAGGTGACCAAAGGCTGAAAGAACCTTTCATGACTTAGTCTCAAGAACAGACTTCACGTTGGTCATGTCCCAACATTTTGGTTTGACATCACTTGATAGCTCACTTAGTGGCCATCTCTCACTTACCTTCCCTCAAACATCTGGGCACAGGGACAGATCAAGGAAGAGAAAGGAGTCCCTGCCCTAGTCCTCTTCATTATTTAAGCTATGCTTGTGTCCCACTCTCTCCAAGACGGCTTCCCAGATTCATTTGTCAGTCAAGTATTTTTTGGTTCCCACTCTATGGGTCGGCGGTGGGTGCTAGGGTCAAGAACACAATGGAAAGCGAAACAAGAGGCCCTATCTTCAGGGATTTGAATCTAGTGGGAAGGAATTCATTGAAATTAATCTCTTCTTCTACTGTTCCTCGTTAAGGGAACAAGTTCTGAAGCCATTCTGCCTAGGTTCAAATCTTCCCACTACCCCTTTCTACCGGTGAGACCTGGGCATCTCTCCTATAAATTGATGCCGTAATCCTGGTGTCCTTGGTTGGTTCCCGTTTATGCCCGTTTTCTGTGTAACTACAAATAGTAATCCCCGTCACTTAAAAGTGTTTCCCAATTTGTGTAAAAAAATGATACGGTTACCTCCCTTTTAATGTTCAGTTTCCTTATTTATAAACTGGAGTTAATAATAAATCTCATAGCTGTGACATTTAAATAAAATAATCTGCAAAATGCTTGGAACAATATCTCGGTAAAGCCCCCAGAAAATATTAACAATTGCTATTTTTTTTAATGTTTATTTATTTTTGAGAGAGAGAGAAACAGAGAGAGGGAACATGAGTGAGGAAGGGGCAGAGAGAGAGGGGGACAGAGGATCCAAAGCAGTTTCTGTGCTGATAGCAGAAAGCCCAATGCAGGGCTTGAACTCACAAACTGTGAGATCATAACCTGAGCCCAAATCAAGAGTAGGAAGATTAACTGACTGAGCCACCCAGGCGTCCCGCCATTGTTGTTTTTATTGAGATTATTGTACCTTTGGACTTAGGTACTCTAGAGTGAGTGGGTCCTTATATCAGGGACTATTTTACTCCTCTTTGAATTCCTTGGACCCAGCAACATGCCCTGCACAATGGAGATTATGAATCAAAGTCTACTCAAAGGCACCAGGCCAGGAGTGCCTGCATGGCTCAGATGGTTAAGCATCTAACTCTAGATTTCAACTCAGGTCATGATCTCACACGGTGAGATCTAGCCCTGGTCAGGCTCTGCTCTGGGTGTGGAGGTTGCTTGAGATTCTCTCTCTCCCTCTCTCTCTCCTCCCCTCAGCCCCTCCCCCACTCTTAAACATTTTTTTTCTCTTTAACGACAATAACAAAAAAGGCACCAGACCACAGACTTTAGCCATAGTAGGGTAAACTCACAGAATAGTAGATTGGTGGTCTGTCCAGAGATGCTGTCCAAAGAAACCTATCTGGTTTCAGACAGAAGCACAGGGAAATGGAGAATATTGTCCTAATTCCCTTTCTAAGTAGGGCTGCCAGATAAAATACAGAATACTGAGTTAAATTTAAATTTCAGATAAACAACAAATGATTTTTGGTATAAGTATGCCACCAATATTGCATGGGAGATATATATATATATATATATATATATATATATATATATATATATATTTGTTTATTTTTGAGAGAGAGAGAGAGACAGACAGACAGAATGCAAGCAGGGGAGGGGCAGAGAGAGAAGGAGACACAGAATATGAAGCAGGCTCCAGGCTCTGAGCTGTCAGCACAGAGCCTAACCAGGGGCTCAAACCCACGGAACTGTGATATCATGACCTGAGCCAAAGTCAGATGCTTAACCAACTGAGCCACCCAGGTGCCCCAACATGGGACATATATTAAAGCATGACTTGGGGCACCTGGGTGACTCAGTCAGTTAAGCATCTGACTCTTGATTTCAGCTCAGGTCATGATCTCTAATCCATGAGATTGAGCCCCTAAGTCAGACTCTGTGCTGAGAGCAGAGCCTGCTTGGGATTCTTTCTCTCTCCCTCTCCCCACCTCTCTCTCTCAAAATAAATAAATACACTTTAAAAAACAGAAACAAACAAAACATGATTTTTTTGTTTACCTGAAAATCAAATTTAGTTGAGTATCTTGTATTTTTATTTGCTAAATATGGTAACCTTATCTCTGAGTCAATTTCCCACTCTTGGCTGTTGCCTGGCCTGCAGCAGTGTTCCCTTTCAACCTCATATTCACAAGGCCACTGCCACAAATCTTCCCTCTTTGGCTTGTTGGCCAACCCTAGACCTATCCATGAGGCACCACTCATGAGTGAGCTCACCCCAACATGAGGGGGAACTGAGAAAGGGGAGGAGCAGCAGGTATGGGTGTCAGGGAGCCAGAATTCTCACTGGTCAGAGGAACCTGGATGTCCAGAAGTGTCCATGGGCTCTCCTTCCTGTTGAGATAAGGGAAAGCTATTTCCCCACTTGGTCTCTGGGAGAAAAGGGAGAGCAGAGATAAAGCCAGTCTTGGCATCTAATCAGGATTTCTCTTCCCATACATTTGTCTACTAAGCCTGTCTCTGCATGTTCCCACCTCCTGGTGGCCCTTCTCCTTGGTTACCAAGTATATTTTTGATGATATGAGTCTACGGGTGGCTGGGGGTATCTTGGCAGCATTCTTCAGAAAAGGAGGGAGCAAGAAACCAGGGTATCTCTGAGTTTAGGAAATATAAATTTGTGGAGTACCATCTCCCCTTACTCCTCCTTTCCTTCCAATCTTTACTTAGGCACTGGGCTTAAATAGCTCATTTGTATTATTCATTCAATCCATACCTGCAAGGCAAGTATAAGTCTCCTCATTTTACAGATGAGAAATCAGGACCAGGAGTTTTACCCCCTTGCTGAACATCATTCAGTTTGCAAATGGTGGAGGCAGTGATTAGTCTAAGTCTCGCTGACTCCAAAGCCCACTTTTTAACCAGCCTCCTATTCTGCTCCTCTTTCGGAATTCACCCTCATACCTACTAGATTCTCAATAACTATTTCCTAAATGAGTGACAACTGAATGAGCCACACATACCTTTATAGACCCCCTAGACAATGTTCAGCAGGAAGATGACTTGTCGTGATGTGTTTAATAAATTTTTAAAAATTTTTAAATGTATATTTATTTTTGAGAGAGAGAGAGAGAGAGAGCAGGGGAGGAGCAAAGAGAGGGAGACACAGAATCTGAAACAGGCTCCAGGCTCTGAGCTGTCAGCACAGAGCCCGATACGGGGCTCGAACTCACGGACTGCAAGATCATGACCTGAGCCGAAGTGGGACGCTTAACTGACTGAGTCACCCAGGTGCCCCTAATACATTTTTTATTTTAAAAAGTCATCAGGGTATAATTTGTGATTAAATATTTCATGGCTGCTAATATCATTACAATCTTCTGTATATTTGTTTTTAAATTAAGATATTGTGGTTATAGGTCCTGAGTTCCACAGACTTTGATGCTCCTAGTTAGGTTTTACAATTATTATAGTGTTTCGGGGGAATGTATTCCCTGTGTAATTCAGGATTCAGCTGGCTTTTTGGGAAATCATCCTTGTGGGATATTCAAATCATAGCCTCTGGCTGGTCCATGCCTTTTAAAAAACTTTACTAAATCATGCTCTGACCTTCAATTTTATATGAACCAGCAGTAACCAACGGTCTCTGATAGGTCTGCGTATTCCATTGAGAAATTTATTTTTTCTTTTGATGTTGATGTACATTTGGTATTAATTTTTTTCTCAGTGTGTTTCCATTTACACACGAATGACCTCAGTCTGGTTTTAGCAGAGCACTGCTAGAGTTGTATGAAGATGCAGGGCTTATTAACAGAAAAGTCCTTGAAGCTGCTGGCCTAGGATAGAAGTGCTTTCTCAAAGCACATACATTCATACCACACATTCTGTTAGACGCACACATACACACACACACACACACACACACACACACACTGAGTCATAGGACATCAGGCTGTGAAACACAGAGGGACGCTACTTTAAGGAATGTGACAATGAATATGACAAAGTAAAACAATCACCATCTTCAGAAAAAAGTGGCAGGGACCTGGTTGGGTACAATCTGTGATATCCAGCCTGGAATGGTTTCGATCAACATTCCAGGAGTGCCCACAACTCCTAAGTCTGTGTCAGAAAGTGAGAAGACATCTGGAAGACCCCTGAGAGGTAGCAGGAATGTCTTGCACACAGATTTCTGGTGGTTATATAATAATATCAGCGATGGGTTTTTCAATTGAGGTATGTATGTGCTTGGATAAACATTAGAATACTCAAGAGAAGAACAAGGCAGAATAGTAAACATGGAATTGTCTCCGATATTCTTGGCCATATGGTCAACAAAATTAAGCTGCTCCAGAAAGTCACTTAAATTCCTCCTGGAGACCGTGGCCTTGGCTGCATGTGGAGACAACATCCACACCCACGCTGAGAACTAGGCTGAGTACCTCAAATACATGGGTTTTAACCTGAGCTTCACAACACCCTGTAAGGTAAGAATTAATCATTCTCATTTCCAGAGGGGGCAACTGAGTCTCAAAGAGAGAGGTCCCTTGTCATATCACACAGCTGGGAAGTAGCCCAGACACTGTCCACCTCACATAGCCACTGCTAGTCAACTGGTGATAGGGTCAAATGGTGCCGATTTTCATAGACACTAGAGCTACTCCTATATCTACTTAGTCACCGAATCCTACTAGAATTATATATGGCATTTGGGAGAGATACATCTGGAGACCTTTGTAGATCCCCAAATTTGGGGATACCACCAGAGCACTTAATTTGTATGATACAATGAAGAGAACAAATTACCTTAGGAGATGGCTACTGGGGTCAGCGAAGCTCTTTTGCTGGCTAAGTTATTAGTCTCCATATGCCAGACCCTCAACGTGAGCCATAAATGTGTGGCTCAGCAAAATAAGAAATGACTACATGACATGTATCTCATTGCGGTTTTAGTTTGCATTTCTCCGACGACTAGTGATAATGAAGATCTTTTCATGTGTGTATCCACCTGTATATCTTCTTCAGTGAAATACCTGCTTGTGTCTTTGGCCCATTTTCTAATTGGATTGTCTGGGGGGGTTTTTGTTTGGTTTAGTTTTTCCCCACTGCTAAGGTTTGAAAGTTCTTTATACCTTCTATATACTAGTCCTTTGTCAAATGTGGTTTGCAAATTTTTTCCCCTCCTCTGTAGCCAGCCTCCGTTGCCTTGTAACCAGGGTCTTTTGCAAAGCAAAAGTTTTTCATTTTGATGAGGTCCAGTTAATCAATTTTTCCTTTTATGGATCCTGCTTTTGGTGTCAGGTCTAAGAACTCTTTGCCTAGTGCCAGATCTCAAAGATGTTATTTTTTTTCTAAAAGTTTCATAGTTTTGCGTTTTACATTTAAGTCCATGATCCATTTTGAGTTAAATTTGTATAAGGTTTAGGTCCAGGTTCATGTTTTGGCCTGTGGATATCCAATTGCTCCAGTACCATTTTTCAAAAAGACTATCCTTCCTACATCACATTGCTTTTGCACCTTTGTCAAAAATAAATTAGGTGTACTTGTGTGGGGCTATTACTGGGTTCTCTATTCTGTTCCATTGCTCTATGTGTCTATCCCTCTGTCAATACCACACTTCCTTCATATGGTAGCTATGCATTAGGCTTTAATATTGGGTAGAGTGATTCTTCCCATCTTCTTCTTCTTTTTCAAGATTTCTCTAGCTATTTTAAGGTCTGTGCCTTTCCATATAAATTTTAGAATAAGCTTGTCAATGTCTACAAAAAAACCGTGCAGGGATGTTGGTAAGAATTACATTAAACCTTTAGGACATTTTAGGGGGAAATTCACATCTTTCCTATGCTGAGTTCATAAGATTTTTTTGATTTGTTCCTTCTCCATTCCTGTAACTACCACCCAAAGGAGAATGTCATTAGCTCAGTCTGAATTACTTGACCAACCTTATAAGTTGCCTTTGGATTGTAGTCTTCTGTTGTTCCCATTCTTCTTACATATTGCTGCCAAAATAATGAACCTCAAACCCTCTTCCACAAAGTTTTGACTTGGGAGCCTCAAATGGCTTTCTACTCCAGAACCAAATGCCGATTTATTCGTTTCTGCAAACTCCCCCAAACTTCTACTTTTCATTCATTCTTGATATGCCCAGGTAATTCATGACTCTGGACCTTTCCCTATTCCTAGAACATAGCTAGGAATTGCTTCCACTCTGCCAGCCTAATCTGTTTCCATTTTTTCCCACCAATTCAAGCTTGCTCTATGCAAGAAACACTAAGTAACCTGGTCATCTTGCACATGTTCATGCACAGTGCCATGCCTAGTGTGAGATCAATAAAAATAATCTGACATTCAGAGCAGATCTTTTTTTTTTTTAAACATTTATTTATTTTTGAGAGGCAGAGACAGAGTGTAAGCAGGTAAGAAACAGAGACAGAGGGAGACACAGAATCTGAAGCAGGCTCTGAGCTGTCAGCACCAATCCAAATGCGGGGCCCAAACTCACGAACCATGAGATCATGACCCAAGC
This sequence comes from Neofelis nebulosa, assembly GCF_028018385.1. Taxonomy (NCBI): domain Eukaryota; kingdom Metazoa; phylum Chordata; class Mammalia; order Carnivora; family Felidae; genus Neofelis; species Neofelis nebulosa. The sequence continues at coordinate 94,037,165 of NC_080786.1, forward strand.
CCAAGTTGGACGCTTAACTGATTCAGCCATCCAGGTGCCCCAGAGCAGATCATTTTTAATACCATCTTCCTTTATATAATGACCTTATTTTCAGTAATTAGCATATAATATAATAGTAATATAGCAGTAGTTGTTATTTTCTTATTTTGTTCTTTAGTTTTAAATCAATCTACTTAAAAAGGAAAAATTAAAACTTTATTTTAAAGATAATCAAATTCTGTAAAAAATTTCATTTATGAACTAAAATTTGCATTTATAAAGCAAAAATATACCTTGCAGTTTATACTGTTTCACTGTTTTAAGTTTTAACCACCAAAAAAAACCTCAAGCGGTCATACAATGACTTACGTCTGTTTCTCCTGGCTTGTAATCATTGTGCTATCATTATTTATTTCACATCCACTGTTTAAATGCAAGAATCTATAGTACCAAAGGGGTTGGAGACACAAACTGCACCCGAAATGAGCTCAAACTATTCAAACCAGTATGAATAATTGTTAAAAATGAATACCTACAACAGTTGAGTCCACATAGGTTGGGATGGCTTATAAGTGGGAGGTCCTCCAACTCAACATCCGTGTAGAATACAATGTTTATTAAAGGGTAAGTAATAAAAGCGTACTTGGGGCACCTGGGTGGCTCAGTCGCCTAAGCGTCCGACTTTGCTCAGGTCATGATCTTACAGCTCATGAGTTCGAGTCCCATGTCGGGCTCTGTGCTGACAGCTTAGAGCCTGGAGCCTGCTCTGGATTCTGTGTCTCCCTCTCTCTGCCCCTTCCCCAATTGTCTCTCTCTCTCTCTCAAAAATAAATAAACCTTAAAAAAATTGTTTTAAAAGCATATTCATATACTAAATATAGTTGCATATATATTATAAAAACCCATAGTCCCTCAAAATGTTAAAATGAGTTACCATATGATCTAGCAATTCTACTTCTAGGTATACCCAAAATAAATAAAATAATACATCTGCACAAAAGCTTATACATGAATATTCATAGTAGCGCTATTTATAATAGCCAAAAAGTGGAAACAGCCAAAATATCATTAACTGTTGAATAGATAAATAAATCCTCTTGTATCCATACAATGGAATGTTATTAGGCAATGAAAAGGAAAAAAGTCCTGATACGTGCTACAACATGGATCTGCCTTGAAAACATTTTGTCAAGTGCAAGAAGCCAGACACAAGAAGCCATGTATTGTATAATTTCATTCATATTAAATGTCAGAATAGGCTAATCCATAAAGACAGAAAGCAAATTAATGGTTGCCTAGCACAGGAGGAGTAAGTAGAGGTGGGGGAATGGGGAGTGACTGCTAATGGGCACAGAATTTCTTTTTAGGGTGATGAGAATGTTCTAAAATTGATTACAGTGATAGTTGCACAACTCTGAATACACTATAGACCATCAGTTTGTCATTAATGGATGAATTGAATGATGTGTCAATTATATCACAACAAAACTTTTTCTTAAAAAACAATAATACACATAGCAATTGTGGGGACCAATAAAAGACTATTATGCGGAAGGATATGGGGAAGGTCCACACAGGAGGGACCTCTCCCACCACTGCATCTTGTTGATGTGTTCAATGTATAGCTACACCATGGCCCACCTGGTAACTGGCTGGTATAAATTGTTTATGTAAAGAAAAAAAGTATAATTTGGGACTTAAAATTTTATTTTATTTTTTTATTTATTTATTTTTTCAACGTTTTTTTATTTATTTTTGGGACAGAGAGAGACAGAGCATGAACGGGGAGGAGCAGAGAGAGAGGGAGACACAGAATCGGAAACAGGCTCCAGGCTCCAAGCCATCAGCCCAGAGCCTGACGCGGGGCTCGAACTCACAGACTGTGAGATCGTGACCTGGCTGAAGTCGGACGCTTAACCGACTGCGCCACCCAGGTGCCCCTGGGACTTAAAATTTTAAATAAAAAACCTGAGGTGACACTCTTGTATGGGGGGGAGTTGAGAAATAAAAACTTTTATATAGTTAAGTGAGTCTTCTGTAGACTTGTTACTCAGAAATCACTGTTTTTAAACTCAACCCAAGGATCTAAATTCCCTATGCGCTTGACCAACACAGAGCACCCTATACTGATGAACTATGACTGATCCATAGATGTGTCTGTTGCTCTTTCTAACTGCCCCCCCCAAAGTAGTAACATCCCCTATTCTCACAGCTGTGGAGACACTGTTCCTGAGGTTACCTCACCCTCCAGCCAGGGCCCAAAGCCCCTGCTCCTCAGAGTCCAGATCTCCACTTCAGCATGGCTGCCATGTACCTCCCTTCTCCTGACTGAGCCCCAAGTCCCTGTAGGAACCTATGTGTTCTCCTCCCTCCACACACTCCTCCTAAGTCCCTCTCTGCCCCACACACAGCACCACCAGCTCCACCTGAGGAGGACACACTTCCCCAGAGGTTCCGAGGCCTTCCCTGGCCTTGTCGCCTATCTTCCCGCCACCCCACCTAGCTTATGGGAGTTTTTGTCTCCACTTTGAGGGTCACGGTTAGGCTTCTTGGAAACCTAACTTTCCTCCTGGCCATGTCATAAATGGTGGTCCATTCCTATAGTACTACAAGTGCTATTTTTAAAGGAATTTTATGCACATTATCTCCTGTGATTCTTGTAATTTTTAGAAGCTGAACATTTTCTAGATATTTTCTCAGTTTTGATGATAAAACTAAAGCTCAGAGAGGTTAAAAAACGTGCCTGAAGTCACACAGCCAATAAGTGAAAGAGCTATGATAGAAGCCTATGGTTTCTGCTTCCTATTCCAGCTGAGTATTACATAGAGGAGTAAACCGCAATGAAATTACAGTTTGCATAGACTTTTGTTGGTTGGTCTTGGAGCCTACCCACCATTTTAGACTTTTTTTTTTCCATGGGAAAATGCATTTCAAATTCCAAGTGATCAACGTACAAGTGTTTCTCTGGGGCAAAACTCAGTTTTAATTTGGGGGCTGTCTCTATCATCCCTCCAAGGAAAGTTTAATTTTTATTGATTCCATTATTATACTGATCAAGACCCAAAGGATTAAAAACAAAAGCTCTGCAGTCAGGCTTGGGCTTAACACTTACTAGATGTGACCTCAAGCAAAATATCTAACCTTTTTGAGCTTCAATTTCCTCCCCCATAAAAGAAGGGCAACATTATACACATATAGGTATACTGTAAGAACTAAATTAATGAGGCAGGCATGTAAAGTGTTCAGTGCGATGGTTGCTACAAAGTCCATCTGTAGTAGACGTGCAATGTTGTTTTAAAAGGGGAGTGAGGCTGATAACAACCCAGATAATGTCCCCATTGGCCAGGGATGGCCTTTGTGTATCCTCTTATGCAGATGAAATTATTAATAGCACCCCCTTCCACTCTTACGGTGTCCCAATACAGATGATAACAGATAAATCACCCTCCCTGCAGAAGGCTGGCTGGCAGGGCCCAAGAATTGTGACCCCAGGGGACTGCCAGCCTTAAGGCTGGAGCTCCCTAATCACAGGAAAATCTGGCCTTTGTCAAGAGTGTACCACCAGGGAGCTGAGAGCTACCATTTGGGTGATTCCAGAAATCTGGGTTCCGCTGAGGGTCTGAAACCAGGAAGAGAGCTTGCAGGGATTAGGGATTCCAGCCAAAGGAACCAACAATCACACAAGTGTCTAGTCAGCCAGGAGCCCTGCCAAGGAGCCACAGGCGCAGGGTGGGGGCTAGAGAGGGGGCCAATACGGCAAGCCAAATGGGAGGTGAGGGTGAGCCAGGAGACGAGGGACACCAGGAAGGGAGGTCAGGAAAGTGCCGGAAGGGCAATGGGACTCACTGTGTGAGGGAAGGGGTTCTGGATGTCAGTCCCCCCACAGTCTTCAAAGGGGCTCAGGCGCTGTCCAAGGCATATGTGATTGCCGCAGATCACCCTCTGCGATGCCACATATGCGCCAGGGTTAATCAGTGACTCTGAGGAGACTGCCGGTGACAACAAGGACCAAACATAATGTGGCCAGGGCCACTCAGCCCTCCCGAGGCAAATGTTTCTGGCACCCGCCCCTGTCAATTTTCTCCATTGAAGAAACAGAACTGGCAGCTTACTGCAATTTTACCTGAGTACTTCTCACAAAGTGACTGTCGAAAAAAACTCATAAATGAAGTGTAATGACTGAAAGCCCTACTAATCAAAAGGTTAGTTGGCAACAAGAAATAATGGGGTAGGAGTCAGAACAAGGTTCTGTCTCCACTGTCAATGATGATAACTATTGGGAGGACAGTGAGTCTGGGTGTGCAAGCATTACAAAGACAATGGAGTGTTAATAAATATACAAGCACATATAAGCTGGACAATTACAGCTAGATAAACTATATAGTTCCAACAAGCTAATAAAGTAGCAGCATTTTATAAAAAAAAAAATTTATCATTTGTATTAAGAAAAAAGCTCAGAAAAAATGACATTACATTTAAAAAATAATGTAGCTGGGGTGAATGTAATAAATGAATTTCATTATATTAGAATCGTGACAACTTCAAACACTAAAGAAATGCTCCTTTGCATGCTCCTTGAATACGTCAGTGGGAGTTGCTAACCTCACCTCCCTCTGAAAACATACAACAGTTAGAAAATACAAGTATCTTCTGAAAAGGTTGGGATAGATACAGGGATGATGGACCCATAATGGAATATAAATAGTAATGGGAATTCAGAGTCCCCTTTTGAAGAAGGAAGGACAGGCTTTTCTTTCTAATGAACACTCCTGGTTTGAACCAGAATGCTGAGCTGGGCTGTTTTAGTCCAGTCTTTCCAACAGATGGAACAAATGGCACCTTTGATCAAGGCAGCGTAGTGTTATAGAAAAAAGTGTAGGCTCTGGAACCTGACAAGCCCGGGCTCCTTTCCAAGCCAGCCCTTCCTGCTTCTCTGTGACTTTATCCAAGTTATTTATTCTCTCTGAGCCTCAGTGATCTCACCTGGAGAATGAAGATGGTAGTTGCTGGGAGGACCAAATTTAACATCTGCTTCATTGTCACTGTGAAAGCACCTTGACCTCCACCTTGCACTGCCAAGAAGTTGGGGACCAAGAACAAGGCAATAGCTGTGACTAGTCATCATGAGTGAGCAGTGAGATAAGGCTGCCAAGAAAGATAACCCAGCCCAGGCCTCATGAACGGGAGCAGAGGGTCTGGAACTTGGGTGCGTGTTTCATCCCTGTGCATTCTCCTCTGGTTAGACCACATCTGGAGCCCCGGGGGCAGCATGTGGAGATTCATCTTAAAATACAGGGAATCCGGAAGGGTGCAGAGGAGGCCAGAGGGCCTGAACATTACCTCATTTGGTTGAAGAAACTGGGGCGTTTAACCTGGTAAAGAGAAGTCTTAGGGCAAAGTAAAAACTGTTCTCAAATACTTGAAGGATTTTATGTGGAAATAGGTGAAGACATATTCTTTGTGGCTCTAGAAACTAGCAATTCAGGACCCAGAGATAGCTCCATCAAGTGAGCTCTTGCCCTAAGAGAATGTCACAGATGGCAACTCCCTGGGTCCAGGATTCCTGCACTGGGCTGGACTGAGATTAGCTGTCTTGTGAGGTCTCTTCTGAGTCAACAGCAGCCCTGTTTTAACAAAGCCATTTTAAAAATTCTGTTATAATTTTCTGTTCACATTTTATACAATTAAATCATATTTTATAAATCTGAAGTTCTTCAAAATGGTTCATGAAGGTGATTATCCTGAGACATATTAAAAGTTAGAGGAAAGGGTGACTATGTTTTATCATTAGATTCAGAATGCTTTTGATGATTTTCATTCCAGTCTAGAATTAATGAATAACTAAATTTCCAGGCACTATATACATATCTTCCCTGACTCCTCCTCCAGCCCTCAAATCCAGACTGGAATCAATGAGTCCTATTTATTAGTGCTCTGCCCAAAAGTTAAAGTATTTTTTGCTTTTATATTTTTTAAATATTTATTTATTTATTGGGAGAATGCAAGCAGGGGAGGGGCAGAGAGAGGAGGACAGGATCTGAAGCGGGCTCTGTGCTGACAGGCTGGCAGCAGTGGGCCAGATGTGGGGCTCGAACTCATGAATCACGAGATCATGACCTGAGCCGAAGTCGGGCGTTCAACCGATGGAGCCACCCAGGTGTCCCAAAGTATTTTTTAATTTAAAGTCTAAAAATGTCAACATTGCTTTCCTTAGCCACTTCCATTGTCTTCTTTTCTCTGAAATTGTTCTAAAGTTCAGAAGGAACGCACACATAGAAAGAAACGATTAAAGGGCTGATTTTGATCCTCTCTTTTCTCTAAAAAGAGCCATGTATATCACATTATTTATCTTGTCCCAAGCATGGAGCACTCTAGAAATGTGATTCAGTTTTGAAACAATGAACAGTTATTCAGCATGGGGACCCTGGGGCTTAAAGGAGATTTGGGGACCCTAAGGTCTTAGCCAAGCATCCCTTAAACTCATTAGACCAAGGGCGAGACCATGAGCAGTGGACATTTGAAACATGTCAGCACTTTCAGAGGAGCACCCAATGACATTTTAATCTGAAAAATTATAAACAACCTCACTCCCACCAGCAGCCCGGCCACCTCCTGAGGAATGTGCAGCATGGCAGATCTGAAGGAGCTATTGATAAGCACAGCAGCTTTAAAGTGCCCTGGTGAGGAGAGAGTTTGACAGCAAAGATTATTTCTGATGCTTTCAAAGGCACACACTTTATAAATATATTGCACATATAGAGCACAGGTCTGTTTCTACGTATGGCATGTATACACCACAGCCTATTTAAAAGCATTTCAAAGCCCATTTAGTGATGGTTTTCCCCAGTGCTGCGGGGTGAAGGATAAAGAGATAAAGGCGAAACCTCTCTCCACAGAACTGTAGGGGAATGCCCCATCTCACAGATACATCCAGCCCGTCACAGTCTTCCTCATTTGACGGATGGAGAAACCGCAGTTGCAAGAGGGGAGGTGATTTACTTTAGGGTTGTCAGACAGGTAGGCCTAGAACCCAGATTTCTTGACTCTAAAACTAGAGTTTACTGTATGACGGCAGAAAGAAAGTATCTATACTATAAATCACAAAACAACTTTAAAAAACGGGTGAAGCCACCGGGGGCGGGGAGGCCTGGTTTTTATCCCAGCAAAGGCAGGCACATCGTGTCCCACTGTAACAAAACCAGGGGTGCTCACACTGGGTCACAGCACAGTCCTGCCACTGGCCTGGAAGGCAAGGTGGCTGGTTGTTCCTATGAAGCCAGCAGGCCGAGCTGCCGTCACCAGCCTGCTTGCAAACAGTGGAGCTAGCCCTGCCATACTCCATCTCCTGTGAGCCCTGGGTTCTCTATCATTGCTGTTTTGATCTATTAAGTACATGAAGAGTCAAATGGGAAGACACACAAAGCCACCTCCTACATGTCCCCGGTAGCCCTTGCCTTTCAGCCTGGTTTGCTCCTTTCCTGAAAGCTTGGACCACAATACTAACTGGGGTCATTAGATCAGTTCAAACAATCAGTCAATTGAAAGGAAATATCTACCACACCAGTAGGTTTTATGAAGCAAATGGCTGAGTCGCTGATGACAGTGGAAGAGCCTCACTTAGACACAGCCTCATTCTCTTCTCCATGCGACTTCCTCAGTGTCTCTGTTTGTTTACCCAGACAGGGTCGTCATTTACCCGCTCCTCAGCACCAGCGAAGACCCACACAATGAGGCTTGGCTAACACTGCGGTGGGGACGCTGCGGACGCGGTCTCTCAATGCGCTCATGGTTCAGTCACAGAACAGTCTGTCCTTTCACTGGCCACTGTGGAATGAGCGCAAGCTCTGTGACCGGGCACGCAGGGCATCCTCTGTCCGAGGGCCAAATCCCTGTTTCCAAGTTCCCTACTGTAACCTTGGAGACGCTGCAGGGGGTGGGAAGGCCCTGTGAGGGGCCTTTGTTTGTCCCTGGAGACTTTCTAGAAGGAGGGTGTGGACAGCTGGGTTCTGGGCCTGGCAAAGAAGGAGGGAAAAGAACTGGAAAGAGGGACCAGAACGGCAGGCCCACAAAAGACCAGGCCAGGATTAATCCACTGCAATAGGCTCTCCAAGTTTTCTAGCACCCTTCAACACCTCTTGAATGTTTCCTTTTAGCTGCTCCCACTCACACGGGCTGCAAGGGTTTTGCACAGGAGGACCTGGTGCCCATGTCGTTGATGTGGCTTGTGCGTGTGCATGAGCATCACCAGGCAACCCGAGGTGAGTGAGAGAAGCAGTAAAAAAAGATGAGTTTTATGACCATGGGCCGCCATGATCTAAAAGGCAGTGAAATGACAGGATCTTCTAAAGTCTCTAATTCAGGGTAAACTCTGCATGCCAGACCCACTTATATTCTTAGGAAGACTTCCTTGCCATAAGATTTTTAGTTCCTTCCAAGGAATGTCAGGTGGCTATATGATCATGTCATGAAGTCCCATCATGGGTGATTTAACTGTCCAGTAGATATTTCTTATTTTTATTTCTTATTTTTTTCTATATTTATTTCTTATTTTTCTAGTAGCTATCATTTAAGGCATCTATGATATACCAAACATCTACTTATATGATTTTGTTTCTTCTCCCTACCAATCTTGGAAAGTGGGTATTAGTATCTCTTCTAATAAATGAGAACACAGAGGTTAAGAGGTGAAGTCTGCACAACTAGGGAGGGCAGAAATGGCTTTCAAATCTCGGTTTGTCTGACTCCAAAGCTTGTATCTTTATAAATACAGATGAGAAGGTAGTAAGCAAACACTACATTCAATTCTCAAATATTTTATAATTTCTTAATTGCCATATAATGTACATTCAATTTTGAGTATCACTTTTCATCTCCAAGGGCACAAGTCATGTCCTGTTGATTATACCTGACAGGAAGCACACTATGGCCAAAGTATGATGTGGCTGAAAGGACACTGACCTATCGCAGGCTGCATTGCCAGAAGTATAGCATCTAGAAAGAGGAAGGAGAACACCACTCTGCACTCCTTGGTTGACACCTGGGACAATATGTTCCATTCTTGGAAACACAGTTTAAAAGGGGCACAGGCAAACTGAGCCACATTCAGAAGAGTCTGACCTTGAAAGCAAGTGGACCTAAATAATGTCCTATGCAGAAAAACTGAGAAACTGAGGTTATTTGGCATGGAGAAAAGTTAGAGTTTCTGGTGACATGTAGGAGTTGGGGTGTGGGGGGAGGAGAAGGGATATCTTAGGTATCTTTGAAGTTTGAAATGTTGTCTAAGGGAAGAATACAGTTCTCCAATGTATGTAATGAATAGTTCCATACACTTGTAAAGCTAGTATAAGAATGTTGCTAACTGCTCAACAGAAAGAAAAGCTTTCCAATATTTGGAGAGCTATTCACAGATGGAATAGTGTGCTTTGTGAGATAGTAAGTTTCCCATCACTGGGAGATACCCAACTAGAGACAGGACTTGGTGTTCATGTGCTAGAGGAGAGTCAAGCATCAGGACTCCATGATCTTTAAAGTCATGCTTGGAATTCTCTCTCTCCCTCTCTGCCCCTCCCCTGCTTTCTCTCTCTCTCTCTCTCTCTCTCTCTCTCTCTCTCTCTCTCTCTCTCCTCTCTCTCTCAAAATAAATAAACTTTTAAAAAATGCTTAAAGGGGCGCCTGGGTGGCGCAGTCGGTTAAGCGTCCGACTTCAGCCAGGTCACGATCTCGCGGTCCGTGAGTTCGAGCCCCGCGTCAGGCTCTGGGCTGATGGCTCGGAGCCTGGAGCCTGTTTCCGATTCTGTGTCTCCCTCTCTCTCTGCCCCTCCCCCGTTCATGCTCTGTCTCTCTCTGTCCCAAAAATAAATAAAAAACGTTGAAAAAAAAAATTAAAAAAAAAAATGCTTAAAATCTCATAAAAAAAGTCCCTTCCAATCCCTAAATCCCACAATTTATCAGTTAATTTACCATCATAAATGTCCTCTCAGATTCTGTATTTCTTTCTCTTAATATATCATTTGCATTTAATCTATTTTTTTAAGTTTTAATTTATTTATTCATTTAAGTAATCTCTACACCCACCATGAGGCTCGAACTCATGACCCTGAGGTCAGAGTCGTACATTCTTCCAACTGAGCCAGCCATGCGCCCCTGCATTTAATCTATAACACTTGGTAAGCTTTACTTTTTCCTTTTACTTGAATCAATTCTATCTTAAAATATTTCAATATGAAGTTAATCATTGGTGGTTTTATGAGATTTCCTTAAAGAAAAATTTAAAGATGCTTGATCTTTCTGATCAGCCAAACATTTATCCTAGATTTCTTTTTTTTAATTTAATTTAATTTAATTTAATTTAATTTAATTTAATTTCTGAGAGTGAGAGAGAGAGAGATGTGTGTGTAGACACACACGTGCACAAGTGGGGGAGGGGCAGAGAGAGAGGGAGAAAGAGAGTCCCTAGCAGGCTCCGCTCTGTCAGCACAGAGCCTGATGTGGAAATCAATCTCCTGACCATGAGATCATGACCTGAGCCAAAACAGACGCTTAACTGGCTGAGCCACCTAGGCACCCCTACCCCAGATTTCTAATATGGGATATTTAAGCAAATCTCTTGTCCATTGGCAAGGGACATTAATTTTTATGAACACATTATTCCAAATTTTCCTATTTAGTGACCAAATACTGTCATTAATTCCTCTTCCAAATGGAATAGTAACAAGATGAATCCCTTTAGTTTCTCCTACACCTGAATAATGAATTTACTTGCCTTGACAATAGTATCATACATGCATTCAATTCAGTTCATTAATTCATTCATTCAATAAATATTTGTGGAGTGTCCAATATTGTTTGAGGCACTGGGAAAATAGCAGTAAATTACATAAATGAAATTCCCTGCTCCTGTGGAGATGTCTTTTAGTGGAGGAGACAGTCAGCAAGATAAAAAAGTAAATATACAAGATAAACAAAATATATACTAGATAGCGGCACTTACTAAGGAGAAGAATAAAGCAGGGTGAAGTGTGTGGGAGGATAGGGGAAAGAAAGAGGATGTTTCAATTTAAACAGGGTGGTCAAGTCCCTTTACATTTTATTTAAATGGTAGGAGCCCCACTAAGGTGACAGTTAAAATGTGAAGTGTCAAAGGAAGTGAGTGAGCAAGATAAGTATCTATTGGAAGAACATTCCAGGAAGGGGGAATATCAAGTGCAAATGCAAAACCTCAGTCAAAGATACAACACCAGCTGAGTGCTTAGTATCACGTACAACAAAAGAAGTGAAACACAGGTCTGTGTATGCAGGATCTTGAAAAGGAAAGAACACATCTGTACTCAAAACAATAGGCAGTCAACTGTCATGTGTGAAATAGCGTAGATCAGATCATTGAAAAACTTCTACTCTTTAGTTATACTGGACCAGCCATTGTCCCCCCAAATACACCTTGCCTGTTCACACCTCCAGGCCTGTGACTGGCCACAGAGCCAGAATCCTCTACCCATACATCTGCAAGATCATCGAATGATCTTCTGCCACCTTCCAAACCCAGCCCAAACTTTTCCTCCTTTATGGGGGCTCTTCCTGACCACTCAGCACTCAGTGGTTCCTTTGTCTGAATCCAAACACTAGCAGAACCCCTCTCAACCTACCGAATCAGAACTCACATCTTAACAAGATCCATAGAGGATTCAAGGGCACACTAAAGTTTAAGGAGCTCTGAACCACTTCTTCAAATGTGGCTGCACGCTGTGAAACCCCAGGGAGCTTTTAAAAATACCAATGCCTCCTTTCACCTTCAGAGAATCTGATTTAATCAGTATGGGGTGGATACTGGGTATTGAGATTTTTGAAAACTTCCCAGATGATTCTAATATAAAATCTGAAAATCAATGCTAGCTCCTCTTTCATTCCCCTCTAATTCCTCTCCCCACTGTTCTTTCCCTAACTGGCAAACAGCCTGATCTCAGGCCTGGTCATTTTTTTTCTAGAGGTGGATTCTTAGGCAAGAACCAGCAGAAGTGGCTTTCCTCCACCCTTTGTCCACTGACTCAAGGGCCCTGGGCTTGGCCTCACGGATGCGTTCACGGGTGTGGAGACTCAAAGTAGGAAGGAGTCAGCAGGGTAGTGGGAGAAAGAAAGCAGACTGTCACCCAGTATCGTGGCCTTATGGTAAGCGCCCTGCACAAGACTATTAAATACCTTGTCTGAAATGGAAGAGAAACAATATCTCTCCAGTGTGCCTCATGGAGTTACAGGGTTTGGGGGAAGATCGACAGAGGCTATCTGGGAAAGTGCTTTTAAAATAGTAGAGTATTAATGTACATGAAAGCGGGCACAGCTTCCCGTCCAGGAGTCCTAGGATACCCATTTCAAACTTAGGAAAATCTGCCCTTCCCCTATTTCTCAAATGTAAGCAAGAATTTTAGGTGAAATTTTATCTTAGTCCCCAAAAGAGAGGAATATGCCTCTGCAGTACCTGAACTGACACGGGTGGGTGATTCACATTATACCTCCCTGCACCATCAGTTACCAGAAGGAAGTGATCCTGTGGCTTGAGGATATGTCGATTAGCACCAAACACCTTGTGAGTGTTCAATAAATATTAGCCAGTGAAGCCTAAGTTAAGATTACTGAAGTGAGGAGTCTTATTTACTGCTTACCCACATGACCTATGTTTCACCTTTTAAGGAAAAGTACAGCATCTTCATTTAGCCATTCTGCTGATCTGCAAACTGAAAGACCAAGAGAACCCGGCTTACTCCACATAGGTTCTCTGTTTTACTAAAAAGAATGGTACCTTAAAAGTCACAGTAAATGCCAGAACTTAAAACTAGATCCTACTGTACTACCTTGATGTAGAGCAAGAGCGAGATGCTGAGTGAGTACAGAAAGGCCCCTCTGTCCAAATATATTTTCCCCACATCTCTCTTTAGAAGTTCTTTGTGGTTCTCATTCTGGCAGTTTCTTTGAATGGATACAAATGCCCTTGAGAGGGCAATAAGAAGGCCCTAGCACTTTGGTGTGAACCAGGTGCTGAATAAAGCAATGGTACCCAGGATTTCTGGATTTTGTAAATCGATTTTTTTTTTTTTACAATTAAAAATTTTTTTTTCCTTTAAGTAATCTCCACACGCAACATACAGATTAAACCCACAACCCCAAGATCAAGAGTTGCATGGTCTACTCACTGAGCCAGTGAGGCACCCCTATAAATCAGTTTTACAAGATTTGGGGGGACTCATGGGATTACTAATTTTTGTATTTTTCTGAGAGAGGACATCAACTAACAACAACTATCACCATTTCATAATAGAATAGACAGTTCACAATAAATGAAGTCATAGGAGCATAATCTCAGAATAAAGGAGTGTTCTTTTTAAGAAGGGACAGTTGCAATTGTAAAACTGTGATGACAGGTACAGATAAATGTATTAGATGATCCCTCCCACTTCTCCCATGGCTCTCCATTTGTGAGCCACCATCCCAGACAGCTGGGAGGATGTGAAGTGAATTGAGAATGTTTAGAGTCCTGGAGATGGGCGGGGGGGGGGGGGGGGGGGGGGGGGGGCGCTAAAGAAGATGGTATATTCCAAAAAGGGAAAGAGGAGAGGAACACTGTAGCCATAATTTTGACTAGGATTATGTACAGATATAGACAACAGAGCCCTACTGTGTTGGATCTGAAGGGAACTTCATCCCTTGGTTACAAAACAGGGATGGCAGGAGCCCCATATATTACACCTGAAGAAAGCCAAGTGCACTGGGGCTTTTCTTTTTTATTCATGAGTGTACCCTGCCTACCTCCCTGGGGACGCAGCCCCCCATTCCCTGGAGGAAAGGGCAAGGATGAAGGAGAGGAAATGTGAAAACAGTGTTAACAACCCAACACATAAACTAGAATGTAATTAAGATGCAAGGAAGGAAGAACAAAAGGAACTCTCTCACTGTAGTTGAAACTTTCACAATAAAAAGAATCCCTCCCTTTGAAAGTAAGGATATGAGCCACAAAAGCGATATAAATATTTTCTGTTAAAGATGAGCTCATTTTGCCTGAGAACCTGAAGCTCAGAGGACCTGCCCGAGGCCATTCATACCAGATGGCAAGGCTAAGCTTGCACGAGCCCCCACTGTGTTTCCACGGCTTCCCGCTCTCAACGGATAGTATGTCACGTGAGGCAATTAAAACAATCTCCTAAAGTTTTAACGTATTCTCTCTCTCTCTCTCTCTCTCTTCTTTTCCTGTTATCAGGCAGGTTTCCCTTCTTCCCGGATGTGGTTAAAAGACCAACAAAACCCCCGTTTGCTGTCCAGAGCACCCCTCCACCCTGTGTTCTCCTTTGCCGCACCTCGGCCCCGGGGTGTGAGGATGCCACCCTCCCCCAGGTGCCTCGCTACCCGAGCTGCGGCTGGAGTCAGCGCCTCGGTGGCCCCTGGGGGTTCCCCCAGCCGTGGGGCAGCTGCGGGAGCGGCGCGGGCACGGTGGGGGCGCCGCCGGGCTCCCGGTGACTCAGACCGGCCGAGGCGTTCCGGGAAGCGGCGGGAGGCGCGCGGGGGCGCAGGGCTTTCCCCGCAGCCGCAGGGTGTCGCGTTCCCGACGCCAAAATGGGGATCAGAAACCCGTGGGCGGAGTGGCCCGGGAGGAAGCCGAGCCGCGCGGAGCAGAAGCAAGCGTCACTGTTCCTTTTTGAGAGGGATCGGACGGAATGTGGCCTTGACTTAACGAAAGCCAAAGACTTGGCCTTGAGGGGACTGCGCGTCGGCAGTGCGCACGCGGGGCCCCAGGACCTGTTCCGGAGGCTCCCCGGCCGCCCCTGCTGGGAGGTGGGGGGCAGGGAGGGGCAAGGGAAAGGTGGGTGGACGACTTGAATGGGGCAGGGTGTCGCGGGACCCCGCCGCCTGGGCCCCCCCTCTCCTCCCGTGACTCTCCCCGCCCCCGCTGGGAGCCAGGCGCAGGGTCTGACCTAGCCTCAGGTCAGCAAACAAATGACCGAGGAGCAGGCTGAGGAGTGCCGGGCCCCTGAGCCAAGAGGGCTTTGAGGGAAGTGGAGTACTGTGAGGGCTCCTCCGAAGAACCCCCGCCCACCTCTCCTTCCCAGCCTTCCCTTCCCAGACTAGCCGGTTCTGTATCAGAGATTCCTTTGTTTTCAACGTTGGCCTCTAAGCCCTATGGTGGGAGGCTGGAGAGGAAGATGGTTGGGCAGAGCTGGGCAGTGGAAACAAAGATTGGGGTGTGAGGCGGGGGAGCTTGTGGGTAGCTGCATGAGGGCACAAGGGAGACATCCAAGACAAACCCATCTGGAACACAAGCTGGCCAAAAGAAGAAAAGGCGGCAAGAGGGGGAATGGGGTGAAAAGAGCTCAACCTCCAGGCAAGACAAGTTCAGAAACAAAATGTTGGCTCTAAAAAAGGACTTAAGGTGGTGCAAGGTTGTTCCTGTGAGTTAGGCAGTTTAAATGCATTATCTTTGTTTTCATTTATCTCTGTAAGATCAGTACTATTATCCCATTCCAGAGACAAGGGAAAAATCAGAAAGTTAAAATTTCAGTCTCTGGTCCCAACTCCCTAAAGCAAATCCCCCTCAGTACCCCTTTGCCAAGGTCTGCTTATATTATGAATCAATCACCACCACCCCCTTTTATTCTCCTGCAGTTCGGAGTTCCTTCACTTCCAAACAAAAAGGTCCTAATAATACACCTTTTAATGCAGTCATTTTACTTCTGGAAATCTATTCTAAAGAAATGTTATGACATAGGAGGCATATGCCTCAAAATATTCACTGTGGCCTTCTTTATAATATTAAAAACACTCTGATGTAAATGACCAATAATGAGGAGGAGTAAATTATTTATATGATAAAATACTACAAGGCCTTAAAACAATGCTAAATGTAGGGTTTGATAACTAGAATAAAGATTTAAGTTATAATGTTAAGTAAGAGCAAGATACATTGTATGTATTATATGTATATAATATATAATATTTATATACACACAATGTAATCACAACCCTTATGGAAAGTATACATAGAAAAAAACCTGGAAATAAATTATACCTTTGTGTGGTAGAATTGACAACAAGCACCTGTTTATATGTTTTCCAATTTCTCTACAATGAGCATAAATATGTCTTATTAATTAAAATATTAAAATATTAATTTCAAAAACTTTGCATATTACACACACACACACACACACACACACACACACATATATGTATAAAATATGAAATCACTAATCCAGTCACTAGGCCTGGATGAAAGAAGATAAGGTGTACTTGAGTGATTTTTCCATCAGTTTAAAGATTGTCCATAATTTAAAAGATATGTAGAGGGTTGCCTGGGTGGCTCAGTTGGTAAAGCCACCCACTCTTGATTTTGTCGCAGGTCATGGTCTCAAGGTGGTGGGATTGAGCCCCTTGTTGGGCTCCCTGCTGGGCATGGAGCCTGCTTGGGATTCTCTCTCAAGAAACAAACAAACAAACAAACAAACAAACAAACAAACAAACATATATAGAAGTCAAAGGGGATGGGGCAATTTTTATACATCCAAGACATTAACAAAAGGGAAGACCATGCCCTGTTGGGCCAAAGGAGGGTCAAATATCTGAGCTTTAGAATACATAAAAAGGAAATGGTGAGTTTGCAGCTGATTCCTGATTGGCAAGGACATGCTGATTCATGGGCAGAAGGGACCAAATTGGAATTGAACTCTTAATGGCAAAGGAAAGAATACATTAATAAACATGATTACTTAGGAAAGGAGGTGAAGGAGTAAAAGGTAAGGTAATGACATCATGAAAAGTTTATTTTACAATAGATATATTGTAAATTCAGGACACTATTTTCTAATCATGAAGATTAGATATGCAAAATGGACTTAACATGTTCATGTTTGGCCCAAGATTGTTGATACTGGTATAGTATTTTGTATCTCAACCCAAGCAGATGATAATAGGTTCATTTGGGGGTAGAAAATGCCTAAGAATAAAATAACCCCCTATTTGTGGCCCATAACTTTTCTATAAGGAGGGAAGGGGAGAAAATCAAGAAAATTGTATGTCTACTATGTGTTCCTGGAGATCCTTCTGTAGCAGCAAGAAAATATGTGCTAATTGATAAAAGTAGGTTTCCTTGGTTTGACAACTGTCCAATCCTGTGTAAGGACCTGGTAGAATGAAGAATATAGCAGTATCCTATAGATACTAATCTATAGTAATGTAATAATAGATATGGTTTGAAAATAACAGATGGAACATAAACTATGTTAAGAACCTATGTTATGGTAGGAGGCAAAAGTCTTGTTCTGGGATTTAAATCTAGGATTTTCTGGGTGGTGAACGTGAAAATTAACAAACCGTACACAAAAATCTCTCTTTCTGGGCTTAATGATGTCTCGGGTATTTCCAATTCCCCTTCCTTGGTTCTTCCCCTGACAAGGGGGATACCTGGCTGATAACACCTCTGTTGCTGATCTCACTTTTTCCCCCGCATCTATTGAAAGCTGTGCACCCTATACTGGGAATGAGGTGTGAGGAGGGGCTATTCGGTTGAGGGCCTTGTAGATTCACTTCCTTTCCTTCACAACACCCTAGTCTCCCCAACACCATCACCCTCTAGTCTTCCCAACTTCATCACTCTGTTTTCCAATCACTGAAATACATTAGAGGGGGGCAGGAGGAACCACTCGTGCTTCTCTTAAGACTTTTAAAATTAAGGGCTATGGGGCACCTTGGTGACTCAGTTGATTGACTCCTGATTTCGGCTTAGGTCATGATTCCAGGGTCATGGGATGGAGCCCCTGTTGGGCTTTGCGCTGAGTGTGGAGACTTTCTGAGAATCTCTCACTTCCTCTCTCTGCCCCTCCCCAACTCATGCACACATGCTCTCTCAAATAAAAATTTAATTAAATGAAAGGCTCCTAGAGCCAGGAGACAGGATGTTTCAGCACTAAAACAATGTTAGGATTTCTACAAACACTTGTTAGTTAAATGAAGAAATAAAGAGCACAATGTTTTGGTTGGATGTTAACTTTGTGTTAGTGCCTAGATGGAAGGTGGGAACCCATCTTGCTTGATATCCTGCAACTCATGGAATGCAGTGAAATGTTATCTTCTTAAAATGCCTTATGCTACAATATGAAGTGAATTCTTAATGCCTTGCATCAAAATCAAAGAATGTGGCAGAGAAATCGTGTTACTTAAAAATTATAATAGAGAAACAGAAACCATTTTGATTTACTTTGACCAAAACACTGAATATAAGCATTTCTATGACACTTAGGTCAGAAAATATAAGAACTTTCTGACTCTACCCTTAAAACACACACACACACACACACACACACACACACACAAAACAACAACAAACCCACATAACCCTCTAGAGACTGTTTCATAAAAATATGTGATGAAATCCAGAAGGTGCTTTTATCTCATAACACCCATACCAGAAGATTAATCTCTGTGGTCAGTGTCTTGTTCTGGTTGTGGATACGTTTGAGCCCAGCTTTGGAATCTTCTCCAGTGAGAACATCTGTTCCACAGTTGTTAATGTTTGTTTGGTATTGCCCAAAAGAAGACAGCAGAAGAGAAGAATTTTTAACAATGAGTCCCAAGATAGACTAGATCAGCAGCATTGCTTATTTTTAAACGGCTTTTTTTCCCCCCAGTAATGTGACCTGTATGTAAAAAAAAAAAAAAAAAAAAAGAGGGGGTAGGTCACTGGACCAAGAGATGGATGTCCATCCAATATTGGAATGTAGTTTAGCTTGTTTTCACCACTTCTCAAATTTTCGTCCCAGAAAGATTTGTTCATTGAATTATTGCTACATTCCACACTAAGCTTAGTTTTTGAATTTTTGGATAGAATTTTGAGTGTTTAACTGAAAATAACCATAAGTGACAGACTAATTCTACAGTTTCTACAGTATTCAATTAGGAGTATGCAAGAATTAAAAAAAAAAATCTCGTTGTCTTAGGAAGTCTAAGTAAAATATGTAAATAATCTATATCATTTGGAAATGTACTACCTTAGCCAAGAACTACCTTAACTTAGTTCTTGAGTTCTGTGAAACCCAATTAAATTAGCTGATCATTAAGTAAAATATCTTTTCATTTTTCTAAATAATGTGAGGTTCAAGCATATTTCCTGCAAGAAAAATCAAGCAGGACTTCATTTGCAGAGTGGAAAAATTACATTTAAGGCAAAATTCAAATTATTAGATGACATTTTTTAAAACATTAGACTGTTACTTCTCTGTCATTAGTACTATCTTTAAAATATTCTTTTTTAAGAGTAATTATTTGAGACTTCCCATGGATATCATTTAAAAGGATTCTGAGTTTTACCCAGTAAAAAACTATTGAGACCTAGCATTTGAAAACTTTGTAGAAACAGCTGGGTTTAGTTTCAGAGCTCCAAAATTAAATTGAGAGACGGAAAGATCCTAATCCCTCGAACCATCTGTTCAAAGAACAGTAAAAAAAAAAAAAAAAAAAAGAGAGAAAAAAATGACAGTCTTCAGCTGAGGGAACAACAATGACCTCTTAACTGAAATCTGAAAGTCCCTTTCCTATTCACTATTTCAGCTGATCCTCACCACATTCCTGTGAGGACTATAAGGTAAATATTTTTTATCCTCTTATTATAGCTAAGGAAATGGAGGCTCCTTATTCCCCATCACACAAAACAACATTAGCAAAGGCTATTCTTGCACCTTGGTTGGCCGCTTCAAAAATTCTAAAGCTACTTTTCTGTACCACCTTCTAATTCCATTCTTCCTTTGTGTCCCCTTTCCTTTCCTTCCTTTTTCCCTCTCTTTTCTTTTGTCTTCCCCTTCCTCCCACATTAATAGAGATGCCTCTATAGTGCCAGAAATTATTCTACGTTGCTAATGTTCACAAAAGAAACTATGTCCACAATGGCAAGACAGCTAAGAATCATTCGTAGAAATCTAGAGAAGAGCTGCTTCTCTCTGCCTTATTTCTATACTGTTTCCATTGAAAATGGAAACTTCTCTATCCTATAAAACATAAAACAGCACACTACATATGGGTGCTGACCACTTTTTTCCAAAGAACTAGATTTGAATGGGTGTTCTATAGGCCCTTTGTGAAACCAAGTCAAGCCAAACAAAATACACATGACACCTGGACTGTCCAGAGGAAAGATTCCAGGGCAAACCTAAGGGCAACAGATCTCAGAAAGGAGGCATTAGTGAGGTCAGGAGGGGGCACAAGAGATAAATGATTGGCTGGGTGGTTGACCCTCAGACAAAAAAAAAAAAAGTTTCGACTTGCAGATTTAAGGAGCAGTGATTTTCAAACTTTTTTTTAAAGCATGAACTGTTTTGTTCAGAAAAATTTTACCCCAAAGCATAAAAGAAGTAGAACTGAAGAAAGCAAGAGTGCTCTGCTTAAGCAGGGTAGGGGACCCCAGAGTCCTCACTTCAGGCCTTGTAGTGGTCCCTCGTATGGGAAAAGAATAGCACAAATTTAGGTTTATTTGTACTTAAATATCTTTCTAAATAAGTAAGCTAGCCCAATTTCTTAGGATTCAAGTACGGGTTCCCAAACAACTATTTCAGCAAAAGCTCCTTACTCACCAGGGGGTTTCAGAGAAAAGAGGAAGCTGGTCAGGTTGCCTCTCTTCAACCTGATTCCTTATCTTCAAAGCCGAGATTCTACCTGAAGCAGGGTAGGAGGCATGAGAATAGATGGTTTGGGTTCCCAGAGGACTCCTTGGGGGTTGTTGGATTTGAGGGGAGCTGTATTAATTTTATCCAGTTCTAAAATAATAGTTTCATTTAGAGAAAGTTCTCTTGAACACATATCCCTTAGTCCTGCACTGGAAAGTTATACTTTTTTATTCCTTTAGCAATTCACTATGTTCAAAGCACACTATTTTTGTGTCCATTATCTTGTCAGATTCCCACCCCACAAAGTAAGCTAGACAGGTATTATTATCCCCATTCTATAGATGAGGAAGCTAAGGTTCAGAAAGATGAAGGGACTCCCATAAGGTCATATGACAAATGCATAGGTCTTCTGATTCCTAATGTAGAGCTTTAAACATACAGGTTATATACACAAATCTTGCATCCTAGTGAGTAGCAAGTAAAGACTACAGATTTGGGGTTATCAGTTCTGTGTCCTTGGGGACCATCTATGTAATAATTATTTGTTTCATCTCACACACAGGATTATTCAGGACAAATGAGAGGATTTGGTAACAGCACTTTGTAAGGTGCCACCTAAGGGTTAGTTACTTCTCCCCCACCCCCACCCCCCCCACCCCCCGCACCCCTGATCTTAGCAGGTTCTCTGTCCTTCCATTAACTTGGACTTCACTTTTACAAACCAAAAGATATTTGGCTCACACTGTCTGTTGATATTGTGCAAGTCTCCTGTGAAATTCAGCAGGTAGCCAGAGCAGCCAGCTGCCATACATTTGCACAACCTCAAACTGAAGTTCTTTCTCCCGTTGTTGGAGATTCAAGGATGTGCTGTGAAAGGCTTCCAAAAGTACTTTACTCTGAACCCCAAGCAGTGGCCATAAGGACTGTGAGTCCAGCTGATGTGTTAAGGAGGACCTCAAGGGATGCGGGCACGGGGGAAGCTGGGCCTCTCTGGAGTCATCACAGGCCAGGGTCTTTGTCTTCTCCTTGGCAGAATCAGAACCTGAATTTGGCAAGTTCACCTGAGAGTGATCCATTCTCTGCAATCAAGTTCAGTGGGGATAACTTTATGACATCTAATGGCAATTTCATCTTATTTATTTATTTATTTATTTATTTATTTATTTATACAGCGAGCTTGGGAGGGGCAGAGAGAGGGAGAGAGAGAGAAGCGCAAGCAGGCTCCACACTGCCAGCACAGAGCCCAATGCGGAGCTCGAACCCAGGAACCGTGAGATCATAAGCTGAGCCGAAATCAAGAGTCAGACGCTTAACCCACTGAGGCCACCCAGGTGCCCCAATTTCATCTTTTTGAAATAGGAATTCACAGTTGGGTGTAGCCTCTGTGTAGATGGAGGCTTCCCTCAGGAGGGCAAGATGCAGATGATAAAAGTTGTTGATAGGGGCGCCTGGGTGGCGCAGTCGGTTAAGCGTCTGACTTCAGCCAGGTCACGATCTCGCGGTCCGTGACTTCGAGCCCCGCGTCAGTCTCTGGGCTGATGGCTCGGAGCCTGGAGCCTGTTTCAGATTCTGTGTCTCCGTCTCTCTCTGCCCCTCCCCCGTTCATGCTCTGTCTCTCTCTGTCCCAAAAATAAATAAAAAACGTTGAAAAAAAAAAAAAGTTGTTGATAAAAACAAAATCAGAGTAAAGAAAGTTGGGATAATTTAGGGAATATGTACGCTTTTACAAAATGAACATATCTTATTGTTTTCTCAGAGTATAAACATTATACATTATTCATCATTAAAAAAAAACCAAATCACTCAAAAAACACAGCAACACAGTGAAGTATGCAGAAGAAAGAGAAAAGCATCCATCCAGAAAAAAGCTATTGTTAATGTTTTGCATATATCCCCCCAGACTTTTTTTAATATATATAGTCACCAAAATAGAATTAATTATACTGCATATCTGTTTTGTAAGCTTTTTCACTTAGATGTTGGACATCTTTCTATGCCAGTAAATATATGTCATCTTTTTAACCAGCTGTATAATAAAGGATATTTTTCTCAAGTTTTGAGGTAGTCTTACGAATCCTCCTTCTCTCCTACAGGCAGCATTATCTGAGCCCCTTCTCCTCTTTCGGGGGTTCCTGATGCTGGGCGCTTCTGAGGAACGCACTGACCTGTTATTTCTGGCTAACACACCCTGGCAGCCAGCAAACTCCACCGGCCAGCTGTATCTTCTCAGGCAAATGACTGTATTCTCCAGAGCTTCAGGTTTCTCTGTATAGTAAATGAGAAGTTTGGATAACGATTTTCTAAGATTCTCTCTGCTCTGAAATGACACAGTAGCTTCTAGTTCATTTATCTCTGTGTTTGCCTTGGCCCGGTGTGATGCTGGCACTGAATGGTGGGGAGGCCCCAGCGCTGCACCTGCATGATGTTCTTAACCTCCCGGCCTGAAGAAGCCCTGCTGGTAGCCGATGGTTGAGGCCGGCAGGGAACGGGTGGGTGGGAGGGCTGTGTTAGGGAAACAGCTCTCCTAGTTTCCTTCCAAGATGGCAGTGGGTGATGTCTACTAGGAGGATTCACATTCACAGCACATCAGGAAACAGGGCCTTTGGGGCCATTCAGTCCCCTGAGCACAACTGTCTCAACAGCAGGCTAACTATGGTATCCAGTATTCATAATTACTGGAATTCCTCTCCTGTTTTAAAAGCTCTTTGGCCTAACTTTTCTCATCTAAGTCTCATTCCTGTCTTTCAGATGAGAAAACTGAGACTCAAAAAGTGTGATGATTTGCCTAAGACCAGTGGGCAATTATTTGCAGAATGAAGATTCCACCCCACACTCCACCAGTGGGTTCCTCCTCCACCCCCACAGTTTTCACACTGGATGCACAGTCACATGACAGATGCACACATATGTGCAAAATATTCACACAGACACATGCCTCAATCCCCACCCACCACTGCAAGGACCCAAGAGAGCAAGCACTGCCCTTCCCTGGCTCCCTCGACCCTTTTAACACATATTGATGAGCATTATGGTAGGCACCAGTGATTAAAGTGATGAACCAGGAGACATGGCTCCTGATCTCACAGAGTTGATCCAGGGTCATCCAGAATGAGGCAGAGACAGGGTGGATGTGAGGATGGCCCATTCAGTGTGACAAGAGCAGCACTGGGGCAGTATGGGGTAGAATGGGAGCACATAGGAGAGACACCTGACCTCTCCTCAGAAGGATCAGGGAAGGCATCTTGGAGGATGAGACATCCACATTGAGACCCAAATGATGGGTTGGAGTTGGCAAGAGCCCTGGTGGAGCTAAAAAGGGAGATAGGGCGAGTATTCTACACAGAGAGAGGAGCATGTACAAATCCTTGAGGGCAGGAGGAACCCGTACTTTTGAGGAACTATGAGAACTACAGTGTGGCCGAGGGTCATGCTCAGATGGGGCGGTGGTATCCATGGAAGCTACAGAGAAGGTAGTTCTCTGAGAATGACGGCTGGTAAACCAATAAACACCATCTTAGTGTTTATGGAGCAGATGTTTGTCTTGAGGGCATTGGGAAGCCATTCAAGGGTGTAGGGAGTGATATTAGTGACAGGCTCTTATCAGACATTCTCTTTTCCAATTCTGCTATAAGATATACTCTGGCTATAGTTTCCGCAAAAATACGGATGTTCAACTTCAGGACACATTTCCTGTTTAAGCTGCCACCTGTTTCACTGTTGTTGCCGCTTCCTAGGTGTCTACGGCCTGTGCCAGGACGGCTCAGAGGACCAGAGCACTGTGATCTAGATGCCATGGGTATGCCAGCATGCAGGCCAAATAGCTTCTAACTTCTACCCCCAGCCTCAGCTTTAACCCAGGGCCTGGACTCCAGCTGACAGAACATGGATTGGCCAGACGACATCCCTAAGGAATATTGGAACACAAGTTTGAAGTATAACTAGAAGTATGTGGACTAGCCAATTCTACCCTCATTATAAACAAAGGGAAGCAGTATGAATATTTAATAAGTTATAGATAATAACAATTATCAGTGAAAATGATGCATGGCTCATACAACATATTCAATAAATACTAAGTCAATTAATCAGCATTTAATGTTTATTTTTGAGGGGCACCTGGGTGGCTCAGTCGGTTAAGCGTCCGACTTCGGCTCAGGTCATGATCTTGTGGTCTGTGAGTTTGAGCACCGTGTCAGGCTCTGTGCAGACAGCTCAAAGCCTGGAGCCTGTTTCAGATTCTGTGTCTCCCTCTCTCTCTGCCCCTCCCCTGCTCATGCTCTGTCTCTCTCTCCGTCTCAGAAATAAATAAACGTTAAAAAAAAATTTTTTTTAATGTTTATTTTTGAGAGAGAGGGGGAGGGGGAGCATGAGCGGGGGAGGGGCAGACAGAGAGGGAAACACAGAATCCAAAGCAGGTTCCAGGCTCTGAGCTGTCAGCCCAGAGCCTGACATGGGGCTTGAATCCACAGACTGGGAGATCATGACCTGGGTAGAGGTCAGATGCTTAACCGATTAAGCCACCCAGGTGTCCCCAATTAATCAGTATTTAGACAAGAAGAGAAGCCTTATAGGAACTTGTAAAAAGGGAAAGAAATGGTTACATTAATTATGATATTTTATTAAAAGTATATATATTTGCTTGTGTATGCACAGAATTTCAATGGAAAGATTTCCCAGAAAATTAATACTAGTTACTTCCGGGGTGAGGAACAGGGAAGCTGAGGGCAGGGATGGGGGGGGGGCAGTTTTTACTATGCCCTTTAGAGTCTTTTACATTCGGAAATACAAGAATGTGATACCTGACTTAAAAAAAAAATTAAAATTAAAAACCCACCCATTAAGCAGGATCCCATGTGGTGATGAAAAAGAGTGAGATTGAGCTATACTTACAAAAATGGATAGTTCTTCAAAACCTGCTGTTATTTAAAACAGCATGTTTCAGAACATATTTATGTTGTAACTTTATCTTTGTGGGGAAAAAACAAACTCACTCGATGTGTATATTTTTTAGCATATATACAGAGAAAGGTCTCTGTGCCGTCCAATACAATAGCCATTGGTCACATAAGGCTATGTAAATTTTTGGGTATTTTTTTTAGTTTGTATTTATTTATTTTGAGAGAGAGACAGAGAGAGAAAGAGTGGGAGGGCCAGAAAGGGAGAGAGACAGAATCCCACACAGTTTCCCCACTATCAGCCCAGAGCCTGATGTGGGGCTTGAACTCACAAACCATCAGATCATGACCTGAGCAGAAACCAAGAGTTGGCTGCTTAACCAACTGAGCCACCCACGTACCCCTATGTAAATTTAAATTAACTAAAATGTACAGTTCAGTTCCTCAGTGGCACTAGCCACATTCAAGTGCTAACAGCCCATATGTGGTTAGTGGCTGCCAAACTGGACAGTGCAGAGAGAACACATGTCCCTCAGAAAGTTCCGCTGGACAGAACTAGTCTGATTGAATCCAGCCCAGATTGACACATGGGATTGCAAGGATGTAGGAAGGGACTTTGTACTGTATAAGTCTCCATGTCGTTTGAATTTTTTTTTTTTTTTTTACAATTACTTCGAAAATTTTACAAAAGAAGGGGACCTATGGCACCTCTGGCAGGTGTTTATTCCTCATTAAAATCACATCCTGTATTTTTTCATGATTCCTGCCAATTCTAGTCAGGAGTCAAGTGCTGGCAGAGTTGCCAGAGGAACTATTCTGGTGAGGGAGTGATGGAGACGACCACTGTCCAGAGTCAGAGCGCGTACACCTCTGGGAGGAGCCCCTCAGAAAGCAGCTGACCATCCAGCTAGTCTTGCTTCCTTCTGGTTCTCAGTGCTTTTCAGTCACAAGGGACAAAATCAGTTTGAGCTCCTGCCAGAGGGAAAAGCAGAGGCTGAAGTATTTTTAGTCCTTGGAGTTGTGGAATCTGGCAGAGGTGAGGTGGACACTGGACAGGGAGGCCCATATCCAAAGGACCCTGAGGTCTCCTCAGAGATGGGGACCTAGCGGGGTGGGAGGATACTGCTCTGAGGTGGGGACGGCCATCCCACAGTGGAGGAGGAGCATACTGGGCCAGGCTCAAAATGGCACCTGGGAATAAAACTGACAAGAACGATGGATCTGATAGCTGCTCCATGGTTTCTTTCTTTCTTTCTTTCTTTCTTTCTTTCTTTCTTTCTTTCTTTCTTTCTTTCTTTCTTTCTTCCTTTTCTTTCTTTCTTTCTTTCTTTCTTTCTTTCTTTCTTTCTTTCTTTCTTTCTTTCTTTCTTTCTTTCTTTCAAGTTTATTTATTTATTTTGAGTGAGAGAGAGAGCACCTGAGCAGGGGAGGGACAGAGAGAGGGGGAGAGAGAGAATCCCATGCAGGCTCCATGCTGTCAACACAAAGCCTGACTCGGGGCTCAATCCTGTGAACTGTCAGATCAGGGCCTGAGACAAAATCAGGAGTCAGACACTCAACGGACTGAGCCACCAAGGTGCCCCTGCTCCACGGTTTCTAATACTGGAGAAATGACAAAGATGAAGAGAAACTTGGAAGAAAAAGAGATGGGATGGAGTCAAAGTATAGCCAGGAGGTAAATGGGAAGGAACATTACAATATTTTTCAACTCAAATAAAACTTGGACTTGAAATATTAAACATCGCTCTGGTTATCATCCACAAGACAGAGAGAAGTGAAATTTCCTAAGATTATAAATAGATGGAATAAACTGAAACTCTGGGTTATAACTGCTTGGGGCACTTCATTTTTCCCCCACCTGGAGGAAGTTTATTCTAGACTGGGGTCCAAGTTTTTTCTTACCAGAAACAACAGAAATAGCAAAAAGGACACAGAAGCTTGACATGTGGCTCAAGATTCTTTATCGAACTGGAATTTAAACTGGCCCTTTTGTGCTCATTGTTCTTTCTTCCTTTGGCAGATTTATAATGGTCATTTAATAAGCCATTTGTCCCTATAAACCTAGTCCAGGCAGGTAGGTGGCTCATGCTTCACCCTTGTTCTCTTTGTTCTTCTTTTGAGAATGTTGATCCTGCCATATTGTTTTACACCCAATGCCTTTGCTTAGATTCTTCCCTCTGTCTGGAATATCTCCCTTCAGGCAGAGAGACCTCTCAAATTCCACTCATTTTAGAAGACTCAGCTCCTCTGAGTCAGACTTAATGTCATCCACCTCCCATTGTGGTTTGGTAAGAATCCGTTGAGGATGTGTCCATCTCCTGCATGAGGCTGTGAGCTCCCACAAGGACAGACAATGCATGTTCATCCTTGTGTCCCCCCTAACCCAGAGCCTGGTTCATGATGAGTGCTTAGTAAATGCTGATTTTCATCTCTTCCTCCCCTCGCATAATCACCACTCTATTCCTTTCATTCACATTGTTAATATCTTTTGAGCCAACGTGCTGTGGGGAAAACAGATTGTGGTAGGCTGAGTAATGGCACCCCAAAGTAGTCCATGTCCTTATTCCTGCTGCCTCATGTATCTAGAAGGATTTTTGCAGATGTGATCAAGCTAAGGATCTTGAGATGAGATTATCCAATTATCTGATGTCATCACAGGGTCTTTATAAGAAAAAGGCAGGAAATCAAAGAGATGTGATGAGGGGCCATGAACCAAGGAATGAGGACAGCCTCTAGAAACTGGAAAAGGCAAGAAAACGGATTCTCTCTGAGACCCTCCAGAAAGGAACCAGTCCTGCAGACATCTAACACACAGATAAATGGAAAACGGTCCCAGTCTCCAAGGAGAAAATTTTCTTTCTACTCAGGGGAGGAGGCAATTTAGGAAACTATGATGGGTGGAAGTTGGAGGTGAGAAGTAATAAAGGTCTACACTTCACCACCTTGATCATCTTCCTAAATATACTTCTGTGTACAAGCTTCTATCTTCAAATAAAGCACTGAGAAATGAACACACAGTCAACCCACAAAGAGTGCCGTGTGGATCCACATGCTCTACAGCCTAAGATTCTGTTCATACATCTTAAGATTGAGTCAGATCAGTAAACTGTCAAAATGACGTTGTGGAGCAAAGAAATAGACAGATATATCATATGGGCCAACTAGAACCCAGGTCTTACATTGTTCCCTCAGTGATGAAAATGGGCTCATTTTCCAGATTTATAGCCCTCCTGAAATACAAATAGAAACCAGAAGATTGGATGGCTGTCACTATGGCCTTTTACCGTAACCCTCATTTTCTTTTTCTTTTTCATTTCGTTTTTAGATTATTTTTTCTGATTACTAAAGACATGTAAGATTTAGAAAGTTTGCCACAGTCCCACCCCCAGAAATATTTATCAACAAATAAAGGTCTTAAAACCAGCATTTTTATGCCATCAATCAAAGAAAATAAATAATTGGGTGCACATGAAATAATTTTTTTTTTTTAAAGAGGAAGACCCTAGGGATATATGGGAGCCTTGGAACAGTGTTTGTTCTCAGCTCTCTCAACTTCCACATCTGTAGCATTACTCAGGAACCACACTCTGAGTAATGCTGAAACAGGGTAAGATTTCCAATCACCAAGGAAGTAATAACCAGAGTCAACACTTACAGAAGGTTTACAAAAATTCCAGGCAGTGCACGAGTTCATTTAATCCTCATAATAACCCTGAACAATGGGTACTATTACTATCATAATCCCCACTTTACAGATGAGGATACTGAAGCACAGAGAGATTTCTTAGCTGGTCCAGGGTCACAAAGCCAGCATGTGAGAGAGCTGACATTTGAACCAAGGCAGACTATCAGCAAAAAAGCCACATGCTAATAACCACCTGGCTACACTGCTTCTCAGAGGAGAAGTTAATTGATATCACTAAACTGTACCTATCAAGGCAGGAAAGGAAACGAACAGACTTTATGAAGATTTTTTTTATAAGGATTAAAACGAAAAGGCTTTATGAAAAATTGAATGAGTCAAGACATCCCATCCCCATAATAATTTTAAAAGATTATTTTCCCAACTTAAATCGTAAACATACATGTCCACTATTGAAAAACTGGGCAATATATAAAATATAACGAAGAAAATAAAAGTCATGTGGTTTTACTTAGCTGCTTCTTTCTGTGGGCTAAGTCCATGTTTCTGAAAGTGAGATCAGTAGACCAAAGATACCAGAATCACCTGGAGCTCGTCTTTAAAAATGGGGATTCAGACCCCATCTCAGGCCTACAAAAGCAGAATCTCTGAGGCCTGACCTCAGGATATTACTATGCAGCAGCTCTCTACCGCTTGGAGCCCTGTAAACCGTAGCACTCGTTCTGTGAAACCTCTTGCCGTCCACAGACCCAGATACTATAGGACCTAGGCAGATGCCTAGAGGAAACTTTTATTAGATGTCCATTTTGTTTCAAGGAGACTGAAATGAAATTTAAGGAGCATTTCTAATGCTCCTTATAGTGTACTAATAGTGTACTAAATTTAACCGATATTTCTTTTTAATTTTGAAGTTTGATTTTAAATTAAATTTTAAAAGTAAAAACTGCATTTTTTGCCCAGTAAAGTTTTGAGTATCACTGCCCGATGCTTAAAAAGAGAGGTCCAGAATTTTTCAATCCAGAATTCAAAGCTCGTACTCCCCACCCCCTATCCCCAAGGCCTACCCACTCCCCTTTCCTTTCTGAAACCAAATTGTCATTAGGGGCAGTAAAGAAAGGGGAACTGAGGAAACCATGTCCCATTTGAAAGTCAGGCTTGGGGTGAGAAAACACAGATTACTCCATGAGTAGATTTCCTTGACCTTCACCTATAGGCTTTGTACCCAGGGTCCAAACAGCTTTAATGCAGCCCCTAACGGCTTCCAAGCAGGGTTTGTGTCCTCAATTCTGAGCTGATTCAGAGCCCTGCATCTAGCTTTGCTTTCCCATAAAGCAAAATGGCTCCTCTCCATTAACATCAGGCCCATGTTCTAGCTATTAGCCAAACAAAAGATTTTCCAAATATGGACCCAAAAAAAGCATGTGCACTTTGAAGGCCACAATAAGCTTAAATAGCTAAAACATATTAAAAAAGAAAGCCAACAATTGACGCCAAAAGCGTGAGTCCTTAAGGAACAGAACAGCAAGACAAAAGCCAGAAAGAGGAACAAAAATATGCATTGTAGGGGAGGGGCAAGCAGGGAGGTGTAGATTTATATGGAAGAGCTGACATCATTGTTTCCCAATAATACTCTGCATGCAGGAAACAGATGGGAAAGAAGTGGTGGAAGGGACTACTTATGGTAACAGGGCACGCTCTCTGTGTAGAAGCCTGCCATTTGGAACCTAAATGTTTTACTTTGAAAAACTGGGCATGAGAACTCCATTGCCAGAAGTTTTATTAAAGTCTAGCTAAATCCTGCTGAACTTATCACCTTGGCAATGCATGGTAAAATGGAGCTTTGCATATCAGATTTACTGCCAGCTGACCTGCCTGTGGCTAAGAGGACACAAAGCTGTGGAATGGGAATTTAATGCCTTCAGTTCCCCTACCTCGTGGCTGGGTGATGTTTAGGCAAGTTACTTAACCTCTCTGAGTTGGTCTTCATATAAAAAATGGGGGATAGGGGCGTCTGGGTGGCTCGGTTGGTTGGGCCCGACTTCAGCTCAGATCATGATCTCACAGTTCATGGGTTCAAGCCCCGCGTCGGGCTCTGTGCTGACAGCTCAGAGCCTGAAGCCTGCTTCGGACTCTGTGTCTCTCTCTCGCTCTGCCCCTCCCCTGCTCATGGTGTCTCTGTCTCTCTTCAAAAATAAATAAACATTTAAAAAAACATTTTTCTTTTAATGGGGGACAAAACAGAATTT
Organism: Neofelis nebulosa; assembly: GCF_028018385.1. Classification (NCBI taxonomy): domain Eukaryota; kingdom Metazoa; phylum Chordata; class Mammalia; order Carnivora; family Felidae; genus Neofelis; species Neofelis nebulosa. Next base: position 94,068,555 of record NC_080786.1, read on the forward strand.
CCACACAACAGGGACAGGTCAAGGTTGCGCATTGATGCCATAATGCTAGATTTAATTGACCCATAATTAGGATGGTCAGTTAACATTACAAAAAGCTTTCTCTTTGGGGGCACCTGAGTGGCTCAGTTGGTTAAGCTTCCGACTTCGGCTCAGGTCATGATTTCATGGTTTCTGGGTTCAAGCCCTGTGTCAGGCTCTGTGCTGACAGCTCAGAGCCTGGAGCCTGCTCTGGATTCTGTGTCTCCCTCTCTCTGTCCCTCCCCTGTTTGTGCTCTCTCTCTCTCTCTCAAAAATAAATAAACATTAAAAAAAATTTTCCAAAAAAGTTTTCTCTTTTAACAGACTCCCTCTTTTAACAGACTACAGCTAACCCAATGGCTACTCTTGTTATGATCAGCTACTCTGCCTCCTCTAGCTTGACTCTTCTGCCACTGAAGACAGTTTCTGTCACCCCAACAGGGCCCCTCACCCCCAAGCCTGGCCACTAAACTACCTTTCCCAGAATAAAGTATCTTCCCCTTCAGGGTGCAAGAAGTCGTGACCAATTACAAGTATCAGGCAAAAACATGTGGTTTCCTGTCTGTAGACACCAAGCATCCCATCTCCCCCCATTCCTGTCGTTCCTCATGGTCAGATGATGTCTATCATTTTATTGAATTTCCCCCTTACAAGAGATCCACTCTGTTGGATGGCTCTCTCACTCAGCTGCCTTACATGTGGGTATCCCCTGCTTGCACATCAGCAGGAGCCCTCATTTCATTTTTCTTTGTACTTCTTTTAGCTGTCTTCCCCTCTCACGACCCCACTAGGCTGAGAACTTGAGAGCATCTTCGTAAATCCAAGAGTGTCTTGCACATTAGAGTCCCATTAAATACTTGTTGCGTTGAATTGAAAACCCCAAGCAAGATGGTTTCTGAATAAAAACGTGAACAAAGCCAGGGAGAGAAATATGCATAATTGCACAAATTAGCTCAGTTGCCTGTCAGAAAGCTATAGATTTATTTATAGTTTGCCAGAATCCTACTTTATATGTCAAACTGTTTTCTGGTGTGTGTCACAGTAAGAGCTGGTATATGTTGCTTTGGGTGGGGGGTGACATTCATCCCTGTCTCTGGGGGGGAGGGGGGGAGGGGGTCCCAAAGGCATTCTGGGGCAGCATCAGGCCATGGGCGTGGTACCAGGGCCTGGTATGCATCAGCCAAGCTTGAACTAGAACAAAGAGTGCCTGAGACTCCATCCCAGAAACTCAGTTGGTTCTGGGGCCCCGCCAAGAATGTGGTTCATACCAAGGAGTGACTGTGAGGCACTAGGAAAAGGCAGTGTTTCTGGGGCGTCCTGTGCAAAGTCTGGGTCAATTTCTATCTTAGAGTAGCTGTAAGTCCCTATGGGGAAGCTTCAATTATCTTGGATTCCTGATATTTTAGCACATTAGCAGTGTCTCTGTTCCTGAGCTTCCTAGAAGGGCTCTAACACTGGCTTCCTGAGGAGGAAATAGGGTCAATCAATCAAGTGCTGTGTGCTGGCCATAGGACTCACCCTGAGAGGCACTGTGTGCTACCAAATCTGTGTGAGCTGCTGAATGCCACCTGCCTTCAGCAGAGCTCATCACTGGCTTATCAGTTAGAAAATAGAGTAATAAAGAGAATGAAGATCATATTGCGTGTCTCTGACTCTAAGGCAAAGGGTGTTCCAAAAGGGAAGGAGGATTGGGGCTGCAGCCGGCAGGAACGGGCCAGGAGGAAAAGGTGGGGTCTGGTTGGTCTTGAAAGCTAGTAGGTTTAGAATAGATGTGTGTGAAAAGCGCCTTGCACAGGGTAAAGTGCCATGCAAATGTCCGCTGTCATCATCACCATCATCATCATCATTATTATTATTATTATTAATGATCTAGGATAGGGCAAAAACAGAGAAAAAGCTACTTTTTACAGATTTTTTTTTGTTTTTTTGTTTTTTTTTACAAAATTGTAGTGTAAATGCCAAATTACAAAATATGCTAGTCTGAGAAATTGTGTTTGTGCTTAGGATTCTGGCCTTGGGAGTCAGGCAGATCTGGATTTAAATCCTCCCTTTTCTATCTTCATAATTTTGTCAAGATCTTTAACCTCTTTCATCTAGTTTTCTCCTCTATAAAAAGGGGATAAAAATGCCCCATTCTTACAGATGTCAAAAATATTACTTGGTAGGTATAAAGTGACTGGCACACAGTAAGCAATAAATGCAGACAGTAACTCTACTAATAAAAATAACAAGCAGGTCTGATGTGGGACTCGGCCTTCATTTCTGCGTCCCTTCTCTCTTTCCAAGAGACCTCCTTTTCCTCCTCCTTCCTTTAGCCATCCAGCAGCTTAATGATATATCTCCTCTTCCTCCATTAAAAGTTGCTCTTAGAAAAAAGTTCAGTACCAGTATCTATTCTCCTCTGAATTGTAGTCAGCATATTTCTTCTGGGTGCTCTCTTTTTAAGCTGTACCTAAAACTGCATGCTGGGGACAGGGTTAGAGGGACAGGGTGACTATCTAGACTCCTGAAGCTTTATGAGGCTATGGCCCCACCTCAATAAAGCCTCGAGGCCTGCCCTTTGAGGGAGGAGCACCAAGACCAATTAAACTCAAGCATGGCATTTGTACTGGGGCATAGAAATAGCTCAGACAATTGGATGGGACATGCATCCATATGCAAAAAGAAAAGTAATTTGAAGGGTGGGATAAGTGGGGAAAAAGCTACTTCAAGGCTTAAATTCAAGGCAAGTGATGAGTGAGAAACAAAACAAAACAATAAAAAAGCAAGTAGCTCCAGGCACGAGGGTGGCTCAGTCGGTTGAGCATCTGACTCTTGACTTTGGCTTAGGTCATGATCTCACAGTTTGTGGGTTCGAGCCCCGCATTGGGCTTGAAAAGCAAGTAGCTCCATGTTCCTGGGCCTCAAGACTGGCATGAAGGAACCACGGAAAGGACAGCTGAGTTCTGAAACCCAGAGGCCAGTGGCGGGGTGGGGGGTGGGGGGGGGGCGGCAGGCAGCTCAGCTCACTCAGTCTGTTCTGGAGGGAACGAGCATCAGGTTCAGGTCGCCCCAATTAAAAGGGTCTGTCACTACTTTGTCTCAAAAATATTTAGATACAATATCTAATGGAAAAAGGTGGGGGGGGCACTTCTTATTCTCAGACTTAAGTCCTGGATCTTTCAGCCCACCTGCTTCTCCACCCTCTGTTGCACAGCCACACACACAGCCACAAAATCCCAGGAAACTTTCTCCAGGGAGGTGATTCCCGGGAACAAACAGTCCCCAGCAAGCGTTTCAGAACTGCCTAAGTCAGTCAGCTTCTGGAATTCAGAATGCGTTCTCCCCTCCTCCCACTCCCACAGAAAAGGTTTCCAGCTAGCCTACAGATGCCTAATACATTAGGGGGGGAGCAGTGCAACAAAAACTGCAGCTGTACTGGTATTGAGGGGCTTCTCCTCCACTTACAGCATGGTCTACGGGAAAACGTGTTCCCGCTTTCAACATGTTTCCCTCTGCCCCAGCATAAGGCCCAGCCTCCAGCTCCCTCTACCCCAGCAGATGGTTCACTTGGCTTCAGGGAATGTCTGGGATGACAAGAGAGTAGGCTTCCTTAGCGGTCCCAATGCCTGAGCCTCCTGAGCTTGGAAGGCATTTGAGGGGCCGCCTGTGGGGGAGTGTGGGGAGAGGGAGAGGGAGAGGCTGTGCCTGTGGTCAAGGGGCTGTTGGTATAGGTCTGGAGAGTGGCAGGAGGGAGGGATGTGGGTAGATGGAGGTAGCTGTTTCTATTCTCTGTGTGGGTTGTTTGTCATATCCAGACCCTACAGAGTAAGTTACAGTCAGGCTTTGTGTTATCAGTCAGTTCGCTCCAGGTTTAAAGCATTTTTTCTCCTCTTTTGGTTTTGCCTATTTAACTCTGGGACCCAGATATGGGGATGCCCCTCTAAACGCAAGCTTATGAAGTTGTTGTTCTGTCTGCACAAACTCTACCTCCAAGACCTGACTTCTCTTTCGGTTCCCTTTGGTTTTAGGAGTGGCTGGGTATCTTTCTCAAATCTTTCTGAGGGCCCTTTCCATTCAGATGGACATTCTGGTCTTCCACCATTATACACGATGGTCCATCCACTCTGCGGTAGCTCTGGGAAATCCCTGCATGAAATGGCCTCTTCATTCACTGGGGCAACCAATCTGCTTCCCATCCCTCTTCATGACTGATGAAACCATCTGACCATATCATTTACCCATTTCATTGGAGTCCTCACTCATTCAGTCATGGGTGTGATGTAGTTATACCAGGGCAAGTCCAGGGTGTTATGATAATAACAGCCACACTTTTATAGCTTTCCATATACACATGCCCTCTGCCAAGTGCTTTGCCTATATGAATTCATTTGTCTTCACATCAGTCCTCTTAGCCCCATTTCACAAATGAGGAAACTGAGGCCTAGCAGGGGTAAGTAATTTACTCCAGGGTTGGGAACAGGCAAAGTTGAGATTTGGGGATTCTATGCTGGACAGGAAGCCTCCAGAACTCCTAATGGGAATACCCAGCAGGGGCACCTAACTTGGGAGGTCAGGGAAGGTTTCCAGAAGCAGCGGAGACCTAAAGAGTGAAGACTCAGGGGGCACCTGGGTGACTCAGTCCGTTAAGCGTCAACTCTTGGTTTTGGCTCAGCATAATCTCATGGTTTGGTTCGTGGGATCAAGCGCCACGTCGGCTTGGGATTCTCTCTCTCCCTCTTTCTCTGCCCCTCCCCTGCTCTCACTGTCTTTCTCAAAATAAATAAATAAACTTCAAAAAAAAAAAAAAAAGAGTGAAGAGTTAGGTAGGGAAGTGTGAAAAGGATGTGTGAGGTAAGATGCTGGGGAGGAGAAGACTAAGCCAAAGAGAGTACCAGCCCTGGTTCTCCAGTCAGTGTTAAATCCTGTCTTGAACAAAAAAAATATTACCTACCTTCCTTGCTAAGACTTTGTTCCTGTTTATGTTTGGGTATCTTATCTATTTACTTGTAGATAGTAGCTTTTACGTGTTCTCCTTCAGTTATGACAGCTATTTTCAAAGCTTCATTGATCCGCTGGCTTCTCTCTTTTTTTTTTTTTTTTTTTAAGTTTATCTATTTTGAGAGAGACAGAGACAGAGAAAGCATGAGTGGAGGAGGGCAGAGAGAGAGAAAGGGAGAGAATCCCAAGCTCAACCAACTGAGTCGCCCAGGCACCCTGAGCCATTGGTTTCTGAAAGTCTGTTCACATCCCTTCAACTGTAAATTTCTCAAGTCTGGAGGCCTTGTTTCTTTCTCTCCCACTGTGCCTCCACAGTGCCTCAGTACCTATTTGTGAAATAAATGAATAAACAAACTGAGAGAATTATTTAGCCTCAGAAATATATATAAAGGGGCACCTGGGTGGCTCAGTCAGTTAAGCACCCGACTCTGGCTCAGGTCATGATCTCACGGTTTGTGAGATTGAGCCCCGCATTGGGCTCCACGCTGATATCTCAGAGCCTGCCTGGGATTCTCTCTCTCCCCCCCTTTCTGCCCATCCCCTGAGCACATGTGTGCTCTCTTTCTCTGTCAAAATAAATAAACGTTAAAAAAAAAAAGAAATTATATATATATATATATATATATATATATATATATATGTATATACACATTTTTCTCCCTTTTCAATCTGATAAGAACTAGAAAAAAAACTTTAGCAATAAAAAGGCTCACAGTTCTTACCAAACATTCAGAAGAGACATTCTGAATAGTCAAGGCTGCTTATCCAAGGGGAAAATAAATGGTCTGTAAACGCCTAAACTGGACGCAGTGGTTCTCAACTCTGCCTGCATATCAGAAACAGCTAGGAAGCTTTAAAAAAAATTTTTTTTTAATGTTTATTTATTTCTGAGAGACAGACAGATTGAGAGAGGGGAGAGGGGCAGAGAGAGGGAGACACAGAATCTGAAGCAGGCATTGTCAGCATGGAGCCCAATGGAGGCTCCATGGAGCCACCCAGGTGCCCCTTTAGTAAGCTTTTAAAACATACCCATGCCTGCACAACAAGAAATTCTGATTTAATTGTTCTGAGAGGGGACCCGGGCTTCACCTTTTTTTTTTTTTTTTAAAGCTCCTCAGGGGATTCTAATGTGCTGCCATCATGGCAAACCACTGGGTGAGACAATATCACCTTTTCCCAGGAATCGAATAAAATGACATAGATTGTTCAGAAGGGTGAGAAAGTCCTTAGCCCTCAGAGTGGAGACAGAAGGCACAAATGGAGGCAGAAGACAGCTTTTCCAATAACCTTCTCTTTCTGGTCCCTTGACTGCTGGCCCCAGCATTTCCAAGTCCTGTGGGAAGACCAGGGGCAGTTGGCACTTGGCTCACAATGAAATAAGAAATGCTCTTGGATGCACCCTGGCCTCACATGGCTTCACCCACAGCCTCCCAACCACAGGTGACAAAATGATGTGGTTTTCGTTGGGATTCTCTCAATTCAGTTGTCAAAAAGAAGACAAAGAAAACTACTACTTTCAGCATACCAGTGAAGAAGAGATGCTCTTCTCCCTCTATTCCAGATGGGAAGAGAAAGTTATCTGGTTCCTAAGGAAGAGCTGAGGGTTGGAGTGGTGGTCACTGTTCCGGCCACGTTGGTCAGGAGCAACTTTGTGCTGTTCTTGAGTGTTCTTACCAGACTGGAGAAAAGTCCTCCAAGAAGTGAAAGGGGGGAAAACGGCCCTTCACATTGGGCCTGTGTGCCTCTGGGGATGATCAACAGCAGGGTCTGAACTGTGGAAGCTACACACACATACACACACACACACACACATTTCTATAAGAAAGGGTTTCTGGTTTTCATCAGCTTCCTAAAGATTAAGGATGACACTTGGCCCTGGGCAGCTTCTGCTCTGAGCTGAACACCTATTTGTCACCCACACATCCTGCCCTGGCAGATTTGCCCAGCTGAAGGTAGCAGGGCTGGGCCACGACAAATCACTGAAGTGGATGACATTCATGTTCTGTGTTCAGCCTCAGGGTTGTAGCTTCCCCACATTCGGATGGCCTGAGCACAGCTTATTATCACCAGCTCCGTCTGCCATCCCAGCTTAGGGCTTTCCCTTCCTGTCCAAGCACAAGGGCTCTCTTGGCTTCCCTACATCTCGGTCCTTCTCTTCTGCTCCTGTGCTCCCAGACCTGAAAGCATTTCTCTTTATCTCTACACAGGACCATCACCTTACCCTTGACTCCGAAGCTCAGTAATCATGATGTCAGTCTTGTGAGGCCCTCCCTAGCCTTCTGGTTTCTAGTTACCATGCTGACTTGTCACCTGGATTCTGGGGTTGAACTTCCAGGGTGGTGGGCAAAGGGGCAGTGCCAAGTCAGCTTTCCTCCCTGGGAGCAGAGTCCAGGCCTTGTCTATTAACTAATACATGTTTCAGAAAGTCCATGAGGAAAACACATTGTTTTAGGAAAAAAAAAAACATTAGCACTGTGCTTACTGATACTACACTACAGTCAAATTAAAAGAGGACTACATAACTAGTTTTACATGTAGCAAAAAGGAAATCCTAATTACTCTCATTTCTATAAGCTGTTTATTATGCATGCCTAATCCTCATGTGGCACAAGAATGGTGTCTGGATCATTAAGTGGGTCAGTTTCCTTTTGTTTTAAAGCTAAAGTCTATTCAGGTATGTCAGACTTGAAAGTTTGCTGATCCTGTGACAGGATCTTGCCTGTGTAGTCTTTCAATTTGGGAGACAAAATCATTAGAGGAGAATGTTGGCCTGGATAAGGAAGCTAGGGAGGGAAGAGGAGCCTGGTAGGCCAAGCCTCTCTGCATCCTTCATGATTTATACTGTATGACCTTATGCAGGTCAATTTACCTGTCTGGGCTTCCTTGCCTCCTCCCCAAGGCTGGGATTATTAGGCACTGGTTTTCATTTTTTTTCCTCTGAGCAGTAGCTCCCTTCCTTCTTTTCCAAATGCAACCTATATAGAAGCCCAAAATACAAAGCAGGTGAAAGAAGAGCTGCCAAAGGCAGCCTTTGAGGTGTCTTCACAGAATGCTGACATCCTGGCTCATCCTACAATCTATGACATCATAAGAATGGGGCAGGAATGGCAAGCACCCCCATGCTTGGAGGGGGTCCCAGAAGAACACCCACAGGGTGGAAGGGGGCATCCCGAACATTTGTAGTGAACCTCAAGTTCCTCACAAAAACAGGGGGAGGGAACTATTTCCTTCTGAACTTTCGAGGGTAGTGGTTAAGATGCACATGTGGAGTTCTTTCGCATTCAAAATAATTCAGTCCAAGCAATTTTATATCAAATCGCCCTCTCCCCGATTATTGGAGAGGATTAAATGAGTTGACTGTTATGCCTTGATTTCAAAAGAGGCAGTTTTGAAACCTGTGGTACCCCAAGCTCTATGATACTAAGCCATTTGTCCTAACGACACAGCAGACTCTGAACTCCAGAATACCACAGGAATATCACACCACTGCAAATTACTAGGTGGTGCTGAGTCTCAAAAAAACGTAATTGAAACAAAATCATTGCACTGTTTTTGAGATGCACATTTGATATGAGCTAATCAAATCATTTTTGAGATTATTTTCCTGGAGGCAGAATTATTCTGCACAGTTAAACAGCCCTCCAGTCTCCTGCTTTGTTATAGCTAGCTGTGTGTAAATACGAGGCCTATATAGTGGTCTAATTTCTTTCCGCACTTAACTTTCTAAAGACAAGGCCTTTTTGTCATGGGTATGCACGGGGTCAGTCAACCTTACAAAAGGAGTCATTTACTGCTCAATTTCCCCAGCCTTCCTATGATTAAAAACTTCTAACTTCAAATGCTATTATTGTATTCTAAATTGTTTTCTTTCCCTCTCCCCCAACAAATGTTTAAACTGTCTCTACTCTGCAGGATTCCCTTTTTTACCCAATGTGGCCTTGAAAACAGAGACGCTCTCCTTTTCTTTTACATACCCTACAGTATTTTAAGATCCAGGCCTTCTGACCTTTTTACAGCACTCTTCTTGTCTGACACACCAAATGCTAATCTGAAAGCCAAGGGGAGGTAAAGGGTCTGGGGGGTTGGGAAGGGGAGGGAGGGAGGTACTATATATTTGGCATCCGTTCAGAAATTCAGAAAATGTTTGTGCAACCACTCCCCCAGCCAGGATCCACCGCACCCCCTGCCTTCCAGCACATTAATAAAAAAAGATGTGAGCGGATGAAATTGGAGAGCCCGGGAGGGACACCCAAGGCGGTCGTAATTATGTACCCGGAGAAGCCCACTGATCATCATCATCCCACAGGTCCTGCCCGAATCCCTCGCCTCCGACATCCAAAATCCGCGATCAGGATCTCTGGAGCTCCCACCCCCAGCCCGCAGAGGTAGCCGGTTAAACTTGCAGCAGCACCTCCCAATAACGGCTTGTGTGCGACAAACGGAAAGACACACACAGCCTCTGCACGTCGAGGTGGCAGCGCTGTGCACCTTAGGAATCATATCTGTTCTTTAAAAAGAAAAAAAGTACATTGAGCCCACAGGCCTGGAATACATTAACTTGCGAACGGAATCTAACACGCTCCAGAAAAGTCCATCTCACTCTCAAACAAAAAGAAAAGGAGGGGTGGGGGGAAAGGCAAAGGCACTTTACCATCCTGTCCTGAGCTTTCCAGATACTCGGTCAGGTCACAGCCAAAGGCACTGGCGGCTCCCTTTCGTTTCAGCTTCTGCTTGGCACCCTTGTTCTTCATGAGTTAGTCCCAAAGAGGTTGCCCCTCCGTCTCTCCCTCCCCTGTGCTTGGCACCGCGCCTAGGATGGTCTCCGGGGTCAGATCACTGGCTGCGGCGCGGCTCCCGGGGCCCGCATGGGCGCGCGGAGGAAGTGCGGCCCGGGGCAGCGCGCATGGACCCCGCGGGGCGCTGAGACCGGCGCGGCCGCGGAGCCTGCAGTCCACGGCGCGCTCCTCCAGGGCCGCGGTGCCGGAGGCCGGGCGGAGCTGGCGGCCGCGGGCCGGCTGGCGGGAGTGTCACTTCCTCACTTGGAGTCCCAGGGACTTTTCACGGGCTCCTGCGGGATCTCCGAGCGTCTTCCCCCGCTCCGGAGGGAGGGCTAGCTCTCTCCTTTCGGCTTTTGCAGAGACGCCCCGGAGAGGACGAGAGCGCGGGAAGCGGGCAGCAGCCAGGGGCGAGGAGACAGCCCCGGGGCTGCGTGGCTCCTCTGCCCAGCGCCCGCTGTCTTGCCTTCAGACGGCTTTGGGAACGCGAAAAACAAGCATCCTGTCTCTCTCGCCCGCCCTCACGCCTTCCTTTTTTTCCTGTCTTACAAATCCTAGGATCATCCAGCTCAGGAAATGCTGGAAGGAAGTTAGCTAGGGAGGGGGGCGGAGGGTGGAAATTTTTGGCAGCTCAGTGCTGCGTGTGTATGGGGCCGGAGGAAGTAGGTGGGTGGGTTGAGGAGTACGGGGCGGGGGGGTAGGACGCGCTCTTGGGAGAGCCGGTCTGCGGCTCTGGAGATAACTCGGCAGCTCGGGAGGAAACCGCCGCGCTCCCAGGAGGACCCGCAGCCCCAGCCGCCCGCTTCCTGCCCCACCGCGGCCCTTGGAGGAGGGTAAGAGGAGGCGCGCTAGCCTTCGGGACGGACGGTGCTAGGTGGCACCGAAAAAAAGTCCTGCCTCCTTTTCATCCTCCTTGTCATCATCTCGTTGACACTTTCTATTTCGGTGCCTGCCTAATCCTACACAAACCCTTCAAGAGTAATGACAGAGACAAAGACAGGGATTCCAGCAGAGAAACCTGACCTGCCCGGGAGCGGTTTTCCGCCGGCCACTCCCATCCTCCTCTCCCGCGCCCAGGTACCCCCAACCCAGTTAGCTCCCCTCCCACGCTGACGGAAGGCTAGAGGCTGCCGCCTTGTAACCACTGCCCAGGAAATCAGATTTCTGGTTACAGATTCATGCACACGCGCACACACACACACATCACGTCACGTCACACGCATTATTGCAAGTTTACTACAATGGAAGTGATTTGCGGGGTATCCAGGATTTAAGGTGACTGATACTCCAGCATAATGTGGAGAAAGGAGTCTCCCAGGCGGTTCCATAATTTGTCTTCAAGCTTTCAGGAGGGCATGTTCTTTTCTTCTCCAGTTAGATCTGAAATTCCTTGACTTCTGTGTATTCAGCACACAGTAAGCACTCAAATCCTTGTGATTTAACCATTGGAAGATTAGATTAAACTTCCTGTACAAATTCAAATCCATATATAGACGTGAAGGGGAGGGACATTCATGCAGCTCAGATTGCTGACAGAAGCTTTAAGTATAGTATTTTACTTACTGAATCCCTTTATAGTCACTTAAACATGGTCTCCCTGTGTATCCTGGTGACAGTGAACTCTGACCTTTCACCTTTTCTCTTTGACAGAGGTCACAAGTGATAGCCTGTCTTGCAAATCTGGCCCACAGAGGTGTTTGGTTTCACACACACAATCCTTTAAAATTTTTTCAAATCAATTGCTAACTTTAAAGGGTTAAGAGATTTCACTTAAGAGATGTGAGTTTCTGGCTTCTCTTGCACATGAGATGCAGATCTGATAACACCAAAAGTGCACTCCCACATGGCAAGGACTGCTGATGCCCAGTTGTGACAGCCCCCACTGCCTGTCTTCCCACCTTGTACCTGCCTGACCTCCAGAGCTCCTAACCCAAGCTCTGAGTATGGTGGCTCCTTCCTTCCATTTTCCATCTGTCTCTCAGCGACACCAGCATTGCCCTGTCATCTTGGCTAGACATCTTCAAGTAACAACTGACTCATTTCTTTCCTTCCACCCCCACCTCCAGGCTAGTCCTGCCCAGACCGATGAGTCCTTCAAAAGGCCTCTCCTCTGGTTTTCTTCTTTTCCACGCCCATTCAGGGAGGATCGGTGACTCCTCAGAATAACTCCTAGTGGGATTTGCTGAGTTAGGTCTCTGCCCACTTCATCCGTCCTATGTACTAAAGACTTGATGAACCTTCCTGAAGTATTGTTCTTGTTACATTCCTGCTTTGTTCAAAACCGGTCAAGGACTCCCTGTTTTCTAGTGCCAGGACAGTGGTTTCTAAGCATTTTGTAAGCTATTTGGAGAATATTTGCTAGGATATTTAGTGTAATGGCTTATTCCTCCCTTTATTTATAGAGAAGCATTTCCATACAAGACTGTAATTATTACTATTAACATTTGTTTAGGAGTTTACTTTAGCAAGGACTTCCATATTCTTTTATTTCATCTGACCTACAGTAGATTTCATCGCTTGGGTAGCCAAGGAAAGAGGCCAAAGGGGTGCTTTTCTCCTGGGTGCAGGCCCCCAGGACACAAAATATGGATAAATTGTCAAGTTCTTGAATTGCTTCTTTAAATCTTTAAAAACATTCTTTTAACTTTTCATTTTGAAGTAATTTCAGCTTATAAAAATTTTGCAAATACTAGTCAAAGAATTCCCATTTACCCTTCACACAGCTTTCCCTAATATTAATGTCTGCTATAATCAGAATACAGTTATCAAAATTCAAAATTAGGAAATTTATATTATACAATATTTAATTTATACAATAATATTAACTAATATTAACTATATTAATATAATGGTTTTAATATATAATATATTAGGTAATATATCATATATTTAACTATATTAACTATATTAAACTAATATTAACTATATTAATATATTTATATATAAATATATAACACTAAAATTAACTATATAAAACTAATATTAACCATATTAAATAATATTAGTTAATATTATTGTAATAATAATAATAACATTAATCAACAGCCCTTATTCAAATATCAATTAACTTTAATGACCTACAATATTTATTAAGTAGGGTCTTCTCACAATAAAGTCCACCAGTAATTTACAAATGATTCACATACACTTCACAGTATAACATTAGCTATGTACCAGGTCCTCTTAATCACCATCAAATGCAGAAGTGTAGGTTATCACAAAACAGAACTGCCTAGGTAAAACAGTAAAGATAGTGACCTCCACACAGCCCTAAGATTCCCCAGAGGACTCCACAATGTGTCATGATAAGTCACGATAAGTTGGGTTCACATTGTTTATAGAGTTCAGGGTTGAGATGATATGAACACTGGGCGAGGTGTCCATTATGCCTGGTTGACTGAACATTTGACATATATGCATGGTGGCTCTTTGTCTTTATTTGATAACTCTCAATTATCTACACCTTATGGTTGGAAAAACTCACAATTTACCAAGCCAGATAATGAACCACATAATGACAGCAAGACTCAAGAAGGTGGAAAGCTGTCCTCCTCCCCATTTGCTCCCTGACCCCTCTCATTGCTGAGTGTGCCCTGTGATAGATGCCAAACTTGAATCTAGCCCTTCTTCTGGACACTCTATTTTTCTTTCTCTTTCCTTCCTCTGCTCACCTCTTCCTCTTCCCATATTTCTTTCTAGTTGCTTACTCTAAGATGTGTACCTTTTCCTGAGTCTATGGAAGAAGATCAGATTTGGGTTTCAAAGGGTTTTTCCGTTGGACTTTGGATTTCCTAGAAAGCAAGGTTATATGGAGATTGTGTGGGAATGTGAACAGCCTAATAATTAAGCTGTTTGGTGATAATATAAATTATCCCTTCAGCAGATTATGATAGAACAAAAAGCACTTCACTCACATGGAGCTACCACCATAGAGTTTTGTCATGGCTTAGGATTTATCTGCAACTAAGACTGATGCCTATCCAAGTGTGCCATCTGCTTCCTTCACTCACCACTGATGGTAATAGTCTTCTCTGCCATAAATAAATAGATGCAGAAGACAGAGGATGGGTATTGGGAGATTTTTGTGTCACTTGTGAGCTAGCCTTTCTCTTACTTGCCCATAAAACTAGACTTATCAATCAGCAATTTTAGAGTTCTCCCTCCTGTGCTAGTGCCCAGCCACTTAAATACTCATAAATGATCCCTTGTCCATGGACATGATTAACAGGTTCTGAATTCTCTGTTCTGGGGTGGAGAATGTCAGTTTATCCTCTTCCTGGGTACATTTCCTCTTCTTCCCTCTCCCCTGTTCCCAGCTTAAAAATGTTGGTCTTGTCACTGGTTGTTGGGTGTTATTAACCAAATTGTGCCTCCCCTGCCAAATTCATATATTAAAGCCCTAACCCCCCTGTACTTCAGAACCTGACTGTATTTGGAGATAAGGCCTTGAAAGTTAAAACAAGGCTTTTAGAGAGGGTCCTAATCCAACTTGACCGGTATCCTTGTGAGAGGAGGAGATGAAGACACAGAGAGACACCAAGGATGTGTCCCACAGAGAAAAGACCACATGAGGACACTATGAGAGGGTGGCCACCTACAAGGCAAGGAGAGAAACCTCAGGAGAAAGCAAAACTGTGACACCTTGATCTTGGACTGCCAGCCTCCAAAACTTGTGAGAAAATAAACGTCTGTTGTTTAAGCTGCCTTGTCTATGGTATTCTGTTATGGCAGCCTTAGCAGACTAATATATTGGGTGAGACTCTTCTATGAGAGAGGCCTTGTGCCCACCCTGGGCCCAGATGCCAGTGCCCTGAAGGTCCGAAGCTAGTAGAGGATGAAGACGCCACAACAAAAGGGCTTCTAGAAAAAATGGGCTTCTAGCTCTATTACTGCATTTCTCTGTGCCATGTGTTCCCAGATCTAGGTTATGCTGTAAAGTGTTGTTTCTAGGTGTTCAAATGAGGACGAAGCATCCCTAGTGAGGTTGGAGGAGGCCCACATTACCAATCTCTAATCAAACAGAACAGAGTGGAGGAGAGGTCCACCTGATGGAAGAGAAGGAACAAGAACCAGGATCAGTCTCTCAGTCCTAGAAGCAGGGATATCCTGCTAGCAGTACCTCTTGAAACATGCCAGCTGGGCTCCCATTGCTTCACCTCCTCTATGACCAGGAAAGTCAGTTTTTCCTCTTCTTTTTTTTTTTTAAAGTTGATTTACTTAGAGTGAGAGTGCGACCAAGGGGAGGAGCAGAGGGAGAGAGAGAATCCCAAGCAGGCTCTGTGCTGTCAGCATGGAGCCCGATGCCAGACTCAATCCCATGAACCATGAGACCCACAAACCATGGGATCATGACATGAGCCAAGGTCAAGAGTCAGATGCTTAATGGACTGAGCCACTCAGGCATCCCAGGCAGTTTTGGTTCTGAGCGGGCCTGCAAGAGCAAGCAGTCACAGTGATAAGAACAGAGGAGAGCCTTAAATGCTCCCACTCCCAGCTCAGAAGTTGAAGAACAGACATAGTTATTATTACACATGATGTTCTCTCTCTCTCTCTCTCTCTCTCTGTCTGAAGCATTGTATATTTTAGTTCCCTTTCAGTTCCTAGAATTGCAAAACTGCATTATTCAGGAGGGAAAAAAAAGGCGTTGGGAAACACTACAGCCACAGTTGCCCAGCTGAGAATGCAATTCAGTTGCTTCACCATCAACCAGGCGTTTGGGGACAGAAAGGGCAGAAAGTGAGAGAATAGTGAAAAAGAAAAACACTCCATAAAAAAGGAAGCCCTCCTAACATTTTATGATAAAATTGCATTGACCACTCCCTCCCTACTAATTCAGAACCTCAGGCTTTTATGTAAAAGAGTAAATGTAAGAGAGATGCCAAGTTTATAAAATTGGGGGCTGGTAAGGGAAAAAATTAGTTTTTGCAGAAAAATATATTTATCTATACATCAAGGGCCTTATTGTAACCAAGCTAACATGAGTTCACTCCATGGTGTGTCACATATAGTAACTATACCAGTTGAGTTGTCGCACAAAGGAAACCTTATTTGCAGGAAATAAGGTGATTGTGGGGAATAACTTCCAAAGCCAGCACTCTCCAGCAAGAGTCAATGGGTTCCTTTTATTTCAGATTAGGATGACTATTTAGATAGGAAAGCCTTATCATCATAGGTAAAAGCAAGCATAAGGTGGCAGGAGCACTTTAAGAAGCCATGCCTATACATGCTTCATATGTTATGTTAATGAGTCTTGTGCTCTTCCTTGGGCAGAGATTTTAGTTTTGTAAGGAGATAGTGGTAACAGTCAGTCACTCCAAGGATCACTAGGTTGCTCCATGGTCCATCCTGGCAGGTGTGAGTCGGGGGTTAAATTCATACCGGTCCTGGGGCACCTGGGTGGCTCAGTCGTCTAAGTGTCCAACTTTGGCTCAGCTCATGATCTGGAGGTTGGCGAGTTGGAGCCATCGGGCTGTGCTGACAGGGCAGAGCCTGCTTGAGATTGTCTTTCTCTCCTTCTCTCTCTCTCTCTGCCCCTCCCCCCCGTCTCTCTCTCTCTCTCCCTCTCAAAATAAAAAATAAACTTAAAATATATATTTAAAAAAATCTATACTGGTCTGGGTGGTCTGGGCCAGCAGGAGCTCTTTTTCTGGGCAGTCTTTATTGCGTCAAGAGTAGTTTCGGTTTCCATCACAGGATGTTATGTCCTTTGGGTCTTTTGCCTGAGTTAAGAGATAAGCTGGAAAGAAGAGTTCAAGGGAAAATGTGGGACAAAGGTTGGTGAGTACAAGCAGGTAGGCAGTCAGGTCTTGGGGTACAGGTGGTGACACTATGAGAGCTTTCAGGAGGAAATGCCCTTTGGTCATGTGAAATGCAGGACTGGGTAGACGTGAAGAGGTTGGGACTAGAAATTAGATGAGACATCTGCACAAAGTTTGAAATTATTTGAGAAATAAGGCTTCTCCTACCAGTATTTTAGTTACACTCTAATTTCTTTGCATTGAATGTTGTTCAAAAACAAGAGGTTTGGAAATCTTTTGTGTTCTGCGGAGTGTTTTAAAAACTGTAATGACATTTGACCCATGATGCACAGTGTAGCACTAAATGAGTCTTCAGTATTTCAGAAACAATGAGTAAACCCGGCAGCACAAGACTGCCTTGTCCTGCTCCACCAGGGGCACAGGGCACTGCCAAAGAGCAGCAGGAAGCATCCTTCCTAGTCTCATGTGGAGAGGAGACTTCACAAGACCAGAGGGAGAGCCAAGTGCCGTGGTTTGAATCACTAGTAATACAGACATTTGACTCTGCCCAGGGTCTGGCCTTAACTTCCAAGTCTGAATTTGGATCCATTTGGCTGGAGGCCTCTGTCTGGTGGCCCAGAGGGAAGGATGCGACAGGCTGTTCCCATGAGCAGCAGCCCCCACAAGCCTGGCGGGGTCTGTTCTGGGGGGTCTAACAGTAGGTTCAGGCATCCCTGTCAGCAGTTGAAGTTGGGATCCCTTCTCTCCCTTCATGCTCTGCATCTTTTGAGTTTGAGAGCTACAGGGAGACTTGGGTGGAAAAACCTGGATCCGTGAATTCGGGAGTCCTCTGGATAGGGGATGCCGACTGATTTCTGTTATGTTGGTGTTTTGTTTTGTTCTGTTGCCTCTTACTCTGCCCCTGCTTCCTATTTTAACTCTGTTCCGCACCCCTTTGGGCATGTTGCCTTCTTTCTGGCTGGGAGAAAGACGATAAAAGGAGCAGAGACACAGTTCTGAGTTCCATCTGTCCCCTGCAGGGTCTCTGAATACTGCAGCTAGTGATGTTCTTAGGTGGGTGGAGATCTGTCCCCGCCCCGTTCATTGTGTTCCAGAGTTTCCTGTGCATTGCCTGTAACCCTCTACCACTCTGCCAGGCGCCTTTTAACACAAAAGGGAGGAGATGGGGGGAGGGAGTGCTGAGGAAAAACATCCCTATAAATAGCCCTCTTGAACAAAATTGTTTTCCCAATACACAGTTGTTGTGAAACCTTGATGCCCCTTAATCTAGCTCCTCACTCTTCTCCCAGTCCATTCCAACCTTTCTCCAGACGCCTGGCGTTGCTCCTCTATTCTCTCTGAGAGGGAGATGTTGTAGAAGCACTTAATGAAAGCTTTAGATCCCCACAGGCCCCTGGCCAGCTCTGGCCACATGGACTATGGGTTCAGGCTAACCTCGATTCTATGCCTGCTTCTGCAACTTATTTGCCCCAGGGTCTTGGTTGGACAAACTATTTAACCTCTCTGAGCCTCAGTTGTCCCACCTGTTAAATGAAGTCATAATAGCTACCCATAGGGTTGTGTGAGGGTTAAATAAGATAAGGAAATAGCCTATGCTTTGCCTGAATCTAGGTCAGTGCTCATATATGAAGAGTGATTATTATCATCTTCCTTAGCAATTCTACTATTCCCTTCATCACTATCCAATTTCTTCGGGTCTTTTCCTATTTCCTATTACAAGGGTGTCCCATATAAAACACATTTGTAAGACTTTAAGTTTATTTTATTTTATTTATTCTATCTTTCCTAGTTCCAGAAATGATTTGTAATGATTTACATTTATGTGTTAGAATGTGGAAAATTTTTCAGAAATGGTAAAGTGGCCTCCTGTTAAACAGTCTTCTAACAGGGAAGATATATTGCGGTTTGTGGGCTATTGGGGAAGCAGTTCTGATTGTGGCTCTCACTTGTTAAATAACAAAAATTCAAACAAATAAATTTCAAAGATCTAACTGGCTTTATTAAATGATTTATGAGTCAGGCAGCATCCCATCCAGCAAATAGAAAGGAGCTCCATCAAGCTGCAGAAAAGGAAAGGATTTTTTTTTTTTAATTTTTTTTTCAACGTTTTTTATTTATTTTTGGGACAGAGAGAGACATAGCATGAACGGGGGAGGGGCAGAGAGAGAGGGAGACACAGAATCGGAAACAGGCTCCAGGCTCTGAGCCATCAGCCCAGAGCCTGACGCTGGGCTCGAACTCACGGACCGCGAGATCGTGACCTGGCTGAAGTCGGACGCTTAACCGACTGCGCCACCCAGGCGCCCCAGGAAAGGATTTTCAAGGTAGAGAAGGAGCAGAAAAAAAGGAAGTTATTAGCAAAGAATCTATTGTTTCAGTCTAGGTTGCCCTCCTAAGGAGAATGGAAGAGGTCTATCAGTAAATTTATTAGTGCTGACCAGGAAATTCTCATGTTAACTAGTTAAAGGTTGCATTCCTGGGGGGTTGAAACTGCAATTAGGTTAGGTATTAAGTCTTGGTTTACTTAAGTAGCTCCATTATGACCCTGTGGTTCTCTTTTCAATAATTCCTCCTTTTTGATCAGGCTCTCAGCTTAACTGAAATGTGATCAAAATTTAAGACATTAGTGCCACTCTCAGAGTTCTCCAAGCTTTTTGTTGTTTTGTGTGTGTGCTATTCATAGGTCATGACATTTTTGCTTAATCTCTGTGATAGTCACAGATTATGACTTCAAGCTCACAGTTTTTAAGTCCATCATCCACTTCCTTCCTTTTCTGACCTTCCAGTCTTAGGGATGATGAGGGAGCATAAGGTAAGCTAACAGGCCGCAAACACCTCCCCATCCCCACCCCAGCCAGGTGGGATATGTGTGGTATTCCTGTGGGCACTCCTGGCTGCCCAGGAACAGGGGTAAAACAAAGGTTAGGGGAAAGGAAAGGGGAAAAAACAAATGGTTAACTAATAGATATCATAGTCCTGCAGGACCTAAGTTTCCATCACCCCTCCACAGTGATGTGGGAAACAAAGGCAGAAGGAAATGGCAGATAGAACTACATTTCCTTATAACCTGCAGTCGATTGACAAATACTTGAGGTTGGCAGAGTAAAATGTTTCTCCAGGAACTCCTTACTGTCTTAATGTTAATGCTTTGCCAGAGGGAAAAACAACCTTATTAGCTTGACAATAGCTAGGCTTCCAGTATCCTGTGAGTCTTCTTTAGCATATGAAGATCTCACTGGAAACTTCCTTTGGACTTTACCTCACCCCTAACCCCATAGTATAAAACAAGTCTCTTCTCCTGGTCCCGGGGCAACTCTTCCTGCCCATGGGTCCTATCCCCATGCTTCAATAAAATCACCTTTTTATTTGCACCAAAGACATCTTCAAGAATTCTTTCTTGGTCGCCCGCTCCGGACCCCATGAACCCCACTATCACTCCAAAAACCTCATCAGGGAGATCATTTGCTTGGATGTTAGCAGCTGCAAACATGCATTTGAAGCTTTTAGGAGATACCATGCACCAGGGAGGTATTATGATTATTAAAAGCAAGATAATTCCCAATGTCTGGACTACATTTTGAAACCATAGTCTCTAAGACCCAAACCAATCAAAATCAAAGAAGTAAAAGAAAGACCTTGCTGAAGGAGTCTCCTTTTTAAGCCAAGTGACTTGCTCAGTGGTCTCATGAGTTGTGTTTTAACTTCCTAGAAGTGTTCATGAATGTGCAGCAGGCAGTGCTGGCCATAGCACAGATACCTCCTTTCTCAGTTAAAAGATGATCAGGGGCTATCCTATTATCGAGAACAACTTTGGCCAGAAAAATCAAGGATCTTTGTCCGGCAGCTATTGTCTTAGCAATGGATTCTGCAATATCTTTAAGAGTTAAGGAGACATTCCTGATCATATTCTCATCTACATTTACTCCTAACCAGGGAAGTCTGGCCCTGCCAAAGGAAGCAAATCCTGAGTCATGAATATCTCCTACTAGGTCTTTTTTTAACAAGATAATGTAAATCCAGGGGAGTCGACCAATGAGATGTCTTAGTTTGCTTGTGAAAAATTAGGAGCACTGTTAGGTAATGGAGGAGGCATTGCATGGCCAGGCACCAGGAATCTAGCATTCACAGGCCCAAGGAGAATGATAAACACCACAGATGAAGACAAAATCCTTTCACTGAGGGTACAAACCACTTTCACTAAGATGGCGCTGTTGATGGACAGATAAAAGTTTTTGATGACAAATCCAAAAGTCTGAAAGGCAAAGCTTACTTCCTTTAGCAATAACCTGGAAGATACAGATGATGGCATTGTCTTTCCAGGCCAGGGTCAGAGTAAAGGAAAGAAGGGGAAGGATGCATTTCATGTTTAGTTAGTATGAAGTCTTGATTCAGCATCTTGGGCAGAAGCAGCCTACCCCGATGTCAGCTACTTCTCTTCCTAGTCAATTTGATTTGGAGGTTTTCACTTTTGTATAGGAGCAGATGTCAGGTGGAGCGATATTTAGCTGTGAGGTGTATGTTCAAGGTGTAAGTCCCTGAAGTTTGGTTGCCATATGTTAGTGATGAGGACCTAGTATAGTCCCTTCCAAGGAGATTCAAGGGCAGTCTTTGAGAGTTTCTAAATTCCAGTTCAGTTGTATGAGCTGAAAGTTATCAGAAATCTGTATTCCAGAGTACTTGCCAGATTTCTTCCCATGAATTTCACTGATGATGAAACACATTTGCAAAAGCATCAGAGTAAAACAATAATTGTAAGCAACAAAAGACTTAAAAATGGCCATGGCTAAAGATCTGATAGGAGGTCCTTTTATTGAAATTGACAAGGAAATTTGGTTATTTCTATGACACACAACACTTTACGTTAATAACATATTAGGACATATCAGATTTCTAGGAGTTTCATGCTATTTCTAGAACATTTATTTTAACAACATATATCTATACAAATATAATCAAAAGTTTAGTATCACTTATTTGACAATGTTTCCCATGTGATTTAACATGCTAAATAACCTAGTTAGGGGTATTTGGCTCAGTTGGTTGAGTGTCTCTTGATTTTAGCTCCGGTCACGATCCCAGGGTTGTGGGATCAAGCCCTGCCATGAGCTCTGCACTGAGTGTGGAGCCTGCTCAGGATTCTCTCTCTCTCCCTTTGTCCCCTTCCCCCCTCACATACTTTTTTTCTCTCTCTAAAATAACAATAAATAAATAAATAAATAAATAAATAAATAAATAAGCCTAGATGGTTTATTATCTCTCACAATGAAAACAAAACTTGAAATGTTGCAGGGGACTTCTGGATCTCCTCAGTTAGATTATGGTCAAAAGATTTCATTTTAGAATTTGATTTTGGAAGTATATCAAAATTATCAGAAGATTTCAGCATTTGATTAAATAGGATCACAGATCATTATGAAACAATACCTAATTGTCCATTTAACCTAAATGACAATAAAATATTTTAAAGGAAAATGCAGAAGGTTATATATTTGAAAGCAAAGTTTGACTCTTTTAATATTAAGACTTAATATTCTTGAGAAATCAAAGACCTGAAAAAAAAAAAAAACCCTGATAAACATAAGAAATTATTTTGGCAAAACACAGAATCCTTATTTTCTACAGAGATAAATGTTAAAGGTAAAGAAATAGTTTCGTTTACAATTTATTAAGAGCAGACCAGTAGTTCAAGTAAACTTTGTTCTTTTACCAAAGAGAAAACAAAATTTTAATTTTGCACCAGTGTACTTTTGATACTAAAACTCATTTACTTGATTTTTAATTTTTTGAAATGTTTATTTTTGTTTTTGAGAGAGAGAGAGACAGAGACAGAGCATGAGTGCGGGATGGGCAGTGAGGGAGGGAGACACAGAATCTGAAGCAGCTCCAGGCTCTGAGCTGTCAGCACAGAGCCCGACACAGGGCTCAAACCCACGAACCGTGAGATCATGACCTGAGCTGAAGTTGGAGGTTTAACCAACTGAGCCACCCAGATGCCCCAAAACTCATTTACTTAATTTAATTTAGTTTAATCTTAGCCAGTACTGACCACACATAAAATTTCTTTCCAAAGATTCCTTTTTCATAAATCTTCTACAACTTTCTTTTTACATTCAGATTTTGTCCTAAGTTTTCCCTCTTCCTCACTTTAGGATAAAATTACTTTCTTTTCCTTCCACAAAAATGCATTTCCATTTCTCGTACCTTCTTTTACTAAAAACACACATCCTACCTTTCTTGCCTACAGAGATGTTTCCCTTGTTATTTCTAATAGCTTTAACCATATATATGAATTAGAATTCTTAACCCTTAGAAGCTTTAATTTCTAGTGGAAGCTGAGAAGTAAGAAATTGTGAACTGTTGCACCAGTATTCTTTTTTTTTTTTTTTTTTTTTTAATTTTTTTTTTTTCAACATTTTTTATTTTTGGGACAGAGAGAGACAGAGCATGAACGGGGGAGGGGCAGAGAGAGAGGGAGACACAGAATCGGAAACAGGCTCCAGGCTCCGAGCCATCAGCCCAGAGCCTGACGCGGGGCTCGAACTCACGGACCGCGAGATCGTGACCTGGCTGAAGTCGGACGCTTAACCGACTGCGCCACCCAGGCGCCCCTGCACCAGTATTCTTTAGATAAATTTGCGAATACATTTTATAACATCTAGAAGCATGCTGCTTCATCATCTAATCTCTGAACAAAGCACAAAACATGTCTGTTAACAGATCCAGATTTATCTTCAGTTTCTCTGTAATAGGGAAACCAAAAGCCAATAAACTAATATTCAGTAATTACTGTGTCACTATTTTATCTTATTTGGAAATGATTTAGATATTTAGTGGACTTAACTCATCCCTTAACTTAACAAAACTTTAGATTTCAGGTTACCCAAAAGATTTGGAAGAAACTATTTAGAAAGTTTACCTGAAAACTTTTTATCTTATTTACATGTATTTAATTTACTTGTTCTTATGTTTAGGTTACCCACAAAAACTTCATGACACATTAGACAAATTCAACCATTATTCTAAGTTATTTTTTCTGGCAACTTTTTGCAACATAAATAATATGAACTTATTTGACTGTCAGTAAATCCAGACAGAATAAAAGTTTTATATTTAATGCTGATAACCCTAAGGACCTGTTTATTGTAATTAAACCAACAACTTTAAATCTGCTTTAATACTGAGTATTTTCCCAGCTCATGTGCACTTGAGAAACATTTGGGTTAGTTTAGATCTTTCTGAGCCTTTTAGAAAACCCAAACCAGGGCACCTGGGTGGCTCAGTGGGTTAAATGTCAAACTTTGGCTCGAGTCATGGTGTCGTGGTTCCTGAGTTTAAGTCCTGCGTTGGACTTTGTGCTGACAGCTAGGAGCCAGGAGCCTGCTTCAGATTCTGTATCTCCCTCTCTCTGCCCCCCCACTCCCCCAAATAAATAAACATTTAAAAAGTTAAAAAAAAATACTGATTTAGAATGCCCAAACCTACAAGTGCTGGTCTTTAAACCAACTACAAGGGCTCTTTTACAAATTAATTTTATTAATACCACCCAGAAGTAAAAAAGTATCTCATGTTTATAACATATATATTTTGTGATATGTATATATATCATATGTAAATAGGTGATAGATAGATAAATAGATAATGCACAAACACATAGACAGACATAAAGACCTTATAGTTATTGATATTTGTGGAGCAAAAACCCTTGCTTTTAAGGCCCTTCTTACATGTTCTTATCTAATTGAAACATTCCCCATAATGGTCAATGTAATTTTAGGTTGCTTTTACTAGCATTTAGCTATTTTACTAGATAATCTGCAACTTCCAGGACTATAGTGCTTGGACATAAAATAAGCAGGCGTGCTGGAAAGTGGCGGGCTCGGTATTTTGGATTTAAAGGTTTTTTTTTTTTTTTAATGTTCATTTATTTTTGAGAGAGAGAGAGAGACAGAGCACAAGCCAGGGAGGGGCAGAGAAAGAGATGGAGACACAGAATCTGAAGCAGGCTCCAGGCTCTGAGCGTCAGCACAAAGCCTGATGCAGAGCTCCAACTCACGAGCCGTGAGATCATGACCTGAGTCGAAGTCAGATGCTCAACCGACCGAGACACCCAGGTACCCCTCAGTATTTTGGATTTAAAGGATCCCATTCTTTTACTTAGACTTTTGTATTTCTCAGAGCCAAACGAATACCTAAAAGAGGGACAGACTCTGGGTTGGGGATTGTGGGATATTTTATAGTGTACCTCATTGCATGAAGGTTTTCTTAAAGTTGGCTGGTGACCTAGTGTCAATCTAACCTGTTTCCTACAGGTTAGATTATCTTATCAAGGGAGTCTTCTTGAAGTGGCAAGCATTCTACAAGCCTTTAAACACTTGACCTGTGCCCACCAATTTTTGCTGCTTTCTGGTTTCTGAGATCCCCTTAGCAATAACTGTTACTTACACAAAACAAGACAGACAAATGTGCACCTTAATATATCGGCAGTAACCGAGAGACATGGTGGTATCCTGCCCACAAGAAGACCCTCTTCACACCACCATCAATTTCCATGGAACATTGGACCGCAGAAGGGAACGATCTAGCAAACCCCATGTTCAAGCACAATGGAGAACTGCAGCTGCCACCAACAGTTCCCAACATGGAACCTAGGGACAGAGCAAAGGTCTGGGATTTTCCACTTGGGGAATTGTGGTCTGATAGTCTACGGGCTTGGCTTCTGGCTGGCATTTCTGCCAGCTCAGTTGGGCATTGGGCAGAACCATCTGCGAGCCCAAGCTGACCTGCCCTGTAAAGGAAAGCCAATTAGATCGGGAGCTCAAACGCAAAAAGAGTGGAGCTCAACCGAGAGGAACCTACCAGTGGTCCTTGGAGATGTTGAGAAAGACAGTGAACTCAAAAGTGCTCACAGAGCTCCACACCTGTGTTTCTTGTTGTTCCTGAATGCGGCCAGAGTTCACTTTGGATCCTTTTGCTGCCACCAAGTCTGTTAAATAACAAAACTTCAAACAAGTAAAATTTAAAGATTTGGGTTTATTAAATGATTCATTAATCAGGCAGCATCCCCTTTAGCAGATAGAAAGCAACTCCATCAAGCTGCAGAAAAGGAAAGGATTTTAAAGGTAGAGAAGGAGCAGAAAAAAGGAAATTATTAGCAAAGAATCCATTGTTTTAGTCAAAGTTGCCCTCCAAAGGGGAATGAAAGGGGCTTATCAGTAAACTTCTTAGTGCTGACCAGGAAATTCTCATGTTAACTTGTTAAAGGTTGTATTGCTGGGGGTGGGGTGGGTGGGGGGGTACTGCAGTTAGGTCAGGTATTAAGTCTTGGTTTACTGACTTGAGGCTTTAACTTAAGTGGATCCATTAGGGCCCTGTGAGGTTTTTTAACACACTTTTCTTGCATCTCTGGTGTCCCCAGACCTGTTTTTATTTCTATCTTGGGAACACAGTATGCAGAAATTAGTTTGAGGGCAGGAGTTATAATAGGTTACAGATATAAGTTATTCTCAGTATATAATTGTATCCCTGAAATTGTGAATGTTTGTAAACTAGATAATATATTTCTGTTTTTCATTATACCTTTTAGATATACATTTACAAAGTTGTGGGGCTTGTTGGTGGTGGGGAAATGGTACCAGTTTGCAATAAAAATCACACTTGAAAATTCTTACATTTATTTCAGGGAACATTCTGCTTTTTTCAATCCTTAATACACAAGTAGTTAATTCTTCATACTGATCCTAAAATAAGCCAGTTGAAAGTATGCAAATCTCATTTACTTGCGTACTCTTTCAAAGTAAGGTGTGTGTGTGTGTGTGTGTGTGTGTGTGTGTGTCTACTATCTATCATCTATCCATTTTATATTGATATGATTTCATGAGAATCAATGTGTTTTAAAACCCTTCAGATTAACATGCATATGCCTGGATTTACTTTTAAAAATGATGCTCCCTAAACTCCCTCATTTCCCAGACAGTCCTGATTTCAAACAGTCTGTCCCAATGTGAAACCATATGCTAAAGGAGGGGTCCTAATTTTTGCTTTGGAAAATATGGTCAATGTTATGAGTTGAATAGTGTCCCCTCAAAAATCATATGTTGAAGTTCTAACTCCCAGAATCTCGGAATGTGACCTTTCTTTGGAAATAGGGTGGCTGTGATGTAACTAATTAAGTTAAATTGTGGACAAACTGGTTTAGGATGGGTCCCTGATGCCATATGACTGGTATCTTATGTAGGAATGGTGGAAATTTGGTCACAGACATGCACGCAGGGAGAATTCCATGTGAAAACAAAGGCAGCAATTGGAGTGATGCTTTTATAAGTCAAGGAATCCCAAGCATTGCCAGGGAACCACCAGAAACTAGGGGAAAGGCACGGTATAGATTCTTCTTCACATCCCTTAGAAAGAGCCAACTCTGCCAACACCTTGATCTTGACCTTCAGCCTCTGGGACTGTGAGATAATAAATTTATGTTGTTTAAGCCTCACAGTTTGTGGTACTCTGTTATGGCAGCACTAGCAGACTAATGAAGCCAACATAGTTAGTGAGCAGAGCTAACCCCCAAGTTCTGCACTGAAACCTGTTATTCTCATGGCCAAATTGGTCACAGTCGAAGTAATCTCAGATGTCTCTTTGTGGAGCTCCCAGAAAATATCTGAATCTCTGGGTGGTATTGACGTTAAGCAATGAACACTCATTTCAAAGGAAGTCAAGGAGAGCTCCAAAGGAGGGCAAGGAGAATAGTTCCAGAAATAGCCAGGGATTCAGTTGATTGTAGAGGATGGTGGGATATAGGAGGTTGGGGGAATCCTTCTCATGTATTTTAATGTTTTGAAGGATTATTCTTGGGACACCAGAGAAAGGAAGCTTTGTGGGCCCACTGTAATAACCCACAGCCTCCTTGATTGGGCCTCTCTGGCTCTGGCCCCTTGTTCCTCCATCCACCTTCCTCTGCAAGGGATTCAGTGTAGGGACTATCTCCCTTCTATATCCCATGACCCAAAGGCTAGAGCTTTTAAGAGAGTCTGCAGTTTGACTCTTTACACTCAGCATTTGTTCATTTATTCAATCAGTCAAATTTACTGTATGTCCTCTATATACCAGACACAGGATTTTGTACTGAGGACACAACGTTGGAAAAACACCATCCATGCCCTCATGGAGTGCTCAATCTAGTGGCAAAGG
This sequence comes from Neofelis nebulosa, assembly GCF_028018385.1. Lineage (NCBI taxonomy): Eukaryota > Metazoa > Chordata > Mammalia > Carnivora > Felidae > Neofelis > Neofelis nebulosa. The sequence continues at coordinate 94,096,270 of NC_080786.1, forward strand.
GCCAGGCACACTGGCTATTGCCAAATCATGAGATAAACAGCATAATGGGAGTATTGAAATAGAAGTGCCTGATTCCTGGTGTAGCCAGTGTGGGCACCTTAGATGAAGTAACCATGGTGGAGACCTCAAGAATGACTAGTTGTTCCTGCAGATAGTAGGGGTGAGGATTTTTAGGATAGCAAGGATAGTGTTTCAAGAGACTAAGAGGTGAATGAGCCCAGAACTTGTTAAGGGAATGGAAAACAAATCAGTGAGGTTGGGTGTGGGAGAGATTGGTAGCATATGTAGCTTATGCTAGTTTAGAGTTAATCCTATAATGGGTGGCCACTGGAGAATTTTGAGCAAGACAGTGTCAGCTAAGTCTGGCAGTGATGTAGGAGTGAAGGAAGAAACAGAGGGAGGAGACCAGACTAGGGGAAGGGCACTAGCATGCCTCTTTGGAGCCTTCCCTCTCACCCTAGCGAAGGGAGGAGATGCATCCTAATCAATGCCTAACTTCTGGAGTTGGGGTCAAATCCTGGCCTTGTCACTTGCTTTAGTCCCACAATTAATTCATATTGAAGCCTAAATATGAAATCAGATGATCTAATAAGGTAATTTAATTTACCTTCATTAATACTACATCTTGGTTGAAAAATAAGTCATAATAGATTTTAGAAACCATGGAACTACAAATTCAGCCTCTAGAAATACTAGAAATTATTTGTAAGACCTTCACCACAAAATTAACTTCCACACTGCTTAAACTGTACACAATATCGTGGCCTTATAGGGATTTGGCTTGAATTATTAAAACGCCCAGAAGGGGCATCACAGTAATCGTCAACATTTGAAATGTGGGTTTGCCATCTAGTGGGCATCTTTGAGTGAATATGCATTGTACGTACACATACAACATATATATATATATATATATATATATATATATATATATATACACACACACACACACACACACAGAATTTCCATCCATGATTCTTCATCTTACTCCCCATCCTTAACACTTAAGGTCAAACAGTATTTTGGACACATTACTGTTTGTAAAAGTGTCTTAGTTTATATCTGTCAGGGTAAGTGAATGTTTTATGACGTGTGTGCTTATACACACAGTATGGAATAATAGCAGCATGTGGAGGGTTTTTTCAAACTACATGTATTCCTCCACATCTGCTTTTTTTTGCTCCAATTTGAGAATTATTGATCTAGAAAATGCACTGTCACCATAAAGGCATAGTGCCTGCTCCATGGTAGATACTCAGTAGACATTATCTTCCTTCCTCCTCTTCTCCCCCATTCTCTCCCATAAGAGCTCAATTCCAAATTACAATTCAACAGTAAAATGTGCATTTAGTATGTGAGGTGTTATATGTGTGAAGCACATTCTCGTCTACCCAAATACAAGAATGTGTTTTGATCCTATCTTTAAGATGCTTACAGGGGAGAAACAAAAGCTTTATCACCAAAGTCCAGCAGAATGAGTCTCAAATGTTTGTTTGGGGCAGATCCTTTGGAAATTCGAATTTTTTCTTTTAGGGATAACATTACAAAAATGTTAGTTTCCCCAGACTAAGAAGAAAGACTCTTGTTGTAAGGTATGAAATGGATATAGGGGGAGCTTGATTTGTATTTGAGTGGGCAGAGACTTAGAAGAGAACAGGCCCAAAAAGGGAGGGGAGGGAAGTGGTGAGTGAAGGAGACTGGAGGCATGTTCTGTGGAGGTTTCAAGAGAAGGAGGATAGAGATTTTGGGGTGGGCACCATATGTGTGAGATATCGAGAGAGGGTCAGGAAAAGAAGATTTTAAGAGGTCTTGTTATATATTATGAGGGGAATCCCCTTTTCATGTTTTCAAGCAGTGCAGTAAAGTCTTAAATTGCCTTACTGTTATCTTTGGATGCAGGTTAGCGTTTCTTTGGATAAAATAACACTGTGGAAACAGGCCGCCAAGTGGCATGTAGCTTTATCTGGAAAACACAAACGGTCAGACCATAAAACTTTAGGTACATTATATTTTCCTCGTGTGCCTTACACCTAAAGTTAAACAAAACTAAAGTGATAAAATTGTATAAGGAATATCTATTACAAAAGTAATCCGTGCAGTTGGTTTAAAAATTCAATGGCAAAAGAGAAAAGTTTCCTGCCTCACTCCTCAAACCTCTCCTTCACACCCGTGTCTTATCACCTTCCAGAGTTTCTTTTTAATTCTTTTGATAGTTAGTATTGTAACTGTAAACTCCATGCTTATATCACTTTCTTGATTTATTTACTTTATTCAGTGTCTGTTAACCCCACACTATGGATGAGAAATATACCTCATTGAGACTCTATTTTTTTCTCTCTTCGTGTGCTTTCTTAATTATATTATTTCCCATTCTCCTATTGTTTATCATTATATATGTATATTTTTTATTAAGTAGACTCGATGCCCAATGTGGAGCTTGAATTTACAACCCTGAGATCAAGAGTCCCTCGCTCTACCCACTGAGCCAGGCAAGTGCCCCTGTCATTATAAATTTAAATACCACGCTTAACCTATGATTCTTGTTCTCTTAATGTAGGTAGTAAATCTTGATTCACTACCAGGTAGTATGAGAAAAATAGCACCGTCAAACTGCTATTCACCTCTTCTTGTGTGCTCACTTCCACCCTATGCTCCTACCCACTACCCAGTGTCTCTCTTCTTCTACCTTTACATTTACAATGTTAGGGTTTATATAACATTTGCATTTTTTCTGTTAGTATAATTAATTTTTCTGCATGTTATCTATTGATTGATTCTAAGAATTGAAATCAATAAATTAGTTTATGACTTATAGTTTATGCTCATACAAATATTATTTCCCACAGAATACAGAGTGATTCACTCAGAAGATAAACTAATTCCACATCTTTAAACTTGAGCTATTCAAAGGAGAATGAAACAAACATCAAGGTTGAGTGGATTCTTCTTTCCTATTCTGCATAACTTGCTCAAATCATATCATATAGTTTGCTTCATATTTCATGCTACATTTTTAAAAAACTTTTTTGTTTTACCTAGAGTTTGCAATTGACTTTCTCTTTGAATTGACATATGCTTTTCTCGTTAATATCGCTTAGAACTTTCAGATTTTAATTATACTACTTTTTATTTTGTTTGTGAAGAGGCAATAAATGTACACACTACATAATTTAAAAGGTACTAATAGCCATAGAGGGAAAAGTTAGTCTTCTTGCACATTTGTCCCTCAGCCATTCAGTTCTTCTTTTCAGAAGTAACTACTCTTATTAGTTTTTATGTATTATTTTTGAGATGTTTTATACATGTACAAGCATACAAGTATATTTGGGTCCTATTGATGGCAATTAGTTTCTGATTTGGCTATGATAAATGACACTTTACTGAATATCTTTGCAGACATATATGCTCGAATATCTGTAGGATAAATCTCTAGGGAAGAATGGTTGGGTCAGAGGCAATGTGTATTTTTTTTTTTTTTTTTTTTTTTAATTTTTTTTTCAACATTTTTTATTTATTTTTGGGACAGAGAGAGACAGAGCATGAACGGGGGAGGGGCAGAGAGAGAGGGAGACACAGAATCGGAAACAGGCTCCAGGCTCCGAGCCATCAGCCCAGAGCCTGACGCGGGGCTCGAACTCACGGACCGCGAGATCGTGACCTGGCTGAAGTCGGACGCTTAACCGACTGCGCCACCCAGGCGCCCCGGCAATGTGTATTTTTTAAAGGTTTGATAATTTTGCCAAATTGTCCTCGCTGGAAGTCATACTAATTTAATACACTCTTACTAGTTAAATAAAAGAAAGATTGCCTGTTATCTCACACTCACATCAGTGCAATTGCTAAAAATCAGTGCCACTAATTCTCCCAGTGTAGTTTTTTTTTTTTAATTTTTTTTAACGTTTATTTATTTTTGAGACAGAGAGAGACAGAGCATGAACGGGGGAGGGTCAGAGAGAGAGGGAGACACAGAATCTGAAACAGGCTCCAGGCTCTAAGCTGTCAGCACAGAGCCCACTTGGGGCTTGAACTCACGAACCTCGAGATCATGACCTGAGCCGAAGTCAGACGCTTAACCGACTGAGCCACCCAGGCGCCCCTCCTGGTGTAGTTTTAATTGGCATCTGAATTTCATTTATTTTATAAGAATGAGCATCTTTTCATAAAATAAAGATGCCTTTACATTTCCTTAACTGTAAGTTTTACTTCATATTACTACATATTTTTCCCATTTTACTATCAGTTAGTTGAACTTTCTCAGTAACTTGTAAAAGTCTTCTACATTAAGGAATTTAAGGTTTTATCTGTAATATGAGTTACTAATACTTTCCCCAAATTTATTTATCTTTTTGACTTTTTTATGCTTTTGCCGTGGAATTTTAAAGTGTTTTAAATTTATACATATATTCCTTTGTAATTTATGAGTATTGAATCATGCTTCTAAAGGTACCCTCCACTTGTAGATTATAGCAATATTCTCCCATGTTTTTCCATAGTGCTATGCATAATTTGATACGTTTTGGACTATGTATGCACATGTGAAATCATTGCCACCACCAAGACATGGGTCATATCTATCACCTTGAAAATTCTCCTCATGCCTTTTTTATTATTCCTCCCTCTAGTATGTCCCAGGCCCTACCCTAGGCAACTGTTGTTTTTTCTATTTGATCTCTTTTCTTTCACTATAGATTTGTTCAAATTTTCTAGAGTTTTCTATAAGTGGAATCATACAGTATGTATTCTTTTTTTGGTCTGACTTCTTTTACTCAGCATAATCTGAGATCTATACATGTGGCATTTATCAATAGTTGATTACTTTTTATTGCTGAGTAATAGTCCATCATGTGGATATACCACAATTTGTTTATCCATTCATTTGTGGATGGTTACTTGGGCTGTTTCCAGGTTTTGGCGATTATCAGTAGAGAAGTTATAAACATTTATGTACAAGTCTTTGTATTGTCATATTTTTTTTTTCTCTTAGGTAAATATCTAAAAATGGGGGGTGGCTGGGTGGCTCCATCAGCTAAATGTCTGATTTCGGCCCAGGTCATGATCTTATGGTTTGTGAGTTTAAGCCCCCCGTCGGGCTCTGTGCTGACACCTCAGAGCCTGGAGCCTGCTTCAGATTCTGTGTCTCCCTCTCTCTCTCTGCCCCTCCCCTGCTTGTGCTTTGTCTCTCTTTGTCTCTCAAAAATAAATAAATGTTAAAAAATTTTTTTAATTAAAATTAAATATCTAAATATGAAATGGCTAGATCCCATGGTAGGTGTGTGTTTAACTTTTTAAGAAATTGCCAAACTGTTTTCCAAAAGGGTTGTACCATTTTACATTCTCACTGGCAGTACATGAGACTTCTAGGTGCTCCATAGCCTTGCCAATACCTGCTTTTTAATTTTAGCCATGTGAAATAGATATGTAGTAATATGTCCTTGTGATTTGATTTATTTTATTATTATTATTATTTATTATTATTTTTTTAGAGGGGCAGGAGAGAAGGAGAGAAGGAGAGAGCAAACAGAGGAGAGGGGCAAAGGGGAGGAGAGAGAGAATTTTAGCCAGGCTCAATCTCATGAACCATGAAATCAAGACCTCAGCTGAAATTAAGAGTCCACACTCAACTGACTGAGCCACCCAGGTGCCCCTGATTTTCATTTTTCTAATGACTAATGCTATTAAGTATTTTGTCATAAGCTTAATTTCCATCTGCGTATCTTCTTTGGTGAAATGTCTATTGAAACCTTTTGCCCATTTTTTAAAACTTGGGGGTTTTTGTTTTGTTTTGGTTGTTACTGAGTTCTGAGAGTTCTTTGTATATTTTGTGTACAAGTTTTTTATCAGAATATATTTGTTGCAAGAATTTCTCCCTCATCTGGGGCCTGCTTTTCCATTTTCTTTTCTATTTTAAAATTTCTTTTATTTATTTTTTCTTTATTAAAATTTTTTTCATCGTGTTAAATGTACTCTTTAAAAATTTTTTAAATTTTTTTTTAACATTTATTTATTTTTGAGACAGAGAGAAACAGAGCATGAACAGGGGAGGGGCAGAGAGAGAGGGAGACACAGAATCTGAAACAGGCTCCAGGCTCTGAGCTGTCAGCACAGAGCCCGACGCGGGGCTTGAACCCACGGACCGTGAGATCATGACCTGAGCTGAAGTCAGACGCTCAACCGACCAAGCCACCCAGGCGCCCCCAAAATTTTTAAGTTTTAATTTTATTTTTGAGAGTGGGAAATGGGCAGAGAGAGAAGGAGAGAGAATCCCAAGTAGGCTCCACACTCAACACAGAGCTTGATATGGGACTCAAACTCACAAACCGTGAGAGAGATCGTGACCTGAGCAGAAATTCAGAGTCAGATGCTTAACCAGCTAAGCCACTCAGGCACCTGAGTCTTTAATCCTCATTCCTCTTTAATCCTCATTCCCTATATCCCCCCCATCTCCTCACCCTCTTCCCCTCTGGTAACTATCAGTTTGTTCTCTAAAGAGAAGTCTGTTTCTTAGTTTGTCTCTCTCTTTTTTTTTTCTTTGCTCATTTGTTTTGTTTCATAAATTCCACATTTGAGTGAGATCATAATGGTATTTGTCTTTCTCTAACTGACTTACTTTGCTTAGCGTTATACTCTCTGGAACCATCAATTTTGTTGCAAATGGCAAGATTTCATTCTTTCTTATGGCTGAATAATTTCCATTGTATGTATATACCATATCTTCTTTATCCACTCCATGTATCAATGGATATTTGGGCTGCTTCCATAATTTGGCTATTGTAAATAATGCTTCAATAAACATAGGGATGCATATATCCCTTTAAATTAGTGTTTTTGTATTTTTTTAGGTAAATATCCAGCAGTGTGATTGCTGGATTGTAGAGTAGTTCTATTTCTAATTTTTTGAGAATCCTCCATACTATTTTCCATAGTGGCTGCACCAGTTTGCATCTTCACAAACAGTGCATGAGGATTCCTTTTTCTCCATATCTTTACCAACACTTGATGTTTCTTGAGTTTTTCATTTTAGCCATTCTGACAGGTAATGAGGTGATATCTCACTGTGGATTTTATTTGCATTGCCCTGATGATAAGTGATGCTGAGTATCTTTTCATGTGTCTATCGGCCATCTGTATGTCTTCTTTGGAGAAATGTCTGTTCACATCTTCTGCTCAAGTTTTAATTGGATTATTTGTCTTTTTAGATATCGGGTTGTATACGTTATTTATACATTTTGGATACTAACCCTTTATTGAGTATATCATTTGCAAATATATTTTCCTATTCTGTAGGTTACCTTTTAGTTTTATTGTTTCCTTCACTATGCAGAAGCTTTTTGTTTTGATGTAGTTTCAATAGTTTGTTTTTGCTTTTGTTTCTCTTGCCCCCGGAGACCTATCTAGAAAAAAGTTTCTATAACCAATGTCAGAGAGGTTATTGCATGTGTTCTCTTTGAGGGTTTTTATGGTTTCAAGTCTCACATATAAGTTTTTAATCCATTTGGGGCACCTGGGTGGCACAGTTGGTTAACCATCTGACTCTTGATTTTGGCTCAGGTCGTGGTCTCACAGTCGTGAGATTGAACCCCACATCAGGCTCTGCTGGGCTCTGGGTGTGGAGTCTGCTTAAGATTCTCTCTCCCTCTCTTCTCTCTGCACCCCCACACTTGTACTCTCTCTCTCTCAATCTCTCTCTAAAAATAAATAAATTTTTAATCATTTTGAGTTTATTTTTGTATATGGTGAAATAAAGTGTTTCAGTTTCATTCTTTCGCACATAGCTGACCAGTTTTCTGGGTTTTCTGTTCTATTCCATCAATCTGTATGTCTATTTTATGCCAGTTTCATAGTGTTTTCATTACTACTGCTTTGCAATATAACTGATATAACTTGCAATCTGGAATTGTGATACCCCCAGTTTCGTTTTTCTTTTTCAAGATTGATTTGGCTAGTTGAGGTCTTTTGTGGTTCCATACAAGTTTCAGGTTTGTTTGTTCTACTCCATTTTTTTAAGTAATCTCTACACCCAATGTGGGGCTCAAACTCATGACCTGGAATCAAGAGTCACATGCTCTACTGACTGAGCCAGACAGGCATCCCAGGATTGTTGGTTCTAGTTCTGTGAAAAATGCTTTTCATATTTTGGTAGGAATTGCATTAAATCTATAGATTGCTTTGAGTAATATAGACATTCTAACAATATTTATTCTTACCACCCATGAGCATGGAATGTCTTTCCATCTCTTTGTCATCTTGAATTTCTTTCATCAGTGTTTTAGTTTTCAGAGTACAGGTCTTTCATCACCTCTTTGGTAAAGTTTGTTCCTAGGTATTTTATTGGCTTTGGTGAAATTATAAATGGGATTTTTTTTTTAAGATTTAAAAAAGATGTTTACTTTTGATAGAGAGAGACAGAGCGTGAGTGGAGGAGGGGCAGAGAGAGAGGGAGACAAGAATCTGAAGCAGGCTCCAGGCTCTGAGCCGTCGGCATAGAGCCCAGTGCAGGGCTTGAACCCACCAACTATGAGATCATGACCTGAGTCAAAGTCGGAAGCTTAGCCGACTGAGCCACACAGCAACCCCAAGATTGTTTTTTAAATTTCCCTTTTTGCTGATTCATTATTAGTGTATAGGGTGAAACTGATTTCTATACATTGACTTTGTATCCTATGACTTTACTGAATTCATTTATCAAGTCTAGTAGGTTTTTGGTGGAGTCTTTGGAGTTTTCTATATGTAGTATCATGTCATCTGCAAATCATGAGAGTTTTACTTCTTCCTTACCATCCTTCCTTGGATGCCTTTTATTTAGGTTTTCTAACTGTTGTGGGTAGGACTCCTAGTACTATGTTGAATAAATGTGGTAGAGTGGACATCCCTGTCTTGTTCCTGACCATAGAGGAAAAGCTCTCAGCTGTTTCCCATTGAGTGTGATTTGGGCTGTGTTTTTTTTCATATAAGGCCTTTATTATGTTGAGTTATGTTCTCTCTAGACCTAATTTGCAGAGGGTTTTTATCACGAATGGATGTTGTACTTTGTCAAATGCTTTTTCTGCATCTATTGAAATGATCATATGGTTTTTATCCTTTCTCTTATTGATGTGATGTATCATATTGATTGTTTTGCAAATACTGAACTACACTTGCATCCTGAGAATAAATCCCACTTGATCATAATGTTTGATTTTTAAAAATATATTGTTGGACTCAGTATGCTAATATTTTGTTGAGGATTTTGCATCTATATTCATAAGACATATTGGCCTGTAGTTCTTGTTTTTTGTGGTATCTTTATTTGATTTGGTGTTTGTCCATTTTCTTAAGTGTTTTTCAAAGAGTGGTTTTGTTTAAGTCCAGTTTAAAAGATTTTCTTCTAGATATTTTATACATTAGGTTTTACATTTAGGTCTGTCATTCATTATGAGTTATTTTTGTACATGGTTGAGATGGGTTTTTTTTTTTTTAAGGAGTATTTAGTTGTTCAAGCACTATTTATTGAAAAAACCATCCTTTCTCCATTAAATTGCATTTGTACCTTTGTCAAAAGTCATTTTTACATGATTTTATTTTTGGAATCTTCTTCTTCTTATTATTATATTATTATTTTATTATTATTATTAAGTAACCTTTACCCCCCAACATGGGGCTTGAACACAAGAGCCTGGATTAAGAGTTGCATGCTCTACTGGCTGAACCAGCCAACTGACCCTATTTTTGGAATCTTGGTTATAGTCCATTAAACTATCTTTATGCTTATATTATACTGTTTTAATTATGGTAGCTTTACAGTAATGCTCATAATCATCTAATATTCTTTTCCAAAGTTGTTTTTAGGAGTTCTAGGTCCTTTGCATTTTATTATGATTTTCAGCTTGTCAGTTTCTGGAGAAAAAAAAATCTCCTGGGATTTTTATTAGAAATGCATTGAACCTATAGATCAATTTGGGGAGAGTTGATATCTTGACAATATTGAGTCTTCTGACCCATGAACAAAGTATGTATCTCATTCATTTAGGTCTCTTGAGTTTCTCTCCGCAATGTTTTGTCCTTTTCAGTTTAAGATCTTTCACATCCATGCTGTTTCAAAGGGACACATGCACCCCAATGTTTATAGCAGCACTATCAACAGTAGCTAAAGTATGGAAAGAGCCCAAATCCATCCATTGATGGATGAAGTAATAAAGAAGATGTGGTATATAGTGGCACCTGGGTGGCTCAGTCAGTTAAGTATCTGACTTGGGCTCTGGTCATGATCTCACAGTTCATGGGTTCAAGCCCTGCATCAGGCTCTGTGCTGACAGCTCAGAGCCTGGAGCCTGTTTTGGAATCTGTGTCTCCCTCTCTCTCTGTCCCTCCACACGCCCCCCCACCACATCGCATGCTCTCTCTCTCTCAAAAATAAATTAAAAAGTATTAAAAAGAAGTTGTGGTAAATATATACAATGGAGTATTACTCGGCAATCAAAAAGAACGAAAGCTTGCCATTTGCAACTATGTGGATGGAACTAGAGGGTATTATGCTAAGTGAAATTAGTCAGTCAGAGAAAGGCAAATACCGTATGACTTCACTCATATGAGGACTTTAAGATATAAAACAGATGAACATAAGGGAAGGGAAACAAAAATAATATAAAAATAGGGAGGGGGGCAAAACATAAGAGACTCTTAAATATGGAGAACAATCAGAGGGTTGCTGGAGAGGTTATGGGAGGGGGGGATGTTTTAAATGGGTAAGGGGCATTGAGGGATCTACTCCTGAAATCATTGTTGTACTACATGCTAACTAACTAGGATGTAAATTAAAAAAAAACAAAAAACAAAAAACAAAAAAACAGCCATACCTGAAACTCACCAAGTTGTGCACATTAAACATGTATACCTTTTTGTATGTCAATCATTTGTCAATGAAGTAGTTTTTAAAAAAAAGATTTTTCACATCTTTTGTCACATTTATCCTTAAGTCTTTCATTATTTTTTGATGCTATCTTAAAATTTCAATTTTTAATTGTTCATTGCCAATATATAGAAATTCAATTCATTTTTGTGTATCAATCTTGTATCTTGTGCCTCCCTAAGTTTATTAGTTTTTGTGGCAGTTTTGTATATTGCACTGAAATTTCTACAGAGATAATCATGTTATTTATGAAAAGACAGTTTTTCTTCTTTCTTTAATATGGACTTCTTTTATTTATTTTTTAGAAATATGATTTCACCTGGGTTTTCTTTTTAGTTTGCAAAAAAGAATTGAATTGGTTGATTTTTGAAGGGTTGAATTCCTCTTGGGATGAATCCCACTTGGTCATGATGTAGTATCCTTTTTACATATTGTTAAATTTATTGAAATTATGTTTAGAGTTTTTGTATCTATATACAATATTGAATAAAAGTGGTGATAGAAGACATCCCCCTATCTTGATCTTAGTGGGAGAGTATTCAGTCTTTAACCAATGAATGTGATGTTAGCTGTCAGTATTTTATAAATGTCTTTTATCAGGTTGAAGAAGTTTCCTCATACTCCTAGCTTGCCAAGAATTTTTATTAGAAATAAATATTAGATTTTGTCAAATGCAGTGTTTGCACCTATTGAGATGATTATATGGTTTTTCTCCTTTGGTTTGCTAATATGATGAATTACTGTTTGATTTTTTTTAATATGAAATTTATTGTCAAATTGGTTTCCATACAACACCCAGGGCTCATCCCAACAGGTGCCCTCTTCAATACATATCACCCACCCCCCCCTCCCTCCCACCCCCCATCAATCCTCAGATTGTTCTCAGTTTTTAAGAGTCTCTTATGGTTTGGCTCCCTCCCTCTCTAACTTTTTTTTTTCCTTCCTCTCCCCCATGGTCTTCTGTTAAGTTTCTCAGGATCCACATAAGAGTGAAACCATATGGTATCTGTCTTTCTCTGTATGGCTTATTTCACTTAGCATAACACTCCAGTTCCATCCACGTTGCTACAAAAGGCCAGATTTCATTCTTTCTCATTGCCACGTAGTATTCCATTGTGTATACAAACCACAATTTCTTTATCCATTCATCAGTTGATGGACATTTAGGCTCTTTCCATTATTTGGCTATTGTTGAGAGTGCTGCTATAAACATTGGGGTACAAGTGCCCCTATGCATCAGTACTCCTGTATCCCTTGGGTAAATTCCTAGCAGTGCTATTGCTGGGTCATAGGGTAGGTCTATTTTTAATTTTTTGAGGAACCTCCACACTGTTTTCCAGAGTGGCTGTACCAGTTTGCATTCCCTACTGTTTGATTTTTGAACAGTAAAACAATTCTGCATTTTGGGGGCGAACACACCCACTTGGTTATATTATGTTATCCTTTTTTATACCGTTGAGTTCAATTTGTTAAAATTTTGTTTAGATTTTTTGCTTCTATGTACATGAGAGATATTAGTCTGTTGTTTTGTTTCCTGTAATATCTTTGTCTGGGTTTGGAGTTGGGATAATACTGGCCGCATAGAATGAGTTGGGAGTTTTTCTTTGGAAAATCTTGTGTAGAATTAGTATTACTTCTTCCTTCTATAGAATTAGTATTAGTACAGATACTAATTTCTTTATTTTTTTAATGTTTATTTTTAAGAGAGAGAGAGAGAGAGAGAGAGACAGAGACAGAGTGCAAGCTGGGGAGGGGCAAAGAGAGAGGGAGACACAGAATCCAAAGGAGGCTTCAGGCTCCGAGCTGTCAGCACAAAGGCTGATGCGGGGCTCGAACCCACTAACTGTGAGATCATGACCTGAGCCAAAGTTGGATGCTTAACTGACTGAGCCACACAGGTGCCCCTCTATAATTTCTATAGAGCTAATATTATTACTTCTAGCTATGTGGGCCTGAAATTTTCCATGTGGAAAGGCTTTTAAGTACAAGTTCAATTTCTTTAACAGATATAGGGCTTTTTAAGTTATCTATTTATTTTTGTGTGAGCTATGGTAAGTTATGTCTTTCAAGGAGTTTTTCCATTTTATCTAGGTTGTGAAATTTATTGGCATAAAGTTATTACTAGTCATAATAATCTATTTTTACCCCCTTTTTCTTGTTTGTTTGTTTTTTTCACATGAGATGGACAATACACTGCAGTTGTTACAAGGTTTGAAGGAGGCACATGTCACAAAACAGCATGAACATCAATTATCACACTTACGACTTACAAAAGGATCTATTTTTATTCTTTTTTTTTTTAAAAAAAATTTTTTTCAACGTTTTTTATTTATTTTTGGGACAGAGAGAGACAGAGCATGAACGGGGGAGCGGCAGAGAGAGAGGGAGACACAGAATCGGAAACAGGCTCCAGGCTCCGAGCCATCAGCCCAGAGCCTGACGCGGGGCTCGAACTCACGGACCGCGAGATCGTGACCTGGCTGAAGTCGGATGCTTAACCGACTGCGCCACCCAGGCGCCCCTTTATTCTTAATACCTATAGAATATGTGGTGATATCAACTCTGTATTCCTGTTATTGATAATTTATCTTTTTACTTTTTTTCCTGATTAGTCTGGCTACAGCTTAATCCATTTTACTGATTTTTCTTTTTTTTTTTAATTTTTTTTTAAATGTTTATTTATTTTTGAGACAGAGAGAGATAGAGCATGAACAGGGGAGGGGCAGAGAGAGAGGGAGACACAGAATCAGAAGCAGGCTCCAGGCTCTGAGCCATCAGCCCAGAGCCTGACACGGGGCTTGAACTCACGGACTCACAGACCGTGAGATCGTGACCTGAGCTGAAGTCGGATGCTTAACCGACTGAGCCACCCAGGTGCCCCTTTACTGATTTTTCTGAAAGAACCAGCCTTTGCTTTATTTGATTCTATTGTTTTCTTCTTTTCTATTTCATTGGATTCTGCCTTGGTCTTTATTATTCCTTTTTTCTGCTTTATGTCTGATTTGCTCTTTCTTTTCTAGTTTTGTAAGGTAGAAGCTGAGATCATTGATTTGAAAGCTTTCTTTTTCTTGGGGCGCCTGGGTGGCGCAGTCGGTTAAGCGTCCGACGTCAGCCAGGTCACGATCTCGCGGTCCGTGAGTTCGAGCCCCGCGTCAGGCTCTGGGCTGATGGCTCGGAGCCTGGAGCCTGTTTCCGATTCTGTGTCTCCCTCTCTCTCTGCCCCTCCCCCGTTCATGCTCTGTCTCTCTCTGTCCCAAAAATAAGAAAGCTTTCTTTTTCTTAATATAGACATTTAGTATTGTAGGTTTTCCCTTAAGTAATGCGTTAATCACATCTACAAATCCTGATATGTTGTTTTCATTTTCATTCAGTTGCAAATACTTTTAAAATTCCTCTTTTGATTTTTTCTTTAATCTCCCAGTTATAAAGAAAGGTATTGTTTGGTTTCCAAATACTGGGGCATTTTCCAAGGATCTTTTAGTTATTGATTTCTAATTTAATTTTTCTGTGGTCAGAGAACATAGGTTGTATGACTTGAATCCTATTGTGTTTTATTGAGTCTTGTGACCCAGAATAGTTCTTTGTGCACTTGAGAAGAATGTGTATTCTGCTATTGTTAGGTGTTTTACAAAAGTCAATCAGGTCAAGTGATTAGTTTTTAAAATTTTCTATATCCATACTGATTTTCTGCATATGTGGTCTAGCAATTATTGAGTAGTGTTAAATCTCTGGCTATAATTATGGAGTCATCTATTTCTTTGTGCAGTTCTATCAGTTTTAACTTCATGTATTTTGAGGTACTGTTATTAGGTTCATAAATGTTTAAGATTGTTATTTTCTCTTGATGAATTGATCCTTTATCCTTATAATGATAAAATGACCTTCTTTATCCCTGGAAATATTCTTTGGTCTGAAATGTATTTTGTTTGATTTTAAAGTAGTTGATCTCATTTTCTTTCGGCTAGTGTTAGCGTGGTTTCTCTCTTTCCATCCTTTCACTTTTAACCTATTTGTTACATCATCTTCATATTTAAAGTGCACTTTTTGTAGGCAGCATATAGTTGGGTGTTGCTTTTTTATTCAACCTGATAAGCTATGCCTTGTAATCAGGCTATTTACACCATTTATATTTAATTTGATTATTAATGTGGTTAGATTTGAGTATCTCCTTTTGCTGTTTGTTTTCTATTTGTCCCACCTGTTATTTGTTGCCCCATTCCTAGTTTTCTACCTTCGTTTGGACTAATCAAGTTTCTTTTTGATATGATTTTATCTCCTTAGTTGCTTTATTAATTATAATTCTTTATTTTGATATGTTAGTGATTGCTTAAGGGTTTATAATATATATTTATCTATCATAGTCTGCCTTAAAGTGATATTATGCCTCTTCACACGTAATATAAGAACCTTACAATATATTCTTTCATTTATCCCCTCCTGGCCTATTTGATATTGTCATGCATTTTATTTTTCATTTTTCATATTCATTTCATTTGGGTCTTCCTTAATATTTTCTGTGACTCTACTTTTTTGAATATATACAATACAGTTATAATAACTGTCTTAGTGTTCTTTTCTGTAAATGCTAACATCTGTGTCAGTTCTGGATTGCTTTTCACTAATTCTTTTTCCCCCTATCAGTTGTATTTTCTTGACTCTTTGTATAGCTGGTAATCTTTGTTTGGATGCCAGGTAGGTCTGGAGCGGTGCTCATTGTAGGGCTGCTTCTCCACTACTGAGGCAAGACCTTCCTGAATACTCTACCCAGTGCCTTGTAAATTTTGAGTTTTTCCAGCCTGATTGAAATAGGCGCTGTTCCTAGCCCAATGTGAATGACAAGAATGCTTCCCTCTAATCTTTACAGGTGGTTCTTTCTCTGGCCTAGGACCATTTCCTTAGATGCATACACTGATCAGAAATAGTTGAGGGAGGACTCTCTGCAGATCTGTCCAGTATTCTGTTTCTGTGAAGCTGTCTTTTTTCTGTTATTCTGTCCTGTGAACTCTAGCTGCTTCAGTCTCCCTGGACTCTAGGGTCTGTTTTCTGAACTCAGGGAGTCTGCCAGACTCTGTCTCAACTTTCTCTTCCTTCTGCCATGCTTGGAAACTCTCAAAGTAGCAAGCTGGGGCAGTTGTAGGACTCACCTTGTCAGTTTCCTGTCTCTCAGAGATCACTGTCCTCCGTTGCTTCATATAGAGTACCTTAAAAACTGTTGTTTTAGATATTGTGTCTGGTTTTTTTTGTTTGTTTGTTTTAGATACTTTGGGTGGGATGGTCCTTGTGTGTTCATCTTGGCCAAAAAGAGAAGTCTAGTCATTGCTTCTTTCCCTCTCTTTGAGATTTAATCCTTTCTCTTTTAACTTTTTTGGGGGAAAATATGAAGGCTTAGAAAAGTTGTAAAAATTATTCAGGGAACACCTGTATGCACTTCATCTAGATTCATCAGTTGTTAACATTTTGCCACATTTGTACACGCTTGCTTTCTCACTCTCTCTCACACACACACTTTAATTGAACTATGGGAGAGAAATTGCAGACATCGTGATAGTTAATCATTAAATAAATCTTAAGAATAAAATCACTTTCCTATATAACAACAATACAATGATCAAATTCAGGAAAGAGTATAAGTGGAAGAAGCAGAAATTGCCTTTTAAATATTGAGCTCAGAAAAAAATAAAATAAAATAAAGGTTGGGTTCAGTATTGGCATCCCTTGACTTTCACTCTATTCCATTTGTAAAAGCAGTGACAGGCCAGCCCAGATTGATTGATTGATTGATTTCAATATATGAAGTTTATTGTCAAATTGGTTTCCATACAACACCCAGTGCTCATCCCAAAAGTGCCCTCCTCAATACCCATCAGCCACCCTCCTCTCCCTCCCACCCCCCATCAACCCTCAGTTTGTTCTCAGTTTTTTTTTTTTAATTTTTTTTTCAACGTTTTTTATTTATTTTTGGGACAGAGAGAGACAGAGCATGAACGGGGGAGGGGCAGGGAGAGAGGGAGACACAGAATCGGAAACAGGCTCCAGGCTCCGAGCCATCAGCCCAGAGCCCGACGCGGGGCTTGAACTCACAGACCTCGAGATCCTGACCTGGCTGAAGTCGGACGCTTAACCGACTGCGCCACCCAGGCGCCCCTGTTCTCAGTTTTTAAGAGTCTCTTATGCTTTGTCTTTCTCCCACTCTAACCTCTTTTTTTTTTTTTTTCCTTCCTCTCCCCCATGGTCTTCTGTTAAGTTTCTCAGGATCCACATAAGAGTGAAAACATATGGTATCTGTCTTTCTCTGTATGGCTCATTTCACTCATTTCACTCTGCAGTTCCATCCATGTTGCTACAAAGGGCCATATTTCATTCTTTCTCATTGCCACGTAGTACTCCATTGTGTATACAAACCACAATTTCTTTATCCATTCATCAGTTGATGGACATTTAGGCTCTTACCATAATATGGCTATTGTTGAGAGTGCTGCTATAAACATTGGGGTACAAGTGCCCCTATGCATCAGTACTCCTGTATCCCTTGGGTAAATTCCTAGCAGTGCTATTGCTGGGTCATAGGGTAGGTCTATTTTTAATTTTTTGAGGAACCTCCACACTGTTTTCCAGAGTGGCTGCACCAATTTGCATTCCCACCAACAGTGCAAGAGGGTTCCCGTTTCTCCACATCCTCTCCAGCATCTATAGTCTCCTGATTTGTTCATTTTGGCCACTCTGACTGGCATGAGGTGATATGTGATACCTGAGTGTGGTTTTGATTTGTATTTCCCTGATGAGGAGTGATGTTGAGCATCTTTTCACGTGCCTGTTGGCCATCCGGATGTCTTCTTTAGAGAAGTGTCTATTCATGTTTTCTGCCCATTTCTTCACTGGGTTATTTGTTTTTCGGGTGTGGAGTTTGGTGAGCTCTTTATAGATTTTGGATACTAGCCCTTTGTCTGATATGTCATTTGCAAATATCTTTTCCCATTCCGTTAGGCCAGCCAGATTTAAAAGGAGAAATATGTCCCCATTTCTCAGCCAGAGGAATGTCAAAGAATTACAGGTTATTTTAAATCTATCACATTGTACATATTCATTTCCAGTTGTCTCAATAATATACTTTGCAGCAACTTTTTTTCAATCCAGAAATTCAGATGTCAAATCTCCTTAGTCTCATTGGGCTAGGAACAGTCTTTAATCTGAAACAGTTTTGTTTTTGTTTTTTTAATTTTTTTTTAACGCTTATTATTGAGAGACAGAGAGAGACAAAGTGTGAGAATGGGAGGAGGAGACAGAGGGGAAGACACAGAATCTGAAGCAGGCTCCAGGCTCTGAGCTATCAGCACAGAGCCCGACGTGGGGTTCAAACTCACAAACTGTGAGATCATGACCTGAGCCGAAGTCAGACGCTTAACTGACTGAGCTACCCAGGCACCCCTGAAACAGTTTTTTTTTTTTTTTTGTCTTTATGACATTGAAATATCTGAGGTGTACAGACCAGTTGTTTTGTAGACTGTCCCATAATTTGGGCTTATCTGTTTCCTTGTGATTAAATTCCAGTTCTGTATTTGGAATACAATAAAGGTGATGTCATGTTCTTAGAACACCACCTCATGTGTGATGCCAATTTGTACTACTGGTGAACTTAACTTTGAGTACTTGATTAGGGTGGTATCTGCCAGATTTCTCCAATGTACTGGCACTCTATCTCCATCATAATTGGTAAGTAATCGCCAAGGATGTTCTTTTTTTTCTTTTCCTTTAAATTAAAAACAACAACAACAACAAAAAACAAACAAACAAAAGGTTTGTATTCTGTGTTAGAGAAGCCCTTAATCTATTGTGTATCAGTTCTGCTGACTGTCACTTATGTGTGACCTCCTGTGTTTCAGGATTTTGTCATTAACTTGCATTTGCATGAATCTTATGGGACTGAATCAAAGAAGCGCCCTCCAGAGTGCGTTTTTTTGTTTTTTTGTTTTTGTTTTTTTTTATTGCTTCTGCTTAGAACACAGGGAACTTGGTAACTCTTTAAAGCCTCATGTTTGGGTCTCCTTCTTCCAGTCCCAGATCACAGTGTCAGCAGAAACTCTCCACGTGCTCTCAAGCAAAGCCCGGTGCTCAGAGGTCAATGACCCAGTGCTGGTTCTTCCCACGGTTTGTTCCTTTTGGGTTGGGGTAATTCTTGGAGAATCTCTTAGTTTCTTGTCAGTGGTGGGTGTCCTGGAGAATCTGGCCTGCTATCCTGCCTGCCTAAGCAGAACCCAGGATGATTTTTCACTTAAATCTTTAGTATAAACATCATTCTGTCTTGACCTTCCGTAATAGTATCTTTGAAGATATTCGGATTTCGAATAATTTATTCAGTGAATATTTTCAATCGTCCTGGGAAATGGGAAGGCAGGTGAATTGGTACATTACGTAGTTGAGAAAGCTGAAACCTGTCAGGTGATGTAAGGTAAGTTTACTAACCTCCGAAGCCTCAGTTTCCTGTTCTGTAAAACCAGAACTAACCCCCTTTTGGAACGAGCCAATGCTTTGTGAGCATTTACGGGGTGAATCTGGGAAGCGCCCAGCACCTAGCTCAGTATTACTGGCACCAGGCTTTAGATCTTCCAAAAGACAAGATGTCCACCCCTCTTTCTCCCTCCTCGTTCTTCCACTGCCCGGGTGGGGTCCGGCCGGCCTGGGGTGGAGCGCCACGCTAGCGGAGAAACTGGCAGACCAGCCCGCTAGGCCCGGAGGACCGGACTCTCGGGGCGGACGCGGGGGGCGGAGCCTGCGCTCGGGAACCTCCTCTGGGGTGGCGGGGGCGGTCCCCATGGGCCCTCATGCCTCCTCCCTTCTCCCGGCGGTGCTGGCCGCGGCCGCGTCTACGGTGAGTGCGCGGGGCCTTGGCTCCGCAGGCGCCCGGGACGCGCAGTCCGGTGCGGAGGGCGGCGGCGGGCTCCTGGTGGACACCGCCGTGGGGCGCACCGGGGTGGGTACCGCTTTGGGTCTGGGCGCGCGGTGGGGCGGACGCAGCGCAGCGCGGCGCGGCCTGGCTCGGTGGGGCGGTCCTGCCCGAGTCCGAGCGGTGAGGTCGGCCAGGGGGCCTGCGGAGGCCGAGCCTGGCGGGAGGCACCGGCTCAGGTGCGAGCACCTCCGCGGCGCTCCCTCTGCTGCCGGCGGGGAAGCCGGGCCAGATGCTGCCAGGTGGGGAGAGGTTCAGGGGTGGTCTCACGAATCTGGGGTCGTCCCCCAGCACCTCTTTCCCCGCGGGCACATCAACATGAGAAAGCCCCTTCCTCCTTAGAGCCCTCTCTCCCAGGGTTTCTCCTAGGAAACCGATCAGCTGATCCCAGCCTGCGGCCTGCTGGCGCCGGAGAGTTGTGAGAGTCACCTGGCTTTTAAAGTACTTCAGAGACGCCTGCACGGAGTGGGCTCTGAGGCCATCCCCCGTCTGTCGATCAGTGTCTGTTGATCGGCTTCCATTAGAAGATAAAGGCTGTCTCTAGTTTGAAAAGAATAGAAAAGTCTAGGAGGATTGGGACTGAGAAAAGGCCTTTGGATTGCTAGCCTTGGAGAGCAGTTACAAACAAAGTGGGTGTGCGCTGGGTTGCATAGTGTTCAAGAGTGGGAGAGGGATGGGGACGTGGAGGTGGCCAGGGCTCAGGAAGCGCTTTGCAGCCCTTTGGTGATCAAAAGGAGGAGCAAGAAGATAGTACTTTGAGGGTTCAGGAGGTGTGTGTGTGTGTGTGTGTGTTTTAATTTCTAAATTTTTTTAATTTAAAGGGAGGTAACATGTTAGGGATGCAAGAAAGTCCAGGCATCAGTATTATTCAGGGTCCAGGCTAAGAGACTGGGCTTAAAAAGAGGGGGAGAAGGCTATCCTAGGCCGGAGGGCTGGGCAGGAGTTCTGGAATGTGACTCTAGGGCAAGGAGATAATGCTTGATTGGACCATAGTTTATCTTTTTGGAATTTTATTTTCTGGTTGGCCTTTAACCCCCACGAAATTGCAAAAATGTTCAGGTTCCTGTCTTTGTGCATTATTGGGAGAGAAGATCTATGCCTTGATCAGATTAGAAACATCTGTTAGAAATATTGACCTGTTTGACCACATAATCTTGGGGGGGGGCAGTAAAACTAGCTCTGATATTGTGTTTTATGTGCCACATCAAATAAGTGTTTAGTATCTACTTTAAACTGAGCTAATAATAATGGGTGCTTTTTCCAGAGATGCATGCAAATGATTTGAGCACTAATCATTTCTTTGAAGATCTTTTATTCAGAGTGGAAACATCAAAAGCAAGTCAGTGGCGGGTTTGTTCTCTTTTTTAAGTCGTCAAGGGACAGTGGTTTCTCAAACATACCTAAGTTCCTATTGAAAATATGGAATATGGATGCCCTGACCTCACTTAGACCTTTGAAATAAAAATCTCTGGGAGTAGAGCCTAGGGATAGGAATTTCAAACAGAGATCACAGGATTTTCTTGTGGCACTGAGAATTATTGACAGCCTCTGAGTTTTTTCTTTCAGATTTGGGCTTGTTGGGGCCTCTTTAGAACAGATTTCCTTAAAAGTTATGTGAATGCTGCCAAACTTACAGAGCTGAAGGTTACAGTCTTGTATCTTGTACAACTATCTATTGTGTTACCTATAAATTTTAATGTATTTTGAAGGAAATCTATATAGTCATTGTATTAGAAAAAAAAGTTTCTGATCACAAAAACCCCACTTAATTTATTTTTTAAGTTTTTGATGTTTGTTTATTTATTTATTTATTTTGGAGAGAGAGAGCATGAATGGGGAAGGGAAAGAGAACGGGAGACAGAGAATCTGAAACAGGCTCCAGGCTCCAAGCTGTCAGCACAGAGCCTGATGCAGGGTTTGAACTGTGAGTCATGACCTGAGCCCAAGTTGGACACTTAGCCGACTGAGCCACCTAGGCGCCCCACAAAAACCCCACTTTAGAACAATTAGAACATATGGGAAAAAACAATTTCCCAAATCCTATAATTAACAAACAACCACCAGTCATTCTTTCTGACACAAACACACACACACATACACACATATATGTGTATGTGTATGTATATATATATATATATATATATATATATGTAAAAGACAAATGCACACCATACATTTAGAGAATAACTGGAATTCTGTGTACATTTTTATATTCTGGGTTTTTTTTTCCAGTTTGCTATCATGAGCACCTTCGCATGTAGTTAAGTTTTTTAAACACCTTTTTATAAAAGCATATGTTCTGGCATATGGAGTTACCATAATTAATTAAATCAGCTCTATATCGTTAACATTCTGATTCTTTTCAATTTTTATTTTTATAATGTTGGCTTGAATATTGTGGTCTGCCTTTCTGATTATTTCCTTAGAATAAATTAAGTGATGGAGTTAAAAGCTATTAAAATGCATTTTAAAATCTCATTTTCACGTATCTTCTCACTACTTTTCCTCACTAGAAGGAAAATTAACATTTGTAAAGGATCTATTGCCTTCTAGGTTCATTCTCTTATTTCAGTGGTTCTCAAATTTTAATGGGTAGAAGAGTCACTTGGGGAACTTGTTAAAAATTCATTTTCCCGGGGGGCTGGGTGGCTTAGTCGGTTAATTAAGCGGCTGACTTTGGCTCAGGTCATGATCTCGTGGTCCGTGGTTCAAGGCAAGCATTGGGCTCTGTGCTGACAGCTCAGAGCCTGGAGCCTGCTTCATGTTCTGTGTCTCCCACTCTCTCTCTCTGCCCCTCCCCAACTTGTGCATGCACCCTCTCTCTCTCTCTCTCTCTCTTTCTCTCTCAAAAATAAACATTAAAACAATTTTTGAATTAAAAAAAAAATCATTTTCCTGAGTCCCAGGCCCAGCTGTTCTGACCCATTAGCTCTGGAGTAGGGCCCAGCAATCTTCAATTTTAACATTCCCCGCCATATTTGGTAAGAGGCATTCTTGGAACCATGTATGAAACATGCTTTTTAAATAAATAGCAAAACAGACTCAGAAATTTAGGTCACTTGCCGAAAGCCATTCGTGCATCTGGTAACAGGATTTGAACTCAGCTCTTTGTGACTTCAGAGCCTTTGTTTTTTCCACTACCTTAGGCCTTCTCAAACCTTCTCATTGGTGTGCCCCTAATGACTGCAGAAAGGGAACTCTGACTGACCCCCCTGCAGGGTTCTCTGGGATACCTGAACTTGACACAGACATACACAATGAATCTCCATTCAAAGCCCCCATCAGAAATTCTTACAGACTCTGTTATGCTGTATAACATTTACTGTATAAAACAGCGTCAGTCCTTTGCTAGTTAAATTTACTGCTTGTTTCCTGATTGTTTTGTGGTGACTCTTACTGTGAAACAGTTATTGCAGGACCATCGGGAAGCTCTTGCCTAGAGTGCGAGACACTGCTCCTGTGTGCTCTGTGAATTCCGGATGGAAGGGATGGTCTAAGCAGCAATTCCTTTCAGAATCAGGTGAGAGAGGCACTAGAGGAGCAGAAGGCGGTGGGCATGACCGAGAGGAAGTGCCATTTATTAGAAATGGGGCTCATTACTCTTAGAAGAGTGTTGGTGTTAGTTACCTGAGGGGAGCCAGCATGGGGGTGAGCCTTTTTCAGTTTTTAAAACGTTCCCCAAATGGAATTTGAGACCCACTTAATTTTTTCTCTTCTTTATTAATCTTTATTTTTCCTTCTCCTCCTGCCTTCTCATCTGTTTTTAGTAGTAGCCTGGGATTATGGTATGTCCTTATGTATTTCAACTAGTATACTCTAGAAGGTCACTGATTACTTACCAAATTCAGCACCTGCTATGTGTCAGGTCATTTTGAGGTCCAGGAATACAAAAAACAATGGTTCTCTTTGAGAATTAAGTTAACTGCTGTATATTGACTTGGGTTTTGCTCAGTCTCTGACTTTTAAAATTTTAACTTTTAATTTTTAATTAATTTTAGACTTAGGAGTTGCAAAAATGGTACAGAGAAATCACTCAACCTCTCCTAATATTAGATCATTACATAACCATGGTTCAATTATCAGTACTATTAACTAGACTACAGATTTTATTTGGATTTCATCAATTTTCCTGCTAATAATTTTTTGTTGTTGTTCCCATAGTCTATCCAGGATCTACATTGCATTTAGTTATTTCTCCTTTGTCTTTTCCATCTGAGATAGTTTCTCAATTTTTCCTTGTCCTTCATTATTTTGACCCTTTTGGAGAGTACTGGTTATTTTGTGGAGTTCAATATATCACTGATTCATGAGGTTGATAGGTCTTAACACTGATACTAAACCTGATCACTTAGGGTGAAATCTATGTTACTCTGCTGTGAAGTTATTGTCTTTCCCTTTGCAACTAATAATTATCTTGGGGGAGATACTTGAGACTATGCAAACTCTGTTTATCCTCAACTTTTCATCCACTAATTTTAATTCTCATTGATGGATCTTGTCTGCAACAATTGTTGCAGTGGTGTTTGCCTAGTGATTTTTTTCTACCTCCTGCTTCCTTATTAATTGAGAGTTTCCTATAAGAAAGAGCTGCCCTTTTTCCTCCCATTTGTTTATTTGATCATTTGTATCACTGTGGACTCTTCATTGTATTCTGTGGGTTAACATGCAATGCCATCATCATTTTCTTGCTTAAATGCTTACAATTTTGGAGCTTACAATTAGGGGCTCAGGCTCTGAGTTTAAATGGCTTGTGCTTGTAAGTGGCTGTCATCATTTCTATCCCATCCTTACCCCCAACCCAGGGAATCATTGCTTCTTCAGGGTCTGGGCAGCGATCACTTAGCAGCCAGGTAAGGGAGCTATAAATAGAAGAACGAATACCAGAGGCCCAAAGAAGGTAGGACAACATGTGTGCAGACACTCAGCTCTCAGGAACTCTGCGAGAGTAAAACGAGTAGCATAATACCAGCCTTTCCCCTGCTGCTGCTCCAGAGAGGCCTATGGGAGTAGGATCATGTGCCTGGGGCCGTGCCCTGAGAGGCTCTGTGCTTAAAGGACGACCAGATGGGTTTGGAAAACAGCTGGGTTTAGAACTCTGACTTGGCACTCTTGGCAGCTAAATGAAGACCACACCCTTTCTTCTGGTGCATAAATGTTTAGTAAATATTTGTGGACTGCACCTAGTATTCTCCCTCCATCCTCTGTGGTACAGAGATGTGTATGTGTAGAGATTCTCCAAAAATGATACCTAGCATAAATGCTGATTTATCTTTAGTTATAGCTTATCTTCCTTGCCAGATTTTTTCTTTCATTATTATAGAAAAGTTCAAGCATACACAAAAGTAGAGAGGAAAGCAAAATGAACCCTTGGGTACCTATCAGCTAATTCAATACATCTCAATATTTTGCCAATCTTATTTCATCTATTCCTCCATTTTCAGGGGTGGGGCCGGCATATTTTAAAACAAAAGACTCATTGAAATTTAAGAAAGGATTGAAATAAACTCTAAGTGCAAGGACTATACCTTAATTCTCTTTTCTCCCCTTAGTGCCTAGCACTATGCCTGAAAATAGCCGATGCTCAGAAAAGACTGGTTGAATTGAGAGGGAGGAAAAACCAGTTTTGAAAGCCTCATCATTTTGAACTATAAGACAGACTTCTAGAGTCTTGCCCTAAAATAACTTCTTTCACGTTACCTGAATTTTTTGCCTACAGTCATGATTTTCCTGTCTGTTTTTTGATTGAAAAAGGAAACTTTTCAAGGGTAGGTTCAAGGTCTGTCAGTTACTTAATGTTATTATAAATAAGTCCAGTCTAATGACAGTTCGCTAAACATTAACCCAGAGTTACTTGCTTGCCCTAGAAAGAACTTGCTTTTAAAAATCATGATTTGTTTAAATCATAAAGGTAATATATTACCCATTAAAAGAAAAATAGGGGTGCCTGGGTGGCTCAGTCGGTTGAGCGTCTGACTTTAGCTCAGGTCATGATCTCGCGGTTTGTGAGTTCAAGCCCCAAGTCAGGCTCTGTGCTGACAGCTC
This sequence comes from Neofelis nebulosa, assembly GCF_028018385.1. NCBI lineage: Eukaryota > Metazoa > Chordata > Mammalia > Carnivora > Felidae > Neofelis > Neofelis nebulosa. Next base: position 94,122,138 of record NC_080786.1, read on the forward strand.
AGAGCCTGGAGCCTGTTTCAGATTCTGTGTCTCTCCTTCTCTCTGCTCCTCCCATGATCACTCTCTGTCTCTCAATAATAAATAAACACTAAAAAAGATTAAAAGAAAAATAAATTACAGGGAAATGGAAAATTATCTGGACTTCATAATGTAATTCCAAATTTAACATTATGTTGCTTGGCACCCTGATAAAATTTGAGCATAAATCACATTGGTAAGTAGATTTGGTTGATAACTATTACGTTCCTGGGAATGTACCAGGTGTGTTTGGGTGCAACATCTCGTTAAATTCTTATAGCAACATTTTAAGATAAGTGCATATATATCTTTATGTTTAATAGCTTGATAAAGTTGTTGAGAGGGGTTGCCCTCAGTCACTCAGCTGATAAGCAGGGTGGGCAGGAGATCTCTCTTGAAAGATCTTTGGACCAGTGTTAGAGACCCTTCACACCTCAGATGTTTACTCCCAGGTACCAAGGAGACCTCACTCTTGAGCTTCCTTTGTGCTGGCTCCCTGTATAGTTGGTTTGAGGATAGCACTAAGGCTTGGGAAAAAGGGGAAGTGATTATTTTTAACTAGATCGATGTCTTAAGAAATGGAGTTAGCAGTGAAGAGCTAATTATGAAGTAATCATTAAGAATGGTTCCTTGCTTTTGTAATAAATTTCTTATCTTTGGACAAATTCTGTAGGCTGCAGTTTAGCTATGTTAGTCTGCGATTATTCCCAGCTTGCCACTGCTTGGGTAGGTTTTAAATCTCTCTAAACCAGGGGCGCCTGGGTGGCTCAGTCAGTTAAGCGTCCAACTTCGGCTCAGGTCATGATCTCGCGGTCCGTGGGTTCGAGCCCCGCGTCGGTCTCTGTGCTGACAGCTCAGGGCCTGGAGCCTGTTTCGGATTCTGTGTCTCCCTCTTTCTCTGACCCTCCCCTGTTCATGCTCTCTCTCTCTTTCTCTGTGTCTCAAAAATAAATAAATGTTAAAAAAAAAATTAAAAAAAAATAAATCTCTCTAAACCACTCTTCCTCCCTCTGTAAAAGGAGGGAGTGCTAGACTTGTGTGCTTTCTGCTCGTTTCTGCTTCTAACACTATAGTACCTCTGTGAACAGAAATCTCTTGGCTTGTCAGGGGGTTATCCCTCCATAAGCAGCTTTTAGAAGAGCAGTGTTCTCAGTCTAAATTTTCCAAGATTGAGATGGAAGTGTTGAATCGCTGTATTGTATACCTGAAACTAATATTACACAGTATGTTCACTGGAATTTAAAAAAAAAAACCAAAACTTTAAAAAACCACTATTGCCAATTCTAGCAGTTAAGCCTCGTATAGTTGAGTCCCCAAATGTTGTCTGATTGGCCCCAGGAACCTGTAGACTTAACAGATACAGAAAGCCATGCCAACACAGTCCCAAGGAAAGGGACAGGAGGCTGACAGAGAGAGGGGCTGCCAAAGGGAATTCTGCATATTCTAAGGGTTTGTGTTGGGTGCACCCAGGTACCTAGATGAGGAAAGAGATCGAAATGCCTATGTGAGGGGTGTGTCAGAGGTAGGCTTTGGGCCTGGCCTTGTGGGTTCAGACCCCAGCTCCACCACTTACTAATTGTGTGGTCGAGGGCACGTTCCTTAATCTCCCTTCATTTTCCCCTCTATAAAATGAGACTAGTGATTCTTACCTTGCAAAGTTGAGAGGCGAAGTAAGTTAATACAAATGATTTCACTTCAGCGCGTGCCATAGAGTAGATGCACAAATCAATCACTCTTATTAGCTGTTATTACTGCCTTCGGCATCATTTCTTATGATGCCTTCACAAGACCCTAAACACAGGCCATAGTGTTTAGTTGCTTCCTGAGTCAAATCTCATTTGTGGCTTGACTCAGGAATCTAATCTTCATTTATAACGTTGAATCTAGAGAGAAATGCTTTCTAGGTTTCCTTCAAACTAGCCTAGAGCTAAATTTTTGGAATCCTACCCTTTAGTAACTAGGGGACTATCTCAAGAGGTGCTAAGATTGTTTTGTTTTTATTTTTCACATTGAATTACCACCTAGGGATCCCTATGTCTAATTTTAAAAAACGGACAAAACTCAACAACTAAATTTTCACTATAAAAGGGCAGAAGTATATCATACAAAATTCCAAAAATAGAAAACAGTACCCTTGGCTAATCCCTACTCTTCATGCAGTTCTCGTTAGCTTTTGGCTAATATTTCTCTCTGGAGTTTTATTTCTGTAGTTTGAGTGGTATCATACACATGTACAGTTTATTTCTGTTTTTCTTTTATTTAAGATTTGATCATACTTGTTTTCATGTTATTACTTGGCACAGAAAATATTTTGGTCTCCATTTAACTATCCATTTAACTGAGGGCATGTTTAGCTGTGGAGATTATCGCTGCTGTGGCTTTAGCATTTTCTATCCCCTTCTGATAGCACACTTAGAATTTGAGGGCAGATGTGGTTTTGGCAATGCAGAGAACATGTTGGGGGGGGGGATTGCTGGCTGTGTCCTTGGGGGACTTGCCAAGTAGCCTTCATCACCTTAATATGTTCACATGGTCCAGAGTGGGCCATCAGCTTTGTGGCTTCAGAAACTGGATTTTTGTCAAGAACTGAGAGGATAGTGACCTTTCAGAAGTGAGTTCACACTATTCCACCACATGCTCGTGAAGAATGGCAGTTCATCAGCTGGCAGTGAGAAATACAGTATGATAGAGTGGTGCTTGGGGCAGCCACCAGTGTGCCCACCTGTTGGCTATCCTTAGAGTCACTTTACGTAAGTAACAGGACAGTAACAACAGTGGTGGTCAGCACGTAGTTGGTGCTCGCTGTGCGTCAGGCATGGGCTACACTTTATGTATTAATACATTAGGCTGTTCAGTCATACAGTAACCTCTCCAGGGAGGTACTGTTTTTATCCCGATTTTACAGGTAAGGAGACTGAAGTTAGTCAAGTGACTGACTTGAGGTGTCATGGCTGATACGTGGTGGAGCTGTAGTTTCTGCCTAAATCCAAACCACTGATCTTAAACACTGCACTGTAGTTCCACCTGTTAGTCTTACAGATTACTGAGCTCCTGTCTTGGCCTTCTCTTATGTTTCTTGCCCTCACCCTCACCTGTTGGGATGTGCCCTGTGCCAGTGCCTCGTTGTGAATGTAACATTTATAGCTGCAACATCCTGGACTTTAATGCCTGTTGTTGAGGAACGTGTTTTTCTAGCTGTCACAGAGAAGAGCTTTTGTCTTTCTCCTTATTTTCTCTTTGAGTCAAAATATAAGATTTTTACATGTTGCTAACCGTCTATTAAAGCTGTGCTAGGAAGGGGCCACTAAAGAAAAAATTGGGGAGCTGTATTTTGGGTCGTGCCCGACTCAGTACTGAGGAGGCTTTCACAGCTTCCTCTTTGCCCTCTCCTCCTGTGCGACATCTGGAAATGCCTTTTCCTCTTGGGTGACAGACAGCCTGGGTGGTAACTCCTGGGATGTATAGTTGGTTGGAACCTTCGACCTCTGAAATCCGATTTTCTGATCTCAAACCCCTCATTGGAGAATTCCCATTCCTGTTAGTCAAGATCCACTGGGAATAGATTTTCAGTTTGCACTGATGTGAATCATTCAGGATAGGATTTCCATGTGAAACAACATGTCTTTGTGATTGCCTTCCAGAGATTGTTGGAGCGGAATTACTGAACAAAAGCAGGCATTGCATCTTCAGTTGTCACCAAGTTTGCCATCAGATTACAAGAGTTGAACTCGAAGCTTCCCCTGCAGTGAAGCGGAGAGAGACATAATCCTCACGTAATAACAGACATGGGCTTCTTCGTGACTTTCCACCTTTCCTACAAGTTCCGGTTACTGTTGCTTTTTCTCTTATGCCTGACAGTGCTTGGGTGGGCCACCAGTAACTACTTTGTGGGTGCTATTCAAGAGATTCCTAAAGCAAAGGATTTCATGGCCAATTTCAACAAGGTCCTAGTCTGGGGGAAGGGAAAAACTCTGACTCAGGAAGCATCCGTGAAAGAAGCAGACCTCAACAACTGCCCTTCTGTGTCTCCATACCTCAGTAAGTTCTTTTTTCTTTTTTTCAAGTGCTGTGTAAACTTATTAATTAAATATCACATTTATAGGTACAGAAAAGCATAAAAATCAGAAGTGTACAACTTGGTTAAGTTTCACAAAATGAATATACCTGTGTCATCAGTATGTTACATTAAGAACTGGAATCCTGGGGCACCTGGGTGGCTCAGTCAGTTGGGCGTCCGACTTCAGCTCAGGTCACGATCTCGCGGTCCGTGAGTTCGAGCCCCGCGTCGGGCTCTGTGCTGACAGCTCAGAGCCTGGAGCCTGCTTCCGATTTTGTGTCTCCCTCTCTCTCTGCCCCTCCCCTGTTCATGCTCTGTCTCTCTCTGTCTCAAAAATAAATAAACGTTAAAAAAAAAAAAATTAAAAAAAAAAAAAAAGAACTGGAATCCTTCTGGAACCCTGGGAGTTCTCGTGCTTCTTTCAGTCATGACCCTTACTTCAAGATTCTAACACCATCCTTTAGATTTTTCCTGTTTTTAAGCTTTACATAATTAGAAACACGATGTGTAATCTTTTGTGTCTGGCTTTTGTTGTTCAACAGTATGTTTGTGAGATGTGTCTATATTGCTGATGTATAGTTTTCCATTATACGAGCATACCCAATTTTATTGTCAAGCCACAGAAGTCTCACATCCACAGGCATGTATTTCGTTCACAAGTCTGCCAGATGAACTGGGGGGTGCATTGATTTAGGCTGGTGGCTCTGCTCCATATGTCTTACCTTTTCCACCTGAGACCAATGAGCTCACTTGAGGATGTCCTTCTCCTGGCATCCACAGGACATAAGAGCACAGGTGGAGAAATCCACTCATGTCACATCTGTTAGCATTCCCGTGGCCAGAAGTATGCAGTCAAGGGACAGGACTGAGTAGGTTTTTCAATGTCATCTTTAGTGTTTATTTCTTAAATATATTGTATGTTCTGATTCCCCTTTGATGTCTTGCCTTTCAGTTTAAATTAACAGTAAATTGGTTTGGGTGCCTGGGTGGCTCAGTCGGTTAAGCGTCCCACTTCAGTTCAGGTCATGAACTCGTGTTTCGTGGGTGCAGGCCTGGCATTGGGCTCTGTGCTGACAGCTCAGAGCCTGGAGCCTGCTTGGGATTCTGTGTCTTTCTCTCTTTCTGCCCTGCTTGCACTCTGCCTCTCTCTCTCTCTCAAAAGTAAATAAACATTAAAAAAATAATAATAATAGATAAATTAATGGTAAATTGGTTCTATGGAACACATTGATTAGAGAGGAAAAGCTCCACAGCAATATTAGAATCTTTGTGGATTATATGAGACCTCTGATTCTCCAGAACATCAAAGCACTTGTAGTTCTCCAGATACTCCTCTGAGCCTTATACTGTTTCCTCTCTCCAGAATGCCTTTCCTCAATCTCTGTCTGCCTGGTGGATTCCTGTTCATCAAAAATCCAGTTGAGATTCCTTCTGTCTCAGAAAAGTACATACACTAAAGTAGCCCCCCGTGGGGTAGCTTCTTGCTCTTAGCTGAACGAAAACCTGCAGACTCTCTTTCCTCACTGAATCACATCCTTGTGCTGTGTTTCTACTGGCATACTGCTTCTCTTTACTCAGTCATGGAACAGACAAAATATCACTCCTGATTACCTGAGGGAAATTGTTCTGCTCACAAGTTACGCAAGTTGAGATAGGAAAATGAGGCATTGAACTGCACATCTGACTGTACTGTCTCCCTTGTTCAAAATCCTCACAACATATTTAAGCAATTAAAGTTTTCATAAAAATACATGGGCCATGACATAATACTGAGGAAGTACCTGGATTAAGAAGGTGACAAAAGTAGTGATGAAGTAACATGGGCCATTAGTGACCCAAGAAGAAACAAAATTGGAGAAGATCCCAAGGGAGTGGTAGGGAGACTAATAGTGAATGGAAGCAGGCTCTAGAAGGGTAGGGCACCTGAAAAGTTAAGACAATGAGAAAGTGAGCAAGGGGACTAGCTTATATCAGACTTGTCGCATGGGGCTCTTTCAGGGGCCAAGAATAGAGGCGTGGGTTAACTCACATGGTGGGGCTTGATAACAGGCTACATGGGAAGCCATCTCAACAGCCACACCATCATCTTCCGGCTGCTCTACGGCCTGGCAGCAGCTCTGGTAGCTTGCCTTTCACATTACTCCCTTTCCTACTGTTTGTTTTTAGGGCATTTCTGCCTGCCAACTCCATGTGTCACATCTTCAGGAAAGGCTCTTTCCTAGAGGCTGGTTGTTGTCTGTAGGTGGCTGGAAGCAGTTATTTGCCCTTGGTGCCATTAGGCCGAGTCTTTCAGCCACTTCACGGACACTGGAGCCTGGTCTAAGCAGCCGTGGCCAGGACAGCAGTGGTCACACGGAGCAAGGCGTGGTGACTTACACATTGGAGGGGGCTGTGACTGCTTTGTTCAGGAGAGGACGGCACAACATGCAAGCATCTTGAGATGTTACGGCCCGGCCAGTATAAATGGAATTAAAAAAAAGCGTGGCTGAGTTCTCTATCCAAAGCTCTGCCTCTTCTCTTACCAGTCAGTATTCCCTGTTAATTCAGATTGAGGAGGAGGGCCAGTGTCTTCAGCCTGATCTGTAAAGCCTTGCATGAGGTCGGTTGTCTCATGGGTGGCGCTGGGTTTCATCCAGTTAGGCTGTGTCCAGACTCGCTGAGCAAATGCTCCACTGGGATGTCTGCTACCATGCACAATGGGAGAATTGCGATGTTGCACATACATGTTACTGCTGGGTTAGGCAGGAGGCTAGTTGCTATTTCCTTTCATGGTTTTTTTTTTTTTTTTTTTTTTAATTTTTTTTCAACGTTTTTTATTTTGGGGACAGAGAGAGACAGAGCATGAACGGGGGAGGGGCAGAGAGAGAGGGAGACACAGAATCAGAAACAGGCTCCAGGCTCCAGGCTCCGAGCCATCAGCCCAGAGCCTGACGCGGGGCTCGAACTCACGGACCGCGAGATCGTGACCTGAGCTGAAGTCGGACGCTTAACCGACTGCGCCACCCAGGCGCCCCGTCCTTTCATGGTTTTTACCTTCAGGGAGCTAGGATAGCTCCCAGGAGCTCATGGAAAGAATGGGAAAATGGCCTTGACCATGAGCTTGATTCCATGGAATGCTCTTGAGTTTTAATTTTGAAAAGGAGGGGCGCCTGGGTGGCTCAGTCGGTTGGGCGGCCGACTTCGGCTCAGGTCATGATCTCGCGGTCAGTGAGTTCAAGCCCCGCGTCAGGCTCTGTGCTGACGGCTCGGAGCCTGGAGCCTGTTTCAGATTCTGTGTCTCCCTCTCTCTGACCCTCCCCCGTTCATGCTCTGTCTCTCTCTGTCTCAAAAATAAATAAATGTTAAAAAAAAAAAAAAATTTAAAAAAAAAAAAAAAAGAAAAGGAAAAGGGGATTGAGCAAATTTGAAGTTATTCAGTCTAGCCCTGATCTTGGCTCTTGACCATGGTCAGTGGGACAGATGCATCTCCTCTGTATGGATGAATCACAGACCCAGAGTTGGTTACCCCGCCACAAGAGAATGCTCTCATATGTCATTTACTTGCTTTTGCAGAAAATACCCTGGGTCACATGACTCTAGTTATAGTTCATGACCAAAAGAGGCTTTAAAGTAATAATAATAAAAGCTGACACTCATGGTCCTCACTGTGTGCTGGGCAGTGTTCTAAAGGCTTTAGGTCAGTGCTCATATAACCCTGTCAGCCCATGATGAGACAGCTACTGTTCTTTCCTGTGTCCTGTTTTTCTTGTAGGGGGCCAAAACAAGCTCGTTTTCAAACCAGATCTCACTCTGGAAGAAGTGGAGGCAAAAAATCCCAAAGTGCACAGAGGCCGGTATCACCCTGAGGAATGTAAGGCTTCCCAGCGGGTCGCCATCCTCATTCCACACCGGAACCGAGAGAAACACCTGCTGTACCTGCTCGAACACCTCCATCCCTTCTTGCAGAGGCAGCAGCTGGACTATGGCATCTACGTCATCCACCAGGTGAGTGTGGGGGGCACACCCAGGCTCTGCCCTCCCAGTCCTCCTCTCTGTGAGGAGAGACCGAGGGACTTGGCCCTCTGGGTATCTTAGGTAAAAGGAGCACCAAACTGTCACCAAAGAAAAGGTCTCCTACCTCATTTATCCATGAAAGGAGTAAAGGAAATTCTTGTCTCAGAGTGTGGAATAATCAGACTAAGTGCTGGGAATTTTACTGCCTCTGACGTGAACCTCTGGAGGAAGTCTGGTTTGTTTTATTTTTGTCTGTGTGAGCCCTTCTGTGTTAGCCAATGACTGCCCAAAGATTTTCTCCTGAGATTTACCTTATATTTCCTCCTGCAGCTGCTATACGCTGCACGATGAGATGCTGGAATTTTTCATTATTGAGCATCGCTATTCAGTGGGGATCTAGGCAGGGGATCCTACAGATTACTGTGTTAATAGCCATGGAGTTCTAGGACTGTTTCCTCCCTTCTGACTATAACTTTTATTATATAAAACATTTTATGTTTCGTTTTCGCTTTCTCAACTCAGGTATTAGGCTTCCAGAGGACAATTTAGTAGGTATACAGTAAGTGATAAGTGTAGGCTGCTTTTGAAGAATTTAGCTCTACTCTCTGTCCCAAAAATAAAAAAAATAAAAAAAACGTTGAAAAAAAAGGGGCGCCTGGGTGGCGCAGTCGGTTAAGCGTCCGACTTCAGCCAGGTCACGATCTTGCGGTCCGTGAGTTCGAGCCCCGCGTCAGGCTCTGGGCTGATGGCTCGGAGCCTGGAGCCTGTTTCCGATTCTGTGTCTCCCTCTCTCTCTGCCCCTCCCCCGTTCATGCTCTGTCTCTCTCTGTCCCAAAAAAAAAAAAAAAAAAAAAAAAAAACGTTGAAGAATTTAGCTCTAAGTAGAGTGGCTGATGAAAGATGCCTGTATTTGGTATTAATGTTTATTGAAAAAAAAATAAGATATCCACTTAAATATCCGTGTCTAGCTCCCCCAAATTGTCCCAGACCATCCAAATAATTTCCCCTCAAATCCTTACAGATGACAAGAATGCAAAATCATTAACTGCATGCTTCATATTCAAAATCATTAACTGCATTTTATAACCAGCAGTATTTGTTTTAGGACAACTTTTGACAAATCAGAAGATGCAGTTCTGCAGTGTATACTTTTTAATAACCAGGGGCCATTTTTTAGGATTTGAAACAAAATTTTACTATTGGTTTATGCTTATTTTTGTTTTTAACATTGTTAGTCATTCTCCATCCTTACTCAGGACACCAACCCCCAATGTACAGTATTTTGTGACTAGAAAGAAATATGTGTGCTTTGTTATTCTTTTCAGGAAAATACTGTGGTAACTTGAGAATTGCCTGTACTTCTGTTATGATAAACTGTTTATTAAACTGGAATTTATTCATAAGGAATTTGATCCAAATAGCCATAAAAAATTAATTCCGTAAAATCTTTTTCATACTACATAGCTTTGTTCATATTATTGTTTGAATTGTGTTCTCTTCTTACCCAGTGATGAATCCCTTTCCATGAGGTCACTATGAGGATTACCTTCTGGCATTAAATGTTAATGTTTGTTTATTTTTGAGAGTGAGAGAGACAATGTAAGCAGGGGAGGGGCAGAGAGGAGACAAAGAATCTGAAGCAGGCTCCAGGCTCGGGAGCTGTCAGCACAGAGCCTGATGCGGGGCTCGAACTCACGGACCGTGAGATCATGACCTCAGCTGAAGTTGGACGCTTAACTGACTGAGCCACCCCTCACCCCAATAACTTCTGTTTATAGGTCCAGATTTCTTGTTTTTTTGTTTTTTTGTTTTTGTTTTTCTGGCAAGCTGTGTCTCTTAGAAGCTTAGTGCAAATTTGTTACATAGGGTAAGATTGGATTAGCTAGAAGTTAAACAGTAAAGCAATGATGGTAATTGGCATGACTACCATGTAAGAAGGTTTATGGTTTTATGTGGAATAAATGTATGTTTTTAAAAAAAATTTTTTGAGTTATTTTTATTTGTATTTTAAAAGTATGACCTTTTAAAAAATGTGGTGAAATATACATGAAATTTAGTATCTTAACTTTTTTTTTTTTTTTTTGGATCAAACCATTTTATTGAGGGGCTTCAAGGCAAGGTTGATGGGCTGGGAGAACAGTGAAATCTGACACCCTGAGCCCTGCCGGAATCTCCCCAGGTTCACAGTCACTAAAAGTGCATCTTAACTGTTTTTAAGCATACAGTTCAGTAGTGTGAAGTATATTCACAGTATTGTATAAGCACTCTCTAGAAATTACTCACCTTGCAAAACTGAAACTCTATACGCATTAAACAGCAACTGTCCATTTCAAGGCATGTTTATAGCTTTTAGAATGTAAATATATATGAAAAAAAAACAAACACACAAGCAAGTGGTCATTTATGATCACATCTACTCTGTTAGATCTTCATGTCACAAGTATATTCTTGTGCTTTGGAAAGAATAATTCCAGCTCTTGCCTCTGAACTGAAGAGAGGCATGGTGTGAAACCTTATCTCTGAAGCTTTTCAAGTTTTAATTTCTGTATCTATAGGCTGGAAGTAAAAAGTTTAATCGAGCCAAACTCTTGAATGTGGGCTATCTAGAAGCTCTCAAGGATGAAAACTGGGACTGCTTTATTTTCCACGATGTGGACCTGGTCCCCGAGAACGACTTGAACATTTATAAGTGTGAGGAGCAGCCCAAGCATCTGGTGGTTGGCCGGAACAGCACTGGGTACAGGTAAGCGGTACAGTGGCTCTGCCCAGGGCTTGCGTAGGCGGAGAAACTCGCTCTGTTGTCATCAAAGCTGTGGGGGGCGTAGTGTCCAGACTATTATAGAAAAATAAAGAACAGGAAAAATGGTCCAGGACGTATCAGTTAGAGTTCAAAACAGGAATTCTACCAACCCTGGTAGAGGATGAAAGAGGAAGGGAAAGAACAGGATAGGTAAGGCAATCCAGGCATTGCAAATGAGGGCCAGCCCCGCCCACGGCGCCCCCACGGTGCAGCTTTCACAAGCAAGTCCACACTGAGTAGGTGTCCCTGACTTCCCCTTCTAGCAGGCAACGAGGGCATGCCCCTTCGGTCAACGTTTAGGCCTCTGTTGTGAAACTGACTCTTCTTTTCAGACTGTGACATCTTCCCAGGGTTCTGAGGGAGAGTGGGGAAGGGCATATCCACTGAATAGTCTGTTCAGGGGCAGGACACCCAGGACAAGTTCCTCACTCTCACAACCACTGTGAGAATTGCGTAGACACCATCATTTCTATCTTCGTTTCCATCCCCTCCACCTCTGAGCAGACACATAGCTTCTGTTCAGCCTTACTGACTTTGAACCCAAGCCCCATGTACACTTGGGATATAACCAAATGCCTAGAATAAGCCACAATGGGTGAGCACACAAGGTCTTTAAGAAACACTTACAGAAGGGTCTAAAGCTCTTCCCCAGAGAACATGGCACCTTCATCTTGTGCAACAGTGGGAGTTTCCCAGCTTCCAAGACGTGGAAGCAAGAGAGAACATGGCGTGGTTTTGGGGGGAAACGCAGGTAGTTCATTCGGGCTGGAAAATGAATGTCTGGGATGGTGGAGGGAGGAGAGGCAAGAGATGAGGGTAGGCAGATTATGCAGGCCTCGTTCAGTCTGCTGAGGAAGTTGGATTTCCTGTGGAAGGGACTGGGGGGCATCTGACCCATGGTTACAGCTGCAGAATGACAGGAGAAAGCTCATTGCTGGCCTTTAGTGTATTGAGTGGAGCGAGGCAGAGGGGAGAAGCTGGGAGAGGAGATGCCATGCTCCTGAATTAGGCAGGGTTGGTGGGGCCAGAGGGCAGGGGAGGGGTCTGGAAGAGAATCACAGGATTTTTTTCCTTTGAGGAATTATATCCTGATTCTTACCTGGACGTTTTGTTTTCTGGTCTCCTAGAGCCACCTCTGCATGGAAGAAAGCAGCTTATTATGTCGGGGTACCTTGGCATTTTCAGAAGCATGTCAACCATCTGCATAAAATTAATAAGCTATCACCATGTATATAACACAGAATACCTGTACTTTGACCCTTTCATAGGGTCCAATTCTTTCTGAACATCTGTGACAAGACATTATAATCACACAAGATTGTTTTCGTTGTTTATTTCAGAGTGTAGCTACACGGGATTGTTTAAAGGCTTTCTGTTGGGATTCTAGATTTTTTTTTTTTAAGCCAGACTTCAAGAATCTGAATTCTTGGGCTTTTCTGCTGGAAATAAATTTTCAGCAAAACTTCAATGCCACAATCAGATGCTACTTACTCTAAAAACAGCCCCTGTATGAATCTTGATGTTTTGATTTGTTCTCGTAACTGGCCAGACATTTCTTTTATAACTAGATATCAGAGAGCCTTTGTCGTCTTTGAGTACCTGGCAGGGTTTTCTTAATGGGAATCAGGTGATTGAATGTGTCTTCTCTTCTGATCTGGATGTAAGAAGTTCTGAGCCAAACCCATGGCTTTCTTTCAGAAGCTGAGAGAAGAATCTATCTGTAGATCAGAGTTCTAATATATTTCCCATGTTAATCTTCTGTTCTGATTTAAGTTTTCCTCTGGTCCTGGTTGTTTGTTATTTACATTTTTCTTCTTCTTTATATGAATCATGTAAACCGCCTCATCTTCTGGGGCCAGAGAGAGGTGAGTGCAAGTAATGTAGGAATTGCTCTTATCTCCACTTACCTACTTCTTACCTTTGTTACTTTGGGCAAAGCCCCTCTATTTGCCTGGAGGCCAGGTGGGGTTGAAGGTAGCTAAGTGTCTTCTCCCTGCTGGTCACTACGTTTCACTGAGTCACAGAGCTTAAAACCCCACCCACTTTAGCTTTAATCATTGTTACCACAGCCCCATGAGGAGAAGTACAAGAAGTTTTTACCCTGCAGAGGGAAGAACTTGAAGTAATTTGCCCTGTCTCAGACTCTGATGAGGCCAGAAATAAATCTTGTTTATCCTACTGACTATGGATCAGTGATGAAGCCCTGGACCAGCCTGTGGGAAATTTTACTGCCAAGAATTCCTTTGGTACCTGCCTGCTTTCTTCAAGGACTCTACTGTTATTTTATGATGATTTTTTCCCTACCGTTGGGGCTTACAGCCCTTTAAAAAAAAAAAAAAAACGTTCCAAGGCCAATTTAATATTTAAGCTTTTCCTGGTAAGAAGAAAAACCAAAAGCAAAGATCAATAAACACGTAGACGTTAGCCATCTAAGAAACAGCTGGGAAACTAAGAGTTCCTTAAACCTTTCTTACGGCACCTCCCACTGCATCTGCACTGCTTTCTGGGTGCTCCCAGACAGCCCTCCTTTGTGTCTCTCTCCACTTTTCCTCATGGAGTTCTGACCACCAAGAGTTTCCCCATTTTCCTACCTATCTGAATCCTCCCAGACCCACCTGCTGGCCCCCTGATGCACGGCATCTCCTTCCTCAGAACGCTGATGAAGTTTGCCTCTTGCGTTAGACCATAATCTCTTTGAGGGCAGGGCCTACCTGTTACAGCATCTAGCCAGCGGTTTTGCACACAGTGGATAGTGGTTATTTAATACATCACTCCCAAATCAGTGATGCTGGTTCTCTTCTGGTGACCCATTGTTGGTGCTTGGCAGGTTGTGCCTGGGCAGTGATGCTGCTCCGTGTCCTGATGAAGCTGCTGGTCTCAGGTCCTTAATCCCTTGTCAGAGTCCAGTGGCCAGGGCTTCAAGTCACTGCAGTGGGTGTCTTGGCCAGTAACAGCTGCTTTCTGAGCCCTGCATTCCTTTTGTTTACTTTAGGTTGTTGTAATACCATTTTCTAGAATTTTAGGTTGAGGGGTTATAAGTAAATCTATTCCCCTGTGGGTTAAACAGGGCCTCCCCATCTATACTCAGAACATAGAAATAGCTGAATTACAAATTGGCTTTTGGGACTGACTCCACCTGTTAGATAGCAATGCCTATGTGTTTATTGATCTTTCCTTTTGTTTGTTTTTTAAAGTGTATTTTTATTTATTTTGAGAGAGAGAGAGTGCAAGTGGGGGAGGGAGATAAGAGACAGAGGGAGAGACAGAATCCCTAGCTATCTGCTGATAGCACAGAGCCCAATGTGGGGCTCTATCTCACAAATGTGAGACCATGACCTGAGCCAAAATCAAGGGTTGGATGCTTAACCTACTGAGTTGCCCAGGTGCTCTGCAAAGCAGAAATATTTAATTGGTCCTGGAATACTTTGAAGTGAAGTTAATTAAAGTTAGAAATTCTCCATATATTCATACCTTTTTATTTAGTAACATCTAAGTTATTAAGCTGCCCTCATTTGCATTTCTGAATTGTTACAGTGTGATATTCAGGGGTTATCTTTATTTCTCAGATATGCTAATTTGTGTGCCAGTAATCCATAAGAGTCCGTATGACTGGGAGGTGCTCTCTGACCTCTCAAGGTCCTTCTTGACCTCTTCTCCCTTCCCTTTTTCTTATCGTATCCACATAGCTCCACTCTGTGCTCTCTTATCACCTACTATGTTGTCTTCAGGCCATGTCTCCTACTCCTGCCCCTTCAGCTACTGCCTCTTGACATCTTAGTTCCAAAGCCGTATCTGTAGCCACTCTTCTCTTTTGAACTTGAACCCTATATCCTTTTGCCCACTAGCAAAAGCACTAGGGGTATCTCAAATTCAGCTTATCCAAAACATAATTCACTGTTTTCCTCTTATTGTTCTGTGTACTCTTTTTTTTTTTAACTTTTTTTTTTTTACATCTATTTATTTTTGAGAGACAGAGAGACAGAGCACAAGTGGGGGAGGGGCAGAGAAAAAGGGAGACACAGAACCCAAAGCAGGCTCCAGGCTTTGAGCTGTCAGCACAGAGCCCAATGCGGGGCTCGGACCCACACACCGTGAGATCATGACCTGAGCCAAAGTCGGATGCTTAACCGACTGAGCCACCCAGGCGCCCCTCTTTTTTTTTTTTTTTTTAAAGACTGTGTCATCTACCTTGTTATCCAAGCCAGAAACCTCAGGATTGTTGAGGTGCCTTGGCTTCTCCACCACGCAGACAATGAGATGGAGATTTGCATGCAGAGAAGTGGAGTTTGCATACAAAGTGTGTGCAGGAGCTGTGTCCTCTCTACCTGACCCCCGCCAAAAAAAAAAAAAAAAAGTAAAAATAAAAAAACAGTATATTCATCATGGCATTCATTCATGCTGAACCTGGAGGCTGCCTCAGAATCCTTAACCCCATGCCTTTGGCAGCCATTACTATTCACTGGATTGGCACGTGAGATGAAATCTGTTGTTCACCCTGATGTCGTGCTGCACATTTACAGGTACCTCTGTAGACCTCCACACACAAACATTCACAGTAACAGGTGGATAGCACTTTGCTTAGTGAGCGGACGTGAGCACTTACGTCGACAGGAAAGAAGGGCAGACAGGGAAGGCCAGGAACGTTGGGGGAGGTGGATGTCAAGTAGGAGTGGATGGATGAAAGTGCATGGTCCTCAGACTGTTCCTAGAATGCCAGGCCTGAAATAGAGATTTCTGAAGAGTGTGTGGAGAACAGACGGCCTTGTGCTAATGTTACCTTCTCTCTCCTCTCTTTTGCTCCAGGTTACGTTACAACGGATATTTTGGGGGTGTTACTGCCCTAAGCAGAGAGCAATTTTTCAAGGTGAATGGATTCTCTAACAACTACTGGGGATGGGGAGGCGAAGACGATGACCTCAGACTCAGGTGAACAACAGGGATAGGTCCCCTTCATGGGGCTCTGCTGTCTATCAGTGGTGGCTCTGGAAACCCTCATTTGTGGACAGTTCCTCTAGATGCCAGTCCAGCAGGTCATAAGGCCGTGGAGTCCGGCTTAAAAGGGGGCAGGGGGCAGGGGGAGGGCGGGATGGCCCAAATTGCCGTTCGCCATTGGCAGTTCAGAAATGATGGAGGGTCGTTTGTTTCTGGCTCGCGGGTGTTTAGAGACCAGAAGTGTCGATGGGGGTTTCTGCGGACTTGGTGGGTATTACTTACAGAGACAGGGTCCAGAACTCTGCAAAACTACAATTTGAGGAAAGTGGCCAGAGAGCCTATTGTAAGCCTGTAGCTTTTTTTTTTTTTTTTTAATGTTTATTTATTTTTGAGAGAGAGAGAGAGAGAGAGAGAGAGAGAGAGAGAGAGAGACAGACCCTGAGTGGGGGAGGGGCAGAGAGAGAGAGGGAGACACAGAGTCTGCAACAGCTGTCAGCTCAGAGCCTGATGCGGGGCTCGAACTCGGGAACTACAAGATCATGACCTAGGCCAAAGTCTGATGCTTAACCAACTGAGCCACCCAGACACTCCTATAAGCCTGTGCTTTTGACCAGACACCAGGGAATCCTGGCACAGTTCTCAATTTCCAGAGCAGAGAATGCCAACAGCCTGTGAGGAGTGGCACACCCAGGATCAGACCAAGATTCCCTTTCACCCTTATGCATTAGCCAGCCCCCCACACTGGGAGCAACTGCTGGCCTGACACCCCAGCCAGACTCAGGGCTGCTGGCATTACTCTCAGGTTCTCTTGCACTACTTTCTGCTCTGGGGGCTCAAAGGGAGTATGTCTGGACTCTTCTCTCAGCTCCCCCCTCCCTGCCAAACTTGGGTTTTGTGACCCAGTCTTATCCCTAGCTCCCAAGAATAAGTATTCAGTAGCCTCAATTGAGGCGAGTATCTTCAGACTTCTAATAATAAGGCTTTTGGGGCTATTGGGAGACCCTCTTTCCTCCTACTGTTGCCTCTTAGAAAGGACATTTCTTTTTTATTTTATTTTATTTTTTAATGTTTCTTTAGTTTTGAGAGAGACAGAGACAGAATGCGAGTGGGTTAGGGGCAGAGAGAGAGGGAGACAGAAGCAGAAGCAGGCTCCAGGCTCTGAGCTGTCAGCCCAGAGCCCAACATGGGGCTCGAACTCCTGAGCTGTGAGATCATGACCTGAGCCGAAGTCGGATGCTCAACCGACTGAGCCACCCAGGTGCCCCTCTGAAGGAGATTTCTTAGCTGGGGTTCTGAAGTAATAGATGTGTGACTGCCAGAACTGCCCCAGTGCTTTAGTGTGAAGGAGCCAGGGCTCCATGTTGGTCTTGCTCCCATGTCTCGGCTGAGAGTCTCTGGAATGTTTCTGGCAGGAGAGAATGGATTTCCCTCACCACAGGCTCCATAGGAATGGTCATAGTGATGGGCATCAGTACTTTAAGGCCCGGCCCATTGGCAGCCTGTGTGGCTGTGGCTTATGAAGTAAACACAGGGCACCTGATAGATTTCTGGGCAAGAGTAGCAAGGACTAGAGGTAAACAGTATCCCTCATGTTCCCCAAATCATTTCACTGTCCAGATGGGATGACTAATAGAATCTTGCATGTATTATGTGACTTCACTATCTTCTTGATCCTCCTCAGCTTCAAGGCAGGGGGGAGACCCCAGTTTTGCTTTCATTTGAGAAGAACATCATGGTCTCCAGAGTTGTTCTTGACTAATAACTATGAATAAACCAATGACTTGAACATAAAAGTTTCCTGAGGTGTTTTAGAAAATGACAAACTATAAATTGACACCTCCCCTTTGTACCCCAATAATAAAGGTTAAATGTGATTCTTTTATAGACTTGCTGCCTGAGGCCGGATGTTAAAAGATTGCTTTTTTTTAATATCCTAATTTTAATATTCTAATATCCTAATAATCAAGCTCTGTGTGACTGTGTGTGTGTGTGTGTTTGTGTGTGTGTGTGTGCATATATGTAAATTTTTGCAAATGATTCTTCTTAAGTATCTAGTGGTAGATGAAGTGGGATAGACTTTTTTTAAAAAAACACTTCTATTATTCTTCTAGGGTTGAGCTTCATAGAATGAAAATAATCCGGCCAATGCCTAATGTGGGTAAATATACAATGATCTTCCACACTAGAGACAGAGGCAATGAGGTGAATATAGAACGGTAAGTCCTGGATTCATATGGCTGGCAGGCTACCTGCTTAGTTTCTTCTGTCAGTGAGGTCTGCTGAATTCAATCAGATGAGCCAGTTTCTTTTGTTCAAAGCTTTTTATTAAGGCAGTTTTCAAACAGACACAAAAGTAGAGGGAGTGGTATATGGAACCCTCATGTGCCCCATTCCTAGCTGCGACAGTTACCAACTCACATCCTCTCTCCCTTCTCCTGCTTTTTCTTCCTCCCTCGCTAGATTATTTATAAGCAAATCTGATATCACAGCATATCCTGTGTAAATACTTCAGTATGTATCCTTAAGTATAAGAAGTCTTAAAGAAACCAGTATACCTAAAATGAAACCAGTATACCTCAAATGAAATTAACGGTACTTCCTTAATATCATCAAATATCCACTTAGTGTTTGGATTTCCTTGATCGTCTCATGATTTTTTTTCCCTTAACCGTTGGTTTATTCACATCAGAATCTAGACACAATCCACACATTGCATTTGGATGATCTCTCTGAAATCTCTCAGTCTGTAGATTACCTCTCTACTACCTTCTGCCTGCTGCATTTTATTTGTTGAACAAATCGGGTCATTTGTCTCCTGCAATTTTATACCTTGGGGATTTGGTGACTTGCATCCTGGTGGTATAACTTCATATGTGCCTCTGACCTCTATATTCCCTTGTAAGCTGGGAGTTAGATCTGGAGGCTTGAACAGAGTGCAGTACTGTTCAGGGTTAGAACACTTCATCAATGATGTCACATCTCTCTTCTTGTATCACAACTGGAAGATATGATGGCTTGTTGGTTCTTTGTGATATTAAGATTGATCTGTGGATTTAGGTGCTACCAGTCCCATCCAGGTTCCCCATCAGTCTTTCACCTGATGATTTTATCAGCCATCGGTGCTCATTGAATATATTTATTATTCCATTGGGAATCATAAAATTCTGATATTCTATCATGCCTTCTGCATTTATTAGATTTTTCTGCAAAGAAGGCCTTGCCTTCATCTGTTTGAGTATGCCAAGGTATGGTTCTTATAGAAAAGGCAGATAAAGGGAAAGAATCAGGGCTGATTTTTCAAAATGATGACTTGATGTTCCCTAGCATCCTTCAGGATGTAGTTAATATTCTTTTCAATGCTCAGTTTATCTCATTGTTGGCAAGTGGAATCTTCTTCAGGCTGACTCCTGAGTCCTTTGACATAGCTACACTAGTTTTGAGAGCTCCCTTACCTGTGCTCCTATGTGATGAGCTGTTCTAGGCTTACCATATACTTTTCTTGCCCCAGGAATTAGACTTTTCACCCGGGAACCTGACAGATAAGTCAGTTCTTTATGGGACTGTAGCTGAAGAATCTACAGTTCTTTGTTCTGATATTTTCTTCTACATTTTAAAACAATATTAGGGGTGACTGGGTGGCTTAGTCAGTTAAGCGTCTGACTGCAGCTCAGGTCATGATCTCATGGTTTGTGGGTTCAAGCCCCGTGTCGGGCTCTGTGCTGACAGCTCAGAGCCTGGAGCCTGCTTCGGATTCTGTGTCGTCCTCTCTCTCTGTCCATCCCTCGCTTACACTCAGTCTCTGTCTCAAAAATAAACAATAAACATTAAAAAAACAGTATTAAAATATTATAGGGCTTTGTTAGAGCTTATACTTTAAAACAATATTAAAAGGCTTTTAATGGAACTTGGGTGTATTATGCTAAGTGAAATAAGTCAGAGAAAGACAAATATGATTTCATTCATATATGGAATTTAAGATACAAAACAGATGAACATAAGGGGAGCAAAAATAATATGAAAACAGAGAGAGACAAACCATAAGAGACTCTTAAAAACAGAGAACAAGCTGAGGTTGTTGGCAGGGCGTTGGGTGGGGGGTGGGCTAAATGGGTGGTGGGCATTAAGGAGGGCACTTGTTAGGATGAGCACTGGGTGTTGTATGTAAGTGATGAATCACTAAATTCTCCTGGAATCATTATTACACTATATGTTAACTGCCTTGGATTTAAATTAAAAAAAAATAAAAATTAAAAAAAAAAAGGCTTTTAGCCCATGTGTTAGAATCTGCAACTTTAACAAAACAGCTACTTCTGTTTTCCATGCGTCTTTCTAGTCTTTGTCCATAGAGGTGCATTTTTCTCTTTAAATTAAGAAAAAATTAATTATGGAATAGATGCAAAATAATACTTACAAATTGTCTGAAAAGTGTGAAGATTCTTGGTACCATGAACAGTGGTAGTGCCCACCACCCAAATTATATTTGTTACCTGTGACCCACCCCCCCCCCATACCCATTTCCTTCCCCCAACCCAAGAGATCACGCTTTCCTGAATTTTTGTGATTATTACTTGTGATAATGATCGTTATTTCTGCTGTTTCTTTGTTGTTGTTGTCGTTGTTGTTGTTTTTCCAGAGGTGTGTATCCCTGTAAAAAAGATTGTTTAGTTTTATATGTTTTTCAACTTCATACAAGTGAAATCATACTGTATTATTTTTCTCTGACCTTACTTAGCTCATTGTGTTTCTGATCTCTGTCCACATTGATACTGTCACCAAAACGTTTTGCTCTTCACCCCAAATTCCTAGAGACCAATTCAGCTCACCACCTGCTCCACTCCCCACATCCCCGGGCTCCTGCCATGCAATTGCTGCTGCTTCTTGAAGCGCATCCTGCTGCTTTGCATGTCTCTGCATCTTGCATGGGATGATGACCCTGCCTGGTTGTCCTTTCCTGCACCTTTCTCCTAAGCCTCAGTCATGTCTACTTTCTCCGCGCCCCCTCCCCAGACTCCTTCACGAAGTCAGGTTCTGCTTCATTCATCCTCTTCTACATATATCCTGATTTTGTTTGAGACTCTTAGGAGAGGTGTGTACCCTCCTGCCTACAGACAGCACTATGGGAGGATTCATAGATACCCTGAAGCTTAGCCAAGGACCTGTTAGCAATGGATGGTGCGTATTGCATTGTGTCCGTGTTACTTGTGCGTCCTTCTGTCCTGTAGACTGGGTGCATTGACTCTTCCCATCATGGGCCCCTAGGGTCTTAACATGAGGTCTGACACGTGAACACATGGCTATCATTGGTGTCCTGTTACTTTAGATGGGGAAAATTAACTTTTTGCAGCAGGAAATCCAGATGGTACGATAATTGACAAAGATGTTTTTGTCAAATTTGGGGGCAGGGCAAAAAGCAATGGAAATATATGTTAAATTCTTGCATTACCATTTACACTGTTCTTTTTATCTTTAGGATGAAGCTCTTACATCAGGTGTCACAAGTCTGGAGAACAGATGGGTTGACTAGTTGTATTTATAAATTACTCTCTGTGGATTATAATCCTTTATATACCAACATCACGGTGGATTTCTGGTCTGGTGCATGACGTGACCTTGGATCTTCTGGTGACATTCGGAAGAACTGAATATTTTATTGCAGTAATTTTGGACTAGACACATTCGGAAGAACTGAATATTTCATTGCAATAATTTTGGGCTAGAGACCAATAATTTTTGGACTAGTAGCACACATTAAGAACTTGTTGCAGCTAATTATTGAGCTGAACTTTTTCTTTTTGTATTTTCTTAGCAGAGCTCCAAGTAATATGGGATGTAAAACAATTGGAAGAAGACAGCTTTCTTGGTTGTTTTCCCCCTGAGGGTTAAATCTTGTAATACAGATACTTGAAGGACTGAGTATAAAAGGACTATTCAAAGAATACCATGAAGCCTAGCTACTTGAGAACTTGGATTGAAGGATATTTAAGTTTGGGCTAAGAAAGCCCACAGGAAATAGGATTGCTGAATGTCTCAGAGAACCGGAATTGTTCTCGTCTGTGGTAGAAAGGTACGAAGAAGTCTACCTGTTATTCATTTATCCTGCACGCTCCTCTGAAGAGCTGGGCCCCAGGTGGGAAGAAGGCCTCAGAAGAGAGGAGAGAGGTGAAGAATCAAGATGCGGTGAACTTGAGGATGAATGGCTGGGAGGAGGACAGTGATGGAGAAGCAGCCACAGTTGTGCCGGTCACTGCTGCTGCTCCCTGTCCTGGGGGTCACCTGCCCAGACATGTCTTCCCAGGAATAGCCCAGCAGGGAACACATTATCTACTAGTTTTTAAAGTATTTTTGTAAAAATGATTTTGTACGTGTAGGCTATGAATTAGCTGTTTACAAATTACGTATTAACTCATAATAGATCGAAAGTACCTCTGTAGTAAAATATGGAAAAGCTTTTGGTGCCTAGTCTTGGTTTGTCACTGTTGTTTGAGACCTGTAGATGTGTTTATTTCAGTATCCATAATCCTCAGCAGTTTACAAGCAAATGAGACTGAGTCCCCTTACTCCCTTTCTTTTTTTTTTGTATCCTTCTGTTCCTTCTTCCTGTTTTTCCCCTTTGTCAACTGGCGGCAGGCCCATGGCAGCTGCCTCTGCATCTCCTCTCCTGGGCCTATCATGCCTTTGTTCTCTTCATCCTCTTGTGCCTGCTCCTTCCCCACCATCAGCACTGGGTGCGGCAGGACTGGCCTCTGGGGCGCACCTGGTTGGTTATAGGATAGGAGGGGTGGAGGCCAGGGCTTGGGAAGCCTTTGATAAGGAAGGTGGAGCTGGGGCACTGACTTGGGCAGCAGCAGTGATTTGGGAGAGAAGCCACCAATACCACTGAGCTTCCTGGGGTTGGGGGGCAGGGATGTGCAAGGATTATCTAAGGAAGGTAATAGGAAATGGATTCTGGGTCAGAACAGAAATAATATTTTGTTTGCATGAGTGAATGGGCACATAAATAAGGTAGATGTGGATGTTCTTAAGCAAGCATTAATGCAACCGTGCCCCAGGGTCTCTCCATCCATCCTTATTATATGACACTTTAATCGTTAAACTTTAACATGAACGAGTGCTAGCCAGTAAGTGTAAATAATGTCCTTCCCAAACAGGGAGAGGGAGGGAATAGGAGGGTTTGGGGCTCCCAAGAAAGGCAGCAGTCACCTCCCAAGTGGGGAATGAGAATTTGAAAGGAAGATACATTTTATAGATAGGACAGGTTTACCTAGGGCTGGCCTGCTTTACGTCTAACTTAGTAGGGACAAGTAAAAGCTGTGTTTTTTCTCCATTTAGCAAAGAAAATAATGGTGGTTTTCATGTTCCTATTCTCTCTCTTTTCCGCAGAATCTTTAGCATGCTGCCCCACATTCTCTTAATTATAATCATATGCAGACTGCCCTGTTGTAATTGCCAAAAGCCCATGCCAGGGATCCCCACTTTGGAGGCTGTGGGTCCCAGGTCATGGTTGGGAGGGTAAAGAAAGAGAATAATATGTGCAAGGAATTTGAGGATCCGTATTTGAGAATTCAGTTTTTTATTAAATAGCAACAGAATATAGCCACTACAATGTGGAAATTCTGTGTTTTCAATGACGAGTAAGCATCTGCATTTTTTTTTTAATGTTAGAAACCACTGTACTATGCCTATTACTCTTCAGATCATTCTTGCAACCAATATAATGCACCAGTCATTGAAATGACTCATTGTGAAACCTCTCAAGGTGGAACAGAATTTTTTAAGACCTCGGGGCATCTGACTGGCTCAGTTGGTTAAGTGTCGGACTCTGGCTCAGGTCACGATCTCAGTTTGAGCCCTGCATTGAGCTCTGCACTGACTGTGCCCTGACAGTGCAGAGCCTGCTTCAGATTCTCCAGCTCCCTCTCTCTCTGCTCCTCTCTCTCTCTCTCTCTCTCTCTCTCTCTCTCTCTCAAAAATAAACATTAAAAAAAAAAAGACCTCTATTTCTCTACCATGCCACTTCACCTGCACTGGGGTGTGACACCTGCCTGCTCATGGCTGCCATCCACCTCCTTCTCTCCACAGTTGGGCAGAGGAGTTCAGCCTCAAAGGAACCAAGTTTCCCCAATACCTGCCCTGTATGTTCTCATTGTCAACTGCAACAAAGAGGCCAAGGTTTTTGAGCTTTGTAGATCTGCCTACCGTAATTGCTAAGGATTAGGAGTGCAGTCTATTTGGACATCACAAATACTTGGAAGAGTGTGCTCCTTTAAAAGTTTGGGTTGGTTTTTTTCTCACTTCCACTTCCACTCAGTTTTACGATTCTTTATGCTCTTGTGATGTTTTTACGCACACTTTATTGATCCTGTTGACTCTTGAGACAAATAGGGTAGATGAGGAAGTAGAGGTTCTGAACAGGTGGGGGACTTGCCAGAAATGGCACAGCTAGTAAATGGCAGAGTCAGGGCACACACTCAGGTGTCCTGACTTCAAGACCACATTGCCTTCATCTTGGCTTCTCTCATTTTTTAATTTTTGGAGGGGGGCTGGCTTCTCTCATTTTCTTTTCCTTTTTTTAATAGACTGGGCACAAGTGAGCAAGAGCAGAGAGAGAATCCCATGGGGGGCAGAGAGAGAGAGAGAGACAAGTGGGGCTCACCAGAAGCAGGGCTCGAGCTCACGAACTGTGAGATCATGACCTGAGCCGAAGTCAGATGCTTAGCTGCCTGAGCCACCCAGGTACCCAGCTTCTCTCATTTTCAAAGGTAGTTTTCCTGTGTATATATCTCTGTCCTATTTCCCAGAGAAGTTTGGTATCTTCTGTGATCTAAAAAGTATGTTTCATTCTCATCTGGTCTCTGAACTTTTTCCTGACTCCCTCCCTGGTTTTTCTGCCCTTAGCCCCCTCACTTCCACTCAAACCCCAATTGGACAGGTTTGTTGAGGGGTCCCAGATGCTCTGTGGATGGACTCTCAGGAGAAATGAAGATATTTTCTGCTAGACTCAAAACCTCTACTTTCTCCAATTTTTGGATATACACAGTTCTTAAAAGCTATTAACGTGTCCTACAAGATAGAACATATTCAGGTATATTTCATAAGTACTTTTTTGCCAATCACATTCCAAATTTTAAATGTATTCCTTAGTACCTTATTTAAGCTATTGCCACCGTCACTGGTTTTAAGTACACTGAAGACCATCTTATACCTGCTAAGAGGCCCTCAGAGGTCTGAAAGGTGTTCACAGAGGACTGGCTGAGAGGGTCTCACTCTCAGGGAGCTTGACTGTACCAGCAAAGGGTCCGTTGTTCCATTGATGACTGTTGAAAACTCAAAATCAAACCTCGTGTGTGTGTGTAATTTTGGTCCTTGGAAGAGAGGTTGGTGAAGGGTGGGTCATAATAATAATTGAATGCTTGCTCTGTATTGGCCAAGTTACCTGTGTGATTTTATTTATTTTATTTAATTTTATCTTGCCAGTAGCCCTGTAGGTATGTATGTACTGCAAAGAAAAAAACAGATTCAAGTTAAGTAGCTTAACCGAGGTTGGTAGGAGGAGGAGATAAGTCACTTGAATCCATTCTTCTTGACCTCTGTATCTTATGTTCCCCCACCCTGAATATCACATTGTCAGGAGATTATGAAATTTCTCTGTGATGGCAGCAAGAGCAGAGATCTCATCTGTAGCTAGGGTTCTAGAGATAACATACAGTCCATGAGATGTATCCATTAAAATGCCTTATCTGGACTACCCCAGTACATTCTTCCACCATAGAGTAGGAATTTTGCTAAAAAGCTATTACTCATTGCTATTGTTTCAGGGCCAGTAAATTTGGACTGCGTATTTGATTATCAAGCTTATCATAATAAATTGAAGCAACATGACATTAGTTGGCATGTTCCCAGGGATTATGGGCCAAGCAGAGTACTTCAGACCAGATTTATGGTATAACTTCCTATTGGCATCTCTTACAGCCTGTTACCATTCTAACGCACTTGACATATTTTAGTCCTCTCAGTCTCCTTTGGGGAGAGACCTGTTTTCCTGAAACAGGTTCCAAGAGGCTGAGTAAATTGCCAAAGTCATGCAGAGCTGGGATTTGGAGCCAGATATTTGACTCCAGAGTTTGTGTTCTTAACCACTTCATGGTAACAAACCAACAAATATGCCAAGAAAGGAAAGAGAGATGGACAGTTGTTTGGAATGGCTACGCCCTTCAGAGACCCCCAGGAACACTTTTGCAGTAAATAAGTTGGGATTATGACTCCCAGTGAGGGAGAACACGCCATAAGGAATCATGAGGTGTCTTAGAAAAAGGGAGTTTTGGGGCGCCTGGGTGGCTCAGTCGGATAAGCGTCCGACTTCAGCTCAGGTCACGATCTCGCGGTCCATGAGTTCGAGCCCCGCGTCGGGCTCTGGGCTGATGGCTCAGAGCCTGGAGCCTGCTTCCGATTCTGTGTCTCCCTCTCTCTCTGCTCCTGCCCCGTTCATGCTCTGTCTCTCTCTCTGTCTCAAAAATAAATAAACGTTAAAAAAAAAAAAAAATTAAAAAAAAAAAAAAAAGAAAAAGGGAGTTTGAACCTATTATGGTGTTTGGGTTTTGTTGGGGCATTTGAGGAGGGCTTGAGCAAGCAGGGTGTGCTCTACGTTTGGACATTGTCAGAAAGTGGGGGCAATTCTATGAGCGTGTCTACATTTTATTCATAGGGACTAGCAGGAGAATAGAGCTGTAATTGGTAAACTCATAGCAGTCATTTATTTTAGCCAAATTGGGTGTGTTTGGTATTTTGCAGGTGGCCCAGTGACCTTGTACTTGTGCTTGGACAAAATGATGAAGTGGACTTGCTTTGCCTCATTTTATGTGACCTTATCTGAAGTTGGTGTTCTGTCAGATTGTTTACATCTGATAGGATTGTTTATAGGTATGAGTGCAGGCCAGTTTCTGACTGTTGGGCTGCTCTTGTTTTCTTTTTCAGCAGGAACCCAGGGTAGAGGCCATTAGAAAGTAGGGCATGATGGCAAGCTTTCTCTAACCCCAGAATTTGGTTATTTGTCTCCATCAAAGGTAGGGGTGGGTGTGTGTGTGTGTGTGTGTGTGTGTGTGTGTGTGTGTGTTGGGCGTTGGTTGGGGATTGTGGGGAGGGTTGCTTGGAGAAGGGTCTGGGAACTATGCATTTCTCAGCAATGCTGCCTTTTTCCAAGATGTTTGTGGATCTCATCAGATGGGATCATTCAAGCCTTATGATAAAAATGTCACACATGAAAGCAAACTCAGTAGCTTACAACTAGTCTTCTCTGGCTTTTTTTTTTCTTTTCTGGGTTTCTTTTTCGATTGAGTCTCAAGTATAGAAGGTGATAAGGATCTGGGTGTGGTGAAGCAGAAAAGACAAAAGGAAGGAAATATTTGATTCTGAAGGAGAAAGACAATTGGTCATTCAGTAGAGATAAGAAACCAGCTCAGTTTCCAGTCTCTCAGCCACAACCCTGCTCCTCAGTGGGCTGGGTGGGGGCGTAGGGTGGAGCTTTGAGAGGAGATTGGATTTTCGAATTCACGTGACCACTATTCTTTCTCTTTATGGGTAGCCAGGAAGTATCTGATGTGCTGCTTAGAATTGGAGCAGTTTCTGTGTATTCCAGCTCATGTAGGAAAAATAGTTACAGGGCTAACAAACCTGAGCAGTGGGCTTTATAACATTCTGTGTATGCAGCATGCCAGGAGCCCGGGTGACAACCTGGGATGAATCGGCGAACCAAGAGAGTGCGATGACCCACCTGCCATTGCCGCCAAGTGAAACCTACCCCAGAGTTAGCCTGACCCGTTTTTGGTGTTAGGTAGTAATTGCTCTTTGGTACCTGATAAGCAGGCCCATGGACTGTTGGAGAAGTGGGAATTTCTCAAGACGGTTTGTCTGGGTGGGTCTTGAGCCCAGCAGCCTGCCAGCTCCCCAGATCCAGGTGCTCCTACTCTCCCTGGTCTGGTGAGGCTGGACCTGGGCCTCACCCCGGGGCCTGAATGGTGGTGTGAGTCCCACTAACAGTCCCAGAAGCCAGAAGGAAGTGAGGAAGGCTGGGCTTCCGGGGAAGGTGGAGAAAGGTGGAGGCCCAAACTAGGCAGAGTGGAAACTGCCCTGAGGTTAAACTGAAGACCCCTGGGGCACAAAGCACAGTCCCGAGTGGCTGAACTTCTCCAGTGCAGAGAAGTCTCCAGGCCTGGGATTCTCTCAGCTGAAGGGTATGTCCTACCCGAGTGTTAGCGGCCTGGATGTAGTGGTACCTGAGTTTGGGGCCTTATTTGGTTTTTGGAGGAACGAAGTCTGTCCACATTCACAGTGGAATTTGCACCTTTTCTGAAGATGAGGCTGAGGCTCCAGGTAGAAGGCTAGCTGGAGAGGTGACAAGGGGCACTTACTAACTGAAGGCCTGTTCTCTTTCTAGTTAATTCTTGGTAGAGAAGGCAGGAGGTAAGATTTAGAGAGCAGCAGGCAGGCCATCTTGCCCCACAACAGCTCTTTCCTGTTCCCACAGCTGCCTTGGATTTTTACCAACTAGAAATCATTTTCAGTTATCAATGAAAAATCCACATAGAAGATTAAGGGAGTGGGAACTAGCTGTCATTCACTCCTTAGTATGAATTAGTCTGTACAAAGCTTTCCCTTAACCTAGAAGAGATCAAATCACAAGAAGAATGAAATTTTGTAGGTAGATTTTTGGAGCTTGAAGCCCTAGAGGGAAAGTCAGGAGTGGTTTGGGGCAGAATTTGCTCAGTCAGCAGAGAGCATGAGGGCACTGGAAAACCTGGTTAGCACTAGAAGCAAAAGGCATCGGAACACATGAGAGAGGCATTTCAAAACTTTCCCCAGAGTGAGGTCCTTCCCTCTCTTTCTTCTAAAAGACCATGGAGAGAATCTCAGCCAAATACAGTTGTCATTTATCCTGACATCCCAAGCACTCTCCTGGAGATATAAGGTGAGGCAGGGGAGGGCAAGCCAGTTGGGCATCAGGACATGAGCCTTTGGTCCCCTATCCTGGGAATTAAGGATCAGGCTGTCACCCCAGTTTTACCAGCAGGTACATGGCGAAGGCACTCCTCTCTTCCCCCCCCCCCCCCCCCCCCCCCCCGCCCTGCATCCCAGGGCTCAGCCCAACTCACCAGAACCTGGCCGGGCCATGAGATCAGGGCACTCTGTGAGTCATCTGCGAGTAAGACCATGAAGGAAACATACATTTCCTTCCTAGGGGACACAGTTCAGCAGTTGGAAGTTTGAGATGCTTCCTTTGTAGAAGAAAAGGATTGAAGAGCTGGAGCTCCATCACTGCTATTGGGCTAAGTGCAGCAGGAGTGAAAAGTGAAAGTAAATTTAGAAGTTCCAACCATTTAACTGCACAGCAGGGTTACAGAGTATCCAGCAGGAAACCTCACCCTATTGCATTTTCCATCTCCTACACTTTAATTCCCATGAGCCTAAAAGGCTCTGCGGTTGGTCCACTCATTTTGTTATACTTGTATATGACCAATTATGCCATGGGTAAACACAAAACAAGGTGAACATATTTAAAAGCCTTCTTTATTTATAAGACTAGACAAACAAATATTGAATTATAAGAATTTCTTTCAGGACCACAAATAGAAACAGTTCAGAAGAGGAATATTTTGACAGTAACAGAAATCACCATAAATCATGTAGCTAATAGCCAGCTTGCTTCTCTCTTGTTTGAAAGGTGTTTTAAAAGTTGACATGGGTGAATATGTGACAAGCCCCTTCTTTGTCCCCAAAAGTCCATATACTTTTCATGGGAGAACTGAGCTTAATACACAACATATCACTCTGCTGTGTCTGAGAGGAAGTTTCAACCACTATTAACTCAAGGTTGGATATTGTCCTGGAGAATAAAGGTGTCCTAAGTTGGCATTAAGGGAATCACATGAGTCTGCGTAGATGGGAGACACCATAGAACAAAGGCCAAAGACACCAAAGAACAAAGGCCATAGAACAAAGGCCAACTTTTCCTTAGTTCTCCCACCTGTGCAAATTTGACTTGAATAAAAGCCTTTGGAAGTCTCTTTTAGAAAGCAGTGAGGAATATTTGCCTTCCAAATACAGACTTAGGCTTACTGCGATATCACAGGTTCCTGTGGATGTCTTTATGCCCCCAAATTAAACATAAACAGGGGTGGAAGTAGTTACCGTCTTTCTAAAGTCTCCTTTTCCTACCATGTATAAAAATGTCGCAGAACCACAGACCAAGCTGAAAACACTAGTGAGAATTTTGAGAGGCTGAGAGCTCAGAGGAACACCACACCAACTGACTTGGTAATTTGAGTAAGAATGCACACATCCCCTCAGGGCTCAGATGTGAGATATATACTGGGAAAGCAAGCTTGCAGCACACGGTCCAGAGTCGCTGGAGGAAGGTGGTATAATGGTGACACTTCATTCCTAATATTCGATTCTGCTCCAGTAGAACATGGTACCCAGGAGAACCCAAAACTAGAATAGAAAGGCCAAAAAATAAATAAGGAATTGTTTTAGAAACATCTCATACTTGGGGGGAAAAGGATGTTAGGTTCAATGGAGTACTACATGGCAATGAGAAAGAACGAAATATGGCCCTTTGTAGCAACGTGGATGGAACTGGAGAGTGTGATGCTAAGTGAAATAAGCCATACAGAGAAAGACAGATACCATATGGTTTCACTCTTATGTGGATCCTGAGAAACTTAACAGAAACCCATGGGGGAAGGGAAGGAAAAAAAAAAAAAAAAAGAGGTTAGAGTGGGAGAGAGCCAAAGCATAAGAGACTGTTAAAAACTGAGAACAAACTGAGGGTTGATGGGGGGTGGGAGGGATGGGAGGGTGGGTGATGGGTATTGAGGAGGGCACCTTTTGGGATGAGCACTGGGTGTTGTATGGAAACCAATCTGACAATAAACTTCATATATTGAAGAAGAAAAAAAAAAAGGATGTTAGGTTCACTCAGGCTTAGATGATGCTGAATTTTTAAGAGTAATCTCACCTTAAGAAACCTTGTGGGGCAGGGACACCAGGGTGGCTCAGTCTGCTAAGTGACCAGCTCTTGATTTTGGCTCAGGTCACTATCTAACAGTTCTTGAGATCACGTTGGCAGCATGGAGCCTGCTTGGGATTCTCTTTTTCCCTCTCTGCCCCTCCCCTGCTTGCATTCTCTCTCTCTCTTAGTAAATAAGCAAATAAACTAAAAACAAACAAACAAACAACACCTCATGGGGCAGAGGTAACTATCCTGCCACTCAGACACACCTTCCCCATTTCCCACCTCCCTGTCCCAAACTGCACCCAGACTTGCCATCTTCTGGGATTGCTCCTCTCACCTCTGTGCTAAACTAGCCCCCCTGGGGAAATCCTTTCTTCTTCCCATCAGGGCTAATGACCCTCCAGTGGCTTCCTATTTCTCGTATGTACCATTTGGAGGTACAATTTTCTTACCTTCTACTATTGAACCTCTCCTCCCACAGGACTCCGTCTTTTCCCAAAAATGCTTATGACCTGGTACGGCTGCCCCTGCAGAATGCCACAGAACTCAAGGCATTTGACTCAGGCAAGGGGCTGGAATATCTGGGTTCTTCTGCAGCTCTGCTCCTCCCTCCCTACATCTGGAAAGTAGAGATAGTACCATCTTCTTCACCTACCCCCCAAGTTAGAAGATGGAATGAGATCATAAAATAGCATTACTGCTAACGTCTGAAGTTTATTGACTACGTACTACACATCAGACACTGTCCTGAGTGCTATGCATATAACTCCACTGAGTGCTTCCAGAAACCAGTGAAGAGACTGAGAGAGTGAGGAACTTAACCAAGGAGACTGGCTACCTACCTAGCTATTATTCTAGGGATTTAATGCTAAAAGCATTGGATATGACACCTTGTCCATAGCAGGTCCTCACTACACTTGGTTTCCTTCCCTTCCCTCTTTTGAATTTCATTCAGGGGGGCTTCCTAGATTCAGAGTCCATTTGAGGCTTGTGGAAATGTCAAGGGTTTTTAACTGGTCTGGAGTTTTAAGGTCCTTGAGAGCCTTTAAACATTATCCCACAGTTCCTGCTAGCATGGCTGAATAGGAACTTCACTGTTACAATTTTTCATTCATTCAGCAAAGTATCAAGCACATGCCATGTGCTCTGCTAAGCACTGGGGATACAGAAAGCTGCTGGTTCCCAGGCTTTTGGCGGAGACAAATACATTGTAGTAGAGTGACCATTACATGACAGAGGTGTGTGCAGAGTGTTGTGGGAGTTCCTGAGGGTGGGTGAGGGACCACCGATGACTTCTCAGAGGAAATGATTTTCCCTTCCTGCCTGCCTCACTCAGCTTCTCACCCCAAACCCAGCATTTCCTAAAGTGTGGTGCATAACCACCCAAGGGACCCTTGTGGGTGTCCATGAGGTCAAGACCTTTTGCATAACAATGTTAAGACTTTTTTTTTTTTTTTTTGCCCTTTTTACTGTTTTCACATTTGTACTGATGATGCAAAGCAGTGGAAAGTAAAACTGCTGGCATCTTAGCAGGATTTAAGGTAGAGGCACTAAACTGTGTTAGTAGTCAGTGTATTCTTCACTGCTGTGTACTTGCAGTAAAAAAAAAAAGGCAGACTTGGGGCGCCTGGGTGGCGCAGTCGGTTAAGTGTCCGACTTCAGCCAGGTCACGATCTCGCGGTCCGTGAGTTCGAGCCCTGCGTCAGGCTCTGGGCTGATGGCTCGGAGCCTGGAGCCTGTTTCCGATTCTGTGTCTCCCTCTCTCTCTGCCCCTCCCCCGTTCATGCTCTGTCTCTCTCTGTCCCAAAAATAAATAAAAAACGTTGAAAAAAAAATTAAAAAAAAAAAAAAAAGGCAGACTTAAGAGATTTAGAGTTTTAGAATTTTAAGGTTGTTTTTGGTGAAGCAGTAAGAATTGCTAATTTTATTAAGTGTTCACCTTTGAATATACATCTTTTTTAATATTCTTGAAACAAAGTATGCACAAAGCAGTTTGTTGCATAGTGAAACCTGATGGTTGTCTGAAGGCAAAGCACTTGTGTAATTGAGTTGTATATAAACCAGCCATTTT
Organism: Neofelis nebulosa; assembly: GCF_028018385.1. Lineage (NCBI taxonomy): Eukaryota > Metazoa > Chordata > Mammalia > Carnivora > Felidae > Neofelis > Neofelis nebulosa. Next base: position 94,155,016 of record NC_080786.1, read on the forward strand.
TTCATGCAACATGACTTTTACTTGAAAAAATGACTAATAGACAAGCTACAGTTATTCAGATTGGATGTTTGGCAGACATTGTCTCAAAATTTTACAAAGTGAGTCTGTCATTTTGAGGAAAACAACTGACAATACTTGTTGCCAGTGATAAATTTGGGCACTCAAGCAAAACTCAGGAAACTTGTTTCTGTCATGATGGGCCCATAGCACCCCCATGCTTAAGGTCCTTTCCAATATGGCAATAACAATGAATGTGATTTATTGATATTGCATAGAGAATTCAGCCTACATTTGGAAGATCAGCATAACACAGTGAACCAATATTTTCCCAAATAACCGATGCATGTTGTTAATAGAATCACGAACGGGTAAATGACGTATGCAAATTTCAAGACAAACTGATGTAACCTATTTTAATATAACAGTCTGAAAAGTTTGTTGACATAATTTTAGAATCACATTGCAACTAATGTTTAAAAACTACTAGCTGTCAAGCTTTGTGTAATATCAAAGAAGAATATTCACAGTTACGTTTAGATAAGGCTATCAAAACATTCTTGGTTTTTTCACTACCTATCAGTGTGAGGATGGATTTTCTTAAAATCCTTCAACCTAAGCAATATACTATAACAGAGGAAGTGAAGAAGCAAATATGAGAACCCAGCTGTCTTCTATTAAAACCAGACACCGAAGATACTTTTAAAAATGTAAAACAATGCTACTTTTCTCATCGTTTTTGTTTTAGAAAATAGGCACTTTTTTCACAAAAATATATTGTTAACAGTAACATGTAATCAGTTTATTATTACTTTAAATGAATTAATAAGTATTTTTTAAAATTCTGCATTAATTTCTAATAGCGTAACTATAAATAGATATAGCCCCCATAAATAAAAGCTTGGTGGAGTCCTCAGTAATTTTTGAGAGTGTGAAGGCGTTCTGAAACCAAAAGTTTAGAACTTCTTCCTGAATGCAATGAGTGGCTCTAAATCCTGACAGCAAATTAGAATTATGTGGAAAAAAAAAATGTTTTTTTTTAAATGCCTGGGTCCTGCCCCTAGATCCACCGAATCAGAATCTCAGAGTTTGGGGCTCATGCATAGTTTCTTTTCCCCGAGCTCTCCCAGGAAGTTTTAATGCGCAGCCAGGGCTGAGAACCACTGCCCTACCTTTCTGTTGCATGAACATCAGATAAAGTAGATGAGGTGAGCCTGGAGGAGGCAGCTCTTTGGAAGGAGCAAACGCAGATCAGTGCTGGGCAGGAGCCATCTAGGGAGCTGACAGTGTTTGGTATTTAACTATAATGAATTCATGAGATCTAGAGAGCCGGAAGGGCAGGCAAATGCTTCCCCATCAGCCTGAAGAAGGATGTGGCTAGTAGGGCACATCTCTTCCCTGGTAGGGGATATAAACACCCACTTGTCAGGGGAATCCACTGTCCTTGGTCTGGTCCTGACTAGCCCTCAGGTCCAAGGTTTTGTTTCCAGACTGTCTAGTGTGGCTGGATTAACCAGGGGTTAATCTCAAGTCCTCTCCTTAACTTGTGCAGGGAAATACTCACAGTCCAGCAGAGAATGGCAAATCCAAACCAGGCAACCCCCCAGGCATGTCTGTTCATCGGTCCAGAGATGAGTTCGTAGCAGCCCTGGAGGGGCAGGTGATCCCACATGGGTGTGAGAGGAACCAGAGAGAAAGATGTAAGAGATGGGGGAAAAGCAGATATCTATTTGTATCAATACTCTTCCAAAGTCTAATTTAACATAACCAGGCTATTTCAACATCCCCGTGGACATCCAGGTATTAACAGGGCTCTGCCGAGGGGATAGAAATAATTCTGTTCAACAGCTACTCTATATCACATTATTTTGTGTCTTTATCAGTCTAACAAAGGTGCTGCTATTTTAGTCTGACATTTAAAAAAAAATTTTTTTTTTTTAACGTTTATTTATGTTTGAGACAGAGAGAGACAGAGCATGAACAGGGGAGGGGCAGAGAGAGAGGGAGATACAGAATCTGAAACGGGCTCCAGGCTCTGAGCTGTCAGCACAGAGCCCGACGCGGGGCTCGAATTCACGGACCGTGAGATCATGACCTGAGCCAAAGTCGGACGCTTAACCAACTGAGCCACCCAGTACTGCCTCTATGACCCCAGCTTCCTATACCAGAAGCTGTTTCCCTGCAAAGCTAATGAGCTTAAGCTTCAGGGCTGCTTACTTGCAAGACCATTTCAAGGCCCTGCACCTAATTTTGTATGCGTATTTTCAGTTTTTTTTTTCCTAAGGGGGATCCTTCCCTGCAGATTCAAGCCCTACAAATCCTAGATCATCCTTGCCTTCTACTCCTCCACTCATTCTGACCTTGCCATGCTGATGTCCTTGGTGTTCCTCTAAAATGCTAACAGGGGTGCCTGGGTGGCTCAGTAGGTTAAGTCTCTGACTTCAGCTCACGTCATGATCTCACAGTTATGGGTTTGAGCCCTGCGTCGGGCTCTGTGCTGACACCTCAGAGCCTGGAGCCTGCTTAAGATTCTGTGTCTCTCCTTCTCTCTCTGCCACTCCACTGTTTGTGCTCGCTCTCTCTCTCTTTCCAAAATGAATAAACTAAAAAAATTTAAAAAGCTAAGAATGCTCCCACTTCAGAGCCTTTGCACTTGCTGCTTCTTTTCCTTAGAACTCTCTTCCCCAATCTTCTTTAAGTCAGGGTCTCATTTCCTCACTTAATTCAGAACTCTATGCAGATACTATCTCAACAAAGCCTTTCCTGACCACCATAGAGAAAAAAAACCCTATCATTCCTTATATACCTACCCTGCTTTATTTCTGTCTATGGCATTTATCACTACCTGGAACGTATCATGTATTTACTTGGTAACTTGTTTGGTGCCTCCCATACTACAGTGTAAGCTCTGGAGGGCAGGGATCTTATTGTGCTCATTGTTGAATCTCTAGAACCCAGCACAAGTGCCTGGCACAAAATAGGCACCCAATAAACATTGATAGAATGAATGGAACATGATACGAAGAGATGATTATGACAATATCATTCGTGACACAATAGTTCACAAACACTCCTGTATCCATTACTCACTGATCCTCCTGACATTCCTGGGAGGGGGGTCATTTGTCCTAACATGTACAAAAGCCCACTTAGGTGCCAGGCACTGGGCTGGACATTCAGCAGTGACAAGACAGACATGGGTATTGTTCTCATGGAACTCACAGACAAAAGCCCCAGGTTTTTCACCTCTTCTTATTTAGTGCCTTTTCATGATGCCTTTTTATCATTGTAGTGGTGCTTACTTCGGTCTTCCTTAGTTCTGTGATAATGTTCTTGAGGTATAGTGATTAGATAGCGCGTAGCGTTTCTAGGGCAGTTGGAGCATGAGTAAGAATACATATACCTGCATCTTACATGCTATGTGAAATTCTGGTTTACTTATTTATTTGTTTAAGTTTATTTTGAGAGAGAGAGAGAGAGAGAGAGAGAGAGAGAGGGAAGAAAGAGCGAGAGAGGGAGAGAGAAGAAGGGCAGAAAGAGAATCCCAAGCAGGCTCTGTGCTGTCATCGCAGAGCGCGACATGGGGTTCAAACTCAGGAACTGCAAGATCATGACCTGAGCTGAGATCAAGAGTCAGACACTGAACCGACTGAGCCCCCCAGGCGCCCTGGTTGATTTCTATTATCACCACACTTATGATGACATCCCTAATTTTGTTAGCCTTCATTTATGCAGATTTCGAAAAGCCACAATATGGATATGAAAAAGAGTCATTTATCTCTTCAACCACCCACCCACCAAACATTCCCCAATGCCTGCATTGTGCCAGGCAGCCTGTGGGGTACTGGAGACACAGAATGGAGTAATGCATGGCCCTCAAGGGGACTCAGAAAAAAGGAGCCTTGTGAAAAAATACTTACGATATGTCAACTGCAATGACAGAAGTACAGTGTATGAAGTACTGGGTGGCATATTTTGCTTTGTGGAAAGGGATTGCTATAGAATTAGCAGGACTTATAACGTGGAAAGGATTGTGGTGTGTGGGAATCTGGAGGACCAGGAGGGGGAGAAGTGGAAAGGATTAGAATAGAAGAACTTTGTCGAGAGTGAAGAATGAGTGAGATTGAGAAAGTAGGAGCACGGGGAGTTAGAGACAGAAGGAAGTTAGAGACGGGGACAGAGAGAAGAATTTCAGGTCCAGGAATTTGGCAGGAGAGTAGGGTTGCGTGATGATGAGTTTGTAGCTGTGGTGTAGCTGGTGGGTGGGTAAGGAGATGGAAATGTTAAGGACAGGTGAGGCCAAGGAACCGAAAGGGAGAATGTGAGAAGGGTTGTCAAAACTCGAGTGAAGGTCCCTCCCTACTAGAACATCACATGTCCTAGGGAGATAAACTGATTATCTGAGGGCAAATACCCCTTTCTGTCTCTCTCACAGAGACGATATAATTTCTATGTAATTACAGTCCAATCAAGATATGTTTGTGAGGGTCAGTGCCAAGGTTGAAATATGGAAAGCATTTTATTACTCCTGAGAGTGATAATTATATTGCATATTGTGATTATAAGGAACAAATTGAATCTTTAGAGCAGTCTGAATGTACCTGATTAAAATGACACTAAAACAATGCTGCTCAAAAGCTAAATAAGGGTTGCTTTGAAGGACTCTGCAAAATAATCTACATCACTCCTACGTCCTTTTCCAGATTAATGCATCCAATCCCAGTCCAGGCACCCTTCCAGATGTGGGATGATGATCAGCTGTACAGTGTCCTTCATTCTAAACGTGCACATTGCATTATTTACTGCCAGACTAAGGAGTCTGACATTTCTCAAATTATTTAACAAACTGGCACACAACCAACTTTCCTCAAAATGGTAACTCGCAAAGCAGTATAAACCTTTCAGAGGCTGGCTACAATGATACGAGGATTCGCGTTGGGCTATTTGGGAATATTTCCAAATTCTTTCTTGGCTTACAGTCTAGGCTCCGGAACTAGACTGCTGGGGTATGAATCCTGATTCAACCATTTACTAGCTGAGTGACCTTGGGCTAGGTACTTCTTATATCTCTACATCTTAGTTCCTCATCCCTAAAGTAAGAATCATAATGGTGCCTACTTTTTTTTAACGTTTTTATTTCTTTTTGAGAGACAGAGAGAGAGTGTGCATGTGCGAGAGTGAGCAGGGGAGGGGCAGAGAGAGAGAGGGAGACACAGAATCTGAAGCAGGCTGCAGGCTCTGAGCTGTCAGCACAGAGCCTGATGTGGGGCTTGAACCCATGGACTGTAACATCACGATCTGAGCCAAAGTCAGACGCTCAACGAACTGAGCCACCCAGGTGCCCCCTAACTTTGACCTTTAAACAAGTTAATATACATATGGTACTTGGAACAGTGTCTGGCTTTAGTAAGTACTCAATAAATATTAGTTTTCAGGATCATTATATCATTCTCATCAGGCTGGAAACACTCAAAAACCATCTGTAACCAAATCACCAATCTAATATTTTATTAAGACTATCCTAGGGGAACCTAGGTGGCTTAGTTGGTTAAGCCACTGACTCTTGACTTTGGCTTAGGTCATGATCTCATGGTTCATGAGATTGAGCCCCATGTTGGGCTTCAAGCTGACAGGGTGGAGCCTGCTTGGGATTCTCTCTCTCTCTCTCTCTCTCTCTCTCTCTCTCTCTCTCTCTCTCTCTTCCCCTCCCCCACTCACATGCTAGCTTTCTCTCTCAAAATAAAAAATAAACACGAAGAAAAGTATTATCCTATATTATCACTGAATAAGGAATGTGGTTATATAATTACTGCATTTACCATCAGCAATTGCCATTGCTTTGGAAATTAGCAAAGCATTCTCTCTTTATACACCCCTTCCAATTTACATTTTGCAAAAATAGAGCAAATCTTTGCTTAATGTAAATAGTTTTTGAAATACCAGTTCTAGGGGTCCCTAGGTGGCTCAGTTGATTAAGCATCTGACTTCGGCTCAGGTCATGATCTCTTGGTTCATGGGTTTGAGCCCCGCCTTGGGCTCTGTGCTAACAGCTCAGAGCTGGGAGCCTGCTTCAGATTCTGTGTCTCCCTCTCTCTTGTCCCTCCTCTGCTCATGCTCTCTCTCACTCTCTCTTTCTCTCTCTCTCAAAAATAAATGTTAAAAAAAATCGAAACACCAATTCTGTACATTGTGCAAATAGTTTGCATTTTAAAAAGTTGGACTTTGTTATTGCAATTCTCATGTTCTGTCGATTCTTTTAATATGCAGATTTTCCCAGATCACCCTGCTAATCTTAGCATCCATATTTTACTACCAGAGAAGGAAATAGTTGACAAAAGGTTTAGGAAAAAGGATGCGGAATTCTTTATGAGAGACTATTACCTACAGTTAAGCAGTATTTCCCTCATGAAGAGCAGGAAACCTGGCCGGTCTGGGGTGGCGAGGACTCACCTGCTTGTGGTAGTAACCAGGCACTCCTAGCTTGCAGGCCTCCAGGTTGAGAGGTTTTTTAAGACTGTCCATCACACAGCACTGACGAGGCCAGGGATAGTCGGCATCATTATTTTCGGTCCGGAAGGCAGACGTATATTTCTGCCAGTCTGATGGACCATTTACACCACAGCAATTGTCCTGTCAGTGGAAGAGAGATACAAAATTCTCTTTCATGGTCCTTGCTAGAGCCATCAATGTAGCAACTGAGATTTTATGGACAAAGAAGATACGGAAAGTATACCATATCTTGCGTTTACTAAAATTCCCCAAACAGGGGCGTCTGGGTGGCTCAGTCGGTTGAGCATCTGACTTCAGCTCAGGTCATGATCTCATGGTCTGTGAGTTCGAACCCCGCGTCGGGCTCTGTGCCAATAGCTCAGAGCCTGGAGCCTGTTTCGGATTCTATGTCTCTCCCTGTCTCTCTGACCCTCCCCCGTTCATGCTCTGTCTCTCTCTGTCTCAAAAAAATAAATAAATGTTAAAAAAATTAAGAAAAAAACAAAATAAAAATAAAATAAAATTCCCCAAACAAGAGCTGAGGGTATTAATAACTTACGTTTTAGAGGTTGGAAAATACTTCAACATTTGTTACTTTACTAGCTATTGATGAGCTCCATGGCCTTTGATGAGTTCAACTCCCTATGCCTCATTTTCCTTAACTGTAAAACATGGCCTAGTTTCCTTAACACAGCCCATGGTCCTCAGAGTTTCAGTGAGGATTAGTTAATGCACCTAATCTGTTTTGTACAACGCCTGGTCCATAGTAAACCCTTGCTAAATGTTAATTATTATTAATATGAATATCTTGATACAGCAGTGTGAGAGAGCTATAATTAGTCTCACGACATATGAGCAAATCAAAAATCAGAAAATTAAAACTTCTAGTGGTGAAGAAATTAGGAATAATTCCTATTTTACATTTCTATATTTTTAACATTTTCTAAAGTAATTATGTATGACTTTAATAATGGGAAAAAAAAATAACCAAAACCTGGTGGCACACAGCTATGTCTCTACATAGGAAACGAAGATCAGTGAACACTTAGCTAATGTCCTCACAATCTGGATAGAGTTGAGGTTAAGGGAGGAAACATACTTCACATCATTTTCCTTCCTTTTTCTAAATTCTGTTCAAATGTTTCAAGGGAGGAACTTAAAACTACAGGCCCCTCTCAACGTTTAGAATAAATACTTCGCAACAAACTTGATGATAAATCAGCTGTCTTTAAAGCATGTCCTATTTTGCTACTGGATTATGGAAAATCTCTCACCAAGGGAAATAAGTATCCTGCATTTTGACCTGAGACTTTTGGGGAAGAATGGTTAAGTTTGAGCCAGGATTATTTTAGACTGGGCTTTTAAAAGTTGGTAAGAAGGTTTTTCAAAATATGTGGGCATTCCCATTTCCATTCAAAGGGCTTAGTTCTTGTTAAAAGAGTGGAAAAAGTATGTGACCTATGGTCAGAAGAGTGATAGAAAGTAAAAAAAGTGGCCAATGAGTTGGAGTTTCTAATGGGGTAAAAAGAATTATTGGAATAGGAATATTCAGATAAATGAAGGAAATGATAGAAGATAGAGGGTAAAGAGACATTAAAGAAGGCACAGAGGCTATATGGGAGTTTGCTGATGACGTACTGTGAGCAGGTAGAGGGGAGGGGAGAGAGGGGGCAGTGTGAGAGTTGGGTCAGATTCGGGTTTATGTAGGGATAAAAGTTTACAAAGGCAGTAGGGGTGATTATGGATATTCTGAAAGACTTGGATTTTTGATGATATTTAAGATAAACTTGCATATAAGGTATGATGGCCAGTTAGAGAAAAGTGGGCATTCAAATCAATTCATACCCCATGGTCCTTAGGAGGACTAGCCCATAGGTACTAAATAAGCAAAATAGGGAATGATTGCCACTTGAGTTCAGTGTGGTGTGGAGAAGGAAACTTTTTCTTTTAATGTAGGTGATGCCTGAGTTCTAAGAGGCAGCATGTGCCTCTAGATTTCTTAACAATGTCATTATCCCTAAATGGAAGTTAATCAACATCATGGATTGAGAATAAAATAGAGATCTTGGGGTCCCACTGAGTGATGTGCACACAAGAGGCATAGATGAGAGGAATAAATGAATTTGCCTATGTCCAGTCTCTTTTTGAAGGAAACGGCCTAGAGACTGTGGTCCCCACACTTTGACTTCACTTCCAACCACGTCTTCACACCTGGATACTGGAGTCTCCCCAAGACTGCAGGCATTACCTGGAGCATGAGTCTGTCCCAGGTCTTGGTGACTTCATTGTTTTTCCATTGGTCGTCATTGTTTGGAGGGCTATTATTTTGGTACCTCTCCAGCATCTGCTTCAGGAAGAGGTTGGGCGTGAACTATGGTAGGAGGAGGCAACACAAGAAGAAGAGTTAGCACACTCATCCCCAAGGAAGCAAAATGATTTGCTCTGCCTGTTGCTGGGGGCACTGAACGTTATCTTCTGGAGTAAAACTGCTGGAGTAAAACTGTGCTCAGAGGCACCAAGAAGGGTGGTGTATGTGGGAGGTTGCTTTGCATGTCTGAAGTTCTTATGAGGGGGAATTTAAAGTCTACCATCCTCAAAGAAATCCCAGTGAGACTAGGGCAGGGGGCAGGCATCGTAGGGTGGCTTGAACTGGGAAATAGAGAAAAGGAGAGATGAGGGATGCTGAATTGAGAGGAAGTCTTAGATGCTGTGGATTATTGCCCATCCTGTTGGAGGGCTAGAGGTTACTGCAGTGTGGGGAAGAGCACAACAGTACAAGCTTGGGTCCTGGAGTCGCTCTGCCTGGACTCAGGATTCTTCTCCTTCCCTTACCAGTTGTGTAACCTTGGACGAGTTACTTCACCTTTTTAAGTCTCATTTTTTTTTTAAATCTATAAAATGACCACAGTAATAATACCTACTTCATAGAGTTCTTATGAGGATTAAGTAGTTATATATTTAAATTTTTTTAATGTTTATTTTTGAGACAGAGAGAGACAGAGTGAGAGCCGGGGAGGGGCAGAGAGAGAGAGGAAGACACACAATCCAAAGCAGGCTCCAGGCTCCGAGCTGTCAGCACAGACCCCGACGCGGGGCTCGAACTCACGGACCGTGAGATCATGACCTGAGCCGAAGTCGGCCGCTTAACCAACTGAGCCACCCAGGCGCCCCTTTTTTATTTTTTTTTTAACGTTTATTTATTTTTGAGACAGAGAGAGACAGAGAGAGGGAGACACAGAATCTGAAACAGGCTCCAGGCTCCAGGCTCTGAGCTGTCAGCACAGAGCCCGACGCAGGGCCCGAACTCATGGACCGCGAGATCATGACTTGAGCTGAAGTCGGAGGCTTAACCAACTGAGCCACCCAGGTGCCCCATGTAGTTATGTATTTAATATTAATGCACATATTGGAGTGCCTGGTACAGTGTAAGGGCTTAATACGTGTCAGCTCTTATATTGTTATGATGATAACAATGATTCATGTGATCATTTTTGCTCTGTGCTTTTTGTGATTGTACTCACAAAGTCTCGTTGTGTTGCTGCTGTGATACAAGATGCCACTTCAAAGCCATATACGATAAACATCAGAATGAAATACTGGAAGGGAAACAAATTAAAAAAAAGCATTACATGTATCTCCAAAGAGAGAATTAAAAAAAATTGTTATATTCTTTCAGCATATTCATCAAAGTGTAACCATCTAATCAATAATGAAATTATTCAACAAACCTTCATTGATCAGCTGCTTGGAGCAAGTCTGGGTGCTAGGTGCTAGGTGCTAATCAGCTCAATTCTCTCCTTATCCCCAGACAACAAATGGCTATTGAATACAGAGCTTTCTCACTCCGGTATATTCTATATTTCTACTTTAACTGAGAAAAACAAATACAAGAGAATGAACTGGGGTGTGCGTGCCTGTGTGTGTTCAATGGCTGGCAAAAGAGTTTTGGTGGATTGGACACTATATACAGCTTCAAAAATCCCCTCATTAAGATAAATTTTCTTTACTGTTTACTGGAAATTTAGAATTACAAAGGTCAGAAAAAGATGACCGGATTGTGTTTAATATCCATTGTCCCTGTTGACAAGGGTCCTGAGAGGAGCAGGCAGCCTCCAGGTACACAGCTCTTCACCGGCATTCTTCTCTCAACCCCCACCCTTCCAGTTACGGGCCAGGTGAGTGGAACAGACCTTGCTGTGTGGTGTTGCTCTCATGTGTGTGTGTCCACACTCACATGCATGCATGCACGTGTTCACATGATGCCTCCCCACCATGCAGCCCCTGTTTGTGACTGGAAAATATCTGAACAGCAAGTTGCCTCTGAATCAGGGATGGGAACTATTTGTGAGGGTCTGTCTTTGCTTTCCTCAGCCTTGCACATTCACTGTTGGTCCCCTGCTGCAGTGTCTGTGGGGGAGGGCAGGGAAAACGGTCCTCTCTCCCTGGGCAGGGGCAGCTGGGCAGCTCTCTGAGCAGGACCCTCTGCTGCCCTAATTACTCAGCTTGGATAAAGGCTCTGGCTGGAGCAGGAGCACCTTCAGAGGCCTCAAAACATTCGCTGCCTTGTTCTTTGTCAGAGCTTTGTGTTATGGGTGCCTGGCTGGCTCAGTCAATAGAGCATGTGACTCTTGATCTCGGGGTTGTGAGTTTGAGTCCCACGTTGGGTGTAGAAATTACTTAAAAGTAAAATCTCTGAAAAAAAAAAAAGAGCTTGATGACTCTTCTTGGAAAGGCTCAGAAACCCCTTAGAGACACTCCAGACAGGAGGCCCAGGGTTCAGGTGTTTTCTCCGTCAGCCCCTTGGAAGGGGCACTGCTCCTTTTCTCTGCAGGGCACGGTGAACAATGTTTCCTTCTGGCTGTGTCAGGAATACATGGAGGGCCCAAAGTGAGACCAGGATGCAGGTGAAGCTGGTCTCTGAGGACACCTGCCCCTCCTCTCCCTTTCCCTGCATTGTTGTCCCCACCCAAAAAAGTGGGTGCTTTTGCCCTGGAACTTAACTCACACTAAAGGAATCAGAGAATGTAAAAGTTCTGCATTCCCTGGGTGCCAGGACAATGTTTAGATCACAGGAAAAGTAAACCGACAAGCACTTTAAGTTGCTGGGCTTGTTCCATAAAGATGTAACTCAGGTCCTTCAGCATTTGGGTAGGAGAGTTATTTCAGGGTGGGGAGTGGGGGTGGGACCCCATCACAGTGTGAGAAACCATTGACCTGAGCATGGGGGCAGAGAATAGAGGTCTAGACCCAATACCAAGGGTTCTTAACTCAGCTGGTTGCAAATTTGCTTCCATCTACAAAGGGAGGGCATGATTGTCTGTGGCTTGGGGCAAAAGCTTCTCTGTGGGTGCGCAGCGTTAGAGCCTCCACAGGCAGATGGAGCTGAAGCCGAATTCTCTAGTGCTGTGCATCAAGGTTTCCTAGGGGCCCTGAAAAGCAGAGTGAATGTATAATGTAGGAAATGCAGGTCATTATACAAAATCATCAGCCTTGGGCTCAAAAATTTCTGAAGAAGCTAATGCTTTCTCTTAAAAATTCATGCATATTTTGTATTTTATATCCTAAAATATCACTGATTAATATTAAAATAATACTTTAAACTACTTGTTGTCAAGAGAAAAACTCTAATCATCAAATTCTCACTCTGTCTCTGCTTTGGCCTATGTAGCTCCTGGCTGAACCCACTGGCTGCAGCTGGTTGGAGAAGCACAGATCTGGAAAATACTCAACAGGGTCACCATCAGGTTTCTCTCCTTTGGGTTCTCTGTACTGGAATCTTCTGGACTTGAAATAGTGGAGGGCATCTTTGCCCCCAAAATGGTCAAGCTTCACTGCAGGGAGAGTGTTTCCTCCTTCTCTCCCCTTACCTGTCTCTCTCTGCTCCCACTTAGCCCACTAAAAGCCAAATCACTATGCTCAGGGAAGAAGAAAAGAATCCATCGAAATTGGCCCAGGAGGCAACCGTGGAGTTTTAAGCTCTCACCGCCAGAAGAATTTTCCTGTTGGACTTCATGATGCCTACAATGCCTAGAACGGACAGGCAGAAGAGGCAGATGCCAACAAACATGCCAATCCAGGCTGCCCCATAGATGTCATCATTGTCAGTGGCTTCAAGCAGCGGGTAGAGGCTATGTTGGTCGGATACAAAGAAGATGCACTCTGCAGTCAGGGCGATGCCGCACATCTGGGGGCAGAGGGCATTCTGTCAGGCTGGTAGTGCAACAGCGTTGGAAAAGGGATGCAAAAGTGTGGGGAGGGGTTAGTAAGAGAGTCTAACTCCATCTCTGCATAGGCTCAAAGCAATGAACTGAGACTCATCACCAGAAAATCAAACTGCTCCTTCCATCCTATTACTAGGATGTATGCCTCCTCCCACCTGTCACTCTGTCTTACTGCTATTTGGGGGAAAGACCCAGGCAATTTCAGACCATCTAAAGTCTGTGGGGCATGAACCACTCAAACAACATCTTGTATGAACAGAACCTCCCACCCCTACTCCCACGGTCCTTCGTCCCAATTCCTGGATTATAATATTTAGACTAGTCTTTGTCTGGCACTGAGCATTAGAGCTGGAAGTGACCTTGGTGGTTATCTTTCCCACCCTCTGCATTTTATTGATGAGGGACCTTGTCCTTGAAAGCTGATAACTTGTCCAGAGTCATGGAGTCAGAGGCAGGGCCGGGCCAAGACCCAGAGATCGTGACTCTCAAGCGCTCTGTCAGCACACTGAGCCCACACAGCCTGACCTCTGAGCCACTCTCCCATCCTGGTACTGGCCTCTGTGTGATAAGGACAAGTAAATGCAAACATCTGTCCCCAACAGCCTTAACAGCACTGTTCCATGCAAATCAAATCAAGGCGAAATAGGAAAGAAACACTGAAGTGTGTGTGTGGTGGCAATATTTGCACACTGACCATGGTTGACATGGCTTCTTTTGGATTCTTGTGTTTTAAAGTTGGGAGGGAGGGGTTTGGGAGGGGGCACGGGCTAAATGGGTAGGGGGCATTAAGGAATCTACCCTGAAATCATTGTTGCACTACATTATTAACTAACTTGGATATAAATTTAAAAATTAAAAAAAACCATTTAAGTTGGGAGGGAAATATCCATTTTTTTGACATATCACATAGTTACATACGATTATTTATATAATTAAATTCTAGCTAGCCTATTTTGCTAACACATTTCCTGAAATTAGGAAGAAAAAGATAGGAAGCCAGTAAGTATATCATGGTTTTCCTTTAAACTCCCACTTTCGATTAATCCAAAAATTGTGATTACAGAAAGAACAGAATTTCCTGAAAAATACTCATTACTTACACCAACAATCACATTTCCAAAAATCAGCAGGCCCTGGAAGCAACGAGCAGTGGAGTCATCTTTGGCCATCTTCAGGATTTCCCCCAAGCTGAGGGCACGAGAACATTCCAGCTGAGTAGGACCAGGTGGCAAATGTTGCTGCAGGTTTCATAACATGACTCCATCACACTATCACCTGCATCACCTTCTCGTGTTCCAAAGCATCCAAACTGAAGTCAGGCAATCATTTAGCAAGGGAGGGAATATGATGACTAAGCTCAGGAATCATTGCATTTTTTTTTTTTACTGTAATTTTATAAAGAAGAAAAAAAAAGTAAAGCTTGCCAGAGTCTGATCAGTAACTTTCAGTTGTTCTTTAAGGTGGAGAATATACAGACTGTGCACTTCTGAGTGATGCACTGAGGTCCTGCATGTTAACAAGGGCAGACATGGGGTGCTGAGGACTGGGCAGGGCTGAAGCACCCCCAGGTGCCCCAGCGTGGCTCTTCCTATCCTTGGTCATGGCAAACTGAAACCCCAAAGGAAAACTCATGGCCAAAGTTGGCAGCTGGTGCCCATATGGGCTACAGGCAGCTGTTAAAAATAATTACTATCAGAATATTTTGTTACTTTCAAAAATAGTTGGCAATTTAAAAAGTTCCCTGGGGGCACCTAGGGGGCTCAGTTGGTTAAGCGGCTGACTCGATCTAGGCTCAGGTCATGATCTCACTGTTTGTGATTTTGAACCCTGCATTGGGCTCTGCACTGATAGTGGGAGGAACCTGCTTGGGATTCTCTCTCTCCCTCTCCTCCTCCCCTGCTCATGTGCGCTCTCTCTCTCTCTCTCTCTCTCAAAATAAAGAAACAAACATTTTTAAAAAATCTTTAAAAAATAATGAAAAGTTCCCTGTTGCACGAGGGGGGGCAGTGGGAGAAGAGGGGCTGACATATAGTTCCTTCCATGTGTCGCTCTACTAGGTACTTCACATGCACACATCTAATTCTCATAGCCCAATTAGGTAGAAAAGAAAAAAGGTGAGGAGGCTCATTTTGCAGATGAGGAAACTAAAGCTTTAATTTAGGTAATTAAGTTCCCTGGGGTCATGCAATGGAAGAGGTAGGCTGGAGACCTTGGTCTGTGTGACTCTGGAGCCCAAGTGCATCCCCTCAACCCACACTGGCTCCTAGAAATTATTTACAAGATTTAGTGCTTTGAATGGCACTAAAAAGAAGTGGGCCTCTCCCTCCCTCAGGATTCTCTGGAAGGAATATGAGGGTAAGTGTTTGGGTCAATTACTTTAGCTTTTGTACTTAGAATACCTCCAGAAAAGCCGTCCAGATCTCTTATTGTGTTGTTAATTAAATTAATCACTTCCTGTATTCATGCTTTAAACCAAAATGTGTTAAATGATGTGACTGGAGTTTTGAGGTATAAAAGATATATTAGGAAGATTGCTGTTTTCCAGGATTTTGTGCTCTCGTCGGGAAGATAAGACAGGTTCCTAAATAATTTTATTACATCTAGGAAGACCCTAAGTGCTATGGGAGTTCCGAGTAGGGAAGACATAAGCCTTGCAGAATATGTGTGGTTTTGGTAAGTAGACTAGAGATATAGGGTGTGGTGTAGGAGGAAGTGGGGGTGTGTGGCTGACATTCCAGGGAAAGGAAATATCAGGGACCAGAGACCTAGAAGAGCAAGGTGGCGGTGAGGTGGCAAGTGAGTCAGTTTGGCTGAAGTCCCAGTTGGTACAGGGGATCAGTGGGAGGCAAGTCTTCTCAGACTTTGCTAAGATTTGACTTCCTTTGTTACTACTCTCTAATGTAAGTGTTAACAGCCTTCCAAAGAATCTCAGCTTCTCCATTTTTCCCTTCCTTGTTCACCTGGGTAGCTGTGGGAATTGAAAGGAATTAAAATTCATGAGTGTTTCTGGCCCAGAGCTGGGTGCATAGTGGGTACTCTATCAATGTTTGCTGAGTGAATAGAACCGGGCCATTGTTACAAGATCTTTATGTGTAGTTTCTGCTTAGAAATGGCATTCATGCTTTCCCGCAATTGTTCCAGTAATTGTTAAACATTAGACTGAGTGGAACCCGAGTGCCCTGAAGGAGTTAATACACAGTCTGCCAAGGGAGATCTTTACTCATGTAACCAGACCAGTCACATTGTAAAGTTCATTACTGGTATGCACAGACATTGCTCCTGACAAGTTAAGTTACCATCTAGAGACATGAATAAATAGACAGTGGAAGGCAGAAGTTCAAACAACACAAGTATAGAGAGTAAAGGGCAAAAGTCTGGAGGCCAAGTGCAGCACCATTTCAACCAGTACAGATTATGCACCCATTTGCTGGGTAGCAGCAGCCTGTTTGTGTTGACTAGCTGGTTAGCAGCAATTCGTTCTTTCAAGGAATGTAAAGTGTGATGACAGCAACATGGGTTCAAAGCAAAAATGACTGTATGCAGTCAAATAAAGGGGGAAATAGGACTATGGATAAAAGGAAGAGAGTATGAGGCTACCGAAGAGGGACTTTATTGGTCCTTTATTGCAGAAAGGAACTGAAGATACTCTGAACAAGGGATTTGGCCCGGTGACTCATGAAGCCCCATAACGAACTTTTCCAAAGAGGAACCTGCCACACCGAGTTTTATAAAGGAGGAAGGGACAAATGAATAAAGGAGAATTGTCCATCAGAGTCAGGGTGGAAACGTGCAGACAAGAGTGGGAGAAGACAAAGAGTGGGCAGATGAGGGGTTAGTATGAGCAAAAAGAAGAATTAACAGAAGAAACCTAGACAGGCATATGGAAGGAAATGCCAGAGAGGCAGCCTGACTGCATTTATGGAAGGCAGAGATATAGTGATGGTAAAAACATTCTGAAGTTGCTGACCACTAGATTTTTCTCCTTTTCCCCTGTGAATTCTCTTCTTCAGGCCTCTGGGATCAGTGACCCAAAATAACTTAGAAAGTCACTCTCGTCTTCCAAAATAACAAAATGATGATGAAAGCTGCCATTTAATGAGCACTTACAATGTTCTTAGCACATGTTAGGTATTTTATGTGCATTTCCTCTCAACAGATCCAAGAGATGGGTACTTTTTTTAAGTTTGTTTACTTATTTTTGAGAGAGATAGAGCAGGAGTGTGGGAGGAGCAGAGAGAGAGAGGGAGAGAGAGAATCCCAAGCAGGTTCCATGCTTGGCTCAGAGCCTGATGCAGAGCTTGATCTCACGATTGTGAGATTATGACCTGAGCCAATACCAAGATTCTGATGCTTAACTGACTGAGACACCCAGGTACACCACGAGATGGGTATTTTTTTTTTTTTTTTTTTTTTTTTTTTTTTTTACTAAAGTCTGAACTAGTTTCTTATGGCTGCTGTAACCATTTACTGCAAACTTCCTGGCTTAAAACAACACAAATGTAACATCTGATGTGGAGGTCAGAAGTATGAAAATGAGGGGCACTTGGGTGGCTCAGTGGGTTGAGCCATCAACTCTTGGTTTCGGCTCAGGTCATGATCTCCCAGTTTATGGGTTTAAGGCTCTCCCACCCACCCCCCAGTGGAGCTCTGTGCTGAGCATGGAGCCTACTTGGGATATTCTCCCTCTCTCTCTCAAAAATAAAATAAATAAACTTTAAAAAAAAGTGTGAAATAAGTCTCACTGGGTTACAATCAAGGTGTCAGTAGAGCTGCCTTCCTGGAGGATCCAGGGGAGAATCTGTTTTCTTGTCATTTTGCAGATGAAGAAAGGGAGGCTTGAGAGATTACTTACTTTGCCCAACACCACATTGCTAGAAAATGCAAAAGCTCAGATTCAAACCCAGGTCTGCTTGGTTTCGAATCATCTACATAACACTGTGCAGTTTATAAAGTCCTGTCACATAGATAATACTTTCAGAATAAAAAGCAACGCCTGGCTCGCTTCCTTGGCAACCCTCAAGCAGAGAGAACAGGTCCATCTTGCTGCTCAGATGAGCCTGTCTTTGCAAAGGTCAGAATCAGTCTTCACTCACTTTTCTAGGTTCTTGTCTCCTTAGCTCCTCGACGTTGCACTAATATTTGTACATTTTCCCCAAACCCAGCGCTGCACCCACATGTTTTTCCAGAAGTTTTGTTGAGATGTATCCTAAAACTGCAGTTCTCTCACCCACCCCTTGGGACCAAAATTCTTGGAAGGAAAAGGTGCAAATGTGCAGGTTAATATGACAGTCAACATTTCATAGCCTCTCCTTGGTCATTTGTATTTTAGACTAGGTTGGTGTCTCGAAGATCTAAAACATTGCTGTATCCATCAGATAGCCGCAAATGTCAAGAGAGATGGCAATTAGGGAACCAAGTGGGCGCTTCTGGTGGCTCACGGTGTAGCCTAGTGGCTGTGGTCTAGCTGTGAGCACACTGGACTTGGTGTCAGAATGCTGAAGTTCCAGCCCCCAGTCTTGCCCAGCCTTACTGTGTATCCCTGGGCAATGCCACTCAGTGTCTACTTCCTCATTTATAAGATGGGTAAAACACAATGTGTTTGATGGGGTTGTTGTGATCACTGACATAAAAGATGCAGAAGTGGTTGGCAAATACTAAGTCTGTTTACAAACATAAGAAATTATGATTAATAACCAGGGGCATATTTAGGAAGGGCAGGATATTGGGCTATGGCCTTGCTCTGTGGACCAGTGGCACTGTAACACCTGGAGCCTAGCCCGGAGGTTTCAAGGTGACTAGTCCCACAACCAAGGTCTTCCAGGTTGAGGTGAAGCAGCTCCTTCTTCCTTCCCTCTGTCCCCTGCCTAGGGCCCAGTCTGCCGTAAGGACCTATAGTCCTTAACCATGTGTGCTTTTTATTTTTCATGGAAGGATTCATGGGGGGAAATAATCTCTTTGGGACAAGAAACAAGTTTCCCAGTTGTGCTTGGGGTGTGGCCAGAGTCAGGTACCAAGCAGCACGTC
Source organism: Neofelis nebulosa (assembly GCF_028018385.1). Lineage (NCBI taxonomy): Eukaryota > Metazoa > Chordata > Mammalia > Carnivora > Felidae > Neofelis > Neofelis nebulosa. The sequence goes on from NC_080786.1 coordinate 94,173,747, forward strand.
CACGTGGGAGGGACCCTCTCTGCATTCCATCAGCATTCCTGAACAGTTAACACCAGACACTGGGTTACATTGCCCTGGCTTTGGCTAGCTCCAGGGCCTCTGCTCCAGACCGAGGCGGCACAGAGCTGACACTCAAGATTCTCCTCTGCCCAGGCTGCGTTTTTCCTGATATAGAATTTACTTAGGGAGGACTCTGTTCTGCTCCCCTTGTGTATTCTTTCCTCCTGTTATCAATGTACAAATGGTTTCCTGCACTTTATTGTAAGAGTCTCCAAAGCAGGAGAAGGCACTGGGACCCTGTTTCATTTGTCTTTCTAGGTCCAAGGTGGTGCAGTACTTGACACATAGTAGGCACTCAATAAATTATTTTGATAGACAAAAGGCAGACAAAGTAAAATTTAGAAATGTATATATTTGAATGAATGAATGAATGAATAGACAGATAAATAAATATATGAGTGAATTGTTTGCATAGACCTCTATTGCACAGTAGGTTAGAGAGTACAATGAAGTGGGGAGAACATGGGCTTTGACTCTGCTACTTAGCATTGTGAGCTTGGGCAGTTTCTTTTTTATTGTTTCCTTTTCTTTTCTCATCTTTCCTTTTCTTTTCTTAACTTTATTTATTTTGAGAGAGAGCATGAGAGAGAGCACAAGCAGGGGAGGAACAGAGAAAGAGGGAGAGGGAGAGAATCCCAAGCACCATTAGTGCAGAGCCAAACACAGGGCTGAAACTCACGAGCTGTGAGATCATGACCCGAACGGAAATTAAGAGTCAAATGGTTAACCCTTTGAGCCACCCAGGCACCCCAGCTTGGGCAGCTTCTTAATCTTGTTGAGCTTCATCTCTAAATGGGTATCATAATAACTCACTCAAAGGGTTTGTGTGAAAATTCAGTGAGAATATATGTGAAATCTAACACAATATTAGTTACTCAACCAGTACTAATCTTCTCCTCACTTTTGCCTCAGTTTTTTGAATCAGGTAGACCACGCTAACAGACTTGAATGGTGAAAGTACCTAAAACTAGCGATTCCATTGTGTTTTAAAACACAGAGCCACATTCCCTTTCCAAGAAAATAAGATCTTAATATGGAATGCTAATGTATACAACCAGATCAAAATCTGGCTGAAACAAGAGTGGAGAGCTTCTCCTCATCAGCTCGGAATTTCCAAGCCACATGGCAAGCCCCAGTGTGGCTGCAAACCACTCTTCTAGAACTATCAGTAAAGAAAGATGTAGGAAAAGTACTGAGCTGGAAGGCAGCTACCCAGGAAACTAGGAGACACTCAACAGTGAAGTTGGGAAACCCGGTCGAAATCACTCCATGACATTACACAGTCTCTGTGTCAAAGAGACTGCGCTGAGTGGAAAATTTCTAGGAAAGGTTCTTGGAAAACAGGGGACTTCCATAATAGACAGCTGGAGGAGTGTCCCGGAAGGGGTTCCTAGCACACTTGGAGGAAAGGCAACATGATTTCTATGAAAGGAAACAATCAGGCCTGGCTAATCTTTCAGAGTTCTTTAAAGGCTCTGAATGCCTGTGCACAGGGACAGACTTAGGAACTTATTTAAGTTAAAAAAAAAAAAAAAAGAAAGAAAAACCTTGACAAATTTTCACACCAATGGCTACTAAAAAAAAAAAAAAAGAATTTTTTGCCCTTTCCAGAAAGGACAGACATGGAGAAAGAACAAAAAGGTGAGACAGATAGGCACCTCTCTACATAAAGAACATAAACTGTGGTGTTCTCTAGGGCCTGGTGGTAGATGTGTCTCAAGTTAATGACTTCTTGAGTTTTGTTTCTGCCTGCCTGATGAAGAAGCATTGTGATAAATGCCCTGTAATGGTTAGTTTTATGTGTCAACCTGATTAGGGTATGGTGCCCAGTTGTAGGGTCAAATACCAGTCTATATACTGCTGTGAAGATATTTTTACAGACATGATTAATATGTAAATCAATAGACTTTGAGTAAAACAGATTATTCTCCACAACATGGGTGGGCCTCTTCCCATCAGTTGAGGTCCTTAAGGGCAAAGACAGGTTTCCTGAGGAAGAAGGAATTCTGCCTCAAAATTGTCTGCAGATTTCAGACTCAAGACTGCAACATCAACTTCTTTCCTGAATTTTCGGCTGCTCTACAGATTTCAGGCTTGCTAGCCCCTACAACCCCATAAGCCATTTCCTTAAAACAAATATCTCTTTATGTGGCTGAAGACGTAGAGGCTTTGTAGTCAGGTCTCTCATTGTGCAAATGAGGAAACCAAGGCTCCCGGAGGGGAAGTGACTTGTTCAAGATCATGCATGTGTTGTTTGCAGAGTCAAGATTCAAGTCCAGATCTTCTGACTCTTAACAGCCTTTTATTGAGCTTGTCACTAATCATTCTTCTTTCTAAGGTAGGTAGACACCACCTCCCTTTATGTTTCTTTTTTTTTCTTTTCTTTTCTTTTCTTTTCTTTTCTTTTCTTTTCTTTTCTTTTCTTTCTTTCTTTCTTTATCTATTTTTTGAGAGAGAGAGAGAGAGAGAGAGCACAAGCAGGGGAGGGGCAGAGAGAGAGGGAGACACAGAATCTGAAGCAGGCTCCAGGCTCTGAGCTGTCAGCACAGAGCCCAATGCAGGGTTGGAACCCACGAACCGTGAGATCATGACCTGAGCTGAAGTCTGGCTCTTAACCGATTGAGCCACCCAGGTGCCCCTCCCTTTATGTTTCTTTAAAGTTGAGAGAAACCTCCAATTCCCTGCCCCTGAACCCGCTCTTTTCCCTTAAAGGTTAAGCCATAAAGGGAGGCACATAAACAAAGCTAGCAGGGAGAGAGCCTTCTACCATTGCCCTCCATTCAAACTCTTCTCACTAATTACCCTAATTTCCGAAATCCCACAAGAGAGTCACTCCTTTGCTCCTGATTAGAATGCACATCCATGTAAAAGAGACACAGTGAGGCTCATGAGGCTTCAATGTCAATGCCTCATTGTGAATGATTTTATCAGATCTCTTCTGTACATTTTCAAACAGAGGGGGAAGACACATGAGAGAGAGAGAGACCCAAGGAGAGTAAAGCCTCAGTGGGCTAACGTAACTCATGATCTGGGGGCTTGGATCCGTCTTCTGTGGATAGAGACCAGGTCCTGAAAATATGATGTGTCTTCCCCTCCTACCTATCATTTCAGCCCCCAGTATGTACGTATCAGCTATGTCAATTATGGGGTCTATAGAAACTTTCTTGTGTTATTCCAAAGCAGATCTTCCCTCATAGATAGGTATTAGGTTTGTTTTTAAACCTAGCAGGGATAAAAAATAAGCAAATGGGGTGAGCTGAGTTTTAAAAAGTGGGATTAGTAGAGGGCAGAGAGCCAAGTAGTGACTATTTAATTTTTTAAATTATTTTTTTTAATGTTTATTTCTGAGAGAGAGAGGGAGAGAGAGACAGAGCACGTGCAGGGGAGGGCAGAGATAGAGGCAGACACAGAATCCGAAGTAGGCTCCAGGCTCTGAGCTGTCCTCACAGAGCCCAACGTGGGGCTCAAACTCATGAACCGTGAGATCATGACCTGAGCCGAAGTTGGACATTTAACCGACTGAGCCACCCACGCGCCCCTATTTAAACATTTTTTAAAAATATTTATTTAGTTTTGAGACAGAGAGAGAGAGACAGCACGAGTCGGGGAGGGGCAGAGAGGGAGACACAGAATCTGAAGCAGGTTCCAGGCTCTGAGCTGTCAGCACAGAGCCCAACATGGGACTCAAACTCACAGACTGCAAGATCATGACCTGAGCCCAAGTCATATGCTTAAGCAACTGAGCGACCCAGGTCTCCTGTGACTGTCCACTTTAGAAATAATATCACCCCTGACTGAAAGTATGCAGCTCACCTCAAAGTGTTTTCCACGTTCAAGAATAGCCTCTGTGAGCCCCACCCTGTGGAAAACTGCCCAGTGGCCTGGCACCATGATGATTTACGCAAATTGCTCAACATCCCAGGAGCTCCTTTGCTCTGGAGAAGTGCAAACATTTTAAAAGGCTGGAGTTTTCTTTTTTTTTTTCTTGTTGCCCTCATTCAGTTTGTTTTCTTATAAAAATTACTCATATCCATAGTGTTGATGTTTCCAGACACATTGAATAGGTCTAAAAACTATTGCTCACTAAATAAACCATTTTCAAAGTAAAAGAAATAAGACTCTCCCACCAAGCATGAGATCATTTCTTCAAGTTCATTACCTCTTTTCCTCACCCAAGTTTGTTGGACCAGAAAACATGCAAACCACACCTCAAACTCTAGCTCATGCTAGGGAAATTTGGATTAACAAAAGAAAAAAAAAAAACAGAGAAATAGGAGAGGAAGAAATAAGAAACACACTGTGCTGTTACCTTAGCCCTGACCTTGAAACCCAGAACAAGAGTAGACAGTTTTATGATTTACAGGGGAGAATAAAGGTGGGTGTGGTGATTTTAGATCAGGACAATTGCTAGTCTGCTTAAATTTAGGGTAGGATGAGTCGCTGGCAATGATGAAAAGCGGTGCTTGTGCCTATGGCTCTGACACCCATGGCTCACAGCATCGATTGGTTTTTCTTGCTTTAAAGCTCTAAACCTGCTCTACTATGGCAACTAGTAGTTGGATGTAGCTATTTTCATTCAAATTCATTCAATTAAATAAAAATGAAAAGTTCAATTATTTGGTTGCACTAGCCACATTTTAAGTGTTCAATAGCCACGTGTAGTTAGTGGCTATTGTATAGAACATTTCCATCATCACAGAGGATTCTATTGGACAGCACTGCTCTAGACTCCTGATGCTTGCCGTGGTGACTTCAGAGCCCTTGACCCACCTGAACTCAGGAATAGGATAGAAACAATGGCTCAGGCATTCTCAGCCATGTGAGGACCTCAGGTGTGGGTAATGCCAGCCGGATGCCCAGCCCCAAGGCAGGAATGCTATGGAGACTCCTTGGGGGAGGTGAGGTTAGGGCAACTCTTCATGAATTTGGTCTTTGCCCCAGTTAGGGAACATCAGGGGTGTGTGCAGCCTGCATGGGCTGATCAGTGTTTGTTCTGGGTGAGATGTAGGCAGGAGAGGTCAAAAAGAAGTTCTGGGATTTCATTTGTTTTTCTTGACTAAATGGTGTATAAATTCCCCTAGAGATTTACAAGTCTATGATTCTTTCCAGGTAGTTTAAAAACAAAAAAATGGGTGAGTTGGTTTTTAAGCCTATTGTAGCAGAAAGCAAAATAAGAAAATTTTCTTCTCATCAAGAAGGGCTAATCAAAAGGAAAGCCATTTCCTTACAAGGTTTGAAAACTATATAAATATATATAAAACGTATATATATATATATATATATATATATATATAATCTAAGTTCTTTCTTCTTGTGCTTAAGCAACTCTATTCAGGTAAGAAACAATCAACATTATCTTTAATTTTAAAAAGACATTAAAGGGCGCCTGGGTGGCTCAGTCGGTTGAGCAACCGACTTTGGCTCAGGTCATGATGATCTCACGGTTTGTGAGTTCGAGCCCCGTGTCGGGCTCTGTGCTGACAGCTCAGAGCCTGGAGCCTGATTCGGATTCTGTGTCTCCCTCTCTCTCTGCCCCTCCCCCACTCATGCTCTGTCTCTGTCTCAGAAATAAATAAACATTTTTTAAAAAATAAAAAAAATAAAAAGACATTAAAATTAATGATATTCAAAATGTATTAAAAGTCTTTGAAGCAAACTGAGGGTTGATGGGGGGTGGGAGGGAGGGCAGGGTGGGTGATGGGTATTGAGGAGGGCACCTTTTGGGATGAGCACTGGGTGTTGTATGGAAACTAATTTGACAGTAAATTTCATATATTAAAAAATTAAAAAAAAAAGTCTTTGAAGCTACTTGTAAGTGGGGTTTTAAACCCCACTTATATTATATAAACTATAATTTTATATATTAATATATAAAATAATATTAACATTATTTGAAACTTAATTCATTTTATGTGTAGAAATGTTGTTAGAATGAAAAATATAGTTAGGACCTGTGGATCCTGTAGATCAACTAATTGGTGAAGAGTAAAAATAAATTATGTAAAAGCAACATTGTGTAGATAGAGCTAATTTGTTGACTTATTTCAACAGACACATTTATTAAACAGAACTGTCTGCAGGGAAGAAACATGAGTAAATAGCCCCACAAATCCCATTATGAGTAGGCAGGACCAAATGATTTCTGATGAGACAACCAGGGAACTTTCTCTCTACTACATTATTAAGAAAGAACATGATCCGTTTCCTTAAATTTTATTTTTGCTTCTCAGACTTCACAAGGAAATTGGGGTCCACAAACCGGGGTCTGTCTGAAATTCTAATCAGGAGATACAGGTTTTCCCAGGATTCTTGGATTTTTCTTGGTCTTTCTATTCGGAAAATTTGAGGTTGAGATCAGGATGGGTGAATAATACTCCCAGAAGAATTTTAATCTCCTTTCTGAGAACTGGACAATATCAAATGGTTTAAGAAAGCAATTTGTACCATTTAAAGTAAAAGAGAACAAAATCGCTACAATATTCTATAACAAAAAATGACAGATCTATTCATGAGGACATTATCTTCTCCTCTGCTCTCTTTCGGACCCCAGCTCACCTCCCAGGAAAGCAACCCAACCGTTGAGGGTGCAGTTGGCTTCCCTGCACAGTGAAATCAGTCTACTCACCAAAGTGCCCACTGCTCCTCCTTCCTCCTCCTTGTCTTTCTTGTGCTGAGCCGGCCCACTCTGCAGGCTGCTCCAGCCTGAGGTGCTTTTCTACCCAGCACCAATTCTGTGAACCTGCACTAGAGAAGGGTGGTCTGTGATTGGGAGGAAGCATCTCACATGGGCTGGGCCTGATGCTGCCTGAGCTTGCCTCGCTGAGGCCGGAAGTAACAGGAAGTTTTCAGGCAGTAGATTTCTGCTACTTTTGGAATGTGTGATTCTGACAAACGGAAGCACCTTGACAGGGCTCAGCTCAGCTCTCCTTTGGATTTCTCCTGGGTCTGGGCTTTCCTGGAACACACACTACTCAGGGCTTTTGTTTTTGTTTTGATTTGGTCTGGTTTTACTATTTGATCCTTAATTGTGCTTTTGTGCCTTTAAAGGCCCATCTATTTTTCCTGACTGCTCATGGTCATGCTGGTACATGTAGATCTGTCCAGGGTCATGGCTAGTTTCAGTTTCTATAACTTGCATATGCTACATTTATGGGGAGAGTGATACACTGTAGGTGGTCCAAAGGCTAAGAAGGGGCAAGAGATCTGGAAACAAACAAGACTAGAGAAATTCAGGCATAGAGAGAGAGGGCTCAAGGAATTATCTGATGATATCCAATTCCTCCCTCCCCTTCCCTCCCCTCCCCTCCCCTCCCCTCCCCTCCCCTTCCCTCCCCTTCCCTCCCCTTCCCTCCCCTTCCCTCCCCTTCCCTTCCCTCTCCTTCTGTTCCTCTGGAGCCACCATGTGTCATACACAGCAGCAATAATTCTTTGAATGTCTGCTAACGTATCATGGTATGTGTGTACAGTAATTTATTTAGCCTGTAGTTGGGGATGGGTGATGGCAGTAATATTAGAATTTATTGAGTGCTTTAAGCAATAGACTCAGGAGTTCTCATGGGTCCGGATCACCTCTGTAACAGGTTAGGTTCTTCAGGGAGCAGACTCTGGTACAAGTTTAGTGTGCAGTATATTTCTTAGGGAATGCCCTTGAGATTAACAACCTTGGGAGGGAGAGGGAAGAAATAGAATTGGGTAGAGAGAGAAGACAAGTTGCCATGCAGGTGAGACAGCCTCAGGCAACCCCCTCTCCCTAGACTGGAAGCTCCAGAAGAGGATGGCTTGTCACAGTTGTTCTGCATTGGGCCCCTCTGTGACCAGTCCTTAGATGTAGGTTGCCCTGGGAAAGCAGCTTTCAGTAGCTGAGGCGATCGATCCCTGAAGGGAGCGGAGAGTGGAGGTTGGGGGTGCCAGTACTCCCAGCAGCCATGCAGCACACTCCCCCTTGTTGAGGGGGCCTGCACAGGGCATCTGTGTGTCCATCACATGCCTTAATCCTCCTCAGCCCTCCAGGGCCTGTTTAGACACAGCATGATAACTCACACAATGGAATTCTATGAAATTGCGAAAAAATGATGCCGTAGAAAAAAATTGTAATGATGTGGAAATATGTTCACTTATTTATTCAACAAATATTTACTGAGAACTTTTGTTCTCAGTAAATACATGAGAAGATGTGCCAGGCACTCTTCACTCTTCTGAGTGCTAAAAGTGAAAAAACAGGATATATATATATATATATATATATATATATATATATATATATATGAATTGGTATGTATATACATGACGAATGTAAAATAAATATCATCAGGGTTATATCTGGATGATGTGATATGGATGGCTTTTATTTTCTTCTTTTTATGTCGACAGTTCCTCTGTCTGCAAAGGATCTCTATTATAATTATAGAAAGAAAAGCATGTAAATTATTAAAAACATGCTCTTTTGGAAATCTTTGTGATAAAGCAGCAAGGAAGCAAATAAGGACATATGTTTCCATTCATATCCTAGGCATTTTAGGTTCTGTTACTAAGATTATGTGGGGAGAAAATAAACATGAATCCGTTTTCAAAATATACAATGTGAACCCAAAAGCCCATAACAAGAAACAAAAGACCAGCTAGGAAAAAGATGAATTTTCCAACAATAATTACAACTCCTCCATCCTTCATACATGTCCAGAATCTGGAAATACAAAAGAGTATGCGTGCCCCTCTCTGCCTGGCCATCCCACTGTACCATCACCCTATGCTTTCCTTCTCTGTGGTTGTGCCAAGGCAAGTTAACAAACCTGGTGACTAATGCAATGTCTCACCGAGCTACAGGTTGTCGGTGCTATCCACTCCCTCAAACTTTCCAACCCTCATGGGTCTTCTCTCTTTCATCTTTGGGACAAGGGAGCACTGGAATGTTTCTCATCATAATCAGTGCAGTCCCTAAATGGACCTCTCACTTCCAATCCACTTTGTTATGGGGGAGGGAGGGAGCTGCAGTGTAAACTGGATGGGAAAGCAACTGGCCCATCCTGGAAGTTCTGAGCTCGGAATGTGAGTTACTTAATGGCTTTTTCCCTACTCACTAGTTTCTTTCTTCTTCTTTTTTTTTTTTTTAAAGTTTATTTATTTATTTTGAAAGAGCGAGAGAGAGAGAACTCTGAAGGGGCAGAGAGAGAGAGAAAGAGAGAAAGAGAGAGATTGCTAAGCAGGCTCTGCACCATCAGCACAGAGCCCGATGCGGGGCTCAAACTCACAAACTATAAGATCATGACCTGAGCGGAAATCAAGAGTTGGTGGCTTAACCGACTGAGCCACCCAGGCACCCTCTACTCACCAGTTTCAGGAAAAAAGAATTCTCAAACCATGATTTGTCTGCCATATTTTCAATTCTTATAAAAGTCCCAGGCACTGTAAAATTTACCTTTGACAGTGACCCTGTGAAGTATATACTATTATGGCCCCCTATTTAATAGATGAGGGAAGCAGGGGTTGAGGAGGTTAACTTCCCCATAGTTCCAGAGCTATTTAGGAGTGAAGACTCCCATCACTCTGTTCTCACCGCCTACACTCTTAACTACTATACTGTACTATTTGAGTGTACTTAGACAATTGGTGTAACTTTGAAAATGATATCAAAATCTTAATGTGATTTTTTTCTGCTAACTAGTTAACGAGGTGAATAGAGAGTAGAATATCGTTCATGGCATATATAAAAAGCCATTGTCTGCAAAACTGGCTCGCAAGTAAGTCTCCCAGAGCACCTAAGCTCCTGGTGGAGTAGAGCAGGTCACTAATCAGAGCTCAGCTTCTGTATTAGAAATAACTGAGCCAAACCTGCAGACTGAAGTGCCCAGGTTCGCCAATTCACCAGTGCCTCTGAAAACTGCTTTTTTTCTGGCAGGTGTTGACTCTCTATGCTAATTTTACTGAAAAGTATAGATTCAGGCTTTTTGGCCTTTAATGTGTCCTCTCTGTTAGTCAGTTGTCCTCTTGCTCAACATTAAGGACATTCTCATATTCTTGGCTCCTGTAGATGATAAATGCTTAATTCAGTTCACATTTTAGAATATGGCTACCAAAAAACAACTTCTTAAGTCAATGTAGTCCTCTCCCAGGAAAGGGACGTGCCATTATGTGGACTCTTATAATTGGAGGGGACTTTAGGCCATATGGAATTGTTACATGGAATAAACATATTCCAATAAAATAACCAGTTAGCCCAACTTTTCACCCAATGAAAGTCTCTATAATATTTCTGATATCCAGTATTAAGGGGCAAGTCTATGAAACTTGTGTTTACTGCAGAGATATTGTTGAGGATGCCATACACAATCATCCACGTTGGGTCTGAGAGGTCCCAAGGCAAAACATTCCCTTTGCTCTCAGTATCTGGAATGATGATATTTTTTCCTAATCAACTGGTTTGTTTTAAACTGTTAAACACTGTAAATCTTTAGTCAAATTCTATCTTCCCTCCATTCTTCCACTGAAACTGCTTGTCAAGTTACAAACAACCTCTGTTTTGCCAAATCCTGTAGACACTTCTTTGTCTTCATTTCATTTGGTCACTCAGCACAATTGATACAGCTGACGAGTCCATTCTCCTCTTCTGGTTTCCATACTACTTTATTCCAATATTCTTGTCATGTTTCCCCTAGTTCTCTGGTTGTTCCTTCTCAGTCCTGTCTCCTCTTGGGCCTGACCAATTGTGTTAGAGGATTTAAGAGCTGGATTCAGCTCTCAACTCTGAATCTGGCTCTGAACCTGTACTGCCACCGGGAGAATCAGCCCCTCTCTCCTCACTCATTCCCACTACTTTCTGGTTAAAATTTCTATAAGATAAAGCAACATTGCCTGGATTTAAGGAAAATAATAAGAATTCCAGGTCTTTGTTTTCTTACAAGGACAGCTGTGTTTCTCTGCTTTTCTTCAGGAACCTACTTTCTTTCCTTGGCCATCAGCTCTTGAAGAACGGTGAATTAGGTTGTGGCCTCTCTCAATATGATATTTAGTAAGTATATATACTTCTGATTTTTTAAAGTTTTTATTTTATTAGATATTGGGGGCAGAAAATGATGCAATTTAAAGCTACCCTCTTGAACAGAAGTGTCCTGAGAATGTTTAAGAACATAAATCAGACTTTGTTGTTTCCCCTCCTTAAAACTGTTCAGTGGCTTCCCTTTGTGCTCAAGAGTAGGATCCAAACTCCTCACCATGGCTTATAAGTTGCTCATATATTCTCCAACTTCTTAGGTACTAATTTAATCCTATGTGTGGTCCAACCACACGGTTTTCCATTCCCATTAGTGGAAATCCGTGTCCCCTACTGGTTCCAGGCTGCCTCCTTGTCATTCTTCAGGTGCAGCTCTGCTCCCGCTTCCTCTGAGAAGCCTTTCCTGATGGCCCTTTCTAGTGTAGCCTGCCCTCTCCACTAGAGTTACTCTGTCATATATAAACACATTTTATTTGCATCATAATAATCAGGCTGGTATTACCTTGCTTATTTATTTGTTGTTTTTTCTTCCTCTGCCTTTGCTACCTCACTGAAACTAGAATAGTTAAAAAAATTTTTTTATTATGTTTATTTATTTTGACAGAGAAAGAGAGAGAGAGAGAGAGAGAGAGAGAGAGAGAGAGAGGCAGAGAGAGAGGGAGACACAGAATCTGAAGCAAGGCTCCAGGCTCTGAGCTATCAGCACAGAGCCCTACACAGGGCTCAAACCCATAAGTGTGAGATCATGACCTGGGTCGAAGTCAGATGCTCAATCAACTGAGCCACCCAGGCGCCCCTGAAATTAGAATAGTTTAAAATGAATGAATGAGTTTCTGATTGGGGAGGTTTAGAGGAATTAGATCTTTTGTCCTTGGGGGGAAAAACCCATTGCATTAAATAATGCTTGAGAAGAGCCAAAAGTACGTAACCAAAGTGCCAGTTTTATGAAAGTATCTGCATTTCTTTATATATTGCCCTAAATTATTCTCTGCTTTTAAAAAATTCATTATTTTATTTGGATAACGAATGCATGTCCATTGCAGAAAATAAAAATCACGAAACCTCCTTGTCCAGTCATAAGTACAGTAAGCATTTTGGTGTAGAATCATTCATTCAGGAACTATTTGAGGTACTATTGCTTATCAGGTATTGTTCTAGCAGGCATTAAGCAGACAAAATTCCTACCCTTATGGCACTTCTGATCTTCTTTTAGTTTTCCTCCATGTAATTAGGATCACAACTTATTTACAGTCTTCTAAAACCATTATTTTATTTATAATATGGTATAGGCATTTCCCTATGGGATTATTCTATAACATAATTTTGGTGGATGTATTATATCTTGCCATATGAATATGCTATTATATATTTAACCGAATCTCAAAGGTTGAAAATTCAGATTTTTAATATTTCAATATTATAAATAATGTGGAGAATCTTCTTTTTTTTTTAAGTTTATTTATTTTGAGAGACAGAGAGAGAGAGAGAGAGAGAGCAGGAGCAGGGGAGGGGCAGAGAGAGAGAATCCCAAGCAGACTCCATGCTATCAGCATACAGCTCAATATGGAGCTCAAACTCAGGAACTGTGAGATCATGACCTGAGCCAAAATCAAGAGTCAGACACTTAACTGACTAAGCCACCCAGGTATCCCATGGAGAATATTCTTATACATCAATTTTTAAACACATTTCATTATTTTCTTAGTGTAAATTCCTAGAATTAGAATTTCTGACTAAAGGGCATATTTGTTTTAAAATGTTTGGATTTGGGGTTCCTGGGTGACTCAGCAGGTTAAGCATCAGACCCTTGATTTCTGCTCAGGTCATGATCTCACTATCATGAGATTGAGCCCCCTGTTGGGCTCCACACTGGGTGTGGAGCCTGCTTAAGATTCTCTTTCTCCCTCTCTCCCACTCTCCATTCGTTCAAGCGTGTTTACATGTGCACACTCTCTCTCGCAATAAATATATAATCAATCACTCAATCAATCAATGATTGATCTGATTGCATTCCAGAGAGGTTGTAAAATGTATATTCCCCAGTGTAAGAAAGGGTCCATTTAGCTGTACTTTCAGACAGGTTAGGTGCTACCTTTAAAAAAATTTTTGTCTAGGGGCATCTGGGTGGGTGTTGGTTAAGCATCCAACTCTTGATTTTGGCTCTGTTCATGATCTTGCAGTTCCTGAGATTGAGCCCTACATGGAGCTCTGTGCTGGCAATGAGGAGCGTGCTTGGGATTCTCTCCCTATCTCTCTGCCTCTCCTCCGCTACTGCTCTCACTCTCTCTCTCCCTAATAAACATTTAAAAATATTTTTTTCTATAAAAAATATTTAAGTGGTATCTAATTTTTGTTTTAATTTATTTTTCTTTGGTTATTTACATGTTTTCTTCAATAAATTTCCCATTCATGTTCTTGGACTTTGTCTTTGATTGGGAGTATTTATGGTTTTAAAAATTGATTTGTGGGTGTCCTATGACTTCACTCATACGAGGAATTTAAGATACAAAACAGATGAACATAAGGGAAATGAAGCAAAAATAATATAAAAACAAGGAAGGGGACAAAACATAAGAGACTCAAATACAGAGAACAAACTGGAGGTTGCTGGAGGGGTTGTGGGTAGGGGGATGGGTTAAATGGGTAAGGGGCATTAGGGAAGACACTTGTTGGGATGAGCACTGGGTGTTATACATAGGGGATGAATCACTGGAATCTACTCCTGAAATCATTATAGCACTATATGCTAACTAACTTGGATGTAAATTTAAAAAAAAAGTAAATTTAAAAAAATTATTAAAAAATCGATTTGTGGGAACTTATTACATATTTAGGATATTGATCTGTCATTTTGACTGCAACTATTACTATTAATCATTTGCATTTTGCTAACTTTTTTCATACTTTTAAAATATGTCATATCAATTATATATTTTTCTTAATGATTTTCACTTTGGCATTATGCTTAAAAAAGGCTTTCTAACGTAAAACTTTATATTTTCCTATTCTTTTACTTCTGTCAGTCTGTCTCTTTCTCTACTTTAACTCTTTATACATATATGTATATAGTTACATATATGTATATTATATGGTTTGGGATAGGTCCAACTATACTCATCCAGATAATTAAACAGAAATTATAGCAACATTAATTGTATAGATATGTTGTAATCAATCTGTGGTTGGACATTTTTGAGGTTGGAAAATTCTCCTTTCTTTTCAGTATAAATTTTTGACACAAATCTTTTCTTTTTTTAAGTAGGCTCTATACCAAGCATGGAGCCCGATGCAAGGCTTGAACTCACAACCCTGAGATCAAGACCTGAGCCCAGATCAAGGGTTGGACGCTTTACCAACTAAGCCAGCCAGGTGCCCCGACACAAGTCTATATAATTTTATATATATAAAAAGCAAGGAAGGGGACAAAACATAAGAGACTCAAATATATAATTCTCTAGGTTTAGTGTCATTTCTAGAAGTGTAATTTGACTATATGAGTGATTTCACTATGGAGCAGTTTTGGTGATGACAAGGTGGGGCTCTGGTAGTAGGTGACCGAAACAGACTGTAAAGGTCATTAGGAAGGAGGAGTCCTTTGTTACTCACAGCTCACTCCCTTTCCCCTGTATCTGCCCACACAGCCTTTGGAGCCTCTGAGGCTCTGCCTGGAAAAATGTCTTGTCCCTCCACTCAGTCACCTTTGTGGGTTTTGAGGTGGAACTTCTGTTCTGGTTTACCTGTCCTATCTGCTTTCTGTTTTCAGAAATCACAAAAATCTCTGGTTTCTCCCCCTCCTGTTTTGAGTATCAAGATGGATTTACTTCTTTCTGTAAATCTTTACTATATTTTTAATGGAGTTTGAGAAGAACTGCTTTTTCTTAAAAAACAAAAAAATTAAAACACAGAATTAGGCACTTAGCTTTGCCTGTTGGAATCCTATCTGTTCATAACAACCGGTCAGACTACCACTCTCTGATGTTATAGTGTGTTGCAAATTCTGCCAATGCTACAAGAAAAAAAACAGCCTTTTGAGAGCATGATAAGGCCCTGGGATACCAGTATTGTTTGCCACTCGTAAAAAACACAGTTCTGGGAGTTTTAGCCTTACAATGTTCCCAAATGACTGATGTGAAGATTCAAGCATAGATACACAGATATCCAGAACCAAACTTGTCCACACCTCTGTACATAAAAATATATCCAGACACATGAGCACAAAAACATCAACAGACATAATTGTGTGTGTGTGTGTGTGTGTGTGTGTATACACATACATATATATACTTACTTATATATTCACATTGATTACATAAGAGAAAAAGAAGGTAAGTGGAGGAGAGTGGGTGGAGTAAAACTGAGAATAAGTTAGTCAAGACATGATAGGAGGCTTTATTGTGGAAATCATTTCACAGTATACACATGTATCTATAATCATTACATTGTACACCTCACACAATGTTATACATTCTGTCTCAATAAAGCTGGACACACATATGTGCTTGCGTACAAAATAATAGGAAGCTAATTAAAAAAAATAAAGCATATGCAAAATACCAAAGAGTAAAACAAGGGAATTTGAAAGAATGGAGGAAATAGGATAATTCTCTTGGAAGGCTCGGGTATTCCTGTTTATAATGTTTCTGAGTTTCATAGCTATTCTCTTCCACTCACCTCTGTCATAAAGCGGACTTAAAAATATTAACGTCCTGGGGTGCCTGGGTGGCTCAGTCGGTTAAGCATCTGACTTTGGCTCAGGTCATGATCTCACCATCTGTGAGTTCCAGCCCCGTGTGGGGCTCTGTGCTGACAGCTCGGAGCCTGGAGCCTGCTTCGGATTCTGTGTCTCCCTCTCTCTCTGACCCTCCCCCGTTCAAGCTCTGTCTCTGTCTCAAAAATAAATAAACATTAAAAAATATATATTAACGTCCACACTTATTCTTTTTTTAGAACAGCGTTATTTTTTTTGAAAGTTGTTTTTTGTTTTTTTAATGTTTATTTAATTTTTTGAGAGAGAAAGAGTGTGTGCAACAGTGTGGGTAGGGGCAGAAAGAGAAGGAGAGAGAATTCCAAGTAGGCTATGGAGCCCAACCAGGGCTCGAACCCACAAACCATGAGATCATGACCTGAGCCAAAATCAAGAACCGAAGCCTGGATGCTTAACTGACTAAGCCACCCAGATACCCCTTAGAACAGCTTTATTGGTGTGCAATTCACATACTATAAAATTCACCTTTGAAGCATACACTTCAGTGCTTTTTAGAACAGAGTTGTGCACCATTACTGGTAATTCCAGAACATTCTCATCACCCCCAAAAGAAACCCCCTACTCATTGCATTCACTCCCCATTACCTTCTCTCCTCTGCCTCTGACATCCACTAATCTACCTTTTATCTCTATGGGTTTGCCTGTGTTTGATATTTCACATGTATGGGATCATATAACGTATCGTCTTTTGTGTCTGGCTTCTTTCCCTTAGAATGTTTTCAAGGTTCAGCCAAGTCATAGTCCTTTATCAGTACTTCATTCCTGTTTATAACTAAGTAATATTCCATTGTATGCACAGGTCACATTTTTTCATTTTTAGTTATTTAAAATTGTGATAAAAAACATGTAACATGCTGTTGACTACCATACCCATTTTTAAATGTGCAGTTCAATGGTGTTAAGTACATTCACATTGTGCAACAGGCCTCCACAATTTTTCCACCTTGCAGAACTGAAACTCTATGCCTACTAAAAAACTCCCTATTTTCTCGACACCCCCCCCCCCACAGTCCCTGGTACCCATCATTTTACTTTCTATGAATGTGACTATTTTAGATACCTTATGCAGGTGGAATCATAAAATATGTCTTTTTTTGACTTGCTTATGTCATTTAGCGTAATATCCTCAAGGTTCACCCATATTGTAGCGTGTCACAATTTCCGTTCTTTATAAGGCTAAATACTATTTCATTTGTATATACCATATTTTATTTATCCATTCATCTGTTGATTATCACATTTTTTATTTTTTATTTGTTTGAGAGATAGAGGGCACAAGTGAGCAAGGGGCAGAGAGAGAAAGAGAGAATCCCACAAGGGGCAGAGAGAAGGGGGAGAGAGAGGAGTGGGGGGAAGCAGGCCTCACTTGAAGCCTTATGTTCACCTGGGCTTATGTTCACCTGAAGCAGGGCTTATGTTCACCTGAAGCAGGGCTTGAGCTCACCGGATGTGGGACTCAAACTCATGAACTGAGAGATCATGACCTGAGCCTAAGTCAGATCCTCAACAACTGAGCCGCTCAGGCACCTGATTATCACATTTTTAAAACCCATTCATCACTTGCTGGACATTTTGCTTTATTTCCACTTTTGGTTATTGTGAATGCTGATAGGAACATTCATATACAAACTTTTGTAAGGCTGCATATATTCAGTTGTCCTAGGTATATACCTAGGTGTGGAATTACTGAATCACATGATAATACAACATTTAAATTTTTGAAGAGTTGCCAGACTGTTTTCCAAAGTGGCTACACCATTTTACATTCCTCTCAACAGTGTATAAGTGTTCTAATTTTTCCACATCCTTGTCAACACTTCCTTTTGTTTGTCTTTTTGACTACAGCCATGCCAGTGAGTGTGAAGTGGTATCTCATCTTGGTTTTGATTTCCATTTTCCTAATGATGGATGATGTCACATTTATTCTTTAAATGGAAGAGGGGAGGGGATAAGGGCCAGGAAAACTGGTCTAGTAGCTTTACTTTCTGTTACTGTGAGATCAGGGTGGTAAGGAATACAGTGAGGGAGGGTCATTAGAATTGCTCAGGTAAAATGGAATATTAATACTGTTGATGATAATACCACTGAAATAATAAGAGCTAACAGTGCCAGGCCCTTTTCTAAGTGCTTTTTCATGTTATCTCTCTTAACACCTGGAACACTCACACCTCATATCTATAGGAGTAACTCCTTCTTCAGAAGCATCCTTGGAGGATTCCTTCAAGGGATATGGTATCTTTTTGTTCTGACACGGAAACTTTTTTTTTCTTTTGTTCTTCTACTTCTCTTTATTTTTCTTTTCGAACAGAGAAAGTTGAAACAACAGCCTCACTTTCTTGTCTGTAATCAAAGTTATAAATAAACTATTGAGTTAGAGACCAAGTGGTCTCTTTATTACAACAATATGAACATATAATATAAGCACATAAAGGTCATGAAAATGACTGATTTGATGATAATTACAAAAACAGTAACGATTTCTATGGTTCATAAAACTCACACATCCATAGTTGTATTCATCATCCCTGTTGCCTAATCCCAATGAATGGTTCAAGCCAAAAATGGAGACTGTCCCATCTCCCTCTCTATGAACACCCACATTGTGTCACTTCCTATTACTTTGACTTTCTGTCTATGCCTTAAATCTATCCATTCTCTCCCTCTCCATTCCAACCCTTGTTTAGGCAACCATCATCTTTCACCAACTATGATAATACTTTCCTAATAAATGTGCTCCTCTCCCCTATCAGTCCCCACTCTGCAGTGAGAGGGAACCTGTTTGAGATGCATGTTGATCATTCCACTCTTGTATTTAAAAACCTTTTGGTAGTTTTCCATTGAGCTTAAAATAAAGCCCAAATTCATGACCATGGTTGAGAAGGCTCTGTATCAGCTACCCCTGTCTACATCTCTGGCCTCATCTTACAACACTCTCACTCTTGACTCCTGCTACAGTTTTCTCTTGGGTCCCTGAATGGGACAGGGAAACTTCTTCCTGGTAGCCTTCTGCTCCAAAAGAGATCAAGTCCCTCTGCTACATGCTCTTGCAGCCCTCAGGGTATCATCTCTGTAGGCATATATATATATATATATATATATATATATATGCCTACAGAGATTATATATATATATATATATATGCCTACAGAGATTATATATATATATATATATATGCCTACAGAGATTATATATATATATATATATATATATATATATAGTTTATTGTCAAATTTGTTTCCATACAATACCCAGTGCTCATCCCAACAGCTGCTCTCCTCAATGTCCACCACCCACTTTCCCCTCTTCCCACCCCCATCAGCCTTCAGTTTGTTCTCAATATTTAAGAGTCTCTTATGGTTTGCCTCCTTCCCTCTCTGTAACTTCCCCCCCTTCCCCTCCCCCATGGTCTTCTGTTAAGTTTCTCAGGATCCACATATGAGTGAAAACATATGGTATCTGTCTTTTTCTGCCTGACTTACTTCACTTTGCAGAATACCCTCCAGTTCCATCCATTTTGCTACAAATGGCCAGATTTCATTCTTTCTCATTGCCAAGTAGTATTCCATTGTATATATAAACCACATCTTCTTTATCCATTCATCAGTTGATGGACATTTAGTCTCTTTCCATAATTTGGCTATTGTTGAAAGTGCTGCTATAAACATTGGGGTACAAGTGCCCCTATGTATCAGCACTCCTATATCCCTTGGGTAAATTCCTAGCAGTGCTATTGTTGGGTCATAAGGTAGATGTATTTTTAATTTTTTTAAGGAACCTCCACACTGTTTTCCAGAGTGGCTGCACCAGTTTGCATTCCACCAACAGTGCAAGAGGGTTCACTTTTCTCCACATCCTCTTCAGCATCTACAGTCTCCTGATGTGCTCATTTTAGCGACTCTGACCAGTGTGAGGTGGTATCTCAGTGTGGTTTTGATTTGTATTTCCCTAATGAGGAGTGACGTTGAGCATCTTTTCATGTGGCTGTTGGCCATGTGGATGTCTTCTTTAAAAGTGTCTATTCATGTCTTCTGCCTATTTCTTCACTGGATTATTTGTTTTTCAGGTGTGGAGTTTGGTGAGCTCTTTATAGATTTTGGATACTAGCCCTTTGTCCGATATGTCATTCGCAAATATCTTTTCCCATTCCGTCGGTTGCCTTTTAGTTTTGTTGTTTCCTTTGCAGTGCAGAAGCTTTTTATCTTCATGAGGTCCCAATAGCTAATTTTGGTTTTAATTCCCTTTCCTTTGGAGATGTGTCGAGTAAGAAATTGCTGCAGCTGACGTCAGAAGGTTTTTTCCTGCTTTCTTCTCTAGGGTTTGGATGGTTTCCTGTCTCACATTCAGGTCCTTCATCCATTTTGAGTTTATTTTTGTGAATGGTGTAAGAAAGTGGTCTAGTTTCATTCTTATGCATGTTGCTGTCCAGTTCTCCCAGCACCATTTGTTAAAGAGACTTTTTTCCATTGGATATTCTTTCCTGCTTTGTCAAAGATTAGTTGGCCTTACATTTGTGGGTCCAATTCTGGAGTCTCTAGTCTATTCCACTGATCTGTGCTGACACTGAAACTTTTATTCCCCATTACATTTTTATTCCACATGGCCAGCCATGTCTTCTGTCAGTTTTACTCTTGGAAAGGCCTTCTCTAAGACTCTACTTCCCCTCCTAGCCAACAGATCTTTCCACCTATATTCTCACCTCTGGTGTTTACTCTGGGCCTGGGACTACTTCTTAGCACTTAGGGACTAAGAACTGAATATACTTCCAGTTAATTTGTTTCCTACACTAGACAGCTCTTTTAGTAGAGAGCCTGAGTCACTGAAAGTGAGGCTTAATCTCCCTTTTTCTTCTTTCTCTTTTCTGTCAAATGTGTTCAGACAGGACCATGGGACCATACATACCAAGCTCATCCCCTCTGGTCCACTGCCTCAGTGCAAAAGGTCAAAATGACACTTGTGAAACATTATCACAGAGAAAGCTAACGCAAAGTGCTGGATGGCTGGGATGGCCTGGTCTGAAGTGTTCCGCTTTGAGAAATACATCAAAGCTGTCTGGTATTCAGGCTGAAAACCAGTGAACTAAATTTAATACTTAATTTCAGAAGTTAATGATAACATCCAACTTTTCGATCACTAATGATATTGTTGGCCCTTCAATCTCTGGGTTATTTTGTTCAACCAACTGATTAATTATAGTCTTAGTCACATCACTCAAACTTTCCCCACAGGTTATCCAGCTTTCACCTGGTTTTGCTAGCCCACAATCAACAGACAGATTCCTTATCTGAGTGGAGAACATTTGTGGAGTCTGAGCACATGCACGTTTTATGGACAACTAAAGGAGCTAAATAAAACTCTGAAGTTATTAGGAGATTTTTTAAAAAGTATAATTATTAGAAATGACATTCAGGTATTAAAAAAAAAGTAGGATTTGTGCTTGATTGTTCAAACAGAAACTTAATCCATTGTAATGCAACCACATAATTACACCGAGTCAGCAGTTAAACAGTCTAAAGAATCAATTCTTTAATGTTGAAACAGAAATTAAACAACAGGTTCAGCTTACAAAAATAATAGTAGATGATCATCTCAGTTATGAATGCTGGGCAGGTCCTCTCATACCAGACTATATCAAGACCTTTTGCATTTAAATACCAGTTCTACTGGTTACACATTCCATGCAATGTGGATACTCTTCAGGGGATAAAGGTAATGAGGAAGTGTGATTCTGCCTCTCCCATAGGTATGCACATAGTAGTATAACATGTTTGAATTTTGCTGTAGGTTAAAAATCAGAAGAGAGGTATCCCTAGGATTAGATTAAATCACATCCACTAATGGCAGAAAGTAACAGGCGGGGTCAAATAGGAAAATAGTAAAAATATGTTGGAGGTATTAAGAAACAAGAAAAAAGAGATTACAACAATCACCTTCCATGAAGAGAGAAAAAAAGTGCTGCTAAAAATTATTTTCCACACATTTTCTGATTGAAAATTTTATACACAGTTTGGAGACATGATAGATTTGTATGCTTTATGAGAACTACATATAAATTGCTAATATTCTTTTTTTGATTTTCTTTGGGATTTGTGAACTTGTTATTATGCAGTGCTTTAGAGGAATGAGTATTGAAATATCAATGCATGGATAAGTATTACATGTATATATTTTGCATGATTAGCCTGAGGTATCTGTAACTTATGTGAATTTTTGAAGTGGACAGCTTATAGATTTTACTTAAAAATTAAGAACATATTTAGGCAGAATCACCACCAATGACCATTCAAAAATCATTTTTCAGAGTGAGAAACAGAACATAGTGTAGATACTGAGGGTTGTAAACAATGTTGAGGAGAAATTCATTCTTTGTAGGTTTCACATTTGTCTCTGTTTTCTATCATTTCCTGTACCTGAGGAGAATGAAAAAGAATTTTTTTCTACTTGCAATTTTGGACGACTTGGAATTACTGTTATCTTGTGATGTTAAAATACATAGAAATTTAAACTACAAAAGTCCTTCTACTGACCAAGACAAATAATTTAGACTTTGATAAATCAAGAATACCTGTTGCAATTTCTAGGGGAACTAATAAAATATTAAAAAGAATTATTATGACAGTGACTCTATTCTGTTTGATACTGTAATTATAGGTACATATCATATACATTTGCCAAAACCTATAGAATTCACAACACAAAGAGAGAATCCTAACATAAACCACGGACTTCAGTTAATAATAATGTATCAGTATTGGCTCATCACTATAAGAAGTGTAGCACACTAATTCAAGTATCAATAATAGGGGAAATTAGAGGTAGAAAATTGGGAAAGGAGAAGGGAGTAAATGAGAACTCACTGTACTTTCTTAATTTTTTTTCTAATGTTTATCTATTATTGAGAGACAGAGAGAGACAGTGCATGAGCAGGGGAGAGGCAGAGAAAGGAGGAGACACAGAATCCGAAGCAGGCTCCAGGCTCTGAGCCATCAGCACAGAGCCCAGCGCGGGGCTCAAACTCACAAACTGCAAGATCATGACCTGAGCCGAAGTCAGATGCTCAACCGACAGAGCCACCCAGGCGCCCCAAGAACTCACTGTACTTTCTGATCATTTTTTCTGCAAACCTAAAAACTGCTCTAAAAATATAAAGTCTATTAATTTTTTGAAATCATCCTAATGGGAAACAAAAAAAATTAAGAGTGTATAACTTCTAAACTAATAGAAAAAATGGAGTGATAAAAGAAGACAAAAGTAGAGGAAAAGAAATAGAACAGGTAGAACTAATGGACAACATATGGTTGGACAATAGATGTAAATCCACATGTATCTTTAATAACATCAAATATATATGAGCTAAATTAAAAGCTTGTCAGATTTAAATGATAAAAATTTAAAAAGCATCTAAAACTTAAGGACAGTCAGTTAAAAGTAATAAGGATGGAAAAATCCATGTCATTTAAACATTGACTATGAGCCAAGAAGTCAAAGTTCATTATATCTTTTAATGAAAGGTAGTTCAATTTACTGGAAAGATATACGAATTCTAATTCATATGTATCTCATAACATAATCTTAAGTACATACAAATAGCATAAATTAACAGAACTATAGGAGACAGGCAAATCGACAGTCATATTGGAAGACATGAACAACATATTTAGCAAATTTGGTCAAATAGATATATTTAAAACACTTCCTAATAATTTCAGAATAAGTTTTTTTCAATTCTAAGTAATTCATTAATAGTTAAACATATGTTGCATCATAAAGCCAATCAATACATTTCAAATATTTGAAATCTTGTTTTATGAGTGAAGTGCAATTGGCTTAGAAGTCATTAATCAAAGGGAAATTAGAAAATCCAATATTTAATAATTTATATAAATAATGTCTCTAACCCCATGAGTTGAACAAGAAACATAATGAAAATTAGAAACTATTTTGAAGTAAGTGAAAATACCATGTAGTTAAACTTATGTGATAAAACCTTAAATGCATATGTTTTATACAAAAAAGTAAGATCTGCTTCCTATATGCAAGAGTAAGCACTCAAAAAATGAATCCTGCAGGGGCAACTAGTGGCTCAGTCAGTTAAACACCCGACTCTTGATTTCAGCTCAGTTCACAGTCTCACACTTCATGAGATCGAGTCCTGTGTGGGCTCTGAGCTCACAGCATGGAGCCTGCTTGTGATTCTCTCTCTTCTAGTCTCTGCTCCTCCCCCACTCATACTCTGTCACTCTTTCAAAATAAATAAACTTAAAAAAATGAATCCTGCAAATAACAGCTATGTACTATGAATTAAAATCAATTAATGTGATACACCACATTCACAACATAAAGGATAAAAATCAGATGATTGTGTTAATAGATCCAGAAAAGGCATTTGACAAAATTTAGCACCCTCTCATGACAAAAACTCTTAACAAAGCAGGAATAGAAGGAAGTTATCTCAACATAATAAAGGCCATCTATGAAAGGCCCATAGCCAACATCATACTTAGTGGTGATAAAATCTTTTCCTCTAAGATCAGGAGCAAGGCAAAAATACCCACTCTTACCACTTGAACATAGTACTGGAAGTCATAGTCTGAGCAATTAGGCAAGACAAAGAAATAAAAGGCAACCAAATCAAAAAGGAAGAAATCATCTTTTCCACTTAAAATGTGTTGTATATTCTAGGTTTTCTGTAAGTAGAATTATTTTATTTTATTTCTAAGTGTTTATTTTGAGAGAGCACATATGAGTGAGTTGCGGGGGGTGGGGGGTGCAGTAGAGAGAGAGAGTGGGAGAGAGAGAGAGAATCCCAAGCAGGCTCAGCACTGTCAGTGCAGAACCCAACATGAGGTTGGTTCTCACAAACCATATGATCATGACCTGAGCTAATATCAAGAGTTGGACACTTAACCAACTGAGCCACCCAGGCATCCATGTAAGAATAATTTTAGATTGTAGTCTGACTATTATGAATACGATGTTGTGTAGACTGAGTTCCACCATACTCTTCTGATAAATGTTGAAGTAGAAAAAAAGAATTCTAAAATTCTTATAGAACCACAAAAGACCTTGAATAGCCAAATTAAGCTGGAGAAAAAAGAACAAAGATGGAGGCATCACACTTCTTTATTCCAAAATATATTACAAAGCTATAGTAATCAAAACAATATGGTACAGTATAAACACAGATATATAGGTCAGTAGAAAACAGAATAGAGATCCCAGAAATAAATCCATACATATATAGTCAACTGATCTTCAACAGGGTGCCAAAGATACACAAGAGGGAAAGGAAAGGAACCTTTTTGCAACAAATGGTGCTGGGAAAACAGGAAAGAATGAAATTGGATCCTTAATAAAAATCATCAGGGGCGCCTGGGTGGCTCAGTCGGTTAGGCGGCCGACTTCGGCTCAGGTCATGATCTCGCGGTCTGTGAGTTCGAGCCCCGTGTCGGGCTCTGTGCTGACGGCTCAGAGCCTGGAGCCTGTTTCAGATTCTGTGCCTCCCTCTCTCTGACCCTCCCCTGTTCATGCTCTGTCTCTCCCTGTCTCAAAAATAAATAAAACGTTAAAAAAAAATTTAAAAAAATCATCAAAATGGGTTAAAGACTTACACATAAGATCTGAAACTGTAAGATTCCTAGAAAATAACATAGAGGGAAAGCTTCATAACATTGGTCTTGGCAATTATTTCATGGATATGACACCCAAAGCACATGCAACAAAATTAAATAGGTGGGACTACACCAAATTAAAATTCTTCCACATAGTAAAAGAAACAATCAATCTCCCACCTACAGAATGGGAGAAAATATTTGCAAACCATATAGGGAGTTTATTTCCCAAATATATATGTAATTCCTACCATTCAATAGTAAAACAAAAAACAAAAAAAACAAAAAACAAAAAACAAAAACCCTAATAATCTACTTTAAAAATGGACCCAGGACTTCAGTGGACATTTCTGCAAAGAAGACATACAAATGACCAAAAGGTATATGAAAAAATGCTCAATGTCACTAATCATCAGGGAAATGCAAATCAACAACCACCATGAGACATTATTGCACACTAGTTGGGATAACTATTACCAAAACAACAAAGACAATAAATGTGGAGAAATTTGAGCCTTTCCTGCTATTGGTGGAATGCAAAAATTGTGTAGCCACTATGGAAAACAGTATGGAAATTCCTCAAAAAAATAAAAATAGAACTACCACTTCTGGGATTGCTCTATTTATCCAACAGAATTGAAATCAAGATCTTGAAGAGATATGATCATTGGAGCACTGTTTTCATAATAGCCAAGACATGTAAATAATATAAATATCAATCAACAGATAAATGGATAAAGACAATGTGGTACATACACGTAATAAAATTCTAGTCAGTCTCAAAAAAGAAGAAAATTCTGCAATATGTGACAACATGGATGAATGAGGACATTATGCTAATTAAAATAACCCACTCACAGAAAGACAAATACTGCATCATTCCACTACATGAGGTATCTAAAGTGCAAAGTCATAGAATCAAAGAGTGAAATGATGGTTGTCAGGAGCTTGGGGCAGGGGAAAATGGGGAGTTACTAATTAATGGGCATAAAGTTTCAGTTAAGCAAGAGGAATAAACTGTAGAGATTTCCTATACAAAATTATACCTATGGTCAACAATAATGTGTGGTACACTTAATAATTTGTTAAGAGAGTAGATCTCATGTTAAAAGTCATTACCACAATAAAATTTTATTTTTTTTGGAAAATAAATGGAAAAGACAATCAACAGATGCCAACTCCAAGATGATCCAATGTTGAGGTTATCAGATAAGTGTTTTTAAAGCACCTATTATAACTGTGTTCAGTTAAATAAAGTCAAACATACTGGAAATCAAAGAAAATATAAAATATCACAGAAAATAAATACAAAATAAAACTGAAAAGATATTTTAGAACTGAAAAATAAAAAATTCACTGGATGGGCTTAAGAGCAGAATATAGATGACAGAAGAGCCAGTGAACTTGAAAATAGAGCCAAGGGGCGCCTGGGTGGCGCAGTCGGTTAAGTGTCCGACTTCAGCCAGGTCACGATCTCGCGGTCCATGAGTTCGAGCCCCGCGTCAGGCTCTGGGCTGATGGCTCGGAGCCTGGAGCCTGTTTCCGATTCTGTGTCTCCCTCTCTCTCTGCCCCTCCCCCGTTCATGCTCTGTCTCTCTCTGTCCCAAAAATAAATAAAAAACGTTGGAAAAAAAAAAAAAGAACGAAAATGGAGCCAAGGAGTTATTTGATCTGGAGAGCAAGAAAAGTTAAAAGAAATGAGCAGAATTTAGGGATCTGTGGGATAATATTAAAAGGTCTAATATAAGGTTAATTTGAGTATCAAAAAGAGAAGAGGAAAAGAGACAGAGTATGGGGCAGGAAAATACCTGCCCGAGCCAACTTCCAAAACTTGGTGAAAGGTGTAAATTTATAAGATTTAAGCAGCTCAGGGGTGCCTGGGTGGCTCCGTCAGTTAAGCATCCAACTCTTCGTTTCAGCTCAGGTCCTAGTCTTGTGATTCATGAATTTGAGCCCCACATCGGGCTCTGCACTGGTAATATGGAGCCTGCTTGGGATTCTCTGTCTCCTTCTCTCCCTGGCTTGTGCTGTCTGTCTCTCACTTTCTCTCTCTCTCTCTCTCTCTCTCTCAATAAATAAATTTAAAAACACCTTAAAAAAAAGATTCAAGCAGCTCAGCTAACTCCCAGAATTATGAATTCCAATAAACATCATGATAAAACCTCTGGAAACTAAAGAAAATGACAAGATTGTGAAGGCAGCCAGAGAAAAATGGGACATTATATACAGGGGAACAACAATTTGGATGACTGTGGATTTCTCCTCTGAAACTATGAAGGCCAGAAAGTGATGAAACTACATTTTTAAGAGCTGGACAAGTCAATTCAGAATTCTATATCCAGCAAAAATGTTCTACAAGAATGTGTGATAGATTTTCAGATAAAGGAAAACCAAGAGTGTTCTCTGCCAGCAGCAAGCAAAAGAGGCTGAAAGAAGTTTTTCAGGTTGAAATGAAATAATTTCAGAGAGAAACATGGAAATTCACAAATGAATGAAAAACATTAGAAATAGCAATTATCTGGATAAATGTAAAAGATTACTTTTTTTCTCCCTCTCTCTATGTGTATACATATATACACACATATATATGTATGTGTATGTGTGTGTGTGTGTGTGTGTGTGTGTGTATATATATATATATATGAAAGGTTAGGGATATATGTTGTAATTCCTAGAGCAATCACTAAAAAATAATAGGAGGTATAGCTAAAGCCAATACATAAATTAAAGTAGAATACTAAATTTATTCAAATAATCCCAGAGAAGGTAATAAAAGAGGAACAGAAGAATAAGACATAAAAAGAAAACAAATAAAATGAGAGCTCTAAATTCAACCATATTGATAATTAGGTTAAACACTGATGGTTTAAACCAGGAGGTGGCAAACTTTTTCTGAAAAGAGCTGAATAATACACATTTTAGCATTGCAGTACACAAAATATCTGTTGCTGCTGCTGAATTCACCTCCCCCTTCCCCTTCTTTCATTTACTTCTCTTCTCTTTTTCTTCTCCCCCTCTTCTCCTTCTTCAACTACTTTATTTAAAAAAAATTAAAAAAATTTTTTTGAATGTTTATTTTTGAGAGAGAGAGAGAGAGAGAGAGAGAGAGAGAGAGAGAATGAGTGGGGGAGGGGCAGAGAGAGAGGGAGACACAGAATCTGAAGCAGGCTCCAGGCTCTGAGCTGTCAGCACAGAGCCCGACACGGGGCTTGAACTCACAAACCGTGAGATCATGACCTGAGCCGAAGTCGGACACTCAACCAACTGAGCCACCCAGGCGCCCCATTTAAAAATATTTTTTTAACATTTATTCATTTTTGAGAGACAGAGAGAGACAGACTGTGAGCAGGGGAGGGGCAGACAGAGAGAGGGAGACACAGAATCCAAAGCAGGCTCTAGGCTCTGAGCTGTCAGCACAGAGCCCAACGTGGGACTCAAACTCACGAATGGAGAGACCGTGACCTGAG
The DNA here is from genome assembly GCF_028018385.1 of Neofelis nebulosa. Taxonomy (NCBI): domain Eukaryota; kingdom Metazoa; phylum Chordata; class Mammalia; order Carnivora; family Felidae; genus Neofelis; species Neofelis nebulosa. The sequence continues at coordinate 94,202,634 of NC_080786.1, forward strand.
GTGAAGTTGGACGCTTAACCAACTGAGCCACCCAGATGCCCCAATTTAACCACTTTAAAAGGGCAAATGCTTTCGTAGCTTTTGGGCCATTTAAAAACAGGTAGCCCACAGTTTGCCTACCCTTGTTCTAAATGGTTCAGTTAAAAAGTAGAGATTATCATAAAAGATAAGAAAGACCCAACTATGTGGTACTTACAAGAGACACAATTTAAATATAAAGCATTGTTAGGTTGCAAGTAAATGGATGAAAAAATATATACCAAGTAAACTGTAAGGCTGGGCTGGCTATATTAATATGAGGGGAAATAAACTTCAATAAATAAAACTTCAAGGCAAAGAATATAACCAAGGAGAATGATAGACATTTCATAACGATAAAAGAGTCAGTTAATCAGAAAGACATAATAATCATAAATGCATGTACCTTACAGTTTTCAGAAAATTTCCTGGCCTTAGTGTGTAGGAAAAGAGAACCCAACAGGAACCCTGCAGACCCTTGAGTTGAGATGATGGAGCTGAAATCCTAGGGAAATCAAGACAGTTATGGTCACAGGGCAGAGTGCCAGAGAGGAGAGAATGGTACAGAAAGAACTCTGGAAATCTGCAGAAGGTCCCCTTCCAGTAATCTCTTGCATATAGATCAGTGCATGTATATGAGAAAACTACCAGAGGCCATGAAAAGAACCAACCCAGGAATAGTGCCTATTACCACCAGTCAAACTAGAAAACCTCATGATTCATGGGGCATTGGGTGAAATACTCAAAAGGGTCTTGTCTCAGTAGTGGGGACTAATTAGCCCTAGACTGAAAACTGATCTGCTCCACTCTAAAAAAAAAATCTTAAAAGCAAAATCTGAAAAGATCAAAGTTTTCCAAGTTAATTAGCTAGGCCCCAAAATAAAGTCCAAGAACATTTACAGGAAAACAACAACAAAAATCCAGCACCCAGAAAGGCAAAATTCATAATTATCTTACACGAATCAAAAATTACCAGGCATATACCTACAACTAATACAATATCATGTGTCAATTATATCTCAATAAAAAAATTTCTAGGCATATAAAGAAGCAGGAAAATAAAAACAGTTATCATAACTGCATTCTCTGTTTAAAAAGTAAAGTAGAGGGGTGCCTAGGTGGCTTAGTCAGTTGAGTGTCCAAATTTTGCTCAGGTCATGATCTCACGGCTTGTGAGTTTGAGCCTTGCATCAGGCTCTGTGTTGACGGTTTAGAGCATGGAGTCTGCTTCAGATTCTGTGTCTATCTCTCTGCCCTTCCCCCTTGTGCTCTTTCTCTGTCTTTCTCTCTCAAAATAAATAAACATTAAAAAAAAAAAAAAGTAAAGTAGAGATATCAACACTCTACAAAAGACACCAACTAAACTCCTAGGGATGAAACTACAAAACTTATAATGTATGTAGTGAAAAATACACTGGCATTTTATTATTAATGGTACTTTAGACACTGCAGATTAGTAAACCTGAAGACACAGTGATAGAAAGTATCTAAAATGATACAAAGGGAAAAATTTTTTAATAAACAGAGAATGAACTTCAAGTGGCCCATTATATGTATAATTGGAGTTCCTAGAGGAGGAGGCAGGGACAGAAAAATGTTTGAAGAAATAGTGGCTGAAAATTTTCCAAATAGAATGAGTCCACAATTCCTAAAAGTTCAAAGGACCACAGCACAAGATACATGAAGAAAACTGCAACAATGTCACTTTAAATGAGAGTATAAACTGATCAGAGTACTTTGGTGAACCTTTTGGCAGCCATCTTTTAAAGTTGAACTTATGTCAATACCCTAGGACTTAGTAGTCACATTTCTAGGTATGAACCCAGTAGAAATGAATGTACATGTGCACCAAGAAATAAGTACACAAATGTTCACTGCAGCATTGTTCATCACAACCAAAACTCTAACTCAGAATAGAAACTACAGAAATGAGGGGCGCCTGGGTGGCTCAGTCGGTTAAGTGGCCGACTTCGGCTCAGGTCATGATCTTGCGGTCCGTGAGTTTGATCCCCACGTCGGGCTCTGTGCTCATAGCTCAGAGCCTGGAGCCTGCTTCTGTTTCTGTGTCTCCCTCTCTCTCTGCCCCTCCCCCATTTGCGCTCTGTCTCTCTCTGCCTTTCAAAACTGAATAAATGTTAAAAAAATCAGGGGCGCCTGGGTGGCTCAGTCAGTTAAGCGGCCGACTTCGGCTCAGGTCATGATCTCGCGGTCCATGAGTTCGAGCCCCGTGTGGGGCTCTGTGATGACAGCTCAGAGCCTGGAGCCTGTTTCAGATTCTGTGTCTCCCTCTCTCTCTGCCCCTCCCCTGTTCACGCTCTGTCTCTCTCTGTCTCAAAAATAAATAAATGTTAAAAAAATTTTTTTTAATTAAAAAAAAAAACCTACAGAAATGAAAAGGAATGAATATGCATAAGATGAATGAATCTCATAAACATACTGTTGATCAAAAGAAGCCAGCCACCAAATAGTACATAATATTTAATTTCATTTACACAAAAATGTAAAAAAGCCAAACTAATCTAGAAGTCAGAATAGTGGTTATTTTATAGAAGAGAAAGGGTAGTGATTAGACTCAGGTGCCACGTGGGATTCTGAGGAGCTGGTAACGTTCTATCTCTCGACTTGACTGGTGGTTTCATGGGTTTAGCCAATTAGTGATAATTAGTCAAGATGTATAGTTTTGATCTGTGTAATTTTCTGCACGTATGCTTGAAAAGTTTTTTAAATGAAAATATAGTTTACTACATTACCAAAGTAAGGGAGAAAAATCACGCAGTCATCACAATAGATATAGAAGAATAATTTGACAAAACTTAATGATTCGTGATGAAAAACTCTCAGAAAACAGACTAGATGAGAACTTCCTTAATATGATTAATAGTATCTATAAAACGGAGCAAACAGCATACTTAATAGTTAAAAAGGGAAAACTTTTTTAAAACAAGATCAAGAGCAAGCAAGGTGAACCACTGTACCTACTTCAATTCAATACTGATTCTACTGGAGATCCCTAACTAGTGCACTATATCAGTCAGTGTCCCGACAGGAAATAGATGGCACATTCAAAATAGAAGAATTAGGGGTGCCTGGGTGCCTCAGTCAGTTGAGCATCTGACTTCGGCCCAGGTCTTGATCTCATGGCTTGTGAGCTTGAGCCCTGCGTCGGGCTCTGTGCTGACAGCTCAGCCTGGAGCTTGCTTCAGATTCTGGGTCTCCCTCCCTCTCTGCTCCTCCCCTGCTCACGCTGTCTCGCTCTCTCTCTCTCTCTCTCAAAAAGGTAAATAAACATTGAAAAAAAAAGAAGAATTCAATGAAGATTCATCCAGAAAGGGTTTATTTAAAAGAATTAGGCATAGGGGAGTCACAGGAGATAACACAATAATCCAAAACTAGTAAAAGTGGAGCTAACCTCTTAACCTCGAAGGTCAGAAGAGAGGACATTACTGGAATTCAGAAACAAAGAATCATATAAAAAGATGCCTTGAGAGGAGCAGTGACCTCCAGACAACTCAAGACAGATCATAAGGGAAAAGGCCAGGGAAATAAACCTGATTTCACCTTCTTTCCTGCTTCCAATCTTCCTCTAGGTTTCCCATTGGGTTAACCCAGCCGGAAGTCAGAAGGAATGAGAGCCTGTTGATCTAGTCCATATGGATTAGCTACTTTGTACAACAGAAAAGAGAAAAAGGTAGATCTGAAGGGATAAAGGGAAGATACATAATACATGCAGTAAGACAAGGAGGAAAAAAGGATAAAGATTGGAAAGATCAAATAAAACTGTCACTATTTGTAAATGATATGACTATATATGGAAACACCCAAAGTATCTACAAATACATGTTTAGAATTAATAAGTTGAGTTTAGAAAGGTTGCTGGATATAAAATCAACAACAAAAAAAATTGGCTGTATATCTATATGCCAGGAATTAGAACATGAAATTTTTAAAAAATTCTATTTCCAATAACATCAAAATTATAAAATATCTACAAATAAGTCTATCAAAAATATATAAAACCTTTGTGCAAAGAATAAATATACTGAGACAAATTAAAGACATAAATAAATGGAGAGGATAAAGGACTGGAAACACTCATCATGTCAAGCTATTCCTTCTTCCCCAATTGATCTACAGATTCAATGAAACCCTAGTAAAAATCCCCCCAGTGTGTGCTTCTGATTGTGTATGTGTGTATGACTTGACAAATAATTGTAAATATTGATATGGGAATGGACAGGCCTAAGAATATCCAAGATATTTTTAAAGAAAAATAAGATATGAGGACTTGTTCTGACAGATATTATGACTTATTTTAAGGCATATCAATTAAGACAGTCTTGTATGGAGCAAGGATAGACAAATATACCATCAGAATCAAATAAAAAGCAGTATGGGACATATGGTCTTTTAGATAAAAGGTGCTGGGTCAACTGGATGTCTGCTTAGAACAGAAAATGAAACTTGACCCCTCCTCACAGCCTACACAAAATCAATCCCAAATTGACTGGAGATCAATGTCAAAGACAAAATAAACAAAATTTAACTCCTCCAGCCTGCCAAAGAAATTCCACAAACTTCTGAGATAATATAAGGGGCTACGGTCAGGAGTTTGGACTAAGGAGACACTTCTAAAATAGGACAGCAGAAGTGATAATCATAAATTTAAAAGGTTGTTAAGGTTGACTATATCAAAATTAAGAATTTCTGTTTATCAAAGGATACCTTTAGGAGATAAAAAGGGAAGGCATAAAGTGGGAGAAGAAACATGCAACAAACACAACAAAGGTTTATGATTTTCTAGAATACATATAAAACTGTTTTAAATGAGTAAGAAAAAGACAAAAAATGCCATAGAAAAAGAAGTTATTTCCAAATGGCCAATAGACAAATGACAAGGTACGCAACCGCCTTAGTAATCAGGAAAAAGCAGATCAAAGTTGCAGTGATTACTATTTACCCATCAAAACAGCTAATGCTAAAAAGACATTAGCATTCAATGCTTTAAAAGTGCTCCCTTCATGGGGTACCTGGGTGGCTCAGTTGGTTGAGCATCTGACTTCAGCTCAGGTCATGATCTCACAGTTTGTGGGTTCAAGCCCTGCATCAGGCTCTGTGCTGACTGCTTGCTCACAGCTTGGAGCCTGCTTCAGATTCTGTGTCTCCTTGTCTCTCTGCCTCTCCCCCACTCACGCTTTGTCTCACTGTTTCTCAAAAACAAATAAATGTAAAAAAAAATTTTTTAAGTGCTCCCTTCATGATAATCTAGTGAGCTGTACATGTCTTGTTTTGTACATGTGTATGTGTGCTATCTTTATTGTAATAAATAGAATTAAAACATTGTTCTTTTTCTCCTGTTCCATACCTGGTACAGCATAAAACTCAGGGGGTCCTCTGGCTTTTCATAGACTAAGTTTTCAGTGATCTGCTGAGAAAGAGCATGAGGCATGGCATTATGGTTCTGAACTAAAGTAATGTGGTTAGGTTATATGTGAAGAAATCTCATGCACTGACCTAGTGTGCACCATAGCCTTTTAAAGAAATTCATGTATCTCTACAAAGTGACAAATTACTTTCTTACTAGTCATAAAATCAGGCAAATTATGGTAAAATTTAGAGGAATAAAAATTTAGCAATAATAGCAATGGATACTTTTCTAGTTCCAAGATCAAACAGGTACTGAGACAGTTTTGGACAAAGTTTTTGTTTTGAGAATTCTGATTTTGCTAGACTGAGAAATTAGTGAATTAATCCCTTTATTTAAAACAAAAGCCTTTTGAATAAATTAAAAACACTATATATCTTTACATAGAAACTTCCCTGTGAGCCATCTGATTCTAAAAAGGTGAAAAAGATATTTAGTGTTTGTAATGATAAATGAGAAAACATATACAAAACTTCAGAAATTCACTTCCATACTTTGTTGTTGTTTAATAACCCAAAACATCAGAATAAAGTATAAGCAGAATTCTCATTTGCAGGGAATAACAGTGGGGCAAGTTCCAGGTATAAAATAGTTAACATCCGTTAAATGAACCATGCCAATTATGTATTTCATATATGTTTCTATTGAGCACATATTTGATAACTAATTTTTCTTACAATAACGTTGCATTCGCAAGTATTATTTTTCCTTGGCAGATGAAGAAAATTATAGAATAATTTGAATTGTACTTTCTTCAACAGCTTTCCTCCTTCGGTTTTTTTTTTTTTTTTGCTAAATTTTTTTTTTTTAATGTTTATTTATTTTTGAGACAGAGAGAGACAGAGCATGAACAGGGGAGGGGCAGAGAGAGAGAGGGAGACACAGAATCTGAAACGGGCTCCAGGCTCTGAGCTGTCAGCACAGAGCCCGACGCGGGGCTCGAACTCACAGACCGTGAGATCGTGACCTGAGCCAAAGTCGGACGCTTAACCCACCGAGCCACCCAGGCGCCCCCCTCCTTCAGTTTAATAATTAGTAGTTCTTTGATTAAAGCCAGAAAACCCAGCCATTAGCACTCTCCCACAAAAGGACATTTTAAGAAAGAAAAGGCATAGAGCAGGGTTAATGAAGTAAAATCACTCATCTCTGTTTTATATGGGGAAATTGAGATTCACTGTTTATTAATTTTCTCCAAATCACAAAGATGAGAAGTGGCAAAGTTAGGTTGAAGCTTTGGGCTAACAGATTGCATAATTTGTGCTCTTGCTTCCATACCCTACTTCTTTAAACTTAAGTTTCTCCAGTAAAGTGGATTTTTTTTTTTCTAGTTTAAATGTTTTGAGATGGGCCAGTCTTACTTTCCACCTTTCTAACCACAAAGTTACTACACGTGCACATTTTAATATACACACATGTGCCTCGTTGGTTAATAATATTAACATAAAAATAAATATGTCAGGCAAACAAAAACAAAAACCCACCAAAACCCAAAAATGTTATAAATGTGATAATCTCTTATAATTCTATATTGGCCATGGAAATGTCATAGTTTAAAAGAGGCTCCAGCCCCATCTCTGGAGGTCAAAGAATTAAAAGCAACTTTTCACTACTTCTTTCCCCCCCTAAAGAATGCAGGTTTTTAGATGGTCACAGGTTGGCATCTTTTGAAAGTATTACATACCTGGCTGAAAAAGCTTTTTTTCTCTCAATTGCCAATATTTTGTCCTTCCTTCCCAGTCTGACTCAAACTTTAACCCTTGGCCATGTTTTTCCATATCAACTAACCTGCCTGATCTCTAATCCCTCTAAAGGGCTTTACATCATGGTAAGTAGCATTCTTTGGTGTTTATCATTTACTACTTTTGGTTGAATACATCTTAGTGCATTTGCTGACTTCTCAATGAGATTATATCCCTTTTATAAACAAAGGCCATTCTTGTACCTCTAAAATCCAGGTCCAAGTTTGTTTTTTACATTGTAATTACTATAAAACTCGCTTTTAAAGAAAGGGATTGAGAGATTTACCTGGAATATTTGCAGAATGTGGTGTTTCTCCATGTATCGTAGTGCAACTTGATAAGGATCTTCGTATACGATAGGAGGGAATTGTCTCCTAGAAGTCTGACTGTATCCAAGAGGCCTCTTTCCTTCTTGATATTCTGGAATATCATCCTGCAATAGAAATATACCCTCCACCCCCACCCCCAGAGAGTCTTTAATAAATGGAAAAGCCCCAGGAAGCTTTGTTGTTATTGTTGCTGTTTATCTTTGGAATCTGGTGTTGATGGAACCTGGACACCAGGAATTGGAGATAAGATACATTATGATGACAAACCTGGCTGATCCTCCTGACAATATAATGCACCTCAAGTCCTGGGACCTACCTAAGGTATCTCCAATCTACTTCAAATACTTTTCCCTTCACAAGGACCTCCAATTGACTCCAAATTCCTTTTCTTTGGTAGAAGCCCAGAGAAGGGAAATGACTTAGCGCCCCACAGTAAGCAGCAGAACCAAGACTCATGAATCCTGGTTCACTGATCCTTCCTGAATGGCCTTCCAGTAGCAGAAGATGCAACCCATCTATTTCCCACCCTTCTCCTGCCCTTCCTGAATAAACCATGATGTGTAGGTTTATTCCTCATCTTTGATCCAACATGCACCCTCTTCCTGTCCTGCCCCCATACCACCACACTAGGCCCCTGGCTTGGCCTCCAATTTCCCAGGTGGTATCAAATGCCCCTTTAACCTACAGGCTTGGTTTCTATGGCTTTAGTTTTTTCTTGACCGATGGTATAGTCCAGCCTGGATGAGATACAGGGAAATCTCTGGGAATAGGCTTGGTCTTTTGCTTGGAAGTTACTGGTGCATCTGGTATTAAATGAGTCAAATGCTTGCAGATCGGTTACACTTTCTGTGTCAGTTTCAGTTGAAACTGGGGAACTGTCCTGGTCTATTCCTCTGGCCTCAAATTTGCAGGGTTCTACTCTGAATTCAGCTTCTTTGGACTCCTTATTGTCACCAGATTGCATAAATATTCTGTCATCATACTGGCCAGGTGCTCCATAGTCAGCCAGATAGTCTTCTCTGGGGTAATTCTCTTCATCCATTAAGTGGTCAACCTTGTAATAGTCACTGGAGTCAGTCTTGTCCACTGTAAGGTGATCAGCGTTACTTTCAGCCTGGTCAGCAGTTTGCTGTTCAGCTAGTTCAATAGCTTCCTCGCATACCTCGTGGTGAGTCTTTATAGATGTTCTGGAGTCAACTTGGTTAGACGGTATATAGCCAATCGGTTCAGAAGTTCTTCGTTTAACCAGGCCACACAATCTGCTGTCAATCTGTTCAGAAGTTCTTCGCTCAGCTTGGCTGGACATTCTGTGGTCAATCTGTCCAGAGGCTCTTGGTTCTGATGAGACAGACAATCTATGGTCAATCTGTTCAGAAGTTCTTTGGTCAGATTGGTTAGACACCCTACTGTCAATCTGCTCAGAAGAACTTCCTTCAGTCTGGTTGGACATTCTGCGGTCAATCTGTCCATCAGCTCTTCCTTCAGCCTGGCTGGACCTTCTGCGTTCAATCTGTAGGGAAGTTCTTTGTTCACGCAGAAGAGACATCTGGCTGTCATGATGGGCTTGGCCAGATGTCTTCTCATACATTCTTTGGTCATCCTGATCAAATGCACCACCCTGAGCAACATCAGCACGGTTGTATGTTCTGAGATCAGCCTGGTCAGATGTTTGGCCACCAGTGGGTTCATATACTTTATGGTCAGTCTGTCCAGACACTCTTTGGGCAGCCTGCTCAGCCCTTCTGTGATCATTCTGGTCATCTACCTCTTCTTCATGCTGGTTCTGCCAGTTGTCTTCCTGGTTGTCTGTCCTGCTGTCATCTGGGGACTTGGCTGTGCTTTCAGGTCCCAAGGACTCCGGAGGAGCCTCTTTGAGAGGTTCTTCCATCTTCTGCCCTGCTGGTCTAGGTTGCCAGACGCTGTGGGTCTGGCCGAGCTGGTCGCCTAGGTGACCTTCAGGGGCGCGCACGTCGCTGCTCGAGGGCTTTGTTTGGCCTCGGCGCGCAGGCTCTTCCGGGTGCGCGGGCACCGCCCCTGCCCGGGTCTGGGCTGCCTCGGGCCGCCGGTGCCGAGTCCGCTGACTCGCCGTGCGGACACGAGCGCCGGGCGGACGCCTTCTCCTGAGAAGAGGTGATAGCCACACGCGGCAGTCGCCACCGCCCAGCCGCTAAGCTCCGGGCTCTGAATCCTCTGAATCGGTGCCCCAGAGCGGTACCCGCAGCGTTCTAGTGGAGGTTCCCGGCGGGTGCGTGAAACCTGATCGCCCAGGTACCGCCCCTCTAGTCGCGGGCGACGTGTTAGCGGAGGAAGCGGCGGCCGATCGCGTGGGGGCAGCATACTCCCGGTTGCCGCCCAATCAGATCCACGCTTGGTCGGAAGACCCTGGTCTTTTCGCAGGTGCTCCTGTAGGGTGTTAGTGCACTGTACTAGCGAATGGTTCGCTGAATGCTCTTCGGCTTTAGGCTCTCGTCGGCGTTGTAGTGACGAGGCCAAACGTTGTGTTTTTTCCTATTAAATTCTTAAAACCATTTTTTAATCCTGCCTGTACCAACAGTGCCCGTACCGTTTTCAGTGTACCAGGAAAGAGTTTTGCCCTTCTAACACCCGTGTTGGCAAAGTCAGATGGGTCTTTCCTCACAATACGCGTGTAGAGAGGAGAGGTTTGCTCTCTTCCCCACCTTCCCCACCTCGCACCTCTGGGCGTTCATTGCTGCAGGATCATCCTCTTCTTTGTCTCCAGGGACAGATGAGCAGCTGTTTTCCTCCCCTTTGGGAAGAGCTGTCTTGGCCGTGGAAACTTGGGGCTGTGAAAGCCCCAAGGTATGGTTTTTTGTTTATTTGTTTTGCGGAATTAGACATACATGGCTGGAGGTCTAAAGGGAAGAGAGGAGATTCAGTGAGAAATGGGTTCTAAAATCACCCCTATTTAACTGACTTATAGCAGAAGGGATTAGGGCCCAGAGTTCCAGAAAGAAAGGGAGTAAGAAAGGGGAGAGGGGATAGGAGGAGCAATACTTAACAAGTGGGGAATTTGCACCTGGTGGTGATAGCCAGTGGGGTCTGGGTTTTGAGATCTGGCCCGTCCTTTTTTTTTTTTTTTTTTTTAATTTTTTTTTTTTTAACATTTATTTATTTTTGAGACAGAGAGAGACAGAGCATGAACAGGGGAGGGGCAGAGAGAGAGGGAGACACAGAATCGGAAGCAGGCTCCAGGCTCTGAGCCGTCAGCCCAGAGCCCAACGCGGGGCTGGAACGCACGGACTGCGAGATCAGTGACCTGAGTTGAAGATGGACGCTTAACCGACTGAGCCACCCAGGCGCCCCTGGCCCGTCCTTTTTGAAATAAGTGTTAAGAATCCACTCCAGGCCAGCATGCCCTCTACTTTCAGGAGTAGGACAGTATAGAGGTGGTAGGTGATGTGACATTTGTCTGACTCTTCAAAGCCTGAAATCACTGAGGCAGACCAACCATTGGTAGTATAATACCAGATATGCCGTTAGTATGAGTTTAATTGCATTCAGTAATTAGAGATATGCTTAAAATCTAAATGCAAATAATTGTGATCAAGATATGAAAGGGAGAGTGGGTACCATTGATGCCACACTTAGGAGTAAAAAGAAGAATCTAGGTATACTGAAGTAATATCATTTATGTAACAGTATCTAGAACATAGTAGGTGCTCGAGATGTGTTTGTTGAGTGTAAATATATGAAGGATCTACCTCATTTATTTATTTAAAAGTGTGTGGAGTGGGGCACCTGGGTGGCCCAGTCGGCTAAGCCTTGGACTTCTGCTCAGGTCACAGCTCATGAGTTTGAGCCTGGCATTGGGTTCTCTGCTGTCAGAGCAGAGCCCCTTCCCTTCCTGTTCCTGTCTCCTCTCTGTCTGCCCCTCCCCAGCTTGTGCTTTCTCTCTGTCTCAAAAATAAAAACATTTAAAAAAATGTGTGGAGCAAGTAGACTTTGCATTTGTAGTAAAATAGGTGATAGGCTATGGTTTACAATTTCAAAGGGGTATTGGTTTTGTAGATGTGTTTTTCTATTTATAACAAATTTAATCACTGTAGAAAAGTAAGAAAAACAAGCATAAAGAAAAAAATTGAATTCCTCAAACACCCAAAGGATAACCTTTAACATTTTAATGTATATCTTTGTAGAATTTCCCCATGCAAATCTATATATCTAATAGCTGTAGTTATGTGTATATTTTACAAAATGGAATCAAACTGTGCAACTGTTATATAAAGCGCATTTTCATTTAATACTGTGGTATAAATGTTCTTCCTTGTCAATAAATGTAATCTAAATTAAAGAACACTGGCTTTTTGGAGTCAGACCAAGTTTGTTCTAATTCTGTATCTGTCATTCACTAGATTGTTGAGCTTGGGCAAATCTCATTATTTCTCTGAACCTCAATTTTCTCATCTTCAGATGAAAATGGGAATAGTGTAATAGCTCTCAGAGTTCTTGTGACAACTAAATGAGATAATATATGTAATTAGTTCATATGTGCCTCATAAAGAGTAGCTATTTTAAAATTTATATGTCATCTATTCTATGAATTTATTTTGTTGCTTTTAACAGTGCTGCCTTGACCATCATTATACAGACATTTTACAAGCTTGTCATGTTTTTTTCCTTAAGATGAATTTTTAGTTGTGGAATTGCTTGGCTAAGGAAATGTGCTCATTCTGGTCTTTGGAAAGTACTATATTTTAAAATATCCTTCAGAAAAATTGAGCCATTCTATGACTCCACCAGTAATATATGGGAGTGCTATTTCTCTATACCAATGCCAATTCTGTATATATTTTTATTTTTGCCCATCTGATAAGTGAAAAATGGTATCTTGTTTAATCTGTATTCTTTTCATATGTTTAATGGCTATTTGTTTTTGTTTTTGGTAAATGTCCTAGTCATGCCCTTGTCTTTTCCTTATTGATTTGTGAGAACTTCCTGTATATTAAAATTTTAATTCTTTATTATATAAATTGCAAATAAAGTTTCCTGTCTTGTTTGCCATCTAGAAGTTTGATATATTTTTTTTAATTTTTATGGAGTAAAATTCATTTTTCTCTTTGTAGTTTTTAACTTTGGGTCATGTTTACAAAGACCTTCCCTGTCTCTCAAGATAACATAAATGTTCCCCACCTGTATTTTCTTTTAGTACTTTTCAGTGTGTGTGTATTCTTTTTTACTTCCATAGAGTTAAGTGTACAAAACTTAAGTGTGAAGCTTGATGAATTTTTTTTTTAATGTTTATTTTTGAGAGACAGAGACAGAGCACAGGCAGGGGAGTGACAGAAAGAGAGGGAGACACAGAATCCGAAGCAGGCTCCAGGCTCTGAGCTGTCAGCACAGAGCTGGATGTGGGGCTCAAACTCATAAACCGGGAGATCGTGACTTGAGCTGAGGTCAGACACTCAACTGACTGAGCCACTTAGGTGCCCCAAAGTTTGATGAATTTTTATGTATGTATGCATCCATGCATACACCATCCAGATCAAGAGATAGACTGTTTCTAGCATTCTAGCAGTTAACTACTGTTCTAATCTGTGTTTCCATAGCTTAGTTTCTCTGATTTTTGAACATCATACAATATGACTCTTGTTAGATATTATTTATGATTGCTGAGCAGTATTCTATTGTATGATTATACTACAAACTTCTGATGTTGATTGACATTGGATTGTTTACAGCTTGGAACTATTAAGAACTTTTTTGGTGTGTGTCTTTTGCTGGACATAAGTGCTTATTTCTCTGGAATATACCACTGTATAGGATTCCTGGGTCATAGAACAGACTCATATTTGACCTTAATAGATACTGCCAGACAGTTTCCCAAAATGGTAGTACCAGTATACACTCTCACCAGCAATGCATAAGAGTTCAAGTTGCTTTGCATATTTGCCTTTTACTGTTGGCTGTTCTGGTTTGTTGGTACTCAGTGGAGTTTTCATTTGTATTTCTCTTATGACTAATGATGTTGAGCACTTTTACAGATACTTATTGGCCATTTGGATGTCCTTTTTTACAAAGTGCCTGTTCACTTCTTTTGCCCATTTTTTATATTGGATTGTTTGTCTCATTCTTATTGATTTGTAGGACTTATTTACATAGCATGCTTGTATGTATGTGTTTGTATTTTTTAAACCCTTAAAGCTTTAAGTATTCTGTATTTTATTTTGGTAGATGGTCTGTGATAGAAATCTCACCTAATCTTATTTTTAAAAGGTTATCTAGATATTACAATGACATTTTTTTTTGAAAAAAAAATTCTCCATTGATTTAAAATACTAGCTTTTCCATATAACACTCTCTAGTACATACTTGAGTCTATTTCTGTACTCTTCACTCCTGTTTTGTCAAGAAAAAATGATCTAGTGTTTCTCTCAGACTGTTTTTTGGTTGTAGGTTTATAACATATGATAATATCTCATAGAACAAATTCCCTTTCATTTTTTTCTTTAAAAATAATTTGAGTAAATTTATGAGTACTTCATATATTCTTCCAAGTAACTGTAGGATATTTTTGTTTAGTTCCAACAATGACATCAAAAAGTTTGTTGGGATTGTTTAAAAACTCAAGAAAAGTCTTCTAGGTCAAGGATATCTGTGAGTCTGGCTTGCTGATGTTGTTTCATTGATCTCTGTTATGGGCTGAATTGTGTTCCCCCCAAAACTCATATGTTGAAGCCCTAAAGCCTGTAAAGGACCCTGGAGATAGGGGCATTAAAGAGGTAATTAACCTTAATCATTGGGGTGGGACTCTAATCCAATCTGACTGTTGACCTTGTAAGAAGAGGAAAAGATAGGGGAAGGTGCTCACACAGAGAAAAGGCCATGTGAGGTTGATTTTTCTTTTCCAATTTGGATGCCTTTTATTTATTTTATTATTTTCTTGCCTAATTACTCTTGCTAGGACTTCCAAGAAAATGATGAATAGAAATGGTGAAAGTGGGCGTTCTGATCTTGTTTCTGATCATAAGGGGAAGGCTTTCACTATTGAGTATGATATAGATTTTTCATCAAAGCCCTTTATCACATTGAAGAAATGCTCTCTGTTCCTTGTTTTCTGAGTATTTTTTTTTAATCAGGGAAAGGTGTTGAAATTTAAAAAATATGCATTAATTGAGATGATTCTATGTTTTTTTCTCCTTCATTTTATTAGTGTGATATATTACATTGATTTATTTTTGTACGGTGAACCATCTTTGCGTTCCTAGAGTAAATCCTACTTTGTCACAGAATGTGATGATCTTAATATGTTTCTGGATTCAGTTAGCTAGTATTTTGTTGAGGATTTTTACATCTATATTAATAAGAGATATTAGTTTGTAGTTTTCTTGTGATTGTCTGGCTTTGATATCATGGTTATGCTGGCTCATAGAATGAGTTTTAAAATGTTCCCTCCTCTTTTATTCTTTGGAAGAGTTTGAAAAGGCTTAGTGTTAATTTTTCTGTAAGTGGTTGGTAGAATTTATCAGTGAAGTCATCTGTTTCTAGATTTTTTTTTCTTCTAATTTTTGGGAGGTTTTTTGATTCAACCTGTTTATGTGTTATAGATCTGTTGAGGTTTTTTTTTGTTTTTTTTTTTTTTTTCTTTCTATTTCTTCTAGAGTCTGCTTTGGTAGTATATTTCTAGGAATTTTTCCTTTTTATCTAGGTTGTCCTGTTTTGTTTTTGTTTTTGTTTTTTTTTTTTTTTGGCTGTATAGTTGCTCATAGAATTCTCTTTATAATCCTTTTTACTTCTGTAAGATTGATAGTAATGTCCCCACTTTCATTTCTTTAGTTATTTACTACTTGTCTCTCTCTTTCTCTTTGTCAGTCTAGCTAAAGGTTTATCAGTTTTGTTGATCTTTATTTTAAAGGACCCACTTTTGTTGACCCTCTCTATTATTTTCCTATACTCTATTTAGTTTATCTCTGCTCTATTTTTTATTTTTTTTTTTAAATTTTTTTTTTCAACATTTTTAATTTATTTTGGGACAGAGAGAGACAGAGCATGAACGGGGGAGGGGCAGAGAGAGAGGGAGACACAGAATCGGAAACAGGCTCCAGGCTCCGAGCCATCAGCCCAGAGCCTGACGCGGGGCTCGAACTCACGGACCGTGAGATCGTGACCTGGCTGAAGTCGGACGCTTAACCGACTGCGCCACCCAGGCGCCCCTCTGCTCTATTTTTTAGAATAGAATTTTGTTTCATCTTTTAGATTAGGGTTTAGTTTGCTCTTCTCCTTAAAGATCTTTAAGGTATAAAGTTAGTTTACTGATTTGAGATCTTTTTTTTTTAAATTTTTTAATGTTTTTATTTATTTTTGAAGGAGAGAGAGACAGAGCATGAGCAGGGGAGGAGCAGAGAAAGAGGGAGACATAGAATTTGAAGCAGGCTCCAGGCTCTAAGCTGTCAGCACAGAGCCCAATGTGGGGCTCCAACTCACGAACTGTGAGATCATGACCTGAGCCGAAGTCGGACACTTAACCGACTGAGCCACCCAGGTGCCCCTGAGATCTTCTTTTTTTAATGTAGGCATTTATAGCTGTAAATTTCTTTCTCAGTAGTTTATTTCCAGCATCCCATATCTTGGTATGTTGCGTTTTAGGTTTCATCTGTCTCAAGGTATTTTCATCCATCTCAAAGCATTACATTACTCTTGTAATTTCTTTGACTCATTGGTTTTTTAAAAGTGTGCTGTTTAATTTCCAAATATTTGTGAAATTTTCAGTTTTCCTTCTGTTATTGATTTATAGCTTCATTCCACTGTGTTCAGAAGAGATGCTTTATATGATTTAAAGCTTTTAAAATTTCTTAAGACTTGATTTGGGACTTAATATATAGTCTCTCTTGGGGAATGTTCCATGAGAAGAACGTATATCTGCTATGGTTTGGTGGAATGTTCTTTATATGTCTGTTAGGTCTAGTTGGTTTATAGTGCTGTTCAAGTCTTGTATTTTCTTTTAAAAAATTTTGTTTAAGTTTATTTATTTATTTTGAGAGAGAGAGAGAGAGAGAGAGAGAGTATATGCATGAGCACAAGTGCAGGAAGGGACAGAGAGAGAGGAGAGAGAGAATTCCAAGCAGGCTCCGTGTGCTGTCAGTGCAAAGCCTGATGTCGGGATCGAATTCACAAATTTGAGATCATGACCTGAACTGAAATCAAGAGTCGGATGCTTAACTGACTCAGCCACCTAGGCGCCCCAGGTCTTGTATTTTCTTATTGATCTTCTGTCTAGATATTTTATCCATTGGACACTTTGTGTCAGTTCTTCAGGTAACGCTCAGACAAGTCAAAACACAAGCAGAATTCTTTGATAACAGGTGTGCTCTGCTCCCTCTGGAATGAGGGACTATGATCTCGTACTTGAACATGGGCTTCTGTCTTCAAAACTGATGCTGAGTTGAGGAGCAGAGCAAGGACAAGTAAAAATGCTGTAGTGGTCTCCTGCTGTTTGTAAGTTGCCCCCTTGATTCAGCATTCACTTGATTGCTATTATCTTTGTCTGTTTTCCAGAGTTCTGAAAAAGTTGACTGAGATTTTTTGCTCATTTTTTAATTGTTTTTGTGGAAGGATGAGCCCCTGGAGCTACCAACTCTTATCACTTTTACTGACATCACTCCCTACCTGCCCCCACCCCCTTAAAGTTTTGAAAATGGCAACTTGTATATCCACATCAGATGCTTGGTTTCTTTTGAAGAATTGAAAGTATGTTACTACTGAGCCCATAGTTCCACAGATCAACAATTGCCTGGTGAGGAGCAGTTGCCCAGTTTCGACTGCACTTTCCCTCCTGCCCCTTAATCATGTAAGTTACCTGATTGGTTTCTCCACCCATTTTAATTTTCAATCTCTTTAGTATTACATATCGACTACAAACCTAGGCCTTGAGCCAGATAAAACTGGATTTGAATGTTGTCCTGACCATTTAAAGACTGTGTGTCCTTAGAAAAGTGACCTGTTCTCTGTGATCTTTAGTGTCTTCATTTGTAAAATGAAGAGAAACATAATTACTCAATTTAGTTATTGAGATAAGTGAATAATATAATATTTATGAAGAATTTAGCCCAGTGCCTAACATGCAGTAAGTAAATAATAGTTGTTAGGAGTTTTAAAGTAAATTTATTAAAGTCATTTTTTATGTTCCTTGGTAATGTTTGGAATTTTTTTCTTATATGTTGAGTATATTTGTTTAAAAATGTTATTCTTATATAATTTGTGAATTTTATCGTTGTTGTGAATTGGATCTTTTTTTCCTACTATATTTTCTAAATGGCTAATGCTAGTATGTAGGAAAGATAATTTTGGTTTCTCTTTTCTCCTGCCATTTTTTAAATTTCCTTATCAGATTAAATAGATTTTCTGATTAGCTTCATTTTTCTTTTTGTTTTTTTAGTTTCATTTTTCTTGATACACATTGTAATGATAATTTCCCCCATCTTTATAATATTTATATTCTAATTCTTTTTTTTTCTAATATTGACTAGGACTACAAAACAATGTTAAATAATAATGAGGATTACAGATGTCATTTTATTCCTGAATATAATGGGAATGTCCCAGCAAGTGCAATGCTTAATTTTGGTTTCAGATATATACATATGTATACATACATATGCATATACGTGTGTATATATATATATATATGTACATGTATAAATATATATGAATATATATAGAACAATTTCTATGATGAAGTTTCTTTCTATTTCTATTTTACAAAAAATTTTAACTGGCTTTTGAATTTTATCAAATAATTCATAGAATCTATTGAAATAGTCATATGATTATCTCCATTAACTTATTCATGTAGTTGCATTCATGGACTTTTTTTTTTAACGTTTGTGTATTTATTTTGAGAGAGAAAGAGGATGAGCAGGGGAAGAGTGGGGGTGGAGGGGTGGCGGGGAGAGAGAATCCTAAGCAGCTCCACACTGAGTGTGGAGCCTGATCCCATGACTGTGAGATGACGTGAACCAAAATCAAGAGTGGATGCCTAACCAACTGAGCCACCCAGGTGCCCCACATCCATGGATTTTTAAATGTTAAATCAGTTATCCATTCCTAGAATAAACCTTACTTGGTCATCCTATATTTGTCTTTTAATACAATTCTGAGATCAGTTGCTAATATTTTATTCAGGATGTTTGTATTTTAGTAGTTGATCTATTGTTACCCTTTCTTGTTTTGTATTTGTAGACTTTTGGCATTAGTATTATGCTAGCTTTATAAAATGATTTTAGAAACTTACTATCTTCTTCTGTGTCCTGGAACAGTTTATATATGAACTATCTGTTCTTCAAGATTTTCCAAAACTCACCTATAAAATCACATGGTCTTTGGGGCGCCTGAGTGGCTCAGTCGGTTAAGCGTCCGACTTCAGCTCAGGTCACCATCTCGCGGTCCGTGAGTTCGAGCTCCGCATCGGGCTCTGGGCTGATGGCTCAGAGCCTGGAGCCTGCTTCCGATTCTGTGTCTCCCTCTCTCTCTGCCCCTCCCCCATTCATGCTCTGTCTCTCTCTGTCTCAAAAATAAATAAACGTTAAAAAAAAATTAAAAATAAAATAAAATCACATGGTCTGGTTTCTTGGGGTGTGGGGGTTATGGTTGTGGTGTATACAGATCTCTTATAGGTTTTCCAGTTACTGTAGGTTTTCCAGTATTGTATGATTATTGGTCTACTTAAATTTTTTCCTTATACTTTAAAATTTTTTGATGATTCAACTTAGAAAAATATTGCATTTCCTTTCAAATTTATGATTTATTGAGACTAAGTATTTTCTTAGACTGTTACTTCAATCCCCACATATGTTTTTAATTTCCAATATTGAGTCCTCTCTCTTGATTATATTCAGTTATACTTTCTTTCTAGTATGTTTTAATGTTTGTTTAAACAGTCTTTTTAAAGAAACACCTCTTTTGTTTATCAAGTTTATTGTGAGTTGTTTTGGGGTGTTGAGGCTGTAATGTAACAGACAGTGAGTTTATAGTTTTGCGATCCTCCGACCTGTAATATCTAACTCTATGGGGTACCAGGATCACTAAATTTGGAGTGTACATCCATGATATACAAAAGGATTTGTGGGGAGCCTTCTGCAACTTCTCTTATTTTTATGCTGCTTATTTATTGATTTGTGAGCAAACCAAAGTGAAAGTAACTTTGAACTGAGTTCAAGGTATCATATTTGCCTGTCCTTAAACCCAGTTGAGAATCTGTGGTTTGGACTAGAGAAGATAGTTTTTTCTTGTTTTTGCTTTGTTTTGTTCCTTTTGGTTGGTGTCTTGGAATTTCTTGCTCTTTAAGCATGAAGCTAAATGTTTTAAACATACTTAATTATGTATTTTTTAAAAATAGTTTTATTAACATATAAAAAAATACCATACCACAAAGTTAACTCACTTAATGTGTATTCAGTGGTTCTTTAGGATATTCACAGAGTTTTGCAACCACACCACAATCTAATTTTAGAGAATTTTTAACACTCTAAATAGAAATCCTGCACACATTAGCAGTCATTTCACATTTCTCCCCTACTTCACCCCAAACCTGGATAATCACCATCCTATTTTCTGTATTTTACCTATTTGGGACATTTCACAAAGATAGACTCATACAATATAATGTATGTCTTTCACTTAGCATAATGTTTTCAAAGTTTATCAATGTTGTGGCATGTATCAATATTTTATTTTCTTCTTAGTGCCAAATGATTTTTATTATTTGGATATACCACATGTTGTTTATCCATTCTTCAGTTGATGGACATTCACATTGTTTCTACTTTTTGGCTGTTATGAATGATGCAGCTATGAACATTCATGTACAAGTTTTTGTGTGTATATACATTTTAATTCCTATTTGCTATATACCTGGGGTGGAATTGCTGGTCATATGATAACTCTCTGTGTAATCTTTTGAGGAACCACCAAAACTGTTTTCCAAAGTTGCTGCACAATTTTACATTCCCACCAGCAGCATATGAAGGTTCCAATTTCTTCACAACCTCATCGACACTTATTATTATGTGTTTATTATGTTAGCTTTATTAGTGGGTATGAATGGTATATCTTTGTGGATTTGATTTTCATTTCCCTGATGGCCAATGATGTTGAACATTTTTTATGTGTTTATTGGTCATTTGTGTATCTTCTTTGGAAAAATTTCTATTCAAATTCTTTGCTCATTAAAAAATATTCTTTAATAAATTTTTAAATTTATTTTTGAGAGACAGGGACAAAATGTGAGTAGGGGAGGGGCAGAGAGAGAGGGAGACACAGAATCGGAAGCAGGCTCCAGCTCTGAGCTGTCAGCACAGAGCCCAACATGGGGCTTGAACCCACAAACCATGAGATCATGACCTGAGCCAAAGTCGGATGCTTAACTACCTGAGCCACCCAGGCGCCCCTGCCCATTTTAAATTGGGTTGCTTGTCTATTTATTATTGAATTGTAAGAATTCTTAAAAAAAAATTTTTTTTTAACATTTATTTATTTTTGGGACAGAGAGAGACAGAGCATGAACGGGGGAGGGGCAGAGAGAGAGGGAGACACAGAATCGGAAGCAGGCTCCAGGCTCTGAGCCATCAGCCCAGAGCCCGACGTGGGGCTCGAACCCACGGACCGCGAGATCGTGACCTGAGCTGAAGTCGGACGCTTAACCAACTGAGCCACTCAGGCGCCCCAAGAATTCTTTATATATTCTAGATATAAATCCCATGTGAAATAGATGATTTGCAAATATTTTCTCCCATGCTGTGTGTTGTCTCTTTACTTCCTTGATGGTATCCTTTGACAGAGAGAAGTTTTAAATTTTAATGATCTTCCACGACCTATGTTTTGGTGTCATATTTAAGAGACCATTGTCTAATCCTAGATCTCAAAGATTTAGACCCATTTATGAAAACCAGTAAATGCCATCTTCTTAGTGAAGATACTCAATGTATGTATGGTTTCCTAATCTGCAAAGAACTTGTAACATTTAACTCCTTACTGATTATGGCAGAGGAGCCACAATTTACTAAGAAAGATCGGATGAGTGTGTGACTATTCTGATAACTTGTCAAAATTGATGTAGGTGACTTACTCTGAGGAGTAAAACAGGAGAGAAGCAGGTCAGAGTTCCTGCATGGTGATTCCATCCCAAATCTAGGTGATCTCATACAAATCTAAATTGGGTTAGCTTCAGATAGTCCTTTTCTTCTTTTAATGTTTCCATGTGACTAAGTAGTCTAATGAAATGGTTCCCATCCTAATATTTTGTACTCAAATCATGTATCCAAAGATGTCTTATTAAAAGCAACTATTTTTTTTACTCTTACAACTTGGAATTTATCTATTATAATGTTATCACAGCACAGAATCTTTTTTTCTTCTTTTCCTCACCCCTCTCAGGTAAGAAGAGGAGGTGTCTCCCGTGGGACTTTTGCTCACGTGGGACTACTTTTCTAGTAGTGGTGCGTTACTTAATACTGGATTTTAAAACTATCAGTGGTTATTATTTCTGATGACCTGAGGGAAGGGCTTTCTATGATATTGATCTCTTCTCACACTTTCCTACCTTTTTTAAAATGCTTATTTATTTTTGAGAGAGAGAGAGAGAGAGAGAGGGAGAGAGCGCATGCAAGCAGGGGAGAGGCAGAGAGAGAGAGGGAGACACAGAATCCCAGAATCCGAACCGTCAGCACCAGAGCCCAACACGGGGCTCAAACTCACGAACTGTAAGATCATGACCTGAGCCGAAGTCAGATGCTTAACCAACTGAGTCACCCAGGTGCCCCTCGCACTCCCCTACTTTTTATGATACTAACCTCTTCTTACACTCTCCCATTTCTCAATCCTGGGAAAAAATATTTTATTTTCTTTAAAAAAAAAAAAAGAAAGAAATTATTGAGTCCTTGCTATCTATGTGTAAGGCAAGATGGCTACAAAAGGAAACAAGGCAGATATGGTTTTTAACCTCAGGAATCTTATATTCTAGAAGGGACCTCTAGAAAACAAGCAACTATAATGCAAGGTGGTAAGAGCTATGCCAGGGGAAGTACAAACAGGTATTTGTGTATGTAAATGCGACGCTTGAATCAAAGTTGGAGTGCTAGGGTCTAACTGCAAGCACAACATCTAGCTCGGTTACCTTGGACAAGTTTCTTCATCTTTACTACGCTCAGTTTTCTCATATTTAATATAGAGGCAATAAAAGTACTCATCTAATTGGTTTTGTATGAAAATAAATGAGTTGATACATATAAATTGCCTAGCATAGTGCCTGAATATACAATAAAAAGGTAACTCATTATTATTATTATTATTATTATAAGGATATTATTCTGAAGGGTTATTTAAGAGCTAAGAAGTAAATGGAGTGGTCAATGTCAGAAGAATATTCCAGGCAGAGAGAAGAGCATGTTGCATGCCTGGAGGCAGAACAGATCATGGAGAGTATGAATAACTAAATGAAATTTATTATGCTGAGTAGGAGAGAGCTGGAGAAAAAGATATGATACAGGAGAAATAGGGGCCAGATCAGAGAGATGTTTGGCCTTTATGCCAAGAGTGTGCAGATTTGAGAGGGGGATCAAGATACTCGAGTAAGAGGACCCGAAACTCACCTCTTCCCACAGAAGGAACTAGATAACTCATATTAGCATAAATAACCCAGGAAAAGACCCAAAGACTGGCAGAACACACTCCACAACTAAAGCAGAGAAGAGACCACAATGAAGATAGTAGGAAGGGCAGAGATGTGGCAATCTGCAGCAGGGAAGGAGCCCTGGGTGCAGAGAAGGGTGAGAGACAGACTATCACACTGGATATCCTGCACTGGGAAGATGAAACTCCATAGCCTTTGACTTTTAAAACGAGAGGGACTGAATTTCATGAGTTCTTACAACCAGTGGGACTTAAAGCTTGGAATCTTAAAAATCAGCAGACTCAGTTCTACATCTTGGAGATAATAGCTAGAAGTAGCAGTTTGAAAAATGCCTGGGGCACATGGGAGGAACAGTTATTTATACATCTCAGAGCATGTCCTGAAGGAAATTCTCCACAAGGGAGCTGGCAGGTGCCATATCCCTGCCCTGCCCCCACAGCATAACCAGCAGGGGCACTGACATTCACTAACTTGCTTACACCAAGCCCCACCTCCCACACTTCAGCAGATCCACCCCTTCAGGTCCTGTTTACCTTAGTCTGGGCACTGCAGGTCCCCTCCGCCAGAAGACCAATGCAAACCTTGCCAACACTGCATCTCCTGACCCATGCATTTTACAAGGCCCTGGTCTCAGTGGTGGTGGGGGTGGCAGGTCTCATTTTGCGAGCATACCAGAGCTCACCTTGTTAAAACTACACATAATATACTGCCCACAACAGGCAAAGAGAACCTCTGCAGATGACTGGACTGAAGGAAAAAGTGGCCAAGACATAAGAGCTGGGCACACACCACACACATAGGAGACACTCCTGAACCACCAGGTTCTGGTGAATAGGGGACACTGCAGGATATCTTCTTCATAAGGCCATTATTCTCAAGAGCAGGAGACATAGCTGACATCCCTAACACACAGAAACAGACACAGAGAGACAAAATGAGGAGACAGAGAAATATGTCCCAAATGAAAGAATAGGATAAAACCACAGTAAGAGACCTAAGTGAAATGTATATAAGGAAGATGTCTGGTAGAAAATTTAAAGTAATGATCATAAAGATACTCACTGGACTTGAGAAAAAAGTGGAGGACATCATTGGAACCCTTAATAAAGACATATGAAACATAAAAAAGAACCAATGAGATGAAGAGCACAACACATGAAATAAAAAATACACTAGATGGAATAAATAGCAGGCTGGAGGAAGCAGAAGGATGACTTAGAAACTTGGAAGACAGGAGTAATGGAAAGTAATCAAGCTGAGCAGGTGAGAGAAAAAATTATGCAAAATGAGAATAGAGTTAGGGAACTCAGTGACCCCCTTCAAGCATAATAACATTTGCATTATAGGGATTCCAGAAGAAGAAGAAGAGAGAGAAAACGTGGCAGAAAATTTATTTGAAGAAATAATAGCTGAAAATTTCCTAATATGGGGAAGGAAACATATCCAAATACAAGAGGCACAGAGAGCCCCCAACAAAATCAACCCAAGGAGGTCCATACCAAGATATATGGTAATTAAAATGGCAAAAAGTAGTGATAAAGAGGGAATTTTAAAAACAGCAAGAGAAAAGAAGACAATTATATTCAAGAGAAACCCCATAAGGTTATCAGTGGATTTATCACCAGAACTTTTGCAGGCTAGAAGGGAGTGGAATGACATATTTAAAGTGCCAAAAGGAAAAAGTTTACAGCCAAGAATACTCTATCCAGCAAGATTATCATTCAGAATAAAAGGAGAGATAGTTTCTTAGACAAACAAAAGCTAAAGAAGTTCATGACCATTAAATCAGCCCTGCAAGAAATGTTAAAGAGGACTCTCTGAGTGGAAAGGAAAGACCATAAGTAAGAGAAAAGTAGGACACTCAAAAGCATTAAAAACTAGTATATCTGTAAAAATCAGTCAAGGGACTCACAAAATAAAAACATATAAAGTATGATACTATATACCAAAAACATGGGGGGTGAAGAGTAAAGAATGTGCTCAAACTTAAGTGACCATCAAGTTAATGTAGACTGCTATATGCAGAAGATATTATATTCAAACCTAATGGTAACCATAAATCAAAAACCAGTAATAGATATGCAAAAAATAAAGAGAAAGGAATCAAAATGTATTATTAAAGAAAGCTAGCAAATTGAAAGGAGAGTAAAAGGAGAAACAATCAGGGAAGAACTACAAAAACAACCACAAAACAAGTAACAAAATGGCAATAATTGTAAATAATTACTTTGAATATAAATGGACTAAATGTTCCAATCAAAGATGTAGGATGACGGAATGGATAATAAAAAATAAGACTCATCTATATGCTGCCTACAAGACACTAATTTCAGACCTAAAGTCACCTGCAAATTAAAGTGAGGGGATGGAGAAACATTTATCATGCAAATGGATGTCAAAAGAAAGCTGGCAATACTTATATGAGACAAAATAGACTCTAAAACAAAGACTGTAACAAGAGACAAAGAAAGAACCTATATAATAATAAAGAGGACAGGGGTGCCTGGGTGGCTCAGTCCGTTAAGCGGCTGACTTTGGCTCAGGTCATGATCTCACGGTTCATGAGTTCAAGCCCCGCATCAGGCTCTGTGCTGACAGCTCAGAGCCTGGAGCCTGCTTCAGACTCTGTGTCTCCTCTCTCTGCCCCTCCCCTGTTTGTACTCTCCGTCTGTCTCTCAAAAAAATGAATAAACATCAAAAAAATTTTTTTCAAAAAAAATAATAAAGAGGACAATCCAATAAGAAGATATAACAATTATAAATGTTTATGCACCCAACATGATAGCACCCAAATACATAAAACAAGTAATAACAAACATAAAGGAACTAATTGATAGTAATATAATAATAGCAGGGGACTTTAACACTCCCCTATGTCAATGGACAGATGATCCACACAGAGAACCTGCAAGGAAATGTGACTTTGAATGACACACTAGACCAGATGGTTTTAATAGATATATTCAGAACATTACATCCTAAAGCAGCAGAATATACATTCTTTTTGAGTGCACATGAAACATTCTCCATAATAGATCATGTGTTACACCACAAAACAAGTCTTAACAAATTAAAAAAGATAAAAGTCATACCATGTATCTTTTCTGACACAATGCTATGAAACTAGAAATCAAACACAAGAAAAAATCTGGAAAGAACACAAATACATGGAGCTTAAATGACATTCTACTAAACAATGAATGGATCACCTAAGAATTCAAAGAAGAAATAAAAAATTACATGGAGAAAAATTAAAACAAAGACACAATGGCCCCAAATCTTTGGGATGCAGAAAGTGGTTCTAAGAGAGAAGTTTATAGCAATGCAAGCATACCTCAAGAAGCAAGAAAATTTTCAAATAAGCAACCTAACCTTATACCTAAAGTAGCTAGAAAAAGAACAAACAAAACCCACAATCAGCAGAAGGAAGGAAATAATAAATATTAGAACAGAAATAAATGATATAGAAACTAAAAAAACAAAACAAAACAAAAAAACAATAGAACAGATCAATGAAACCAAGAGTTGGTTATGTAAAAAGATCATCAAAATTGACAAATCTCTAGCCAGACTCATTAGAAAAAGAGAGAAAGGCCTCAAATAAACAAAATCACAAATGAAAGAGAAGAAATAACAACTGACACTACAGAAAAAAAATTATATTATGAAAAATTATATGCCATCAAATTGGACAACCCAGAAGAAATGGATGAATTCCTAGAAACATATAACCTACCAAAGCTGAAGCAGGAAGAAACAGAATTTGAACAGACCTACTACCAGCAATGAAATTGAATCAGTAATCAAAAAACTCCCAACAAACAAAAGTCAAGGACCAGATGGCTTCACGGGAGAATTCTACTAGACATTTAAGGAAAAAATAATACTGATTCTTCTCAAACTTTTCCAAAAAATAGAAGAGGAAGGAAAACTTCCAAATTCATTCCATGATAACAAACCAAATAAAGATACCACAAAAGAAAGAGAACCAATATCTATGATGAACATGGATGAAAAAATCCTCAACAAAATATTGGCCCACAGAATCCAACAATACATTAAAAAAATCATTCACCATGATCAAGTGGGATTTATTCCTGGGATGCAAGGCTAGTGCAATATTCACAAATCAATCAACATTATACATCACATCAATAAGAAAAGATAAAAAACATATATATGGTCATTTCAATAGATGCAGAAGAAGCATCTGACAAAGTACAACATTCATTCATAGCAACAACATCCTAAAAGGCATATATGAAAAACCCACAGCGAACATCATACTCATTGGGGAAAAACTGAGAGATTTCCCCCTGAGGTAAGGAAGAAGACAAAGATGTCTACTGTCACAACTTTTATTCAATATACTACTGGATGTCCCAGCCACAGCAATCAGACAACAAAAAGAAATAAAAGGCATCCAAATTGGTAAGGAAGAAGTACAACTTCCACTATTTGCACAGGACATGTTACTATATGTAGAAAACTCTAAAGACTCCATAAAAAACTACCAGAACTAATAAACGAATTCAGTAAAATCTCAGGATACAAAATCAATGTGCAGAAATCTGTTGCTTTTCTGTACTCTAATAATGAAGCAGAAAAAGAGAAATTAATAAAGCAATTTCACTTACAACTGCACTAAAAACAATAAGATATCTAGGAATAAACTTAACCAAAGAGGTGAAAGACCTGTACTCTGAAAACTACAAAACATTGATGAAAGAAATTGAAGACGACACAAAGAAATGGAAAGATATTCCATGCTCAAGGATTGGAAGAACAAATAGTGTTAAAATGTCTATACTACCCAAGGCAATATACAGATTTAATTCAATCCCTATCAAAATACCAATAGCATTTTTTCACAGAACTAGAACAAATAATCTCTGAATGGCCAAAGCAACCTTAAAAAAGAAAAACAAAACTGGATGTATCACAATTCCAGATTTCAAGTTATGTTACAAAGCTGTAGTAATCAAAACACTATAATACTGGTACAAAAATAGACACATTGATCAATGGAACAGAATAGAAAGCCCAGAAATAAACCCAAAATTATATGGCCAATCTTTGATAAAAGAGGCAAGAATATACAATATGAAAAAGTCTCTTCAGCAAATGGTTTTGGGAAAATTGGACAGCTACATGCAAAATAATGAAACTGGACCATTTTTTACACCATACACAAAAATAAACTAAAAATGGATTAAGGACCTAAATGTGAGACATGAAACCATAAAAAGCCTGGAGGAGAGGACAGGCAGTTATTTCTCTGACATTGGCCATAGCAACATCTTTCTAGATTATGTCTCCTGAAGCAAGTGAAACAAAAGAAAAAATAAACTATTGGGACTACGTCAAAATAAAAAGCCTCTGCCCAGCAAAGGAAACAACCAACAAAACTAAAATACAACCTATGGAATGGGAGAAGATATTTGCAAATGACATATCCAATACAGGGTTAGTATCCTAAATTATAAAGAACTTATACAAGTCAACACCAGAAACCCAAATAATCCAATTTATTTATTTATTTATTTATTTTTTTTTTTTAAATTTTTTTTTCAACATTTTTTATTTATTTTTGGGACAGAGAGACAGAGCATGAATGGGGGAGGGGCAGAGAGAGAGGGAGACACAGAATCGGAAACAGGCTCCAGGCTCCGAGCCATCAGCCCAGAGCCTGACGCGGGGCTCGAACTCACGGACCGCGAGATCGTGACCTGGCTGAAGTCGGACGCTTAACCGACTGCGCCACCCAGGCGCCCCCCAAATAATCCAATTTAAATTGGACAGAAGACACAGACATTTCTCCAAAGAAGACATATGTATGGTCAACAGACACATGAAAAGATTCTCAACATAACTAATCATCAGGGAAATGCAAATCAAAATCACAATGAGGTATCACCTCACACCTGTCAGAACGGCTAAAATCAACAACACAAGGAACAACAAGTGTTGACAAGCATGTAGAGGAAAAGGAATGCAAACTAGTACAGCCACTGTGAAAGATAGTTTGGAGGTTCCTCAAGAAATTAAAAGTAGGTCTACCCTATTATCCAGGAATCACACTACTGGATATTTACCCAAAGAATATGAAAACACTGATTTGAAAAGATATATGCACCCTTATGTTTATCACAGCATTGTTTACAACAGCCAAACTATGGAAGCAGCCCATGTCCATCAATAGATGAGTGGATAAAGAAACTGTGGTATATATGTACAGTGAAATATTATTTAGCCATAAAAAAGAATGAAATCTTGCCATTTGCATCTAGAGAATATAATGCTAAGTGAAATAATCCACTCAGGGAAAGACTAATACCCTATGATTTCCCTCATCTGTGGAATTTAAGAAACAAAACAGCAAAGGGAAAAAAGAGGGGCAAACCAAAAAACAGACTTTTAGCTATAGAGGACAAAGAGATAGCAGAGGGGAGGGAGGGAATAGGTGAAATAGGTAAAGGGGATTAAAAGTATACTTATCTTGATGAGCACTGAGTAATATACAGAATAGTTGAATCACTATACTGAAACTAATATAGCACAGTATGTTAACTGCACCAGAATTTATTTATTTATTTATTAAAAAAAATTTTTTAACGTTTATTTATTTTTGAGACAGAGAGAGACAGAGCAAGAACGGGGGAGGGCCAGAGAGAGGGGGACACAGAATCTGAAACAGGCTCCAGGCTCTCAGCTGTCAGCACAGAGCCCGACGCGGGGCTTGAACTCACGGACCGCGAGATCATGACCTGAGCCGAAGTCGGCCGCCTAACCGACTGAGCCACCCAGGCGCCCCAACTACACCAGAATTTAAATGATAAAATAGTATGCAGAGTCATGAAAGGGTTTCTTGCAAGGCACTGACATGATCAGATTTGCATTTTAGATCATTCTTGTTGTAACTAAAAAACCGGATCGAAATAGTAGACCAGAGGTTGGGAGACTAATAAAACCCTATTACAGAGAGTTCCATTTATAAAATGGCCAAGTAAAGATGGCGTTATACTCGTCTTCTCTCAGAAATCAATGCAAGATAAGAAGAGCAAGAAAGAGAAATGCAAATTCAGTCTTTGAAAAAAAAAATTAGATGAAATCTATAACCTGAACCACAATATGTGAGGAAAGATTACTAAGAGGAGTTGTGGTCAAAAAAGAGTAGGAGCAGGTACGGAAAGATGCTGTTTACCTCTTGGCACATTTTAGCCAAAACTGGCAGGGAAAGTTCTCTAGAGGAGATGCTATACCTTCAGGGGAAAAAAAAATCCTCAAACATTTCCTTGTTTGGAATAATGGGAATGTGCCAAAGGTATTGGAGTGAGAAGGAGCAGAAAGGAACTAGCAATAAAGTAATATACACATTGAATCATTTAATCCAAAGAAATAGAGGATTAAATATACTATAAAATTTATAGTAAACCCACAGATATAATTGTAACTGTGAGAAATAAAGCAAGTGAAAAGATATTCATTGCAACATCAATTGTGTAGGCAAAAGATTGGGAATAACATATATAGTATATCAATAACAAAGGTATGTATATAACACATGTTATATCCATACAGTGCAGCTATTATAAAGAGTGAACTCTTAGGTATATTTATATGGAATAATCTCCAAAATGTATCATTAGGTGGCAAAGCAAGGTACCAAGGGAAAATAATGGGGAATGAGAACCAATATATATGTGCTTGCATATGTTTAAAATATATCTCTTTTTTAGTGTTTTATTTATTTTTGGGAGAGAGAGAGCGCGCAAGTGGGGAAGGGGCAGGGAGAGAGGGACAAAGGATCTGAGGCAAGGCAGCAAGCTCGATGCAGGGCTTGAATTTATGAACCAAACCGTGAGGTCATGACCTGAGCCAAAGTTGGACGCTCAACCAACTGAGTCACCCAGGTGCCCCTGAAATATATCTTGAAGGACACACAGAACTTTGGTTAGCTTGGTTTCCTCTTATTAAAGAAACTGTGTCACTGGTGGTCAGGGATGAAAGGAAAATGTTTACTGTATACTTCACAGTAATCTTAAATTTTTGTGTCATGTATTTTTTGTACCATAAATTTTGTATCATTACTTTAGAAAAAGTAAGACTTTTTTTTTTTTTTAAAAAGAGGCTATTTAAGTTATTGTGTAAGAGAGAATGGTGATCTGAGTTAGAGAAATGGCAGTGGGGATGGAGAGAAGTAGATGGATTAGAAGTATTATCAGTGGGAATGATGGGTAGTGAGTGAGGAAGAAGGGGTCAAAGATGACAGGTAGCTTTCTTCTGGCTTGGGTGACTGGGTGGGTGGTTGTGCTGTCCCATAATGTGGGCACTCAGGCTTCATCCCTCAACTTTCTTTGTAGAATTCTGTTATTTCATGCCTTTCTACCTTTCCTGCTATTTTAACCTCTTTGTGGATAGTTTCCCTGTCTTTTATAAACTCAGGATTATCTGGAATATCGGATGTATACTGGATGTCAGCTCAAACACATATTCTTACCTAATTACAGGATTAAAGAATCATAAAAGCTAAATCTTAAAATGGATCTTAGAAATTTGTCATGGTTTCATTGTTTTATTTTAACAATGAAAACCTTAACGACAGAGGCATTATGTGACATAGATTCCTGTTAAAAATTTAAATAAGTTGTATAATGAACTTACATTTTTTAAAAAAATTTTTTAATGTTTTATTTATTTTTGAGACAGAGAGAGACAGATCATGAACGGGGGAGGGTCGGAGAGAGAGGGAGACACAGAATCTGAAGCAGGCTCCAGGCTCTGAGCTGTCAGCACAGAGCCCGACGCGGGGCTCGAACTCACAGACCGTGAGATCATGACCTGAGCCAAAGTCGGACACTTAACCGACTGAGCCACCCAGGCGCCCCTGAACTTACATATTTTTGATCCCTCTTTTCTTCCCTTAGTTTTTTTAAAAATTACTTTTATTTATTTTGAGAGAGAGAGAGAGGGAGGGAGGGGGTGTTAGCAGGGGAGGGACAGAAAGAGAGGGAGAGAGAGAATTCCAAGCAGGCACCACACTGTCAGTGCAGAGCCCGATTGAACTCTGAACTCATGGGGCTTGAACTCATGAACCATGAGATCATGACCTGAGCCGAAATCAAGAGTCAGATGTTTAACTGACTGAGCCACCCAGGTACCCCTCTTCCCTTATTTAAATGATAATAAATTATAACACGCCTAGTAGTGGATTCCAGAACATTGTCTTAAAAACATTTTTTTTAATGTTTATTTATTTTTGGGAGAGACAGATGGAGCACAAGTGGGGAGGGGCAGAGAGAGAGAGGGAGACGCAGAATCTGAAGCAGGCTCTGGGCTCCAAGCTGTCAGCACAGAACCTGATGTGGGGCTTGAACTCACAAACTGTGAGATCATGACCTGAGCCGAAGTTGGACACCCAACTGACTGAGCCCCCCAGGTGCCCCCAAAACAACATTGTCTTTTAACCACATGTGGCAAATAGACAATGTATAAGAATGTCAAACTGTCTCCTCTGTGATCTCTGTCTCATTGGCTTCAACATCTCTCAATCTGCCTAGACTCAAGAGGTCAAAATTTTCTTTATTCTCTCTTATTTTAATTATACTCTCCTATCCCACACCCTGCATCAACCCACTGTTGAATGACTGATTTTGGTTTTCCTTCTGAAACACATCGATGTTTTTTTCTCCATTCCCATTAATACAGATGGAGTTCAGATTTTCTTGCCTGGATCATAGCAGCGGCCTCCAAACTGATCTCCTTGACTTCAGCCTTTCTCTGTTTCAATTAATCTTCTGAATTACAGCAAGTTTTACTTTCTAGAGGTGTGGATCTTATTGGACCTCTCATAAAATTTTCAATAACTGTTCAAATAACTTATTTTCAATATCTAGATCAAATGTCCAGATTTCCTGGGTGCCATTCAATGCCTCCATGATTTGTAACTAGCCTTTGTTTCTGATTTTATTTCTGAATACACCTTCCACTGCAGCTAAACCTGACTAGTCATCTTTTCCAAAATTCAATCTGTACTTCTTCACTCTGAAGTAACTTTTCCTTTGTTTATTTTTGTTGAAGATTTATCCATCTTCAAGAGCCTGTTCATATACCACCTGGCTTTCGTAGAGCAAACCTTCCACTTACTCACGTGTCTTTGAGTTTGTGCCATCAATAGAATAGTATTCTCATGGTTTGCTTTCTATTTTATTTAGTGGTGTTTGTGATACTGTGTCTTTTTCATTTAAGTGTATTTCACCAACCTCTTTCCCAACTTTTGTACATTCTATAGGCTCAGAAACAATGCCCTAGATGACTTGAAAACTTGTGACCGCTCTGCAGAACTTCAGGGGTCTGAAACTGGATTGAAACGGGTTAGAAACCATATTAGAAACCAGGTTAGAAACCATAACAGAAGTACCCTGGAGATTTGCTATACAGTAAAACCTTGGATTGCGAGTAACTTGTTCTGAAAGTGTTCCGCAAGACAAGCAAACATTTCTAATGAATTTTAACTTGATAAATGAGCTGTGTCTTGCAATAGGAGTAGTACATGCTGCCCAACATCACATGATCACAGCTGAGCCAATGGTTCTTCTCTCTGTCTCTCTGTGTCTCTCTCTCTCTTTCTCTCTCTTGCTGCAGGATTGTGGGTGATCGTCTTGCATGCTCAGATGCTCGGTTTCAGGCCAAGGTGTTTGGTAGAAATCAGTGACTTTTCAGAGCATTGGAAGGTACCCACAACTGGCACTAGTGTATTTTTTGTCACTTCAAAGCACCTATGGACAGTCTTTTGCTTTTCCATACAAGAGTAAGCTAATGAATACTTTGCTTCATTCTGGGTCAGGCTGCCTACAGATATAGATCCCTTTCCTCTGCTGCCTTATTGCCAGTCACATTAAATACAGTAGATGACAAGAGTTTATTAACACTGTACTGTAGTCAGCATCCTTGCAAGGTATACAATGGCCCCCATGGAGAAAGATTCCATTGAGCCAAGAGACAGCTGTGATTCCATTAGTGATAGTGAAAGTCGTCCTACACAATAACCCTCCTCTCTCTTGTCTCCCTCACAGCAGCCATGAAGGTTTTCAAAGGTAAGTGCAGGTGAATTTGCTCATTTTTCTTTATATTTTGTATTTTCTCTACTATTTTGTGTTATATTACAATATTGTAATTATTTTAATATGAATATTTTTGGTTGTGGAACAAATCATCTGAGTTTCCATTATTTCTTATGGGGAAATTAGCTTTGATATACAAGTGCTTTGGATTACAAGTGTGTTTCCAGAATGAATTATGCTCACAAATCAAGGTTTTACTGTACTTACAAATGGCATTCTCTACCTGTGACCATTTTTTAGTTGTAATTTTCACACGTCTATTTATTTTACAATTTATTACAATTGGTACAGAAAGTGAAACATTGTATTTGATATGACTGATTTCCCAAAGGGACTAGATGATAAATGCAAACAAATATGTTACCTGAGATATTAATTCAAATTTTGAAACAGTTTTTGAAAATTTATATAAGTATTTGAAAAACATATTTGAGTAGAAAAGTTTTTTAAGAAGTCGCTCAGCTAGGGACATCACTTTTATGTGCACTACATAACTTCTTCCACTAGAGGGCAGCAATGACTCATGACAGCATTAGGCAATAGTAAAAATGTTTTGGAATTATCCTTGGAATAGTTTGCAATGCAAAATTGGACAAAATTCACTTGTCACTAATTTAAGAAGAGTCTACTTTGTTGACTTTCTGTCCAAGTAGAAATTAATCCCTAGTACTAGCCGTTAAGTTTAATAAAGCAGATTGTGTTATGTGGCAGAACAATTCTTTTACCTTAGTTTTCAACTTATTTTCTCATTTTATTTGTTCGCAGAGCAAACATGAATTAAGCTCAGTTCTGTGATAGGCTCTGTGCTTTTCCTGGGAATACAAAGCTGAATAAGACATAGTCCTTGCTGTGGGGAACCCTGTTTTAAAATTTTTTTTTTTCAACGTTTTTTATTTATTTTTGGGACAGAGAGAGACAGAGCATGAACGGGGGAGGGGCAGAGAGAGAGGGAGACACAGAATCGGAAACAGGCTCCAGGCTCCGAGCCATCAGCCCAGAGCCTGACGCGGGGCTCGAACTCACAGACCGCGAGATCGTGACCTGGCTGAAGTCGGACGCTTAACCGACTGCGCCACCCAGGCGCCCCGGGGAACCCTGTTTTATTAAAAAAAATTTTTTTTGGAGTATTCCTATGCTAAATAAAACGGGATACAAATGTGTACAAGACACAATTATAAATAGCATGCATTGGACGCATACGGTGTGCTAGGCACTGTTCTAAGTTGCTTTACTTCTGTCATCTCACTTACCACTCAGAAAAACTTTGAGGAGTAGGAATCAGTATTGCTGTTTCGCAGGGAGGTGGAGGCACAGGAGATTAAGTCCCTTGCCAAGCATCACACAACATTTAAGTGATGGAGCCAGCATCTGGACCGAGGCCATTTTAATACAACACACACTCCCATCACTCTACTGCTCTGCTGTTACCCATGTGAGCTCTGTCCTCAAAAAACAATTACTTCTGGGAAAATGAGGCATCCTGGGGAAATAAACAGCATCATCAGTTAGGTGCTTCTTCTTGAAGTCTATGACAAAGTGTCAAGAAAAATACTCCTCTTTCTTGGCTAGATTCTGACCAGTTTAAGGAGTAAACAAAAGACTTGGGAGATGAGGCCAACATATCACCTTTATTACTGATGGAAGCCAAATTGGAGGATTTGGTTTTAGGTCTGTTAGGTAAACAGGCTTACAGATATTGAACCACAGAATTAGACTTCCCCACCCCCACCCCACCTCATAAAGGGAAGCCTCAGGCCTAGGGTACGCCTCACTCCCCACCCCCCCAACCCTTCATCCAGCACTTGCCCCCAGCAGGGGCACAGTCCCTAGAGGAGCAGTGAAACGAGTGCTTTCTAGAAGCATCTCACTCCCAAAAGGAAGAAGGGAGGCTCTGAGCCAAGCATGAACAGTTTATTCTTCTCACATTTACTTCTCAGATAAATCACACCATGTCTTTCTGAGCAAAGAAAAGCCAGGAGAAAGTCACTGGGGTAGACAGAATAGTGGTCCCCCAAACATGTCTACATTCCAATCCCTGGAACCTGTGAGTGTCAGGTTCCACGTCAAAGGGGAATTAAGGTTGCAGATGGAATTAAGTTTGCAGCTGACTTTAAAATGGGAGATTTTTAAATGGCAGAAAAGTTTGTTTGTGGTTTTTGCTTTAATTTCACAAACCTCCTTATTTAAAAAAATTTTAATAACATTTTAGTTAACCCAATGTACCCAAAATATTTTAGCTTCCGCATGTCATCAATATTTAAAAACTAGCAATGAAATATTTTTCTTCCTTTTCATACTGTCTTTGAAGTCCAGTGTGTATTTTATACTTATAGCACATCTCAGTTCAGAAGCTGTATTTTTTTAGTTGGCTTTCATTTTTGAAATGTTTATTTATTTTGAGAGAGAAAGAAAAAAAGCGCAAGTCAGGGAGGGGCAGAGAGAGAGGGAGAGAGAAAATCCCAAGCAGGCTCCATGCTGTCAGTGCAGGGCCCAACATGGGGCTCTGTCCCACAAACTGTGAGATTATGACTTGAGCCAAAATCAAGAGCTGGATGCTTAGTCGACTGAGCCACCCAGGCCCCCCTACTTGGCTTTTTTTAATTGAAGTATAGTTGATACACAATGTTGCATTCATTTCAGGAGTACAACATGATTCCTAAGTTTACACATTGTGTATGTTCACCCCAAGTGTAGCTACCATCTGTCACCATATAACAAACACTAGTACAATATCATTGATTATACTTCCTTTGCTGTACCTCTCATCCCCATGACCTATTAATTCCAAAACTAGAAGCCTGTCTCTCCCACTCCTTTTCTCACACTTGTCCCATTCCTCCACCCCCACTCTCTGTCAACCATCAGCTTGTCCTCTGTACTTATGGGTCTCCTTCTGCTTTTGTTTGTTTATTCGTTTGTTTTTTAGATCCAAATATAAGTGAAATAATATGGTATATGTCTTTCTCTGACACATTTCACTTAGCATAATACCTTCTAGTTCCCTCCATGTTGTTGCAAATGACAAGATCTTGTCCATTTTGATGGCAGAGTAATATTTCATTGCGTATGTGTATGTGTATATGTGTGTGTATACATATTCCATCAATAAGTGTCTTCTTTATTCATTCATCTATTGATAGACACTTGGATTGTTTCCATATCTTGACTATGGTAAATAATACTACAATAAACATAGGGTGCATATATCTTTTCCAATTGGTATTTTCATTTTCTTTGGGTAAATACCCAAAAGTGTATTGCATTACCACCAACAGCGCAAGAGGGCTCCCCTTTCTCTACATCCTTGCCAACATCTGTTGTTTCCCGAGTTGTTAATTTTAGCCATTCTGACAGGTGTGAGGTGGTATCTCATTGTGGTTTTGATTTGTATTTCCCTGATAATGAGTGATGTTGAGCATCTTTTCATGTGTCTGTTAGCCATCTGGATGTCTTCTTTGGAAAAGTGTCTATTTATGTCTTTTGCCCATTTCTTTTTTTTTTTTATTTTTTTTTTTATTTTTTTTTTTTTTAATGTTTTTTATTTATTTTTGGGACAGACAGAGACAGAGCATGAACGGGGGAGGGGCAGAGAGAGAGGGAGACACAGAATTGGAAACAGGCTCCAGGCTCCGAGCCATCAGCCCAGAGCCTGACGCGGGGCTCGAACTCACGGACCGCGAGATCGTGACCTGGCTGAAGTCGGACGCTTAACCGACTGCGCCACCCAGGCGCCCCTCTTTTGCCCATTTCTTAACAGAGTTGTTTGTTTTTTGGGTGTTAAGTTTGTTAAGTTCTTTATAGATTTTGGATAGGATACTAACCCTTTATCAGATATATCATTCCCAATACCATTTATTAAAGAGACTGTCTTTTCCCCATTTTATATTCTTGCTTATTTTTTTGTAGATTCATTGACCATGTAAGTGTTGGTCTATTTCTGGGCTACCTCTTCTGTTCCACTGATCTATGTGTATATTGTTCCTTGTTTTATGTGGATATTGTGTATATTGTTTAAAAATATGGCGGCTTGCTTTCTGGGGCCTTCTGGCTGTGTTTACATACACTAGTGTGTCTAGACATTCTTGTTCCTTTTTCCCTGTTCTGCTGCATTTTGACATCCAGAACTTTCTCCTTCTTGTTCTGCCCTTCCCCAGCACTCCCAACTCTACTTCAGTGTCTCCTTCCATGGAGGACCTGAACTGATAAAGGAGTTCTGTTGTCAAGTCCTGCGGGAGCTGCCTAATTGCTGCTTTATATTTCCTATGGAACAGACATCAATTCCATACTAGTTTTGTGGCTGTTAGTGGTTCACCTGCATTGATTTGTACTTTGTGGTTTGTAAGCATACCTTATTGTCCCAATTTTTAAATAAATGTTGTTCATGGGTTCTTGGCTTTGTTGTCAGGTTGCTCTTCCTGTTTTTATGTAAGGATTTGGGAAATTGGAAAAATTATGCTGCCACTGCTGCCATCTTCCTGGGATCCGTAGCAAAACTCTTGTCAACTCTAACTATTGGTATCATTGTCATGGCCAGTATATTCCTGCCTCCTGCTGTATCTGATGAGGTGATTTATAAGAATACTTGAGATTTACAAAAGTACCTCTAAAATGTCTGAAGATCATTTCCCTTATTGTATCTAGGCTATCGTCTGATCTTAATGTGATTTCTCTCTCAGAAGCAATCATGTTGATTAGCTGAGATAAATAAATACCCTTGGTTGTTCTATTTCTCACAATGAATTATTTACGTATTCAATTCAGGCTAACCTTTATTTGGGGCTCCTCTACGTGTCAGTCAGTGTGGGTTGGGTACAAGAGAGACAGAGGTGAGTAAGCTGTAGACCCAACACTGCAGGATTTCTCAGTCAGATAAATTTGTTTGCTGATATTAAGGATCTACCCTTACCTCAGATGATATCAGACCTTAAGCAAGCTCTGATGAAGAGAAGGAATTTGAACTTTCTATCAAAATCTTATGAAAAAAAAGTAAAATTTCTAGGAGATAGAGAAAACAGAAACTGTTACTGAGCCCTAAATTAATTCGAAGGAAAGACTTTGTTTTGAGTATTGATATTGGAAGTTCCTGGTGGTTGTTAATGGTTTATCATCTCAAAATGTGGATGGGTAGAGTCATTTGATGATTCAAGTTTTTTTCTACAGGTAGGGTCAACCAGGGTAATTTTAATAGTCTGGTGAAAAAAGGCCTCAGAAACTAAAAA
Source organism: Neofelis nebulosa (assembly GCF_028018385.1). Lineage (NCBI taxonomy): Eukaryota > Metazoa > Chordata > Mammalia > Carnivora > Felidae > Neofelis > Neofelis nebulosa. The sequence continues at coordinate 94,242,127 of NC_080786.1, forward strand.
TATATGAATAGCCAATAGCTTCTGCAGGGAGCACTCCACAGTACCAGGTCTGGGTCTGTCTGAGCCCACTCCATTGACATGGAGCTGGTAAAGTGGAATCCCTGGGAAGTGTATACAAAAAAATCCAGTGCCAATGATTAAAGGTGAAATAACTGAGCTTTGCAGCAGAGGTAGCTTAGCAATCTTGTTTTTTTGTGTAACATTAAGACGTTTAGTGTGTGAATGGTATGATAGAGCATTTCTTGTTATTTACACATTTAATACATCTTTGTGATATTCTCTATGTGTGTGTATATGTGTATATATGTATATCTATATACAATGGGTATATAGCTATGCAATTGATTGAATGTTTATGTCCCCCCAAAATTCATATGTTCAAATCCTAACCCCCAAGGTCATCACCTTGGATGGTGATGGATATTAGGAGGAGGAGCCCCTGGGAGGTGATACGGTCATGAAGAAATTAGTGCCCATAACAGAGAGGTCCCAGAGAGATCCTTTGCCCCATCCACCATGTGAGTACACAGTGAGAAGATGGCAGCCTGTGAGGAAGTGGGCCCTCACCAGACATTGCTGACACTTTGATCTTGGACCTCCCAGCCTCCAGAACTGTGAGAAATAAATTACTGTTGTTTATAAGGCACCCAGTCTACGGTATTTTGTTTTAGCAGCCTGAACAGACTAAGGAATTGGGAATAAACTAAATAGAAATAGTTTATGAAGCTAACTGGGGGCACTCAATGAAAGAATACGTAGCTTGTAGTGCTACATTTGAATTTAAGTTGTCAACTCAGGCTGCTTGATTATACCTTTGTCTTCAAAACATAACCCTGACAATTGATTTTGAAGCTGTATAACCCTTAGCTGGGACTATTCTTTTTATACCCCCTAAGGACAGTTTTTTTGTTTATTTTATTTCTGAAAACCCTGCTTTTCTGGGTAGTTTTGGTCACAGAAGTCTGCTAAGCTGATGTTTTCAAAGAAAGCTTATTATCGCTCCCAGGACCTTCTTTTAGGATTTAAGTAAAATTTAGTTTATTAGTATAAATATTTAAACATACAAACTCTGAAGACTAAACATAGATGAATAGAATGTCATGTTTTAATGAAACTTATAGTGACATCAATTAACCTGAAATATTTAATGATGAGATGATTACTATTATGCTTCATGAAATTTAAGGACAAATGGTGAGCATTGAACTTTGGCATTAAGGTATTTACATCTGTTTAAGGGTAGAATAGGCATAACCCCATAAAATATCTTATTGAATTAACTGTAAGGACTCTTTTGAAGGTATGATTTAATACATTATATATTATTTTCTGGATGAGTACTTATGGAAGCAATCTCTCTCTGTTCTTGGTACCTGGAATAGTTAGGCTGCTCCTAAACTACTGTTTTGCTTACCTTTTAAGGACCCTGTATTGTATAACTGATTATGTTCTTCTTTGCATCCCCTGCCAGGAAGCTCAGAGCCAAATTTATGGCTGACCTATAGTAAATTTGGAGGACATAATGACATATACATTATCTGCTGTAATCTCACACTTCATGTAACTTTTACTTTACCATTATTTCTTTCCTATTAGTTTTTATTTATAACTTATTATATTGTTGATGTATTTTTTAGAAGCCACTAAATTTAATTGAGGGTTGAATAGATAAAATGAGTAGCTCATATAAACAGTTACAAGCGGGAGGCATTGTTGTACTCCAGGTCTGCTACTCCAGGGGTGGTGCTCAATCTGGGCACACTGGATGAAGCAGGAAATTGCTCTGATCTCTACATGGCAGTCCCACAACCCATCATGTAGGAGGAAACAAGAGGTCAGGCTTTACGGCTTCTCTTGTTGGAGTCTCCTGCTTTTAACTTGCACTGTGACCTCAGATTTGAGGCCTGTGACCCTCAAACTCTCTCCTTTTTCTTCCCTGTCTTCCATTTTCAGTGTTTGCCTTAGCAGCACAGACCAAAAGTGTATTGTAAGGGGAGGTCTTTGTCCACCCTCAAATATCATCCCTAGCTGCCTAAAATTCCACCAGATACAGATTTATTTGACCCACTAAGCAAATGCCTATGGAAAGATTAAGAATTGGATCTTCCTACTTCCTTCCCCGAGTAGGTGTGGATATGCAGCAGCATTATAAAGCCAAAAGGGACATTAGAGAGCCTAAGAACTCTCACTTTGCTTTTCATTTTTTTGTTTGTGTTTAAAGTTTCTTTTTATTTATTTATTCTGAGAGAGGCAGAGTGTGACTAGGGGAGGGAGAGAGAGAGAGGGAGAAAGCGAGAATCCCCAGCAGGCTCCACGGTGGCAGCTCAGAGCCTGATGTGGGACTCACGAACCCTGAGATTGTGACCTGTGCCCAAACCAAGAGTCAGATGTTTAACCAACTGAGCCACACAGGCCCCCCTGCAAACTCTCACTTTGTAAAAGAGGATATTGAAGCTCCCTGAAGCTGAAGTATTTTGCTCAAGAGCATACAGTTTAAAAATGTTAAAAAATAGGACTAGAACTCTTGACTCCCAACCCAGCGTATGATAGAAAATAGATTTTTAAAAGAACTGTATGGCATGGTACAGTTATTTATATATATTTAGTGTATACTTAATATTTATAAAATGCTCTACCAAGGGAGTGTCACTTTGGAGCTGGCATGGAACCAGCCAGCTCTTGTGGAATCAGTGTTCCTCTGGGTGTCACAGTCATGATAGTAAGAATAGAGATCGATCATGATAATGAGAATAGAGGTTGAGTAGAGCATGAGGAGATAGACTGGGGAAAAGATACATGAGAACAGGTAGCCATAAAAAGGGAAGGGGAAAGAAGAAAAGGAGAAGATTATGAGGAGAAACAGAAGCATACGGGAAAGACAGAGGCAAAAATAGAAGTGAAGGAGGCAGAAAAAGGAGAATAAAAATGAGCAAAATAAAAACACGAGAAAAGGGGACTGAGGCTGAAAAGTGAGTCCATAGTAAAGACTAAGACAAAGGATGAGGAGTACCCCACGGGCAGTCAGATGCTCCATCAGACGTTGAAAATAGCAGGTGGATCAACACATTAAGTGATTGATATTCAAACAAATTGGATTTCATCTTACTTTCCAAGTTATTGAGAGGCATCAATATATTGCTCTAAAATGAAAATGAATGCAACATCTAAAAAAGCAAAACCAAAAAATAGAACGGATAACTGCCTAGGTAAAATTTTAGTAGGAACAAAATTCATTAATATATGAATAGATTTTTGGTGTGCAGGGAAGTAGTTAAACTGAAATAAAAAAATAAAACAACTGTCACCCTAGGTATGGTCTTCCTTTAAAGATGCAAATTAAGCATGGACTCTCAGATGTTACTTAGGATAGGAAAGTTACAATTAGCTGCTATAATAATATGCTCTTTGGTTCTTGCTTTGTTTCACAGTGGCTTTAATTAAAGGCCTAGTGATGTCGGAAAGTCACATTAATTATTCATCTGCAAACATTTACATAGACTTCCCTGTTCCCCTTCAATAAATTATCAACTTCACATCTCCATAATTTAATCAAATGACTAAAAATACACCATCTCCAGCTTCTGCCCCTCCTCTCTGGGCTTTGTCTCTTCCATGTTATTTGTTACTGGAGAAGACTTCCCACTGTTATTAAGAAAGAAGAGAAGAAAATCTGTCTGCTGAAACTGTGTAGATTGTGTTTCCTTTTTTTCACACTGTCATATTGATTGGTATAAAGCTGTGGTTTGCAAATGTCCATAATTTTTTGGAGCAAGATGAAAGGTACCATAGAATTGTGCTATTATTAAAAGCTAACATGATGTTGGGATATATTAATAGAAGCGTAATATTCGAGAATAAAGCAACTTTTCCCATAATCCTCAGAGTGTGAAGAATCAAAGCTTCAACCACTAAGCACAGAAAAATCATAAAAAGGGAAACTTCTAGAGGTTACAGCTGAAAGAATAAGCATACTTAGCCAAAAGTAAAGTTAGAAGTGCCATTTAAGAAAAATTACTCAAGAAAGCAGATGTGCAATTCGATACATAGTTACCTAGTAGGTCTGCAATTTGGCCTAACCCTTAAAGGAACATTGGAGAACAATTAAATCCAAGGATTCAAAACACGGTAAAAGGAAAAACATGGACTTTGGAGTCAGCTGGAGCTGAATTCAAATCACAGCTGTGCCATTTACCAGTGCTCTGATTTTTAGATACTTTCTGAATTTTCCGAAGTCTCCTGATCTTGATAGGTAATGTCTTAGCCCAGGGTCATTTGATTACAGGGAGTAAAAACCCATTCAAGCCAGATTAAGGATAGCAGATTTACTATGAGGAAACAAAGGAATCTCGTGGAACTTTCCAATTTCCATGAGGCGTGGCTACCGTTAGTGTATATGTGTTCCATGAGATTCCTTTGTTTCCCCATAGGCAGCTTTTCCTCTTCCCTAAGTGTTCTCCTAGAGTCTCTTATTTGTGATTCTTGTGCAAGATTTGTATTTCCTAAAGAAATTAAAGAGGACCTAAATAAATGGCAGACATCCCATTATTGCACATCCAAAAAACTTAATATTGTTAATATGGCAATGCTCCCTAAATTGATTTAGAAATTCAACACAAATCCCTATCATCATTCCAGCTGCGTGTGGGTTGTGGGGTTTTTTTTTTCAGAAACTGACAAGCTGATCCTAAAATTCATATAGAAATCCCAGAGACACAGGATAGCTAAAACAATTTTGCAAAACAAAGTTGGAAGACTCACACTTCCTGATTTCAAAATTTACTACAAACCTACAAAAATCAAGACTGTGTGGTTCTGGGGTGAGACCAGACCCATATATTCAATGGAACGTAATCGTGAGTCCAGAAATAAATCCATACATTTGTGGTCAAATTATTTTTTACAAAGATGACAGAACATCCTATGTGAAAAGAATAATCTTTTCAACAATGATGCCAGGACACTGGCTATCCATATGTAAAAGAATGAAGTTGAAGCTTTGTCTCACACTACATACAAAGATTAACTCCAAATGGATGAAAGGCATAAACATAAAAGTTAAAACTTCCAGAAAGAAAAATAGGTCTAAATCTTTATGGCTTTGGGTTAGGAAATGATTTCTTAAATATGACACCAAAAAGCACAGACAACGAAAGAAAAAGCAAACAAATTGGATTATATCAACACTAAAAATATTTGTCACAGGACACTATCAAAAGAGAGAAAAGAAAGCAGAATGAGAGAAAATATTCATAAATAATCTATCTATAAGAGTCTAATATCCAGAAGATATAGAGGACTCCTATAACTCAGTAAGACACAAAGTCTCAAATAAACAGCCCCATTTAAAAATGGGCAAAGGACTAGAATAGACATTTCTCCAGAGAACATACACAAATAGCCAATAAGCACATGAAAAGATGCTCAATATTATTAGGAATCAGGGAAATGAAAGTTAAAACTGCAATGAAATACCCCTTCATAAATACCAGAATTAGCTATAATGAAAGAGAGGTAGTAAGTGTTGGTTAGTATGTGGAGAAACTGGAAACTTCAGACACTGCTACGGGGAGTGTAAAATGAGACAGCCACTTTAGAAATAGTCTGGTAGTTCCTCCAAAGGTTAAATAAATATAGACCCAGCTATATGACCCAGAAATTCTACTACCAGATATATATCAAAAAGAAATGAAAATATACGTTCACACAAAAACTTGTATATGAATATTCAATAGCAACATTATTCATAATAGTTGAAGGTGGAAACTGACCACATGCCATCAACTGATGAACGGATAAAGAAAATATGGTCCATCCATATTATGGAATACTACCAGCCATAAAAGAAATGAAGTTCTGATGCATATTACAACATGGACGAACCTTGAAAAAATTATACTAAGTGAAAGAAAGCAGCCACAAAAGATTGTATGATTCCATATATACGAAATGTCCAGAATAGGGAAATATTGAGAGACAGAAAGTAGATTAGTGGTTGCCTTGAGATGGGGAGGGGTTAGGGGGTGGGAGATGGAAGTGACTGTTAATAAGCATGGTTTTTGGGGGGTTTTTTTTGGAGTGATGAAAATACACTAAAATTTTTTGTGCTGACAGTTATATGACTGTGACTTTCTAAAAACCATTGAATTATTCACTTTAAATGGACAAATTGTATGACAGGTGAATTATGTCTCAATAAAGCTGTTTTTTAAAATGATTCATATTTTCTGACTTACGGTGACTCCGTCTTGCTTATTGGGGGAGGGAAGAGGGATGTAACACTCAAGTCTCTCAAGTCTCCAAACTGGGCCATAGCTTCTCAAAAATGGGAACGTGAGAGGAACTGATGCTTATCTCCAATATGTGTACACACACACACACATACACACACACACACAAATTGGGCCATAGCTTCTCAAAAATGGGAACGTGAGAGGAAATGATGCTTATCTCTAATACGTGTATATGCACACACATGCACACACACACACACACACACACACCTCAAAAGTGTGAGGATTCAATGAGATAATATGTAAAGCACCAAGAAAGGTATCTGACTAGGTTCCCCTTTATCATTTTACCATTTTGTTTTAGCTTTTACTTCTTGTCAGATTGAAATGATCATTATTAGATATTTCACCTGTTGCAATTCTTTGTGTCATGGTTGCCCAGAAAGGCCAGGGACATGGAGTACTTTGTGCAGTCTGGCAGCAGTCTATGTTACTAGGGTCTTGGATCCATCCTGATAAACCTATGTTCTAGGCTCTTAAAAATCCTCCGGACACTTTGGGCTTGGTGAGGTATTAGGGTCATCCTTTCCCACATCTAACGGGCCTGGAACAGTTTTCTCTCCAGATGACTCTAAAAGAACATGGTGATGAACTGAAATCCCTGAATCACTCTCAGTGGTTGTGAACCCCTCAAGTGTCCCCCAAACCCTGGTGCAGCTGAGGCCTGTACTGTTGTGGGCTTTCCTGTGAACCAGAGCAAGTCCCTCCAGCTGCATCAGTTCAAATTCATGCTAAAGGGTTTTCTTGGTGGACACCAAGTGCCTCTCTAAAACATGGGACTGGCTACACCTGTCTTTCCTCTTTGATGCAGGTAAGTCAAATCTATGGCAAGGAACAAATCGTCCCATGACAACTTGTTTATAAATTCTGTATTCTTCGTTTTGAATTTTTGATAGGGGGTGAGCTATTCACTTTATATAGTTGAATTTGGTATTCTGGATTTCTAATAAAACTTTTTTTTAATGCTTATTTATTTTGAGAGAGAGAGAGAGCATGTGTGCACATGTGCAAGTGAGGTAGGGGCAGAGAGAGGAGAGAGAGAGAGCGAGAGAGAGAATCCCAAGCAGACTCTGCGCTATGAAGTGCAGAGCCTGATGTGGGGCTCGAACCGTAAGATCATGACCTGAGCTGAAATCAAGAGTCAGATGCTTAACCGACTGAGTCGCCCAGGTACCCCCAGGATTTCTAATAAAACTTTTGCTATGTGAGTGTGATTTTTCAGATATGGGTTGATTTATGGCCTCAGTCTTAACCAGATTTCTCAGTGTGGCATTGTGCTGACCATAAGTGTCACTCAGCATTCATGTTTTTTTTTTTCCTTTGAGAGAGTGGCCATCGGTAGGTAGTAGCCCTACATGGTCACCTCAAGGACTTCTGATTATACAAAATAAGTCTTTCTCAGAAGTGTGGAAATTTTTGATACCAGTTTTCTCGTATCCTTGGATAGTGTAAACTAGATTGGCTCCATGGGCACCAATCGCTTTGGCAGGCCGGATACAGATGTATCTCTGAATCCTGCATAATTTCTCAGAGTATACAAAGTTGCTTAGTAGCTTCCGGAGTCAGTACCAGATGATATTAAGCACTTGTACGGTAGAAAAATATAGGCAGTATTAGTGCTTCTGCATCTGTTATATACATAGTTTATTTCTAATAGACTGCTTTCAGACTGCATGTTATAACCACTTCATGTTACAATAGGCAGTATGGGAGAGTGGAAAGAGCACTGCATTTTTAGTCAGATGGAACTTGTATCAATCCCTCACTATTTCTACAAGTGTAAATTGTGTCCCTTGTATATGTCACTTAACCTTTGTGCAATGAACGTAATTCTTCCTGGTAGGTTGTGGAAATCTATTTCTTAGTAGATTGTATGTACAAAACCATACAGTGCCTAGCACAAAGAAGGAATATCTCACTGAAGGGTAATTTGAATCTAAACTCACCTGTCTGGGGAACTTATTCCTTAAGGCCCAGCTCACATTGTTACCTCCTCTCTGTAGCTTTCAGACTCTCTCCATGTTCTTGACAATGTAATTGTAGTTTGCCCTCTATGCTTCCTTAGTGTCTGAGGCTCTGTGGTAGCACTGTTCTCATGGTTTAAATGCATTACCAGAAGAGTATTAGCATTGGCCATTTTCCTTGGGACTTAGGCCTAACCTCCTTCATACGGTGCTAGGGTTTGCAGAGATCAGAAACTAAAGGCTGTATCCTTTTCTCCCACAGGGATTGTGAATTGTTGGCATTTCCTCTATGCACAGGGCTGAGCTTTGCTATGATTAAAGCACTGAGGGAAAGCAAAGCATTTTCATCCTGATTTGGGCCTTCGTACTGTTGGTTTGTTCCGCTTCTATTATATCTTTAACAACTGTTGTAAGCTTTTACTTCTTTTCTCAAACCATACCTAGCATCTCATCTCCCACTCCAAGAATTTAACCTTGTCTTTTTTTTTTTTAACTGAGAAAATCAACATCAGGTTGGAACTTCCTCAGCTTCCTCCTCAATTTCCTCTTCCAACACCTGCAAATTATATACTTCTTTCGCTTCTGGCTTCCTGTCTCCATCGGAAGGGTGTTCCTCCTTTACTTTCCTTCATAGCCAAAAAATGTGAAAGAAGAGCTTATGTTTCTTTTCTTTTTCATTTCCCATATTCTCCAATCTGGCTTGTCTCTACTATATTGGAATTTCTTGCTAACGTGACTAGGATTCAATGGGACTTTTTTTTCTTCTGATCTTTCATAACCCTTAATTCATTTAATCTTTTGACAATTTACTCCTTCAGATGTAGCTTCCGGGCCATTTTTCTCTCCTGGTTTTCTACTTCTCTGATCTTTGTATCATAGCCTCCTTTAAAGGCTCTTTTCTCTCTTAGCTGCTCATTCTTTCGTTTGTTGATTGATTCATTCTACACAGTTTTTTGAGTGCCTGCTGTGTGCTAGGCTCTGTACTAAAAACTGGGGTAACTACAATGGAATATAGCATTGACAAGGCCTTTGCCTTCCTGGAGCTTATTCTAATTGGGGAAATCTTTGGTAAACAAATAAATAAACAGTTACAAATTATGATGAGTCCCATAAAGGAATATCGAGTGAATGATGGGGGACCTACTATAGGTAGTGCGAGCAGGGAAAACATCTTGAAGGAGAAACCAATAGTGTGAAGAGCAGAAGAACATTCTAGCAGAAGAAATGCATTTAAATGGCATTTAAAGCTATGAGAATAAACAAAAATCACTTAGAGATGGAAAAGAGAATATTTAACATTTAAAGGTGAGTGGAGGAGGAGTCAGCAAAGGAAATAGAAATGGCTAAGAAGGTAGGAGGCACATGAGATAAGCGAGCTGGGAAGATGTGGTAGGCAGAATAATGGCCCTCCCAGCACATCTGAGTCCTAATCTTCAGAACCTGTGACTATGTTGGGTAACATGGCCAAGGGGAATTAAGGTTGCCAATGGAATCAAAGTTGCTAAGCCACTGACCTTAAAATAGGAAGATCATCCTGGATTATGTAGATAGGCCCAATGTAATCACAAGAGTCCTCATAAAAGTGGAAGAGGGAGGCAGAAGAGGGATGCCGACATAAGAATGACTCAACCTGCTGTCGAAGGCAGAGGAAGAGGGTCGCAAACCAAGGAGTGCAGACAGCCTCTAGCCTCTAGGACCTGGAGAAGCCCCCTGCCACCACCTGGATTCTAGCTCAGGAAGACCTATTTTGGGCTTCTGGCCTCTAGAACTGTAGGATAATAGATTTGTATTGGTTAAGTCACCAAAAGTGTGGTAGTTTTTGTGCAGCATCAGTAGAAAACTGGGCTGTGACCTCAGCCACAACAGGGTTGTGACTCAAGCCCTGTCCCCAGCTTCTCATTCACTATACTTGCTCTGGACAATCTTATTCTCACCATGACGTCCATCCATATTCCTGCCTCCCTCTCTATAGCTGTCACATCTCTGAGCTACAGATTTGTACACAAATCTTTATTTCACTTGAGTATCTCATAGACACGTTAAACAGGAATAAAGCCAAATGTATTTATATTTTCCCCACATCTGATTTTTATTCTCTGCTATCTCTGTGATTGGTATCAACATTCACCCAGTTGCCAGGTAAATCCTCTATCACTTCTCACAATGAATCTTTAATTTCTCTAGAGTCTCTCTGCTGACTCCATCACCATCTCTCCTTTCCATCATCACTGCCTTGGTTTGGGCCTTTATCAGTTCTAGCCTGGATTACTATCATACCTAACTAAAATTCCTGCCTTCTTGCCCAACTGCAAATAAATTTTCTATGCTGCTGCTGGAGTATTCTTTTAAAGAATAACCAAATGTGTTCCTCCCCTGCTTAAATTCCTCCAGCAGCTTCCTGTGGTAGCTTTTGACATCTCAACTTGGCTAGGCTGAGCTAAAGTCCCTGTAATTTCATTTCTAGTATGTCACTGGTTAGGATGTGAGAGTTGGAGGATGATAGCAACATACACCTTCTCCAAATTCAAACAGATGCTAATGTAGGTACTGCTAAGAAGAGACCTGGCAGATATGATTAAAGTCCCCTAATAAGTTGATGTTAAATTAATCAGGGAGATTATGCTGGGTAGGTCTGACTTAATCATTGGAAGGCTTTTTTTTTTTTTTTTTAATTTTTTTTTTCAACGTTTTTTATTTATTTTTGGGACAGAGAGAGACAGAGCATGAGCGGGGGAGGGTCAGAGAGAGAGGGAGACACAGAATCAGAAACAGGCTCCGAGCCATCAGCCCAGAGCCCGACGCGGGGCTCGAACTCACAGACCGCAAGATCGTGACCTGGCTGAAGTCGGACGCTTAACCGACTGCGCCACCCAGGCGCCCCTCATTGGAAGGCTTTTAAAAGAGGGTTAGGCCTTCTCTGAGTACAGAAATGACTAACCATGAATGACAAACTTTACCTCGTGCCCGTGGAGCTCCAACCTGGTTATGACCTTCCCTTGCATTGTGTTTGCCTTGTGGACTTCAGAATTGCTTAGCCAGTCTCCACTATTGGGTAAGTCAGTTCCATGTAATAAATCCTTCTATGTAAGTATCTATATCTGTATCTACATATAGACCCATACCTAGACCTAGATGTGTGTGTGTGTGTGTGTGTGTGTGTGTGTGTGTGTAGAGCCTACTGGTCCTGCTCCAGTTGAACAGTGACCAATACAGAAGTTGGTACCAGAAGTTGTGGTTCTGGAGAAACAGAATCTTCGGGGTGAGTTCTCTGAATTGATTTTGTGTTTTATGGAATTGGTTCTCTGATGAAATTTAAAGGTACTAATGGCTGACTATTTCCAGAGGCATGAAGTGGCAAAAATGTTAATAAAATGATCACATTTACAGAAGGCAAAGCTCTGGGTCACCAAGTATTAGCAACCTCAGTACATTTTAGTCAAAATAAGGAATGTGGTGGGATTGACTGGTTATTTTCAACTGCACCGGGAAAAGCAGAGGAAGAAAATGATGAGCTCAGGGCTTCAAATTCCCATCTCGAGTTACACATTATGACCTGAAAGGTTCTATAGCTTTCCTGAAAGAAACTCTTATTTCCTTTAGCTGCAAGACCAAAATTTCTTAAAACTAAACTCAGAGTTTCATTTTGCAAGTGGCTGAATTATAACACAAATTGAATTCCCAACCCTGCAGTATCTATTCTGTTAAAATTGGATCTTTACTGGGATGGAATGGGATCAAGAACATGTGGGTAAATTCCGGTGAAGATAGGGAACTTGGACCGCTAAATTCAATAGAGGCTCTTTTTTTTGGCCAGTAGAAGCAAACTTTCCACTCCTGCCTCAGAAGGTTAGTGGTATGTGTGAGATTGGGCTTGAGCCCAGTAAGTATGAAATAGGCCTTGAAGGCACAAGTACATTGCATGAGGAAGTGGTTCAAATGCCCACAGTCCCTTCTCTTCCTTTATTACCTTCTCTTTCTCATGTTTTTACAGCCTCATGAGGAGTTCTCTATGACAGTTGACTGAGTAAGAAAAAACTCAAGCCTGGCTTTACAGATGTTTTTGTGTGATGTGCAGGCAACAAACCCAAGAGGACAACTGCCACACTGTATACATAGCCCCTCTCTGTGACATCCACTGAAAGAAAGAGGTGAAGGGAAATCCTCCAAGTGAGTTAAACTCCAAGCAGTGCATCTGGTTGTTTATTTTGCTTGGAAGGAGAAATGGCCAGGTGTGTGATTATACACTGACTCATGGGCTGTGGCCAGTGGTTTGGCTGGATGGTCAGGGAATTAAGAGGAAAATGGTTAGAAAAGCGGAACAAGGAAGTCTGGGAAAGAGGAATGAGAATGGGCAAAAAGTGTGAAGATATTTGTGTCCCATGTAAATTATCACCAAAGGGTGATCTTGGCAGAAGAGTCTTTAAATAATCAAGTAGATACAATGACATATTCTGTGGATACCAGTCAGCCTCTTTTCCCAGCCATTCCTGTCATTGCCCAATGGACTCATGAAAAAAGTGGCCATGGTGGCACCTGTGTGGCTCAGTTGGTTAAGCATCCAACTTTGGCTCAGGTCATGATCTCACAGTTCGTGGGTTTGAGCCCCACATCAGGCTCTGTGCTGGCAGCTCAGAGCCTGGAGCCTGCTTCGGATTCTGTGTCTCCCTCTCTCTTTGCCCCTCCCCCACTCCTGCTCTGTCTCTCTCTCTCAAAGATAAATAGACATTAAAAAAAATTTTTAAAACAAGAAATAAAACTAAAATGCCTCAACTTCAACAGTGAATGAAATAAATCAGTGTCACTACCTGTACATTGATAGTTGTGTCAAATAATTGGGTTTACATTTCCAGACATAAACATCCCATTGGTAAGATACATAGTATATATACTACACTCCCTCAGTCAAATGAGGATCCTCATTTATGAGCCTCTTTTTCTTTTAACCATTGAAGGATCACATTTTGTCAAAAGCAATGATCACAAATAATGTGAAGATTGCAACTGCTATGATACATGATATGTCACTATTTCCTTGAAGGAGTTTTTTCCTTATTGTAAATATTTATTTTTTTATGATTTTATTTTTAAGCAATCTCTGCACCCAATGTGGGGATTGAACTCACAATCCCAGGATCAAGATCAAATGCTCCCAAAAAACAAGAGTCCAGGGCCATATGGCTTTCCAGGGGAATTCTACCAAACATTTAAGGAAGAGTTAACACCTATTCTCTTGAAGATGTTTCAAAAAATAGAAATGGAAGGAAAACTTCCAAACTCTTTATATGAAGCCAGCATTACCTTGATTCCAAAATCAGACAGGACCCCACTAAAAAGGAGAACTATAGACCAATTTCCTTGATGAACATGGATGCAAAAATCCTCAACAAGATATTAGCCAACCGGGTCCAACAATACATTAAAAAAATTATTCACCACGACCAAGTGGAATTTATACCTGGGATGCAGGACTGGTTCAATATCTGCAAAACAATCAGTGTGATTCATCACATCAATAAAAGGAAGGACAAGAACCACATGATCCTCTCAACAGATGCAGAGTGAACATTTGACAAAATACAGCATCCTTTCTTGATAAAAACCCTCAAGAAAGGGATAGAAGGATCATACCTTGAGATCATAAAAGCCATATATGAAAGATCCAAAGCTAATATCATCCTCAATGGAGAAAAACCGAGGGCTTTCCCCCTAAGGTCAAGAACAATACAGGGATGTCCACTCTCACCACTGTTATTCAACATAGTATTAGAAGTCTTAGCTTTGGCAATCAGACAACACAAAGAAATAAAAGGCATCCAAATTGGCCAGGAGGAGGTCAAACTTTCACTCTTCGCAGATGACATGATACTCTATGGAAAACCCAAAAGATTCCACCAAAAACCTGCTAGAACTGATCCATGAATTCAGCAAAGTTGCAGGATACAAAATCAATGCACAGAAATCAGTTGCATTCCTATACACCAACAGTAAAGTGACAGAAAGAGAAATCAAGGAATCGATCCCATTTACAATTGCACCAAAACGCATAAAATGCCTAGGAATAAATCTAATCAAAGAGGTGAAACATCTATACACTGAAAAGTATAGAGAGCTTATGAAAAAAATTGAAGAATACGCACAAAAATGGAAAAAGGTTCTATGCTTCTGGATAGGAAGAACAAATATTGTTAAAATGTCGATACTACTCAAAGTAATCTACATATTCAATGCAATCCCTATCAAAATAGCACTAGCATTCTTCACAGAGCTAGAACAAACAATCCTAAAATTTGTACGGAACCAGAAAAGACCCTAAATAGCCAAAGCAATATTGAAAACCAAAGCAGGAGGCATTACAATCCCAGACTTCAAGCTATACTACAAAGCTGTAATCATCAAGACAGTATGGTACTGGCACAAGAACAGACACTCAGATCAATGGAACAGAATAGAGAACCCAGAAATGGACCTACAAACGTATAGCCAACTAATCTTTGACAAAGCAGGAAAGAATATCCAATGGAATAAAGACAGTGTCTTCAGCAAGTGGTGCTGGGAAAACTAGACAGCAACATGCAAAAGAATGAACCTGGACCACTTTCTTACACCATACACAAAAATAAACTCAAAATGGATGAAAGACCTCAATGTAAGACAGGAAGCCATCAGAATCCTCAAGGAGAAAGCAGGCAAATACCTCTTTGCTCTCGGCTGCAGCAACTTCTTACTCAACACGTCTCAAGAGGCAAGGGAAACAAAAGCAAAAATGAACTGCTGGGACCTCATAAAAAAACTTCTGCACAGTGAAGGAAACAGCAAAACTAAATGGCAACCGATGGAATAGGAGAAGATATTTGCAAATGACATATCACATAAAAGGTTAGTATTCAAAATCTATAAAGAACTTATCAAACTCAACACCCAAAAAACGAATAATCCAGTGAAAAAATGGGCAAAAGACACAAATAGACACTTCTCCAAAGAAGACATCCAGATGGCCAACCAACACATGACAAAAATGCTCAACATTACTCATCATCAGGGAAATACAAATCAAAACCACAATGAGGTACCACCTCACACCTGTCAGAATGGCTAACATTAACAACTCAGGCAACAACAGACGTTGGTGAGGATGCTGAGAAAGAGGATCTCTTTTGCGCTCCTGGTGGGAATGCAAACTGGTGCAGCCACTCTGGAAAGCAGTATGGAGGCCCCTGAAAAAATTAAAAATAGAACTACCCTATGACCCAACAATTGCACTACTAGGTATTTATCCAAGGGATACAGGTGTGCTGCTTTGAAGGGGCACAAGCATCCCAATGCTTATAGCAGCACTATCAACAATAGCCAAAGTATGGAAAGAACCCAAATGTCCATTGATGGATGAATGGATAAAGAAGGTGTGATATATATATATATATATATATACACACACACAATGGAGTATTACTGGGCAATCAAAAATAATGAAATCTTGCCATTTGCAACTACATGTATGGAACTAGAGGGTATTATGCTAAGCAAAATTAGCCAGTCAGAGAAAGACAAATATCATATGACTTCACTCATAGGAGGACTTTAAGACACAGAACAGATGAACACAGGGAAGGGAAGCAAAAAGAGTATAAAAAAAGGGAGGGGGACAAAACATAAGAGACTCTTAAATATGGAGAACAAACAGAGGGTTACTGGAGGGGTTGTGGGAGGGGGGATGGGCTAAATGGGTAAGGGGCATTAAGGAATCTACCCTTGAAACCACTGTTGCACTGTATGCTAACTTGGATGTAAATTTTTAAAATTAAATTAAATTAGAAAAAAAAAGATCAAATGCTCCACTGTCTGAGCCAGCCAGGTGCCCCTCCTTAGTGTAAATATTTTTCTGTCTGGAAAACATGTAATAACCCAGACATCCAAGGCTTCGCCAAAATGTATGACTGTGACCCTGTGACATCTATGCCTAGCCTGTTTCTTAGGTCTTCTTGTTCTCGTAGGACCTCATCTCCCTCTCAAAAATTCTCCCCATTTGTTTCAAGCAACCTCCACAATGGTTATATTTCACATATGCTCATAAATAATTATGTCTGTGCCCTTCCACTCTTGTGTAACCCTGTGACTACAAACCACAAGAGAGGTAACTTCCCCTGTCAAAGAGCTTTTTTTGAGGATGCTTCTCTGCTGGGCACTGCTGCCCTCGACCTGCTATATGCCAAGGCTGTGTTTCCTGGTGGGGGTTGGGGAAAGGGAGCATAGTCTCTCTGATTCTGTATGCATTTGGTCACCTAGACAAAAGTTGGCTCTGTGGAGTTCAGAGCCTCCTGCAGTCTTTCATAAACATACTTCCTTTGGCCTTTTGCCCTACTACTGCTCTCAGAGGAACTTGAACTCATCCATCAGTACAGACACATACTGATGAGAAATGGGAAACAAGAAAAATGGCATAGCATTCCCATCACTTTCCCCGATTTTCTCTTGTCTTTATTCCACAGCTGCATCTATGCCTTTCTATCTCCTCTCAACAGCAATTAAAACAAAACAAAACAAAAAAAAAACCCAAACCAAAACAAACAAAAAGGAAACAAAGGCAGAAAAAAACCCCAAGCCCTGCCCCGCAAAAGGTACATACACTCTGAAGACAGATACTTGGATGCTTACTTATACTTAAGACAACCCAGTTCTTAGCTGTCCAGGAAGGTACCCTGGTACAATTTTTAAAAACACTTTTAATTATTAAATCCTATTAAAGTCTGCACAAAATGTCAATCAGTTGTTATTTGGGTATGCTAAGTGTTCCAGATGTGTACTAGTTTTATATCTAGGACAATATCGCAACACATTATTTCTGCAATCCTATAGGCTGAGTCCCAGGAAAAGAGGTAAGCTCTTTCTGTTGGAGACCAGTTTATTTTTGCTTTCAATTTTCAAACGAATAAGAAAAATACATTTGAAATTCATGCCGAGGGCCTAGGGTTAAAAGTTATAGTCTGCCTTTTTTGGTCTGGAAGAACGATGAGACAGCATGAACTCTGAAGTCTGAAATGCCTGAATTCCAACCTCACTTACATATTCTTGGTCATGATGCTTTATGGATTTCAGTTTACCCCTTTGAAAATTGGAGATACTTCCCAGTATCCATGTCAGGGTTAAATGAAATAATGTAAAGTGCCTGGTACCTAGAGGTTCAACAGTTGTTACTTCCTCCTACACAGTGCCTTTTCTTCCAGAGTTGTCTCAGACTTCAGTGAATCATAGCTATATGGGATTTCAGAGCTGGGAAGAAATAGATCTCAATTTTCATTGCCATGACGACAGAATCAGAGCAGTGAAAAATTTCCTCCCTAAACAGGAGCAACTGTTAACAAAGTAGCACCTTTTTAATTGGTGGCAACTACGTGATTTTGTTCCTTCTCTTTCCCCCTCTGCTTCAACTAGTTTGCCTAATCCTATTTGTTTACTCTGAGTGGACCAAAAGGAGAAGTTAGCGATTGATATTCTACTTACTGTGAAAATATTAACAATGATATCTAGTGCTTTCATATCACCTGCCTTCTAATTGCTGCCTGCAGAATATCATGGAAGGTACCTGGGATTTTATTATAATCTAAAATTAGATCTTTTTGTAATCAACAGCTGTATTTGTCAGATGCCTGTAAGCTATACTTATGTATTATTCATAAAATCTCAAAAAGTTACAGTGGCCATTCAGTCTTTCTTTCACTCTCCGAATAGAATCATTTCCAAAAGGAATTTTTCCCCTTTTTGTTTTGACATGCCTAAAGTTGACTCAATTAATTCCCGTGGTAATATATTTCACTCCTTCATAGTTTGTGTGGTCTTAATAACCAACCCTACCTAGTAAAACTTAAACCTCTCCTCTCTCTTACCAAAGATATGGAAAATAGCTAATCATTGTTATTAATATAGTTTTGTTTGCTCTAAGAAAGATCCCGAGTTATGATCCTTTCTTTATGACAGTTAACTTTTTGTCACGTGATAGAGTACAAAGTTACTCTAAAACAATGTGTTCCATTAAAACATACTTTTAGGGGCGCCTGGGTGGCTCAGTCGGTTGGGCGTCCGACTTCGGCTCAGGTCACGATCTCACGGTCCCTGGGTTCGTGCCCCGCGTCGGGCTCTGGGCTGATGGCTCGGAGCCTGGAGCCTGCTTCTGGTTCTGTGTCTCCCTCTCTCTCTCTCTCTGCCCCTCCCCCGTTCATGCTCTGTCTCTCTCTCTCTGTCTCAAAAATAAATAAACGTTAAAAAAAAATTTAATAATATTGAGCATCTTTAAAAAAACAAAACAAAACAAAACATACTTTTAGGGGCACCTGGATGGCTCTGTTGGTTAAGCATCTGACCTCGGCTCAGGTCATGATCTCACAGTTCATGAGTTCGAGCCCCACGTCTGGCTCTGTGCTGACAGCTAAGAGCCTGGAGCCTGCTTCGGATTCTGTGTTTCCCTTGCTCTCTGCCCCTACCCTGTTCACGCTCTGTCTCTCTGTGTCTCTCAAAAATGCATAAACATTAAAAATAAATAAATAAAAAACATACTTAAAAAGTTGTTTTGAAAAGCTGATTCCTTAAAAGCAGTGTGGCAGGGGCACCTGGGTGGATCAGTCAGTTAAACATTGACTATAGATTTCAGTTTAGGTCATGATCCCAGGGTCGTGAGATGGAGCCCCATGTCAGACTCTGCCCCGAGCATGGAAACTCCTTGGGATTCTCTCTCTCTCCCTCTGCCTCTCTCCTCACTCACGCTCTCTCTCTCTCTCAAAAAAAAAAAAAAAAAAAGGCAGTGTGTCAGAGATCTGTAACAAAGGTCAGGCTTCAAAGACCAGTAAAGAAGTCCTTTAATGAAAAATGTTTTTTATTGAGTTATAATTGACATATAATATATTAATTTCAGGGGTATAACATAGTAACTTGACATTTCTATATATTGCAAAATGATTACCACAACAAGGTTAAATATTGTTTGTCACCATACAATGTTAATACAATATTATTGACTATATCCCCCATGCTGTACATTATATTCCCATGACATATTTATTTTATAACTGGACATTTGTTTTTCTTGATCCCCTTCACCCTTTCCCACCTGCAGCCCCCTAAGTCTTTCTCTCTGTCAACCACCAATCTATTCTCTGTATGAGTCTGGGGGTTTTTTGTTGTTTTACTTGTTTTGTTTTTAAAATTCCACATATAAATAAAATCATAAAATATTTGTCTTTCTCTACCTGACTTATTTCACTTAGAATAATACCCTCAAGGTCTATCCATATTGTTGCAAGTGGCAAGATTTCATTCCTTTTAATGGCTGAATAATATTCCATTATATATAAATTATATATTATCCATACACATACATACACACCCACACACACCCCACACACATCTTCCTTACCTATTCATCCATTGATGAACACTTAGGTTGTTTCCATATCTTGGCTATTGTAAATAATGCTGCTATGAAAAGATCTTTTCAGGATAGTGTTTTTGTTTTCTTTGGATAAATAACCAGTAGTGGAATTCTGTGATCATATGGTAGTTCTATTTTTAATTTTGTTGAAGAACTTCCATACTATTTTCTATAGTAGCTGCACCAATTTACATTCCCATCAACAATACACAAGGTTCACTTTTTTCCATATCCTCACTAATATTTGTTATTTCTTGTCTTTTTGATAAATAATAGCCACTTTAACAGCTAAAGATGTTATTTCATTGTGGTTTTTGTTTGCTTTTCCCTGAAGATTAGTGATGTTGAGCATCATTTTATATGCCTGTTGGCCATCTATATGTCTTCTTTGGAAAAATGTCTGTTAAGATCTTCTGCCCATTTTTTAATTGAATTGTTTATTTTTTGTCATTGAGTTGTATAAGTTCTTTATGTACTTTGGATATTAAGCTTTCATCAGATATATAATTTGTAAATATCTTCTCTCATTCAGTACATTGACTTTTTGCTTTGTTTATGGTTTCTTTCACTTTTCAGAGCTTTTTAGTTTGGTATATTTGTTTGTTTATTTTTACTTTTGTTTTCCTTCCCTTTGGAGTCAGATCCAAAGGAATATCTCTAAGACTGATGTCAAAGAGCTTACTGCTTATGTTTTCTTCTAAGAGTTTTATGGCTTCAAGCCTTACATTTAAGGCTTTAATCCACTTTTTAAAATATTTATTTATATTTTGGAGAGCACAAGCAGGGAAGAGGCAGAGAGAGAGGGACAGAGGATCTGAAGTGGTCTCTGCACGGACAGGCTGACAGCAGCGAGCCTGATGTGGGGCTTGAACTCATGAACCATGAGATCATGACCTGAGCCAAAGTTGGACGCTCAACTGACTGAGCCACCCAGCCTTTGAGTTAATTTTTGTATATGGTATGAGATAGTGTCCAATTTTATTCTTTTACATGTAGCTGTCCAGTTTTCCTAGCACCATTTATCAAAGAGACTGTCCTTTCCCCATTGTGTGTTCTTGCCTCTTTTGTCAAAAATTAATTGACCACATATGGGTTTATTTCTCTCCTTTCAGTTCCATTAATCTATGTGTCTGTTTTTGTTCCAATACCATACTGTTTTGATTACTAATGTTTTGTGGTACAGTTTGAAATGAAGGAGTGTGGTACTTCTGGCTTTGTTCTTTCTCAAGATTGTCTTGGATATTCTGTATTTTTTGTGGTTCCATATAAATTTTAAAATTATTTGTCCTAGTTCTTTGAAAATGCCACTGGAATTTTGATACGGATTGCCCTGGATCTTTAGATTATTTGGGATAGTATGGATATTTTAAAAATAATAATTCTTCCAATACATGAGCATGGAATATCTTTCCATTGATATGTGTCACCTTCTATTTCTTTCATTAATTTCTTATAGTTTTCAGAGTACAGGTCTTTCACCTCCCTGGTTAAATTTATTTCTAGATATTTTATTCTTTTTGATTGCAATTGTGAATGGGATTGTTTTTATTTGAAAATTAATTTCTTAATTTGAAATTTTCTTATTTGAGAAAAGAGCTAAATGACATAGAAACACGTTGTCAGTAAAATTATTTCTGTCTCATTGATAAAGGATTAGCACACATATGGAAGTCATGCTTCTTGCATGCAGATACGAAATGGAAGAATTCTCTGAGCTTTTGATAAGGTTTTTGGGACAGAAAATAATTTTTCTCATGTGCAATTATAGAGAAGAATGAATTAGATAAGAAAGAAGCTAAAAGTGCTAAGAATGGAACTTTAAGCAGAGATTGTTAGCTGCTCACCCAATATCCATTCTCTCATTTTTCTTTAGTAAGGGAAGCCCAGTTTTCTTGGGGGCAATATTGTATTCAGGTTAACAAATATTACATTTCCATGCCTCCCTTATAAGTAGAAGTGGACAAGTAATACAGTTCAGTTCAATGATGTACAAAGGTAGTTTAAGGTTAGAACTTCTGGGAATATTTCTTAAATGTGAGTAACCCATGGTTAGTATGCCTTTGCTGCTCTATGGACTGTTTCTTTTTTTTCCCCCCACTGAAACATGAAATGCATAATGGATGTGGGTCTATTTATAGGTACCTCAACTCAGACCTCATTCTTATAATAGTTCCTTTGATGAAGTCATTGTTGCTTTAGATTGGCTGCTTGTTAGAATTGCCTGAGGATATTCTAAAAACTAAGTGTTGGCGCTTCTACTCACAGGTATGATGTAGTAGATAGTGGCAGGCCAGGGTTTCTGTTGCAAGAGTCTAGTGCAAAAGTCATATAAATTACAAATATATTTCTAAAGGTATCAGAGAGCTGTAAAAGCAAGTTTATGATACTAAGTTTCCAGAGAGGGAAGAACTATTCTCCTTGTAGGTGGATGATCAATAGCCACTTCTCTTCCTGAGGTCATTTGCCAGCTCTGGTGTGGCCTAGGCAGAAGACTCTGCTAATAGAGAAATGTATAAAGCTTTTAGTGGTCAGGCAGGGCAGGAGTGAAAAAAAGGAAACCTGAAGCACATTAAATGCACATCTGGTTTTTCTCACAGGACATTAGCCAAATTTTGGTTCTGCACAGGTAGCTGAGGAGCTAAGCTGAAAGCTTCTGAAAGGCAGAGTGAAATCTTCTGTAGTCTCATGAAACTTAGGCAACAAAGACTTGCAAAAGGTGGGGATATGCCTCAAATGCACAGCTGGTTTCCCTTCAAGACATTTGCTAGATTTTACAATGTAGGGTCAGGAGACTGAAGAGCTCGGCTGAGAACTTTGGAAAAGTAGAGCTGGATCTTCCACAGTTTGTCTGAAGAGTTGGAAACTCATCAGGTACTCAATAAACAGTTCAGGAAAGGGTGAGGAAAAGAGGAGAACCAGAGACAGACCTGAGTTTTATTAAAACTGAAACTAGTCCCAACCCAGTCAGTACTTGGTTGGATTGAGGTAATCACTCTCTCCTCCTATATACTAGTAAAGGACAGAAAAACCCTTTTTGGTGAAGAATAACATTATTTGGAGCATTTGTGTTTCTTTAAATACACAGAACTTGGCATACCATAAAAAAAAACTGCTAGGCATATAATGAAGCAAGACAAATAGGGCCTATAATTAAGATTAAAAGAAGACAGTTGAGTAGGGCCACATTGAAGTTTGCAGACAAAGAATTGTAATAACTGTGATTAATATGTTTAAGAAAATAAAGGAAAACATGGCCAAAGTGATGAAATGATGGAAAATCTCACTAGATATTTGTTATATATAAAAATTAAAATGGACATATATAAGTAAAAAAAATACAGTATCTGAAATTAATAACTCAATAAATAGATTTTGTGATATTAGACACAGCTGAACACAGGCTTAGTAAACTGGAAGACAATTCAAGAGAAAATATCCAAGTTGAAGCACAGAGAGACACAAGAATGGAGAGAACAAAACAGTGTAAAAAATGTGTATTGTAATTTAGCTCTCTGAAAACAGAAAGTCTTGATTTGTAATGGTATAACTTACTACCATGATATAAATGCTGTCACCATGGCTGATTTCAAGCAACAATATATATGTATATATATATGTGATATATTATCACAATAGTCATATCACAAAATACCTGAATATTTAAAAATTGACTTTGCAAGCTGGTAAAAGCTAGTTGTACTGCACTCTTCATATGAATCACACTCAGAAGCTCTAAAATATGTTAGGAACACAGAAAAAGAATAGAATGGGATAGAAGCAACCTTTGAAAAGATTATAGCTGAGAATATCCAAAGCTTTTAAGGTAAATCAAGCCGTGGATTAAGGAACTCAGCCCAGGGGCACCTGGGTGGCACAGTCGGTTAAGCGTCCGACTTCAGCCAGGTCACGATCTCCCGGTCCGTGAGTTCGAGCCCCGCGTCAGGCTCTGGGCTGATGGCTCGGAGCCTGGAGCCTGTTTCCGATTCTGCGTCTCCCTCTCTCTCTGCCCCTCCCCCGTTCATGCTCTGTCTCTCTCTGTCCCAAAAATAAATAAAAAACGTTGAAAAAAAAAAAAAAAGAACTCAGCCCACTACAAGCATGATAAATACAAAGAATACTACACAAAGAATACTGCACCTCACTGTAAGACTGTTGCAAACGAAGGTGTAATAGGCTGGATAGTGATGCCCAAAGTGATCTATCCATGTCATAACTCTCAAAACCTCTGAGTGTTGTCTTGTTTGGAAAAAGGGTTTTACAGATGTAATTAAATTAGGATTTTGAAATGAGCACATTATCCTGGATTATTTAATTCTGGTGGACCCTAACTATTATCTTGTTATTTTTTCACCATTGTAACAAAAAGGTAAATACCAATTACTTGCATCAGTCATTAAAAAGATGGTATTACTATGCTGGTGCCTGGGTGGCTCAGATGGTTAAATGTCCGACTTCGGCTCAGGTCATGATCTCATGGTTCTTGAGTTCAAGCCCCACATTGGGCTCTCTGCTGCCAGTACAGAGCCTGCTTCAGATCCTCTGTCCTCCTCTCTCTCTCCCCCTCCCCTTCTTGGGCGTGTGTGCTCTTTTGTCTCTCAAAAATAAATAAACATTAAAAAAATTTTTTAAGATGATATTACTATGGATTTTATAGACATCAAATATACATTAAGAGACTATTATGAATTTGGAGCCAATAAATTTGGATAAAATGGATAGATTTTTGAAAAATAACAACTAACCAAAGCTGCCAGAGAATATATGGAAAACCTGAATAGTGTGACATTAATTAAAAAGATTGCCCATGAAGAAACAACTTTACATAGTGAAAACCCAGGTTTGATGGATACACAAGTAAATTCTCACAAACATTTATGTAAGAAACAAAACAAGTATTTCACAAATTCTGTTTTAAAATAGAGACAGAGGAGTACCTTCCTACTTTATATGAGGCCAGTATAAACTTTATTCTAAAACTAAAAGGATATTGCAAGAAAATTATCAGTCTTTCTCATGAATGTAGATGCAAAAATTCTTAAAAAGCACTTTAAAAAATCCAGCTGTATGTAAAAAGGATAAAAGCAAATGGCCAGTGGAATTTATTTCACAGACACAATTAATTGTCGCTTAGTAACCACAACTCAGTTAAGGTAACTCACACATTATTAAGAAAAAAAAAAGAAAGGTCATGCTCATTGCAACAAATATAAAGAAAGCATTTCAGAAATTTTAAGAGATTAATGATTTTTAAAAATCTTGGCAAACATGGAATAAAATAGAATTTCTTAACTTGATAAATATATTTATTAAAAAACCTATATGAGGCATCATATTAAATGATGAAATATTCACAATTCTTCCTCTGATACTGGATGTGAGACAAGGAGGCCTACTACCAACACTTCCATTCAACATTTTCTGGAGGTCTTAGGCAGTGCGATAGGGTAAGAGAAAAGAAGCAAATAAGGATTAAAAAGGAAGAAATAAACTTATTATTTTTAGATGATGTAATTAGGTATATAGACCATTCAAAAAAATTTAGAATCAATAAGTGAATTTTGTAAGATTGTTGGAAATAAGATACACAACAGTTAAATTTTTTTCTATGTGCCAGGAAGAGACAAATAGAAAATGAAATTTGAAAAATGATACCATTTACAAAAGCATCAAAGGATTGAAGTCAACCAAATTTAGGAATAAATTTAAGTGGGAATAAATTTAACCAAAAATGTGCATACTAAATATGATCGTGAGAAATGAAAGAACCCTAACTGAATTGCTTGATCTGGCATATTCTTGGATTTGAAGAATGAATATTATGTAAAGATACCAATTTTCCTAAATTAATCTATAGTTTCAACATAATCCCAATCAAAATCCCAGGAGATTTTATTGGGGAAATTTAGGTCCTGGTTCTAAAATTCACTTGGAAGTGCAAAGGACCAAAAATAGCCAAGGAAGTCTTAAGAAACACAAAGCTGGAGGATTTATACTGCCAGATACCAAGACTACTATATATCTATAGTAAATTAGGTAGTGTAGTATTGGATAAATTTCTGCATTTTCCACTAAACTGGAGGTTTCATAAGAGCAAAGACCTCTACTTAATGTATCACCAGTGCCTTAACAGGGCCTGGGATATGTAAATACAGTAAAACCACATTATACTACCCCTCAAAAGTAATTAGAATTAACATATAATAAAACTGGCAATTAATTCTTGTCCTATGTTTAGTTCTTTTGCATATTGGGAGTGTGGGGATGGGGTGGAGGCTAAAGGGCTTACTGTCTAAGGGAGGATATGGTGGGGTGATGTTAGAAGGTTAAATGGCAGGCAGATATGTCCCAGGAAGCATAGGGAATGTATATTATGTATATTGTGGTTGAGTATTCTTATGTCTAGCTAATGAAACAAGTGCCAACTCACTATTACTGGGATCACTGATGCTGCTGTGAAGTACCGGTAACACAGGACTCAACTCATAAACAGTTCCATCAAAAGCCAAGCTGTAGTATGAAGTGCCACCAGGTGGCGCTAAACCACAGCTAAGACAGGAATAGATCTGGATCCAGCGATAGGACCTCTGGAATTCCTGACCAGCTAGCCACTTTATTAGCCCAGTCATTTTACTAACCTTGTAATAATTCAAGCATGCATTTTACATGATCTAATTGCTTCATTGCCACTTAACACATCATATGGTCATTTTTCTGTACTTGTTGAATTGATGAAGGACTGCATGAGACCTCATTAAAGGTGAAAGGACAGGGTAGGTAGGGTAGGCTGTGAGGCAAAGGTGTCTGTTGAAGTAGCAAAGCAGTGAAGTCTCTCATTTCAAAGATCTATTCAGAGGGCTTTTCAGTTTGTTCTGAGAATTAAATGAATTCAAATATTTGCTTATGACTGCAAAATACAATGCAATGAAAAGTTTTTGGTGGTATATCAAGTCCACAAAATGGATATTTTATTACCATGAAGGTAGGCTTTCAAATATAAAACCAATATTATAATAATAATGGTAATAATAACAGCAGCTAACATTACTGGCCAGGCCGATTATCTGTGAAAGGTTGTAATGGGCATTTTCATTTATGCAGTAAAACCTTGAATTATGGGTAACTTGTTCTGTGAGTGTTCTGCAAGATGAGCAAACATTTCTAACAAATTCTAACTTGATAAATGAATGATGTATTACAATATGAGTAGTATGTGATGCCAAATGTCACATGACCACAACTGAGCCAATGGTTCTTGAAACTTGCTTTGATATATGAGTACTTTGGATTACAAGCATGTTTCTGGAATGAATTACGCTCTCAAACCAAGGTTTTACTGTATTCCCTCATTGAATTCTTATAACAACTTGTGAGGTAAGAATTATATCCCATTTTTATAAAGTTTATAGTTGAGGTCTAAACAGGTTAAGTGACTTTACAAAAGCCATTTAAAAATATATATAGCATTGAGCAAATCTTTTATCATTGAGAACTTCAAATACAAAAGCTGTGTTTTGTATTTGCCTTATTTGTTACTAGATTTCATGAAAAATACCTTGTAGAGACCTTCCAAAATCTCTAGGACAAGAAGAAATGTACTATTCCATAGTTTTGATGTGTAATTTGGAAAGAGCAGGCTATTAAAAAGCTATAATAGAATCTTGGTAAGAACCATATAGACAGGCATTTAAAACCTATGTAAGGGTAGGTCTCTTAGCCTAGGTTTCCCTGCAAGCTTATCCTGAGACAAAAGTTTATGTAGAGTTAGTTTATTTAGGAAGTAATTTCAGGGAGCAGGGTTAATTGGTGAAGGATTGAAAAAGAGAGGGAGGAAAAGCTGATCAAGGATGTATTCATTTGTTGGTTACTGTTGGTTACTATTGGTCATGCCAGGGCTTTCTGAGGAGCTTGAGGAACTAAGAACTGCCCCTCCTCCACTCCCCTGGAGAATGCAAGGCAGTAGGTTGATCCATTGGCTCCCATCCCACACTGGTTAAGACTGGCCCCATCAGTGTTGACATCCCTGAGCTTCTAGGTTACACATGTTGGTCCCACCAGATTCCTGCCCGTGTCCCAGGCAGCATTGTCCTGAGCAGGGAGAGATACTTGCTGTAGGCCACAATGAAGCAAGTTACTGTCAGGTTATACCTGTGAGAAGTTGATCTGAACCTGCAGCAGAAGCCGGAACAAGAGGTGGGGCTGAGAAGATCTGAAATACACAAGAAGGGTCTCATACTCTTCCTTTAGGAATATAGGTATTAGTGTGTGGATTTTGGTAATAATGATTAGATATATATGGATTTTCTAAAATAATTTCAAAGCTGTGAACTGACTTATTGGAATTAAATATCTTTTAGGCCATCTAATATTTTCTTCATTGTGTTACCATAGAAACACAGCATGGTTCACTGTTTTTAATTTGTGTTCCAATTTTTATGAGTTACTACTGATTTTATTATTAATAGCACATAAAATCAAGGTATTATTTAATCTTTTAAGCTCACTAACTATAACATTTTATATTAATTTTTAAGGGGTGGTGGTATGCATTGAATTGCATAAGTGTCTTTTAAGAAAGAGTGTTCATTAACAACAGATTCAGAAGGCAGGCTAAAATCTGAACAAACAATTCTTTAGTATTAAAAAGTAGCAGAAATAGTACCAATTCCAAATTGCCAGTCAGGTTGCTATTCAAATAGAGGTATTAGGATATAGTGGAAAGAATACTGCCCTTACAGTTAGAAAGGTTGGGTTTTACTCTTTGGGTTTTATTACTTAAGAATTCTATGTTTTTGATGAAGCAGTTTAAAGTTTCTCTAAATCTTGGTTTTATTCATCTGGAAAAATGAGGGGAAAACCACCTATCTCACAGAATTGTTGTCAGGATTTAAATGAGACTATGTTTGTTAAAGCATATAGCATGGTGCCTGGCACATAGCAAGTATGCAGAAATATGGACTGAATTTAAACCGGAAATGTACACGCAACACTGACTCTGATCCACATGCTGATCATATATGTTACCAGACTGGAGGCCATCTTTTGACCATTTCTAGTTCTCTTCATGGCTTGTTTCTTCCTATTTTTTGACCACTAGCTGAGATGTTACTGCTTTAGGAAGATAATTTCTGGCTCTAATCAAGTAGGACCTTTCTCACCTCTTTGGAAGTATAAGTTCATGAATATCTCTAACCTCCCTCTAGAGAGACAAGACCTTCAGAACATTTTAACTCTAAAGACAGTGTTCTTGGTGGCAGGCAACAGAAATTGATGATGGTTAATTAAAGCAGGAAAGGTCCAGGAGCAGAAAGCTCCTAGAAAAAACGGGAAGTCTAAAGGGTCAGAAAACAAGCAGAAACCAAAGAAGGCTAGGTTGCTGAAATTACACTATAGGAATAGTCCAGTGACAACCATTGATGATGGCACAGGTACTGGATGCCACACCTGGCATCATTGTCACAAATGTCTTTGTTCAGTGGACAGTGGAGTGAGTTCTTTATCCCTTCCTTATTCGTATCCCTTATCCCTTTCTTATCCCCGAATTTTTGTGACACCTGCTCACGATTTATAGTCCAGAGATGAACTTCGCCTGTTGGCTCAACCTTGTATTATGTGAGCACACTATAGATGCTAGGAGGTCATTTTTGGAGTCTGCATTGGAAGGTAGACTTTGGTTCCCACTGAGAACAAAACTGGGGAATTCTCTGAACATTGGAAGAGAGTCTTAATGCTTAGCAGTCAAAAAATACTTAGCAATCAAAACAATTCCCCACAGTCTACTCCTTTGAATGCCCAACATCTACCAATACTTTCCCCCCTTGTATTTATATTAAAAAATACATAATGCATGTACCTTCTCACAACTGTTAAATCGATTGCTCAATTCCACTTTAGGAGACAATTGCAAACTCTTGTTATTATTTATGGTTCCATACTTAAGTCCAGTGGTGATATCCGTTCTTCTTTTTGGGTTGTTCTTCTGTCTTGATATTCCTCTGTCTGTGGACTGACTATAAAATTATCTGCTGCTATCACACCCTAAATAAAACAAGAAGAGGAAAGAAACAGAAAGTTAGTTAATAGTGTAAATATGTAAATGACAGAGCAAGGAACAAGATAGAGACAGAGGCTACAGACATTATTTCTGAAACAAATTATTAGGCCATACCTATTTCAACTCTGCATCTTTAAGAGATAGCATTCTTTTAGCACATTCTTAGAAAGTACTTGAGTTTCAGTGCAGAACTTGAGTCCAGAATTTGGAGATTTAAGTATGTTATTTTCTTTATTTAAGCAATGTGGTAACGTTACAAGTATTCAGCTACCCCACAGTTCATCACGCTGGTTTTACTGTTCTCTGAGAGTGGCACCCAGGTTTCTCAAAGCTTTGCCTCCAGTGTGCACTTAATGAAATGATCGTATGATTTTTTTCTTAATCTTTTAACATAGCAAATAACATTAATTTTCACATGTTAAACTGATCTTACATTCCCAAAATAAATTCAATTGGTGTGATGAATTACTCTTTTTATATATCACTGAACTTGATTTGCTAATATTCATTTGCATGATATAAATCTCTACATGATGAAAATTAACCTATCTTCCTTTCTTGCATTATCTTTGTCCATATTTGGTAATCAATATAATGCTAGCTCCACAAAATGAGTTGAAGAGGATTTCCTTTTCTTTCTGTATTGTTGAATAGTTTGTAAAAGATTGGAGTTTTTTGTTCCCTGAACATTTGGTGAAACTTGCTGATAAAATTGTCTGGATCTATAGTTTTATTTATAGGAAGATTTTACACTATTGATTTAATTACCTTAATTATATGGGATTACTCATATTTTCTGTTTATTTTTGAGCAAGTATTGGTAAGTCATATTTCTCTAGGAATTTGTCCCTTTCTTGTAAGTTTTCAAATTTATTAGCATAAAATCGTTCATTATTCTCCCACTCTTTTTAATCTCCATAGCATCTTTGGTGATGTCTCCTTCTTAAATTATGCTATTATTTGATAATTAAAATATGATATTATTTCTCTCTCATTTTAAATTTTGTTTAGCCTCACCAGTGTTATTAATTTATTAAACTTTCAAGGTACCAACTCTTGGCTGTGTTGATCTCCATATTATATGTTTTGTTTAATATTTCATTAATTTTGCCTCTTTATTAGCTTCTTCCTTCTACTCTCCTTGGACCTATTTTATTTTCTTTGTCAGACTTCATAAACTTTATCATACTTCATTTGTGTTTAAGCTTTCATCTTTTCTAACATACACATTTGAAGCCTTAAAGTTTTCCTCCAAGTATGCTAGTTGCTTTGCACAGGTTATAACAGAAAATGTTTTCATTACTGTTTTTTTCTAAATACTTTTTTAGTTTTTTTATGATATCCTCTTTGATTTTGAATTATTTAAAAGTGACTTTCTTAATATTTAAGTGTATGAGTATATATGTATTCATACTGTTATTGATATTTAGCTTAGTAACATTATGGTCAGAGAATGTGTTCTGATTGATTCCAGTCCTGTGAAGTTTCTTGAGACTTGTTTCATTCACTGATTCATTTTTTTTAAATGTTTATTCAGTGTCTACTATGTGCCAAGCAGTGTTGAAGACACTGAGAATTCAACAATGAATAAAACGGATCAAAATCCCTATTCTTGTTGGTCTTATTGGGTGTGTCTGAAAATAAATGATTATTATATAAAATATAGAGTATGTTAGTGATGTAATGCTAAGAAAAAAATACAATAGGGAGAGGGATTTTAAAATATCTTTTCAAGTTTTATATTTTAGATAAGATGGTCAGCAAAGGCCTCACTTCAGGTGACATGTGAGAAAGACCCACAGGAAGTGAAAGGATAACTATGCAAGATCTAGGGAAAGAACAATTTAGTAGGTCCCGAGGCAAATGAGGCAAATGTGTTTCTACTTAAGGAAAATTGAGGAAGTCATTGTAGTGAGAGCTGAGTGAATGAGAAGAAACTAGAAGAAGCAATTAGAGAGATAAGGAGGGACTAGATTAAGTTGGGACTTCTTAAGCAGAATAGTGCCCTCTCCACTCCCCATTTCAAGATATCCACTTACTCCCTGGAACCTAAGAATATGTTCCCTCACTTGGAAAAAGGGAATTAAGATTGTAAATGGAATTAAGGCTGCCCTTCAACTGACTTGGAGATTAGGAGATTATCTTGGATTAACAAGCGGTCCCACTGTTACCACAAGGATCCTTAAATGTGGAAGCAGGAGACAGAGCCAGAGAGACAGCAATGTGGAAAGGACTTGGCCTGATGTTGGTGGCTTTGAAAATGGAGGAAGGGGGCCATAAACCAAGGAAAGTAGGTGACCTCTGGAAGCTGTAGAAGGAAAGGAAAAGGATTCTCCAGAAAGGAGCACAGCCCTGCAGCCATCTTTTTATTTATTTATTTATTTATTTTTAATTTTTTTTTTTTCAACGTTTTTTATTTATTTTTGGGACAGAGAGAGACAGAGCATGAACGGGGGAGGTGCAGAGAGAGGGAGACACAGAATCAGAAACAGGCTCCAGGCTCCGAGCCATCAGCCCAGAGCCCGACGCGGGGCTCAAACTCGCGGACCGCGAGATCGTGACCTGGCTGAAGTCGGACGCTTAACCAACTGCGCCACCCAGGCGCCCCTGCAGCCATCTTGATTTTAGCCCAATGAGACCCATTTTGGACTTCTGACCTCAGAACTATAATAAATTTGTGTTGTTTTATACTACTAAATTTACAGTAATCTGTTACAGCAGCAATAGAAATCTGATACAAACCTTATAATTTATAATAAAGACTTCTACTTTCACTGTGAGTGAGTCAGAAAGTCACTGGGCAGAGCAGTAATCTGATCTGATTTAATAGGAACACTCTGTATGCTGTGTTGAGAATAGACTGTTGAGGAATTCCTTCCTTCATCTATCTAGCTTTCAGCCTGACTCCCATATTTTACTGAGATCTCATCAATTCATTTAAGATAAAAAAAAAATAATTTCTCATTTCTTTTCTAAGTCAAGGTCTCTAGTCTGTTTTGTTGCCAGAAATAGAAGTCTGAACTGCACTTTACATTAAACTATGGAAAACTCAGAATTTGAACCAACTGAAATAAGTGATTGTCAATACTACAATATATAAATCAAGTGAGAGGTTGAAGGAGATTAGTTTAGATTACTGAATACTGGTAAAGAGACTTTGAAGAATATTTGAAAATTATTTTCCTTACACTATAAGAAAGAGAATACAAAAAAATGTGAGGTGACATAAAATGTTTCTTACGCTATTGCCCTTTTCAAATCCTAAAAAATGTATTGGCGCCATTTTCAATTTGCTGTTAGAATGAATTCAGTAGCATTTTGTCACAATGGGCCCCGCTTCAGAGAGTAACTTTGCCTGAAAATAAATGTGTTCATAACAGAAGGATTTCAAGGAAAAGAGCCAACTTTTCCCCAAATGGATGAAGATGTGAAACTTTGCTTCAGCAATATTCACAGTGGTAATAGGGATTAGGCTACGGTGAGGGGGATTGAAATGCTGTTTACCTTTGTGTGACTCCTATCTAGCACAGCTATCCTAGAGAAGTGGGCAGAAACTAATTTAAGAAACGTATCAGAAAGACTAAGCTGTCAATATATCTAGGTTGTAAATTGATCCAAAATTTGTGATGGAGATTTTGAAATAATAAATCTTTCAAATATTAAATGGTTTATTTGTATTTAACATAGAATAAACACTTACTGGCTTGTTAATTATTCTAACAATTCCATTATTATCTTTTCCACTCTTTATTATTATCTCAGAGCCTTAATTGTCTTTTCACAAAAGGGGAAGGGGGAAGAATTCCTTTCAAATTTTACTTCTAAAAGGACCAAGGTCTACTCTAGATTATACATGGTCCTAGGCAACCTCGTTTAAATAGTTACAGGATGAATTACTGGCTCAAACAAGGATCAAAAGGTATTTTTGAATGATATTCTTGGGATGCCCAAGTGGCTCAGTCAGTTAAGCATCAACTCTTGATTTCGGCTCAGGTCATGATCTCCTGGTTCATGGGATTGAGTCCTAAGTCGGGGTCCAGGCTGACAGCACGGGAGCCTGTTTGGGATTGTCTCTCCCCCTCTCTCTCTGCCCACCTCCCCCAATAAAGAAATAAACTTTACTTTAAAAAAATGAATGATATTCTTATAAAACATTCCATAGACATTCTCGAAAACTTAAATGCAATTAATCTTTAATTATATACATAAATGGAGAGGGATAGGTGCTATTAATAATTTAAAAGTAGCTAATTAAAAATAGTTTATACTTGGCTTTGGAAAGCCTTATAATTCCCTCCATCGTTTTTCTTTCTTAATTGTTTTTCTCTTAAGCTAATATTAAAACTAATTTTCCATTCTTGAATGCAGAGTAACATTGTAGAAAGATCACCCAGCATTTTCATGGGTGGAGGATAGAAGCTGGTCTAGGATTACAATTTGAATTGGGATAATTCATATTTAGATATTTAGACGTTGACTATATTCTCATGTCATCAATGTTTTGAGCCCAAGATTATTATTACATTATGTAGCAGAAATTTTATGGGCTATTCCTATGGGAGTGGGTGGAAGTGGTAGGGGTGGGGTCTGATGTATGTTGGGGCAGCAACTACAGTGTTCCCACAGACAGCTTTAAGACACTAACCTATGGTTTATATGAAATTCTTCGATGTTGGTCTATAAAGATCTAAAAGAAAAACACTGGTGTGGTAGGAAACAACCATAGGATGCATGTCAGAAGACCTTGGTTGCAGTTCTGCCTTGGTATTTGCAATCCCCAAAGCGTCCCTTGATCTTTTTGAGACTCAGTGTCTTACGATGTGGAGAGGGGGCAATAATACCTGCCTTACATACCCCTGGGGTTGCTGTGAAGATCCAAGCAGATAACATATGCGAAAGCATTTTGAAGTTTATAAAGTATTATACAGATGTAAGATGTTGTCTGTTGCTTTAGCACTCAGAATACTTAAGAGATTTAAAGAAATCCTACTGTGGTCATAAAGCAGATTAGGATGAAAGTGTTGGTGAAACTCATCACTACTAGTAACAAACTTACTCAAAATACATGCCAGTGGTGTTAACTCTGTGAATTGAAAAGCACCTTTCCCCCCCCCCCCCCCCCCCCCCCGTTTCCTGTGAGTGTCCTTTTTGAAGCCTCTGTGAACAGCCCTTAGAGTTTCTAGTACTGCCGATCCGCTTCCTTTGAGTCCACCATCTACCATCTGCACCCGAGCTTCTGGGCAGACAGATTGCTGTCTGAAATCGGATCATTCTCACTCCCCCTTCAGAAGCCACACTTCTTTTTCTATTAAAAGGGCTGCTCCACCTAACTGTAAGCACTCTGTTCTCTTAATAACTCACCAGCTCCTGTTGGGTGAGGTAGGAGGACACTATGGTGACATAGAGGCAGGAGAGCGAGCTCTCTTTCTCTGATTCATAACCTTGTGGATATATCCCATGTACAATTGTAAGTTTTTTAAAGGGTGGGGGTCATATCTTATACTTTCTATTTGACCTTTAACCCAGTGTCTTACACAAGGTAGGTATTTTGTAAATGCTTGCTGAATTGATGTGCTAAGAAATGTATCAGGTAATTTGCTTTATCAGGGCTTTTCATCTAGATTATTAGGTTATTTATTTAATTAAAAAACGAATATTCTATCTCTATATTTAAATCTGGGATTATAGTAAAGTGAAGACCTGTTCTGAGTAGCACCTGCCATTTGACAGCTTCCTTGTTTTTCTCTTTATGTTACTCTTATACCCTGTTTGGCATGGGGTTTGAATGTGGAAATGTGTGCAGGACAAGATAAGGAATTGGATTGAATGTAGAAAAAAAATCTAGCTCTTGCTGTGGAGTTTAAAAGAATGAGAATGATCCCAGTGATGAAATCATAGTTGAAATCTAAAATTTCTGTTGTTAGTATCAAATAATCTGTACTGTCATATTATCATTTTCTTGCCATTAGAGATCTGGTAAGGGATTCTAACAAATTGGAGGTAGTGAGCAAAGTTTAAGCATCTTCAATTCATAATCAGAGTATATCTTTTCAGGGTATTGGTATTAAAGGTGATTGGCATTTCTTACTTTCCTTAAAAACTATAGCATCGGGGCACCTGGGTGGCGCAGTCGGTTAAGCGTCCGACTTCAGCCAGGTCACGATCTCGCGGACCGTGAGTTCGAGCCCCGCGTCAGGCTCTGGGCTGATGGCTCGGAGCCTGGAGCCTGTTTCCGATTCTGTGTCTCCCTCTCTCTCTGCCCCTCCCCCGTTCATGCTCTGTCTCTCTCTGTCCCAAAAATAAATTAAAAACATTGAAAAAAAAATTAAAAAAAAAACTATAGCATCAAAATTTTCAAAAAAGAAAAAAGTGCATCCATAATTCCACCATCTTGATACTGTTATTTTTACACGTATCTTCCAATCTTTGTCCAAATGTATAGATGTTTTACATATTTGCCTTTCTCCTGTGCATACTATTTTCATTCTGAGTTGCCATGTGAGGATTATATCTGCCAGATGGGGGCTCAAAATTTCCTAATGGCCCCAAGAATCCTAATCTATGTTGCTGTAGAAATTGAAGGAATAGCCTGACATTCCCCAGGCAGGTATGTCCAAAGAATTTAGAAGTTTCCCATTAAGAGGCTGAAGCAGAAAGTGACTATGGAGCTGTTAAGACACCAGTGATACAATGGATAAGAAATGAAGATTAGTTTTTATAAGGAGAGAGGTAGGTAGATATTTAAGTAAAATAATTTCAGATGCCAAGAATGTCTCTCTTCCCACCCAACCAAAACAAACAGGAAACAAAAAATAACCCAAAGTAACAACCACCATAATACAATCACCCTCTCACTAGTGAACAAATAGTTAAAGAAAACATTTAAAACTACAACTTAAAATTTGTTTGTTTATTTGAGAGAGCGCGTGCGCAAGTGGGGGAGGGGCCGAGAGAGATTGGGAGACACAGATTCCCAAGCAGGCTCCAGGCTCTGAAATGTCAGCACAGACCCCTGTTCCGGGCTCCAAATCACAAACCGCCAGACGGTGACCTGAGCCAAAGTCAGACACTTAAACGACTCAGCCAGCCAGGGGCCCCTAAAACGGCAAATTTTAAATATTAGAAGTTGAGATAAGTTTTGCTGAAAGGGCAAGAGAAGAATAGAATCGGGGAGCGAGGAGCATGAAGCCCTTATGCTCTTTTAAGGAATAAAGGGTAGTCAGGAAAAAAGAAAAAAAAAAAAAGCTATGGAATAGAATTAACCTCATCAATTCTTAATTTTGCTGGAATTAGGTAGGTTCTTTCAGATTATGTAGGCTACAGAAGAGAGGAATGGACAGAAATCATCTGAAAAGTACAACAGAAAAGAATCTAGCTGGATGAAGGTTGTGGAAAGTCCTTCCTAGAGGACTCTGGGGATCAAGACTGACACCCACTGTTTGGAGAGTGATTCAGGGCCGGGGTGGGCCTTGACAGAAAGCCAGGAGGGCGTTCTCGGGTGGGTCCCAAGCGGCGCTCGCCCCGGCGTGCGGGGGAGGGGGTGGCACCGCGCACAGGTGGCTCAGGCAGCGCCAGCTGCGCGCCGCGCTTGCTCCGCGGGTGGGCCGCCAGGCGTCGCGCTGGAGCCGCGGTTGCCTGGGAGACCGAGCGGGGCGAGTGGGCGGCGCGGAGCCAAGCCGGAGCCGGGCTGCTGCCCTACTAGCCCGGCGAGAGTTGGGGGGGAGTGGCTCCCCCGGCGGCGCGGCAGTGCCGGCGGGTCCTGGGGCAGCGCGAGATATCCGCGGCGCTGCGGGGCTAGGCCGGCGAGCCCGGGACGCGCCTGGTCGCAGCTCAGCGTCCGCGGAGCGGAAGGGCAGAGCTGCACTTGCCTGGTCTGAGCGTCTCACGGTCCCGGCCCCGCCGGGCGGACCCGGCTGCCCCAAGAGCGCGACGAGGAGTCGGGCGGGCGGCGGGCGCGCTCCCCGCGGCCCCGGGATGACTTCTCCGGGCTCCCCTCTGGCGCCTCTCCTGCTTCTTTCTCTGCACGGTGAGTAGCCCGAGCTCTCCGCTCCCGGCGGGGCCAGCCTGGGCCGGCGGGCCCGGGGGAACCTGTGCCAGGTCCTGGGAGCCCAACTTTCCCAGGGGCCGTATTCGTTGCTATCGGCCGGGGCTCACGCGCCCACTCTCACGGCTGCTATCCCGCGGGTGCCCCCAGTCCTCACCGCGCGCGCGGCTCAGGTGTCCCAGATCCAAGAGGTGACTGCACCCGCTGCTCGTTTCCCTCTGATCGCGGACTTGCCTCTGACCCCGCCGTGCTCTTTTTAGGTAATCACTCCCTCACTTACTGGGTCCAGTGAGAAACAGTATTTCCGTTACCCGGCGGCTCCAGGAAAAATAGAAATGCCTTTAAAGTAATTGAGAAAACTTTAAACTGCAGCTTTACCATAACCTTTAACAAGCATACGCAGGTTTGGCTGAAAATGTGATCTTTGCTTTAAAAATAACTCTACAGCGTGCTACACTGTGTTCGAAAACAATAATTTTTTTGTACTCCAGCTTCTCCCCCAAAGCATTTAAATTGGCTTACCGAAATACATAAAAGGTAACAATATTAGAACAGAAAGACTAAACGTGTATTTAATTTTCTTATTGTTTTTTTAAAGCTATTTACATTAAAATTTTCTACTCTAATCTTTCTTAACATTTTATTTTCGATGAGTAGCCATCATATTTAAACTCTGATTTTCATCTTTGCCCTTTTCTTTTGTGAGTGCACTGCCTTGGAAGCGTTTTCTGTCCCATTTAATTGAAGAGATGTATTGAGATTTATTCTGAAGGGTTTCATTTAAAGAGCAGGTTCAGTGATTTATGGAATATTGTGGTTAACCTTGTTTGTTTCTGGAGATATCAGTATGTTTCCCATAGTTTTGTGGCCTTATTTGAACTGATAATGTATGCATGGATCTTGAAGGGATTTCATTTTAGTCGATTTAAATTGTTCAAATTTATTTAGTAGGGGAGAAAGGAATACAAAATTTTGAATACTTTTTTCATAGATGCCAGTGAAGAAAATCGTCAAAATTACAGATAACTTTCTTGGAGTTCAGTATATACATTTTTGGTGATGATGTGTAGACAATAATTAAGTGATGTGAGTATATGCTTCCAAATTAATTTTGTCTGGTTACCAGTTTGAAGGGGCCAACATTTTTCTGTCCTGCTTTTCAAGTGTGTAATAATTAGCGTAAATGAGCTTTTTATACAGTGTCTTGGATGTAACTGAAAATATTATAAATATTACTATAAGAGCAGATGAAATTTTGGTAAAAATAATCTGTTCTTAACCTTCATCTACTACAATAAATTATGCTCCCTTTTTGTAAATCGCATTTGTGTGTAGTTTGTTTTTGAGTTATTAGGCAGTACTTTTAAAGAGTTGATGTAATTTGCAGAAGTAGCCTTACAAGGTCATCTGATTGGTTTCCTTTCCTTCAGAACTATTCCCAAGCTATCCTAGAATGTTTAAAGATTTCCAAGGACAGTTCAGCCTTCATGAGAATCTATTATGTACAGGCACTTTTCACCCTCAGAAATGAACAGTTGTGTTCATTTGTTCAACAAATATTTGCGGAGCTACAACTCTGAGTTTGGGTGTCTGATGGGGAGAGATGGTGGAAGACAGAGTACAAGAGTTTGTCTGCAGCCCTTAACGAGTTTGCAGTTTTGCAACAGGCTGTAAGCATGCACAAATGGTTAATGATACAAGGAAAATATGAGTGCAGTTTATCAGTGGCGCTATCAAGGAAGACTTCATAGAAAAGTTTGCTTTTGATTTGAGTAGGATTTGAATTGGCTGAGATGAGAGCAGTCGGGTCTCCTTTCCTAGGGCAAAGGAACAGCCTGGATCAAAGGATATGAAGTGGAAAGTTCAGGAGCATATTCTTGAAAGGCCAAGTGTCTAGCTGCTAGAGCAAGAGATGTGTGTAAAAGGAGAAAGGGCTAAAAAGATAGTAAAAGGATAGTAGAGAGCCTTGAATGCCGAATTTGGTTTTATTCAGTAGGCCATGGAAAGGCCACTGTCATTCAGTTTCTTGAAGATGGGGAGGGGAAGAGGGTGAACAGCTATTGTGTGCTTACTTGCACCTAGCATAACAGTCTCCAGGAGAATACCATATCCTGACCTGACTGCCATTAAGTTCTTGAAGTCAAAGGCAGAGTTGTTTTGAATGAATTAGGGCCCATCCTTGGGACTTAGAATGAACAAAGTTGCTTCTGGATGCTAAATAGATAACCATTCTAGCATTGGCTACTACAAAGACATGATGCACTAAAGGTAGAAATACAGAGTCTCTTAAATTTTTGAAAGAAATGTCAAGAAATGTCAAGAAATTTCTGTTTTTATTTCTGTTTGAATTTCTAAGCATGTGTGCACGCACATGTGCGTGCACACACACACACAGACACACACACACACACACACACCCTTCTCTTTAGGGCTGAGAACTGAATCACCTGGCTGTCTTTTCCCAGCAGTGTTATGATCTGGGCTCAGTCCCCACTTGTGTTTTTTTCCCTTTTGTAAATTGTGGTAAAATATATATAACAAAAAATGTATTATTTCAACCAGTTTTAAGTGTACAGTCCTGTGACATTAAATACATTCACAGTGTTAAAAAAAAAAGAATTTCTGTGAGTATTCAGAGGGAATCTGAATAGAAAAGTTGACTTCTGTATAGTTCTACCAATAGGTTAGATTTATCTGAAGTTTTTTTTTTAATACTTGGGATTACTTGCAATAGCAGATAACTTTCCAGAATCTGAGAAAATCTATAAAAATAAAGGATCATGTAAAATGAAATGAAAATGAAAAGAATTATGCTAAATATTAGCATTCTGAAAATTTTATTGTGAACTTCAATTTGTTAGCTGTAACTTTAATTGGGCAGCTGCTTTGGAAAGATTCACTTAAAAATTTTTTTTAATGTTTATTTTTGAGAGAGAGACTGAGTGCGAGCGGAAGAGGGACAGAGAGAAAGGGAGACAAAGAATCCAAAGCAGGCTCCAGGCTCTGAGCTGTCAGCACAGAGCCCGATGTGGGGCTTGAGCTCATGAACCACAAGATCATGACCTGAGATCATGCTTAACTGACTGAGCCATCCAGGCACACCAGAAGGATTCACTTTTTTGTAAAAAATCTGTAGTTTGGCCTACATGAAAGGTGACAGCCACTGGATGAAAATTTTAGAGAAATTAAGCTTAATACACTGTATATTCCATATGGACTACTCAGGAAGCAATTTAAACATAGAATCACGAAGTGCTTCTAAAATGTTCTGCTTAGAACTGTTGTCAGACTCAAGGTAATGATGCAGCGGGGGGAAAGACTTTTCCCCCCAGTAACAGTATGTGACACATTTTCAAATGTGTTTTCACACTTTGATGGTGGAAGCATTTATAATGAAAAGTCTCGTTTGGATCTTCATAGTTAAGCCATGTGATTTAGTGCCAAACAAGGTGATGTGCGGGCACACAAGATTCTTCAGTTGCAGTGGGTTATACAGAACGAGGGACTGGAAATGCTAGCCGAGGTGGGGAAATTGTGGCACTCCGCCTGAAATTCTCATCTGTGTTAGTTTGTTTAGAATAGGGATCCTAAATTTATAGTTATCCACACTAAAGATGTTTTAGGCAATTGGAGGTAGGATGGCTGGGTTTCTGGAGTCGAGTCACTGCAAGTCCCCCCTCCTTTGTTTGATAAGGGCTGTCTGGCACTCATATATCTCACCCTTGGATTTTGAGGGCAGCTCTCGTACCATCTGGAGGCTCTGAAATCCCCCTTTGATCATAATTGAGAATAACTGGTTTCAGAGGGGGTGTCAGTTCTTGGGTGGTATTCAAAACGCCATATGATTTGAGCTGAATTTGGTCTTAAAAGTGGAAAGTTAATTAGTTACTCATTAGTTAAGCTGATCTTACTAAACTGTGAAAGGACTTTTTTCCTTTCTACTAAAGTTTGAGTAGTTGATTTCCTCTGTACCTGGTTTCCTACCACATAAGAAAGAATAGTTTACATTTGTGATGATTAAAAAAAAACATGAAGTCATGGGGTGCCTGGCTGGCTCAGTCAGTTCAGTGCCTCACTCTTGATATCCGCTCAGGTCATGATCTCATGGTTTGTGAGTTTAAGCCCATGTTGGGCTCTGTGCTGAGAGTGTGGAGCCAGCTTGGGATTCTCTCTTTCTGGCTCTCTCTGCCCCTCCCCTACTTGTGTATGTTCATGCGCGCTCTCTCAAAATAAATAAACATAAAAAAACCCCATGAAATCAGTCAAAGAAATAAAATCTGTTTATTAATTTCACAAGTGATAGACTCAGCCATTGATCTGCTACCATTATCGGATACTCCGTAGTTCCTATATTGTGTGCCTCTGCCTCACTTATGTATGCTTGGAAGATCATATTTTAACATGTCACTAAAATTATTATGTTTGTAGAATAGGATTAAATAAATACAAGTTTCCAATGTGGAAAAAAAGTGTTCAATAAAAAATATTCAGGGGCGCCTGGGTGGCTCAGTCGGTTGAGCGTCCGACTTCGGCTCGGGTCACGATCTCGCGGTCCGTGAGTTCAAGCCCCGCTTCGGGCTCTGTGCTGACTGCTCAGAGCCTGGAGCCTGCTTCCGATTCTGTGTCTCGTTCTCTCTCTGCCCCTCCCCTGTTCATGCTCTGTCTCTCTTTGTCTCAAAAATAAATAAACATTAAAAAAAATTAAAAAAAAATATTCATAGAAGTCTATTTACTGGTTTTTCTTCATTTAGCATTTTGATCTTGAGAGAGGTAACAAACTGACAGTATTAGACATACAATTTATTTTAGAAAAGCCTTGCCAGTAAAGAAGTTGAGATGCTAGAAGCACAGAGTTCAGGAAATCCTTGTACCATGTAGAGTTCTTTGGAGAAATCTTCAGAGAATTAGGTTAATATCAGCGGTATGAATGATGGTGGATTGGAATTTAAGGTTGGAATAGATGGTTAAAGTAGAATAGGTTTGGAAATTCAGTGGTTTTTTTTTTTTAATTTCTTTTTTTTAACATTTATTTATTTTTGAGACAGAGAGAGACAGAGCATCAACGGGGGAGGGTCAGAGAGAGAGGGAGACACAGAATCTGAAATGGGCTCCAGGCTCTGAGCAGTCAGCACAGAGCCCGATGCGGGGCTCGAACTCACATACCGCGACATCGTGACCTGAGCCGAAGTCGGACGCTCAACCGACTGAGCCACCCAGGCGCCCCAGTGCTGGTTTTTTACCAAGAGTCATAACTATGTAATAACACAATGTGACATTGTGAATGTAACTCTAGTGTCATGGGGCCACTTGTAGGCCAGTCTTAAAAGACTAATCCAGTCGTTTTAAAAATTGGAAAGAGGTTTAAATTTTTTCTGAAGTCTGTTTAAGATCATGCCCTAATTTAGAGAGCCCCTTTACCCTCCTTTGTCCAGAGTCTCTCCCTGTTGACAGCAGTTGCTCATGTAAAAATATGTTTTCTCTCACTCCCACATTCTCATTAATGTTGGTTCTTTTCTGTCCTCTTTCCTCCTCATGGTCTCCTAACATTTTGGAGGATGTTGTATTGTTCTGTTACCATCAGGTTCTTTTATTGTTCTTTTAGCATCTAGCCATTTATGGTTCCTTCCAATGATTTAGCTCTACCTATTTCCAGGATATATCAACCCTGGAGCCAAGCAGCCCGACCCAGTAATCACTTTAGAAGTTGGGCAGTGGTGAGTGAGAAGGTGGACATTATTCCATGCTAGTATTTTCCCCTTGTTCATGAAGTTAATTTCATGATATAATTCAGTGTGTATTTATATTTATATTTATATTTATATTTATATTTATATTTATATTTATATTTATATTTATATTTATATTTATATTTATATTTTCCCTAAAAGATAGTACCATACCTGGCATATAGTAAGTGCTCAGTAGATACTTGAGAATGACTGAGTGGTTGTTCATATAATTGGTAATTCTGTGTGCTTCGAGTACCTGAAAAGAATGTTCTCTCTCTCTCTTTTAATGAAAAAGAATTTTTGTTAAACATTTTTTAGGGATTTGGTGTGACTGTGTCAGCTTTAGTTCATCTTTAAACCTTAGTATATATTTTGTGGAACAGAGGTGATACAGATCTATTTTCATTTTCATAGACTTTCAAGATTCTATGAGTTGGAAGTTAATTTAAAAAGGTAATGCACCCCATAAGAGACCCTTAAAAACTGAGAATAAACTGAGGGTTGATGGGGAGTGGGAGGGAGGGGAAAGTGGGTGATGGGCATAGAGGAGGGCACCTGTTGGGATGAGCACTGGGTGTTGTATGGAAAACAATTTGGCAATAAATTTCATATTAAAAAAATAAAAAGGTAATACAGATCTTTCAAAATTTATTTTTAGCTTATTTTTAATCACAAAGCTTTGAAGTTGTTGATATTTGAAATATATTCCCCTAAGGAGTTTCTGAAGATCTTGCTCCATGTAATAAAGAATGACCTTGGACTTTTGGGCATTTGTTTAGAACCGTCAAGTTTCCCATTGCCATGCCTGGTATTCTTTGTCCTTAGGGCCTGTATGTTAAAACTAGTCTCCCAAGAACAGAGGTAATTAAAAACAATAACACCTGTGTAGTCTAAGCTCGATCTCCCCCTCCCCACGTCATGTGTACAAAGTACTGGAGAAGTTCTTTAAGAAATAAGAGCATTAACTAGATGAGCCCCATGTGGAGGCATCCTAACCTGCGCCCAAGGGAGACTGCCCAGTGTCCCCCCCTCCATTCCTTTCCCTTTTTCTTTTCCACACATAGTTTCTCCCAGCTGGGGCTCATTCTGTGTGGACTATCCAATCAGTCTGCTGATGTTTATCTCGTAAGTCTTCTACTCACAGGGGGACATTCTTGATCATGTACTCAAAGATGCCTTAAGTAACATCCATATCTGTTATAACACTTCATCTTTGTTTCCTTGGACCAGGTCTATCATTACCTGTTATGCAACTT
This sequence comes from Neofelis nebulosa, assembly GCF_028018385.1. Classification (NCBI taxonomy): domain Eukaryota; kingdom Metazoa; phylum Chordata; class Mammalia; order Carnivora; family Felidae; genus Neofelis; species Neofelis nebulosa. The sequence goes on from NC_080786.1 coordinate 94,286,880, forward strand.
CTGTCAGCCCCATCTGTCAGGATTGTTTGCCAGAACATAAAATACATGGCAAAAAGAGAGGCCCAAGTGTTGGAAACGTCACTTGTTGCAGAACACATTCCAATCAGGCTAGCATCTTAGGCTTTCATTGGTTAAGAAAGCTTGTAGTACATTTCACTTATGCATATTACTCATGTGTAAATACAGACTGCCATGCTAGCACTTGTTAGCCAGGACTTAAAACAATATGCAGGACATGTGAAAAATATGTTAATGCTGTACTACAAAGACTTTCAACCTTTTGGCCTTGAAGATTATTGGGGCCTTAAAGATGATTGAGGACCACAAAGAGCTTTTGTTTATGTGGATTATATCTGTTGATATTTACCATATTAGAAGTTAAAAGTAAGGACATTTAAGAATATTTATTAATCAATTTAAAAACAATAATAAATCCATTGTATATTGACATAAAATATTTTTGTGACAAGAATTTTTGCCCAAACCAAAAAATATTAGCAAGAAGAGTGGTATTGTTCCACATTTTTGGAAATATCTTCAATATCTGACTCATTAGAAGACAGCTGGATTCCCCAATCTCCTTCTGCATTCAATTATTATGATATGTTGGTTTGGTTAAAATATATGAAGAATATCTAACTTACACAGATACGTAGTTGGAAAAAGAAGGGATATTTTGACAGCATTTTCAAATAATTTTGGATATTCTTTGGTATTTACCCGAACTCAATAAGAACTAGTTTTTTAAAAGTTGGTTACTATGCAGAATTGAAACCATATCAATAAACATTTCTTTCTCTGTTTTCTGAAATCCATTGGTTTATCTTGACTTTGAATGGATCTTTTATTCTTGCATGACTTTTTGGTACATTATACATTGATAATTTGGGAAATATTGCTTCCTTGATAAAGATTTTACAAATATTGACAGACATTAAATTACCTAACAGATCACATTTGTTAATATCACCATTGATCTCATCAAAACAGTTTCTAAGTATTGGGAAGCTGTTAAGCTACAATGGCAGATACAAGTTTTCAAAATTGTAATATTTCCCCAAATTTTATTATTGGAAAAGAATACCTGCCAGTTATTTCCCTTGAAGTGAGAGTCGTATTTTCTTCAGTTTTGCAAAAATGTGTGCCTCATACCTAAGTCTGAATAATTGCATTTTGTGAATTGTTCTTTTGAATAAAAATGCTGATCCATGAAAACAGCGACTAGCTCATTCAGCTTTGCTCTCAAGGAGTTGCACCAGTGTTTTTCCTTGGGACAGCCATTTTGTTTTGGTCTGCTGCAAAAATGATGTATGTTTCATACTGCCCATTTTGTCATACAGGAAATTATAAAAAGGTCAAGATTTAATAAAATTACTGTTATTGTTTCTCTGAAGACATTCTTCAGTGAAACTGGATCTTCTTTGTTCACTGTGAGCACATGATGGTGAAGACCCACTACAATGACTGAGTATGGTTTAGTGCCAGTACCTTGAGTGTGGTAAGGCACCAGTGTTTCACCCACTACTTTGCGCTGTCAGTGCAAATGTCAACACAGGCAAAAGGCAAATAACAGTTTACCATTATTAAGAAAATAAGTTTTACCTCACAGATTTTCTGGAAGGATCTTGGAGAACCCATTGAGTCCATGGACTGACTGTACTTGAAACTCTGGTGTACTGTAATGGAATGTTAGATTATTTTTATTTTTTTTTGAACATTGTTTTTGAGGCAAACAGCCAACAATTATTGCATATTCTGTAGGATGGCATTAGAGTATGCGTATATTATTTAAAAATAATAAACTTATTTAAAATTCTTTATTTTTGTATTTTACATACGTTTTTAATCACAGAAGTAACATATCCTAGGCATAAAAATTCAAACAATGCAGAAGTGTTTAAGAATTGACTCATACCCTACCTCCACCCACCGAATTCTCTGGTTTTCTTGTGCATTGTTCCAGACATTTTTCTAATGACAAACAAAATCTGCATGTCCATGTACTTTTTTTTTTTTTTTGTCTTTTTTGAGGATCTTTGTAGATCGTATAGAGGACCAGTCATTTACATTTTTTGGAGATCTTGTTTACCCTCTACCTAAAATCTAGGTTCAAAGTTAATTGTTCACAAATCACTGTTTGATTGCATTTGGTAGGAGAGTAATCATAGCCCCTAGGTAGGTGTGTGTGTGTGTGTGTGTGTGTGTGTGTTTTGTATGTGACTGACAACCACTTTGCCACCAGATAATTTTTCGTGAGTTACTCATATTGCCTTTTAAGTCAGTTTTATTGAAGTATAATTTAATTGCAGTAACATTTCAGTACTCCTCCTGTTTTCAGTATAATATTACGTAGTTTTGATAAATTTATGCACCTGTATAAGAGTCAAATGTAGAACTTTCCATCACTGAAAAGTTCCCCCATGGGCCTTTGCAGTTAACTCTCCCACTCTCAGATCCAGTCAAATGTCGATTTGTTTCTGTAAGTATATATCAATTCTGACTGTTTTAATTTACTTCAATGGAATACTATTTGTGCTTGAAAAGTACAGACCTCAGGTTTTTTATTAAAAGGATCCATGCTCATTTTAAGTTAGTTCAAACAGTATAAAGCAAGAGAAAACAATATTTCAACATACCATTCTAAACCAGACCACCCAGATATGTCCATTTTAACATTGATAATTATGATTTATTTCTTGATAAACCTAGATAGATTTCTATCATTTAGAATTGTTTCAGTGCTTACTTTGTTCTCTGAGTTAGTTCATGTTTTCAATGTTTGCCTGTTTCTGTCCAAATTGAAAGAAAATTTGTATACATATGTTATTGAGTCAAAATGTCTTTCCTACAATTTGTTAGAAATTATTCCATATCTTCTGGCATTGACTGTTGCTGTGAAGTCTGAGATCAGTCTAGATTTAATTTTTCTCTCTTGAGAGTGATTTACTTTTTGTACCTGGATGTCAAAAAGCTTTTCTATATTTTTATAGTTCAATAGGTTAACCATAATTTATCTTGATGTGCTTGTTTTTATCAGTTTTTTCTGAGATATTATATCTGTCTATATATAAAGATATGTATTATATCTTTTCAGTCTGCCTACTCACATCTTCCTGCATTTCAGATCTGTTTTCCTATATTGTATTTCTGGATATTTCTTTTTTTAAAATTATTTGTTTTAATGTTTATTTATTTTTGAAAGACAGAAAGAGAGCACAAGCAGGGCCAGGGGAGGGGCAGAGAGAGGGGGAGACCCAGAATCCGAAGCAGCCTCCAGGCTTTGAGCTGTCAGCATAGAGCCCGACGCGGGGCTTGAACTCACAAACCGTGAGATCATGACCTGAGCCAAAGTCAGTGCTTAACCAATGGAGCCACCCAGGCGCCCCTATTTCTGGATATTTCTACGTTTCATATCTTCTATTTAGTATCTCAGATACTATCTGTATATTAAATTATTTTTTTCTACATAATTTTTAAAATTTGAAATTCAACTTATTTAAACTAAACCCAATTTACTCATTTCTCATATTTTTTAAAAAAACAATGTCATAAATATTGTTTTACAACTTACTTATAAAATATAACAATTTAATATGGGTCTTCTTCCACATCTGTTACATGGATCTACCTCATTCTTTTTAGTGACTGTTTAGTATATCATAGCATATATATGCCATAGTTTATTTAACTATTTCCCCATTGTTGGACATTTATGTTGTTTCTGATTTTTTGATATTAATGATGTTGTAGTGAACATCTTTGTATATATAACCTGTAAGTTTGTGTAGGTATTTCTTCAGTCTGTCTTGCCCAAAGTAGAATTGTTTGGATATAATTATTTAGCATTTGGGGAGAGATAATACTATTGTGTGGGCTTTAGTTTAGTCAGACATATTGGGTTTAAATTCCTGAGTTACCATTTATTTGCGCTATGACTTTGGGAATGTTTTAATGTTTTGATCTTGAGTTTGATTACCTTGTACAGTGGAGATGGCCTTCATTAAGTACTAAGTTAAATAAAATGACACATCTCTAAAGGGTCTAGCATAGAGCTTGGCATTAAGAAATGCTTGGGGGAGCCTGGGTGGCTCAGTTGGTTAACTGTACAACTCTAGATTTCAGCTCAGGTCATGGGATTCTCTCTTCTCCCTGTCTTTCTGCCCCTCACTCACTTGTGCACTCTCTCTCCCTCAAGATAAATAAATAAACAAACTTTTTTTTTTTTTTTTTAAAGAAAACTGCTTGGTTAGTGACAATTATTGTTGTAAGGATTGTGGGTTGATGAGCTCTAACTTGAGTCAGAGATGAGTCTATCCAGGGAGTACCAGTGGGAGGTGTGACTTGGGAGCATCCTACAATTCAATTCCCCGAGGATTGCTTTCATTTACAAAATAAAGGAGCTGGGTGAGGTAATATCTTGTTCTTTTCTGGCTCTGTAATCTCACAACTATTAAGAATATTGGCAATAAAATAAATTGGAGAGAATATATGGCTAGTTTTAACATATTTACAAGCCTTGCCCTAAAATAGCTAATTGACTTTCTACTCCTTCTCCCCCATAAATGTAACGAGACTTTTCTTTAATTAAAACCATTCTCATCTGGGGGCACCTGGGTGGCTCAGTTGGTTAGGTGTCTGACTTCGACTCTCAGGTCATGATCTCGTGGCTCGTGAGTTCGAGCCCCACGTTGGGCTCTGTGCTGACAGCTCAGAGCCTGGAGTCTGCTTCGGATTCTGTGTCTCTCTCACCTCTCTCTCTGCCCCTCCCCTCCTAGCGCTCTCTCTCTTTCTCTCAAAAATAAATAAACTTTAAAAAAAATCTTAAAAAAAACCCATCCTCATCTGTTGTGGAAAGATTATAAAAGTGGTTTCAAATATAAAGAATCTTATTTTTAAATTTTATTTTAAAATTGATTTTTTTTTTCACTTTGGTTCAAACTCTGTACATAACTATTCTCCTAAATCCTTTCTATCATAGGCAGATCTTGTGTGTGTCAAGAGACGGTCAGTGGTAAGCAGACTATATATATGACAGAAATCTTTTTACCACAGTGATTGTATTCTGGCCCTTTGGCCTGATTTCTGTGACTTTTCTCTGCTTTTCTCTTTTCTTTGTGTAAGCCAGGCATAGGTGTCTAAATTTTATCTGTGTGGGGTATATGACAAATACAGATGTTTTCCAATGCTGTTGTTGATGAAAAGTGAAAAGCCTGTGAGCTTTTAAAAAATAACAACCAGGGAGTTTTAGTCAGGGAGGGTAGTGATACTTAAATGGAAAGTTTCAGAGGGGTGTGGTTAACCACGGCACCTCTGGATTCTGACTCTAGGTTATATGTGATTGATGGTGTTTCCCACCTGTTCTCTTTGCATTTTATGAAAGGACATTTTTATACAAAGCCAGGTGGTCTCCAAAGTGGATGATAGAGTTAGTCACTTTGGCAGAAATTTCAAAATAATCCTGAGATTCATAAACTCACTGCCTACTAAGTTATCTTAAAAAATTTTTTTTAAAACATTTATTTATTTTTGAGAGAGGGAGAGCGAACACGAGCAGGGGAGGAACAGAGAGAGGGAGATTGAGGATCCAAAACCTGATGCGGGTCTCAAACTCATGAACGGTGAGATTATGACCTGAGCCAGAATCAAGAGTTGGTCACTTAACTGACTAAGCCATCCAGGCAACCTGCTGCCTACTAAGTTATCTTGGTAAGTATAGTTTGTTTACAGGTCATTAAATTTTTCCTGAAACCAAAGTATGTGAGTAGAGAAGGTTCTTGAGTTTTGTATACCAGCCACTTCAGTTTTAGAAACTTAAACGTGGTTCGTTTTCATGAATATATTTTCTGAAATTGTAACTTTTAATTCTAACTAGTTTGTGATTTCAGTGTCCTCAGAGCATGACATGTTTTAGTTGCCCTTTGATCAATCTATATTCCTGGTTTCTGTCTTAAGATCTGTACTTCTTTGGACAAATTAATTGTTTCCTGCCCCCCCCCTCCCCCCCCCCCCCCCGGCTGTTATTTGGAGTTCAAGGGGTTGAGTTGTCTTTCTCATTAATAAGAACATGTAAGGTTGTGAGTCACGTGGACCTGGCCCAGCAAGGTCTCTTAGGGCCTTTAATTCCATAATGTCCTTGATCTGAGGAAGCCGCTCAGTAATCTCTTCACAATTTCCACAACCAAGCCATCTGCCTGCATTAAAATAAATCAAATCTGCTTACTCCTTCAGTGTCTAACAAATATTCTATAAACTGATGGTGATGAAGACCACAAACACAAAAATAATTTGCAGTCTCGAGCACTTCCTCTGAATTCGCAACTTGGATTGTCTTGACATAGTGGAAGTTGGCATGCCAGCTTTCTCTTTGACTGGAGTAGAGGATAGCGGAACCCTTTCCCCCTACTCCTTTGCAGTAATCCCAAGTGTGACAGGGTAACGGATTCAGCTTTTCCACATCTAGATTAGTCTTCACAAAACCTTTCCTTACCCTTCTGCTTCGTATATACTAGCTAATTAGGTAAATGCACATATGTGTTTATAAATAGAATCATCCATATTCATTCTGCACTCTTGTTTCTGGCTCTTAAAATTCAACATTATTTATGCACTTTATCCACATTAGGTATAGCTGTAGTTTCTTCACCTTCATTACAGTAGAGCACTTCATTGTATGAATATACCATGATATTGACATCCGTCCTACTGCTGATAGACATTGGGTTCTTTCCATTTTGGGTCTACAATGAATAATGCTGCTGTGAACATTCTTATACATGTGTTTTGATGCGAATCAGAGTGCATTTCTGTTAAGTATACACCTAAGAAACAAATTGAGTATATTCAGCATTAGTAGGTACTGCCATTTTCACGAAGTGGTTGTGTTGATGTTTACACCTGCTAGCAGTGTTTGGAAGTTTTGTTTCCTCTACATGCTTATGAACACTAACTATTATCTATTTAACTTTAACCATTATGATGGAGGAATAATGGTATCTCATTGTGTGTGTGTGTTTATAAGGTTCTGCACTTCCCTGATTACTAATGAGGTTGCTCACCATTTCCCCTTTTACTGACCATTTAAGTATCTTCCTATGTAAATTGTCTGCTCAGGTCTTCCCAGTTGTTTTTTTTTTTAACGTTTATTTATTTTGGGGGCAGAGAGAGACAGAGCATGAATGGGGGAGGGACAGAGAGAGAGGGAGACACAGAATCGGAAGCAGACTCCAGGCTCTGAGCCATCAGCCCAGAGCCCGACGCGGGGCTCGAACTCACAGACCGCGAGATCGTGACCTGAGCTGAAGTCGGACACTCAACCGACTGAGCCACCCAGGCACCCCAGGTCTTCCCAGTTTTTAAAAATGCTTATTTATTTATTTTGAGAAAGAGTGTGTGTGTGAGTACAAGTAGGAGAGAGGCAGAGAGAGAGGGAGAGAGAGAGTTCCAAGCAGGCTCCATGCTCAGCAAAGAGCCCAGTGTGGGGCTTGATCCCACGAACCATGAACCAAAATCAAGAGTTGGCTGCTTAACTGACTGAGCCACCCGGGTGCCCCTTGCCAGTTTTCTTTCTTTCTTTTTTTTTTTAATAACAGCTTTATTCAGATGTAAGTCATCTACTGTATAATTTAACCCATTTAAAGTGTACAATCCAGTGGTCTTTGGTATATTACATTATTAATTTTACAACTCAGTGGTTTTGGTATAATGTATCATTAATTTTTAAGAATTGGGGTAAAACACAACATAAAAGTTGTTATTTTAACTGTTTTTAAGTGTACAAATCAGTGGCATTAAGCACATTCACAATTTTGTGCAACTATTACCACTATTTCCAAAACTTTTTCATCATTTCAAACAGAAACTTTATAAACAGTGAATAACAGTTACTCCCTGTTTTCCAGTTCCCCCAGCCACTGGAAATATCAAATCTATTTATATTTCTGTGAATTTGCCTATTCTATCTACTTCATGTAGGTGGAATCATACAGTATTTGTCTTTTTGTGATGGGATTATTTCATTTAGCATAACATTTTCAAGGTTCATCTATGTGATAGCATGTATGATAACACTTCATTCCTTTCCATGGCTGAATAATATTTCAGTGTTTATATATGCTACATTTTGTTTATCCATTTATCTGTTGACGAAACCTTGGGTTTTTGTGAGTTTTTAAAATTAGAGAGTCCATGTGTCTTTTTCCTCCCTGATTTGTATGGGTTTTAAAATGTTTCTTGGAATTTTATTGGTTACATGTGTTGCAAAATCTTCTTTTACTCTGTGACTTGCCTTTTCACTTATTTTGATATCTTTTAAAGAACAGTTCTTAATTTTAATTAGTAGTGTTAACAGTTTTTCCTTTTTGACTACTACTTTCTGGGTCTTGGCTGAGAATTTGTTACCTATCCCAGTGTCATAAAGATATTCTCTGTTTTCTTCTATAAGCCATACTGTTTACCTTTTATATTTTGACTGATAGCCCTCCTGGAATTGATGTTTTGGGTGTGTGGTGAGAGTTGGGAGTTAGGGACTGAAACTTAATTTTTGGTGGTGATTTACCCAGACTGATTTACTCAGATTGATTGATCCAGTCTTTTTGGTTAGGTAAGTTCTTTGATATGGTCTTAAGTTTCATCTTACCTTCAGGGTCTAGTACAATGCCTTGTACATAGTAAGTGATCAGTAAATTCTTGCTAACAATGGTTGAGCCATAAACATTCATTTCCCAAAAGGCACAAGGGACCCAAACAGAATGCTGTGAAATTTGTTTTTATTTGTAAATGGTATCTGTAAATAATACTCATTTTTTTTGTAAATAGGATCATTTCCTCTTTACAGAATCATTTTCTTCTCTCCTTTTGTTTTGGTTTTGGTCTGCTATCTCTCTCTTCTTCTGTTTTCTCTGCCATTTTTATCATCATCATCTCCTGCTTCATTAATGTCATCTTCATCATCCAGAGCTGAGGTTATGTTCTAAATCTCATGATCTTCATTTTACCACTGTATCGTAATTTCCTTTAAAAATAATAATTTTAATTGTATAATAGTCTTTCCTATTATTGAGTATCTTACATCATAATAGCATCACCTTACATTTGGTTTGTACAAGGAATTTGAACTTAAGGTCCAAAAATGGTTTCCAGAGAAGGCATAGAAATTTTATGCAAAATTTAGTGTTGTATGCATTTGGTCTTTTTTTTCTTCTGGGGGGAGAATATCTCAACTTATTTATTTTCTATTTGTTTTTGAGAGAAAGAGATTGAGAGAAAGATTGTGAGCAGCGGGAGGGGGAGAGAGAGAGGGAGAGGGGAATCTTAAGCAGGCTCCATGCTCAGTGCAGAGCCTGATATGGGGCTTGATCCCATGACCATGAGATCATGACCTGAGCTGAAATCAAAGGTCAGATGCTTAATTGACTGAGCCACCTATCACCCCAATATGGTACCTGGTCTTGAGGAGCTTAATACATGTGTAATTAGAGTTGTAAGCACACTTATAATTTGGAGATTTATATGAATCAGAAAAGGAATAATAGTGGAACCCTTGTCAGAATTGTGTGAGGAAATAGAAGTGCAGCTATGTGATAGTTGAAATGTCAGGAGGAAGAAGATATGATACTCAGATAGTTAATGGCTATGTGCACTGCCTGTCTGGTCTTTATCCCAGCTGATGAGGCAAATCACCTCTGTTTCTTCTATATTAAACAGTTTTAAAGGAAAAGCAAAATAAAATGACAAAAAAATGAAGGGTCTGTTATGCTCCAGGAATCTTGGGTAGAAAGATGAAAAAGTGTAGTAGGGTCCAGTCCTCAAGACTCCATGGTTTAGTCTAAAAGACAAACGTGATTCAGCTCATTATGATATAATGTGTTTCTTTAGTGGTATGAATGAAGTATAGCCTCCCGTTCAATTGTCATTGTTATTTTGACCGATCTGTGCCATTTTCCTGGGTGGTTTGGTTCTCGGGGTCTGCAGGTTCTATAGCTGGCCACTTTGAACATGTGCTAGAGTGATGGCACGGAGGCAGTGGCAGAAGCAGGTGGAGTCTGTGGCAATGCTCCTGAGTCCTCAGGGCCTTCATGAAGTGTGTAAGAGACCTAGCAGTGTATGTGTATCCTGGTAAGGGGACCTATAGAGGTCTGAGGAAGTCTATGAGTACAGGAATTTCAAGATGAGAGGACCATTGTATAAAGATGGGAGCTGGCACATACCCACCACTGTTCCATTCAGCACCACTGCTACTCCCGCCCAGGACTGGTTGTAACTTACTGGTTACCACTCTGGGAGTCCTCAGTCAGGATACTCTAGATCTGAATCCAGGGAAGACCCCGGCAACTTTGTGTAGATATGAGGGCCACCTCTTTTCTTCTCTGCCTTGGGATAGTTGGAGGATTCTATCCTTCAGGCAGTCAGATACCATCTGGAAGAAAATAAGCATGGGGGAAAGAAACCTAAAAGACTGAGCATTTATCTGAGCCATCCAAAAGAGACATCTCTATAATATTACTTAAAAAGGCTATTTGGGGCACCTGGGTGGCATCCAACTCTTAATTTTGGGTCACGTCATAATATCGTGGTTCATGAGATTGAGCCCTGTGTGGGGCTCTGCGCTGACAGCATGTAAGTCTGCTTGGGATTCCCTGTCTCCTTCTCTGTCTGCCTCTCCCCCAATTGTGTTGTTTCTCTGTCAAAATAAATGAATAAACATTAAAAAATATTATTTATTATTGTTCCCCAACCCCTGCCACCCATCTAGTTTTGGGGTGGGTTGGTGGGGTAGGAAGTAGTAAGAAGAGCGTATCAGCTTGAAAGAAAATAGACTTTGCTTTTATGCACATGCTTCTTTGTTCACAAAGGAATGTAAATTTACTTATTGCTATCTTCTTGCTAACATTTGGTTTAGATACATGGCCATTCCTGCAGAATCTAGGGTCCTCATCTGGCCAGATGTGCCAGTCTTGAGCTCTGTCCTAGTTTTTAACTTAAGCTCATGTACCAACATGGCAGCAAATGTGTAAGCAATTGCAAGAACCGTACTACTGTGGTTTATTGAATCTCGATAAATGATCTTTTCTCTTAAGAAAAGCCTCTTTATTCACTTGATCACTTAGAGTGCTTTTTTTAAATACTTGAATTTTGGCAGGCATTTCGGTATTGAGGTGCCCGCAGTGAACTGAATGTGGTTAAACAGCTTGGAACACGAGGGTTGAACAGGCTCTGGGCACACGTGCCACAGTGTGGTAAGCCAACATCAGCTCTGATGAGCTTCAGTTCTGCTGTCGCTGCCACTTCTGGATCCCTCTTTCAGGCACACACATTTCTTCTGATTTGAAGCTGTCACAAGTTTCCAGTCTGGATGTCAAATTTCCATTAAGATTGTATCTGCCATTGTTGGGTACCCACCCGCGTGCCATTCATTACCTGAGTGCTTTATTATATTTACTCATCAATTCTAAGACAAGCCTGTGAGATTGATGAGTATTCTCCCTATTTCCAAGTGAGGAAATTGTGCAGTTGTAGAATAGAATGAATTTCAGTACCTTGAGTTAAGTGCCTGGAAGATTAAGGCAATATGTAAAGTGCCTACTACTGTGCCAGGCTCAGACAGTCAGTAAGTGGATTACAGTTTTTCCTTTAAGCTCCGTTTGACTTTGTGATGATTTTTGTCTCCATTCTAGCACCTGATTGGAGAAGACTTTGGGAAGCATGTATATGATCTGTGAGCAGGGCTTGAAAAGATCTTTGGAACCCTAAGCATGAAAAGGTCATGGTGCCCCCTCCTGTGAAACTCAGAATGGGACACTAAACTATAAAGTAAGAGTAAGCGAGTCCAGCACAGCTGTTTTTTCCTTTAAGAGGACCACTTTAGTCTTTGTTCTGAAATATCAAATATCAGTCTTTTTTTAAAAATTTTAAAATGTTTATTTACTTATAGAGAGAGACAGAGCACAAGCAGGGGAGGAGCAGAGAGAGAGGGAGACACAGAATCTGAAGCAGACTCCAGGCTCTGAGCTGTCAGCACAGAGTGCAGTGTGGGGCTCAAACCCGTGAACTGTGAGAACATGACCTGAACTGAAGTCAGATGCCCAACTGACTGAGCCATCCAAAATATCAGCCAGTCTTAAAAATGTTTACCCCTTCTCTCTCTTCCTCCGCCACCTTCTTGTCTAGTACTAGTCCTTCAACATACGTTATATAATTAATATTTACCACAGCGGTCCATTGTGTCCATTTTATAAACAAGGAAACTGGCATTCAGAAACGTGAAATAAGATTACAGCTCATGTCCTTTGGTTTCTAAAATGGACATTCTCCCTGCTTCAGGAAAAGGAGAACAAGAAAATACTGTTGTTTCACCTTGAAATCCTCCTTCCTCCTCTTTTTTCTGAGCCTGGGAAATAATGCTTATGCTTTTGGATGCAGGTTGGATGTCACCTCCCACACGGTCTCCCCAAGTTGGCTTCTTCCTCTCCTGTCTCCATAGAACATTGTTCAGACTTGAGCCCACACCTGTTTACTGTGACCTATACACTCACCTCTTGCTTAATCCTGCTCTTCCTTCCTTATCCCTTGCACTATGCCTGGGACACAGCCAGTGCCTAATATGTGTTTGTTTCATAAATAGTAGGTGACAATTTTACAGTTCAGGCTACAAGGACACCTGGAGTTCAGAGAGACTTTATGGAACAGGTAGGAAGTCACAGAGTCTCCCAGCATCTGGATAGGATTTAGACTGGCACAGCAGAGGCCTGGCTTGCTGGGCTGTGGGGGAAGGGGTGGGGTGCGGAACCACAGCAGAAGTGGCCGTTTGGAAAGGAGCGTTGCTAGCTGCTGCTGGGAAGTAATGTGAGTTAAATTTGGATGCCATGTTTATTATTTCAGCTCTTTGAAAACTGCCCCTAATGATATCTCTTTTCTTTTGTTTTTTCAAAATTAATGATCTTTTTGTAGCTATGGTAACTCATTTGAAGCTCTATTATGCATGTAATCTGTACACATTGAACTATGTGCTTCAGCGTTCTAAACATTTTCCTGCATAGTCAATAATTCTATATTTGTAATGTTCTCTTCCTTCTGGTGAAAATTGGCTATTCCCTTTAGATTTCTGAAGATGATTTTAAAAAGAATTAGGAATGACAGCTTTACTAATAAATTACCATAAATGACCATTAATCTTTGTTCCTAACGTTCATGCCATTATTTGCTTATACTAACATATTTCTTTTTTTTTTTTTTTTTTTTTTTTTTTTAAATTTTTTTTTTTCAACGTTTTTTATTTATTTTTGGACAGAGAGAGACAGAGCATGAACGGGGGAGGGGCAGAGAGAGAGGGAGACACAGAATCGGAAACAGGCTCCAGGCTCCGAGCCATCAGCCCAGAGCCTGACGCGGGGCTCGAACTCACGGACCGCGAGATCGTGACCTGGCTGAAGTCGGACGCTTAACCGACTGCGCCACCCAGGCGCCCCTATACTAACATATTTCTAAGCAGCTTTTACTTTGAGAAGCTTTGAACCCATGACACATAGCACCCTGGTTTCCCTGATCTCTCTGGCCTGAGGGCCCCTATCCATCACTGCTATGAGGTCCTGACCCTCCCGCCTCTTTCTCGGACTTCTGCAGTCCCGTGGGACACTCTGTACCTCTGCCTGACTCTGGTCCAGCCACCTACACCTCTGTGTTTATGTCTGCTCTTCCCCCTGCTTCTGCTCATCCTGTTGCGAACCTTCCTGGCCTGACCTTTCTGCCTGGTCTCAGATGACTGTCTTTTATGTCCTCCTGTCTCTCTCAGAGAAGTTTAGCACCTGTACCCCAGCTCACTTAGGTAGACTAGGTTCCGTGTTTTCTTCTCTTTGGTCAGTGTGTTGTTTAACCTTGGAATCTTTTTCTTCATCTGGAAAGAGAGGCCTACATCCCTCCGCAACGAGTGGCTGGACTGGATGAAGAGATGTCCCGAACGCCTGGTACGTATGCGGCAAGAGTCTGTCTCCCCTCAGCCCTTGATATGATCAAACTACTTTCAAAAACACTTGTTATTTATTCACTCAGTATTCTTCGAGGGCCTGCTTTGCGGTAGGCACTGTTGTAAGTTTGGTGGGGGGGCGATAGCAGAGGCAAGAATAACAACATCTAGGGCAGAAAAGATGATCTAGCACTAAAGTTTCTTCTTCAGGTCCCTACTTCGTCTTGAAAGGAAGTGTTTGTTCACCTATAAAATACTGGTAGGTTGAGAATAATGTAACTGACACAAAAAACTTCTATTAAGATCCTAAATCTCCTCAAATCAGGTAAACAAGCTTTTTAAAGCTTTTACAGCCTTATGATTGTTGTTGTGTTTTCCAGGTATATAGCAGTTTCCTAAGTGAAGTCACAGGTTGTGTTGGCTGCAGCCTGAACTGGGTCTCTGTCTCAAAAAGGCTTGCAGTTTGTTCGTTGCTTTGGGTGAGGTAGATCTTCTGTAAGAAATTGGAACTGACTCCCGTCACCAGGACGGGTTTTACTTCCTGTTGATCCCGTGTTGTTTATACCCCAGTACCTTACACGGTGAATGTATTCAGGAAAGAAAGGTTTATGGATACAGGAAATGTTTATTTCTCTAGATCGGCTTTTACACTTCTCTTTTTGAGGCTTTATTAACAATTACATTTAATGTTTATCACCAGTAATAAACATCACCCTAGATAATGTTTGCTTCTCTTTTTCTTACATTTCTCTACTTTAAAAATGCAAAATTGTTTGAATTGTATTTATTTTAAAAATACTTCCAAGTTGCTTTAGTATTTACTAAATATTTATTTAGCTTCTGATACAGTTGACTCATACACTTTATTGATACATAAAAAGGTGTATAAATTAGTATTTATTGATTTGCTTCTGGGTTTAATGTTGATAATTTCAAACCAGAAGGGGAAAGTTTTTTACACTTAATAGAGGCTTTCCTGTGAAAATTCATGCAGCTGTCATACAGACCTTCAGTCTCCTGGTTTCTCTTCTCTGCTCAGCTCCTTCTTCCTTCCCCTCCTGCCTCTCTTCTTGCATGTTATATAATAAGAAACCCAGAGAGGTAAAGTAATCTTTTTGAAACTACACAGCTTTTAAGTGGCAAAGTTTGGATCAGAATCAAAGTTAAAGCTCTTTGTAAGTAATATAGCCAAGCAATACTTGAGTTACTTTTTCTGTCTTGTGCAAATTAATTTTAACTGCATTAGGGTCTCTTCCTACTGTCTTTCAGTCCCTGTCACCTCACCAGCCCAACAAAATGTTACACTAGAAAATGTAAATATACTATGAGCGTACACAGATGTGTATAAATAGTGGGTGTGCTTTGTGATTGTGGTAAGGTTTGTTAAGCACAATGGAGGTGTGTGTGTACCAAAACAACAACAACAACAACAACAACAGCAACAACAACAACAACAACAACAACAACAACAACAATACCACGAAAACATACTGGATACCCTGCCCTTAGCGACTTTTATGCTTCTGGAATGTCCTCAGATTCCAGACTGGGTAAGATGAAACAGACAAGAAAATACTCAAATTTCATTTCAGAATCTGCAGCAGCTGGAGTGAACGTCAAACAGATGGGCTTTTCCACCCTGATTATCCTAACTTCCTAAATTTAGAAATACATGCTTTAAAAAAATGTAAATTACCCGAGGGGGTGGTGTAGCACATGCCAGGCAGTGCTAACGAGTGCAAATAGATGTCATCTGCTGACTTAGATGAATCTCAGCTCCCACTTCTGGGTCTCTGTTATTTCATTCCCTTTAGATTTGTTTTATGTCACCGCTTTCAAGCCTCTTTTCACATATAGATTAATATTATTTTAAAATATTGAGATTTATATAATATCTTAAACCAAAATAGTGTTTAATCTGTCTTATTACTCAAAATTCCTTCAAACTGGTAGAAAAAAAAATAAGAAAGAGATATTAGCTGCGAAGTCTCTTGTATCTTGCCTTTGCAACTAACTAGCTGGATGAATTTGGGTAAGACACTTCCTCTACCATAAAATGGGTAGACTAGACTCAATGGTCTGTATGTACCTTTGAGTTTTAAAGTTCTTTGTTTCTGTAAATTATCTAGAATTTATTTTGTGTAATGTTGTGTCCCTAGAACCTAGCACAGTACTTGGCATATAAGTAGATGTTTAATAAACATTGACAAAAGAATCATATGATCTTATGTTTTCAATTTACATGATTGATTAGGCAAATTGTTTAGGAACTAAGTCTTTTATGGCCACCCTGCCCCTATTAGAATATACTATTTCTCTCTGGTATCTTATAGTTAAGTTGAGATCAACAATGATCCAAGGACATAAAAAAGCAAAATCCAGACAAGTGAGGAAGTTTGTATATACATATCACCTCTCATTGGAGTATGAGTTGTATGGAGAATCACATTTTATATAACTGAATATGTTGGTAGAACCACCTTTATTCCAAAGTCACAGGAGGGAAAGCAGAAAATGATCTGTAAGTCCACACCAAAGGAAGTGGAATGATCAAGTTTGTAGAAGAAGCGAATCCACAAGCTTCATCTTTGGGGATAAGTAAGAGTTCAGGAAGTAAGGGGTTAATGTGACAGAGAGGGGGTTTGTGAGAGCTGGCTTTTGTGGGCAAAAAGAGTAGACTAGCAGAGTTACAGGGGCATAAAATAGTCTGGGAGCTGTGTAGAGTTCTGCATGACTGGAGGGTAGAGTTCAAGGGGAGAAGAGGCTAGCCTCTTGCTGGAAGGATAGGCAAGCACCAGAGATCTGGACTTTATCTTGTGAGCAGTGGGAAGCTGCCTAAGGGTTTTAAAGAGAAATAGCTTGCTCACTGGCTCTTTTAAGCAATTTGGCTCTTTTAAGCAATTTGACTTTAGTAGCAGGAGGAGGATGGATTGGAAGTGGACCAGGAGGTGGGGGACAGGGAGATCACTTAAGAGGCTGTTGTGCTAGTTCAAGATCATGTGAGAATCATCATAAATGTTGATAAATTAGGTCCAAGGAGAGAGACATATTCTCAATGAATCTTTTATTTGGTTTATCGAAAACCCCCACCCCAAAAGGTAAAGACTTGTAAGGAGGGTATTTTCTTCTCAGAATGAGGGAAATATAAAAAGAAAAAATAAACATTAAATTTGTGGTTTCATTAATATATGGATAAATGTGAATAATTGAAAGGTGAATAGTGTTGTATTGAGATTGAAATCTAGCCATTTGTTTCTGTTTGCTAGTTCTGGTGTTGATTATCTTGGAAATCTAGCTAACATGGTAAAAGAAGAAATTTCCATTTCACTTAAATCGTACTCATCTGAGCACAGACTAAACCAAGCTGCCTCTGGGGGAGGATATAAATTATGAATACATTTAATAAAGCATGTAAAATTATGGTGTAGCACTTTTTTGGGAATTTCATAAAGGTTTGAGAAATGTCATAATTAATAATTCTAAGCATGGCAGACCTTTGTCGTTTCCCTTTTGGTGAATTTTCCTTGAGAGACTAACCCCTGATAGTTTGCCAGTTTCTCCATATTTCTCAGAGGTCTCCAGGAATCTCTGACAATCTCTTGGCCTCAAGGCTCTTTTCAGAGTTTCTGCTTATGTTGTGTCTTTCACTTCCTGGAAATGGATCCTCTCCCACCCTCCTGGAGTGGAGGGCCATACCACTGTCCTCTCTCATTACACCTGCTACCCTAGGGTCCCTCCGCAGCAGAAGCACATATAGTTAAGCAGAATCTGCTTAACTATAGCTTCCCACTCAGAAGATTTATAGTTTGAGCTTTTACATTTAGGTCTGCAGTACATTTTGAATTAATTTTTTTGTGTACATTTTAAATTACATTTTAAATTAATGTTGAATTAATTTATGTTGTGAGGTAAGGTAGATGTTTGTTTTCTCAAAATGCAAATATCTAGTTGTTCCAATACTTTTTGTTTAAAAGATGTTCTTTTCCCCATTGAATTGCCTTTTATCTTTATTTCTTTCCCTCTATTTGTCTTTGATTTTCTTTTTCTAACTTCTTTTGTTTCTAGCTCAGAAACTTAAGTCACTGATTTTAGACCTTTTTACACCCAACATAAGCAGGTACTGCTATACCTTTCCCTGTAAACACTGTTTTTCTTGCATCCTACATATTTTTATATGTTGTAGTTTTCATTAAATTTAGTTCAAAATGTTTTCTAATTTCCATTGCGATTTCTTCTTTGACCTAATAGATTTCTTAAAGGTGTCTTATTTAATTTCCAATCACTTGAGAGTTTTCCTAGATATATTTTTGTCATTGATTTCCAATTCCTTTTTGATCAGAGAACATTCTTCATATGCTGTCATTCTTTTTTTAAAAATGTTTATTTATTTTGAGGGGGGGGGGAGAAGGAGAGAGTGAGCAGGGAAGGGGCAGAGAGAGAGGGAAAGAAAGAATCCGAAGCAGGCTCCACACTGCCAGTGCAGAGACCCAATGAAGGGCTCGAACCCACTAACCGTGAGATTGTGACATGAGCTGAAATCAAGGGTGGGATGCTTAACCAACTGAGTCACCCAGGTGCCCCTCTTGTCATTCTTTTAAAATTGATTGGAACTCATTTTAATGGAAAGCACATGCTGTCTCTGGGTGAATGTACCATGTGCACTTAAAAATAATGTGTATTCTTCAGATATTGGAGGTCAAAGTGGTTGACAGTGTTATTCTGACTCTCTTTATTTCATTATTAATTTTTTTCCAGGGTTCCTATCCGTTGGTCAGAGTGGGTATTGAAATGTTCTGTGATTGTGGAATTAGTTGT
Organism: Neofelis nebulosa; assembly: GCF_028018385.1. Lineage (NCBI taxonomy): Eukaryota > Metazoa > Chordata > Mammalia > Carnivora > Felidae > Neofelis > Neofelis nebulosa. The sequence goes on from NC_080786.1 coordinate 94,305,652, forward strand.
TTCCCTTTGGTTCTGCCAATTTTTGGTTCATGTGCTTTGAAGGTCTATTATTAGGCTCATACACATTTATGATGATTATGACTTTTTGGTGAATTAACTCTTTCATCATTATGAATTGTCCCTCTTTATCTTTGGGTGTACTCTTTGTCTTTAAGTTTGTTTATATGATATTAATATAACTCATACTTCTTATACTTATCATTTGTATGGTATATCTTTTCCCATTCATTTTTTTCAATCTGTGTCTTTATATTTAACATACATATTTTATAGGTAGCATATATTCACGTCTTGGTTTTTAATATAGTCTGTTAATTATCTGTTGACTTGTAAGCTGTTCCTCTTTACATTATTATTTTTTGGTTATTGCTCTAGAGATTATAATGTACATCCTTAACTTGTCATGGTATATACCAATGCAAACTTTGCAAACATAGAAGTACATTTATTGTAACTTCCACTGTCCTTTATGTGATTATTGTCATATGTCTTATATCTGCATGTATTATAAACCCAAAAGGCAGTTTATGTGTTAAATGGTTAATTTTAAATTAAGAGAGAAATATTTTATATTTACCTAGATAATAACTATTTATGATGCCGTTCATTCATTCATGAAAATGTATGTTGTCCTCTGGCATCATTTGCCTTCAGCCTAAAGAACTTTCTTTAGCAATTTTTACTGTGCAGGTCTGCTTATGACAAATTTTCTTACATTCCTTTACCTGAAAATACCTTTGTTTCTCTTTCACACTACAAGAGTATTTTTGCTGAATATAGGATTTCTAAGCTGGCAGTTTTTTTTTTTTTCCGTTACTTTCAAGATACTGTTCAACTGGCTTTGGCTTCTGTGGCTTTGGATAAGAAGTTTGGGGTTATTGGAATCATTTCTCCTGTCTATGTAATGTTTATTTTTTCTTGGTCTGCTCTTAAGATTTTCTCTAGGTTTAAAAAACATTTGGCTGTGACTTTTCGTACGTTACTTTTCTTTGAAGTTATCCTGTTTGGGTGTCGCTGAGTTTCTTAAATCTGTAAATTTATGTCGTTCACCAGATTTGGGGGTTTGTGGATATTTATTGTCAGTAGTTTTCATTGCTCCATTTGTTTTTTCTTTCTTGAAGTACATTCGCAGTATGCTAATACTTTGAAATTGGCACACATATTCCTTAGAATCTGTTCATATTTAAATCTTTTATTTCTCTCTTCAGTTTGGCTGATTTATATTATTCTTGCCTCAGGTTCACGGATTTTTCCCCTCTTCTTCACCCCCCCCCCCTCACTTTCCTGCCTTTAAGTTTACCTCATGAATTAAAATTTTTTTTTTAACTTTTATTTATTTTTGAGACAGAGAGAGACAGAGCATGAATGGGGGAGGGTCAGAGAGAGGGAGACACAGAATCTGAAACAGGCTCCAGGCTCTGACCTGTCAGCACAGAGCCTGACATGGGACTTGAACTCACGGACCGCGAGATCATGACCTGAGCCAAAGTCGGCCACTTAACTGACTGGGCCACCCAGGCGCCCCCTAATGAATTTTTAAATTTCAGATTTTTTTTTTTACAATACTAAATTTTTTCTTTTGTTTTTTCTATTTTTTTAAACTGAGACTTCCTGTATTTTCATTTATTACAAGTGTATGTTCTTTTTTTTGTTATTGATGAGCATAGGTATTATAGCTAGCTTAAAATTTTTGCCTGATAATTCCAGGATCTGCTTTGTATTGAGGTTAATATCTGTTGATTGTCTTTTCCTTTGAGAATGGACCACATTTTCTTAGCCATTTTTACGTGGAGAAATTTTAGGTTATATTTCTGGAATGTTATGTCGTGGCAATTCTTTTTCTGTTATCTTGCTCTGAAGTACGTAAGCATGTATTTACACTGGATAGACTCAAAGAGGGAGCTCTGTCATACCTGTGGTGGTGGTGGCTCAGATCTTACTTCAGGCTGTCTCAGGCCTGCCCTGCACATGTGTGGTTCGGGTGTCAGCCAGAGAGTTGGACAGTATTTATGCAAAATTTGGGGGTCTTTGCTTCTCATTTTTTGCAGGGTTTCTCCCTCATTCCCTGGTAGCCTTTGTTGCTTTGGGCTCTGATTTCTTCTGCCAAAAAGCTGGTGAATTTTTCTATTGGAGTTTTAGTTTCCAGGTGCTGTGGCCACAGTGAACGTGGCTCATATCACAGTTTAGATTAATTTTGGTCTGTCCCATGCATCTAGATGCTTTAAGTGTCTGCCAGAGGTTTGGGCAGAATTTCTACACAGAATTTGATGTTTACCTTCTCTGACTCTCTTCTTTCCAGGCTTTTCCCTCACAATCTGGTGGCTCTGGTTTCCCTGAGCTACTTTCCCAGGTTCTTCTGATCATTAAGAGGTTGGGTTGTTTTAAAATGGGAGTTTTAGCTGTTTAGCACCATGACTGTGGCTGTTCTTAGGGCAAAGCTGCAGACTTGCACCCCGTCCCATGCTGGTCACTTCTTCCAAGTTTAGACTTCCCTTCCAAGCATGTTGGCTTCTCTTCACTTACCAGAGCCGTCAGGTGATGGTTTTTTATATTGTCCAGAGTGTTAGTTGTTATTTGTGGGAATTTTAGTTCATTAGAAGCTTACTCTTCCATGACAGGGGTAGACCTTGCAATGATTTTTCCCAAGTATCTTTATCTCAGTAACTTCTAAGAAGGGAGGTTAGGTTGAATGACCTTTTAGTTCACTTTGAACCAGTACAATCCCTTGAGTTTAAAATTATTTTTAAGGTAACTAGATGGCCTGTTTTTGGATACTGTGCTTGAGTATTGAGTTATTAACAAAAGTGACTTGGTGTTTGCCAACCTAGGAATGGCTCCCATCCTTCTGCCAAAAAGCTGGTGAGTTTTTCTATTGGAGTTTTAGTTTCCAGGTGCTATGGCCACAGTGACCGTGTTTCCTGTTGTATTATCTTATTTATTCCCTGTAAACAAGGCTGCTGGGGAATCCCAGTTGAATCTCTGTGACCTCATGCCAGAAGAAGCCCTCCCTATTCTTGGGTACACTTTATGCACCGTGCAGGGATGGCCCCTGGCTCTGAGTCTAGCTGGCTCTGAAATAGGAGTCTGAAGGAAGGGAGAACCAGCAGATGCCACACAGAACCTCAGAGGGTGGCCTGTAGGATGACTCTTCTCAAAGCTTTTTCTGTTTCCACTTCATCTCTCATCCCTCCATCATACCCTACCCCTGGTTTGCTCATCACTCTTCTCCCTCCTCTCCCCATTCTGCTTATTAATTATTAAATTAACATCCCAAATCATGACGAAATAGTGTCTTCATGTTTCCTTACCAGTAATATATTATTTTACTGTTTAAATTGTTTAATTTGAAATCTAGGTATTGTATATTTCTAGGCAGATGTCTCTTGTAGTACCTTGCCTTCCTAAGTTTGTGGGGTAGCTGACATTAGTGTGATAGAACAGTAAAGAGTGAAGCAAGTAAGTCTATGAAGCCTCCCAATTATTTGGGAATGGAAATACCTGGAGAAGCTAGGAGTATGGGCAAGATACTTTTTTATCTATTAATTTATGTTGGTTCTTTGTTTAAAGTCCTCATTTATTATATATTTTTGGTAGTTATATGGATGTTTCAAGGAGTGTTATGGAAGAAGTGTTGGGTGGGGAAAAAGCTTGGGTAGTAGAATCTCAAATATTTTACTCTAAGACTGTAGGTTGGCCTCTAAAATGTACAGTCAGGGAGACTGAACACAAGTAGATTAAGGAATCTATACTCTTCATGCTCAGCTGGGCATGTTTATTTGTAAAAGACGTTAAGCCCTAATTCAGGAAAACTTCAGAGACTTATTTAGAATGACTAAAAGTGTACAAAAAGTGGTCTGTCAGGGAAAGAATGTGCACTATTAGCATTTGGCTCTGTTGACCACTTCCACTTTCTGGAAACTTCTTTTTATTTCTCTGTTTCTTTCTCCCTCTCTGATGGCTTTTTCAGTTTCTATGCAGGGTCTTTTGACACCCAGGTTTAGATTGTGTCTTGTAGGCATGTTCATGGCAAAGGGAGGAGTAAAGGAAGAGGAATAGACTCCTTCCTGAAAAGATTCCACAGTGGAACTTTATTATTTGGTTTAGATGCTTAGGAATTCATGAAGTGCAATTCATGACATTCTAAGGTCAATTGAAATGGACTTTGAATTATCTGTTGCTATATTTGTATTGACTTTCATTTCAGATTACAGTTGTGACTCCTCTTTTTTCCTTTGTGGAGAAACCTGAAATGATCTTTTTTAAAAAATTTATTTAATTTGAAGTTAGTTAACATATAGTATAGTATTGCTTTCAGGAGTAGAACCCAGTGATTCATCACTTATGTACAACACCTAATGCTCATCCCATCAAGTTCCCTCCTTAATGCCCATCACCCGTTTAACCCATCACACCACCCTCCAGCAACCCTCAGTTTGTTCTCTGTATTTAAGGGTCTCTTATGGTTTGCCTCCTCTTCTGTTTTTATCATACTTTTTCCTTCCCTTCCCCTGTTTTGTGTCTTAAATTCCACATATGAGTGAAGTCATATGATGTCTTTCTCTGACTATTACGCTTAGCATAATACACTGTACTTCTACCCATGTTGCAAATGGCAAGATTTCATTCTTTTTGATGGTTGAGTAATATTCCATCGTATATAGTGTGTGTGTGTGTGTGTGTGTGTGTGTGTGTGTGTGTGCATGCGCGCACATGGTGTATATATTTATCTAGTCTTCAGCCAAAGGACATTTGGGCTCTTTTCATAATTTGGTTATTATTGATAGCACTACTGTAAACATTGGGGTGCACGCACCCCTTCAAATCAGCATTTTTGTAACCTTTGGATAAATACCTAGGAGTGCAATTGCTGGGTCGTAGGGTAGTTCTACTTTTAATTTTTTGAGGAAACTTGAGACACAGTGTGGAGAGGTTCTACTCCAGAGGAAGGGCGTGGGTCCATGTGATGCTGGTCCGAAATCATCTTGAGTAGGTTTCATCCTGCCTTTTTTAGTTAGTGATTTTGTTTTGCTTTCTTTCTTTTTTTTAAACCAAGGAATGTATATTCTTCTGGATGGAAGGTTGTCAAGATGTCAGCCCACACTGATGCACGTATAATGTTGGTCAACTTAACCTCTCATGATTCTCGGCTTCCTTACCCATATAATAAGTTAAATAAAGTAGCTAAGCTTGAAGGTCACTTTCACTTTTGATTCAGTGATTATGCAGACATTAGGGAACCTTGATAAGGCTATTTTAGTAGAGGATTTGAAAGTTAAGCATATCTTTTCTGAGGGAAGAAGGAGGCAGTAATGGATGTGGATTCCATATTTGGGCAGTTTGACCAGAAAAAGGACAGAAATAGGACAATAGTTAGAGGACAGAGCAGGATCAAGAGAAAAATTTCAAAATAATGAAAGGTCTTTGCTGTTTTGAAAGCATAAGAGAAGGAGCCAAAGAAAAGGGAGCAGTTGAAATATGAAGTGGTGGGATGATGGCTCAGATGAGGTCCTGATGGAGGTCGAAGATGCTCTAAGGCAGGGAAGGAGTTATCCTGCCTCCTGTGGATGGGAGAGGAAGGTGAAAGGGCAGGTAAAAGTACAGATTCTCTGGTTGGCAGCGAGAGAATTCCTTCACTTTCTTCTAGGTGCAGGTGAAAAGTGAGGTGTTTGTCAAGAGTTAGAAGGCTAGGATAGGAGAAGGAGCTCAAGAAAGGTGAACCTTTAGAAGACTGGCTGTGAACTCAGTGAGAGATGAAGAATGGGAATACCAGTTTGAGGTTGGATGGTGAATACAACAGCCAACCTTATTTGTTAGTTTTGTTTTATATTTTTAGACTTATGATTTTTGCTCCCTGGTAACTCTGGCTGTCAGTTGGTCATTGGTACTGTAGACATCTACAGTACTGTAGATTGCTTTGTTCTCACCTTTTTTTGAACCTGAGACCCTATTTCTCAAGAAGCTCCTATTGAATTAAGTTTTAAAAGGCATTTTGTCATTTGGGGGCAATAAAAGATGATGTGATTAAGATAAAATTAGTCTTAAATGGATATTCTATTATTAACTATTATGTTATAAATTTTATATTTAATATATGATTTAATGCAGCAATATGAATGAAGAGACATTTGACTTTTCCATTTAACAAGTGGTGTACAGTGTGATTAGAAAAATTGAATATTTTCAAAAATTTTTTTCTCTGTCACTTCTTATGGGGATTTGTCAAGAAGCTCATATTTTGTACTGCTTTTTCCTTGTAGCCCTGAGAAAATGAAGGAACCCATTGTAGCTGCTATTTCAACCATAGATGGCACATGAAGAGGGTTGGAGATGGAATTAACTCTAAGATTACTGTGTTCCATGTGATTCAAGAGGGCATGTATTGAGCAGTTTTAAGATTACAGATTGCGATTGTTCTTCTACAAAATATTTTTATCTATGTGATTATATATAAACTAGTTACTGAGTATTACATTTTTGAAAGTATTCATTTCTTTTAAAATACTCTTATATGTGGCTTACTTTTAAAAATACTTATTTTAAACATTACTGTCTTGGAATAGATTATATATTCTCATGGATCAAATTTCAAAAAAAATATAAAATAATACTCCTTGAAAAGTTTCTCTTGTCTCCAGTCCTCCAAGTTTCCCCTCCACAGGTAACCAGTGTTGTTAGTTTTTTAAAAAAGTATCATTCTGGAGTTATTTTAAGCATGGACAATCAAATACATTTATAACCCACCCCCATTTTCCTACACAAGCAGTAGCACACTTTACTGTATGCTTTCTTATTCTTTTATGTCTGTGTAACATCTCATTGTATTGACGTGCCATAACTTGTTCCCCCACTGGTGGATATTTGGGTGGTTTCCAGTATTTTACACTATTTTAAACAATGCTAAAATGAGTAAATTTATGCATATATCATTTGCATGTATAACAAGGTTGCTTAATTTAGTTTAAATTAGTCACATAAAATAAAACCCCACTGTCAGATTTTAAGATGACGTCCTTTTGGGAATGAATGTAGATTAAAGTGCATATTGAAATTTAAGGTTGTGTCAAGACATCAAAAATAAATAATAACCTTAGTTTATCACTCAGTGGTTGAAAGTCTGGTATTCTGTCTTATTTTTAAAAATGTATTTTGCGGTTTTCTTCTAAAATACACTAATAGATAAAAATTTTCAAATTGCTATTCATAAGTACTTTTCTGGCAAATAACACATAATGGAGGCAATCTTATTCCCTGTAAAAGAAAAGCCAGTTGTGATGTTATATTTTCCATATTTTCCTCTTTTTTCCCATTGGATTTTAAAGTATTGGAGACTTTTTTTTTTGTAAGATGTAAGAAATTTGATCAGGTGATGCAATATACAGAGCTGGTAAAAATCATCATTAGTTAAAGTTGTAGGATTTAATGTTTGTGTTCTTTATTTATATTTCAATATCTCAGTATTCCATATTTCAATAACTCTTATATTCTGTTTTTAACCAGTGGTCCTTTACAGATACAAAGTAAATGACATATGACTAAACATAAAGGAGTTTAAAACCTAAGACTACCAAATCCACCAGGCTGTTGCCTGTGATCACCTGAATAGAAAACAACTGATAGGATCACAAGCTGACTAATTTTACATTACTAACTGTTGTACATGCTCCTTGGATATATAGACAGAAGTTCTCAAAATGTGCTGTTTTACTTTTTATTTTTTAAACGTTTTATTTATTTTGAGAGCAAGAGAGAGGAGGGGAGGAGAGGGAGAGACAGAATCCCAAGCAAGCTTTGTGCTGTCAGCACAAGCCCGATGCAGGGCTCTGACTCAGGAAGAACTGTGAGATCATGACCTGAGTCAAAACCAAGAGTCAGACACTTAACTGACTGAACCACCCGGGTGCCCTTCAAAATGTTCTATTTTAAAAGTTAAGACAGTTGAATAATTATTTAATATATTGATTTAAAAAGTGATGTGGAGATAGATGCTATCATGATCTCATTGAACTTGAAAGGTTTGTATATAGTAGTTAACAAACACTGATATTGGGGCAAGTTAAGGAGAAAAAAAGGATATTGGAGTCTGTAATCAGTGTATTCTACATTTGCATTTGGAAAAGCAATTGTTACTTATTAGAAACTCTCTGGAAGCTCTTTGCATTTATTTGTCATGTACAGTACTTTATATTAAATGCTTTGCACAGTGCCATGGGAATCCCACCACAGTAAATTATAATTTAATTATTTCTGAAAATCCTTACAGCACCCACATTCAAAGGTAGCTCTCCAGGGTCAGTGGGAGAGAGGAAGGAAGATAAGCTTTGTATCTTTTCTCTAAGCTGTTAACTTAGTGGCATCCCCAGACTGAGACATTGCCTGGTGTCGTTATCAGAATATGTACTTCTGGGTACCACCCCAGGTGTACTGTCTGAGAGTCAGGAATTATTTATAATGAATAACAGAGAAGCCATTTGGGAATTGGTGAGGACACAGGGAACAGGGGGGCAGAAACATTGGATAAATAGTTTGAAGGAAGTGGCCAAATCATAGGCTTTGCTACCAGATTGTTCCTTGTAAAAATCCCACCATTAATCTAGTGCCAGATCTGTGTTTTCTGTTGTCCTTGAAATGCTAACCTACACCTGACCCAGAACTGCGGAATTTCAGATTAGAGAGATACTTTAATCTTTCCTAAGAAGCTGAGCTTGCTTCAAGCTTTATTAACTTAGTTCATGATTATCTAAAATAGTCTTAGTCCTGTTTACTAGGTAATTCTGCCTATGTTAGTCTTGAAATAGTGAAGCCAAATGTCATTTGGGATCCAGGCACATATTGCCAGTTGCCAGCAGGGTAACTACTTGGACATTCCTAGACAGCTCAAACCGAGTAGGCTTGTACTCATCATCTTGCCCCAGACCTGATCCTCTCTCTTTCATTCTTTCAATGTACTAGGCACTGAGTATCCCAAAGTGAATAAAACAAGGTATGTTCCCCATCTTTAGACTTTAGTGCAGTGGAGATAATGAAGGTTTGACACTTTGAAAAGATCATCTCTGTGTGTAGAATGAATTCGAGTGAGTTAAGGATGGTGGCAGGGAGACTGATGAAGAGGCTGTTGGAGAAATCAAGCACAGTGCTGGTGAATAGGGAGGGAGGGGTGGATGAATGGAACAGATTTTGGAATTAGAATCAGTGGCACTGGTGATTGATAGATTAAATGTGGGGGGGCTTCGGGGAGCAGATGTCAAAGGTGATTCCCAGGTTTCTGGCTCAAGCACCAGCATTAGTCGGAGATGATAGAACTGGACACTGGGGAACAGGTCTGGGGCAGAGGGGCAAGAGTTCATGTTTGAACTATCTTTAGGAAAGTCAGGTATCCCTTGTACATTTCCTTTTGTCAGTGTCCTCTTCACCCTGGCCATCATCTGACATACTTGTCTCACTCTTTTTTTCCTAATTTCTTTCAGTCCTTCAAGCTGCTTTGTTATTTCATACATCTTTTCTTTGCATTGCCTTCAGTGTGGTTTGCTTTCCTTCCATCCCCTTTCCCACATCATTCTCTTCCTGTTTACCTAGCCTCTGAAGCCCTGCTCAGGTGTCACTGTTCGTGTGAATCATTTGTGTGTCATCTCCAGATGAAATCACTGTCTTCTCTGTTCTATTTCTCTGCCCCATGCTCATCCCCGTAATTTGCACATAGAGCCCTGAACTTGAATCTTGTGCCTACCTATCTGTCTTAGACTTAACAGGTTATGAACTTCTTGGGGGTTGGGCCTACTATATCTTTTGTCTTTGTATTCTAAACATAATCGTTGGCCTGTGGTGGGCTTCAGTCATTGTTTATTGAAGTAAATGGAGCCGAAGTTGGTAGCAAGTGTTGCGAGGCTTTGGTAATTAATAGAAATTCAAAGTGTTTGAAATGTATATATTGGGTTCTGTGTTGCTCTCAGAGCCAGTCCAATTCTAGACAGTGCTTGGGTTATAAACACAGGTTGATGTGAGTATAATTGCTCTACTTCAGGTATACTTTGACCAATTTGATATCAGGTAGCTTGAAGGGCAGTCTTTAGGAGTGCATAAAGGTTTGCAGTTTGGCACGATTAAAAAATACCAGCTTTATTGAGATATAATATACATACCATAAAATCTACCCATTTAAAGTGTGTAATTTGATGGTTTGCAGTATACAGATTTGTATATCCTTCACTATAATCTAACTTTAGAATGTTTTTATCCCTCTAGAAAGAAAACTTGTACCCATTTGGTCACTCTCCAGTCTCTCCCATCCCTTCAGAAGGTTGGCAACCTCTATAGAGATTCCCGTTCTGGACATCTCTTATCAATGGAATCATATAATATGTAGTCTTTTGTGATTGGCTTCTTTCACTTAGCATGTTTCTGAAATTCATCCATGTTTTAGCATCTGTTTTTTTATCATTGAATAATATTATATGCATGGATGTACAAATTTCTGTTTATCCATTTGTCAGTTGATGGACCTTTGGATTTTCTATTTTTTGGCTGTCATGAATACTGCTATGAACATTTATGTACAAGTTTCTGAGTGGATGTGTTTTAATTTTTCTTGGATATATACCTAGGAATGGAATTGCTGGATCTTGTAGTCCTCTGTTTAACTGCCAAACTATTTTCCAAAGTGGCCACACCATTTCTCTACGTTCTCTCCAGCACTTGTTATTGTCTTTTTATTTTGCCATTTTAGCGGGTTTGAAGTGATATCTCATTGTAGATTTGTATTTTCCTAATAACTAATAATGGTAAATATCATTTCATATGTTTATTGGCCATTCATATATTTTCTTTGGAGAAATGTCTTATTCATAAACACTTTGTCCATTAAAAAATTTTTTTTAAGTTTATTTATTTTGAGAGAGAGAGACAGTATGAATGGGGGAGGGGCAGAGAGAGAGGGAGAGAGAATCCCAGGGACGCTCTGCACTGTAGCACAGAGCCCAGTGAAGTGCTCGAACTCACAAAATTGTGACATTGTGACTTGAGCCAAAGCTGAATCTCATGCTTAACCAACTGAGCCACCCAGGCACCCTGCCCTTTATCCATTTTTAATCGGGTTGTCTTTTTATTATTAAAATTAAAGATTTGTGCCTCTCATCAGACACATGATTTACAATTTTCTCTCATTCTGTTGGTTGTCTTTTCACTTTCTTGATGGTATGATTTGAAGCACAAAGGTTTTAATTTCGACCCAGTTTAATTTATCAGTTTTTTTCTCTTGTTGTTTGTGCTTTTGGTATCATGTTTAAAAAATCATTGATTAACTCTGGTGCAATTTCTTGAGCCTGTCTTTTTCCCCTGAACTTTTTAAAGTTCAATCGTAACTTGTTTGGGAGCCTGTGGACTTGTTATAGCCTCCAGGATCAGACTCACAACACCAGATCCACAGGTCAAATAGGCCAAAACTGATGTGTGCTTGGAAATGGGGATGAGGATGGTGGCTATTTGCCCTGCCAATCTTGGAGAGGTATTTGCTAGAATCTGTTAATCTGGTGAGTAAAGGCTTTTCGAATGTACAAACAGGTTTTGTGCTTTTTTACTTAATGTTCAGGGAACACCACTTAAATTAACTATGCTCTGGAACCTCAGACTATGGTTTTAACTTGTATGGAATAAGCACTTTACAAAAGGGTAGTATTTGGGTGAAGTTTACCAGTGGGTTGATGATTTGAGACCTGTAATATACAGACTTAGGTCTGCTGTGTGCAGTTTTCAAAATGCTAACTGTGGTAGTCTTTCTTACTTATTTCGCATTTTGGAATATAGGTTGTTTGTGATTGTTTTTGGTACATTTCCCTGCTCTTCCTCTGAGTGCCAGTTTAAGGAATTGCTAATTGTCCTTTCTTGCTGGAAAGTACTGATTTCCATTTGAATATAACAGTCTTTTGGCTAAAACTTTCCTATGGTTGATTTGAGCAAATACAAGAAGCCTTCTGTTTGTGGACTGAATGTTCAGCCAGCCGTGACGTAGTCACTATTATCAATGAAGCTTATTCATCAGTCTCCATGCTGGTGCATTGTACAGGGCTTGCAGAGGATCCTGGACATTTTGAATGGAGAGCTTCTCCTTTGCTTACCTCCATACACTGTTGGTATTAAGTGATTCTGTTTTCTGTCTTTTCCAGACCTTGTGGATAATTAGATCTTTTTGTTTTCTGTTGATTCCCAAAAGTGTCTTGCAGATGGGTAAGCACTGATTGAGAATTTGTTCATTTCTGATAACAAGATGGCAATTAATGCTGTTTGGAGATAGTTTTATGTTCTCTTATATGTGAACATTTGTCTTATATCCAATGCCACTTTACAAAGACACAGGCAACCTTATGTTTTATAAACTAAAATGAAGTGGCAGCTGATGATCGTAGATTAAAAGCTTATTACTCTTTAGGTAAATTAAACTGCTTAATCTTGTATACTTGTTGAATAATTAGATTAAATTCACAGGTTAATTGCTGAGTTTCACTTGTATAGATACAGCTGTAAAGATACACAAGGGGCTCTTTGTCCTAGTTCATGACCAGAATGAAGTAGAAATTGATATAAGGCTAAGTCTATTGTATCCTTTGGTAAAATCATGTGCCCTGAAATATAGCAGGCACTTATTATAGAGCCTGATAAAACATAATCGGACCACCATAACATGGAGACTGGGCCTGTCCCACAACAAGAGGACGACAGTGTTATGATAAGTGGTAATCCCCATGTGTGTTAATTGTGGCAAACAGGGGTATAAATACCCATGATAGAACAGTATTTGATTTGTTTCTGACTACATCTAACCACAGGCTTACTTTTTTCCCAATATTCCATGAAAAATGGTATATGCTTACACCACGCTCCCTTCCACTGTTGCTTTCTCTCAAGAGTCACTGAGTTTCAGGGACTCACTAAATCTGTGAGAAGGAGAAGCTATTCTAGGGAGAAGCTTATCTCTGGGTCTCTGAAGATTGGGAGCTCCAGAGGCTCTGGCTGACTCAACAGTTTTCATTTGAGGGACTCACATTTTCCCTAGTGACATTTCACGGCATATTAATTTCTTCCAGGCAAGAAACCTCCTTCCCTGCCGGGCAGCACCACACACACTTGTTTTATACCGCCTCCCCCCACCTCCCTTTAGAGATTCCCTGAACCCATAGGATTCTCTGGATTGAAGATGAGTCTTGGTTTGATACTTACTGAGTTAAGTACCTCAGGTCAGCTGTGGTCCAGAACTAACTAGGGGGTTTCAGGAGACCCTAGAGTTGTCCTGGGGTCAGTAGTGAAAGAACTGTTTGTATTTTTTTATCTCTCTATTCTCTTTTTATCTCTCATGGTGTCTAAAATACTGCTTTCTACATGGAGTGTGCAAAACAAATGTGTTGGCTATACCTCTTTCCTTGTTCGTTCTCTCTCTCTCTCTCTCTCTCTCTCTCTCTCTCTCTCTGTGTGTGTGTGCACGCGCTATCAAGGCCCAATATCATTCTAGAATTTCACATTTCACCCCAGATACCTCCCGTTTCTCAGCAGCACACACCTCATACTTGTATTTAGTGAACTTTCACATTTTCATTCTAGAATTTCCCATTTCATCCTGATCTCTCTCCTTTCAGTAACCCACTCATCCTTGTTCCTACTGCTCTCCCTCTTGTATAATCAGACCACCTATTGAATTAAATGAACAACTGTCTAATTGTAGATTTTGATACCTATTGGTAAGCGAGGAATACTATACATTCCTACCTTTGAAACATTTCTCTAAGCCATTCTTTCTTGCCTGTTTTCCTTGATATAATGCAGCTTCTCTTTACTTCCCACCTAGATTATTCCAGTATGTTCTTAACTGGTATCTGCCCCTCCTTCTGTTCTGTCTCCCTTCAAATCTATCTACCATACTGCTGCCAGAATAACTTGAATGAAGATACAAATACAGCCTTCTCTGGGTAATAAAAATGTTCAGTGGTTCCCTCTTGTGTTTTAGGTAAAAAGCCCAACGCCTAAACTTTAAAGTCATGCAAGTCTCTTGCAATTTCTTTATAGCTTAACTTCCTGCACTTATACTGTTTATTACTATGCCTCAAAGTTTATGCTCCAAACATGCCATCCACTTTTATGACCCCCAAGCTTTTTCAGATGCTCTTCCTTCACCTAGAATGCACTTCCCTTCTCACTGTCTCTGGTTAACCCCCACTTACCCCTTATAGCTTAAAGGTTATCTCCTCTCTGGAGCCACTGTTAAATCTCACAAGTTTTTCTCCTCATCTGTGCTCATATCATATGTGTAGGACAGCATGTAGTGCTAGTGGTATGTCACTTTATTGCATTACTTCTCAAACTATTTGTGGGCTGACATTTTATAAAATGTAATAAAAATGAAATACTATAAAAATGAAATGTAAAAAAGACATACAAAATAGAAGCCTCATTTATAAATGACTAGATTCAACAGACCTAAAATTACTGGTAAATTGCTATAAAGGTTTTATAGCAGCACTTTCAACAATAGCCAAATTATGGAAAGAGCCTAAATGTCCATCAACGGACGAATGGGTAAAGAAGATGTGGTTTATATACACAATGGAATACTACTTGGCAATGAGAAAGAATGAAATCTGACCATTTGTAGCAACATGGATGGAAGTGGAGAGTGTTATGCTAAGTGAAATAAGTCAAGCAGAGAAAGATACCATATGTTTTCACTCATATGTGGATCCTGAGAAACTCAACAGAAGATGGCAGGGGTGGGAGAGGAGAAGGGGGTGAAAAAAGTTACAGAGAGGGAAGGAGGCAAACCATAAGAGACTCTTAAATGCTGAGAACAAACTGAGAGGGTTGATAGGGGGTGGGGGAGAGAGGAAAGTGGGTGATGGGCATTGAGGAGGGCACCTGTTGGGATGAGCACTGGGTGTTGTATGGAAACCAATTTGACAATAATTATATTAAAAAAATAAAAAAAATGAGGATTTTAAATCTGCCCCCCCCCAAAAAAAAACAATAGCCAAATTATGGAAAGAGCTCAAATGTCCATCCATGTTGTATGCAAATGACAAATCACTAAATTCTACTCCTGAAACCAATACTACACTGTATTGAATTTAAATTAAAAAAAAAGAAAAAAATTGCTATAAAGTTTTCTAAATGTTTACTCTCCGTTTCTGAACTTGCTATTTTCTTGTAGACCGACAACAAACAATTCAGGGGTTGGCATGTGTCCACAGGCCACATTTTGAATCGCATTGCTTTATAACATTTTTCAAACTGTTGTATAGTTTTTGCGTGTATGACATTTACTTTTCTCACTAGACAGGGACTGTGTCTTATTTATCTTAATTTTCTTGTATTTTCCTTTGTATGCCTTCTTATGCTTTGTCTCCTAACCTCCCAACCTTATAACCTTTAAGATTATAAGGTTTTAAAATTAGTGTGCATGGCACAGAGTTAATCAGTAAATTTTGCTGAATAAATTAAGTGTAGCATTGATCTCTTTACCTTGTAATGACCACTGGCTTGCATTTTGGTTTGCAGAGTAACTTGGGTAGAGCTTTATATTAGCTTATGCGGGTATTGCTTTGAACTTCATGATGTCATAGAGAAGTTCTGCTGAGGAAAAGGCTTGCAGACTCTCAAGTAGATGCAGTTGTGTTTGATACACAGTCTCTAAGAAATCTTGTGCGCAAAACATCCCTGTAGTCTCAGCATAAGTGATAAAATACTGTCTGCAATAGGGAAGGAGTAAACCAGTAACACCACTGAAGCAGCCTGTTAGCAAATAGTTGCTTTGAGGAGAATGTTTATGGCCAGTTAAAAATGAAATGCTTTTAATTTTTCTGGTTTTACTGACATACCACATGCAGATGCCCTTGTCTTCCAGGTCTCCCCTCTCTGAGGAGATCCAGCCCTCACATCCCTCCCTTCATTCTCATTCACAGTGCTTTAGTCAAGTCATCTTTAGAATCTACATTTTAAAAGATGCTTCTTTTTTTATTTTTGAGAGAGAGAGAACACAAGTGGGAGAGGGGAAGAAAGAGGGAGGGAGGGAGGGAGGGGGAGAGAGAGAGAGAGAGAATATGAATGTGCGTTGTCAGCACAGAGCCCAGTGTGGGGCTTGACTCATGAACCGTGAGATATGACCTGAGCCAAAGTTAAGAGTTGGATGCTTAACCAACTGAGCCACCCAGGTACCCCTAGAATCTGCATTTTTGAAGTTATATTCATCTAGCTTCAGAAGCCTGGAACTCCCCTCCCCACCTGCTGTGGTAGAAAGCACTGGAAACCTGAGTTCCAGCCTAGGCTTTGCTCTTGACCACATGACGCTGGACAAGTCATACACCTTTTGTAACTTGGGTCCTCATTCGAAAATCCAGATTAGATTATTTCTAGGGTTTTTTTTTTTTTTTTGTAACTCTTCCCTTTGGTCCTTATGGGGGTTGATGTTTGCTTGCTTCACTTTTGGTCTTTTAACTCTGAGTGGTGGTCTTCATATACTACCCTATACATCCTGTGCCAGCAGTTGCCTTATTTTATTGACATTCTCTTTGCTTTTTCCTCCCACGTCCCCTAGAATACTGTAGCTTCCTCAAAGACATCCTATTTGTCTTTGTATTAGCTGATCTTGGCCCAGTGTCTCAATTCATGCCCTATTAATGTTGGTGGGTGACATGTTAAGCTGAACTCTGTTCTTTGTTTTTGCTTCAGAGCTTTGTGCAGCAATCTGCTTGCCAGGTGTGAACCCTTGCATTGGTTGTATATTTGATACCTAATTAATATATTACAGAACTGTTTCAAGTTGTGGAAGTCCTAAACCCATTAGAGTAATGCAGATTAGTCACATGCATGTGTAAAACATGAGAGTTGTGGTTATTCATTCATTGTTTTCCTCGGGAAGTTCTCATTGATTATTAGCTTGATGAAGGATCTGACTTGGTATTCCTCTGTCTGGGCCTTCTTGGCCTCTGGCAGCGGGGAGAAAGATGTGAATTCTCTGCCCACATTCTGTCCAGCCCAGCAAGGCAGCCTGCCAAGAGTCTTAAGTCACATGCCCAGCAAGTTGCTGCTACATTTTTTCTTCCTTGTCTTTTTCAAGGCTCTTGTTGTTGGGATCTCTGCCTGGTGTCCTTGGATTGTAGCTTTTTTGGTTCTCCCCACTACAGACATTGTTTAGTAGCAGTTGCAGTCTTTACTGGGGCTGTATTACCTCTGCTGAGTAGGCCAAGTATATTTTATGACACCATGCTACCAGGCAGGACTTGCGGAAGTGGAGGCAGTGGTCTTGTAGTCTTTGCTTGGAGCCATAACTTCCACATTAAGCTCACATTCCTTAGTATCCATAGTCTACCCCAGAATGTCCCCAGGCTAGGGTGTGCGTGGTGTGGGCACAGTGTGAGAGGCAGCTCGTCCTCACCCATTTGCTGAAGGAGGGAAGTCCTCACTGCCTGGAATGAAATATGAAATATGAAATGACACCCCCCCCCCCCCCCCACTTAGCTTTTCCAGTCAGGCATTCCATCGTGCATTCTATTTGCAGAGCTGAGCTTCGAGCCTCTGTGATAGCTTTCATGTACCAGTGTGCAGGCACCATTAGGGAGGTTGGTACTTTGAATTGTATTTATAATGGTGGTGGTGGATTAAAACTGAGCCGCTTACACGTTTTCCTAGTCCATGTGATGGCGAGATGGTTTGCAAGGGTTATCGTGGAACGAAACTAATTAATGCATAAGTTTATTGAACTGCTGACCCTAGCATTCCCTAACACGGTGTTCTAAGTAATAGCCATGGTCTTACAATGACCCCCATTACCCAGAGTCACCCATCCTATTGAGACATGTGGAGAAAAGACAAAATTGTGAGACTGGAGGAGAACTTAGAACATTTTCTCCTTTTTCAGTTTTTGGATTTCTTTTCTTTCTGTTGAATCCTTCTGTTCTCTCTCAACGGGAGGAGCACTATTAAGTTGGCATAAAACCTGTATTCCAATATTGACCCCTCCACTTTTGAGCTGCGTAACCTTGTGAAAGTTTATTATCCTCTCTTCTCTGTAAAAACAAGATACTGCCTCTGCTTAACTTACATAGCAACTTTAAACATTGAGTATCATGTGAAAGTGTATACTTGGCATGGTATACTACTGACCTGGGGAAAGCTTTAGTAAAGGTTCCTTTCTGTTTTCCTGTTAAATTGAGCATACAAAATATTACTTACTGTAAATCTCTCACTTGTACTGTCTTGAAAACAGGAAGAAAATGTTATAAATAGAATCAAGTAAAAATCGAGTCACTTGATGAAAAAAGAAGTTAGTTCAGTGAACATTTCTTGTGTACTAGGCACTGTGAGTGGAGGTGAATACCGCTTCCTTGAGCTACTGGTAGTCTGAGGCAAGCGGACAGTCAGTAGGGTGTGGTAGGTGCTGTGGAGTCAGGGCTGCTTTGCTGTGTAAATACAGGGGGAAGACACTTTGTCCAGAAGTGAGAGGAGGAGAAGAGTCAGGGAGGAGTCCCTTAGGGAGTGGGTTTTGGAACTATGGCTTGTTGAAGAGAGAACTGCACAAAGAAAGACAAAAAAGCATAAAGTGGCACAGGGAGTGCAGCTGGGTGCTCAGGTGTGCTTCATTGTAGCAGTTGTGTGTGTGACCTGCTGGTGGTGGAAGGGGAAGCTATGAATGGTGGCTCATGGAAGGCCTTTGAGTCCTGCTGAGAAACTTGGTTTATCCCTTATGGGAGAGTGAGGCCCATTCATCCCAAGGATCTATTCTAGGGTGGAGTATAAGCACATTTGCATGTTGGAAGTGCCCTCTGGGGCTAGTGGTGCACAGAATGTACTGGCGGAAGACAAGGTGAAACAGGGGCAGGTATACTAAGAGGCCGGTGCAAGGGTTCAGAGGAGAAATGATGAGGGGCCAGAACAGAAGGAACAAATGGCAGAAGAGATAAAGAGGAGACCACCAATTTAGGGGGTAAGCAATGTAGGAGGTAAACTTTCCTTGTTTTAAAGGATGCTAAACAGGGGCGCCTGGGTGGCGCAGTCGGTTAAGCGTCCGACTTCAGCCAGGTCACGATCTCGCGGTCCGTGAGTTCGAGCCCCGCATCAGGCTCTGGGCTGATGGCTCGGAGCCTGGAGCCTGCTTCCGATTCTGTGTCTCCCTCTCTCTCTGCCCCTCCCCCGTTCATGCTCTGTCTCTCTCTGTCCCAAAAATAAATAAAAAACGTTGGAAAAAAAAAATTAAAAAAAAAAAAAATAAAGGATGCTAAACATGTCCTGGGTGAATGTCTATGTTCTTGGATGCATTGGAATGGAGAATAAAGGAAGAAGATCCAACTTTGGGAGAAGATGATCAATCCAGTTTTGGACAAATTGAATTTGTTCTGCTTGAGGAACGTGGTCCAAGGGGAAGAAGACCAGTAAGCAA
Organism: Neofelis nebulosa; assembly: GCF_028018385.1. Lineage (NCBI taxonomy): Eukaryota > Metazoa > Chordata > Mammalia > Carnivora > Felidae > Neofelis > Neofelis nebulosa. The sequence goes on from NC_080786.1 coordinate 94,325,060, forward strand.
TTCAATATATGGGTCTAGGGCTTAAAGGAGGTCAGCACCAGCAGTGTAGCTTTTCATGTTAAACTTAATTGTTAATAGTTACACAGGAAGCAAAAAGTAAAATGGTCCCTTTGTCCTTGCATTGTGACAGAGGGACAGAAATTTATAATATATCACAAATGGATCTGTCGTTAAAAATGCCTGGTAGATTACCACCTCCCTTTCTATCTCAATTCTTTCCTAAATTGAGATAGAATACTGTTATCTCCTTATTCTCTCTCAATTCCCATAGTGCCTTTTGGTTTGAAATACTGCTTTGAAATTAAATAAGATTGAATTTTGAAGGGTCTTACATTTTAATGTGATACTTTACATGACTCCTAGCTGCATTTTAATGTGGCACGGCATATCTTCTGATGCCTCTGGGAGTGCTTCAAAGTAATTTATTATTATTATTATTATTATTATTATTATTAGCTCTCAGACAAAAGTTTAGAGAAAATTATTAGAAAAATCAGGATGTATTCCCTAGGCTATAACCGGAGAAATGTAAATGTCTCAGCCACAGTGGCTTTTTGTCTTTTCCTTTGCCACAGCCTGCCTTCTCCTGGAGGCTCTGCAGGTTTAGATTAGAATCAAGGTGTTACTTGAGTGACAGTATTCAGATAAAGTTCTTGCAGCTTCGAATTTCTTTAGATAATCTTCCACACCATCATCTTTCCCCTTAACATTCCTTTACCTTTTCTCAGCTAGGAGGACAGACTTCATCTTATTTCAGAAGATCTTAGGAAATCACATTCTTGGATATTCTCATTCTGTTCCTTTGTGGTCTGTACATATTTTCCTCAATTATTCTCACATCAGTATTGTGCTTTATGGTAATCGGTCCCTTCCTACCTCTTCCCTTTGACTATACATAGAAAATCACTGATTCCTTTCTGGCTTCCTCGAAATTATAAGTGTGTCTTTTTTTTGTTTTGTTTTTCCATCCCTCCCTCCCTTCCTCCTTTCCTCCTTCCCTCCATTAAGGTAAAAAATATTCTAGGTCCAAGCACAACACTCCCCCCAACCCACCCAGAATATACCTGCTAAACTCCTATATTATTCTAGCCACATGACTGACCACCCTTTCCTTAAATAATTTTTGTACAGGGAAGTTCACTGTCTCATACAGCTTATTTAATTATCAAAAGGCCTCCTTTATGTAACAGGGTGATATTGTGATATGTTAACCAACGTGCTTTCTGTTCCTGGTATTTCCTGCTGCCCTCTGACAGTTTTACTTTTTCTGGTTATCAGGGGAAGAAAGAGACACCTCAGCAGAATGCAGAGAAGAGGCGAGTGTCTAGTTTTTGAATTTCAAAGATTACAAAGTCTGGGTGTGTGTGTAAAACAATTTGGAAAAGTCAGGAAAAACAATTTTGTAGACTATTTGAGGAAGGACAGTCAGTTGAGAGAGTGTAGGTATTGGCATTGTGCTTGCAAGAAACATTTAGGAAGGTTTGATGAATTCTAGAGGTACGTTGACTTTTCCCTGAGACATCAGAGCAGAAGTGCAAAGATCAGGTTTCTGCCTCAGTTAAATGGGGGTCACAAATGAAATGTAGTTTCAATAAAATAAAGTTTAGTCACAGAAAAAAATTTAAAAAAACAGTTACATTTCTTGACCATGTGATTTGTAGACTGAGATTGTATCTACTGTCTCTATGCAGTATTGAATACAGTGGAAGATTGCTTAGGTTTGGAAGCCAGTTTGATGTGGGTTTCAGTCCTGGCTCTGCCAATATCCTAGCCAGGCTACCTAATTTCTCTGAGTCTGTTTCTCTCATGTGTATAACTGGAATAACAACACCCACCCTGTGGGAGTGCTTGGATGGATCTAGACCAGTGCATTGGCTTATCCTAAACCCTCAATAATACTCTCCTTCACTTTAATTTTTCTCCTAGTACTGCCTTTTATTTTGTCTTCTCATGACTTACAGAATAGATGTAAATACTTCTTTCATGTGATAGCCCTGCAGGTATTTGAAGACCAATATCCTTAACACTGCCTAGCACTGTGTCTTGCATATTGAGAAGCAGTGTCTCATAGTGCATTCTGGGTACACTGCTGAATCCCAGATAGGTCACTTATTAACTTAGGTAAGTTACTTCTTTGGACCTCGATTTCTTCATTTATAAAAGTGGGGTAATAATAATAGTAACTATCTTATGGACAGTTGTAGATATTAAAGATGTTAATATATATAGAGACTTCTAGGTGCATAGTAGTTAATTAGGCATGTAGTAAGTAGTTCCTATGACAAAGACCATGCTACTTGTTAATCTGGTTGTGTTTTATTTTCCTTTTTTTTTTTTTTTTTTGAGAGAGAGAGATAGCATGGATGTGAGTGGGGGAAAGGCAGAGAGAGAGGGAGAGGGAGAATCTTTAGCAGGCTCAATGTCTGGCATGGAGCCCAATGTGGGGTTTGATCTCACAACCTTGAGATCATGAGCTGAGCTGAAATTGAGAGTTGGATGCTTAATAGACAGCCACCCAGACCCCCTGTTTTCCTCTTTGGAGCCAGATCGAAGCTTCATTTTCCTGCATTCTTTGCAATTAGGTTGGAGCCACATATGTGTTCTAACTGGTAGACTGTAAGTGAGAGTGATGGATTGTGGAGACCCACATGTTGAGATGAGTGAATCATAAGATGATACGTGACCAAATCCTGAGTCACTGTTTGGAAGAGAGCTTCCAGTTCCATAGAGGATATTGTGTGAACACGAAATAGACTTTGTATAAAGCTGCTGAGATTTCAGAGTTGATTTGCTGCCAAGGCATAATCTAGCCTGTATGGGTTAATGTAATATGGCTATTATTATTGATGAGATGAACACCAACACCAAATGGAAGAAATTGTTGAGTGGTCAGTTTTAGCAGAGATCTTTTTAATGAAGATTATTAAGGAGGGGAGAAGAGAGGATTTTATTAAGGAAACAAACAGGGTTGGGGCAGGGATATTAATTTTTCTTTTTGAAAGGGATTTCATATAAACTCATGTCTGGGTGATACAATTCATTACCCTTCTTTTTCTTGCCCCATATCTTAAAAATAGAATTTTTTTAAAAAAAACCTTCATCTATCTTGTTAAACTTAAAGCAGGTATATTCTGGAATAGTGATTAATAATTTTATTAGTGAAAGAATTACATGAAGGCTGGGGATAAAACATGGGCCATCCATAAACATGGTGAAGTGACCCTTGAGGTGAAACCTGCCCAGTGGCAAAGTGTTGCCAACCGTTGTTCTGGTAGTTTCTCTGCTTCCCTGGCATGACACACAAAATGGCAAATGGATTTGGTTTTTGGGACAAGTTTTCAAGTATCTTTAAACACTTGCCACCAATAACTAGGGCTTCTCAAAATGATTTCTGTATCATTTTCCTCTTTTCAGTTATCAATCCTTCATGTATTTCTCAGATTAAGTCATAATGAAGATGGGCTAAGGAATAGTAGAATAAAGTGTAAGAAAAAAAATACAGGCAAAGTATTTAGAGGTGACGTCCTTAGAGGTCTAACCAGAACAACTTCATTTATTAATGGAAATTGATGTGTGAAAAAATATTTGACACATAGCATTACTGGATCAGTGGTCACATATATATTGTATTACCCTAGTGTCTGCCTTTGAGAACATAAGAACATGCAAACAGATGTTTCCTAAATTTTTTTAACAACAACAAAAAGATTGTGCAGTGCTGCGTTGGAGCAGCTGATAAAATTCAGTGACTATCCTTTTCTACAGAGAATATTTTCTGATACTGACATTGGAGTTTTACATTGTGTGTGGGGGGGAAGCATAGACCCTCCTACGATTTTTGATTTTTTTATCTCTCCTGGTCCACTGTGGAGTGTCATGACAGTAGGAACATTGATACACACTAATAATCTGGCGAGAGGTGATATTAGGAATGAAGTAAGAGGCTTATCACTTTGGGGAATGGAGTGGCCTAGATAGATCCAGTGTTCTGAATCCCCTCCGTCTTCAGGCGGCAATGAAAAGTTTGACTCTCCCTCTTGTTTCACTAGTGGCAGGACTCTTATTCCTTTTTCTTTCACTCAGTTTCTGTCGTGGCGTGGGGACTTTGTTGGAGCCCCCTGATCGTGGCAGCAGTGGTAGATGCTCCTCGGACGTACTGGGGGGGGGGGGAATAGGTGCAGAGAGCCCTGGCAGTTCAATGATGCTGGTGATTTCAGGGGTCATGACTTAGGCATTTCCTGTTTACAGGACCCTATTTGATAGTTCCAGCAATAGCATGATGGGTTTGAAAGGATAGCACCAAGGTTTGAGCCCGTTATTACCATTAGCCAGAAGACAGAAGTTGGGAAAAGAAACTTATTTTTATTTTATTTTATTTTTTTTTAAATTTTTTTTTTTTTTTCAACGTTTTTTTTTTTTATTTATTTTGGGGACAGAGAGAGACAGAGCATGAACGGGGGAGGGGCAGAGAGAGAGGGAGACACAGAATCGGAAACAGGCTCCAGGCTCCGGGCCATCAGCCCAGAGCCTGACGCGGGGCTCGAACTCACGGACCGCGAGATCGTGACCTGGCTGAAGTCGGACGCTTAACCGACTGCGCCACCCAGGCGCCCCAAGAAACTTATTTTTAAAGGCAAAATATTGACTTTATTTTTGGACATTGAGTTTGAAGTGATGAGTGATTAACACAGTGGCTGGAAGTTTGACACTGTTAGCTGGGGCTAACAGTGATTTACATACACCATTTGTTGTTAGGCCCCAGTTATAGACACCCCCACCCCATTCTCTGTTTGACAGAATACATCTTTCAGATTATAGAGCAGGTTTGTAGACGCGTCTGATTTATTATATAAACTCTGACAAAAAACTTTTTATGAGCACATCTTCTTTTGTTCAGTAGGGGTACAAATTTATCTCTGTTAAATATAGTAAGAGAAACCAACATGAAATGAGTAAATTTTGTTTTTAAGGAAAGGTACTATTGACGAAAATAGAAAAGTGGGATAACAATTTTTAAAACATAGATTTGGCTTTGTGAACAAAATAATTTTTTTCACGGCAAACTTCCTTCAATAGGAGAGAGAGGAGCATTTCTTCTCTGTCACATTTAATCTGTAGCCATCTGCTGCTGTATCTCATTATGTTCTTCATGTAATTAGAGCAATTAGGATGAAGCTTGCACTATATATTGGTCTTGGAATGAGGGTTGAGCTATTTGCAGGCTTATTTTGAAAGACTGGAGATTAATGACCTAATCTTTTAGGTAAACTGATGGAAACTGAAAAGTGTTTAAGCTAGTAAGAGAATAAGGGCATTATCTGTAATGTTGCCTTCTAATCACCATGGTTACTAGCTATCTCGACAAGTAAATTTAAAAAAAAAATTTAAGCTTATTTATTTATTTTGAGAAGGACAGAGACAGCACGAGTAGGGGAGGGGAAGAAAGAAAGGAGAGACAGAGAATCTCAAGCACCATCAGCATGGAGCCCAGCATGGGGCTTGAACCCACGAAACCATGAGATCATGACCTGACCTGAAACCAAGAGTCAGATGCTCAATCGACTGAGCCATCCAGGTGCCCCCCCCGACAAGTAAATTTTTAATAAGATTAACTCAAAAGATGATGGAAAAGAAAAGATTGTAGAAGAAAGAGAGAATATGGGCTCTGTGGTCTGGGGATTGTGGTGGAAAGCTCTCTCCAGATTTTTGACGTTGAACTGGGTGGAAGGAGGGGATGGAGAAAAGGAGCAAGGGGAATGAAAAGAGGCAATGTTAATCAGAGATGTGCAAAACCCTTTTGGGAAGCCAGTCACATGAATGTGATTTGAACACTGAAGAAGGGCAAGGGGATTAGGAACCATAACCACCAAAAATAAGGGATCCTTTGGATAGGATGGCAGTGTTGTTTCACACACCTACCTAGGATTAATATGCATTCCATATCCTGGAAGGGGCTTCTTCTTCTTTTCAATGTTAATTTATTCATTTTGAGAGAGAGAGAGAGAGAGAGGGAGAGCAAGGGAGGGGCAGAGAGAGAGAGAGGGAGGGAGAGAATTCCAAACAGGCTCTGTGCTGTCAGTGCAGAGTCCGACATGGGGCTCCGTCCCAGGAATCATAAGACCATGACCTGAGCTGAAATCAAGAGTTGCATGCTTAACCAGCTAAGCCACCCAGGTGCCCTTAGAAGGGGCTTCTTGTACGGGCTGACAGTTCTTTCTTCCTGCTCTGTTTCCTTCTCTGCCTTCTTTGTCTTCATTGCAATTGACATTAGTAATAATTAATAATGAATTAATAGCATTATTATTAATAACACATTCCCAATAAGTCAACTATTGCATTGTTTTTCCCACTGATATTTCTCGAGTCTTTACTCCAATTCAACCTACTTTTGGCCACCAAATACATTTTTATAAAGTATTACTTCATCTTTGATTCTTTTTATGAAGGTTCTGTATTGCCCAAAATACCAGACTTCTTATCCTGCCATTCAGGGTACCCTGAAGGGAGCCTGACCCACATTATCACCCTCAGCTCATCTGCTTGTATCCTATTTCCAGCTAGTCTAGCGTCTTCCATGCCTTAAAAATGTTTCATGTTCATCTCTGCTGTTGCTTCTCTGCTCATGCCGTTGGTCTTGTCTGAAAACCCCGTTGTTTCTCTAAGGTCTAACGTAGTACTCCACTATTCTAATTATTTTCTACCACTATTTGCTCTTGTATAGTCTTCACGGTGCTCAGAATAGTTGTTTGTGATGTAGTGGATGCAGAAAAGCTGGTGGTGATTAAACCATAGAACTTTAGAAATGGAAGAAACTTTAGAGATCAAGATGACCCATCTTGTTTTGAATTTCGAGTAGTGGTAGGACTAGGTCTTTGGGAACTCAGGCAGTCAAGTCAGCCTAAAGAAATGAGTTGGGTCTTTATTTCATTTCTTTTTAAAATCTGCTGTCAGAGTCCTTGTATTATTGAATTGTACCATGCTCACGCGGTTGACAGAGAAAGCCATTTTTTTCCAGTTTTGAGGGGATTCATCCCGGATGCGTTGAGTGTGGTTAGCTTCTGGGTGTGTGCCCAGTGCTGTATGCATGGAACAATTAGTTCTAGGGGCTGTCCATGCTCTACTCTATTTAGACCAGGACTCATTTTATGTGTGCCAGGCCACCGCTGAGCTTGGCACATGGTGGTGGGCAGGAGAGGCCTGCTTGCCTCTCTGCATGTGACAAGTTCTGCTGCTGTGGGGTGGAGCATATGCCTGGGTGAGAGATCTTGCGGGAGAGAGCAGCAGAAAGAACAAAACACTGGGAAGGAGGGACTGAGAATGAGCGTGGGAGCAGAAAGAAAAGGAGGTGTTGACAATAGAGGGTTCCTGGTATGAACGGCTAGAGTAGACCAGGCTTGTGATGTCTTTCACACTGTAATGCACCTTTACCTAGGTCCTAGCAACACCTGGAGGCTTCTGGCTTCAGTCTTTATTTCATTGTGGCATGACTTATGCCTTATCCCAACCCTACTTGAAGAAAGTGTTAATTCTTTTTTATTTATTTATTTATTTATTTATTTATTTATTTATTTATTTATATTTTTTAATATATGAAATTTACTGTCAAATTGGTTTCCATACAACACCCAGTGCTCATCCCAAAAGGTACGCTCCTCAATACCCATCACCCACCCTGCCCTCCCTCCCACCCCCCATCAACCCTCAGTTTGTTCTCAGTTTTTAACAGTCTCTTATGCTTTGGCTCTCTTCCACTCTAACCTCTTTTTTTTTTTTTTTTTCCTTCCCCTCCCCCATGGGTTTCTGTTACGTTTCTCAGGATCCACATAAGAGTGAAACCATATGGTATCTGTCTTTCTCTGTATGACTTATTTCACTTAGCATTACACTCTCCAGTTCCATCCACGTTGCTACAAAAGGCCATATTTCATTTTTTCTCATTGCCACGTAGTATTCCATTGTGTATATAAACCACAATTTCTTTATCCATTCATCAGCTGATGGACATTTAGGCTCTTTCCATAATTTGGCTATTGTTGAGAGTGCTGCTATAAACATTGGGGTACAAGTGCCCCTATGCATCAGTACTCCTGTATCCCTTGGATAAATTCCTAGCAGTGCTATTGCTGGGTCATAGGGTAGGTCTGTTTTTAATTTTCTGAGGAACCTCCACACTGCTTTCCAGAGCGGCTGCACCAATTTGCATTCCCACCAACAGTGCAAGAGGGTTCCTGTTTCTCCACATCCTCTCCAGCATCTATAGTCTCCTGATTTCTTCATTTTGGCCACTCTGACTGGCGTGAGGTGATATCTGAGTGTGGTTTTGATTTGTATTTCCCTGATAAGGAGCAACGTTGAACATCTTTTCATGTGCCTGTTGGCCATCTGGATGTCTTCTTTAGAGAAGTGTCTATTCATGTTTTCTGCCCATTTCTTCACTGGGTTATTTGTTTTTCGGGTGTGGAGTTTGATGAGCTCTTTATAGATTTTGGATACTAGCCCTTTGTCCGATATGTCATTTGCAAATATCTTTTCCCATTCCGTTGGTTGCCTTTTAGTTTTGTTGGTTGTTTCCTTTGCTGTGCAGAAGCTTTTTATCTTCATAAGGTCCCAGTAATTCACTTTTGCTTTTAATTCCCTTGCCTTTGGGGATGTGCCGAGTAAGAGATTGCTACGGCTGAGGTCAGAGAGGTCTTTTCCTGCTTTCTCCTCTAAGGTTTTGATGGTTTCCTGTCTCACATTCAGGCCCTTTATCCATTTTGAGTTTATTTTTGTGAATGGTGTGAGAAAGTGGTCTAGTTTCAACCTTCTGCATGTTGCTGTCCAGTTCTCCCAGCACCATTTGTTAAAGAGACTGTCTTTTTTCCATTGGATGTTCTTTCCTGCTTTGTCAAAGATGAGTTGGCCATACGTTTGTGGGTCTAGTTCTGGGGTTTCTATTCTATTCCATTGGTCTATGTGTCTGTTTTTGTGCCAATACCATGCTGTCTTGATGATGACAGCTTTGTAGTAGAGGCTAAAGTCTGGGATTGTGATGCCTCCTGCTTTGGTCTTCTTTTTCAAAATTACTTTGGCTATTCGGGGCCTTTTGTGGTTCCATATGAATTTTAGGATTGCTTGTTCTAGTTTCGAGAAGAATGCTGGTGCAATTTTGATTGGGATTGCATTGAATGTGTAGATAGCTTTGGGTAGTATTGACATTTTGACAATATTTATTCTTCCAATCCATGAGCAGGGAATGTCTTTCCATTTCTTTATATCTTCTTCAATTACCTGCATAAGCTTTCTATAGTTTTCAGCATACAGATCTTTTACATCTTTGGTTAGATTTATTCCTAGGTATTTTATGCTTCTTGGTGCAATTGTGAATGGGATCAGTTTCTTTATTTGTCTTTCTGTGGCTTCATTGTTAGTGTATAAGAATGCAACTGATTTCTGTACATTGATTTTGTATCCTGCAACTTTGCTGAATTCATGGATCAGTTCTAGCAGACTTTTGGTGGAGTCTATCGGATTTTCCATGTATAATATCATGTCATCTGCAAAAAGCGAAAGCTTGACTTCATCTTTGCCAATTTTGATGCCTTTGATTTCCTTTTGTTGCCTGATTGCTGGTGCTAGAACTTCCAGCACTATGTTAAACAACAGCGGTGAGAGTGGGCATCCCTGTCGTGTTCCTGATCTCAGGGAAAAAGCTCTCAGTTTTTCCCCGTTGAGGATGATGTTAGCTGTGGGCTTTTCATAAATGGCTTTTATGATCTTTAAGTATGTTCCTTCTATCCCGACTTTCTCCAGGGTTTTTATTAAGAAAGGGTGCTGGATTTTGTCAAAGGCCTTTTCTGCATCGATTGACAGGATCATATGGTTCTTCTCTTTTTTTGTTGTTAATGTGATGTATCACGTTGATCGATTTGCGAATGTTGAACCAGCCCTGCATCCCAGGAATGAATCCCACTTGATCATGGTGAATAATTCTTTTTATATGCTGTTGAATTTGATTTGCTAGTATCTTATTGAGAATTTTTACATCCATATTCATCAGAGATATTGGCCTGTAGTTCTCTTTTTTTACTGGGTCTCTGTCTGGTTTAGGAATCAAAGTAATACTGGCTTCATAGAATGAGTCTGGAAGTTTTCCTTCCCTTTCTATTTCTTGGAATAGCTTGAGAAGGATAGGTATTATCTCTGCTTTAAACGTCTGGTAGAACTCCCCTGGGAAGCCATCTGGTCCTGGACTCTTATTTGTTGGGAGATTTTTGATAACCGATTCAATTTCTTCGCTGGTTATGGGTCTGTTCAAGCTTTCTATTTCCTCCTGATTGAGTTTTGGAAGAGTGTGGGTGTTTAGGAATTTGTCCATTTCTTCCAGGTTGTCCAATTTGTTGGCATATAATTTTTCATAGTATTCCCTGATAATTGTTTGTATCTCTGAGGGATTGGTTGTAATAATTCCATTTTCATTCATGATTTTATCTATTTGGGTCATCTCCCTTTTCTTTTTGAGAAGCCTGGCTAGAGGTTTGTCAATTTTGTTTATTTTTTCAAAAAACCAACTCTTGGTTTCGTTGATCTGCTCTACCGTTTTTTTAGATTCTATATTGTTTATTTCTGCTCTGATCTTTATTATTTCTCTTCTTCTGCTGGGTTTAGGCTGCCTTTGCTGTTCTGCTTCTATTTCCTTTAGGTGTGCTGTTAGATTTTGTATTTGGGATTTTTCTTGTTTCTTGAGATAGGCCTGGATTGCAATGTATTTTCCTCTCAGGACTGCCTTCGCTGCGTCCCAAAGCATTTGGATTGTTGTATTTTCATTTTCGTTTGTTTCCATATATTTTTTAATTTCTTCTCTAATTGCCTGGTTGAACCACTCATTCGTTAGTAGGGTGTTCTTTAACCTCCATGCTTTTGGAGGTTTTCCAGACTTTTTCCTGTGGTTGATCAAGCTTCATAGCATTGTGGTCTGAAAGTATGCATGGTAGGGGCGCCTGGGTGGCTCAGTCGGTTAAGCCTCCGACTTCGGCTCAGGTCACGATCTCGCGGTCCGCGGGTTCGAGCCCCGCGTCGGGCTCTGGGCTGATAGCTCAGAGCCTGGAGCCTGCTTCCGATTCTGTGTTTCCCTCTCTCTCTGCCCCTCCCCCGTTCATGCTGTGTCTCTCTCTGTCTGAAAAATAAATAAACGTTTAAAAAAAAATTTTAAAAAAAAAAAAAGAAAGTATGCATGGTATAATTTCAATTCTTGTAAACTTATGAAGGACTGTTTTGTGACCCAGTATATGATCTATCTTGGAGAATGTTCCATGTGCACTCGAGAAGAAAGTATATTCTGTTGCTTTGGGATGCAGAGTTCTAAATATATCTGTCAAGTCCATCTGATCCAATGTATCATTCAGGGCCCTTGTTTCTTTATTGACCGTGTGTCTAGATGATCTATCCATTTCTGTAAGTGGGGTGTTAAAGTCCCCTGCAATGACCACATTCTTATCAATAAGGTTGCTTATGTTTATGCGTAATTGTTTTATATATCTGGGGGCTCCGGTATTCGGCGCATAGACATTTATAATTGTTAGCTCTTCCTGATGGATAGACCTTGTCATTATTATATAATGCCCTTCTGCATCTCTTGTTACAGCCTTTAATTTAAAGTCTAGTTTGTCTGATATAAGTATGGATACTCCAGCTTTCTTTTGGGTTCCAGTAGCATGATAAATAGTTCTCCATCCCCTCACTCTCAATCTAAAGGTGTCCTCAGATCTAAAATGAGTCTCTTGTAGACAGCAAATAGATGGGTCTTGTTTTTTTATCCATTCTGATACCCTATGTCTTTTGGTTGGCGCATTTAATCCATTTACATTCAGTGTTATTATAGAAAGATACGGGTTTAGAGTCATTGTGATGTCTGTATGTTTTATGCTTGTAGTGATGTCTCTGGTACTTTGTCTCACAGGATCCCCCTTAGGATCTCTTGTAGGGCTGGTTTAGTGGTGACAAATTCCTTCAGTTTTTGTTTGTTTGGGAAGACCTTTATCTCTCCTTCTATTCTAAATGACAGACTTGCTGGATAAAGGATTCTCGGCTGCATATTTTTTCTGTTTAGCACACTGAAGATATCGTGCCAAGCCTTTCTGGCCTGCCAAGTTTCAAAGGAGAGATCAGTCACGAGTCTTATAGGTCTCCCTTCATATGTGAGGGCACGTTTATCCCTTGCTGCTTTCAGAATTTTCTCTTTATCCTTGTATTTTGCCAGTTTCACTATGATATGTCGTGCAGAAGATCGATTCAAGTTACGTCTGAAGGGAGTTCTCTGTGCCTCTTGGATTTCAATGCCTTTTTCCTTCCCCAGTTCAGGGAAGTTCTCAGCTATAATTTCTTCAAGTACCCCTTCAGCACCTTTCCCTCTCTCTTCCTCCTCTGGGATACCAATTATGCGTATATTATTTCTTTTTAGTGTATCACTTAGTTCTCTAATTTTTCCCTCATACTCCTGGATTTTTTTATCTCTCTTTCTCTCAGCTTCCTCTTTTTCCATAACTTTATCTTCTAATTCACCTATTCTCTCCTCTGCCTCTTCAATCCGAGCTGTCGTCGTTTCCATTTTGTTTTGCATTTCGTTTAAAGCGCTTTTCAGCTCCTCGTGACTGTTCCTTAGTCCCTTGATCTCTGTGGCAAGAGATTCTCTGCTGTCCTGTATACTGTTTTCAAGCCCAGCGATTAATTTTATGACTATTATTCTAAGTTCACTTTCTGTTATATTATTTAAATCCTTTTTGATCAGTTCATTAGCTGTTGTTATTTCCTGGAGATTCTTCTGAGGGGAATTCTTCCGTTTGGTCATTTTTTTTTTTTTAAACGTTTTTAATTTATTTTTGGGACAGAGAGAGACATAGCATGAACGGGGAGGCGCAGAGAGAGAGGGAAACACAGAATCGGAAACAGGCTCCAGGCTCCGAGCCATCAGCCCAGAGCCCGACGCGGGGCTCAAACTCAGGGACCGCGAGATCGTGACCTGGCTGAAGTCGGACGCTTAACTGACTGCGCCACCCAGGCGCCCCCCGTTTGGTCATTTTGGATAGTCCCTGGAGTGGTGAGGACCTGCAGGGCACTTCCCCTGTGCTGTGGTGTATAACTGGAGTTGGTGGGTGGGGCCACAGTCCAACCTGATGTCTGCCCCCAGCCCACCGCTGGGGCCCCAGTCAGACTGGTGTGTGCCTTCTCTTCCCCTCTCCTAGGGGCGGGATTCACTGTGGGGTGGCGTGGCCCGTCTGGGCTACTTGCACACTGCCAGGCTTGTGGTGCTGGGGAGCTGGCGTATTAGCTGGGGTGGGTAGGCAAGGTGCACGGGGGCGGGAGGGGCAGGCTTAGCTCGCTTCTCCTTAGGTGATCCACTTCAGGAGGGGCCCTGTGGCAGCGGGAGGGAGTCAGATCCGCTGCCGGAGGTTTGGCTCCGCAGAAGCACAGAGTTGGGTGTTTGCTCGGAGCGAGCAAGTTCCCTGGCAGGAACTGGTTCTCTTTGGGATTTTGGCTGGGGGATGGGCGAGGGAGATGGAGCTGGGGAGCGCCTTTGTTCCCCGCCAAGCTGAGCTCTGCCGTCCGGGGGCTCAGCAGCTCTCCCTCCCTTTGTCCTCCAGCCTTCCCGCTTTCTGAGCAGAGCTGTTAACTTCTGACCTCCCAGACGCTAAGTCGCGCTTGCTGTCGGAACACAGTCCGTCCGGCCCCTCCGCTTTTGCCAGCCAGACTCGGGGGCTCTGCTTGGCCGGCGAGCCACCCCTCCGCCCCGGCTCCCTCCCGCCAGTCCGTGGAGCGCGCACCGCCTCGCCGCCGCCCTTCCTACCCTCTTCCGTGGGCCTCTTGTCTGCGCTTGGCTCTGGAGACTCCGTTCTGCTAATCCTCTGGCGGTTTTCTGGGTTCTTTAGGCAGGTGTAGGTGGAATCTAAGTGATCAGCAGGACGCGCGGTGAGCCCAGCGTCCTCCTACGCCGCCATCTTCCCTCCCCGCAACATCGGAAAGTGTTAATTCTTTACTAAAGAATGTATTTAGTTCTCCAGGGGCTCCTGAACTCTTTAATTTGCCTTTAGTTTATGACAGTGAGACCATGGTCTGCATATCTGAAACTGTTCCATTTGTCCTTGAATTACCCGCCCCCACCTTCCCCGAGCATTTAGCTATAGCTTTTATAAATTCAGTGATGGCATCTGCCCAAAGTGACCAGGACATACCTGTCCAGCCTTGTGCCCATACTTTATGTTTCAGGCACATGGACTATGTTTCTTCCAAATGTCAGATTTATAGAGTGTCAGGATTTGCACAGATGATGAAATCCTCTCATTTAACAACTATTTATCGAATAGTATTCTCATCTAAAAAATGGGAAGATTCTTGCCTTCATGGAGCCTTCATTTTAGCAGGGAGAGACAGACAATAAACATTGAACATAACAAATCAAATGTGTAGTATGTTAGGAGGTGATACATACGTTGGGGAACAGAAAAAGCAGAGAATGGTAAGGGAGTGACTTGAAAATATGTGAACGGGATGATAGTTTAGTATTTCAGTTTGAATACATTTAAACCTTATATTGAAACAAATATAATTTGAAGAGATTGTGGCTTTTCCTGTGTTTTTAGATTAGAGGACCATGAGGTGTCAGGCATTTCGATTCTTGTTTATAGATCTTAGAGGTATATAATTGACCATTTAGTCCTGGCCATTTGGGGCTGGAGAGAAGGATAGGAACAAACTGAAAAATCTCTAATCTAACCCAAAATTTAGTGTAAAGAAGCTCCAGTGTAATATAGTGTAATAATGATTTCAGGAGTAAGATTTCGTGATTCATCACTTACGTATAACACCCAGCGCTCATCCCAACAAGTGACCTCCTTAACGCTCATCACCCATTTAGCCCATCGCCCCACCCAACACCCCTCCAGTAACCCTCAGTATTTAAGAATTTCTTATGGTTTGTATGTTATTTGGGGAGCATGTTAATTTAAACATGTCATTCTTGAATTTTTATTTATACATGAAAATGTTCACTTGCCAGGGAAGGCTTAAAAAGGTGGTGAGTGGAGAAAGGGTAAATTTCCTTTATCCCCTAACTATTTTTCAAGTCTTTTATTTTACTTTATTCTTCCAGTCACTTCTTTTTAAGATAATCAGTGTTATTGAAATGAGGAAACACATCTCAGAATTAAGATCAAACAACAGGGCCTGACATAATTCTGGATTTTTGATGTTCTGTTTTTCATGTGCATGCATAAACCTAAGATGTTTTCCTTTGGGTCTTTATTTCCTGAATTTTTACTCCCTGAAGTTTGCTAATCTGACTGACGCTGACCTAATAATTTATAATGTGAAAAATGTCTCTCTGCCCCTAACAACATAGCATGCCGTTAAGTGCCTCTGGTGTACTTCAGTCATTCCCGTGCTTTAATTGACTCTTACCTGTATTTCTTCCAGTTATCAGCTGGGCAGAGTTAATGAGGTAGCAGTAGGTACATCTGTCAGTTCCAAGGCTCACCAGGACTTGCCTTAGGCTTTCGGAGGGTGTGTAAATCTGGGACCAGTGTTTGTTATTGTCAGCATTATTGTTGTCCATTCTGCTTCTAACGGCCCAAATGCTGCAGAGATAGCACAGCAATATTCTCAGTCTATTTTCCAGCTAACTGTTATTTTTCAAAGAGAAAATAACCTCTGGACCTGTTCTTACTTAAGAAGGGACCACGTAATGGAGAACTGTGAACGGAAGGGCGTATTTTAGTGTTTGAAATTTTAAATACTTACTTAAAAGATTAGTTGTGCTTTCTCTTTCATAAGGTATTTGAAATCCGATAGTATTTGAAAACCATAGTAGTGAATGTATTACTGAGAAGTACCTCAGTACCTACAGTACCAACTCTTAGAATAAGTCTTGAGGCCTTTTTTGCTGGTGTTTTATTTTTCTTAAGTAGCCTCCATGCTTGGTGTGGGTCTGAACTCATGACCCTGAGATCAAGACCTGTGCCAAGAACGAGGGTGCATGCTTGATGCTGGTGTTTTAAATCATCAGCTTGAACTAGAAAAACCTGTGTGAATATAATTCCAAACCAAATTTAGAACCTTTCCATTCTACACTGGCTTCTGTTTTGATAATGCATTTATTGTCCTAATCTCAAAGGCTGGAAATCCTGGGTTGCTTTCATTTCCTTTTTTATTCAGTATCCTCTGTTTCTGTCAAACATTCCTGACAGTTTATTCTTTTAGTGTCTCTAAGCTCACCTATTAATTCTCTATTCCCAAAGATACCCTGGTTCAGGTCCTCCTTACTTCCTGCCTAGTTTGATGTGATAACGTTTCAGGTATTAACCAGTGCCTCTTCCAATTGTTTCCTATTAAACATACACTTTGTCTAATTTGGCAGTCTGAATTATTTTTTAAGAAAAAGATAAACACCACCAAAGAGTCCAATTCTTGACTTGTGAATTTTAGAAGTCGAGTCCCAGGCATAGAGGGAATTGGTCTGGAGGATTCCAAATCAGTTCTTTCCTTCCTCAGAAGAGCCAGGCTTGGAATGGAGGCCTGGAGACCTCCTGTGCCCAGCATGATTAGAGAACAGGAGAGATGGCCATGAGAGCTGCCTGCTTGGTTGGACCTGAGACAGCTTTGCCAGTTTCTATGGCAAGGATGACTTAGGGGCACCGAGGAAGGAAGGATCTGGGTAGACCTGCTGGTGGAAGAGCTTCAGATGTTTGCAGGGGTAAATGACCTCCACCTGTCCTGTCCCCACAACTCCCAAGTCTAGCATTTTGTAATCCTCTGCAATTTAGATGTAACCCTTGAGAAAGAGGGGACCAGAAATTGAGATCATCTTGAATTGACTGAAATTGAGTTTTTGCCGTTAAGTGGAATGGGGGCCTTAAAATGGAAAATGAAGCTTACCTATACAGACATAAACTATGATTTCATCTGTTTATGAAACTATGATTTCATCTGCTTGTGCTTTGCAGGAGTATCTGTTATATGAGTTCCTTTCCAGGACTGCCTCTGTAATCGCGCTGCTTTTAGTAGAGGAGTCTACCATGGCAGTTTGTGGTACATGGCCTGGATATCCAGATTCTTTGTATTCTGGTTCTACCCCATTGTTTCCCGCTGGTCTCCAGCTCAGACTGTAGGAAGGCCAGTCTCCTCATTAGCCTCAGTCTGACACATGACTTCTTAGCTTCCTACACAGCCTTTTTTCCTTTGCTTATATTTCTCTTCCTTACTTACATTCAGACACGTGTGGTCCCCTCCCCTTCTCTTTGTTTGCTGGTCTAAATCGTACCCCTTTTCAAGGTTCAGCCCAGATTATGCTACCTCTTAAAAGCCTTTATCTTCATATTCACAATGGTGTTGGTTTAAACAAAAAATTTACAATACCACTCAGCACCTATTTACATATTATTTGTTCCTTGATTTTTGTTCTATAGCCATTCGGTTTTTGTTTTGTTTTGTTTTTTTAACATCCAACTAGATGATAAGCTTCTTAGGAATATGGAGCATGCAACCATATTTTTCTTGCATTCTCTTGAATGCTAGCACATGGTGAACATAGAGTAGATAGTGAAAAATTATTCATTAATTAATAGGATAGAAAGCATTGTTGCTTACATTGTGCATGAGATGAATTTTATCTTTTATCTGTTTTATTCTTTATTTATTTCTATATCTCTACCACTCTGGTAGTTAAATTAAAGAAACAAGCAGTGGGTGGATGTACTGTGCATGTCTCTGAAAAGTAAAACAAAGCTGATTTGCTCTATTTTTAGAAAGCTTGATGGTGCTCATTTTTCAAGAGTCACTTAAAAATGGGTAGCTAAATAAGCACTCTGAGTATTTCTAGTGCAGTGGTGTACTTGGGCACAAAGGCCTTTGGAGTATAGGCATCGCAGATTTAACATCTTGAGTTCATGCTCGCTCCAAGTTATTGAAGGGTAAAGAAAGCTAATGCTCCATCTTAACTTTTTTAATTATGAAGAGTTATCTGACGTTAATTAGGGTCCCTTTTTGACACAACTTCAAAAAATAATTTTGTGGGTTGCCTGGGTGGCTCAGTCAGTTTAGGTGTCTGACTCTTGATCTCAGCTCAGGTCTTGATCTCAGGGCTGTGAGTTCAAGCCCTGCACTCCACGCTGGGCCTGGAGCCTACCAAAAAGAAAATTCATCACAGATTTTAGTTCTGGGTTTCACATGTTTGCTTAAAAGAAACTCAGGTGTTTTCCTGCTCTGTTCTGTACTTTCTTTTTTATTCAATGTTAGGAGCCTTTTCATAGAAGGTCCTCCTGTGTTAGATGTTAGAGAGGCTGGATCTTCTTTTTTCATATCACTTCCCTGGCTGTAATGATTCCCTGAAGGCCCAGGGCAGGCAGAAGACCCAGGGAAGGAAGGAGCAGAAACCTGAGAGGCTTCAGGCACACAGACATGCTATCCTGTTTCCCCGCCCTCCCCTCCCCCAACAATGCATTGGTTTTCCCCTGTCCCACTGGAGAGCACAAAACCCATTTTGCAGAAGGAGGTCATATGTCCCTCTTTGGGGATTACCTATAAAACATGTATCCTTTTTCATATATAAAAACATACAGTACATCTAATATTTTTTAACTTGAAATGATCCCTTACAAGTAATTTGAGCTTTGTAATACTCTAAGGCAATCTTATTTGAGGTACTTTTTTTTTTTTTTATTAAGAAGTGCTCAAAAAATTATACTCGTGGACGTGCACACACACATTTTCCTACTGTAATGACCTTGGTAATAGTCTGTCACAGTAAGGTTATTGGAGAGTGTGTCCTTGTTGTGAGAATAACAAGAAAGAACATGCATTAACTTTGGGGGGAATCCTTCCCTCACTCAGTGGTGCTGCTTGCCAGTGCATAATAAAAAAAAAAATAAATAGAAAACTTCTACAAAGAAAAAACGGTACAACTAGATTTATTCACTTGCTTATTCATTCACTTACTTATTTCACATGTTTCAATAAGTGCTGAGGAGAAAAAGCACCCGGTGCCTGAAACAGAATGCCTAGGAAGCCTTTCTGAGAGGGGTCTTTAAGGAAGTGATGTCTGAGCTGAGACCTGGAAATTAAGTAGGAGGCAGACAGTGGAGGTGAGGAGGCTGGGCACTGCTGGGCGTGCAGCATGGCATCTGAGGGTAAGGGAGGCAGGAGGTGGAGGCAGCTTCCTTCAGAGATGCTTATATTTAATTTTTAAAAGATAATTTTTGCGTTCATGTTTGACATATAGCTGTGGAAAGTGAGATCCTTTGTTTTGCGTAGTCAATTTGTTGAGGCATTCAGATCCTAGGAAGTCATGTCTCATAAAAGAGAATGTAGAGGAAGGCCAGAGGAGAGATGTGACACAGATCATACTATGCTCAGTGGCTTTTAAAAACTTGTTCCTCTTTTACTGCCAAATAATGAGTGGAATACCTAGGCATTTACTTGACAGGTTTCATATTTATATATATTTTGTGTTTTAGTTAGATGATTAGGCATTAATTCTTGAAACTCAGTCTATTTGGCATTCCCATATTTTTAGTAAGCTTTAGAATTCATGTTCTCTCACTGAGAATACAACAGTATGGCTGAGTTAGAGCCCTCCTTCGGCCCTGAGTTAACTTTGGAGTGTACTCTTTTTGTTGTTGTTGTTGTTGTTGTTTTGTTTTGTTTTGTTTTCCTTTCCCTTTCTCAGCTTATCTGTTGGGTAGAATTACAGAGGTAGGTAGGTGGGAGCAGTTGCCTCTTCTACACGTGGTGCCGTGTTACCACCTCCTGTGCAGGCAGAGCCCTGTACATTCAGAGATGTCCTGGGAATGGAAGTCAAAGAGAGAGGAGTACTGGGCTGGCGTGGCTAAGCGGTGGATATGCAGTTTATGAAGAGGTAAATTGGATGATAATGACTAGGAAGTGGCACATACTTTTTCACTTGACTGTCTTAAATGTAAATCTGGTCCTTATTCATGTAATCTGGCTGCTTTTGATTTGTGTAAATATATAATCTTTGATATATTGTCCTAATGCTGCCTTTGTACTAACCTGAGTCTGGAAATCCTTATATGTACGTCATGGGAGATTCATGCTACGGAGGTGAAAGTTGCCTTTTAAATTCCCTAGTAAGCACATTGTCAGATGCTTGATAAAGAAAGGGGAAACAAATCAGGAACGCCAGATGTCTTTTGGTAGACTTACCAAATCATTTCTGATTTTTAACTGGTATAGAATATAATTAAGATAAACCAAAGAACTCAGTCTAAAGAAGCCGTGGTATAGGGAAAGCAGTGTGGAGTCAGGGGCCTTTTAACACCCTTGCTCTGCCACAAATAAGCTAGGTGATTTTGGACTGAATACTTAGTCTGAGATGTTTCCTCACCTGTGAAATGGAGATAACAATACCTGCCTGGTTAAGGTCCTTTGTGAGCATGATACGTGTGAAAGTGCCCAGCATAGTGGTTCATGCTCCCTAACCTTCACGTGAACTTAATTAAATAATTGTTCAGCACATATGTTTGCAAGGTTAAGTATGCTGGTAAGATAGCCCTGGTCCCTATCCCTGAGCAGTTTACAGTTCACTAGTTTGGGGACCAACTCCCTCGTAGTTGCCCCATTTGTTGTTCGAAAAGCCCCAGCAGTGTCGTTTCTGCACTATGCTTTGAGTCAGTGGCCAGACCGGTGGTCATTCGCAGGGTCCCGCGTCAGGCAGTGGACCACGTGACAGGAAGCTCACTGTATGGCCACGCTGAGGGACCACACGTGATCAGGGAGTGCAGGAATTGTCCTGGTTTGGCTGCTTCCCAGGTGGGTGACGTGGGGGTGAGTCCGCCGGCATCGGGTTGGGTGGAAGAGAGCCTGTAGAGCCACACAGCAGCCACTCAGCCTGCGGACATTGTTTGCCGAAAACTGTGATGGGCTCTGAAGGGGGGCTGGCAAGGTAAAATCTAGTAAGAGGGGAGGCACCTGATGCTGGTTTTGTATTCTGCATTTCATACACAAAAGGAGACCATATTTGTGTGCAGTGAAATGGATTCTGATTGTATTTGTATCACACTAGTTTCATTGATTGGCACTACTGCAGTTCTGTCCACTAAATTCTTCTCACTTTTCTCTTTTATTCTCCTTTCTGTGCCCTTTTTCTTCCCCTTTCTTAATCTCCTGGTCTGGTCTTTTCGGAAGGCTGTGACCTTTTCCACCCTGAGAACTCAGCTGCTGAGCATAAAGCACGTTGGCCTTTCCTCACCTTTCTTCCATCTCTCTAAAATGGTGCTTCTGTTGCTATGCAGTAAACGTGTTCTTAGGTGCTTCCTTAATTCAAAACATAAACTACACTATTTTGGGGGAATTTTAGTAGATATAGGATAGTATAAAGGAGAAAATTAAAATTACCCACCATACTTTAGCACCTAGAGGTCCCATCTGTTAAAAGTTTTGGCATATTCTCTCTGTCTCTTAAAAAATTATTTGGTAAACAGTTGGATTTTCAGTGCAACTCACATAGATTTTCTACATTTAGAAAATAACACCCTCATATTTATGTATGATCTCTGATAATTTGGGACTATTTCTCTCCAAGAATCACAGTCACTTCTATAGGAAAGTGGGTGTGTTTTTTTTAAACACATCTTGTGTAAGATTACTATGAACACTAACCTTGGCTCATTTTTGGGCCAAAAAAGAATTGAAGTAGAAATCAAGAGAAGAGC
Organism: Neofelis nebulosa; assembly: GCF_028018385.1. Taxonomy (NCBI): domain Eukaryota; kingdom Metazoa; phylum Chordata; class Mammalia; order Carnivora; family Felidae; genus Neofelis; species Neofelis nebulosa. Next base: position 94,346,758 of record NC_080786.1, read on the forward strand.
TCTTCCATTTATAATTTATGACACATATTAGATGTTCAACAAATAGTTCATTTTCTTTCTCTTTTCTCTTACCTTTTCCTCTTTTTCTTTTTAAGAAATTAAAAAAAAAATTTTTTTAACGTTTATATATTTTTGAGACAGAGAGAGACAGAACGGGGGAGGGTCAGAGAGAGAGGGAGACACAGAATCTGAAACAGGCTCCAGGCTCTGAGCAGTCAGCACAGAGCCCGACGCGGGGCTCGAATTCACGGACTGCGAGGTCGTGACCTGAGCCGAAGTCGGACGCCCAACGAACTGAGCCACCCAGGCGCCCCTCTTTTTAAGAAATTAAAAAAAAATTTATTTATTTTTGAGAGGCCGAGACAGAGCGCAAGTGGAGGAGAGGCAGAGAGAGAGGGAGACACAGAATCTGAAGCAGGCTCCAGGCTCTGAGCTGTCAGCACAGAGCCCAACACGGGGCTTGAACTCCTGAACCACGAGACCATGACCTGAGCCAAAGACGGATACTTAACTGACTGAGCCACCCAGGCACCCCCTTCTTTTTATTTTCTTATGAATTTATCTAAGGAATGGAACCCCAGTAGAACTCTGGGGTGCTTTGTGGGACGCAAGTTAGAACTTCAGTGTGGCTCCTTAGAAGACGTACCGATTCATCTAAATGAGAGGCTCCTGCCGTAGGGGTATCTACATCCTCTAAAATTGTATGCCGAAGTATATTTACATGTGGGCCTTTCTGGGAAGAGAATTGGTCCCTGAGTTTCATCAGCTTTTCAAATGATTCTGTCACCAGGAAACAGATTCAAGATTTAAACCTAAGATCTGATTGTGGCTAGTCAACTCTGGACAAGGCGCATAACCTTTCTTAAAAGAAGGGAAATTACTTGTGCACAGAGTACATGGAAATTATAAAAAAAAGAAATTAAATAAATTTATGACAAATTGAGTTTAGGGTCAGAAAAAAGTTAAGGGATGGTTTACTGTCAATCTGAACCACATAAACTGTTGTTACTGTATTCTAGCTGTGAGCTGTGGGATTTGGGTAACAAATAGATACTGTAAGGAAACATTTTTTATGAAGAATTTCAAACACAATAATGAGTTTTTGTATAATCTTCTGTAAGCCCTCATAAAATGGATAAAAATTTCATTTGTGTGAGATGGTTTAAAAGTGATCTTATTTGGAATTAAAATATGTTGCATTACCTATGAAAGAGCCCATATGCTGAAAGTCTACAAAAACAAAACAAAACAAAAACCCTAATAGCTAGTCAAAAGTATAAAATGTCTTCCCTTCTTTGCATTAGCACCTCCTCCCCTTGCCCTGCTTTTCTTCCTCCAAGAAATTTGTGTATTTGCTCTAATGTGTATATATGTACCGTAAGGTGGTGTTTTCAAAGGGGCTTTTCAGCCTGTGACATGCTGGTGGACCCGGGCCTCCTTCGTTTCCTCCTTTGCTCTGCCCGTTTTCTATGTGTATGTTTACTGTTTATGGAATGCTCTGGTTAATACACAATCACATATCTAATGCATCTAACTTAAAAACATTTTTTTTTACTGTTTATTTTTGTGAGAGAGACAGAGTGCAAGTGGGGGAGGGGCAGAGAGAGAGGGAGACACAGGATCCTAAGCAGGCTCCAGGCTCTGAGCTGTCAGCACAGAGCCTGACATGGGGCTTGAACTCATGGACTGTGAGATCATGACCTGAGCTGAAGTCAGATGCTTAACTGACTGAGCCAACCAGGTGCCCTAATGCATCTAACTTTTTAACTTCTCTTCCACTTTCTTGCGGATTTATTTAGAAATCTGCAAAGCAGAGGCACTGGATGGCTCAGTCAGTTGAACGTCTGACTCTTGATTTCGGCTTGGGTCATGATCCCAGGGTCATGGGATTGAGCCCTGTGTTGGCCTCCACACTGAGCATGGAGCCTGCTTGAGATTCTGTCTCCCTCGCTCATGTTTTCTCTCATTACAAAAAAAAAAAAAAAAAAAAAAAAAGAAAGAAAGAAAAAGAAATCTGCAAAATAAATATGTAACCAAGAATATAACGTAATGATACCTGAAGACCGTCTTTCCCAAGGTAATCTAATGTATAGAATGCTACAAATGAGTCAAGAGAAAATAACCGGAAAGACGCAAGTGAAGTGAGCAGATCCTATGTTTGTGTGGGGGCTGGGGGAGTGTTGGAATGATTTTAGAAAATGTATATGGAAGGCTGAACTAGATGGCTTCTCCAGATCTTTCTGGCTCCAGTATTCTGAGACCTAAAGAGTGTTGCCCTCGTCAGAGACCACTGAAAACAAAAGGTTTCTGTGTATAATGGAGCGCAGTGTGCTCCTGGCCCAGGAAGCTTGGCAGAGACACCCATCATGAGACTGGCATCAGTCAATTAAAGTCAATGTCAATTAGGGAATATTAATTAAAATTGTAGCCTCCCGAAGGGGAAAAACATTGATTCTCTGCCTCTATATAGGATAAAAAATGGACTATTTATATATATAGATGAATAGAAGAAATACAACTTTCTTTTCCCCAAACCAAAAGAAAGTTAATAACAATTTCTTTTGAAGGTATCTAATAACAGTAATGTAGTGCTTTTAGGTTGCATGACTTCTTTTTAGCACCTCAGTCCACCAAGCAGAACTTTTTCTCTTTTGGGGCACCTGGGTGACTCAGTTGGCTGAGTGTCCAACTTCAGCTCATGGCATGGTCTCATGGTTTGTGAGTTCGAGCCCCATATCAGTCTCACTACTGTCAGCACAGAGCCAGCTTCGGATCCTCTGTTGCTCTCTTGCCCTCTCCCTCTGCCCCTCCTCCGCTCAAGCTCTCTCAGAAATAAATAAAACATTTCAAAAAAAAAAAAAAAAAAGAACTTTTTCTCTTTCATTCTTGTTTCACAAAGTTTCCCCATCCACAATCCCCGTCTCTGTGGGTCTCCTAGCTACACATGAAGGTGGCTCTCCTGCAGGGCTGTAACACTTCCTCAGCAGAATGACCATCACGATGGTGGTACTATGTAATCAAAATAGATTGATGTACGTGAAAAGCAAAAATATTATTTCTGCCCTGAGTACTTCTGGTTATTGTATGTTTATCAGGTAATTTCTTACTTCTGGGTGGATTGTAGTGGCCATTGCCTTAGCATCCTGTTTTCAGAGAGAGAAAAACTTTTGAATTGCAGAATGTCAGGGGTAGAATGGATCATGAAGAGCATTTAGACCAGTGGTCCTCAAAGTGAAACATGCAGGGGTGCCTGGGTGGCTCAGTCCGTTAAGTGTCCGACTTCAGCTCAGGTCATGATCTCATGGTTCTGGAGTTAAAGCCCGCGTTGGGCTCTGTGCTGACAGCTCAGAGCCTGGAGCCTGCTTCGGATTCTGTGTCTCCCTCTGTCTCTGCCCCTCCCCCACTCATGCTCTGTCTCTCTCTCAAAATAAACGTTAAAAGAAAAAAGCTTTATAAAAATTTAAGCATGCATAAGAATTATCTGGGGGACATATTAAAAGACAGCTAGTCTTGAGTTTTTACCTCCTGAGATTCTGATTTGAATGTTTGGAGTATGGTCTTCGAATCAGCAATTTTATTTTATTTACTTATATATATATATATTTTAAGTTTATTTCTTTTGAGAGAGAGAGAGAGAGAGAGAGAGAGAGACAGAGTGAGTGGGGGAGGGGCAGAGAGAGGGAGAGAGAGAGAATCCCAAGCAGGCTCTGTGCTGCCATCTATGTGGGGTGCAAATCCACGAAGCCACAAGATCATGACCTGAGCTGAAACCAAGAGTCAGACACTCAACCAACTGAGCCAACCAGGTGCCCCTGGATTTGCATTTTTAAACAAGTGGCCTCAAATAATCCTGAGGTATGTGGTTCAGGGACCTCCTTATATAGCTCACTGAAGTCCACCTAGGGTTGGGAATGTGGCATTCTAATTATGCAGATTTATGTTTTATCAAAGTGGCCAGATCTACCATCCTTTGGGAACTGCCTTTATAAAGATCACGGGACACCTCCTGGTTGCCAAGTCCGATGTTGTTGGATTTTGGGTTTCATAATAAATTGACTTAAACATACAACTTGATTTTATAGTTTGTTCTGCCTGTGCTTGCTTACTCTTCCCTTATTTTTCTCTTCTCCAGGTACTAGTCTTACCCCTGCACTCATTCATTTTTCTTCTTTCCCCAGTGCCCTTTCCTTTGCCTACCCCTAAATGTGGCTATACCATGAAGTTCTGGCTTTTAATTTTTGTCATTTATTTGACTGATCTTTTGTTCAGTGAATGATGTCACTGGCTCACCTGTTTCAGACTTCTAGAGATTGCTCTTTACCTGTAATTCTGGCTACCTTCCGGGCATGTTTATCTGCTTGCCACTCAGAATCTTCAAACTCAGAGTCTAAAGTTGAGCCCAAATCATTTTCCTCCAGACACTTCTTCCACCTGTATTTCCTGTTTTAGTAAACGGTCCCACCAGTGGCTTACTGACAGTACTAGAGAACCAGAGTAACACCCCCCTTTCCTGTATGAGAAAACTGTTTTCAGTAATAATCATGAAATGAAAGAAATAGTAGTAATGACCAGAAAATAAATTTTTCTTACTGAAACTTACATATAATCAAACTACTAACAAAAGAAATAAATATTATAATACAAAAAGGAAAACTTGTAACTTATAGTAATGTAATTGAGGGGATGTAATAATTGGGAAAAGGAGAGAAAGCTTGTGAAGAAGCACTTCCAAGAGTGAACTCTGCAAGGTTCAGAGAATGATTTGAAGGTAGAAGGACAGAGTTGCAATTACTCAAGTGTGTTTCTTCTGTTACAATCACTACAGGCATCATTTTTATGGAGCATCTGCTGTCCGAACACAGGACTGTGTAGTTGGAGACAGAACCGCACCAGAAGCCAGCTCCAGTCCTTTTAAAGGAACATGAATGGGAGGCCAGCCTGTAGGTTATGTAAATGTAAATCCCTTATAATCAGTGATTTCTGTGAAATAACTCCCAGGGAGAATACAGTGGAATAAAAATGTGCCAACTCAAAGTTTACATATAATATTACAAAAACTTTTTTTTTCAATATATGAAGTTTATTGTCAAATTGGTTTCCATACAGCACCCAAAGGTGCTCATCCCCAAAGGTGCCCTCTTCAATACCCATCACCCACCCTCCCCACCCTCCCACCCCCCATCAACCCTCAGTTTGTTCTCAGTTTTTAAGAGTCTCTTATGCTTTGGCTCTCTCCCACTCTAACCTCTTTTTTTTTTTTTTCCTTCCCTCCCCCATGGGTTTCTGTTACGTTTCTCAGGATCCACATAAGAGTGAAAACATATGGTATCTGTCTTTCTCTGTATGGCTTATTTCACTTAGCATCACACTCTCCAGTTCCATCCACGTTGTTACAAAGGGCCATATTTCATTCTTTCTCATTGCCACGTAGTACTCCATTGTGTATATAAACCACAATTTCTTTATCCATTCATCAGTTGATAGACATTTAGGCTCTTTCCATAATTTGGCTATTGTTGAGAGTGCTGCTATAAACATTGGGGTACAAGTGCCCCTATGCATCAGTACTCCTGTATCCCTTGGGTAAATTCCTAGCAGTGCTATTGCTGGGTCATAGGGTAGGTCTATTTTTAATTTTCTGAGGAACCTCCACACGTTTTCCAGAGCGACTGCACCAGTTTGCATTCCCACCAACAGTGCAAGAGGGTTCCCGTTTCTCCACATCCTCTTCAGCATCTATAGTCTCCTGATTTGTTCATTTTGGCCACTCTGACTGGCGTGAGGTGATATCTATTACTAAAACTTAACAGCAACTGTAGCACCTGTTTTGAACTTAGAGCAACACATTTTTTTTCAGAGAAAAATTTATCAGTGACATTGTTTAGAATTGTTGGTTTCATGGTGACGAGGAGAAGCAAACTGGATTTTAGTTAGCTTTATTATTATTATTAAAAAAGTTTTTAATGTTTATTTTTGAGAGAGAGAGAGAGAGACAGAGTGGAGACAGGGGAGGGGCAGAGAGAGAGAAAGAGAGACAGAATCCGAAGAGACAGGCTCCAGGCTCGTAGCTGTCAGCACAGAGCCTGACGCAGGGCTCGAACTCATGAACCGCGAGATCATGGCCTGAGCCCAAGTTGGATCCTTAACTTACTGAGCCACCCAGGCACTCCCAACTTTATTATTATTTTTATATTGATGATGTAAACAGCACACCCCGTGTTGTCAGTCACTCCTATACCCTTCCTTCCTACACCACTGGGTCCTGCCATTCACATATTTCCCTCAAGCTGGAAACCTTAGAATCACTTAAAAATTCCTTTTCTTTTGTTTTTGGAGTTTATTTTGTTATTCTTTTTCTGACTTCTTCATGATTTAGTTAGTTTATTATTTTGGAGACTTTTTGCCAAAGTGAACATTTTTGGCAAATTTGCCTTTACTGCTTTAAATAACAGCTTTGATTTTTTGTTTTTTTGAGCTGTAATTATATATAGTAAACTTGACTATTTAGCATACAGTACAGTGAGTTTTGAGAAATGAGAATGGTGTGGGAGTGTGAAAGACTTGCAGAAGCCCAGCCTTGGAGTCAAGAAGTCTCTGTGCAGGGCTTTATGGCCAGAGCCAGCTGTCTGAGACCACAGGCCCCAGGATGAGTGCCAGCAGGCCTTCCCCACAGAGCCTAGGACCAGTCACATCTCAGCAGGAACCAGTCCAAGGAAGAGAGCCATACTGGAGCTGACAACAGCTGTGATATCCAGGAGACACTGGGTCAGAAGAATCTTGTGAGCCTCATTGTGTATTGTCTCCTTTACTCTTCCTGGATGAGGCAGGGACTGGGTGGCAGAGAGCCCCCAGGGACTGTCCTAAAGATACTCAGTCTTCCAAAGGGGACCATGTAATAAATCAGGAATTTTGGCAGGTCAGATTTTGAATAGGTAAATATTTAAGTTGAAGCTTTGTTTACACTGGAAGACATGGAAAGATCGCTGATGGGGCTCCTAAGGGTGATTAGATCAGCTATAGAAATAAAAGAAGCTGCATTTCCTTTGTCCAACTTAATGTTTCAAAAATAAATTAGTATTATTTTACCACAAAAAATAACCCCTGCCAAAAATAGATTTGTAACCTCACTATGTGACAATAAGATTAATGTAATAAATGCATGGGAAAAGATTAGAAATAATGTACACCAACAGTCTTCATCTCTGAGTAGTGACTTTACAGGTGATTTTTATTTTCATTTTCTGCTTTTATGGTTTTCCCCCCAAACTGCCTGAAATAAATAATATGATTTATAGCTAGGAGAAGCAGGTGCTATTAAAAATAGAAATTAATCAACTGGCAAAAACTAATAACTTCTTTATTGGATGTTTATGCATTATGACACAGCCTTATGGTATACATTTTACATGTAAGTATTTGATACAGTACTTTTTATATAATTTTATATTTTTCTTTTTACCACCTGATACTATAACATGACCATTTCCTCTTTACACCCGCTGTTCTTAAAAGCATTTAAAATATAGCTGTAAATAGTATGTTTATGAATCATTTCTCTACCACTGAACATCTAGGTTGTTTTAAAAATGTCACTATTTTAAGTAATCCTGTAATATACATAATTAGTAAATCTTTGCATCATTTTTTTTTAAAAATGTAAATTTATTTTGTCACTTATTCCAATTACTATAATGGTTTAAAAGTCCTAACTATGAAAAAATTGAGTTTTTCTTTTTTTTTTTTTGATGTTTATTTACTTTTGAGAGAGAGAGACAGTATGAGTGGGGAAGTGGCAGAGAGAGAGGGAGACACAGAATCTGAAGCAGGCTCCAGGCTCTGACTGTCAGCACAGAGCCAGATGTGGGGCTTGAACTCACAGACCATGAGATCATGACCTGAGCCAAAGTCAGATGCTTAACTGATTGAGCCACCCAGGTACCCCCCCAAAACTGAGTTTTTTCATGTGTTTTTAAAATAAGTTTGAAAAATGAAACTTTTTTTTTCCTTTTAAAACAGCTTTCTTGGATATCAAGTTAATGGCTATAAATATCCACATCCAAACCATTTTGAGTTGAAGGGAAAAAGCATGAGATCATTATAAAGTAATATTTTCTTAGATTATATAATAAATTCCCCTAATGACTTTTCCATTTACTGTAGCCCATAAGCTCATAGACACATTTACTTTTAAAAAATTTTTTTTTCAACGTTTTTTTATTTATTTTTGGGACAGAGAGAAACAGAGCATGAACAGGGGAGGGGCAGAGAGAGAGGGAGACACAGAATCGGAAACAGGCTCCAGGCTCCGAGCCATCAGCCCAGAGCCTGACGCGGGGCTCGAACTCACGGACCGTGAGATCGTGACCTGGCTGAGGTCGGACGCTTAACCGACTGCGCCACCCAGGCGCCCCTAGACACATTTACTTTAATGATATCAGTGATATATGTATTTAACAGGTTACCTGAACCCAAGATTTCCTTTAGACAAAAAGATTCTCTTTCATTATTATAACTTTAATAAAATTGGTTTTTAAAACCCACTTACTAAATATGAACCGTGATTGTTTCAGTTGAATGTACATGCTTAAATCAGTCTGAATCCTGATATCATATATAGTTAAGTGAGAATTTGGCTGTCCCTGAAGTTTGCTGTATTCCTGGTAACAGTGCCATATTCCAAAGCCTATAATTCCATTCGCACCCACCATGAAGACCCAGATGAGGAATCCAGCTATGAACCTCAGGAGTATCACAAACATCCACCTAAGAAACATGGTGATAGGCCAATGAGAATCCAATACCAACTTGCTGCACAGTCTTCAGATATTTTCATTCCAATTGCCCTTGTATCAGGATTTTATTGATACAATTTGCATCTGCTTGGAGTTCTATAGCATTTCTTGTCCTTCTACTCCCATCTTCAAATGTTGTCTTATTTCCTACTGTCAAAGTGCCATTTTTAGTAGAGCAGTCAGGGAGTCTCTCTGGAGAAATGGTTTGCTTGGGAAGATTGCTGTTGGACAATCATCATTCAGTAAACTTGTGTGAGAGTCTTTGCAGGCTTAAAAGTGGACTCGCAGAATTGGCTGTGGTATATTCAATAGTTTTTGTGTGTTCTGTATATAAATTGTATTTCCATGTAGGTTAAAAATTTTTCTGGGCACTTGAAGACACAGATCTGTGTGGTAGGGCCCTGTAGTTTTACCACCATGGACTGGCTGGTACAGCTGAATAAGTTAAAGTAAAACAAAATGGTCTTATTCTCATTGAAGGTGCCCTTCTGGCCTTAAAAGTGGCCCTTGTTGTCTGTAGGATAGGCCACTTTCCTGGGGTTGCCATCTACCCAGGCCACAGGTCCTAAAAGAATGCAGCCAGCAGTGAACAGTATGAAGATAATGGAGTACAGAACATCTGAACAACTCCTTTTGACAACAGCCCCCTTGAAATTTGTATCAGATGTCTTTGGATCACATAGGTCTCGTCCTCTAAATAAAGTGTCTGGTGGTGGTTCTTCGTCACTCATTAAGAGGCTGTTCTCTTCAGAAGAAGGCCCGAATCACTGCAGAGTTGAGTTTCTGAGAAAGGAGTCTGTGAGTTTTGAGGCAGCTCCTGTCTTACGTCTTACAGGTAAGAAAACGAGGTCCATGGAGGTTCGAGGACTTGTACAGAGCTCCCAGGGCTTAAACGCAGCTCTTATAACTCAGGACCAGGCTCTTCACATGATACTGGCCCGACTTGAATCCTGGTGTAGCTGGTGTGCAGGGGTGCAAGAGCACCTGGCTCCTGGGGTCCCACACAACTAGGTTTGGCCGCTCACCACTGGCAAAATCCAAAGGCAGAGAGACAAGGGGTGGTAGATTGAGAGGAATGATATTAGTGAGGCCAGCCCCAGGAAGACAGTGGACTAATGCCTCAAAGATTGTCTCTTGTAAACCTTTGCATTCTTGATTGTTTCCTTGGGATGGGTAGATTCCTTAAAATGATATTACCGGTCCTAATAATAGGAACATTTTCCAAGTGCATTAGACAGTTTGTTTTTTTTTAGAGAGTGCACACCCATGTGCAAATGGGGTGGGGAGAGGCAGAGAGAGAGAGAGAGAGAGAGAGAGAAAGAGAAAGAGAAAGAGAGAGAGAGAAAGAATCCCAAACATGTTCCACTCTCAGCACGAAGCCTGGCACGGGGCTTGATCCCATTACCCTGGGACCATGACCTGAGCTGAATTCAAGAGTCAGACTGAGCCATCCAGGCATCTCAGATATTTAGACAGTTTTAATTTCAGTGATCTTTTGGGAACCTTGATAAAGGACTGAATGGCATTACCTGTATATCACCTTTTCATTCCACTCCATTGTTATTAATAATGACAGCAACAATTAAAACTCTCTCTCTCTCTCTCTCTCTCTCTCTCTCTCTCTCTCTCTCTCACACACACACACACACACACACACACACACCCCTGTTTTATCTATCAAGACTTCATTGACCTTACTGTCCTAAAAATTTTGTACACCTATTGTCTATTTTTTCACTTTGAAGAGACACCTTTCACTATTCATAGGAGTTGCTTTCCTATGTATTCAACAAGGACAAACACCTAAAATGGCCATGGTAGTAACTTCTTTGATGGGGTCACATTATCCTGGGATGTTACTACTTACCTGTTGTTCCATTAGGAGTAATTCTTGGCATGTTTCTCTGAGGAATTCATCACTCTTTCCTCTGTCTGGAGTATGGTTCTCCCTCCTTGCTGTTTGATCATTCTTCTTCCTGTTCAGGTTTCACTCATGACTCAGACTATCCAGTCTTTCCCTTTTGAGTTCAGCCATATCAGCCTTGTCCTTTTCTCACAACCAGCAGCATATGTAATCTAAATCAGAAATCTTTCTTAGTGGCTTAGGTCCCCTCTAAGCAGAGACCTGTGGCCTGCAACTCATGGTAGAGAACATCAAAATTGGGTCTCTGTTTAAAGAACAATCTATACCTGTTGGAGGGCTGGTTGTCTATTTGTACTCCATGCCTAATCCAGGTAATACCTCCAAAGTGCATTCTTTAACATCCAGTGAAATCTGGTATGTCCAACTTTATTTATTGGTAAGGCGACCTTGTCTCCCCCACACGTATTTTGCGGGTGCCTCTGTAGTCCATAGCATCCAGCAGAAATGAAATTGCTAGGAACCAAGAGAGGAGTTAGTGCTTGGAATGCATGAAATGGGATGATGACTTCTGTTAATGGGGAGAGTCTCATTTGCTGTATTTGTGTTCCTCACAGTGCTTGACTCAGTGCTAAGGACAGAATTTGCCCTTAGTAAATACCTCTTTTCTGTTCATCTGCATTTCTGTTTTATTTTATTATAATAATAATTCCTTTCATGGTGGTAATGTATTGAAGAACATCTATTATAAAATATACTTATTAATCCTGCAGGTCACTGGCTGAAGTTGTCATAATCTCAGCTTTTTACTCACTGCAATTAAATCTAGTGTTCTTCATTTTTTAAATTCATTCCAGTGGCAGAAACAGTCATAACTACCAAATGTTTATATTTCTTGATGATACTGTAGTGAATTTGCATGTATCCCTTTGTAATGATTTTCTTTATGTTGCTGCTTATAACTTCATTCTTGCTTTTTTCCAACGACTAAGGAAAGTTGGAGACGAATGAAATGCATGACTAGAAAATTCCTGGCCACAGTCCTCATATAAGTCATCTCTGAGTACATTGTGATAAAGTAAGAAAAAGGAGAGATTAAACTACCAAATTTAGTCACAAAATAGGCCAACATAACCCCTTGTGTTTCCTTCTAAAGCATGAATGGTGGTCACAGTGATGGTAATTATCGTTTCTGGATTCTGGTTCACTGCCACATTTGTCAACTTTGATTTATTTCTCTTTTTCCTTTATAAAGGAACAACAATGGCATTCATTATTGGCAAAGTTAATTGTGAACTTTAACCCTTCCTTTAGTGAGACTTTGAATTTTTTAAAGGTTTCCTGTGAAATACTATAGAGAACATTGCAGCAATGTCTGTGATTTCAAGAATATAAGAAAAGAGGTGATTTGCAAGTGATTGTAGACTAAGCAGTGTTAAGTTTAGGATTTCCTTTTCTTCTGAATTTCTACTTTTGGATTTTAGCACCTTTGAATTTAAGAGGAGGGGTGCACAGCTGCTGTAAACCTAGATCATTTTGCTAATGTCTTCCTAGTCAAAGTAGAAACCTGGAAGAGGTTCAGTAGCCCAGAGAGAGTAGGAAGGATAAGAAAATTTAGAGGGTGATGTCCTTTCTTGGAGTTAAAGAAAGGAATGCTGGTTACTTGACCCCCTGCTCACATCCGAAACAAAACCAGCCGTCTTCTTTTTTTCTGCCTGTAGACAGGGCATTTTCCACTGTAACCTTTGCTAGTAGTTGGTGGTTGATTCAAAGTAGAAGTTACTTTCACCCCTTAAAACAAGGGTGAAGTGGAGACTAGTAATTACTTTGAAGAAATTATGTTTGAAATATGTTGCTTGTGAGGTTAAAAGTGATTGGAAGAAAAAAGCTAACCTGCAAGGAGTGGAGAGCCTGGTGATTAAGAGCATGCATGGACCATGGAACCAGACTTTCTGTATTCAAAATTTGGTTCTATCATTTATTAGAAGTAAGTTGGCAAATCTTTTAATCCCTGTTTATCACTTTTCTTATTTGCAGGCTAGGGAAAATAGTGTGTTATAATAGTACTTACATAAAGGTTGAAAAGGTTGAGCTAATACATGTGAAACCTTTAGAACAAGAAATGTTAGATATAATAGTCAACTGGTGAGTACCCTGTCTAAAAGTATTTAATTTACATTAAAAGTAAAAAATGCCCTGATCACCAAACCAAACCCATTTGACAGCCAAGTTTGGTCCATCTATCACCAGTTTGCAGTCCCTGGTGTGAGGAATACATTCATGTAAGTAGTTTAGCTCCATAAAAAGATGAAGAATGGAAAACTGTGCTATCCAGTATGTTGGCCATTAGCCTCATGTGGATATTTGCTTTTAAGTTAATTAAGATTAAAATTCCATTTTTTTGCTTCTGCAGCCTACAGTTTAGGTGCTTAATACCAAATGTGGCTAGTGGCTACCATATTGGATAGTGCAGATATTATTACAGAAAGTTACATCAGATAGAGCTGATCTGATGGCTTATAAAAATATTCACTCATTGCTCTCTACATGCTTATGTGTACCTTGGCAAGAAATGGCAGAGCCATAGGCAGTAGACTAGTAGTGCATGGTAGTGTGGGGTTGGGTGGAGCTGTTTCCCTGCTTGATCTGCAGCTGTTAATCTACTCTCTAGCAGTAGCTTTTAAGTTTGTTTTTGAAGTACTTTTTTAAAACCTCTTCGGTGACTCTAGGCTTCTGACGCTAGGTGAATCTCCAGTTTGAGTAGAAAGTTTTGTAGGGGAATAATAAGGATGGTTGCCCCCCATTCCCAAACTTTAAAGGACACATTATTAGTGCCTTTCTAGGGATGATGGAGAAAGTTGAGTTGGAATATATATGTGTGTATGTGTATATTTTCCCCCCACTCCGAAAAGTACATCACTGTGAAACTTTAACCTTCATATATTCTTTATTAAATATGGAAACTATGTATTGCCATAGAAGTTTTTAAACTGTGTCCTAATGGTACTGTATCTCATGGTGGCGATGAAAACCTGCTATTGCTAGTACTGCTTTACCATGTGTAATGGGAAATACCACACTTTTGATCAAATGGTGATTTGAAGAATTTTCACTATGTTAAAACTTAACTGGAGGAAGCTCGAGATGGTGGTGGGTTGATAGAACAGATCAAATCCCTTAGAGCTGTTTACCTCAGTGAATGGTATTATATGTCTTTGCCATTTATGCTACGTAGAACCCATGTGTTTCTCCTTAGAGAAAGCATACAGCACAGTGGGAGTGTGTGTATGTGCTATGGTTTCTTTAGGAAGAGTTTGTAGCGTCAAATATTATATGTGTCATGGGGGATTACCTATTTTCTCTGAACAGATCTGTATTTCCATTCCTGACTCAATAAATATAGGATTAGTTCTTTATATTTTCTCTGTTTCCTAAGCTTTTGCGTTGGTAACTATCCACTCACCTCCCTAACCTAATGTAATTTATTTCAAGCCTTGAATTTGAGGATTACAATAAACTCTTAGTGGTAAATTAATTTCAGATTAATTGATGAAATAAAAAATGAATGCATCCCTTCTCCAGAAGTGAAGTCCACAAAGACGTGTACCTGAGATGTGAACGTTTTTCTGTGTGTGTTATACTTCACGAATTTTACATCAAAATATGAAGTTATAGCTCATCTTATTTACAAGAGTTAGACGTATTTACTTTTGGTACTTAAATAGTCTTTCTTGCTAATCTGTCAATTTAAAGAACATTTATTATTCTTTAATTTTGTTTCTGGTGATAGCAATAGCAAGCAGTTAGAGCTATAAATGTCTCTTTAAGCATCCCAATAGTTTAGGCGCATCCCAAATACTTCAAGATTATAGAGAAAAACACCCATGGCACTTTGTGGCAAAACCAAGGGGTTAATTCAAAGCTGACTGAATTAAGCCACCATTGCCACAGGCTCCTAGTCTTGATAATACTTATTTGAGGCCCTTTGGAGGAAGACATTTATAAATATAAGCAGGGTAGACAGGATCTCCGTGAGGTATATGTAGTAACCTCCAAAAAAAACTCCCAACAAAGAAGTACTTGGGTATATGGAGAGGTAACAGTACTGAATCAGAAGTCTACAGTTTGACTCCATTGGAAAGCCAAACTGTACTAAAAGAATTTATGTAACAAAAAGATAAGAAGACACCGATTGACTTTTGCACTTTTACTACATAGGTTCTGAATTAACTTTAACATCTGCTGAAATGCATTTTTGTGGCCTTAATTGATGCTGGGGTCAAATTATACTTATACCTGAGGATCCCAATAAATTTAAACAAGGTAACCCTGTATGTACATGGGGGTCCTACTACATTTTAATAAGATACACCTACAGTCAACAGGGAATTACAAAATGTAAAACAGAGAACAAAAAGGAATGCCATACTTTAACCATTTGAACTATTATCTGCTTAAATTTCCCATGTTCATAGCATTTGTTGCTCTAAAATATCCCATAGTCAGCATGGGTGTTCTGACCCAACGTGTAATAAATGAAATTAAACTACATCTTTGGCACTTAGAAAAGGCTTGGAAACGTGGGACTCCGTTGACCTCCTCCCTACTCCATGATTAAAATAGTTAATATTGCCCAATGTAAATTGAAATAGAGTCTTAAAGAATTAAAATCCTAAATAAGACCTTTATAGAGAAGGGGTAATTATTCCTACTCTTTCTTCACTTAACAGCACAATTTGACCTGTTCTTAAACTTGGAAAGAAAGAATAGCGCCTAAGAGTTGGTTACCGTAACTTTCATGCAATAATCTTACCCATTAAAGCATCCTTCCCAATATTATTGAAATTGCTGACACCATGTAATCAGCAATGGGTAATACTTTGCAGTCATATTGGCTAATATGTTCTGTTCAGAGCCTATTTCCACCCTTTCAGCAGCAGCTTGCCTGCATCTTTGAAGGGACACAAAACACCTCTACCCAGCTGTCCAAGGGATACAATAGCCCTATTATTGCATACAGTCTTTCTAGCAAGATCTTAACCATATCCAGCTTTCTCCAGAAGCACAAGAGGACATCACACTGATGACCTTCTCCTCCAGGGAGATTCACTTGACAAATTCCCTCAAAACATACTAATATTCACAAAGGACATGAGCCGTTGCCCCACATATAGTGCAGTGTTACCTTTGTTAAATTACTGAAAATTGTTTGGCAGTCTGGGGGCAACTCCATCCCCAATGTCAAGGGCATCCACAAATGTTAAAATGGGCTCAACATCTTTTAGGTATTTTTGGCTTTCGGAGACAACATAGTTTACATTAATGTTGCTTCAGTTTATGCTGCTACTTGAATGGGACTCCGAACAATAAAAGGCTCTAAAATCTGCCCAAATTCAATACAATGGACCTTTCACTAGTGCCCCTCTTCTCACCCTAGGATTCTTTCCCTTTAGCAGCTCGTCTCATGCTCCCCAATCTCTGGAACACCCATAATGACCACAGTTTGTCCATAGACTTTTGATATAATCATCTCCTTCCTGAGAATCACTCTGTTTGCCAGTAGAGTGACAATTTAGTGATTCAGCACTTCCATACATCACCTGGTATTCATCACAACAAGTGCACTCCTTAATCCCCATCACCTGTTCACCTATCCCCCTGCCCACCTCCCCTCTGGTAACCGACAGTTTGTTCTCTAAGTTAAGAGAATGTTTCTTGGTTTGCCTTTTCTCTCTTTTTTCTCCCCATGTTCATTTGTTTTGTTTCTTAAATTCTACATACGAGTGAAATCATGTGGTATTTGCCTTTCTCTGACTTATTTCACTTAGCATAATACTCTCTAGCTCCATCTATGTCATTGTAAATGGCAAGATTTCACTCTTGCCATTCATTTTCATGGCTGAGTAATATCCCATTATACACACACACACACACCTTCTTTATCCATCAGTCGATGGACATTTGGGCTCTCTCCATAGTTTAGCTATTGTTGACAGTGCTGCTATAAACATAGGAGTATGTGTGTCCCTTTGTTTTTTTAAAAAATTTTTTTTTTCAACATTTTTTATTTATTTTTGGGACAGAGAGAGACAGAGCATGAACGGGGGAGGGGCAGAGAGAGAGGGAGACACAGAATCGGAAACAGGCTCCAGGCTCCGAGCCATCGGCCCAGAGCCTGACGCGGGGCTCAAACTCACGGACCGCGAGATCGTGACCTGGCTGAAGTCGGACGCTTAACCGACTGCGCCACCCAGGCGCCCCCGTGTGTCCCTTTGAATGAGTATTTTTGTATCCTTTGGGTAAATACCTAGTAGTGCAATTGCTAGGTCATAGGGTAGGGTTTTTTTGTTTGTTTTGTTTTGTTTTTTACTTAGGAAATTTTACTTTATTTTTTAAAATATAGATTATTGTCAAATTGGCTTCCATACAACACCCAGTGCTCATCCCAAGTGCCCTCCTCAATGCCCATCACCCACTTTCCCCTCTCCCTCACCCCCCATCAACCCTCAGTTTGTTCTCTGTATTTGAGAGTCTCTTATGGTTTGCCTCCCTCCCTCTCTGTAACTTTTTTCCCCCCTTCCTTCCCCCTATGATCTTCTGTTAAGTTTCTCAAGATCCACATATGAGTGAAAACATATGGTATCTTTCTCTGCCTGACTTATTTCACTTGGCATAATACTCTCTAGTTCCATCCATTTTGCTACAAATGGCGAGATTTCATTCTTTCTCATTGCCAAGTAGTATTCCATTGTGTATATAAACCACATCTTCTTTATCCATTCATCAGTTGATGGCCATTTAAGCTCTTTCCATAATTTGGCTATTGTTGAAAGCACTGCTGTAAACATTGGGGTACATGTGCCCAGTCATAGGGTAGTTTTATTTTTACCTTTTTGAGGAAGCTTCACATTGTTTTCCAGAGTGGCTGCACCAGTTTGCATTCCCACCAACAGTATAAGAGTATTCCCTTTTCTCATCATCCTCACCAACACCTGTTGTTTCCTGTATTTTTAAAAAAATTTTTTAATGTTTATGTATTTTTGAGAGAGAGAGAGAGAGAGAGAGAGAGAGAGAGACAGAGCTTGAGTGGGGGAGGGGCAGAAGGAGAGGGAGACACAGAATCTGAAGCATGCTCCAGGCTCTGAGCTGTTAGCACAGACCCTGACGTGGAGCTTGAACTCATGAACTGTGAGATCATGACCTGAGCCAAAGCCAGATGCTTAACTGCTTGAGCCATCCAGGCAGCCCTCCTGTATTGTTAATTTTAGCCATTCTGACTGATGTGAGGTGATATCTCATTGCAGTTTTGATTTGCATTTCTCTGATGATAAGTGATGTTGAGCATCTTTTTCATGTGTCTGTTGGCCACTGGTATGTCTTCTGTAGAAAGATTCATGTCTTCATCTATTCATGTCTTCTGCCCACTTTTAAACTGGATTACTTGTTTTTTGGGTGTTGAGTTTGATAAGTTCTTTATATATTTTGAATACTAAGCCTTTTCATGTCATTTGCAAATACCTTCTCCCATTCTACAGGTTGCCTTTTAGTTTTGTTGATTGTTCCCTTAACTGTGCAGAAGCTTTTTATCTTGATGAAGTCCAATTAGTTTGTTTTTGCTTTTGTTTCCCTTGCCTCAGGAGACATATCTAGTAAGAAGTTGCTACAACCAATGTCAAAGAGGTTACTGCCTGTGTTCTTCTCTAGGATTTTAATGGTTTCCTGTCTCACATTCAGGTCTTTAATCCATTTATTTTTGTGTATGGTGTAAGAAAGTGGTCCAGTTTCATTCTTTTGCATGTTGCTGTCCAGTTTTCCAACACCATTTGTTGAAGAGACTGTCTTTTCTCATTGGGTATTCTCTCCTGCTTTGTCAAAGATTAATTGACCATGTAGTGGTGGGTTCATTTCTGGGTTTTCTATTCTTTTATATTGATCTGCATGCCCATACCATATTGTCTTGATCACTACAGCTTCGTCATATAACTTAAAGTCAAGAGTTGTGATGCCTTCCAGCTTTGCTTTTCTTTTTTCAAGGTTGGTTTGGCTATTTGGGATCTTTTGTGGTTCCACACAAATT
This sequence comes from Neofelis nebulosa, assembly GCF_028018385.1. NCBI lineage: Eukaryota > Metazoa > Chordata > Mammalia > Carnivora > Felidae > Neofelis > Neofelis nebulosa. The sequence goes on from NC_080786.1 coordinate 94,365,488, forward strand.
TTAGGATTGTTTGTTCTACGTTTGAAAAAAATGTTGGTGGTATTTTGATATGGATTGCATTAAATGTGTGATTGCTTTGGGTAGTGTAGACATTTTTAACAATATTTGTTCTTCTAATCCATGAGCATGGAATGTCTTTCCATTTCTTTGTTTCCTCTTCAGTATTTTTCATCAGTGTTCTCTAGTTTTCAGAGTACAGAACTTTACCTCTTTGGTTAGGTTTATTCCTAGGTATCTTAGGATTTTGGTGCAATTATAAAAGGGATTGATTCCTTGATTTCTCTTTCTGCTGCTTCATTATCAGTGTATGGAAATGCAACAGATTTTTGTATGCTGATTTTATATCCTGCGACTTTGCTGAATTTATGTATGTATGTATACATGTATGTATCTGTTGTAGCAATTTTTTGGAGGAGTCTTTTGGTTTTTCCATAGAGATTATCATATCATCTGCAAATGGTGAAAGTTTGACCTTCTTCCTTGTCAGTTTGGATGCCTTTTATTTCTTTTTGTTGTCTGAATGCTGAGGCTAGGACTTCCAGTACTGTGTTGAACTACAGTGGTGAGAGTGGACATCCCTGCTTGTTCCAGATCCTTAGAGGAAAAGCTCTCAGTTTTTCCCCATGGAGGATGATATTAGCTGTGGGTTTTTCATATATGGCCTTTATTATGTTGAGTATGTTCCCTCTCATCCTACTCTGTTGAGGGTTTTTATGGGAATTGATGTTATATTTGTCAAATGCTCTTTCTGCACCTATTGAGAGGATCCTATGGTTCTTATCCTTTCTTTTATTAATGTGGTGTATCACGTTGATTGATGTGTGAATACTGAACCACCTTTGCAGTCAGCTTTCTTATCCTAATCGATTCATCTATGCCTTCAGCCTTATTCAATGGTACATTATTTTAACAGTGCATTATGCTTCACTTATGTAATGACCAGATGATGTTTTCACTATGATAATACCTTTATTTCTAATTTGTAAATAGCTTTCTGTAGAACTTATACTTAATGTTATCAGCTTTAACTATACATAACTGTGGTACATGATTTAGATATCTTATGCTTTAAACTTTTTTATATAATTTAACTCTCCATATTTCACTCACTTGAAAAATATATTTACATTTTTTATATAGTGCATCAAATTATCACAAAGAGGACATCCTGGCAATAATTGTAGCCAAATATCTTTTAAGCATTTTCCCTATGATAGGGTAAGTTTTTAAAGCTCTTGAGTTTAGTTTGAACTTACGCAGAAACATTAGCACCGATGTTTGATTTTCTAATTTAGAGAATATTTATTGAGTTTTCATGGCGATTATGGCCTAAAATATTAAAGGTAGGAAGACCTAAAACATAGATAATTCAAATTATTATAAATCACCAGTTGCAATTTCACTTCTATAATTTCAACCTCTTTTCATCCAAAAAATTTAAAATAACTAAGTCTCCCAGAAATTATTAGAGTAGATTGATTTCAGTCATTTTCTTTTTCTGTATCATCCATCATTTGGTAAGTGTTTAAATGAATAATGGGATAAATAACAGTGGAAAAGATAAGCAGAAATTTCAGGCTACCTATTCATAAATACTAGAGATTTATCCCTGGGTATTTGAGTTTCTATCCTTTGTACAACAAACCTGATACAGTGAAAATAACACTCGGCTGGGAATTAAGGACTGACACTAACTATGGTTTCAGAGCAGTGACTTCCCTGTTGCAGGGGGAAGTTGTTTTCATTAAAAAAAAGGGGGGGATTAGATTAGATGATATTTAAAGTCACTTTCCACTCATTTAACATTCTGAAAGGCTTCAAATAAGAAAACATTAAAATGATATCTAATATCTAAAATTTACCCTAAACCTATATTATTATAGGAAAGTGAAAGAATTTGTAAGCTGTTAAGTAGTATTTTTTGTGGTTAGTTTTGTAAGTCTTTCTTCAAAATGTTCACCTATTTATGGCTATGGGACAATAACCTTTTTTTTCACCTGGTTACTGTGGAAATCTTCAGGGTGACACATAAAACCATCCAAAATAAATACTTTCATATAGATGTTTAAGGAAAGCAGAACAAGAGAGCAATTATGGCACATGTCTTCTGGTCATTGACTTGATTTCTGAATGCAGTTTGGGTAACTGATACACTCAGGAATTGAAAACTACTGTGGGTAGAAATACTGATTGCAAGGTGGTACCCTAAGCCAAATACAACTTGGAAATGAAAGCTAGTAAATACGGTAAGATTGAAGCAATCTATACAGTTCACATGCTCCCCCCCCAAAAAAATGCTTCAATTTATAAAATAGAGAAACTAGTTGTAAACCACTATTTTATTTGGAGGTAACCACTAACTCACTAGGTGCACCACTTGACTACTGGATTCGATAGATGGTGTCACTTTAGTTTTTGTTAAAACTCATAGATGTTTACTGAATTGTAAGTGTGTGTGTGTGTGTGTGTGTGTGTGTTCAGTTCATACTCCCATCTCAGTTCTGGGGCTAGAAGAGATACAATGTTGTCTAATAGTACTTGCCATTAGATAACCTGTATGTGGGAATCTGGAGAAAGCTATTTCTGTCAGTTCCAAACAAAAAAATAGAAAATAATTTTTTTAAGTAGAACAACTAATGAATTTTAAGTTGAGCTGCTTGTCTGATACAAACTCTCATCTTCAGTCATTTCTGTGCATTGTACGCACACACGTGCACACCTTGAAATGTAGTGTTACAATGGTCATAAATACCAGAGGGGAGTCCTCACAGTTGAGTGCATGACTCCACTTGTGGGTTGTTTGAGCCTCTGGCTTCCATGTCATCTTCCTCTTTATTGATCACTTCTGTAGAAGGTGAGGTGGTGTCCTGACTGGAGGCCGACTTCAAGGGAAAAGGGGAGGGGAGAGAAGCACATGGTTACTTTGAAGATATTTTCTTTAGGAAACTGGGCCAAAAAAGACATGCCTGTGACCTCTGATTTCTCCTTCTTGCCTTTTTTTTGGGAAAAAACCCCTGAAAATACGAAAAAAAAATTAACTCTGAAAATTGTGGGTAATGTGGTCATCTTAACTGCTCTCATAGTCCTCTGCTCAGTAGCTGCTTTTTTCATGAAACTTTATTAATGATGTTCTTTTTTTAATGTTTCTTTAATTATTTTGAGAGAGAGGCGGGGAGGGGCTGAAGGGGAGGGAGAGAGAGATTCCCAAGCAGGCTCCACACCCAGCACAAAGCCCGAGGCAGGGCTCCATCTCAGCGGTGAGGTCATGACCTGAGCCGAAATCAAGAGTCAGACACTTGACTGACTGAGCCACCCAGGTGCCCCTAATAATGCTGTTCTTTTGTTGGTGTTCAGTGTGGGTAGCTGGTTTTGTCTCCAGATTCCCAGATTGTACGCACATATGTTTGTTGGCCGCCTCTGCAGTGGTTAGTTTATTTGTTGCGAACCATTTTGCACCTGGTAGTCTCTTTTCCTCTTGCTGGATCTCAAAACCGCAGAAGCTCTGAAGAGCTATGGAATTAATTGTCTGAAAGGATTAAATCAGAATATTATAAGATTCTCTCTGTGGTTCATAGGGTGCTGGGGAAGTGGCCTTGGGATCAGGACTTAAGATGTGTGCATTGTTCGGAGAAAACTAGTCAGAGTCTAGGGCACCTGCTGCTTTTAGTCTCTGGTTGGAAGGCATTTGGGGAGAGGAGAAAAGGAGAGAATTTTAAAAATCATGTGGAAGGAAGAAGGGATTATGGATATTGTATAAGTAGATGTTTTAAATCTGATGGAGCTTTGTACCTTTCAAAGCTCTTTTACTCAGAAGTTGCTGGAAACCCGTGATGTATTGTATACAGCTTTTCTCATTGTGGCTAGAGTGGGGCCAGGTAAGTTTCACTCTCAAACCATCAGCCAGAATCTCGCCGGGAGCTGCTAAAGTTTTGCACAGAAGTGGCAGCTGTGCGGAAACTTCTGTCTTCACTGCCTGGTGTCTTCAGTTTACTACCATTTTTTCTTGTGCCAAAGAAAACATCCCTCCACCAGCCTGTCTGGGCTTCTGAACATCAGTTTGATCAAAATGCAACTGAAATCCTCTGTGAACCGAGACAGCCCTGAAGGACTGGTAGCTGGAGTGGGAGCACACGGACCCCCCACCCCTTCAGATCACAGAGTCCTAGGGCTCCGGGGAGAGTGGCCTCCTCCATTGACCCACTGAGCCCTGTGGGTCAGTCACAGACCACTAGCTAACCTTGGCTCTGTGTTACTTTTCCTGAGACCTGAGGAGGACTCAGCTGTCTGTTGACAAGCCGGTGGTTCTAGAAATTGCCACATTTATTAGAGAAAGGCCTTCCAAATTAAACCCAACCCTCACAATCAAAAGTACCTCATCCTGAGAAAAGAGAAATAAAACTGCGTACCTTCTGTGTAAAGTTTATCGCCATTGTGTTTAATCAATTAACAGCTAAGTTTCCACTAGATTCTTGGTTCCGTGAGGGTAGAAACTTTGTCAGTTATGTTTGCCACTGTTACCAGTGCCTGGCATTTGTTTTGTTGCCTGGATTCATGAATGTGAGATTCAGTAGGCCTGGTACAAATGAACCTGTGCCCGAGGTGGAAGCATAGAGTGGGATTCTCGGTGCTGCCAGCCCAGCCCAGCCCAGCCCCCGGCCGTTGACTCCTGATTTCCTCCCAGCCTTCCTCCCCTGGCCCACCACACACACACCAGTGTTTTGGCCTCACTTCCTTCCCACTCCTGAAAAGAAATACGTCCTTCTTTAACTTATTAGCAATACATCTGTCATCAAAATATTTTCTCCCCATTTCTTCTCCACTTAGCCCATTGTATCCATATCCTTTATGACCTCTTCTTTCCCGGAATTTTAATAAAGGGAGCCATAAAATGTATCTTCCTGTGACTTCAAATTACTGGTTGTAAATGTATGAGCTCAGCCCATAATAACACTTCACCATTTAGTGAAAGAACGAGGCCACCAAAATGTGTAATAAATAATTCAGCAGTGAACATCTCAAAATCCCCCATTAGGGAGGCCTTCTGGATTCTAGTGTAGGCTTGTCACAGGTGTTTAGCACCTTCGGAGATGGTGTCTGGGCACCCAGAGGTTAGAAATGGAAACTATGAGATCTGTAATAGTTGTTCCCTCAAAAGAGCAAGTCTTGAAGGGGAACACTCATTCAACTAATGTTGTCATTGTCATCTCTACCTAAGGGGTGTTGTTCCTTTCTGTAAAGTGAAGGTGCTGTGCTTGCCTGATGGAATCATGCTTCCTCATACCTGCCTGGTTGCAGAACCTCTTCATGCTGAAATGTATATTTTATGCATATTTGTTGATCCTGTAGTTGAACATCAAAGTTAAGCTAAAACAGGGGAACAGTGACAAAAAACTAGGGCAAGTAGTATCTGAAAAGAGACCATAGCCCTTTGTTGCTATTTTACCTGGCAGAAAAGTTCTTGTCAGTGGGGTGACCCTTTCTAGTTTTCCTAGTCTTAAACTTTCCACCAGAAGTATAATGTACAATGGGTACAAAGTTGCAATCTTGTAACACTATTGTTGTAACAGTCTTAGTTATTCAGGAATAGTAGATGATGTGAAGTCCATTCTTCTGGATTGAACACTTGGAAATCTGTTAGGCCTTTAAAGTTTTGTATGTTTTTGTTTTTGAGTAAAATAGGCTCATCTTAGACATTAAATCTATTGTAAAGTGTATAAATATATTAGCAGATGTAAGTGCTATGGAAAAAACCCAAGTACACTATGCTTGCTTAATTCTGGTTTTTAGGGGTTAGTCCTGCACAGCAATATAATATTTCAGAGGAATATGTGATTTTTATAAAACCATTACTGGATCCAGCAGTTTTGCTGGATTTATGTATGTAAATGTATGTATCACACATATGTATATTTTTTATCTTCCTTTCTGTTTCTTGCCGTTGCAGTTCAATGGTTGCTATGGAGAAGGCTGTGGTAAGGAAAAGCATCAGAAGGTTAAAAGTTCTTTCTGCATCTGGGACAGAAATAACAGCCCAGACAGCATCTCTTTACACCCTCCCCTTCACGTGCTGGCCTCCAGTATGGCACTGCCAATGCTGAAGGGGGGCTGGCTTGAGGTGCTATTTAAAACATCTTACAGGGGCGCCTGGGTGGCTCAGTCGGTTAAGCCTCCGACTTCAGCTCAAGTCATGATCTCGCGGTCCATGAGTTCGGGCCCTGCGTCGGGCTCTGTGCTGACAGCTCAGAGCCTGGAGCCTGGAGCCTGTTTCAGATTCTGTGTCTCCCTCTCTCTGTCTCTCTCTGTCTCAAAAATAAATAAACGTTAAAAAAAAAATAAAAAAGGGGCGCCTGGGTGGCTCAGTTGGTTAAGCGGCCGACTTCGGCTCAGGTCATGATCTCACGGTCCGTGAGTTCGAGCCCTGCGTCGGGCTCTGTGCTGACAGCTCAGAGCCTGGAGCCTGTTTCGGATTCTGTGTCTCCCTCTCTCTGACCCTCCCTCGTTCATGCTCGGTCTCTCTCTGTCTCAAAAATAAATAAACGTTTAAAAAATAAATAAAAAAAATAAAAAATAAATTAAAAAAACACATCTTACAGAGGAGCTAATTCTCCTCTTTTTTCACTTTTCCACTTTATCGCTTTAGTATGGGCACAGAATAGAAGGAAAGAACAGACGTATTTGGGTGAATTGTCCACTCAAAACATTTCTGGTTTGTAGGGGGTGGGTTTTTTCCTTCTGTTTTATTTGCATGTTTAAAATTTGTATTTATTCTTTATTTGCTGACAGGAGGGAGGAAAAGCTTAGAGAAAGGACCTGGTGTAGAACAGTTGGGATTTGGTTAATCTGCTTAGAAATAACATTAATCGGCAGATCAGATGCTGTCAACAATACAGGGTTTTCTATCCCCATTATCTTTCCCATTCTTTTCTTGCTTAATTCTTCCTGTACTATCTTTGGTTTCATTTAGATTTATCTTTTCATTTCCTACCAGTTATTTGTTTTCTAATGTTTCTTTTATATTTTTACTTCACATTTCATTTTTAAATTTTACTCCTGCTTTGTCATAGGAAAGTGTTCAGTCTTTTGGCCTTTTACACGGTGGGGGTGTGGAGGATATAGGTGTGTACTAACCCACATACCAAATGAAGTTTTCTCTTAACTTAAACGTGTGCTTAAATAACTCCATGTAGCTCTTATTAATAAAAAAAAAATCGGAAGTGTAGGTATACGTCACAATAAGCATGTGACCATAATTTTCTTGAGAAGTTTCATGCCACTGGGACAATTATAAGAATGTAGGTGAATACATACTAATTGCTTTCTTTCTTCTCTCTTTCTTATTTTTTACTACTTTGGGTTATTTCCCTGAGATCAGATTCAATTACTCTTTATTAAAAACTTTTTTATTTTTGCCAGGCACTTTAATGTACGCTTCTTCATAGTTATCTTGGGTGGTAAATGTTTTTATAATTTTTATAAAAATGCAAAATTACTAAGGATCCAAGAGTTTAAGTAATGTGACCAAGGTTACACAACTAGTAAGTAGTGGCCCCTGGATTCTAGATCCTGTGCCCTTTCCAGTATTATTAGGAGGATGTATGGTATAGAGGTTAGGAATGCCATGGAGTCCTGCTGGACACAGGTTTGAATCTCAATGTTATGTGGGAAAAAAAATTTTTAACACCTCTGGGCCTTGGTGTCCGTATGTATAAAATATGATTAATAATCATATCACCTTCCAGTCACGTTTGTTACCTAGCAAAAATAAAAGTGCTTAGAAGTGTATTTGGCACATTCTTGATTTTTGATCAATTCTTGATGACTATTATCAAATACATATTGGACATTTACTGTATTATGGTCATTGTGTACTAGGACCTGGGCATATAGCTTCTACTTAGAATCTGGTACTGAGAAAGACTTCTTGAAGTTTAAAGGAAGTATATGGTGCTGTGAAGGCATTTAAAGGAGAAAAGTAACCTGTTCTGGATGAGAGAAATTTTGAAATCTGATGGATAGGTAGGAATTAGAAAGGTGTGTGTGTGTGTGTGTGTGTGTGTGTGTGTGTGTGTGTGTGTGAGAGAGAGAGAGAGAGAGAGAGAGAGAGAGAGAGGGAGGGAGGGGGCAGGGAGAGAGACAGACACACAGATGAGACTGTTTCAAGCTAGGGAAATAGACCATACCAATCCAGGAGAGCCTAGTGTATTCCTGGACCTGAGAAAAGTTCACTGTGAGAGGAAGTACTGTTAAGACTGACTGGAGAGAGAGGCAGAGGCCAGAGTAAGCAGAGCCTGCAAGGAAGGTCATGAAAAGTACTCGGATGCATTGTGTCAGTGAATAATTATGAGGCCGTATTACCTCTCTCTGCATTCTCAGATTAGTAGGAGCTTCTAACAGGATAGATAATAAACTCCCTATTTCCACATTTTTTTAAATTGACGTGTAGTTGACATCACATCATGTTAGTTTCAGGTGTACAAGGTAATGGTTGGATATTTGTATATTGTGAAATGATCACCATGGTAAATCCAATGAACATCTCTCACCAAATATAGTTATAAAATTTTTTTTCAGATGATGAGAACTTTCCAGATTTCCTCTCCTGGTTTCAAATATACAGTCCAATATCATTAACTATAGTCTCCATGCTGTACATGACATCCACATGACATTCATTTTGTAACTGGAAATTTGAACCTTCTGCCCTCCCTTCACCCATTTTGCCTACGTACTCTCCTCTTACCCCTACTGCCTCAGGCAACCACCAGGCTGTTCTTTATATCCATGGGCTCAATTTGTTTGTTTTTATATTCCATAACTGAGCTCATATGGTATTTATCTTTTCCTCTCTGACTTATTTCACTTAGCATAATGCTCTCAGGGTCCATCCATGTTGTCCAAAGGGCAATATTTCATTTTTTATGGCCAAATAATATTCCCCCCCCCCCCCCCCCGCTTTTTCTTTATCCATTCATTCATCCATCTATGGACATTTAGATTGTTTTCATGTCTTGGCTCTTACAAATAATGCTGCTGTGAACATGGCGGGAGTGGTATATGTATCTTTTCAAATTAGTGTTTTCATTTTCTTTGGGTAGATACTCAGGAATGAAATTGCTGGATCATTTCTAATTTTTTGAGGAATGTTCTTACTGTTTTCCATAGTGGCTGCAGCAGTTTACATTCCCACTAGCAGTGCACAAGGGTTTCCTTCCCCCCCCCATCTTTGCCAACACTTATTATTTGCCTTTTTGATGATAGTCATTCTAACAGATGTGAGGTGATACCTCATTGTAGTTTTGATTTGCATTTCCCGGTATGAGTGATGTTGAGTATCTTTTCAGGTACCTATTGGTCTTCTGTATGTCTTCTTGGGAAAAATGTCTATTCAGATCTTATGCCCATTTTTTGATTGGATTGTTTGTGCTTTTGCTGGTGAGTAGTATGAATTCATTATGTATTTTGGATGTTAGCCCCTTATCAATTACATGGTTTACAAATATTTTCTCCCATTCAGGAAGTTGTCTTTTCATTCTTTTGATCCTATTTACATATTTCAGTGCTTTAAACTGTTAAAAGTTAAACTGGTACTAACACAAACAAATCCACTAGATCAAGAAAATTTAAAAAAAATGGTGTTTAGTTTGGAAGGAGGCAGTATTACTGGCGAATGAGAATAAAATATTTCAGTGGAGCCATTTTTTAAAAAAAGAATTTAATTAGTTTCGGAATATAACATCCTTCCTGATGGTTTCAGATGGCTTTATTTATTCATAAATAACTCTACTTGTTGATTTAGCCTCTTTTATCACATGAATGCTTCATTAAACAACTGGCGCTTGCTCATTAGAGCTGAGTGGGGCTGTGTTCAACCAGGTGGTGAAGTTGAGAGTACATGGCTGTATTTAACAGTAAAGGCCATTTATTTGGCCTTTTGCCATCTGGAAACTCTAGTTAGTATTTCCCAATATAAATCTTCAGTCTGCTAACCAGACAGATACTGGCATTCAGCTACAGTGTCATGATGTGAGAAAGGCCTACCAAAATATAAACTAAATTACGCTGTAATTTCTTTAGAAAACAAAGCAAAACTAAGCCCGGGAAGAAAAGTACATTCTTCCTACCCTAGTCATTGTCCAGGTTTAAAACCTAGATGTTCAGAAGTTCTTTAGAAAACTAAACAGCAAGGAATTTTGATTTTTTTTCCTTCTGAAAGCAGCTAGTCACTGGCAAGTTCAAATTTGGCCAGAGGGTTATTCCTGTAATAAATGGCAATCCTGAAACACTGAAAAAATAGCTCATAGACTGTCCCCATGCCTTGCCCTGTCTCTAAACAGGGATTTCTGGAATTTGAAAGCCCAGAGATTTTTTTTTAAGTCCTTCATATAACCTTTGGGTTAATATTATATTAATATTCATTTTAAAATTACACTTTTCATTCCTAGGACCCACAAAGTTTACAAAGTATGTCTGTTCATCTGTTTTCTTTAAATCGAGTTGAATACAAATCTGAGAGTCTCTTTTTACCCCTGTAGCAGGAAATTTAATATCAGTTACTACTGGGGCTCCCCACAGAACCCAAACACTGGGGGACCCCTCTGGTCTTCCATGGAGTAACTACCGCATTCCCCACGTTTGAACCTGCAGGGTCCTTTGAAGTCTTGCTCTGCAGCTTCCCTGCCTCACGGAGCAGAAGGAGTCTTGGAATGACAGGGCCCCAGTGTCCAGAGCAGCCATCCCCTTTGAAGCACTACTATTTCCCTTGGCCGCTGAGGAAAGTAGAGCAGGGGTCCCCTCTTCTGCAGGAACTTGGCCAGCTTCCATGCCCTTCCCAGGAGCCCTTCTTCTCCTTTTGCAAGCTCAAAGCGGGGCCCTCCCAGCTCCTCTCCCTCAGGACAGTTTCCTCAGTGAGCACAGGCTTTCACTACAGAGACAGGAAGCCTGTTGTCTTCAGTAGTTTCAGCTTTCCACCTTGCACAAGGCTGTGAAGTTAGGAACTAGAGAGGACTTGACAAAGACAGGCTTAGAAGGGGAAGGGGAGAAGAAGGAATGAAACAGCTTTTAATATTTCCACTTGCTGCTTGCCGTAGTCAACATTTGTCCTGTTAACGTCTGGCCATCCTATTTTGAATAGTATTTCTGTATTTGGAGAAATTCCCACATTATGAGTCCACTTCCCACTGTTAGACGTGTGAACTCAAATTTCCAGCTTCTTGTGTAGCTTGGCCTTTGGCTCTCCAGTCAGATGCACATGGATGAGACCACGATTTGGGAGAGAGCAGAGTGAGAAACGACCTCTGTGCTGAGCATGGATAACTGCAGAGGAGGATGGCTTTGGTGGTCCATAGTGTTGTCGGGTGGAGTGCCAGACAGAGAACTGATACCATTAGTCATTGCAGTAGGGTCCTGGCATTTAGGGTTTGTGACAGGGACAGCTGTAGCAGTGTTCTCTCAAGCCAGTTGTACAGCACAGTTTTGGATATTTTCCTAGAAGTTTAATCCTTGAGCTTGTTTCTTTAGCCATTTCGGTGGTTCTGAGAGCTCCCCAACAATCCTCTTTTTTTTTTAATTAAAGAAGATTGATTGGGGTACAATTTACATACAATAAAATCCCCCCTTTTAGGTGCACAGTTTGTTGAGTTTTGACCAATGTTTGCAGTCTTCTAATAACCAGCACAATTGTGATGTAGAAAATTTCTGTCACCCTCAAAGTGTCCGTTCATGCCCCGTGCGGTCATTCTCCATGCCCTTTCCCCTCTCCACCTTAGCTCTAGCCCCAGGCAACCACTGGTGTGTTCTGCTCCTATACTTTTATCTTTTCCATTATACAGAATTTTTTAAAAAATGGGTACATATTATATATAGTCTTTTGTTTCTGGGTTCTTTTACTTAGCATAATGGCTCTGATATTTATATTGCATGCATCAGTAGCGTGTTCTCTTGTTTCTCACAAGTTTTTATCCATCTGTAAGTTGATGGACATTTGAGTTTCCAGTTTTTTTGTCTTGTGGATAAAGATGCTGTGAAAATTTTGCATATAGGTGTTTCGGTGTTTTTGCATCTCTTAGATGAATACTTAGGACTGGAATTGTTGGATAGTATGGTTAAGTGCATATTTAACTTTGTTAGAAACTGTGAAAATATCCCCAAATATATGTATCAATTTGCAGTCCTCCAGAAAGGTATGAAAGTTCGAGTTACTCTGCATTCTTGTCTACACTTGGTATTCTCAGTCAGTTTAACTCATTGTAGAGATACCGCCTTGTGATTTTAATTTCCCTGTTGACTAATGAAGTTGAAATTCATTTCATGTTATTACCCATTTGTATGTTTTCTCTGGTGCATTTAAAAAATTGGGCTCTTGGGGCGCCTGGGTGGCGCAGTCGGTTAAGCGTCCGACTTCAGCCAGGTCACGATCTCGCGGTCCATGAGTTCGAGCCCCGCGTCAGGCTCTGGGCTGATGGCTCGGAGCCTGGAGCCTGTTTCGGATTCTGTGTCTCCCTCTCTCTCTGCCCCTCCCCCATTCATGCTCTGTCTCTCTCTGTCCCAAAAATAAATAAAAAAAAAAAAAAAAACGTTGAAATAAAAAATTGGGCTCTTATTGAATGGTAAGATCTGTTTCTGTATTATAAATACAAGTCTTTGATGTGTTTTGAAAGTAATTTCTACCAAAATATGGCTGGTATTTTTATTTTTCAATAATGTTTTTTGAAAACAAGAAATTATTAATTTTGAAAGTCTAATTTATTATTATTTTTATTAACTTGTTTTATTTTTTATTTTTTTAAATTTACATCCAAATTAGTATATAGTGCAACAATGATTTCAGGAATAGATTCCTTAGTACCCCTTACCCATTTAGCCCATCCCCCCTCCCACAATCCCCTCCATAACCCAAAGTTCTCCATATTTATGAGTCTCTTCTGTTTTGTCCCCCTCCCTGTTTTTAGTTTTGTTTCCCTTCCATTATGTTCATCTGTTTTGTCTCTTAAAGTCCTCATATGAATGGAGTCGTATGTTAGTCTTTCTCTAATTTCACTTAGCATAATACCCTCCAGTTCTTCCATGTAGTTACAAATGGCAAGATTTCACTCTTTTTGATTGCCGAGTAATACTCCATTTCGTGTGTGTGTGTGTGTGTGTGTGTGTGTGCGCGCGCGCGCACGCGCGCACACATATACCACATCTTCTTTATCCATTCATCCATCGATGGACATTTGGGCTCTTTCCATACTTTGGCTATTGTTGTTAGTGCTGCTATAAACATGGGGGTGCGTGTATCCCTTCGAAACAGCACACCTGTGTCCCTTGGATAAATGCCCAGTAGTGCAATTGCTGGGTCGTAGGGTAGTTCTATTTTTAGTTTTTTGAGGAACCTCCATACTGTTTTCCAGAGTGGCTGTACCAGCTTGCATTGTCACCAACAATGCAAAAGAGATCCTCTTTATCCACATCCTTACCAACATCTCTTGTTGCCTGAGTTGTTAATGTTAGTCATTCTGATAGGTGTAAGGTGGTATCTCATTGTGGTTTTGATTTGTATTTCCCTGATGATGAGTGATGTTGAGCATTTTCTCATGTGTCGGTTGGCCATCTGGATGTCTTCTTTGGAGAAGTGTCTATTCATGTCTTTTGCCCATTTCTTCACTGGATTATTTGTTTTTTGGGTGTTGAGTTTGATAGGTTAATAATTCATGCATTTTGTATCCAAAGAAGTATTTTCCTAATTCAGAGTCATTAAGACTTTCTTTCATGTTTCCTTCCAGAAATTTTATATTTTTACTCTTATATTTAACTCTTCAATCCATTTCGGGTTAACCTTATAAAGGTGTAAGGTAAAGGTAAATCTAATATTTTTGTATCTGGAAGTCCAATTTTCTAGCACTATATTTTGAAAAGCGTATTCTTTCCCACTTGACATCTTTGTTGGAAATAAAATGGCCACATACATGTGGTTCTATTTCTGGACTCTCTATAAGTCTGTCCTTATGACAACCCAACGCTATCTTGATCACCTTAGCTTTATTGAATGTTTTAAAATCAGGTACAGCAAGTCCTCAAACTTTTTTTCCCTTTTCAAAATTTGGCTATTTTGATCTTTGCTTTTACATGTATATTTTAGAAACAGTTTGACACTTTCTACAAAATAGCTTACTGGAATATTGATTAGAATTTTATTACATTAGTAGATGACTTCAGGGAGACTTGACAGCAGTATAAGGTTTGATTAATGGCCGTAGTTTATCTCTTCATTTATTTAGGTCCTTTAATTCCTCTCAGCAAAGCTTTGTTATTTTCATTGTATAGATCTTATAGATATTTCATTAAAGTTATCCGCAAGGGTTTTATCTTTTTGATGCTATTACAAGTGGTATTATTTTTACAATTTTAATTTCCAAAATTTCATTGCTACTGTCTAAAAATGTAGTTGGTATTTGTATATCAACCTTGGTTTTTGCAACCTTGTTAAACTAATTACTTAAAATTTGTTTCTTTTTTGTAGATTTATTAGAATTTTTAATGTAGATGATTGTGTTATCTACACATAAATACAATTTTACATTGTTTCTTTCCAATCTATATGCCTTTTTCTCCTTATCCTTGCCTTAGTGCAATGGCTAGGACCTCTGTGTTGAACAGACCTGGCGAGATCAGACATCCTTATCTTGTTTCTGATCTTAAGAAGAAAACAACTTTAGCCATTTATAAAAGTTGTTTTTTTTTTAAATCATTAATATGATGTTAGCTGTTTTGTTTTGGTTTGTTTTTTTTTGTAGATACTTTTTACCAGTTTGTGGAAGTTCCTTTTATTCCTTGTTTGAAGAGAGTTTTTGTAATGAATATTTTATAATGCATAGACATTGACTTTTGTCACCTTTTTCTGTACCTATCAAAAAATTATATAGTTTTCTTTTTTAGTATATTGACATGGGAAGTTATATTGATTTCAAATATTGAGTGAACTTTGTGTTCCTGGGGTAAACATCACTTTTGTCATGATTAATTATTCTTTCTGTATATTGCTGGATTCAATTTGCTAATATTTTAAGGACTTTTATGTCTATGTTTAGAAGGGATGTTAGTCTGTAATTTTCTCTGCATGTATTGTCTTTGTTGGATTTTGGTATCAGCGTAATTAATATTAGCCAGCTTCATAAACTGAATTTTTTTTTCTGGAAGAGTTTATAGATAGAATTGGCATTATTTTTTCATTAAATGTTTGGCAGAGTTCACCAATGAAGCTATTTGGGTCTGGTGAGATCTTGGTGGGAGGATTTTGAAATGCAAATGAAATTAATTTTCTTTAACGGTCAAAGGGCTCTTCATGCTGTCTCTGTCTGTTAGCGTGAGCTTTGGTACTTTGTCCCTTTCAGAAATTTGTTAATTTCATCTGTGTTACCAAACATGTTAGTATTAAGTTATTTATAATATCCCTTTATGATTCTTTTACTGTCTCTAGAATCTGTGGCTATGTCCCCTCTTTCATAGCTGTTTCTTCTCTTTCTCATTCTTGAGCAGTTTGGTTGGAGATTTATCAATTTTATTGACCTTCTCAGAGAACCACCTTTTGATTTCATTGATTTACTCTATTATCATTTTCATTGAATTCTGCTCTTTGTACTTTTCTTCTTTTAACTTGCTTTTAGTTTAATTTGCTTTTTACTTTCTTAAGGTGAATGCTTAAGTTATTGATTATAAGCCTTCTTTTTATATGAGCATTTAGATGCTATTAATTTTTCTCTAAGTGGACTTTGTTTCTCATAAATTTTGAAATGTTCTATGTTCATTTTCATGCAATTGAAAATATTTTCTTATTTTCCTTGTAATTTCACCTTTGAAGTGAAGTATTAGAAGTAGGTTTTCATGAATCTTTGATTATTTTCTAAGTTTTTATTGAATTCTAATTTTATTCACATTCTTTGTATGATTTTAATTCTTTAAAATTTGTTAAAATTTATTTTGTAGCTCAGACTATTGTCTATCTCGGTGGATGTTCCATGTGTGCTAGAAAATAATGTGTATTCTATGATGTTGAGTAGAGTGTCTTAAAAAACTCAGTTATGATAAATTCATTGGTAGTATTGTTTAGGTCTTCTGTATTTTACTGATTTTTATCTATTCTATGAATTTCTTCTATGTTATTGTTAATGACAGAAGAGTGTTCCAATCTCTCAACTATGATTGGTATTATTTTTCTCCTTTCAGTTCTATCGGTTTTTGCTTCATGTACTCTGAAGCCCTGTTGTTAGGTACATACACAGGACTATTATGTCCTTGATGAATTGATGCCTTCATCATTATTTAATGTCCCTCTTTATTCCTACTTCAGTGACCTAGCTCTTCTCTCTTCACATACTGCTGCTTTTTCAAGCTCTCCACCAAGAAGGAAGGTCCTCCTTGATTTGCCAGGCACCATTGTGTTTGGCAGTATCTTTGGACAGGATCTCATGACAGTTACCTCACAAACAACTGTCCGGTCTATAGGTGACTCTTTTGGTCAGGTGCCCATTTCTGGTACAATCACTTGTCGTCAGGATGTGAATGAGATCCTGTGTCACAAACCATGGTAACCTGTGTGTAAGGAATTGTCTCATTCTGCTTTCCCTGAAGGGAATTGTGGCTATGGTAGCTGTCATAGCATCATGTCCCATCTTAACATTGCAAAACCTGGTTCTGCTTTTATGGCTTGCTTCTGTAAACAGTTAGTTATAATCACATTACTCACTTAGTTTTACAGAAAGGATTGCAGACACAAATGCCCACAAGAGTCAGGCGGGTATCCTGACTGAGTAAAGTGGGTCTATTGTAGAGTAATAAGGGTGATGGGGATTGTGACAATGTGGAGAGCTCATGTTTTGTCTAACAGGCAGCAGTGATCAATTGTTGTGTGAAATTGCAGGCCCAATGTTACTGACTTTTACAGTTTTTCAAGGTAAGTTGGTAATGTAGAGTTTTGTGTTATTTAATTGTAAGTGATTCAAAGTATTTAAAAACTTGGAGTCATATAATATAGGCCAAACCAAATATGTATGTAAATGGTCTGTCACCTTGCTGGGCTGTGGTCATCCCTGTAAAGAGAATTGCTAGTGGAATAGGATACCTATTCCCAAAGCCATATATAAAGTCAGGAGAGGGCAATAATAGTGGGAGACTTGCTGTAGAGGATTCTGATCAAGTGTTAGGAGCCCTTGTTGAGGAAATGTCACTCACCTAATAGATACGGCATGGCATGAAAGGGCCAAATATGCAGATGTATATATACTTTTTGATTATTTGAAGAGTGATAGTGTAGACCATGAGCATTGGTTCAGTACAGGGTTTTGGGCTCCCTCTGTCTCATCTCTGGGTCTGCTCTGAGGAAATCATTTCAATACCCAGATCTCCTGGCATGCTATTTGCCCTTAGTATGGCCCCCAAGGAATGTTTGTGTTTGAAAAGGAGATGGTAATGACAAGGCACTGTAATAGTACCTGAAGGGAACCGTAAAACCATAGAAATATAATACGGTAATACTATGAGTCATGGACTCTGTAGGAGTATTTAGTGCTTTAGCCAGAAGATAAGGATATGTGAGTTTACAGTAGCTTGCCTTTGTGTACCAACAGTAAAGTATATTGTTTGATATGGCATCAAATGCAGTAGAGATTTGCCAGTGATCCTATAGATTTATTATTATAGATGACCAGTGCATAATGAAGCCATCTACATTGATCAAATTAACCAGATATTTATTCTTCATTTAGTTTAGTACTGTGTTGATGGCCAAAATATAATTTAATGTCAACTAATATAAACATTATTTTTTTTAGTTCAGATGACAGTTTAAAAATTATATAATAATAATTATAATGGTAGATTATTTAATGAAAATTTGGGTACAGTATGAGGAGAAAGTGATTTGTTTTAAAAACCACTACAATATTAGGGACTTATGCTATTCCAATGTTCCCTTCAGAAAACAGAATATGGAATTTTTATTTTTTTTGAAATTTACTTCAGTCTCATGGAACAACAGAACTGTATTTGCATAGGTTAAATGAATTTTATATTATGTTTTTTTAAATGTAAGAAACAGCACTTATGAATTGTAGGGGAATCATATAAGTCACAATTAGCACTTTGTGACTGCTGATATTAATATTTTGGGTGACTGGACAACACAGTCCTCCCAAATACCATCTGATCCTTTTGATGCTTTGTTGACCTTTGTTGATGCTTTGTTGATCCTTTTGATGCTTTATTCCCAGGGGGAAGTGTTCTGGCCTTTGGGCTGATCCTGAAACATGCGTACATGCTCCCCAGATATCAGTGAATACTCTGTTTTGAAATCTCAGTAGGATTGCTCTGGCCAGTCCTCCTCCTGAACTTCAGGTGTTCTGGCTCTGATGAGTGTTGCAGGTGACGTTTTATGTTCTTGGAGTCTGCAGATCACTGTGAAATATCCTTTGTCTATCCCTTGGCTGCTATGTGGTGTGAATGATCCCTCTTAAGACTTCTAAGGATTTTTTGCTGCCAGTTTCTTTTCCTCTAATGTGTGATTCTTGGTCTGAGAGAAATGTGCATTTCTCTCGGTTTTAAATCTTGAGAGGGGCCTAAAGAAAGAGTATAGACAACTGTTATTTATGATTTCAACTCCTCAGAGGAAACAGGGCCATGTGCTTTATGTCTTTCTTATTTAATTGCTTAGAGTCATTCAGAATTCATGAGTTGACTTAATTTTCCTTGGGTGAAAGTACTAAGAAAAGATTCAAGCCTGCAAAATGCTGCCAAAACAGCTCTTAAATTATACATTTCTCATGTAAATATTGCAAATTGTAAGGTATTTTAAATGAATTTTTAATCTAATAGTTAGCATTAAAGTTTAAATTCCTGACTAGAATTTCAAACATGGAAATACACTCTAAAAGGAAATGGGGTTTTTAGTTGTTTTTTTAATAAGATAGAAAAAAATTAA
Source organism: Neofelis nebulosa (assembly GCF_028018385.1). Lineage (NCBI taxonomy): Eukaryota > Metazoa > Chordata > Mammalia > Carnivora > Felidae > Neofelis > Neofelis nebulosa. The sequence continues at coordinate 94,384,440 of NC_080786.1, forward strand.
TCATTTAAAATGTGAAAAAATACCCATTTCCCTCCTTCTTATTTTTACTCTTTATAAGAAATTTTCGGTTGTACTCAGTTTAGTCCGTATGTTAAGTAGGAATTCTGAGACCGTTCCAAAGCAACTTTATCATCCCGATCTCTTTATATTTATTCAAGATCCAGTTCTTCTTTTCCTACATGAAAACATAAGCAGGTTACACAGTTTTTTTCTGATCACTCTGAGTTTAGAAATAAAGCAAAACAAGAAAAGTCAATTTATATACAGAAATCTATGTGTAGTTTCTAGAATGCTGGTGATCCGCCCTTTAGGAAGTCAGAGGTCTACCCCCAGCTTCGTTGTGGTGAAGTCTCCTCAGCCCGCTAGGACGGAATCCAAGATCACCCTGCACCAGCTCTTTGTGTGTTCACCTCTGATCCATTGGAAACTCTCAGATGTCCTTGGCCCTGACACATTCCAGGAATGTAGGCCCTGTTGTTGAGTGGGCATGGGATGGGACTGAAGTGCACCAAGCTCTAACAAGGAAGTCTCTCAGAGTCTCTTTACAGATGTTCACTTCTGACCCGTTTATTCTTTGTGTAGTTGTAAAAGTTAGGTAGCCTGTTCTCAGCCATTTTCTTTGTGTAAGTCCTTCAGGATAGTTTATCTTAAAACTTGCTCTGGTATCTGGTGTCTTAATACATGATGTTTTATTGTCTTGGATGACTTTCTGTTCCATAGAGAATTCTGGTAGCTAGAGAGCATAACAGCCTTTTTATGTTAAATGTTCCTATCTGTAAGACACTGAGAGTAGAAGAGATATAATTACAAATAAATTGAGTTTCTGTCACTCAGTTATCAGTTTTATTGGTAAGGAAGTATCTCTTTAGTCTCATCTTAATACAAGCGATAACATTATCATTTGTTTTCTGAGATGTGATCTGTGGGAGAGTTTGGTATAGCAGACATCATACTGTGGGAAGTCAGAAGACACAGGTCCTAGTCTTAAGACCTTTGGCAAATCTGTCTCTTTGGACCCTACTGTGGTCTCTTGCGTGGAAACTGAAGGAATTAAATTAGATCCATTCAGTAACATGTATTTATTGAGTTCTTAATTATGTGCTTAAAGTAATGGAGTTCTCAGTGGACCTCCAGTATACTGGTGAAGATATTTTAAGTAATAAGTATGAATACTAATGAAAGTGTGATCACAAGTTTGGATAGTGTTCAGAATGAAAGGAACATTGCTCTATGACAGCCTGACCTCGACTGGGGGGGTCAAGAAAGGCTCTTTTGTGAAAAGTAACACATGAGCTAATAGGAAGGATGAGTAGGAGGTTACTAAGTAAAGGATTGGGGTGTGGATTAAATGAGTGTGCATGTGTGTGCACATGCACATGTGTTTGTAAGTAGTGCTAAATGTGGCTTGGCATATGGTCTGTGTTGTATGTAGTATATGTTAATAGCAGTAGTAGCAGTCATGGTTGTCATCATCAGCTGTCAGCCTCTGTTACTGCCCTTATTGTCATACCCTTTTGATGAGGATGTGATGGTAACATTTAGCCCTATTTTTCAGAGGAAGCAACTGAATCAGAGACGAAGTGATTTACATGGGGCCACACAGCTAAGCGGATGAAATTGCCAGATTTCAAACTAGATCTCTGCACCTTCAAACTCATACCTTTCTTATCTCTTATCTCTTATTTCTTCTATAGCCGTGTCTGTAGTTGAGATTTCAGAGTTAATCTTCTGTAAAATGGGAAGTAGATGAAGTCAGTCTTCCATAACTTCTACCAACCCAGCGGCTTGTCTCTGCTAGCGGACCTGCTCCCGTCCCCTCAGCTCCCATCCTGTCCTATGGATTTACTCTTCCTTTACTCAACTCCTAACCTATTTTGGTAGTTTCCTCCGTCAACACCTTTCTCTTTCATTCTTAGTTTATGTTGGCCATTTTTTTTCTTTTTAAAATGTGTATGAAAGATTGTGTGAGTTCACCTTGGAATTCATGAATTGAGAGTGGAAGGCACACATTATCCTGTATTGTTTAAAGGGGACACATTCCCTTCACTTCTTGGAGGATTACCTGGGGAAGGAAAGGATGAAGGTTTTGTTGCTAGTTTTCTACACTTCTACACTTACTCTAAAACCATGTAACTATATTGCCCTAACCCGCTTCTACCTTAGAAGGTAGCTTATTCCCCTGTTCATTGCTGTTCCATGATCAACCTTCCTTGTTGGCCTTGACACTTAACACTTGAGTTTCTTTCAGTTTTCCTTTTTAAAACTGAGAGACTTTCCCTAATATTTTACTTAGAGGCTTTTCCTGATGTTACCAACTGCTTTGTATCCTATCACAGATGGCTTATTTTTTGAAACATTTTATCCTGCAAATTTAACTCCTGAGAACATCATCAGACTCTATGTGAAGAACATGAAGTTCTATAGAAGGAAGGTGTTATTTAGATTTATTTTTTAAAAAATGATTTGTAATCATAGCGATACGTTATTGTGTTACTTTTTTTGGAGAATTGAGATAATATCACTTCAAAGTAAAACAGTTTGAGATACTGCCATGGTCTTAATGTATTTTTTGTGATTAGAATAGCTTCTCTCTTGGATCTCCCTGGCCTGTTTTAATCTCCTGTTAGCCCTGTACTGTTCTATAGTCCCAGGGGCACAGGCATTCTTTTTAGAAGAGATAAAAGTTGATTTTCACTTCCCAGGATTTGATTCTGATAGATCACTATTTTCTTCTTTTAATTTTAACAGTTATTGAGATAGAATATGTATTCCACAAAATTCACACATTTGAAATATAAAATACATTTATTTTTTGGAAATTTATAGAGTTGTACAACCATCATAACAATCCAGTTTTGGAAGTTTTCCATCACTCTAGAAAGTTGCATATAACCTATTTGCATCAATCCCTCATCCCTCCTCTCTAGCCCCATACAACAACTGATTTGCATCTTGTCCTTATAGATTTGCCTTTTCTGGACATTTCATGTAAATAGAATCATACAGTATATTAGTGTTTTGCATATGGCTCCTTCCACTTAGCAAAATGTGTTTGAGAAGCTCATCCATGGTGTGTCAGTAACTTGTGGTTTTTTTTTTATTCATGAGTAGTATTTCATTGTATGGATAGACCACATTTTGTCCACCAATCAGTTGATAAGATATTTGGCGATGTGATATTAGTAATGCTACCATGAACATACATGGTCTTTGTGTGACATATATTTTCACTTGGGTAGATTACTGGGGTGGAATTGCTGGGTTGTATGGTAAGTTTATGGTAAACATTTTAAGAAACTGAAACTATTTTCCCAAGTGACTGTTCTATGTTACATTCCCACCAGCAATGAATGAGGATTGTAGTTTCTCTACATTCTTGTAAGCTCTTGGTTTTGTCTTGATGATAGCCATTCCAGTGGTTTTAATATGCAGTTTCCTAATAAGTAATAATGTTGAGCATCTTTCCATGTGCTTATTACTTTTTGAAATAAATGTTTATTAAAGTATTTTATGCATTTTAATATTAGGTTGTTTGTCTTTTCATTATTGAGTTGTAATAGTTCCATCATATATATTATATATTGGAGTCCTTTATCAGATATGTGAATTACAGATATTTTTTTCCCAGTCTGTACCTTGGCTTTTTATTTTCCTAATTAAATGTTTTGAAGTACAATGGTTTTTAAAATTTTAACAAAATCCAACTTTTTAATTGTTTTCTTTTATGATTTATGGTACTCGTGACATATCTAAGACCTCTTTGACCCACAGTCACAAAGATTTTCTTCTATGTTTATTTCTAGAAGTTTTATAGTTTTAGCTGTTATGTTTAGGTCTGTGATACACTTTGAGTTGATTTTTGTGTATTCTGTGAGGTAAGGGTCTGAGTTAATTTTTTGCATATTAATGTCTAATTGTTCCAACACTGTTTATTGAAAAGACGATTTTCCCCCATTTAATTGTCTTATACCTTTGTTGAAAGCATTTTACTATAAATATAAACAGAAGACCATGGGGGAGGGGAAGAAAAAAAAAGTTAGGGAGGGAGCCAAACCATAAGAGATTCTTAAAAACTGAGAATAAACTGAGGGTTGATAGGGGGTGGGAGGGAAGGGAGATGGGTGATGGGCATTGAGGAAGGCACCTGTTGGGATGAACACTGAGTGTTGTATGGAAACCAATTTGACAATAAATTTCATATTAAAAAATATATGTATAAATGTTTATTTCAGAACTCTAAATCCTGTGCCATTTATCTGGTGTTCTGTCCTTATGCTAGTACCACAGTGTCTTGATTACTATAACTGTATAGCAAGTTTTGAAATCAGATAGTGTGAATTCTGCACATTTGTTCTTATTTTTCAATATTATTTTGGCTATTCTCGTTTTTTGCCTTTCCATGTCTGCTAGAATTAGTTTTTCAGTAGCTACAAAAAGCCTACAGGGACTTGAATTGGGATTGCTCTGAATCTATAGGTCAGTTTAGGGAGAATGGAATCTTCTAATCCATGAACATTGCATATCTGTCCATTTTTGTGCTTATTTGATTTCCTTCATTAGCGTCTTACAGTCATTAGTGTTTATTTAAAAAATTTTTTTTTTTAACATTTATTTATTTTTGAGACAGGGAGAGACAGAGCATGAATGGGGGAGGGTCAGAGAGAGGGAGACACAGAATCTGAAACAGGCTCCAGGCTCTGAACTGTCAGCACAGACCCTATGCGGGGCTCGAACTCATGGACCACGAGATCATGACCTGAGCGGAGGTCGGCCGCTCAACCGACTGAGCCACCCAGGTGCCCCCAGTTATTAGTGTTTAGATCTTGCACATATTTTGTTAGATTTATATGTAAGCATTTAATTTTAAGTGTGCTATTATTGATGCCTTTAAAAAAAATCATTTTATTTCTCATCCGTCCTCACCATTTCAAGTTTTTTTTTTTTAAATGTTTGTTTATTATTGAGAGACAGAGATAGAGCATGAGCATGGGAAGGGCAGGGAGAGAGGGAGACACAGAATCCGAAGCAGGCTCCAGGCTCTGAGCTGTCAGCACAGAGCCCAACATGGGGCTTGAACTCACAAACCTTGAGATCATGACCTGAGCCAAAGTTGGCTGCTTAACCGACTGAGCCACCCAGGCTCCCTGTCCATTGCAAGTTTTGTTCAAACCCTATCAGTTAACTTCTCCCATGTATTTGAATCTGGCCAAATATCTGATATTGTCTTACAAAATAAAGTAAGTACCTGCTAATGTTTTTCATTTGTGGTTTCTAAGAGATAAAGGTAACTGTTTTTATTATTTCAAGTGAATGACTGGTTAGAAGTTGTTTAGTAAGATTATTATGTCAGTCTGTTTACAGTACTGATAATGTAAAACACACAAGTGTTTTCTGAAGAGGTTTGGTCTGTCAGGAAAGGGTGAGCACATAACCTCCCTGTTCTCTGCTTTGCAGGTGTTGCAGCTTCCCTGGAAGTCTCTGAGAGCCCTGGGAGTATCCAAGTGGCCCGGGGCCAGACCGCAGTCCTGCCCTGTACTTTTACTACCAGCGCTGCCCTCATTAACCTCAATGTCATTTGGATGGTCATTCCTCTCTCCAATGCTAATCAACCTGAGCAGGTAGTTCTTTTCCACTTCATGCTGCCTCTCAAATATTAATTTTTTCAGAAGAGGTGGGTAGGAAAGCATCCTGAGTATATATTTGATTTCTAGGTAGGATAAGATGGCACGTTCCGTGTGCCTATGCTGTTTTAAATCCTACTCCTGTGTTATTAGTCAACCATCAGAAGAGATTATCCTCTTTTTAAGAGACTTTCTTGTTTTAACATATGTCAGGGGAATCCTTCTGAAAATTTTACGTAGGAACCTGGAATTTTACCAAAAGGTGTTGCTGATAGGAAAAAGCAAGATAGAAAAAGTAACATATGCTTTGACAGGAAGGGACTGTCAGTAACACAGATGGATGAGAGTATGTTTTCGAGACAGTGATAATATTAAGGAAGTAACATTAGATAGTAGTACTTGGTTTATTTGTCTAATTTCACAAGTGTTTTTAAAATAAACACAGCCAGGCATACTAGCCAGCCTCAAAGAGTCTCAAATAAATTAAGGTACACAAAAATAGAAGCTACTACCTAGTAAACTGTCAATTACAGGTAAAAGACCCATAATTGGTATTAACTGTTGTAGAAAATAATGCTCAGAAAATTAATGAATTTTAACCACGGTTACGCATTTATTCCCAAAGATAATTTATTACTGTTACGAAGCTTTTCTGCTTCAGTGAACTTATTACTACCTAAAAATACTTGATAAGCTAAATTTTCTGATATGAATTCAAATATGTATATTTAGAAGCTTCTTTCATTTCTTTAGACCATGGAATTTTTCTAATTAATTAGACTGAGCCTCTGAGATCATTTTGTTCAACCTTATCATTTTAGGAGGCAAAGAAAGACTTGAGTGTAGTTGCCCAAATATTTACAGATAGAACTGAAATAGAAGCAAGTTTCTCATTCTCAGCCCACAAGGCTTTTGGCAGGAGCGTTCTGAGTCCTCTCCCCTGAATAGTTAATTTTGATAATAGAAACGGACATAAGAATAGCAATCAGGGATCTGCAACGCTTCTTCTCTCTCATGACTAGTTATGTTCAGGTTGTAGCCATGATCTGTCCTCTTGTGACCTGGTAAGCATGAGAATGGCAGTGCTAATTTTTTAAACTTTTTATTTTGGAATTATTTGAATAAAAATATTTATGGGCTGATAGGAAGATTGCACTAAAGACATTTTCTATATTCTGATGAGTTAGACAAGGAAACAGCGTTACTTTAATTTGGTATCTGAGAATTTAGAATCCCCAAATACGCCTGTGCACTGATGCTGTAGTAAAGGGTTGGGGACAAGTTTAAGATAAGAAAGTTTTTCAATGTTTGATGCAGTCTACGATCTACCAGATAGTTACTGCTATGTGTTATGTGTCTAGAAGGGAATGTAGTGGCCAGTTTATTTATTTTACTTTCTTTTCCAGGTCATTCTGTACCAGGGTGGACAGATGTTCGATGGTGCCCCCCGGTTCCATGGTAGGGTAGGATTTACAGGCACTCTGCCGGCCACCAATGTCTCTATCTTCATTAATAACACTCAGCTGTCAGATACAGGCACCTACCAGTGTTTGGTCAACAACCTTCCAGATAGAGGGGGCAGAAACATTGGGGTCACCGGTCTCACAGTTTTAGGTGAGTGGCAGGATGTTGCAGGCATCTTGGCTTTCCTTATGCTGTGACTGTACTCGAGCATACTTACTTTTGACCATCCTTCTACACTTTCAGTCTGCTAGCATCCTTTTCTTGATTCCTCTCCTATCTGCCCTGCCTGGACTCTGCGTCTCTGTGCTTTTTACGCATAGTCTTCCCATCCCTTTTGCCACTTCTGGTGGCTCCTTAAAGCTTCTTAAATGATTTGTCCTGAAAGTGGAGAAAGGTGGTAAAAAACACAATCACAAGTGGCCTCTCACTTTTCTTCAGTGTTTACAGGATAGGACTTATCATTGAGAGCAAGTTAAGTCAAGAATCATTTATTTTCTGTACAAAGCAGAAGTTTCAGCACACGTGAGAAAAAATGACTGCTTCATGTCTACATAGACTGAGGAGACTCACTGCAGTTCTTGGCTTACCCCTCATGTCCTGGCATAATTTCAGTAAAACATTCTTTTGCCCTCAAAAGCATCCTTTTTGAATGATAAATCATATGATCAATTTGGTCTCAATACTGTATTAAGAGACTGTATAGTTTTAGGGCCTTTTTACAGGTGGCATAGACAATGTCTTGTCTCACACAGGCACTTTTTCTATTATACAGTATACTTAGAATACGTCATACTAAATTAAGTCCATTCTAAACACATTTTGTTTCTCACTTCTGCTGCCTCTAAAATAAAACACTGCCTCCTAAATGCAGTTAAGTTCAGTTCACTGGGGGAGACCTAGGAGGTAGTTAGAGAAGGCTGATACTCTTGATTGTCCTTCACCTGTTTGGCTCAGAATCTCCTCCCTTATTCCTTGGCAAATTCTTGCCCTTTCTTTTCCCTTCCGTTGTTGAGGTACTTGAGGATACCATTTTCCTTCTTTGGGTGAGACTATGCGATAGCCATGGTGCCTTGTTTTCCTAGTCTTCAAACAAAGTAAGAAGACTAAGGACCAGATTGGAGATTTCTATCTTAGAAACACTGTAGTATATTCAGAATTGCGTAATTTTTAATTATGCAGAGGTTTTTACTAAATACAGAGATTTAAAAACACTCAGGTACCGAATATAGAGCACTAATGGAGTTTCAGTGTTTTTCTGATGTTTATACCTGCAAATTAGGTGACTGTCTTCCCACATTATCTAAGTTAATTTTTTCAATTTTTAAAAGAAGAAAAAAATCCTTTAATGTTTTTTATAGTTGATGCTACCTTTAAAGAATTATCTTGGGCTTCCTTTATAGCATCATGGTGGCAGTGTCGAAGGCAGTAATTGAGGGGACTGGTTTACCCCATCACAGCAAGTAGGATTCTCTGAGATTTTTTACTTTTCCTACCTAATACCCTTTTATGGTTCTCTCTCCCCCACTCCTTCCTTTCCTGGTTTCTCTGTCTACTGCACTTACCTTTTATGCATTTGTTCATTCCTTTTTGAAAGGTTGAACATATTTCTCGAAAAGTCGTTAGCATTACAAGTATACCATCATTGGATTCAGACTTTACTTCCTCCATCCCCCAACATGAGACTCCAAGCCATGGGGTTAGCTGATATTTTTATTTGCTTGCATTCTTACTACAAAGCACCGCCTTCTTCCGTTAGTGTTCTTCTTTCATAATTTTTAAATTTTGTGTCTTTTATGTGCTTACTTGTCTTAATGATTATAAAATGTCCACTGCATTATGATCAAGTAGTAGACACACTTGACCTTGACTCTAACTTCCCCCACCATAAAGCAGAATTTAGCATAAAGTAGGTCTGTCAGGTTTTTGTTTGTAAAGTAACAAAGAATCTTGTCAGGGTCGTCTTACCCAGAGAGTTGCTGGCAGGGTCAGTGGTTGCTCTTCCTTGAAATATTTTTTCTAAAAGTGGCTTCTTTCAGTAATGAAAAAATTTAATTGTGGTAAAATACACATGACATAAAACTTACCATCTGAGCCAGTGTGTAAGTGTACAGACCTGTAGGGATAAGTACATTCACACTGCTGCGCAGCCACTCTCCAGAACCCTTTTTATCTTACGAAACTAAAACTCTGTGCTCATTAAACAACATTTCCTTCTCCTCCCAGCCATTGGTAACCACTTTCCTATTTTCTGTTTGTATGAATTTGACTACTCGAGGTGCCTCATATAAGTAGAATTATTTATTGTTTGTCTTTTTATGACTGGCTTATTTCACTTAGCATAATGTTCTCAAGGCTCATCCATGCTATAGCACGTGTCAGAATTCCCTTCCCTTTCAAGGCCGAATAACATTTCCTAGTATGTATGTACCACATTTCGTTTATCCATTCATCCATCCATGGATACTTGGCTGTTTCTGTCCTTCAGCTATAATGAATAATGCTGCTGTGAACATGGGTATGCTCAGTCATGTTTCTAAAGGCAGTGTGTGGGCAGGAAGGACCTTCAGCATTCTTCTTCAGAGGAAGGAATGCAAAACGAAGAGCATAAGATTCCTTCAAAGTATAATGAAAGGATGCAGCCCCTTTTCCATGTTTGCCCCCTGCCAGCTGAAGTTGTGGGCCCTGACTAGTCACTGGTGTCACTCATGAGGTAGTCTTCTGGTATGTGTTCTATAAACATTGTTATCTGAGGTTCCAGTGCACTGAATGTTGATGTCTCCTCCATCATCAGGTGGCTCATAGTAAATACGTACTCTATTCCTTACTCTTCCTATTGTAGTTCCCCCTTCTGCCCCACACTGCCAAATCCAAGGATCCCAGGATATCGGCAGCGATGTCATCCTGCTCTGTAGCTCAGAGGAAGGCATCCCTCGGCCAACTTACCTTTGGGAGAAGTTAGACAATACCCTCAAACTACCTCCAACAGCCACTCAGGGTATGTACGGTGTTGCTTTACCCATTTCATTAGTTACCATGCAAAATTCCAATTCTAAGACTCAATGAAATAATTAACCTTAATAGAGTTTGAAAAATAACACGCTGTGTCTGTAACTGCTGAAAAAGCTATCTGGATCATTTTGCGTTTTCAACTTTAAAGAGAAGAAAACATATCCTTTCTCATATGCTGCTGTTATGTATCTCATCCAGTGGTTACTATCTATGGAAATTCTGTTCCATTACAATGAGGATTTAAAATAGCTACTTGGTAGCTTCTTTACAGTGTTAACTGTAAGATGATCCTTGAAGTTTGTAACTGAGAATCCACTTCCTTCTTGAGGCACAACTGACTATTTTAGTATGAGAAACATCAGCACGATCATGAGAGGGTCAATCATCCTGTTTTCAGCCTCAAGTCTAAGTAGAGGAAGAAGATGGGAAAGAGAACAGGAAAAGGCCTCAGATCATGGGAGAACCAGGAGTTGATTATACCAGACGGGTAAAGATGGAGGAAGCATGAGTCTCATCGATGATTTTCTACACGTGAATCCAGCTTTTTAAATTTGATAACAAAGGAAACACTCTTGAAAATTTAAGGAGAACTTATAAAATGAGGGAAAATTACAGAGTTTTATCTAAAATCTTCTATTTCAAGAAAATAAAAGTTAGCAGCCTTGAATGTTGCATCATCTGTAACAGTATTTTTCTTGTATACTCAGGGCTTGTAGCCTGTATACTCTTGTAGCATTCTCAGGGCAAGTATACAAATCTTACGTTAAGAGTTGGCAGTTAATGAAGAGGCTCCAGACAACCTGAATTGTGCCTGAAATATGCCCCCATTGGTAGTATATGGCTGTCGTGGAGATGGAAAGTGCTAACTTGTATGGTAAAGTTAGGCATGGTAAAGCACCAGGGCTACCAGCTCTGTCAGAGCCTGGGAGAATCCTGACAGAACTATTCACGGACCTTCCTATCATCTTTTAACTTACCTAGCCAAAATGTAGTATGTAAAAAAACTTCTCAGTGACAGCACGTAAAAACTTTTGGGTTACTCTGATAATGATTACTGCAGTACCGTTGTTCCCTGTGGATTGCTGAATTGCTAAATGTTTCAGCCACACTGTGGGCTGAATAGCTTTTCTGGTGGACTAAAGTGTTAATCTCTCCATTTACATGTAAGTGGCATGTTTAATCTAGCTCTTGTGTTGAAATCCTGAAAACCATATTTAAATTCCAGATTTCCTAGTAACTATTTCAGTGACAGTTTACCTCTCTGGGCTGGTGTTGCCTTTTTTTTTTTTTTTTTTAATATGGGGATTAAACAATGTCATTTCCAAGATTCTTTGTATCAGCATGAGAGTTCTATGATTTATATTTAAAACATTTTGGTGAAATACTGGGTTGAGTTTGGAATTACAAATAAATGCTAAAAGTGGTTACTTGTATGTAAGTTGAGAAATACCTATAGAAAGAACCTTCCATACCTCTTTGTCTTTGAATAAGTGTGTATTAGTCAATTTTTTTGGTGTCTTCTGTATAATTTAAATATTTTTTAGTACTATATGAAAGTGATCTTGAATGTTATTGATGAAAATGTTTATCTTTTGTAATCCAAACTCAGGATTCATTATCAGAATTAGTTTGAATAACTTCATTTATCACACTAATGCCCACTAAGTGAGTCAGATTTTTTATTTAAATTTGCCTCTTGGGGGGCGCCTGGGTGGCTCAGTCGGTTGAGCATCCGACTTCGGCTCAGGTCATGATCTCACAGTCCATGAGTTCAAGCCCCGTTTCAGGCTCTGTGCGGACAGCTCAGAGCCTGGAGCCTGCTTCGGATTCTGTGCCTCCCTCTCTCTCTGCCCCAACCCACTCACATTCTGTCTCTATCTCTCTCAAAAATAAATAAACATTAAAAAAATTTTTTTAAATTTGCCTCTTGGTACTGATATTAATAAGATAGATCTCAAAATAGCATATAATCCCCAAATAACTTAGATTTTTTAAAGATACTTTTTACACTTATTTATTTTTGAGAGAGAGTATGAGCAGGGGAGGGGCAGAGAGAAAAGGAGACAGAGGATCCGAAGTGGGCTTTGCACTGACAGTCTGATGTGGGACTCGAACTCATGAACTGTGAGATCGTGATCTGTGGCGAAGTTGGATGCTTAATCAACTGAGCTACCCAGCCACCAAATAACTTAGATTTTAAAAACACTTTATTAATATGTTTGCAGTTGCTTAATATAAACTCAAGATGTATTCTCTGTGAAAAGAATATTTGACACCAAGGGAGGGTACTCCAGAAGTCAGTTAGTGACAGGGTCATAATATTTGGGGATTAGAATTGTCCTTGTGTGTAGGGGCTAGTTTGAAGGAGCTCCTTCTGGTCACATCTTGGACAGTTTGAACATTAAAATAAATATATAATCTGTTGAATGAAATAAATGTATTTAGGAAATATGAAGTACTTAGTTTGGTCTGTGCTTCTGAGGTCTGTACAAATGACCCATGTTCCATTAAGTGTCTGGGTCTGGTCCCAGTTCACCAGCCCCTGCATTGGTGGTTCTCAACTGGGACATTTTCAGTTGACATGTTTTTGGTTGTCAGAGCTGATAGGATGGTGCTACTGGCAGCTCGTGGGTAGAGGCTAGGGATGCTGGTAAACATCCTATAATGCACAGGAACAGCCCCTGCAGTAAAGAACTATCTGGCCCCAAATGTCAGTGAGTCAGTTACATTAATATATTTCCTAATGTTAAATATCCTTACATTTCTGGAATAAAGTCTATATGATTGTGATTTTTAAAAAAAAAAACTTTTTTAACATTTATTTTTGAAAGAGAGAGACAGAGAGTGAGGAGGGGAGGGGGGTGGAGAGAGAGAGAGACAGACAGACAGATAGATAGACACAGAATCCGAAACAGGCTCCAGGCTCTGAGTTGTCAGCACAGAGCCTGATGCATGATGTGGGGCTCAAACCTATGAATCATGAGATCACGACCTGAGCTGAAGTTGGATGCTTAACTGACTGAGCCACCCAGGCGCCCCTGATTGTGATTATTTTAAATAAATTGCTCCGTTTGGTATGCTAACATGTTAATAGAATTTTTGCATTTGTGATCATAAGTGAGAATTGTCTACGATTTTTTTTTTCTGTTTTCCATTGCTCTGGTTCAATTTTAGTATCAGATTATATAAGGGTCTCATAAAATGAGTTAGGCAGTTTTCCCTCTTTTTCAATTCTCTGAAATAGTATGAATAAATTGGAGATTATTGGATGATTTTGTAGAATTTGCCTATAAAAGCTTTGCCCTGCTGTCTTGTTGGTAGATTTTTGACTCCTGATTCAGTTTTTCTAATGGTGTAAGTTTTAGATTTTCTGTATCTTCTCTGTTTTTCTAGGAAACATCTTTTTTTTTTGGTCTGAGATTATACATATTAATTAGTCATAATATCTCTATATGAAAATAAGAGTACAGGTTCTGGAGTCAGAGGATGTGGGTTGGAATCCTGGCTGCAGGGATGGCTGGTTATGTGACCTTGTGCCTTAGTTTTCTTACATGTAAAATGGGCAGAATAATAGTAATTGCCTCACAGGCATGGAATAAAAATTAAATGAAAACATGTAAAACTTTTAGAACAGCATCTGGCATGAATATGCAATTAATAAATACTAGTGTTTAGGGGCACCTGGGTGGCTCAGTCGGTTAAGCGGCCGACTTCGGCTCAGGTCATGATCTCGTGGTCCGTGAGTTCGAGCCCCGCGTTGGGCTCTGTGCTGACAGCTCAGAGCCTGGAGCCTGTTTCAGATTCTGTGTCTCCCTCTCTCTGACCCTCCCTCGTTCATGCTCTGTCTCTCTCTGTCTCAAAAATAAATAAACGTTAAAAAAAATTAAAAAAAAATAAATACTAGTGTTTATAATACCATTAGTTTTATTATTCTCTTGTGTATTTAAAAACTATTATATTCCCCCTTTCATTATTAATTGTTAATGCTTTTCATCTTTTATTTTTGGATCAATCTTGTTAAACCAAGCTTTTGGTTTTATCTGTTCTTCTGTATATTGATGATAATTTCTGTTCTTCATTACTTCATTCAACAAATACATGTTGGGTACCTACTAGGTTCTAGACACTGTTCTAGGTGCTGGAGATATAGCAGAGAACAGAACATAAATGCTTCTTCCCTTGATAGAATTTACTTTCTAGTGGGTGGAGATTGAATATAACAAATCAGTAAATTGCAGTTTATTACCAGGTGATATCTTCCATGGGGAAAACATAAATGAGGGTAAAATGGATTTGTTGGGGCATAAGGAGCTGCAGTGTTGAATAAAGTGCTTAGGGTAAGCTCACTGAGAGGATGATATTCTAAGAATGTAAAAGTGATGAAGGAACGAGCTATGTGAATATGGGTGCTGGAGAGCATTCCAGGCAGAGGGAACAGCCATCTGAAGGCCCTGAGGCTGGGGTGTGCCTGGTGTTTGGGATCAACAGCAAAGAGGCCAGCATGTTTGGAGTAGAGCGAACAAGGCAGAGAATGGTTAAGAGCTATGGTGCCCAGTTACAGGTGCTGGGGTGGAGACACAGGCACACCTCACACATATTGTGGTTGTAGTTGCAGACCACCACAATAAAGTGATTAGCACAGTAAAGCAAGTCAAGTGAATTTTTTGGTTTCCTAGTGCATGTAAAATTTATGTTTACACTGCAGTCTGTCAAGTGTGCAATAGCATTATGTCTTAAAAAAACAAAGTTATGTGCCTTAATTTTCTTAAAATTTTTTTTCAGTGTTTATTTACTTTTGAGAGAGAGTGTGAATAGGGGGAGAGGCAGAGAGAGGGAGACACAGAATCCGAAGCACAGGTCCAGGCTCTGAGCTGTCAACACAGAGCCCACGTGGGGCTCGAGCTCATGGACTGTGAGATCATGACCTGAGGTGAAGTCAGACGCTCAACCGACTGAGCCACCCAGGCGCCCCTTACATGCCTTAATTTAAAAGTACTTTATCTCCCGAAGCCAAGAGCACACTGTATCCACTGTGTGTTAGCTAATTTGAGAATAAATTATATTTTAAAAATAAATAAGATAAAAGTACTTTATTTCTAAAACAGGCTAACCATCATCTGAACTCTCAGTGAGTTACAGTCTTTTTGCTGGTAGAAGATATTGGCTCGATGTTGATGGCTGCTGACTGATGAAGGTTTAACAAGGGCAGCAGTAGCCTTATGAAATGTATTTCTTAAATAATAAGACTTGAAAGTCAAAATGATTACTTGATCCATGGGAAGCAGAATGGGTATTGCGTTAGCAGACACAAAAACAACATTAACCATGTTGTTCATCTCCATCAGAACTCTTGGGTGACCAGGCACGTTGTCAGTGAGCAGTGATATCTTGAATCTTTTTTTCTGAGCAGTAGGTCTCAGCAGTGGGCTTAAAATATTCAGTAAACCGTGTTGTAAACAGATGTGCTGTCATCCAGGCTTTGTTGTTTCATTTATAGAGCACAGGCAGGATAGATATAGCATAATTCCTAAGGGCCCTAGGATTCTCAGAATGGTAAATGAGCATTGGCTTCAGCTTAAAACCATCAGCCGCTTTGCCCCTAATAAGAGGGTCAACCTGTTCTTTGAAGCTTTGAAGCCAGGCATTGAGTTCTCTCTAGTTATGAAAGTCTTAGATAGCATCTTCTTCCATTGGAAGGCCATTTTGACTACACTGAAAATCTGTTGTTTAGTATAGCCACATTTATTAATTATCTTAGCTAGATCTTCCGGATAACTTGCTGTAGCTTCTACATCAGCATTGCCGCGTCATCTTGCACTTTTATGTTACGGAGACGGCTTCTTTCCTTAAACCTTAGGAACCAACCTCTGCCAGCTTCCAACTTTTCTTCGGCGGCTTCCTCACTTCCTCAGCCTTCACAGAACTGAAGAGAGTTAGGGCCTTGCTCTGGATCAGGCTTTGCTTAAGGGAATGTTGTGGCTGGTTTGATCTTCTGTCCAGACCACTCAGACATTCTCTGTATCAGCAGTAACACTGTTTTGCTTTCTTATGATTCATGTGTTCACTGGAGTAGCACTTTTAACTTCCCTTAGGAGTTTTCCCTTTCACTCACAGCTTGCCTAACTGTTTGGTGCAAGAGGCCTAACTTTTGACCTGTCTAGGCTTTCAACATGCCTCCCTTACCTAACGTAATCATTTCTAGCTTTTGATTCAGGGAGAGACATGTGACTCTTCCTTTCACTTGAACACTTAGAGGCCAACACTTGAAGGGCTCCTGGTTAACTTGATTTCAGTATTGTTGTGTCTCAGGGAATAGGGAGACCTGGGGTGAGGGAGTGAGATGGGAGAATTGCCAGTCATTGGAGCAGTCGACACACACATACATTTATCCAGTAAGTTTGCTGTCTTATCTGGGTGCACTTCGTGGCACCACTAAACAATTACAATAACACCAAAGGTAACCATGACCAATGAAATAATAATGAAAAGGTTTGAAATATCGTCAGAATTACCAAAATGTGACACAGAGACACAAAGTGAGCAGATGCTCTTGAAGAATGGTTCTGATAGGCTTGTTCAACCCAAGGTTTCCACAGACCACCAATTCATACAGGCAGTATCTGTGAAATACAACAAAACAAGTTATGGCTGTATATATAATACGAAACTTGATTCAAATGTTATATATCTTTACCAACATCTTATCTGTTTCAGTTATTTTATGAGAGAGATGTGTTTAAAAATCACAGAGTAGGGTTGTGGATTTCTCAATTTGTTCTTGCAATTATGCCAATTTTTTTTTAACCTATCCTCAGCCTGTATCAATTAGGTACTTACAGAGGGTTTTCTATTTCACTGAGTTTCTATTTATAATATGAATTTAATTTTTTTAAGTTTATTTATTTATTTTGAGAGAGTGTGTGAGCAGAGAGAGAGGGAGAGAGAGAGAGAATCTGAAGCAGGCTCTGTAACATCAGCACAGAGCCCAATGCAGGGCTTGAATTTACAAACTGTGAGATCATGACCTGAGCTGAAATCAGGAGCCGGATGCTTAATTGACTGGGCCATCCTGGTGCCCCAATATGCATTTTTGCCTTACTTTGGTTATTATTGAAATCCCTACAGTAGCTTTCTTTGATTAATTCTTGCTGGTATGTTTCTATTTTATGGTTTGTTTACTTTCAGGTTTCCATGTTTTATGTTTTAGGTGTATTATTTGTAAGTAGCATATGTCTAGATTTAATTCAGTTTTCAATCTGCAATCTGAGAGCTTTCTTCTTTGATTGAATTCATTTACATTAATTGTGATAATGGATATGGTTAGAATAATTTCTAATATTTTATGATTTTTATTGACCAAGCTTTTTCTTACACACTTTCTCCATAACTTCTACTGATTATTTCAGTGTTGTGAGGTTTTTTCAGTTTTTTTAAATAAATCATGCATTTTTCCTTTATTGTTCCTAAGGAATCCTCTGTTGTCCTCATCCATTCATAATTTAATACAGTGAAAAGAGGTGATTAAGTCTTCTGTGTGCTGCTTGCTTGAGAACTCTGCAGAACTTAGTATGGAGGTCATAGATGGAGCAGGGGAGTGTCTTAAACATCACTGTAGTCCAACACTGTCATGGTACCAGGCACCCAGAGGATGCCAGGTTTGCCCAAAGTCCAAATAGAAAGCACTCCCATCCTTTTGCCACGTTTGAAGCCTCAGGAATCTTGATTCTCCTTGAATTGCCACTGCCAATTCCCTTCGCAGTGAGTGTTTCCATAATTATTTCATGGGGAGTAGAAAAGTTTCTAACCACTTCAGTTGCTGAATAAATAGGTGCTTATTTCTTCTTTTTCATGCTGTTATTCTGACTTAAGGCAAAGCTTTCCTCTTTCTTTTTGCCCTCTGACACAAAGAAGCAAGTTCTGTGAAATGTTCAGGACATCCTCTTCTTTAAAAATTAAATACCAGCAATTGTCACAACTGTATTCATTTGTTTATACAGTTGTTCACCCGTTTTTAAAATGTGTGTGTGTGTGTGTGTGTGTGTGTGCGCGCGCACACACGCACACACTGTCACAACCCTTATTTGTGCAGCTACTTCAGGGGATACTTGGGAAAGTAGAGAAAAACATAGAGATGTGTCTTTATTCTAGGGCTCACTGTCTAAGGGGAAGACAGATCTAGAGAGGTAATTGTAGTAGTGCATGTTGAATGCTATAAAAAAGTTTCCTGTTCACATTTATTCTCCCTGAAGAGTCTAGGAAGAACTTTATAGGGAAAGAGTTTTCCAAAAAGAAAAGGATCTTAAAGGCTCAGTAGAAGTTTTACCAGGTAAAAGGGGAAAATATTAATAGAGGGAGCCATGCATGTAAAATCTTGCAAGCGTAAAATTTTGATGCTCTTAAATGAGAAAAGCTGTGAAGCTGACATAAAGATTCATGAGGGTTTGGTGAGAGAGGAGGTTGGAAAGTTCAGCTCCAGATTGTGCAGGGTATTGTATAACATTCAAGGAGTTTGGATGTTGTTTTTGAGACTGTGGGTACTCCCAGGCATTTATAAAGCAAGAGAGGATATCCAGATCTGCATTTTATTTTATTTTTTAAAATGTTTATTTTATTGGAGCACCTGGGTGGCTCAGTCAGTTAAGCGTCTGATTTCGGCTCAGGTCATGATCTCACGGTTTGTGGGTTCGAGACCCGCATCGGGCTCTGTGCTGAATGCTTGCTCAGAGCTTGGTGCCTGCTTCGGATTCTGTGTCTCCTCTCTCTGCTCCTCCTCCACTCATGCTCTGTCTCATTCTGTCTTTCAAAAATAAATAAATGTAAATTTAAAAAAAATGTTGATTTTATTTAGAGAGAGAAGGGGTGCGCACACCCACAAGTGGGGGAAGGGCCGAGAGAGGGAGAGAGAAAGAATCCCAAGCAGGTTCCATGCTCAGCACCAAACCTGATGCAGGGTGAGACAATGTGTGCCAAAATCAAGAGTTGGACGCCCAACTGACTGAGCCACCCAGGCACCCACAACTAACACCCAGGCGCCCCAGATCTGCATTTTAGAAACAACTTCAGCAGTCAGGGTGTGAATTTGATAGCCTGGTTGTAGGTGGGAGACTTTGAGAATAGCTCCATCAAGAAATGAAGAGGGCGTCTGGGTGACTCCAGTCAGTTAAGCATCCAACTCTTGATTTCATCTCAGGTCATGATCTCATGGTTCTTGGGATTGAGCCCCATATGGGGCTCCATGCTGATAGCACAGAGCCTGCTTGGGATTCTCTTTCTCCTACTCTCTCTGTCTCTCCCCCCATCATCCCCCATTAAAAAAATACAGAGAGGGCCAGAACTAAGACCCTCATGACGGGGATGGAGCAGGAGTGGAGGGAGAGTGGGGTTCAAGAAAGAAGACAAAAATCATTAAGGCATGGGACTTGGGAGAAGAGTCAGAGTTTACTTAGATTTATGTCTTAGGCCCATTGAATGAATAACAACTGTATTAACTCAGAGAAGGAATACTTAAGGAGATTTGTTTAAGGAAGGTGCTGAGTGAGTTAATAATCCTCTGAGACCTGGGACTGAAATGATGTTAACAGGTAACATTATCAGTACCATTCTCCTTTGAGAATTAAATTTTAACAGTCAACACAGAGACATTGGTTCAAAAGAATCCACTGATGTCCACTTAAAAACAAGAACACTCAGAGTCAACATTTCTGGGAACTTGGACAGAAGTGTGTAGGAGAGAAGCAGTCACGATCTAACTCATCTTGCTTGTAGCAGTTGCCACATTATAACTGTGTGTTCATGCCCCAGTCTGTTGCTAATGGTGAGTCATTCTTGCAAATAAATATTAGTAGGTTTATATACATAGTATATTTTATACAAATGCTGTGTGAGTGGTATTCTGGGAAACAAGTTTTAAAAGCAAAAGAAATCCTTAGCTTGGTAATTTTGATGTGTGATTCTATGCAATGCTATAATACTGGGGGTTTCCAAATATTGCATTATTTGTAGATTGCCCAGTAATAGTCATCATTGTTTTCCAGTGTTTGAATATTTTCTGTAAACTACAGTTCTTTGTTAATACTTCAATAATGGAAATGCAAAGAAAAGAACATGGAAATGTTGGTGTGGAAATACATGGACATGAAATCAGAAATGAATTTAAGATCTGAATTGGCAAAAGCAATATCTATTTCAATCACAAAGCCAAAGTAGAGCAGACACAAAATATTTTCATCGTTAAGTTAAAAAATGAGCTAATATGAAGCAGCATGTATCCTAATGTGTGCCTTGAAGGTACTTTGGATATTTTCTTATTTGGGACAGATTCTTTCTCTGTTCCTTTTCCATCTACACCTTAATTCAACCAACATCAACACAAAAATAAAATTTTCTATGTCTGGAAAATTTGACATGAAACAAAAATTGAGATTATCAGATAGGACACTTGAGGCTTCATAGTGTTTTATTTATTTATTTATTTAAACATTTTTTTAAAACGTTTATTATTGAGAGACAGAGAGAGACGGAGCATGAGCATGGGAGGGACAAAGAGAGAGGGAGACACAGAATCCGAAGCAGGCTCCAGGCTCCGAGCTGTCAGCACAGAGCCCGACGTGGGGCTCGAACTCACAAACCGCGAGATCATGACCTGAGCCGAAGTTGGATGCCTAACCAACCGAGCCACCCAGGCACCCCTTCATAGTGTTTTAAAATTTTCTTTTAAAATGACAGTTTAAATATGAAGTATATGTGATATTATCTTTGAATTTGTAAGTAGATTTCAATTTTTCATTTATTTTGTGATATTTCTCCCTTTTTTACTATTTTTTGTTATCAGACGTATCAGATTGAGATAATTTTTACATATTATTGAGATATATAATTTTGTCATAATAGTTGGTTCAAATAAGAAGAAATCATGCATTTATTATTATTATTTTTTTATGGGATACTTCTGAAATGTTTATGAGAAATGATTGTTATTATGGTCACTCATTATTGTTCCAAAGTACATACATCATATAAAAATATAGACTAATTCATGATTAGGAATCTCTGTCTCTCAACCTCAAATCCTGAGTATTTAACATCTGTTGGGAATTTGGAGACATCTGACATCTTCCCAATTTCTTGACCGATTTTTCTTATGATTCAGAAAAATATGTATTTCCCACGCAATGCCAGGACAGAATTCCCCCATGGAAGCATTACCAGGCACTATACTATGCCTGTTGCATGCATGACCTCATTTCGTCCTCACAGTAACCCCTGGGATGGAGGTGTGTTAGTAGCTCCATGTCACACGTGATGAAATTCGTAGGTGGTAGGGCAGATCCCAGCCCAGGCTGTCTAAGCTTAGAACACATGCACTTAGCCAGTGCATCATCTCCTGGGCAGTAACATAAATGGTTCTGAGCCTAAGGAGAGAGGATGGACGTGGAGACGGACACATGTCTATTGGGCACCCTAGTCCAGCTGTGTAGTTTGTGTGGGATCTGGTGTGGGCTGCGAACTGACAGTGGGCTGGGATGTCATGTGTGCTTTCCAAACTGTGGTTCCACACAGTTGAACTTTACCTATTTGTGAAAGAAAGATCATAAGAACATTTGTTTCCTAACTTCAGTTCTACAAATTACTTCTGAACCAGACCAGGCCAAGCGAAGTGACAGGTTGAATTGGGGAATTAGTCCTTTTCACTTGAGAAAGAGCCCTGTGCTCGTGGCTGGAAGTAGCCTGATGCTTGCCGAGGAGGGGCTCCTGTCTCCTCTTTGCCTTGACTGCACAAACAGCCCTGTCCTACTTCTGGCTAATCCCCTCTTATCAATGTGCCTCCTTCCCTGATTACATCCTGAGTTGGCTCTAGCATGGCACGTCAGCCTCAGTTAGGAATACTTTCTTCTATCAGTCTGCTCTTGGTGTCTGTGTTTATAGAGATAAAAGGAAGAACAGTGACTTCACCTCTTAAAAATAACCTTGTAAAGCAAGAATCTTTAAAGTTTACCTCTTTCTACATGCCAGAATGCTGCTTAGAGCAGCTGTGAAAAGTTTCCCAAATTATCTCTATGAAAATGTCAACAAAATTAGTGGTTTTGTGTGAACTGATCAAATTCCTAGAATTTTAGGGCTTACAAAAACAGCACCACAGTGTGTGGAATTGTGGGACTAGTTGTCCAGAGATTATGGTTTTCTTGCATGGTGACATCTGGTAATGTATTGAAGGTGGAGTTAGGCAGATGGCTTAGTTTAATACTAGCAGCAATGGAACATTGCGTTGTCAGGAAATATCTTATAGCTGCACCCCATAGTGGTTTAAAATGTCTTACTAGAAAACCAAGTATATGTATGGTGCCTGTGTGCTTTGGGCATGGATAGACCTGATTTTATAGATTGCTGCTACTTCTGTACGGTGTAATCTTGGGCACATTGCATAGCTTCTCTGAGCGTTTTGTCTTTGAAAAGTAGGGAATATAAAACCTAGGGGTTTTTTTTAGTTTTTTATTTGATTTCCAGTATAGTTAACATACAGTTTTATATATTAGTTTCAGGTGTTCAATATGGTGATTCAACAATTTCATACATTACTCAGTGCTCTCAACATAAGTGTATTCTTACCCCCCTTCACCTATTTCACTCATCCCCCCACCCATCTCCCCTCAGGTAACCATCATTTTGTTCTTTGTATAAAATCTAGGATTTAGACAATTCAGTAATACGTATGTAAAACTCTTAGTACCCCGCATATGGTACACAGTGGACACTGAAGAGAAGGTAGCTCCTTTATTTACTGAACACCTTCTTGCAAGCTGGGTAATTTCTAAGGATGATGATGCAATTATGAATAAGACAAACCCAGCCCCTTCTTTTAAATGAGACAAATAGGCTCCAGGGTATCTGGCTGGCTCTGTCGGTTGAGCTTCTGACTTCACCTCAGGTCACGATCTCACTGTTGGTGGGTTCGAGCCCTGCGTCGGGCTCTGCGCTCACAGCTCAGAGCCTGGAGCCTACTTTGGATTCTGTGTCTCCCTCTCTCTCTGCACCTCCCCCCTCTCACTGTCTCTCTCTGTCTCTTGAAAATAAATAAATGTTAAAAAAATTTTGTTTTTAAATTAAAAAAAAGAGACAAATAGGCAAGACGTGACAACAAATGAGGTTAAGCGCCAGCACTAGAGAACACATGGTGCTGAAGAGCACATATGAGGGGGGCATTTAATGAAGGCTTGAGAAATCAAGTAGAAAACACAGGAGGAGAAAGCAGTTTCCTCCCTGACCGGCCCAAGTATTGAGTGAATTCACTGACGGGCTCTTACACATTGGTAGCCCTCAGAGTTGTTTGTTTGTTTATTTGCTTTAAAGAAAAGGAAATAATACACAAGTGCAAAGCAGGTAACCACCAAATATATTGACTTGGTGTGTGTAATACAATTCAAATGTCCAGATTCTTCATAAGTAAGGTATCTGTATAATGTGGATTTGACTCTTTAAAAGTTCCCATGAAAAAACAAAAACAAAACCCTAAAAAGAGTCCTTTCCTTTGCTTATTTTTTAAAGTTAATTCCAGAAAGGCACTTAGTAAATATTTTTCTTAAATGATTTAACCAATAAATGCATGTGTGCTGTGGTTAGGTCTGCTTTTGCTGATCCCTCTTCTCTGCTTCTGCCTTTGATCTAGATAGAAATGAGGATTGCCAGCAGAAACAAGAGAATGTTGAGTTTCATGTAAAAACAGCCCAGGGTAGAGGTAGCTCCACGTGTTGCCCTAGGAATATACGGACTTTGTGCCAGAAATGTGCCGTTGGGATGCTTTCTACTTATTCCTAAATTTGCAGCTATTTTGAGGGGTTGAGATTACTGGATGTGTTCGATTCTGCTTAAAGGAGGCAGTGAAGTGTAGAGCTTAGATGTAAGACAGCCTCCCATCTAATTCGAATTCTGTGTGACTAGCTGAGTAATCTTATTACTCACTTAAAGCCTCAGTCTCCTTACCTGTTCAATGGGATTAATAATAATACCTCATAGGGTCCTTGTGAAGATTAAGGTAGTACATGTAAAAGTTTAACCAATGGTTGGCACATAGTAATAACAACTATTAATTATAGTTTTTATTATTACTGTAAGTAATTTACATTTTATTTACAAGGAATACATAATCTATGCTAATGTTGATGAATTACTAAAATGTGGATTACTGAAAACTTTCTTGGTGATATCAGTGTGATGGTCTTGAAAATGCACTGCTTATCTCCTGCTGTGGGGACACAACTGACTTAACAGCTCCAAGCACTTCCTGCAGAACCCACCAGCTTTGGACTCAGACCACGTTTTGCCCGGGCTGCTCCCAGGCAGTAACTGGACACAGTGGGCCTGCTAACGCAGGGCTCTTCCTGCAAGGTGTGGGACTCCTTTAACAGTTACTTTAGCTCAGGGCCTCCCCGTCAGCCTGATGGAAACTTCCGAAACACTGTGCTGCGATCTGAGATGCCCCTCACTTGGACCTCCGTTCTCTCTCCTCTTCACAGAGGCCAGACCTGCATTGCAGTGTGAGGCTCTCTCACCTTCTCCAGCTGCCTCTCCATTTCCTTTACCAGAATTTCTTCCACTAAACCTTTGGCTTGTCTCTGTGTGTCTGCTTTGTGGAGGAGCTGGACTTACACACTTATAATAGTTGTTAGAAGTCACAGTCTACACCCGTGAGCACAGAGTGCGTATTTTCTCCATCACGTATAAAGTGAACATTAATGCAATGAGTTTAACTCCTTCTTTATGTTATTGCATTTCCTCAGAATTAAAATTTGGTGTTACTGACCAGAAGTTCTCTAGGATGGCATTAGCTACTGTTTCCTCAGGGAAGACTGCTCACATTTAGGACCTCATACCAATCTACACATTAAGTTGTAAGATTACCCTTATTTAGGACAGTCCTCCATATCTCCGGTCTTTAACGTGATGTGATTTTAGTATTTTCATGAACGAAAAAAAATCTCTTCAGAAAAGGCTATGATAGCTCTTCAGTGTTTATTTTTATAGTCTTCTGCTGATTTCTTTGGTTTTCTTACTTTTTTTTCCCCTAACTGCTCACTTGATTATGATCTTTGTGACAGACCAGGTCCAGGGGACAGTCACCATCCGGAACATCAGTGCTCTGTCTTCAGGCTTGTACCAGTGCGTGGCTTCTAATGCCATTGGAACCAGCACCTGCCTTTTGGATCTCCAGGTTATTTCACGTAAGTACATAAAATTCTGATGTCTCCTCTCTATCTGGAACACCAAGATCTTTGTTAAACCAGAAATGAAGAGTTTCTCTTAATTGTTTTTAGGTGGTTTGAAGATATATATAAATTCTTCTGGTTTTATTAATTATTAAAGTAGTTTATAAATGTATTAGTATACTTTTCTGCCTCAGCAAGGTGACGTCTTCTTTACAATAGAATGCCTTTCTCCTCTGGGTCGTGAGAATCAAGTCAGTCACTTGTCTTCAAGTGATTGCATAGTGCTGTAGACATTATAAAAACTTAACAGTGATCTTATGGCCACGACAAGACCTTTTTGTATTTTCTCCTAATCCCTTTACATCTGCTTAACTGTTAGGTGGCCAGGTCACAAATAAGTGGTGCAGAAATGTTGTCTTTAGATGAGAGTTCTGGGTTATTTGAATTCCAGTTACAAAATGTAGTGATGGGGTTGGGCTGGGGTGACAGTGAGCCTGCTGACTGCCAGGGTTCCTTTGGGCAGATCAGGCAGGTGAACATCGGTTGCCTGTTCTGCTCTAGGAGTTTCTAGGAGTTGCTCTGCCGAAGTGGTGAGTCCTGTGATGTTCGTTTATTCAGAAAGTGTTTGTGAGCCGACCATGTGTCAGTTAGTTCTAGCCACCCAGGACACAGAAAGTTAACTGAGGTTTATACGGATGTGGTACTTTAGGCAGTTTTGTTCATTTTAAGAAGGTTCTGTAGTAAACTTTTATGTTTATAAAGTTGCATGAGTATATGCTATTTCTCTCTCTCTCTCTCTCTCTTTTTGTTCTTTAAATCTGCCTTAAATATATTTTGCAGCCCAGCCCAGGAGCATTGGACTAATAGCTGGAGCCATTGGCACTGGTGCAGTTATTATCATTTTTTGCATTGCACTAATTTTAGGGGCATTCTTTTACTGGAGAAGCAAAAACAAAGAGGAGGAGGAAGAAGAAATTCCTAATGAAATAAGGTTTGTTTGTCAGATAATTTGTCCTTCATGGCCAGTGTCTGTAATGTGTATCAATTTTTGGCGGCTAAGATTTCTTTGCTAATCCAATGACCGTGATGGCCAAGACAGTTAACATGGCCAAGTAATATTTTTCCCTTGTATGTTACATCAGTTTTCCTCATGATGCTATTCAGAGTTTCTTACTGCATCATGAGAGAGGAAGAGGGTCTAACATGTGCCCAACCAGGAGGGCACATGTTAGACCTCCCTCACCTCCTGTATCTCCAAGATAGGAAGGGGTAGGTGGCTGTGACAGTAGAAAAGTTACTTTAGAAAATGTGTTTAAGGGGCACCTGGGTGGCTCAGTCCAGATTCTTGATTTCCATGAGTCCAGGTCATGATCTCATGGTTCATGAGACTGAGCCCCATGTCAGGCTCTAAGCTGAAAGTGCAGAGCCTGCTTGGGACTCTGTTTCTCCCTCTCTCCCTGCCCCTCCCCTGCTTGTGCACTCTCTCTCACTCTCTCTCTCTGCCTCTCAAAATAAATAAATAAACATGAAAAAAATGTGTTTGACATTGGCATTTATAATAGAAGCTAGAAGGAACACCACAAGAGTATACCTGTCCGTGTGTACACCGCGAGGCCAAAGCAATATGGCTTGGTGTGAGGAGACAGTTCAGTCAAGGATATGAATAACTTCAGAAAACAATGTGAAAATCATCTTTAAAGAAAAGTGACTCTTGGCTCTACTATTTTGTAGGGATATGGGAGTACAAACTCGGTCTCACATCGCATCACATCATATCCTAGTTGAGAATGCTTTAATGACGCTAGCCTACTTAGTGTGACACACACAGCCCTTCAGGACCTGACCCTCCCCTGCTTCCCTGGTCCTCTCTCACCACTTCTGTGGTCCTTGGTGTTGCAGTCTGTTCTGTATTCTCTCATGCCTCAGCGTCATTGCTCAAGCCTCCACCCTCTTCCTGGACCATACTCCTTTCCTTTTCATCCATCTCTCTGGTAAATTCTTTGATCGGATTCAAGATTAGTCAAGGCATCACTTCCTCACAGACGTTTACTTTAGTCCCTTGTCCAGTGTCTCAGACTTGAAGGTGTTCTTGCATTGATTGTCACTCCCATTTTGTCATAGGCTTCTGGGGTATAGAGCTGTCTATTTTTTTTTTTCTTTACATGAAACATCTAGTAGAATGCCTGGTAATCAATAAATGTTAAATGAATTAGTTAACATCTTAAGTTAAATTAGTAACTTCTCTTAGCCTCTTACAATTCTTACAGGTTTGGATTGTATGCAAGGATAGATTTCATCCCAGCATAAGATCACTGAGGAAAATCACTTAGCATACTACAGTGATTTCTCAAACTCCAAAGTGCAATAAAATCAGGCCAACTCTAATCATTTTTTGAAACTCCACACACCCATAGCTTGGTTTGCTAATATTTTACAGCAACAAGCTCAGTGGATTTCTTCACGGACTATTTTCCCATTTAGAGCAAAAAAAAAAAAAAAATTATACATACGCAGATGTGCACGCGCACACACATACACATACACACTTTTTTCAGTTATATTGGAAAGTATAGTCTTTGAGATATTTGACATTACCTTTCTACCCTTGGAGATTGAGAAACCTCAAGTTTTTCTTGAGGATTGTTTCAAAGGGAATGAATGCCAAAGCTGAGGCCACCAGGACTAATGTGTTTGCTTTCACGATAGTATGGTTTGTCCTGAGAATTTGTACTTCACAGACATACTGGCCTTAACATAAGAAGAAAGAGTCCTGGGCAGGAGGGTAGGGTAAAACTTAAGTAAATCCTAATGACAACTTTATTTTTGTTCTTTTTCAGAGAGGATGATCTTCCACCTAAATGTTCTTCTTCTGCCAAAGCATTTCACACCGAGATATCCTCCTCAGAGAACAACACATTGACCTCTTCCAATACGTACAACAGTCGATACTGGAGCAACAATCCAAAAGTTCACAGAAACACCGAGTCATCCAACCACTTCAGTGACTTGCTCCACTCAGGCAATGCCAATATACCGTCCATCTATGCTAATGGGAACCACCTGGTCCCAGCTCCACATAAGACTCTAGTAGTGACAGCCAACAGAGGGTCATCCCCACAGGTTGTGTCCAGGAGCAACGGCTCAGTCAGCAGGAAACCTCGGCCTCAACACACACACTCGTACACCATCAGCCAAGCAACACTGGAGCGAATTGGTGCTGTCCCTGTCATGGTGCCAGCCCAGAGTCGGGCCGGGTCCCTGGTATAGGACCTGAGTGGATAAAGTATTCAGAAAAGAATCAGTGGAATGCCCCAAGCAGGGGGAGGGTGGGGTGAACAAGTTCTGGGAAAGAAACACTTTTCCTTGTAAGGATACTAGTAAAAAGCACAAAAGAAAAGGCAATGCCGTTACCTGGCCAGTGAGTTTTGTGGAATGAACTGGGATTCTCCATCTTGAAGACTTGTTTCCCCACCACAGATGTCCTAGGATTCTGTCCAAAAAACTGGATCTCAAAGATGTGCCAAGCCAAGGAAAAAGTTGTAAGAGCAGAATAGCCCTTAAAACCCAACTGCAGTCCAGATGGGCTTGTCCTTTAATTCATGCCTAACTAATAATTTTTCAAGAGACTAAAGTGCCAGCTGAAGTTTAAATGATGAAATTATTTAAAAATATAGTTGTCTTTAGAAAAAATGAGCAACCCTGATATCATTACCATTCCCTCTTTATCTAGAGGGCTTAATGGCACGAATAGTTAATACTGGTCCCTACAGGGCTGGTTCTTGTATCATAGAATAAAAGCTTTTTACACAAAATTCAGTAAGAAAAGGGGGAAAACAAAAGCAACTTCTCTGAGAAGCCCCTTCATATTTATTTATTTATCCCTTCCTGAACCATGAATTTCATATTTGGAATATTGCTGTATTGACAGATTGTTGCCTGTCTGTTTTTCTAGGGTCTGTTCCAGGTCCATGACAATTACTGTTCATTATTTCCTGGAAGAATATTTTTTTAAAAGAAAACTATTTTTTTTAAAAGACATGAGAAGCATAGGGCTAGGAAAGAAAAGACTACTGTTTATAGCACATTCAGTGATTAGGTTTGTTGAGAGTATCGGGAGGCCCCTCACAAGGGACAGCGAGCTGGGCTGTGTCCGAGGGACTTGCGCATCCCTGGCAGGCTCAGAGCAGGGCTGTCCAGGGTTCCCTGCTTTCACACTAGGTTACTCTTAATGAGGGCAGCACCTGATGCCTTTTGCATCGAGGTAGATAATGTTCTCCTTGTTTGACAAGTCGAGGTTAGTAGGTTTTTACAGGGAGGTCAGGAGTTGTTCTGTTGTTGTTGTTTTCAAAATAATTATTTTTGAAAAAGAGATAAGATTGAGACAAAAGGGATGCCTTCAGGTATGCTCCTGGGAGGGTCTGCCCTATATTTGTCACAGCTCAGGGTTGTAGTTTTGCCCAAATGCGTTTTATACCACTGTAAAGAGACTCCTTCTGTGATTAATTACCTGGCTTGGCTGGCCTTGGAGTTCACCAGATAATTTACAGACTCCCCACTGTTTTTCGCTGTGTGGATCTGGGCATACTTGTAACGGGGACTATCTTGCCTTAATCACACTTTAAGCAACACAGAAATGATTTGTTCGAGAATCGTTCTCTGAATTATTTATGAGGCCGACCTCGTGGTTCCATAAGAGCATCATTTCTTTCCCAATGTTGTCTCGCACTCCCTCTTTGCACTATGCCTTTTGCCCTCTTTTCCTGCAGCATAGTCGTCACAGGGAGTGGCTTCCTGATTTTCAGACCTACTTGGAGAAATGGAAGCCAGCAGCTGCTGCACACACTGTTTTCTGGGAGGGCTACACTCAGAACCTAACCATTGTAGCCATTTCAATATTGATGAAATGCTGAATTTACATTAGCATTACTTATTTTCTCCATGTGATGGTTCTTGACTTTGTAAAAAATTAAATAAATGAATGTCTATACTTTTTCTAAAGAAGAGTGAAAATACCATGACAGAAAAGGTACTATCAGATGTTGTTTAGAAAGCATTTATCTTGCATTTCTTTATTCTTTCTAATGATCTAAAATTCAATAAAAGTTTATTCATATAAAAACAAGTTGTCATTAATTATCACACATTAATGAATATATGATCTTATATGTAGTGTTCTTTACAAGAATTTTCTATTCTGTTCAGTAGTGTTCATAATAATTTTAATGAGCATACAGTACTCTAGAAATTACTTTACCTTACTTATTAGAGATTTGAGTCCAGTTCTCCCATGTACGACTGAAAATGCAATGCCCCTTTCATACATTGCACTATTTTTCTAGTGAAAAAGACTGCTTTTTTCACTCTGAATCTCTGTCACCTAGCACAGTGCCTAATAATAGGTATCGTGTAGATAAATGACTGATGGCTTGTAAACTGAAGTTGTTAAGTTTCAGTTCAGAAAGTTATGATCTCCATGTATACTGGATCATTCCTTTGTTGTAACTTTTTATTTTGAGATCATTTATATATTTACATGCTGTTATAAGAAATAATAGAGACTCCTAATATACCCTTCATCTAATTTTTCCAAATGGTGACATCTTGCATAACTGTTATACAGTATCACAAATTGACATGGATACAGTCGATCAACCTTTTTCATATTTCAACAGTTGTACATGCACTCATGTATGTGTGGCGCATGCATTTAGTTACCTGCACTTTTATCACATGTGTAGATTTATGTGACCGCCACCACAATCAAGATAGAGGACCCCTTGTGTTACCCTTTTATAGTCTTGGCCACCTCCCTCCTCCCCAAGTCCCTAATCTCTGATTTGTTACCCAGGTCTATAGTTTTCTTCAAGAATGATATATAAATGGAATAATGTAGTATGTAACATTTGAGAATTAGCTTTTTATTGCTCAGCATAACTCCTGAGATCCATCCAAGCTGTTGCATGTATCAGTGGTTCATTCCTTTTTATTGCTGAGTAGTATTCCATGGTACAGATATATCAGTATGTTTAATTATTTACCTATTGAAGGGTATGAAGGATATTTGAGTTGTTTCCATTTTTGGCTATTACAAATAAAACTGCTGTGAGCATTTTTGCAAGCTTTTATGTGAACATAAGTTTTTATTTCTCGGAGATAAATGCCTGAGAGTTCAGTTGCTCCATCACCATTTGTTGAAAAGGCTGTCCTTCCTCCAGTGAGTTGTTTTTGCATCTTTGAAAAAATCATTTAGTCAAATTTGTGTGGGTCTCCTGAGTTCCTTAGCTGTTCCACTGATCTTTGTGTCTGTTCTTCCACCAATGCAATGGTGACCACTAGCTATTTAATAAGCTTTAACATCTTTTAGAGTGGTTTTTCTCACTTTACATTCTTTTTTTGAAATTGTTTTAACTATTGCAGTCCCAGTGCCTTTTGATATAAATTTTAGAATAAGGTGGTTTATTTCTATGAAACTCTTGGCTGTTGTAATTGGAATTACATTAAACCTATGACCAGTTTTGGAAGGCCTGGCACCTTTACTATTTGTGTCTTCCAAACTATGGATATGGAATGTTTCTCCATTTATTTAGGCCTTCTTTATTTTATCAGCAATTTTTAATTCTCAGGATACAAATCCAGTACATGTTTTGTTGGATTTGTCCCTAAGTATTTAATTATCTCTGAAGCGATTATAAATGTTACTGTGTTTTAAATTTTGGTTTCTGTGTGTTTGTCTTCTTAAATAGAAATGTAATCGAGTTTTTTTTGTCTTGATTTTGTATTATGTAACTTTGCTGAAACTCACTTCTTCAGGATCTGGTTATTTGGTTTTGTGTTTTGTTTTCTCATAGATTCCTTGGGATTTTCTATATACATAATCACGTCATCTGCAAATAGGGACAGTTTTATTTCTTTCTCTTCAATATGTGTACCTTTTCTTTTTCATAGCATTATGTTAAATAAAAGTGGTTAGTGTGATATGCTTTCCTTATTCCCATTGTAGGGGGAAAGATTTCATTATTTTAACCATTTAGTATGATGTTAGCTATAAGTTTTTGTCAGTGCCTTTATCAGATGAGGAAATTTTACTCTGTTCTGAGTTTGCTGAGAATATCTGTCATCTATGGGTGTTGGATTTTGTCAAATGATGTTTTCTGCATCAGTTGGTACAATCATACTTTTTTGTTCGGTTTGTTTTTTGCTTTAGTCTATTGATTATGCTGGATTACTGACTGATTTTCAAATGCTGAATCTATCTTGCATACCTGGAATAAATTGCATTTGGTCATGGTGTATAATTTTTTAAAACACCCACTGCTTGATTTTATTTGCTAATATTTTGACGAGGATTTTTTTTGTGTATAAAAGTGCATAGAATTTTCTAGTAAAATCATCTGTGGCTGGAGACTTCCTTTTCAGCTTTTAAATTACCAATTCAATTTATTTAATTGGATTATGGTTATAGGATTATTCAGGTTTTCTATTTCATCTTGATTTTCAGTAGTTCCTGAGTTTAAGGAATTGATCCATCTCTTCTAGCTTGTCAGCTTTATGGATGTAAAGTTGTTTATATTTTCCCCTTATTATCTTTCTGACAGAAGCTGGAATCTGTATTGATGTCTTATTCCTGACATTGCTGATCATTGTCTTCTATCTTATTTATTTTTATCAATCTTGCCTGAAGTTTGTCAATTTTATTGATTTTTAAAAAAAGAAACAGCTTTTGTTTGTTTTTTTTTTCTGTTTTTCTCTTTTCAGTTCTATTAATTACATCCCTTCAGCTTGCTATGGGTTTTTTTTCTCTCATTGTTCTAGTTTTCTTTCTTTTTACTTAATTAAATTCATTAGTTAATGGCAATACTAGTTTCAGGAGTAGAATTCAGTGATTCATCACTTACATACAACACCCAGTGCTCATCACAAGTGGCCTCCTTAGTACCCATCACCTATCTAGCCCATCTCCTACCCACCCCCTTCCCTCAACCCTGTTCTCTATAATTAAGAATGTTGTAGTTTGTTTCCCTCTCTTTTCTCCCCCTTGCCCTGCCTACATGTTCATCTGTTTTGTTTCTTAAATTCCACATATGAGTGAAATCATATGGTATTTGTCTTTCTCTCATTGACTTATTTAGCTTAGCATAATACGCTCTCTCGCTCCATTCATGTCATTGCAAATAGCAAGATTTCATTCTTTTTGATGGTTTAGTAATATTCCAATGTATATATATACCACATCTTCTTTACCCATTCATCAGTTGATGGACATTTGGGTGCTCTCTGTGGTTGGGCTGTTGTTGATAGTGCTGCTATAAACATTGGGGTGCATGTCCCCCTTCAAATCTGTATTTTTGTCTCCTTTGGGTAAATACGCAGTAGTGCAATTGCTGGATCATAGGGTAGTTCTATTTTTAGTTTTTTGAGGAGCCTCCATCCTGTTTTCCAGAGTGGCTGCCCAGTTTGCATTCCCACCAACAGTGCAAGAGGGTTCCCCTTTCTCCCCATGCTTGCCATCTGTTGTTTCTTATGTTGTTAATTTTAGCCATTCTGACAGGAGGGGAGGTGGTATCTCATTGTCGTTTTGATTCTTCCCTGATGAGTGATGTTGAGCATCTTTTCATGTGTCTGTGAGCCATCTGTATGTTTTCTTTGGAAAGGTGTCTACTCATGTCTTCTGCCCATTTCTTAACTGGGTTTTGGTTTTTTTGTGTGTTGAGTTTGGTAAGTTCTTTATAGATTTTGGATACTAACTTTGTCAGATATGTCATTTGCAAGTACCTTCTCCCATTTTGTAGGCTGCCTTTTAGTTTTGTTGATTGTTTTCTTCACTGTGCAGAAGCTTTTTATCTTGATAAAGTCTCAATAGTTCATGTTTGCTTTTGTTTTCCCTACCTTTGGAGACATGTCTAGTAAGAATTTGCTCTGATAGAGGTCAAAGAGATTGCTACCTGTGCTCCCTTCTAAGATTTTGATGGTTTCCTGTCTCACATTTAGGTGTTTCATCCATTTTGAATTTATTTTTGTGTATCGTGTAAAAAAGTGGTCCAATTTCATTCTTCTGCATTTCGCTGTCCAGTTTTCCCAAAAACATTTATTGGAGAGACTGTCTTTCTTCTTGGATATTCTTTCCTGCTTTGTTGAAGGTTAATTGACTGTATTGTCTATTTTTGGGCCAGTACCATACTGTCTTGATCACTACAGCTTTGTAATTATGACTTGAAATCCAGAATCATCGTGTCAGTTTTGTTTTTCTTTTTCAGAAAAGAAGCTCTTTTCTGGCTCTTCGGGGTCTTTTGTGATTTCATACAAATTTTAGGATTGTTTGTTCTTGCTCTGTGAAAAATGCTGGTGGTATTTTGATAGGGGTTGCATTAATGTGTAGATTGCTTTGGGTAGTATTGACATTTTAACAATATTTGTTCTTCTAATCCATGAGCATGGATTACTTTTCCATTTCTTTGTGTCCTCTTCAATTTCTTTCATATGTGTTCTATAGTTTTCAGAGTACAAATCTTTTCCCTCTTTGGTTAGGTTTATTCCTAGGTATCTTATTGTTTTTGGTGCAATTGCAAATGGTACTGATTCACTGATTTCTTTTTTTGCTGCTTCATTATTGGTATATAGAAATGCAACAGGTTTCTACATGTTGATTTTATATCCTGTGACTTTGCGGATTCCATGTATGAGTTCTATTATGTATCAGTTCAATTTTTTGGTAGAGTCTTTTCAGTTTTCTACATAGAGTATGTCCTCTGCAAATAGTAAAGGTTTGACTTCTTCCTTGCCAATTTGGATGCCTTTTATTTCTTGTTGTTTGATTGCTGAGACTAAGACTTCCAGTACTATGTTAAATAGTAATGGTGAGAGTGGACATCCTTGTCTTGTTCCTGGCCATAGGGCTCTCAGTTTTTCCCCATTGAAGATGATATTAGTTGTGGGTCTTTTGTATATGGCCTTTATGATGTTGAGGTATATTCCTTCTATCTCTACTTTTTTGAGGGTATTTATCAAGAAAGATGCTGTATTTTGTCAAATGCTTTTTCTGCATCTATTGATGCAGGGTCATATGTTTCCTATCCTTTCTTTTATCAATGTGGTATATCATGTTGATTGGTTTGTGAATATTGAACCAGCCCTGTAGCCCAGGAATAAATCCCACTTAATCATGGTGAATAATCATTTTAATATGTTGTTGAATTTGATTTGCTAGTGTTTTACTGAGAGATTTTGCATCTCTGTTCATCAGGGATACTGGCCTGTAATTCTCCTTTTTAAGTGGGATCTTTGTCTGGTTTTAGAATCAAGGTAATGCTGCTTTCATAGAATAAGTTTGGAAGTTTTCCTTCCATTTCTATTTTTTGGAACAGTTTGAGAAGAATAGGTATTAACTCTTCTTTAAATGTCTGGTAGAATTCCCCTGGGAAGCCATCTGGCCAGGACTCTTGTTTGCTGGGAGATTTTTGATTACTGATTCAGTTTCTTTGCTGGTTATGGGTCTGTTAAAATTTTCTATTTATTCCTGTTTCATTTTGGCAGTTTGTGAGTTTCTAGGAATTCGTCCATTTCTTCCAGATTGCCCAGTTTGTTGGCATATAATTTTTCATAATATTCTCTTATAATGTTTGTATTTCTGAGTTGTGGGTTGTGATCTGTCCTCTTTCATTTATGATTTTTATCAATTTGGGTCCTTTTTTCTTTTTGAGAAGTCTGGCTAGGGGTTTATCAATTTTGTTAAGTGTTCCAAAGAACCAGCTCCTAGTTTCATTGATTGGTTCTACTGGTTTTTGTTTGTTTGTTTCTATATCATTTACTTCTGCTCTAATTTTTTTATTATTTCCTTTTTCTGCTGGCTTTAGGCTTTATTTACTGTTCCTTTTCTAGTTCCTTTAGGTATAAGATTAGGTTGTGTATTTGGGACCGTCTTGCTTCTTGAAATAGGCCTGAATTACAATATACTTTCCTCTTAGGACTGCCTTTGCTGGATCCCAAAGGTTTTGGACTGTTTTTTAATTTTCATTTGCTTCAATGTATTTTTTTTTATTTCTTCTTTAATTTCTTAGTTAATCCATTCATTCTTTAGTAGGATGTTCTTTAACCTCCATGTATTTGAGGGCTTTCTAAATTTCTTGTGGTTGACTTCAAGTTTCATAATGTTGTGGTCTGAAAATATGCATGGTATGATCTTGATCTTTTTGTTCTTGTTGAGGGCTGATTTTTGACCCAATATGTGGTCTATTCTGGAGAATGTTCCATGTGCACTTGAAAAGAATGTGTATTCTGGTACTTTAGGGTGAAATGTTCTGAATATATCTGTTAAGTCCGTCTGGTCCAGTGTGTCATTCAAAGCCATTTTTTCCTCGTTGATTTTCTGCTTAGGTGATCTGTCCATTGTTGTAGTGTGGTGCTAAAATCTCCTATTATTGTATTATTATCAAAGAGTTTCTTTAAAAATTTTTTAAATGTTTATTTATTTTTGAGAGAGAGAGAGAGAGAAAGCACGAGCAGGGGAGGGGCAGAGAGAGAGGGAGACACAGATTCTGAAGCAGGCTCCAGGCTCCGAGCTGTCAGCACAGAGCCTGACATGAGGATTGAATCCAAGAACGATGAGATCATGACCTGAGCTGAAGTTGGATGCTTAACTGACTGAGTCACCCAGGTGCCCCTATCAATTAGTTTCTTTGTTATTAATTGATTCATATATGTGGGTATTTCCAAGTTGGGGGCATAAATATTTAAAATTGTTAGATCTTCTTGATGGATAGAGTCCTTAATTATGATATAATGCCTTTCTTCATCTCTTGTTACAGTCTTTGGTTTAAAATCTAGTTTGTCTGATGTAGGTATGGTTATTCCGGCTTTCTTTTGACATCCATTAGCATGACACATGGTCATGCTCCATCCCCTCACTTTCAATCTGCACTTTCTGTCTTTAGGTCTAAAATGAGTCTCTTGTAGGCAGCATATAGATGGATCTTGTTTATTTTTTCATCCATTCTGATACCCTATGTCTTTTGATTGGAACATTTAGTCCATTTACATTCAGACTGATTACTGAAAGATAATGAATTTAGTGTTATTGTGTTACCTGTAGAGTTGGTGTTTCTGGTGTTGCTGACTGGTCCTTTTTAGTCTTTGTTGCTTTGGTCTTCCCCCCCCCCCCCCCCCCCATTCAAAGAGTCCTCCTTAATATTTCTTGCAGGGCTGGTTTAGTGGTCACAGAGTCCTTTAGTTTTTGTTTGTCTGGGAAACTTTAAAAAATTTTTGTTTAATGTTTATTTATTTTTGAGAGACAGGTAGAGACATAGCATAAGTGGGGGAGAAATAGAGTGAAAGGGAGACACAGGATCTAAAGCAGGCTCCAGGCTCTGGACTGTCAGCACAGAGCTCGACGTGGGGCTCGAACCTATGAACAATGAGATCATGACCTGATCTGAAGTCAGATGCTTAACTGACAGAGCCACCCAGGCATCCCATGTCTAGGAAACTCTTTATCTCTCCTTCTATTCTGAATGACAGCCTTGCTGGATAAAGAATTCTTGGCTGTATATTTTTCCTATTCAGCAAGTTGACTGTCCTGCCACTCTTTCTTAGCCTGCCAAGTTTCTGTGGACAGATCTGCTGTGAACCTAATCTGTCTTACCTTGTAGGTTAAGGACTTTTTCCTTTGTTGCTTTCAGGATTCTTTCCTTGTCTGTGTATTTTGTGAACTTGACTATGGTTGGCTTTTGTTGAATTTAATGGGAGTTCTCTGTGCTTCTTGGATTTTGATAGAAGTGTTCTTCCCCAGATTAGGGAATTTTTAAGCTATAATTTGTTTGAATAAGCCTTTTTCCCCCTTTACCCTCTCTTCATTTTCTGGGACTCTTGTAATACAAATGTTACTATGTTTTAATAAATTGTTCAGTTCCCTAAGTCTGCCTTTGTGATCCATGACCTTTGGCTCCCTCTTCTTTTCAGCTTCATTATTTTCCATAATTTTGTCTTCTGTATCACTAATTTGCTCCTCTGTCTTGTCCATCTTCACTGTCCTGGCCTCCATTTAGGTTTGCATCTCAGTTATAGCATTTTTAATTTCAGCCTGACTAGATTTTAATTCTTTTATCTCTGCAGAAAGGGATTCTCTGGTATCTTCTATGCTTTTGTCAAGTCCAGCTAATACCCTTAAATCGTTGTTTTAAATTCCAGTTCAGACATCTTACTTATAACTGCATTGATTAAATCGCTGTGAGTTCTACTTCCTATTCTTTTGGGGGTGAATTTCTCTGTCTTGTCATTTTGTCCAGAAAAGTAAAGAAAGAAAAAGAACCCCCAAAACAAATAAAAAAGCAGAAGAAAGCAAAAAACAAAAAAAACTGTGGATCCTGGGTGTGTTTTGGTTTGCTTGTTAAAATAATCTAGGTCCAAAAATTAAAATAAAACAAAAATAATATAAAAATATATAAAAATTCAAAATAAAAACAATACAAAAATAAATAAAAGTAAATAGGAAGCTAGATCCTATTTCCCTTAGAACTGAAGCTTTGTAGCACCCTATGATTAGCAGACTTGGTGCAAGAGTTGTTTGTGCTGGTCTTCTGGGTGGGGGTGCTGCTGTGCTGATTCTCAGTCTGACTTGTTTTAGTGGAAATGGCTCTCCAGCTTCAGTGGGGGGAAGAGCTTGGTGTAAGCTGCTCAGGCCTCAACTAGGTGGCCAGCTGTTTTGCTTCCTGAAGGCTTTCAGTGCTCATGGGCTGGATGAATATGGCTGTGCCCTGCTCTCTCCTCCTGGAGCTGACAGATTGCACCCCCTACTCTTCAGGGAACCCTTACAAAAGAGTGATCAATCACCCCTCTTGTGTCCTTGATTTCCATCAGAACCCTGCGTTTACCCTGCCCGTGTCCAAGCTTTTTTATCTCAGGCGTGCGACTTTGAAAATTCCAAGTTTTAGGGACTTTCGTGGTGCTGACCTGCTCTGTTCCTCTGGGGAAGAGTCTCACCCTGCTTTTGTCCGCCTGTGGGAGGAAAGCAGTTGCACAACTGCTCGGCAGTTCAGAATTTACGTCAAAGCAGAGCAGAAACCAGCACCCCTGTTTGCTGCCCTCAGCCAGAGTCCCTGCTCCTATGACTGGAAACAGCACAGCACTACAGCATGTTGGTGCCATTTGTCCTTGCAACCAAGGGGATCATCAGACCAAGCTGTCACTCCTGGGATTCTGCCCCACTTCGCCACCTGAGCACCTGTAAGCCAGGCACATCCCCCACTGTGGCGCACTTCCAGAAGTTCAGATTTTGTGCTCTGCTCCTTATAACACTTGGCAGTAGCCTCCACAAGCATGCTCCCTCCCTGCCACCACACCCACAGCTATGTCTCCCTCAAGTCAACTCTCAGCACCTCCTACCTTCTAGAGGGTGGTCACTTTTCTACTTGTAGACTTGCAGTTTTTGTGCTTTCAGACCTCTGATTGATTTCTTGGGAGTTCACAATGATTTGATTACTATCTAGCTGTGTTCAAGGGATGAAACAAGCTTAGGGTTTCCCTCCTCCTTTACCATCTTAACTCCCTCCTGCTCATTTTTCTAGTTTTCTGAGGTGGGAACAATGATTTCAAACTCCTCCTCCTTTTTAATGTAAGCTTTTTTTTTTTTTTTTTTTGGCTGTAAATTCTCCCTCAGTACTTCCTTAGCCGCATCCACCTATTTTGACATGCATTTTCATTTTCATTGAATTCTATGTGTTTTTATATTTCCTGTGAGAATTCCTCTTTATCCATGGATTATTCAGAAATGTGCTAATTTTCAAGTTTTTGGAGATTTTCTGATTGTTTTCCTGTTAACGATTTTTAGGTTGAAGTTAGAAAAATAAATCTGTATTATTTAAAGTATAAAAAATCTATTATTTGAATTCTTTTAAATTTTTTGAACTCTCTGTTGGTACATGTTCTGTGGGCTCTTAAAAAATGTTTATTCTGCTATTGTTGGGTAGAATGTTCCATATATGTCAATTAGATCCTGTTGGATGATTGTGCTGGTCAGTTTTATATCCTTGTTGATTTTTTACCTAGCAATGGGTTTCTGAAACTTAAGTGTTGAAATCCCCAACTATAATTGTAGATTTGTCTATTTCTCCTTTCAGTTTATCAATTTTTGTATTATGTATTTTTGAGGCTTTCTTTCTGGTACATGTATAGTTAGAATCATCATATCTTCCTGGCTGATTGATCCTTTTATCATTATGTAATGTCCCTCTTTGTCTCTAGTTATTTTCTTTTATCTGAAGTCTATTTTATCTGGCATTAATTTACCACTCCTGCATTTCTAAGTTACTGTTTGCATGGGATATCTTTTTCAGTCTTTTACAACAATGTCATAGTATTTGAAGTGAGTTTCTTGTCAACAGAATATTTTTGGATCATATATTAAAATTTTTTTTTAATGTTTATTTTTGAGAGAGAGAGAGAGAGAGAGAGAGAGAGAGAGAGGCAGAGAGAGGGAGACACAGAATCCAAAGCAGGCTCCAGGTTCCACACTGTCAGCACAGAGCCCGACACGGGGCTCCAGCCCATGAACCATGAGATCATGACCTGAGCTGAAGTTGGACACTTAACTGACTGAGCCACCCAGGAGCCCCTGGATTATATTTTTGTATCCACTCTGCAAAATCTGTCTTTTAATTGGTATGTTTAGACCGTTTACATTTAAGATAAGTATTGATATGTTTAGGGCTAAAATCTATTTTATTTTTTTGTTTTGTTTCTCCCCCCTTTTAAATTATATATTTCTCTTCCTTCTTGCGGGTTACTTGAATAATTTTTAGGATTCCTTCTTGATTTATTTATATTGTTTTTGAGTATATCATTTTATAGTTATTTATTTGGAGAGAGAGAGAGAGAATGAGAGAACAAGAGAACGAGCACATGTGAGCAAAGGAGGGGCAGAGAGAGAGGGAGAGAGAGAATCCCAAGCAAGCTCCATGCTGTTAGTACAGAGCCTGACATGGCTTGTATCCCATAACCTGAGCCAAAATCAAGAGTCAGACACTTAACTGACTGACTGAGCCACGCAGGTGCCCCTCACTTTGTAGTTTTTTTTTTTTTTAGTGTTTATTCTAAGTATTACAATAAATATACAGAACATATCACAGTCTACTTATATTAACATCTTACCACTTAAAATGAAGTGTGAAAACTTACTTCCATATATATCTCTTTTCTTTCTGCACTTTAAAATATCTTTTTCTTGATTGCAATATGTTGTACAATTTTTTTTCAATTATCAAATAGGATTTATAAAGCTCATGATGAGGAATCCATTATATGCATCATATTTCTGCTGCTGCTTTCTTGCTTTTGGATGGTCCAGGATTCCTTCTTTTCTTATTTCCTTTTTGTTTGAAGAACTCCCATTAGCCAATTTGTAATGGTAGGTCTGCTAGGAGCAAAGTCGATCAGTTTTCTTTTGAGAATGTCTTTATTTCCCCTTCATTCCTCACTGGGTGTAGTTTTCATGGTTGACAGTTCTTTTCTTGAAGCACTTGAAAAATTTGGGAAATGTTCCACAAGTACTTCTTAAAACACTCTTTCAGCCTCCCTCTCTTTCTCATATCTTTCTGCGACTCTGATGATGGATCTTTTGTTATTGTCCTACAGGTTCCAGACTCTCTTCATTTTTTCAATCTGTTTTCTCTCTGTCATTCAGGATAAATTCTATTGACCTGTCCTCAGGCTTACTAATTTCTGTCTTCTGTTGTTTCCACTCTGTGTAGTGAGATCATCCAGCAAGATTTTTATTTCAGTCACTGTATTTTATAGTTTGGCAACTTACATTTGATTCTTTTTAAAACAAAATTTAATCATTAATTTAAATTTTATGTTATTGAGATATAAGTTATTTACCATAAACTTCACTCATATGAAGTGTATAATTCAGTAGTTTTCAGTATGTTTATGGAGTTGCACAAATATCACTATAATCTAATTTTAGAACATTTTCATCAGCCCCAAAGAAACCTGTACCCATTCACAGTCATTCCTTATACCACACCACCTTCAACTCAGGCAATCACTAATCTGCTTTCTGCCTATAGAGATGTCTACTCTAGACATTTCATATAAATGGTATCATACAATAGGTGTGTGTGTGTATGTGTGTGTGTGTGTGGACTGCCAGATTTCACTTAGCATAACGTTTTCTTAGATTCA
The DNA here is from genome assembly GCF_028018385.1 of Neofelis nebulosa. Taxonomy (NCBI): domain Eukaryota; kingdom Metazoa; phylum Chordata; class Mammalia; order Carnivora; family Felidae; genus Neofelis; species Neofelis nebulosa. The sequence goes on from NC_080786.1 coordinate 94,426,906, forward strand.
TCCAAGTTATAGTTGTATTTTTGCTTTATTCCTATTTCTTTACTGAGACTTTCTAGTTTTTCAATTTCAAGAGGATTCATAATTGCTGATTGAAGCATTTCTATTAGCGCTGACTTAACAGTCTTGTCAGATAATTCCAACATCTTATTCATTTTAATGCAGATATCTATTGATGGTCTTTTATCACTCGTGTTGTGATTTTCCTGGTTCTTGGGATGATGAGTGACTTTTTAATTTTCTCCTGGACATTTTAGAATTATATTATGAGGTTCTGGAACTCTTTTTAATATCCATTTATTTTAGCCAGATTTTCCTCTTGCTGAGGTATAGCACAAGAGCCAAGTGCTTATATATGTTTAGTTTCCTGGTGGACACCACTGATAGCATCTCAGCAAAAGTGGAGTGTTTACACCGTCTCTTTGCAGATGGGTGGGGTAGAAATATAGCTCCCCGTTGGCTCTGCTTAAACCATTTTTGGTGAAAGTGGGGCACCAATCCGCACCATGTTCTTGCCTTCAAGTGGGGGGTATAAACTCAGCTCTTGGCTGGGCCTTGCTGAGACCCAGAAGGGAAGAAGAAGCATGCTTACACACACCACTGTTGCTACAGGGTGGGAGTAGAAACTCACTTCCATGCTGCCCAGATGACAGCAGTGGAGGGGAAGGAGGGAGGTAGGTAGAGTGCCGCATTATCCTGCTTCCTTGATGGGAGGTACCTCCCCATTGGCCTGCTGAGACCAGGGGAAAGAGAAAATGGAGTGTCCGCTACGCTGCTTTGAACCACTTCTTTACACCTTGTTAATATTGAGTGTGAGAGCAGGCTCGGCTCCCCGCACTGGGGCGGTACCAACGTCTCCTAGAAATCCAGCTTCTTTCCACCGTTCAGAGTATTTCTATACTTGTTTGTTGTGTTATGTCCAGGTTTTGTTTCAGTGTTTATTTTCACCATTGTTAGAGGGAAGACTTCTCTTACAGTGGGAATTATAATGGGGCTACCCCATCTTGACTGGAATCAGAAATCCTGGGACATTATTTTAAAAAATGATGAGTTATATCTTATAGTACTCTTAATATTTGGAGGATTCTCAATTGTGTATTAAAATAAAATTCTTATTCCTTCACTGGATTCATTCAGTCCCTTCCACAAATGGTCTATTATCTTTCCATTCTCAACTTAATACTGCTTCTCTATGTGAAAACTGCTTCAGGTCTGTTCACCTTCCCTCAAACTAACTTTTTTTTTTTCTTTTTTTCTTCTATACCTTCCACCTGTCTCTACCCAAATATTTCTGTATCAAAGTCTAATCCAAATATTCTGTCCTAAGCCTTCTTTTTCTGTCTAGTGAGAAGTGACTGCAGCTTCTCACAAGCTATAGCATTTACCATATGTAAGGGAATCGTCATGGTCTATACTACATTCCTGTATTTCTATACATGATTGATCTCCCCCACTGAATTCAATTATTCTACAATCATTTTTTATTCAATACTATGTGCTAAACATTGTTCTAGGTTTTGGAGATAAACACAGAAGAAAGCCATAACGGCTATCCTCAAGGAGCTCAGATGACAGGAGTACAGACCTGTAAACCAATTATTGCACTTAATATTATAAGTATACAAGTGGATGTTCATATGAGTTTAGGCAGGTAGGACGGTATCTTTTATACCTTAGTTGTGGTCACAACACAGCACATTGCTCTACTCAGAGAAAGTGCTCAAAGGATGTGTTAAATTGATGAAAATAGCCAATTGGTCTCTTAATCTTAAAAGTAGCAGTCAGATATCAGAAAATTGCCAAAGCAACAATGAATCAGATTTATTTACTCAAAGGGCATCCCAGTTCCTTGGGATGGGTTCTTTGGAAAAGCTAGAGATGGTATACTAAAATGCAGTGATTGGAAAGAATCCCATGGTAAGTAGCTATGAAGTATTTTACGTAAAAATAATAGCTGTTGTTTTGTGCTTACTGAAAGGGCAGGCCTACGCCAGCTTGTTCTGTGTCCTTCACCTTGACCACACCTCCTCCCCTTGAGTAACCCCCCCTCACCTGCCTAACAGGACTCGGACCCTTCCCCAGCCAATCGGCTGAGGCCATAGCCATTACCTCACCAACTGCCCCTAGGCCCCAATAAAACCTTTGTCCTTTTGAAACTCGCTCTCTCTCCCTGGTATCTCACCGCTGCGTCGGTGCAGGTCGGAGATTGAGCTCGAGCTAGCTCGAATAAAGGCTCTTTTGCTTTTACATCGGACTCGGCTCCCTGGCGGTATTTGGGGATCACGAATTCTGGGCATAACACTTACTATAAGGCAGACACTTATAAAAATGCATTTAGCATTCATTCATTTAACCTCATCACAGTCCTATGTGGAAGAGAGTTCTCATATTTTACAAGTCCAGAAACTGAGTCTAAGAGTGCTTGAGCAATTGGCCAAACTAGTGCATATCAGCCAATTGCTTTTCTCAGCAGGTACTCCTGTCTGAATGTCTGAAATGTCTGGATGAGAGCTCTGGGGTCTTTGCTGTTTTGTTTTCTAACAACCCTCTTATGGACAAGTCGTCCAACTTATGTTTGGCGAAATAATAACTTTACAGAAAAATATTGAGAAGATAAATGCAACCTAGAGAAAAGTGACTTGTGAATTCTGTGTGGACGTAGTTATTTACAGCTTCTCCTCACAGCTCCCGTGTGAGTAAGGTATTATTGCCCTATTTTAGGTAAAGGCAGGGCACAACATTCTGACCTAATCATAAGACATTAATGATAGAGACAGAATTTTGGACAAAGCAGTAAGCGTAAATGCCTGCTGTGTATTTAACACTGAGTTCAGACGATAGCGGATTGATTTTGGCAGGTTGGATAATTACATTAGACAGTTTAGCCTAAAATAATTCATGTTGAAGCCACATTTCTGTGCCATCCATCAATTGACCCCCACCCCAAGTTCATCAGATTTACAGCAGTTTTGCATTTGGGGCTTGGACAAGATTATATGACCATGCATATGGATATGGATAAGCTGCAATTGTCCACTATATTGGACAAATTATAAAATTCTTGAAGGCTCCAATTCATCTATCAAAATGAAGATAACAGTAGCTATCTTTGAGGGCTACATGAAATCATGCACATAGAGTGAATAGCACTATGTCTGGCCATAGTAAACACTCAATATTAGCCATTATTCGTAGTTCAGAAACTTAAATTTTTAGTTAAGTCATTTATACTTACGCAGTATTCCAGTTCTTTTCGCTGGAGGTCCTGCAACATCTCAAATAGTACTTTGGGACTCTTTTTGTTTAAGAAAAAGAATAATACTGGGTAATAATTATCTGCTCAGATAGTCCCTTGTTTGCTGTTTTCCCACATTTATTCCAAAATAGCACCTCTAGGTTCTGATTACCATCAATTTTAAATCACCGAGGAGAATTAAAAAGGTGGGAAACATCAAGGTTTACGGTGTACCTACTGTGTGCCAAACAGTATGCTAATCACTTTGTACGTATCCCATTCAATCCTTACAATACACTTCCAAGTTAGTAGTATCATGCTAATTTTATAGAGGAGGAAACTGAGGCTTACATAGGGTCAGTAATTTGCTGTAGGCCACAAAGCTGGTAAGTTTTAGAGCCAAGAGTATTGCCATAGACTGCTATGTTAAAAGCCATGTGAAAAGTCTTGGCAGTGTCTCTAATTTGGCACGGCATAGATAGAACTATTAATTCCTTCTAGTCATTCTTTGTCCAAGTGTTTTTTTTTTTTTTTTTTAACCACTTGGAGGAAGTTTTCATCTCTGACCTTCTAGATTATTAGAATAATTTTCTCCACACAGTCACAGCTTTCAAGTCTTCCTTTTGAATTCCTACACATTAGGGAGTCTCACAGCCTTTTACTTTTTTCTCGTTGGTTTCCTAGGGCATTAGCTGTTTGCATAAAGGACGAGTTCCCTCACCACCTATAGCTGCCGCAGTCAGAGGTATTGTGAGAGGAGGGTGAAGTGCAGGGAAGTCTCTGAGGTGAGAAGTTTTGAGAGGAACAAGAGGTTCCTGAAGGCACCCGGTGACTGGAGGAAGCTGCTCACCGGATGTGCTGCACTACCCTGGACCCTTGCGTGTCTGTCCAGCTCCACCATTTCCTGATGACTTAAGGCAACTTGTTTAGTCTCTCTGAGCCTCATTTTCTTCCCCTGTAAATGAGGATTGTAATTCCTACATCAGAGTTTTGAGGATTCAATGAGGTAATGTGTGTAAAATGGCATAGTTCTGGGTAAATTGCAGCCCGTGTTGTTTGGCTTTGTAAGTGCTTTATTTGAATTTTATAAGGAAGGGAAAACATTCCAATGGGAAGACTACAGAAGATCTGAGTCTCATATACAACCAGCTCAACATCCTCCCTCTTCTTCACTTCCCATTTCCCGATCGTCAAGAAGTCAAGGCTGTGTTCACCTTTCCAACGTCACAGAGCCCCTCTTTCATTACGATGTAAGAGGAAGCTGTGATTTTCTGAGCCCCAGCCCTTTCAGTGCCAGGCCCAGAGTTCAGCAGCTACTCAATGACCACCAAGAGTTGTCAAGAGGGCTCAGGATGGTCAGATCTCTTGAACATTCAAGAGAAGCCAGAAATGCAGATTTGAGTATCTACTGAATTGTGGATGATGACAATGAATTTTCCTAAAAGCTGAACCCTGTTCAAGTTAACTATGCCTGTCTGTGGGCCTTGGTTGACCTGTGGTCTAGTACCCACAGTCTCTGTTCTAGGACAGACCTAATTTCTAGCAGCAACGTGTGTTGATCCACCTCCTCTGTTAAACGGTATCTGGTGTCCAGAAAGTACGTGCCAGGCACTCTTCTTTTCTATACACTTTCCATTAACTCATTTTAATCCTGACAACAACTCAGTGAGGCAGGTACTATTACTGTCCTATTTTACAGAGGAGGAAATGAGGCACAAGCAATTAAGCAGCCCCAGCGGAGCTACGATGAGGATTCAAATGTAGGCAACCTGGCTCTTCATTGCCACACAGAGTTTTCTGATATATGTGCTCCCATAAGAAGACGAGAAGGTGCATTATTGATCGTTTTTAAATTAAGAGGAAGATTGGTGGATTTAGATTAGTACACCCCTCTCCCCAATTCTCCTAACAATCTGGGCTTAACATGGAAAGGAGGGGAAGAGAGGCTGGTCTGGCATCTCATTTCTTCTGCTAGGTTCTTCTGGAGTAAATGGAGCTGAAAACCCCCATTGTGTAAACTCCCAGCCTATCCCCTCCCCCTCAGCAAGAAGTCATGAGCAAGTCTTGAGTCTACATAACTCTAGAAGCCTATAGCGGAAAACTCTTCATTAACAATGCATTGATTTGTGACTGCACTTTTATAAAAAGAACAGCTTTATTAGAGGCTTCTACAGCCTTTTTTTTTTTTTTTTTTTTTTTGAGTGTAGTGTTTTCGGTTACTTGCAAAGCCCTGCAGAGGAATTAACTTGTAGATGGGTACAAGGAATCATCAGATGTGTTGCTGCTAGCACTTTTTTTTTTTTTCATTGAGTACAAGGGTGAAAAGAATGTTATTTTTCGGGGAGGATTATCAGGAAAGAGAATTTCTTCTCAGTTGATGAAACACAGCCAAAAGGGGGGAAAATCTTTCACCTAGCTCTTATTTTAATTATTCCATATGATGAAAAAAAATTCCCCTGTCTTGTCTGAAAAAGAAAGTGAAAACTTGTCATTTTAGTCTTGCACTAGAAAACTTATAAATATGTTTAACAGAGAAAAACAGAACTGGGCAGAAATTTTTGGTCAGACAGGGAGAGGCCTGGGTCTTAGTCACCCCATCCAGGAAAAGGAAATGATTTATCTAAAGCCCACCATGTGCCAGACACAGTCCATACATTATCTTATTTATTCTCACTTCAAATTCATGAGGTAAGTACTATTTTCCCTGATGTGTTGGAAAAAAACAGTCATTCTTAATTCCTCTCCACCTCCATGTCCCCCTCCTCTGCCCCCAGACACTGGTTGTGGCTTCAGAAAGAGGAGCTGCTTAGAGGTGGCAATCTCTTGGAAAGCGAATAAGGAGAGGAAGGGAAAGCAGAGGATTTTTCCTGTAATTTCTGTTAGCATAGCAAATGTTTTTATTTTACACTTTATTTAGGAGCACTGTAGGAGATTATGGGAAAGCTAAACCTCCCAGCACTCCAACCAGCCATTGCCACCACCATACCTCCACAGGAGAGCAAGCTATAGACTTGACATTTTCTTTTTTTCCCCAGGGCAGAGCCCGAAGTGGGGCTCAATCCCACGAGCCTGGGATCATGAACTGAGCAGAAATGAAGAGTCTGATGCTCAACCAAGTGAGCATTCCAGCTCCCACTAGATTTGACATTTCAACATCCTTTCCTCATCTCCTTCCCATCCGCCTTTCCTTTACCCTGTGTTTTTTCCCCTTCATTTATTTGGCCTGTCATGATGTTCTCTTTAGCTGAGCTTCCTGCCTTCAATCTCCACTTCCAGTCCAATTTCTACACTGTTGCTGATTGGAAACGTGATGTTAAAGCTCTGTTTATTGCCCACCTTAAATAGCCCCTATTGCCTACAGACAGAGGGTAAGTGAAAATTTAAAAATGGTAGATCTTATTGAGGGCCAAGTAATCAGCATTACTGGGAGTGAGCTGGCATCTGTAGTTTGTAGAGCTGCACAGGTAATGATAATGTGCGTCCTTGTTAAGAATCAGCGGCCCAGAACATCCAGGCCCCTCGTCTCTGCATACCAGGCCCTCCATGATCTCGCTGTGCTCAGCGTCACTTCCCACCCTATCCCTACCTGACCTGGTGCTCCAGTCATACTAATATGCCTGACACCCCCCCATTCACCCTGAAGTTTCAACCTTCCTTGTCCCTGCACTCCACTGCTTCATCCTTCTATCTGGAATGCTCTTTTTTTTTCCTTGACTTTTTTTGGGGAGAAATCCTCCTAAATCTCAGCTCAGGAATCACCTCCCAATAGAAATGAGGACTCTTTCTCTTTCGGGCCCCTAGTGTACATCTGATGTTCATTTGAAACATCAGTGCATTCATTAGTTTAAATGTCTGCCTTCCCATGATAGAGTTGAAGCACTTTTCATTTTGAGTACTGAGCACATAATGATTATGGCTAATAAATGTTTATTGAATAAAATGAATATATTTATAGGTAACCCAGAGTACACAGGACTCCAGGATTGTCTAAATTCCATGCCCTTCTATTCTGCCCTCTGTAAGAAACTATGACATAGAAACATTAGGCAACTTAGGGGCACCTGGGTGACTCTTTCCATTAACCATCTGATTCTTGATTTTGGCTCAGGTCATGATTTCACAGTTGTGAGATGGGGTTCTGTGCTGGGCATGGAGACTGCTTAAGATTCATACTTTCCCTCTTCCTCTGCTCCTCCCCTACTCTTGCTCACTCGCTGTCTCAAGAAAGAAAGGACGAAAGAAAGAAGCAATAAATAAATAAATAAATAAATAAATAAATAAAAGCAAATTATAAATAAACTGAAGTACCCAATCCCTTTACTATGGCCCCAAAGAACCATCTCAATGCACACATGCTTAAAAAATACTAAAATCAGACTCTATAGGTAATTGGTATCTTGCTTTTATCATTAAATGTTATTTTAATATATTCTTATGAAGTGTTATTTTAAGAAATGTTTATGTAGCTAAATAATATTCTATTACATGATTACCATATTTTAATCTGTATTTTTCAAACTATACTCATCCATCACCCATTAATATGTAGGTTTAATGAGTTTTAATCAACACTTTAAAAAATAAAATTGAAATCTACTCCTGAAATCATTGTTGCACTATATGCTCGTAACTTGGATATAAATCAAAACATTAATTAATTAAAAAATAAACTAAAAAATAAAATTAGATGTATTATATGTAGTAAATATATGTATTGTCACATGAAGCTTTTGTTTCAGACTATATATACTATACACACACACACACACACACACACATACATGCAAATGTGTTTTTGGTGTGTAAATATATATACAATAGTCAAAAAAGTTTAAAAGCTCCTGTTTTAAGCATTCTCCAACAGCAGGACATTTAGATTAACTTATATTTTTTACTATTATAAATAATACTGTGATGGATTTCTCCATGAATAATTTCTTGAGTTTATTTCTCTAGAAAAGATAGATATGGCAAACAATTGGGTTGAAGAATATGAATATATAGCCTCTTGATATCTTTTGCCAAATTATTATCTGGAAAGATTATGGCAAGCTACAATACCAGCAACAACATATTGTATTCTCAGGTGATGTTTTAGAACTAGGCTCTGAGTAATGATCATCCCCAGCCATCCAATGAGGGAGAAAAGCACATACCAGGTAGAGAAAGTGGAATAATCAAAGGAATTGGGCTGGGGTGCTGGAAATGCCTATTAATATTGAAGAATAGTAGGTAGTGTTGTGCATGGGTGGTTATTGAAAAAGAGCAAGATTTTAGTCAAATAGCGTGGGGCCAGGGTTCAAGGATTTTACATGGCTTGCTATGTTTTTGGTCTTATTCTTTCGGAACTGGAGTACCGTGAGGTTTGAAAGCAGGAAGTGAAGTGATGAGATGAGACCTATATCACAGAAAGACAAAATGGAGGAAAAACTAAGCTTCAGAAACCAGTTAGGATGCTATTTCAATGATTCAGGTAAGAAATGCTAAGAAACTGAACTAGAGTCTGGAAAGTGGGGATAGAAAAGAGGATCCTACTTTGAGAGATGCCTCTTACACACAATAAGATGGCTTGGGGGTTTATGGTTAGATAACTTATAAATAGTAACAGAAATGTAGACCGAGTTTGGTTGAGGAGAGTTCTTGATAATAGGAATACCCTAATCTGCCAGGCAGATGTCATGGAACTCTCTTGCTTCTAAATGGAGAAATTATTGGACAACCTACCTGAGATGTCCCATGGGCCCAATGGACTGGTTTAAACCTCTTTATGGCCTGGGTTTGGCTGTCATTCTGGAACAATTTGATGATGGCATGGAATACAATCCAAGTACAGGGCCATTGAGAAGCTTTTTTTTTTTTTTTAACCATACTACATCCTTCTCAAAAACTCTGGAAGCCATTTGTGATGGACAAAACTTGTAAGTCAATACCTTTGCAGAGTGAGAGCTTTGATCTGGGATACAAAATTCTGATTTGGAGAAGGATCATGAACAACTTTGATATTTGAATATAGTACGTATGAGTGCTAGAGCTCAGAGAAAAGGCAGTATTGCCTACTGCTAAAAGTCTCATTTTCATGTTTTGTAGTTCTGTTTATGGAACAGACTAAGATATAAAATGGAAGATATTTACCTCCATACATTAAGTGACTGAGGAAACCTAAAAGGCATAGTGTACACATTTTAACTTGTGTCCCTTCCCCTTTTGCTTTTTCCAAGGTTTCATTCATCATCATTTTTTTTTTTTTTGTCAACAAATATTTATTAAGCATGTACTCTGTGCCAGGGATTCTTCTAGGTGCTGGAGATGCAGCAGTAAACAAAATGAAGTTTATCCATCCCTCAAAGAGACTTACATTCCACAAATTATAGCATAAATCAGGATTAGGAAAACCACCCCAGCAGTATCATATTATAGATATGTGTGGCACTCCCTATTAACCAGAAAATCCCATCCTTTATCATTTTAGAGTTTAGATAAACTGGAGATTATGGTTTTATGACTATTGGGATCTTTGAAGGTGATTCTTCTTTCAGTCAAAAATCTACCTATGATGGAACATACGTAAGTTATACTAATATGTACATAAATAAGACTCTGGTTCCTCTACGAGAGCAGAGTGTGTTCTGGACTTGGATTTGAGAGATCGTATACTTGACTGAGCAGCTGTGGAAACCTGACCAACTGACTTAGACTCTTCAGCCTAGTTCTACTTTTCTAAAATGAATACGATACTATCTGCCTACTCACTGCACAAGTTAGTTATACATTTCAGTGAGATTCCAGATATGAAAAATACTTTGAAAAGTAAAAGGATTAAAATCAATATAAAGTTATTATTATCTTCCATGATATTATGAGGGCCTAAAAGGGTTTGTTCAGACCTAAGGACAGCCAAGTTCATCATGACTTGATTCTGCAAAAGAGCAAAGGCGGCAGGGAGAGGACTGTGTGCTCTTAGCGATAACATTGCAGAGAGAGGACCCCAACTCTGAGTGATAAATATAAGGACTTGGGGACATCAAAACACAACAGAACAAGAATTGCTTTTGAAAAATCGACTTTGACATTCTGCTACTCCCCAGCACTTAGCACATAGCTGTTGTCCTAAAGACACTTCCTGATTGATCGTTAAGTGGAGTAGGGTGGGAAGAAATACTCTGCTAAAAATGTAACAATGTAACATGAAATGGTGCAATAGTGTTTCTTTCTTCTTTTTGTTTTGTATTGTTTTGCCCAGGTTAAAATGTAGGCCCTATCCTGCATTACGTGATGCGCATTACACTGGTTCTTGATGCTTTTAGAGATCAGGAATTGATTGTTCAGTAGCTCTAGGGTGACACCTGCTGCAAATTGTAGGAAGTGCATCTCTTAAAAATTCAACATTTGGGTTTCCGCAGGCGTATTAGACGTGACCGGCCAGTGTGGACACTGATCCGGAAAACCTCCATGAAAACCAGATTCACCGTCTCACAGAATACTGCATTCTTGTTTAACTGATGTACACATGGAAATTACAAGCGAGCTGATACATGTCGTTGAGCGCCCACACTGTGCTGCCACCATGTGGCGTAACACGCAATGGGGCGTAGCGGGGTATCCTGGACTTGGAATCAGGCGACCTGCAGTTGGCAGAGTTGTCCCCTGCAACCTATTAGCTCTGGAAACTTTCTGTGGATCAGGTGGACTGTTATGTGGTTTAAATAACAAGGCGACAACTCTTGCAAACTGTGTAAAGTGGTTATGCTAACACATCCTCAGGAACCTTACACTCGCCGAGTGTAATGCAGGAAATAATACAAGACCCATGCACAATATTGGTAGCAGTAGTAACAACACTAGCTAACCCTTTACGGTTTTACATACCTTAGCTAATGTGGTAGGTTACCTCCTGGAATCCCTCCTGGCTCGGCTCTGGGTTGGGGTAGGCCACGGGGGAGATTCACGCGAGATTTGCAAGTTGCACGTGACCCAGCGGCCCGAGAGCCGCGAAAGTTGGTGCCAGACTGCGGTCGCGGGGTCAGTGGCGGGGCGCTTTCGTGGCTCTTCTGCTTTATTGGAGTGGAGCAGCGCCTGGGAGCGGGGCTCCTTCTGCTCCCACCAGATCTCCAAGTTCGGGTAAGGCATTTGTGCAGCTTCGAGGAGGGCCACCCCCTTTACAGGGTCACCAGTAGTATGTGGGTTAAATGTGGTGAGAGTCAATGGGATCGTCTCCCTTGCTTTGGTCCAGAGTTTCTTCCCCAGCTGCCTGCTCTTCTGACCTGGCACTTCAGGCCACCAGCAGATGCAGAGACTACATCCTTGGCAATAGTCTTCTTTATCAGCAACCCTTTGTGGCTCCTGATTAGAAAATTTCCTCTGATCCTCCATCTTTCCCCTTGCTCACTTTTACTTACCCATTTTCCCCCACAATCGTGTAGGGTCTAATCCCTATGATAAAACCCTTATTCCATGTCAGTCATAGTGGTTCTTGTTCCCTGATGCAACCCTCCGTGATACGTGGTCATGAAGACTTTTCTAAGCATTTCACATATATTTATATATCTAATTTACAACACAAGGTTGGTGAATAGGTTCGGTTTTTTCTGCATGTTGAAGATGAGGAAATAGAGGCATTGAAAGGTTAAATAACTTGTTCAGCATCACAGAGCCACTAAGGCACAGAGCTGGGATTTGAATCCCAGCTTTAGTTTGGCTTCAGAGTCTGTGCTGTTATTCTCCACACCATACAGTCTCTCCTGATTATTATTTTAATTGCTGTTGTTGTTGGAGTTCAGTGGTCAGGAGAGAGCCAGGAGGACTGAAGTTGCCTCTGAGGGGCAGTGAGGTTTGGATGGAAAAGCTGACCCTGAGAGTACTGGTCCCGAGCATCAGAACAGATGTAAGCTCCGGACTAGGGTACCAGTTGGCAAGGAAGAAAGGACAGGCAAGCAGTCAAAATTAAGTCTGAGGTCCCAGGCTGAATAGAAGAACTGGGTTGGTTAGGTTCTTAGAAAAATCCCACACAGGTTAGCATGGGAGAGATCTAGCCATGGGCATGGAAAAACTGGTTAAAAAGAGCTGCAGATCAGGAGTGGGAATCCAGTAGGAATTTAGCTCCCTGACGCAATGATTGTGGCCTGAGCAAAAGAAGAGGAATGGGTAGTCAAATTACCTTTTTCTAAAAAAACATTTATTTATTTTGAGAGAGAGAGAGCTTGCATGAGAGCGCAAGTAGGGGAGGGGCAGAGAGAAAGGGAGAGAGAGAATCCCAAGCTGGGATTCTCTGCCCCCAGCTCAGAGGCTCTTGCAGGGATCCATTCTATTACCCTGGGATCATGACATGAGCTGATATCAAGAGTCAGATGCTTAACCAGCTGAGCCACCCAGGTACCCCCAAATCAGCTTTTAATAACCACCTTCCTAAATCCCCTTGCCTTGGCACTGAGTGCAGGGTCTAGGGTAGCTTAAGTCCATAAGCATATATATAGATATATGTGATATATGGATATATGTGATTTGTGCTACATCCCTTCCTTTGGGGGCCCATCTTCCTTGATTCTCTGTGGTTCATGTGGGGAACACCAGCTCCTTCACTGTACCCCTAGGTCCAGAGGGGAGCATGCCACCAGACTTGGGCAATCAGAGCTTCGTTTGTCAGACTGTTGAGGACAGTTTAGGTTGGAGTTGGCTGCATTTCTCTGGCCTCAGTGATTGGTTCATGGATAAATATATTATATCAGCCAGACGGATCAAAGCTATCAGAATGGTATCTTTTTCTCTGTGACTTTGACCGACAAAGTATGATATAAATTGAGTTAACTTGTGAGCCATCTTGCCCAGACAAATGAAGGTATCTCTCTTTTTAGAGAAGATGAGCTCAATATGCAAAGAAAAGCAAAACTGAGAGAGCTCAAACCACTCTATTTGAGTTTCTAGATACAGTCATACATGAAGGTGTAGCTCCAGCCTGTGTTGTCTAATATAGTAGCTACTAGCCCGTGTGACTCTTGGGCAGTTGAAATATGGCTAGTCTAAACTGAAATGTCCTGGAAATGTAAAATATACATCAGAGTTTGAAGATTTAGTGTGTAAAAAAAGAAAGAAAGATGTCTCATTGATGGTTTTGACATTCTGATTACATGTTGAAAGTAGATTGATTTTGGATATATTGGATTAATTAAATGTATTATTAAAATTGATTGCACCAAGATCTTTTAACTTTTTAAATGTATCTATGAACAATTTTTAAATATGTATGTGTCTCACATTATATTTCTGTTCACTGTTCAGGTACAGTAGCCAGTAACTTCCCTTTTTTAATGAGTCTAATTTGAATTGTCACTTGCAAATGAAAGAGTTAGGATAGGCACATATTAGATCCCAGCTTGGGGGGTTGGGAATACACAGGAGCACCAAGCAGAGTTTTGCATAAATCATCAGGATGGAGACCATAAGACATTAAGCCCTCCATGTATGTGGTTCTTTGATTTCCCAATCACGTCCTTTTCCTGTTTCTTTTCTGAGCACTAAGCACAAGTTTACAAATGTCAGCTAGACATTTCTTTTTGGCCAGTCCCTATCACAAAGTCAACATGTTTGTATTGAAATCGCCAGGTCCTTCTGGTTGTGTATCAAAGATTTGAAGTCATTCTTAATCTCACCAACCTGCCCTCCTTCTTGATTTTCAACAAAACAGACTTTTGAGCCAGGATGAATTTTTAAGATCCTCTCATTGGGTGCAAACTCAGTTCATAGATATGAAAACTGATTGAGTTGTCGTTCTCCATGCTCTTGGCCTGTCATGGCTCTTCCCAGATGACAGAAACAAACAGTTGCTGCACTCTGGCCCTACCTTTCTCCGGTAGAAAGCCACTGGCCCCCTCCTCTGACTCCTGACACTGTAATTGCTCAGGTTAAATGATCTGCTTGGTTGAACTGACACCTATGGTACCAACAAATGGTGATTAGTTGTGCACCCGATAAAAGCGAATAGTTGAGGATTAGAGAAGTTATACTGATTTTGTTTCATTTGGTTATTTTTATGCAAGAAGAGGCACATGGCAGTAGACCCATTTATTTTGTCAAATTAATATTAGAGAACAAACCTTATTCATGGAGTTAAAAATAATTTAAAAAGTGTACCTCAGTATTAAAGGTGGAAGAAAGGAAAGGGGCAGAAAAAGGAATGTTTAGGAATAAGAGACAAAGACAGACCTCAGGCATGAGGCAAGGGGAGAATAATAAATGGGTATTTTAAAAATGAAGAGATAAGGAAAGATTGAGAAACACGGAGACACATGGGGAAAGAGACCTTTAAATGAGAAAAGTAATCACTGTGGAATGAGGGTTCTTCAGATTCCTAAGCTGTCTTCTCAAGAAGGATTCCTAGCAGGTCACATCAAGGACAGACACCCTCTGGGGTGGTGATTACATGGGTCTTCTGGGGAGAATAGGTAGGAGGCATCAGGGAACTAACAGCTAAGACTCTGGACAAGGTTGGGTGGGCAGGGTGGGGTGGAGAATTTTCAGGCATAACACTGGATGTTTCTCTATAATGCCTGAGACTTAGCCTCAAGTAGGGGCACCTCTCAACTTCCTGTGGAAGGGGCTGTAACATACTGAGGTGTCTTAAACAACAGAAATTACTTTTATCACAGTTTTGGACACCAGAAGTCCAAGATCAAAGTGCCAGCATGGTTCGTTCTTCTAAGACTTCTTTTCCTGCTTGTAAACAGCTGCCTTCTCACTGTCCTCACCTGGCACAGGGAGAGAAAGTTCTGATGTCACTTCCTCTTCTTTTAGGGACACCAGTCTTAACGAATTAGGACCCACTCTTATGACCTCATTTAAATGAAATTATCTCCTAGAAGCCCCATTTTTGACTACAGTGACACAGTAGTGACACAGTTCAGTCAATAACAAGGATCAAGTTGGAATGTTGGGATATCTGAGGTGAGAAAGCTCTCTCCCACCTCAGCAGTGTGGTAGGTGTGGGAAAGGGGAGTGAGGCACCAGGGGTGGAGGGTCTTGGCAATGTGACAATGACGGGGTGGGGAGAAATGGCCAGGGGGACGAGACTTGCCTGCATCCGTGCTGAGCAGTTCCTCTTGTCATCTGCCATCTGCCACGTAACAGAGATAGGAGGAAAACAATAGCTCTGAGGGGATCAGAGATGAAGTTAGCTCTACGACCATAAAAGTGAACTTATGATGACCCACTCAAGAACTCTGTCAGGAAAAGGGATGTGTTCCGGCAGAAGTGGGTTCTAGTGTTTTCACTGGCAGGTGCTTTGTTTCATTTTTTTAAAATTGCCCACACCTTCCTCAGGCTTGTGACACGTTGGAGACATAAGGAAACTGGTACGGAGGGAGACAGCAGGTGACATGGGCTGGTGGACATGGGAGGACTGGTCGAGGGGAGTGAAAGAGAGAGCGAGAACCCCACGTACAGATGAGCTCCAGGTATACTAAGAAGCCTGTGGGTGCTTCCTGTAGTGGAAAACCCTTATTATCTGCCTTCTGGTTTATTACTGTTAAAGACCTTAATGCTAAACGCTGTGTTCCCGTTCACAGATGCGGACTCCTAGTCACAAGTGTGACTCTTGGCTCCTGCCCCGGAGATGGACAGCTTTGAACCAAGGGCTGGGATCTGGTGTGCAGATCAGGGGTTCCTTTGCATGCACTGTCCGTTGTAGTGGAGCTGGCAGAAAGCCAGCGGAAACGCTCCTCCTGCTGTGTCCTCATATGCAGATGCACTTTGAGAAGTATAGTTCCAAGTGCCCCCTGTGACCGGCCTCTCTTTAAGGCAGCGAAGAATGTAATGGAATAGAATCATAATCAGCGTGTTTACACATCAGTTAGGGTTATTAGAAGAGAGAGGCAGGAAGTGACTAGAAGCTCATATGCAGAAGAGCTGGGCCTTTTTGCAGTTGGTAAAGGAGAGACAACAAAAGGGCTGAGTACTAATGAAAATCAAATTGCCATTTAAGTTTAAATACCTTGAAGGTCTTGCTTAAGCCATTTAGCAAGCTGGGCCAATTTCACAGTGGTCGGTATCTCCAGAGCAGCGACTGCCTGTAGTAGGTATACAGAGCCCCTTTATCAGAGGCCAGGATAGGAAAAGAAGCAGCGGGAAGTCTTTAGGGGTGTAGCACATCAGTGGGCACAAGCGCCCATGCACTTCCTGGCAAAGTAACTCATCGTCTCTTCCCTCCCTCAGGTGCAGACTCATGAGCTAGAATGCAAGCAAAGCATGTTTAGCAGCAGAAGGACCAAAGTAGGACATTTCTTCTGTGAGGGCTTTGTGTCCAGGGGATAGAAAACCATTGGAAAGCTAGGCCAGCGTGTAGAAAAGACCAGTGTTTAAAGATTTGTGTGAAAAAAAATGGAGGAAATCCTTGGTGCCTGGGGTGGGAGCGGGGAGGGGAGTGAATGTGTGTCAGAGGAAGGTGTGACATGGAGAAAATAAGTAAATAAGACCTTTCTGCCTTAATCAGTGAGCTCAGAAAAAAAGCTCCAGCTCCCTCATCCTGGGTCACCTACTTCTCTGAGTTCTCACATTCCCCAAGTCCCATATTTATATTTGTTATTGTACTTCTTGTTATTTACTCTTTCTGGCATAGAGTTGGAAGCCCCATATTTTATTATTTAAATTTTTTTTTTAATGTTTCTTTATTTTTGAGAGAGAGAGAGAGAGAGAGAGAGAACGAACCAGGGCAGAGAGAGGCAGACACAGAGTCCAAAGCAGGCTCTGGGCTCTGAGCTGTCACCCCAGAGGCCGACACGGGGCTCGAACCCATGAACTGTGAGATCATGACCTGAGCTGAAGTCAGATGCTTAACTGACTGAGTCACCCAGGTGCCCCTGGAAGCCCAATACTTTAGAGAGAAGGGTAATTCTTTGCAAGGTTTATTCTAATTAATTGTAGGGGTCAGTGAGATAACTATTGCCGTGTTCAGAGATCCAAGGTTGAAATTCCCCAGGATCCTACTCTATGTGCCACAACTTTTTAGGAGAGTAGAAGCCAGGGTTGGGTCTCTGAATGGTGGCCAGTGCTTGTGAGACACTTGCTTTCTGGGATGCTGCAGGTCACATGGCTCTGCTTTTACCTCGTGACCACAGCAACCTCAGAGATCCAACTCTGAGGGAACATGGACGCAGTGCTTCTGGTACCTGCTCACAAAAGTAAACTGTCTCAGAATTTTGCAAAGTTCAAATCCTTTTTTACTTTAGGGCAGAGGTTGGCACACTTTTTCTATAAAGGGCCGTACGGTAAATATTTTAGGCTTTGTGGGCCAGTTTTGATTGCAACCACTCAACTGGGCCATTGTAGCATAAAAGCCGCCACATATGATACAGAAATGAACGAGCAGGGCTGCATTCTAATAAAACTCCTTTTACAAAAACAGGGGGCTGGCTGCTGGCTAGATTTGGCCCACAGGCCATAGTTTGTTGCCCCTGATATAAAATAATTTTTATAATCTTCTCCCTTCTGAAACTCTTGCCACCCCCAGAATAAGCTATACTGCATAGTTACTAGGAGCGATGGGAGGGTCTTGAAAATTCAGGGTATTTGTTTTGGTGCTTTTCTTTGGGATCTTGGCCCTTGATAAGCTCAAGCATATATCCCTGATCAATTGGCGTTTGAAAACCCTTTCAGGGCATGAGTTTCTGAACAGAGTTCTTAAGAAAAAAAAAATTTGTTTTAAATTTGAGTATAGTTGATACACAATGTTACATTATCTTCAGGTGCACAATATAGTGATTCAATTTCTCTGTTATGCTCACAAGTATAGCTACCATCTGTCACCATGCAGTGCTATTACAAAATGGTTGACTGTATTCCCTGTGCCATACCTTTCATTCCCATGACTTACTTATGCCATAACTGGAAACCTGCATCTATACTCCCCCTTCATTGATTTTGCTCATCCCCCACCCCTGTGGCAATCATCAGTTCTCTATATGTACAGGTCTGGTTCTGCTTTGTGTTTGATTGTTTATAGCGAACAGAGTTCTAAGTGTCCTCTCCATTGTTCTGTGTATCAAAAGACAAGTTAAATACCAAGATTCTATCACATCTACCTAGCAAATCCGGGATGATGGAACAATCCAATGGTCCCTAATTAAAAAGGAGTCTCTAAAGTGTTTCCACATAAAAATAGAATTCAGGATATCACTAACTAAAGTTAAAGAAATGTAGGTTGGATAAATGCAAATGTAATTTTACTAGAGGTTGTAATTTTGCCTACTTGCTAGCTAAGATTAAGAAAAATGGGGGCACCTGGGTGGCTCAGTCGGTTGGGCGTCCGACTTCAGCTCAGGTCATGATCTCACTGCTTGTGAGTTCGAGCCCTGCGTCAGGCTCTGTGCTGACAGCTCAGAGCCTGGAATCTGCTTCAGATTCTGTGTTCCGCTCTCTCTCTACCCCTCCCTTGCGCTCTGTCTCTCTCTCTCTCAAGAATAAATAAAACATTAAAAAATAAATTAATAAAAAAAAGAAAAATGTTTTCCTGTAGCCTCATCAAAGGGTCATGATTAGACTCATGGGTTTTGCTGTCAAATAGGTGCAAGATAGTATATCAATGTTGTTTTAACTTGTGTTTCTCCTATTAGGAGGGAGGTAAGCATCTTTTCATATGCCTATGATTCATTTCCTTATCTGTGAATTTATTGGTTGGTGTCTGTTGCTCTTTATTTTATTGGGTTATTGATCTTTTTTGCTAGAATTTTTTTAAATAGCCCGTAGGTACTTATGGGAAGTAATCTTTTTTTTTTTTTTTTGATATAAGTTGCATTTTCCCAAGTGTGTTCATTTGTATTTTAGTTTTTCTTATTTTTAAATTTTTTTTAATTTCAATTCCAAGTAAACATACAGTGTGATATTAGTTTCAGGTGTACAATTTAGTGATTCAACACTTACATACAATACCCAGTGCTCATCACAACAACTGCAGTCCTTAATCCCCATCACTTTTTAACCCATCCCCTTCTCTGGTAACCATCAGTTCTCTCATCACTCTCAGTGTGTTTCTTGGTTTACCACCCCACCCCCCTCTCTGTGTGCCCCTATGACCATTTGTTATGTTTCTTAAATTTCACATATGAGTGAAATCATATGGTATTTGTTTTTCTCTGACTGACTTATTTTGCTTAGCATGATACTCTCTAGCTCCATCCACATTATTGCAAATGGCAAGGTTTCATTCTTTTTTATGGGTGAGTTATATTTCATTTATATATATACCACATCTTCTTTATTCATTCATCAATCGATGGACACTTGGGCTGTTTCCATAATTTGGCTGTTGTAGATAATGCTGGCATAAACATTGAGGTGCGTGTCTCCCTTTGAATTAGTATTTTTTTATTCTTTGGGTAAATACCTAGCAGTGTAGTTGCTGAATTGTGGGGTATTTCTGTTTTTAACTTTTGGAGGAACGTTCCTCCATACTGTTTTCCAGAGTAGCTGCACCAGTTTGTATTCCCACCAACACTGTAGAAGGGTTGTTTTTGCCACATCCTCACCAACACCTGTTGTTTTCTGTAATGTTGATTTTAGCCATTTTGACAGGTGTGAGGTGGTATCTCATAGTAGTTTTCATTTGCGTTTCCCTGACGCTGAGGTATGTTGAGTATCTTTTCATGTGTCTTCTTTGGAAAAATGTCTACTCATGTCTTCTGCCCGATTTTTAATTGGATTATTCATTTTTTGGGTGTTGAGTTTTATAGGTTATTTATATACTTTCTATCTATATCTTTCTATCTATATCTATATATCTATATATATATAACATATATATAACATATATATAACATATATGTAACATATATATAACACATATATATATATATATAATAAGTTCTTTAAGGTCTACTCTTTATCAGATATGTCATTTGCAAATATCTTCTTCCATTCCATAATTTGCCTTTTAGATTTGTTGATCATTAACTTCACTGTGCAGAAGCTTTTTATTTTGATCAAGTCCCAGTAGTTTATTTTTGCTTTTGTTTCCCTTGCCTCAGGAGACACATCTAGTAAGAAGGTGACTTGGCTAGTGTCAAAGAGGTTACTGCCTGGATTTTCCTTTAGGATTTTAATGATCTCAGGTCTCACATTTAAATCTTTCATCCATTTTGAATTTATTTTTGTATATGGTGTAAGAAAGTAGTCCAGTTTTATTCTTCTGCATGTTGCTGTCCAGTTTTCCCAATACCATTTATTAAAGAGACTATCTTTTTCCCATTGGATATTCTTTCCTGCTTTGTCAAAGATTAACTGACCACATAGTTGTAGGTTGTACATTTTTATTTTTGATAAATATTGCCAACCATAGAAGTCATACCACATTAGACTCCACCAGTGATTATGAAAATTCCTCTTTCCCATTGGATGCAAATGCGTCAGTGTCAGTGACATTTTTCTTGATATAATTTTCATTAACCCAGTATTCAGTTTTTATCTTTTTTGTTTCACCTTTTTTTAAAATATAATTTATTGTCAAGTCAGCTAGCATACAGTATATAGTGGAGTCTTCACTTCAGGAGTAGGTTTCCATGATTCATCACCTACTTGCAACACCCAGTGCTCGTCCCAACAAGTGCCCTCCTCAGTGCCCATCAGATATTGTATGTTTTCACTTATATGAGGAACTTGAGAAACTTAACAGAAGACCATGGGGAAAGGGAAGGAAAAAGATAGTTACAAACAGAGAGGGAGGCAAACGATAAGAGACTCTTTTAAAAAAAAATTTTTTTTAATGTTTATTTACTTTTGAGAGAAAGGAAGAGAGTGTGAGCAGGGGGAGGGGCAGAGGGAGAGAGAGAGAGACAGACAGACAGACAGAATCTGAAACAGATAACAAGCTGAGGGGAGACTCTTAAATAGAGAGAGCAAACTTAGGGTTGATGGGATTGGGGCGGGTGGGATGGGAAAATGAGTGATAGTTTTTATTTATTTATTTAAAAAAATTTTTTTTTTCAACGTTTTTTATTTATTTTTGGGACAGAGAGAGACAGAGCATGAACGGGGGAGGGGCAGAGAGAGAGGGAGACACAAAATCGCTCCGAGCCATCAGCCCAGAGCCTGACGCGGGGCTCGAACTCACGGACCGCGAGATCGTGACCTGGCTGAAGTCGAACGCTCAACTGACTGCGCCACCCAGGCGCCCCAAGTTTTTATTTTTTTAATGTAAAAGTTTTTTTCTTTTTTCTTTATGTTTTATATAGTCAAATAGAGCAGTCTTATCTTTTTGTTTCTGAAACTTAAGTCATGTAAGAAGATTTTCCTTCTTTCCAAGTTGAAAAGAATATACCTATTTTTCTTATATGATTTCTTTTTATATTTAAATGTCTAATCAATTTGGAAATTATCTTTGTGGGTAGTGTGAGAAGGATTCAATTTTATTTTATTTTCCAAGATACTACAACTATCTAGTTGTATCTAGTTATATCTAGTTCTATCTTAGCATTAAAAAGTCATTTTTCTATGATTTGAGATGCAATTTTTTCATATATCAAATTATCATATACACCTGGGTATATTTCTTGACTTTCTATTCTGTCTACTCATAGGTTGATATTATACTGTTTTAATTTTATTTTTATTTTATTTTATTTTATTTTTTTTTTTTTTTGGGACAGAGAGAGACAGAGCATGAACGGGGGAGGGGCAGAGAGAGAGGGAGACACAGAATCAGAAACAGGCTCCAGGCTCCGAGCCATCGGCCCAGAGCCTGACGCGGGGCTCGAACTCACGGACCGCGAGATCGTGACCTGGCTGAAGTCGGACGCTTAACCGACTGCGCCACCCAGGCGCCCCAATACTGTTTTAATTTTAAAAGATTATAATATGCCTTAATATCTTATAGGGTAGCCTCTTCTCCTTTGCTCTTCTTTTATCAGGATTTTTCTCAATTTTTTTTTTCTTCTTTCTTCTTCCAAATTAACTTTATAATTAAGATGTCTGGCTGTAGAAAATGATTCTCTTGATATTTTTGTTAGGGGTGCAATAAATTTATGAACTCAGAATTAACATTTTTTATGATATTGTGTGTTCTTGTTTAAGTATGTGCTGTATCTTTTCATTTTTTCATATGTACTTTAGTATCTTTAATGAATATTTATAAGCTTTTCTTTTTCAAGAGTGCTTTGGCTACTTGGGGTCTTTTGTGGTTCCATACAAATTTTCGGATTGTTCTAGCTCTGTGAAAAATGCTGGTGGTATTTTGATAGGGATTGCAGTAAATGTGTGGATTGCTTTGGGTAGGATTGACATTTTAACAATGTTTGTTCTTCTTTTTTTTTTTTTTTTAAATTTTTTTTAACATTTATTTATTTTTGAGACAGAGAGAGACAGAGCATGAACAGGGGAGGGCCAGAGAGAGAGGGAGACACAGAATCTGAAACGGGCTCCAGGCTCTGAGCTGTCAGCACAGAGCCTGATGCGGGGCTCGAACTCACGGACCGTGAGATCATGACCTGAGCTGAAGTCGGACGCTTAACCGACTGAGCCACCCAGGCGCCCCACAATGTTTGTTCTTCTAATCCATGAGCATGGAATGCTTTTCCTTTTCTTTGTGTCTTCTTCAGTTTCTTTCATATGTGTTCTATAGTTTTCAGAGTACATATCTCTTACCTCTTTGGTTAGGTTTATTCTTAGGTATCTTATTGTTTTTGGTGCAGTTGTAAATGGGATTGATTCCTTGATTTCTCTTTTGTTTGTAGAAAAGCAACAAATATCTGCACGTTGATTTTATATCCTCTGACTTTGCTGAATTTATGTATTAGTTCTAACAGCAGTGTTTTGTTGGTGTCTTTTAGATTTTCTGCATAGCCTGCAAAGAGTGGAAATTTGACTTCTTCCTTGACATTTTGAATGCCTTTTATTTCTTTTTGTTATCTGATTTTTAAGGCTAGGACTTCCAGTACTGTGTTGAACAACAGCGGTAGGAGTGGACATCTCTGTCTTGCTCCTGATTGTAGGGGAAGGGCTCTCAGTTTTTCCCCATTGAGGATGGTATTAGTTGTCGGTCTTTTGTACATGGCCTTTATGGTGTTGAAGTATGTTCCTTCTATCCCTCCTTTGTTGAGGGTTTTTATTAAAGTATTTTATTTATTATAATTTACATTATAAATTATATAATTTATTATAAATATATTATTTATTTATTAAGTATTTTGCCAAATACTTTTTGTGCATCTGTGGAAAGGATCATATTTATTATCCTTTCTTTTATTAATGTGGTATATTGTGTGATTGATTTGCAGATACTAAACCATCCCTGCAGCCCAGGAATAAATCCCACTTGATTGTGGTGAATAATTCTTTTAATATGCTATTGGATTTGATTTGCTAGTATCTTGTTGAGAATTTTTACATCCAAGTTCATTTGTGTCTGGTAATTTTGATAGTGTGCTAGACATTGTAGATGCTGCATTAAAAAAAACCCTGGATTTTGTTGTCTTTTTCTTAAGGATGTTGGGTTTTGTTCTGTCAGGCAATTAATTTAATGGAGGATCAGTTTGATGATATCCAGGCATATTTTTAAAATATCTTAGGATAGACCTATAGTAGGCTTTACTCTATGGCTAGAATAAGGCAACTCATTTTTGAATTTTCTGAGGTCTCAGTTGAGTTCTTGAAGTGTTTAGTGAGGTTTCTTCACATTGCCTGGTTGGAACACCCATGTATTTGTGTACACCTATGACGTCTGTAGTCTCCACTCAATGCACAGATCTTAGCACCAGTAGCTGTTAGCTGTTTTGCCTCATCTACAGATTCCATCCATGTGAAATTTAATCTTTGTTCAAAATGTTAAGATCTATTTGCAGATTTCTTGCTCTATCTCTCTGTGAACCTTCTTTCTTCTTTAGTACAAGGCTTCACAGATTCCATCCCCTAAAGGCCCTGATCTCCAATCTCTGTCTCTTTAGGTGATAAATCCATTATGCTCTGCGTGAACTTATCTCCTTGAATTGTGGCCCAGCAATTTCTTTCATACAGAAAGCCAGGGAGATCATAGGATTTATCTCATTTACTTCCCTTCTTTTATATACTGCTTATTGTCCAACATCTGAAAACATTTGCCTCATAGATTTGTCCAATTTTACAGTTGTATACTATGAGAATATTAGTTTGGTATAAGTTACTGTCATGGTCAGAAGAAAAAGTATGGTTATTATGTTTTTTTCCTTTTTTTTTTTCAGTCCTTATTCTTTGGCATGATGTTCAGGAGGAAATTTTGTAGATTAAATAAGCAACAAACTTATCCTATTTCCTTTATTTTGTAGGATTCTGAAATCTTCATCCATGGGGTTGACTATAAATATGTTCTTATCTCTATAGCAACTCTCTAAATCATTTTAACAACCACATTTTGCCTTTGAGTTTTGGCACTTTGTCGCATTTGCCTCTGAGCTTGTCACTATGTTGACCCTCAACTCTTGCGGGACTCTATCCTGGCCTGAGCTCACTCTGTATATTTAGGTCCTAACCTTAAATTTCATGCCACAGCTGTGCCCTTGCCTAGTCCTTGTGTTTGGGTATACTATCAGCTCAGGCAGGATTCAGTTCTTCACAGAATAGGATGAGAGAAATAAGCATCACCAGTCTCTAGAGTCACTATAGAGTACAAAGACACTCCAGTTCATGTGGGCATGGCCTGGGAATTCAAGCCAGCAGCCCCTGGGGTTGTTGCTACTGACAGCACACCCTTTGCTGCAAACCTCAGAGGGATTAATAGTGACTTTGCCTCTAAAGCTTATACCCTTTGTGGCTATGAGGCTGTCACTTCCCTGCAATTATAGATTCATACAGTGCAGCTGCTTAATTCCCATAGAGAGCCAACATGGTTTCTCACTGTCATGCTGAGATGTTCTTTCCAGAGGGTTTTTAGAAAGACAGCATCCCCATTCCTAGCCTTGCCTTCTCCTCTACCAGGCAGCATGGTGAAAAAGTACAACTATTCTAACAAAACGGTGTAGGGATGCTGACTCCTTTTATTACTTTATCCTGGGCTGAAACTGTGGGCTAATATGACATCCAGTCACAATTTTATTTTGTCTTCTTTGACTTACAAAAGGCTTAGCTTCTCCCATTTTATTTATAGAAACCAACATATCAAAGGAGAGAATAAAGGAAATTTTTATATAATATGGCTCTTAGCAAGAATCTGCAGATGTGCCTGCTTTCCTTCCTCATTGCAGATATACAGTTTCTGGAAAGGGTACATAGAGACCCTGCCACACCTTTTTAATAAATAATGATTATAGTCTATGAGTTTTGTTTAGCTTTGTGAGGTGGAAAAGCCCCTATATAGTGGTTCCAGGAAATCTAGGCCCCACTTAGGACATTTTCTGGAAATATCCAATACATCACTTAACATGAATATGTTGTGACTTGATTCAGAGCTTTTTTTTAAAAAAAATTCTTATGAAACTTATTTCCTTGACTATGGATGTTGCTTTATTTCTTCTCTTTCAGCACTCTAAGAATTAAGGAGATTTCTTGTCAAAGAATTAATCAGAGACTTAATTTGGAAACAACACAAAATAAGTATTAATTTCATATCGAAGCTCAAATATCTTGTGTTGCCAGCTGTGATGTTCTTTATCTCCTCTGTGTGACTGAAATTTTGGGGTGTATTTCCTGGGCCTCAGTGAAGGGTATCATCCAAGTCCTTCTGGAACCTACTCTTTCCTCCAACTATACTGCCAAAAGCACATCTTTAGTTGTTGTTTGGACTCCTGGGTAGTACAGAAACCTACTGCATACATCACATGGCCTTCTATAAGGGACTTAAAAGAGAAAGGAACTGCAGTTCCTCTTCTCTGTGTGACACTGTCTTTGATTCTTCTTGTCTTCCTCTGGCTATTTTCTTCCACTCTCCTACTACAGCGTTTCCTTTACTGGCTAGCGTGCTCCTGCTGGGTTTTAGCTGAGAGGCTTTTCCCAGGCAATTATTCAGCCTCTGCCCCTCTCTATGGTGCATTCCTATATTGCAGCCACATTACATTATTAAACATTTTCATGATAAACAATTCAGAGTAGCATTCAAAATTAAAAACATTCATCCTGAGGCAAATAGGAACTCTAGTTTATTGGAATGTGCTTTAACAATAATCTGATTTTTTTCAGAAGCAGGTTATCTAAATTACAGTCCGAGTCACTGGGTGTTAGATATCTTTTCAGGGTCCCAGGGCCCAGTGACCCTCTCTGAATTTGCTCTTGGTTCTCAGCAATATGGTTTTCTCTGAAGCTGTGAGCTTTTCTCACCAGAGCTGATTTTCTATTAGAAAGTTTCCCCCAACTTCTCTTTCTTCCCACACCTCTGAGAAATAGGAGCCAGCTTGCTTCCTCCATCATCCATTAGTTCTAGGTGAACTGCATTGTGCTGTGGTATTAATTAGGTGTGCAGTTTGAATAATGCACCAAGCTCAACACCATGTTAATGAACAGGCCTTTAAAATTCTCACCATTTCTGAAAGAATTTTCTTTATTAACCCTTGAGACACTCTCTAGGGTAATCTCAAATTCTAGGGTAATCTCAAATTCTTCCTCATGTGTTTCTTAAGTAAGCAACATTGCATTTAAAGAATGGCTCAGATCTACCTCTAATGAGGCAGGGCTGCAAAAATGGCGGATGCACTGCTTCCCGTGTCCTCCAGGACTTCACAGCTCCTATCTCAATACCTCAGTTTCTCAGGTGCAAAATGAAGATTTATAACAGTATCCAGCATTTAAGGTTATTGTGAAAATACAGTGATTCGATGAATACAAAGCACTTTGCACAGTGGTGAATGTTAGTTACTATCACTATTATTTGAAAAGACTTGTTATAAGTAACACATTTTAAAATCAAATCAGCATTGTATTTAACACTGTCTCTCTAGTGCCTCAGTACCATTAACTGGATTTGTGGTTTTGGTCTTTCCAGGCAGAACCTGAATGAACTCAGGGCTGTGACTGACTTTAACACCTTTCAGTGGACCACTGAGGTACTGTATCCGTGCTCTGACTTACTGAGTTTCACCTATCCTCTCAGTGGTCTTTGCTACCAGTTAAGATAGCCTCCAGTTTTAGCTTTGTCCTCCTTCTCTTCCTCTCTCCCCAGTCACAAGTGAGTATTTACACAGGCTGAGATTGGAGAATGCTATAGACCAGGAAGCCCTCTTGGCATTTGCAGCTGATCACCTCCTCAGTGTCTGTTCCCTATAGCTGGCCCAAGTGTCCTCCTGGCCCCTTTTCTGTCACATCCCGTTTTAAGTAATAATCCATTCAGATGGGATCCTACTCTTACTATTAAGAAGTTGTCTATTTTCAAGGCCAAAAGTCTCAAGTTTCAGAAGGAAATAAATGTAGGAAGACCAATAGTGATGACAAAGTATGGTACTAGGGCAAATTACCATTTACCAGGCTGAATGTGTGTGTTCCTCCAAAATCCATATATTGAAACCTAAACCCCAAAGTGATGGTAGTTGGAGGTGAGGCCTTTGGGAGGCGATTAGGTCCTTTATAAAGGTGTATGTAAGGTATTAGTGCCCTTGTAAAAGAGAGCCCAGAGAGCTCCTTTGCCTCTTCCACCATGTGAGGTTGCAATGAAAATGTGAGTGTCTATCAACAGGACATGGGTCCTCACCAGACATGACACTTGTCAGCACCTTGATCTTAGACTTCCCAGACTCTAGAACTATGAGAAATAAATTTCTATTGTTTGCAAGCCACTCAGTCTATGGTATTTTTGTCATAGCATCCTGAACAGACTAAAATATAAGATAACTGGAAATGTGCCCTTGCACACTAGAATGACCCTATTACCCATTTATCCAGATTAGTCTCAGTTTATATTGTGATACTAGGAATTATTTTTTTATTGAGATGTAATTGATATGTAACATTAAGTAATTTCAGGTATACAACATAATGATTGGATCTGTGCATATAAATCTAGTTAATATCCATCAGCACACATAGTTACAAATTCTTTTTCTTGTGATGAGAACTTTTAAGATCTTCTCTCTTGGCAATTTTCAGGTACACAAAATAGTATTTTAAATGATAGTCACCATGCTGTATATTACATTCCCAGGACTTACTTATTGAATAACTACAAGTTTATACCTTTAGACTACTTTTCACCCATTTTGCCCACCCCCTACTAATCTATTCTCTATTTATGAGTTTGTTTTTAGATTTCATGTGTCAGTGACATTATACAATATTTTTCTTTCTGTCTTACTTATTTCACTTAGCATAATGCCAACAAGTCCATCCATGTTGTTGCAAATGGCAGAATTTCCTTCCTTTTTTTTTTTAAAAAAATTTTTTTTAACGTTTATTTATTTTTGAGACAGAGAGAGACAGAGCATGAATGGGGGAGGGTCAGAGAGAGAGGGAGACACAGAATCCGAAACAGGCTCCAGGCTCTGAGCCATCAGCACAGAGCCCGACGCGGGGCTCGAACTCACGGACCGCGAGATCGTGACCTGAGCTGAAGTCGGACGCTTAACCGACTGAGCCACCCAGGCGCCCCAAAATTTCCTTCCTTTTAATGGCTGAATAATGTTCCATTATATATATTTACCAGTGTGTCTGTATCCATCCATCGATGAACACAGGTTGTTTCCATGTCTCAGATATTGGAAATAATGCTGCAGTGAACATGGGGGTGCAGATATCTTTTCAAGTTAGTGTTTTGATTTTTTTGAGATAAATACCCAGAAGTGGAATCACTGGATTGTATGGTAGTTCTGTTTTAATCTTTTGAGCAGCCTCCATACTCTTTTCCATAGTGGCTGGACCAATTTACATTCCTACCAACAATGCTCAAGGATTCCCTTTTCTCAACATCCTTGCCAACACTTGTTTCTTGTCTTTTTGATAATTTCCAGGCTAACAGTTGTGAGGTGATATCTCATTGTGTTTTTTTAAAGTTTTTATTAAATTTTTTTTAATGCTTATTTATTTTTGAGCAAGATACAGAGTGCAAGGGGGGAAGGGGCAGAAAAAGGGAGACACAGAATCTGAAGCAGGCTCTAGTCTCTGAGCTGTCAGCACAGAGCCCAGCACGGAGCTCGAACTCACGAACTGTGAGCTCATCACCTGAGCTGAAGCTGGGTGCTTAACTGACTGAGCCACCCATATGTCCCTCATTGTGGTTTTGATATTTATTTCCCTGATGATTAGTGATGCTGATCACCTTTTAATGTACCTATTGGCCATCTTTATGTCCTTTTTTGGAAAAATGTTCAGCTCCTCTGCCTATTTTTTAATCAAGTTATTTGGTTCTTTTTCACTATTGAGTTGTAGGAGCTCTTTATATATTTCTGGATATTAATCCCTTACCTGATATATGATTTGCATCTATTTTCTCCCATTCCAAAGACTGTATTTTCATATTATTGATGGTTTCCTTTCCTGTGCAGAAGCTTTTTGGTTTAATGTAGTTACCCCTTATTTATTTTTGCTTTTGTTACCTTTATTCTTGGTGTCAAATCAAAAAAATCATTGCCAGGACCAATATCAGGGTACCTACCACCTATGTTTTTTTCTAGAAGTTTTATGGTTTTATGGTTTCAGGTCTTACATTCACTAGAAATTATTATTAGTGTCCCTCTTTCATTCTTAGAAGTGTCTTAGTTTGGACAGTAAATTTCCACCTTGAACTGTTGTCTTGTTATCACTGTCCAAATTGTCTTATGACATATTAACTAATGTCAAGTTCCCATAGATATCCACCTTTGCATTGCAGCCTGGTGGTTTTTTAACAATTCTATTATTATAAACCGTCCTGGAGAGTTATGTTGATAATTATGTTTAAAAGCCTAACATAAGCATATTTGTGGTGAAAGGTGTGATAAAACTAGGACATCAGTTTCTACCATACTAGAATAGAAAATCTCTTCTCAGGTGACCCCTCCTGAAACCTTTCTTAATTGCTCAAGACAGGTGAAGAAATCTTCTGTGCTTACATAGGACCCCTGTACTTCTATCTCTTCTAGGATTTACCGTATTATATTCCAATTAACTTTGGAATGTGACTGTACTCTTTGAAGGCAGGGACTATTTTGCAATTATTTGTGCTTTCCCAGGGCTTTGCACAATGCCTGGCACTAGTAGGTGTTAAAAAATGTTTGTTGTTTGTCACGCTCAATTGAACTCTAGGCTATTTTTATCATCTCTTTTATTGATTGACAAATTAGTTAATTTCAATCAATAGCTGCTGCCCATCTACATTATAAAACAAATTAAACTGATGTTTTATCAATCATGCAGTCTACCTACCCAGCCTGTGCTTCCAGTCTTCCATGTCTGAAACATCCTCTTTTCTACCTCACATGAAGGCAGGTGCGTCTCTTTCCGTTCTCCCTACTCTCAGTAAGTCTGATGGCACCCCATGTTCCTGGTCATCTGATCATAAGGCACCAAAAATAAGATTTTAAGATGGACACAACACCTACCTTAGCCAAGAATTTCTTAGTAGAATCCTGTTAGGGACCATAGCCAATCCCAGCAATACATTGCCTCAAGGCCTACAAGTAAAGCCGATGATCCAGGTGAAGATGTTAACAGTTTCTCTGGCCAAAGTCACCATTTACCTTTCTGGAGTCTGAAATAGGAGCTGATCTTGACAAAAGAAACTGATCAAATAAGAGAAACCAATTAGAACTCAGAATAATTCTCATTCTTTGCCTGTAATTCTGGTAAAACACTTGAAAGTAGTGGTTCACATATGGTGTTTACACGCTGTGGAGTTGAATGACCTAAGCTATTCTTATCTTGCTTTACAATGAATAATTGAGATTTGAGCACTGCAGGATGAAAAAAAAATGTTTCAAAAATCCAAAGTGTCTATAGCAATTTCTGCCTTTCAAGTGGGTAGGGTGACATATTTCATATCAGAGGAAAAATATTCATCTGTACTACTTCCTCCTATTCGTGGAGGCCAGAAGGGGAGAAAGAAAGGAAAGCATGAAACTTTAAAGTCTCTGTCAGGTTTTGGGGGTACCAAAGGTGGAGATAACCCATTGTTTTGTCAAAGGACATAAGTGATTTTTTTTAATGCGTGCAAAAGTGAGCATAGAGCTAGATTAGAGTGGAGAACTAAATTCCTCTCCATAATAAAATGAGGGGAATTGAAATATGAGATTTGAGGGGAGCAGGTAGTTAAGCAACAGGTAGAGGTGGTTGAAGACTTAAGTACAAATTAGCTAATAATCAAATATAGGTATTGCTTCCATGCTCCAAATTGTCCCAAATTCCAATTGATCCAAATCTGTAATAACGTCTGTTTGGCTCACCATGCTTTTGGGGGAAATCATGGAGCCACTGAGTTCTGCCTCTGTGTTGTCTAAATTGAATATGGCAGAGTTTCTGGAACTTTAATATACATGCAGATCACTGGGGATCTTGTTAAAATTGCAGATTTTGATCCAGTAGGTCTAGGGGAGGGTTTAATATTCTGCCTTACGAATAAGCATCTGGATGTTACCAATATCACTGGTTTCAAGATCACATTTTGAATGTTGGGGAGAGAGGCAGGGGAACCATAGGCTAGAAATACAGGTGAACTGTCACATTCAGTGAATTGAGAAACTTAGAAAAACTTGGAGAACATAAACCTTAGAGATCCTCAGATGTCTTAGGGCAGAGTATTAGAGTACCCACCAAATACTGGAAAAAAGGATGGAATCAGTTTTATTAAATCGCAGAGGGCAGCTGACACTGGAGTTACAGGCATTTGAATTACTTTCTGAGTTTTTGGGCTTTTGGATTTTAGGGTCAAATCTTCGAATCTTTCCTGATTTGCTTTTCATGATCTCTTTTCCTGTTTTTTTTTTTTTTTTTTAAATTCTCCGTTGTTTCTTCTTCTCCTAATCTACAGTTTGCTCACATCCAATACATGGTCTCGACTGGAATCCCAGGAAGGAAAGTCAAGCTTGCCCTGAAAGTGTCACCCCTAATTAATATCCTAGAAGGCCACCTTTCATTAGTATTCAGGCCTGGTTTCAGCCCAGATCATTAATGGACTCTTTTCTCTGAGGATGATAATTAGGTGTGACGCTGATGTTCCCTGCCAGTCTGGGGATATGAAGAGCTTTATCAATGTGGTGGACTCATCAGAGAGTTAAATGGCATGGTGGGAAGCTATTCCACCAAGAAAACATCTGACATTGTAAGCAAAGTTTTAGCCATCACTAAACCTGACGTTGCTGCATAACCTCATGTGAGGTTCATGTAATCGTTGATGGATGAGAGCAGTAATACTCCATTCACGTATGGAGTGGCTGGCTGATGTCAGAAAGCCTTATGCAGTGTTCTCAGCTTTCCTATGGAGTCACCTGTAGACACGTAAATGTAACAGAAAGGAGAGTTCGTCCTCTGAAATGAGTTCTAATGTAGGACCCTCCCCATTCTGACTTGGTTAATATGAATTCTGGAATTATAAATCACATGTTTCCCAAACCTAATTTTTTTCTCAACGTTTTACTCTGTTGACCATTATACAATCTAGTCTTTTATAATTTTGTGTATATCAAAGCTATGAATGCATTTATTTTATCACCTTCCCAGTGGATATATTGGATATATATCACTTTTCCCTGGATATATTCACAGAGCACTGTCTTCCACAATATTATGCAAGCATTTCCCTCCCTCTCTCTAGTATTTCTTAGAGCTCTGGCTAAGTCTGATACATGGGGGTATGGACAGCAGCTCTTCTTGTGTGGCAAGTCAGTGATTAAGGTGGGATATGGAGGCTAGTGCCATGGGTAAGAACAAGGCCCCAAATCAGGTAGGGAACCAGGCCAGCATACCAGACCTGGGGCCACAATTTCCTGGAAAGCAAAGCAGTGCAGGTGGTCTACTTTCCACAGGAAGGGATAGGACTTGTAGTTTTATAGAAGCTGGAGAGGTAGAGAAAAGCAGACAAGAAAACTGAGGATTATAAGAACAGCTACAGAATCAGGCTGCTTGCTGAAGCCATCGTCAGTCCCTGATGTTTATAGATGCTTCTCGTTGAGGTCACACCTGTTCCCTGAGGTCACTGCTTCTGAACCTGCAGGGAGAGGTGAGTGAAGTAGCTTGCTAGAGTGGATGATGGAGTAGAGATAGAGAGCACAAAGAAAGTCAGTTCCTGATGTAGACACTATGGATTATAGGATGTCTTCAAAATTATTGGATGACCCAGGAGGACTGCTGTCTGAGAGGGAGAGCACCAATCATATTGCAATCTAGACTTTAGAAACATTTATATGGAACTGGTATTAACTTTACTACTAGCACAAAGGCTAGCACCAAACACATGGTATGTTTGTTCTACTGAGCTGGGCAAAGTGCGAGCAGGCTGGGGTTTGTCCTAGTGGAAGCCTTGGGTGTGTGAGTTGGGTAGCAGAGAATCGATATGAGTTATAAAGGGCAGAGATGTTGAGGCAATTGAACACAGCAATAAAAGGAAGGCTGCGTGTTGGGAGAGAGGCTATCACAATAAGGACACAGTATGAGAAATCCAGAGGAGGGGCATTATATTAATTCAGTCACCCACTAATGTCTTCTAGTGGCCAGCTTCTTTCATTCTTCCTGATCTCCATCCTCAGCGGGATGCTTTTTCCTCAGGCTTGACCTCTCATGGTGATGAGATGGCTGTTGCTGTCCCACAGTTGCATACAGACACAGCTACAAACAAGGTCATGAGAGTTGTCTCTTTCAGGTACTCCTTCATAGAGAGGTTCTGGTAGACCTCTCCTCATAACTCTTTGGCAAGAGCTTGGATCCTGTTTATTCCTCAATCACTGATAAGCAGAATGAGACTTCCATGGGTAGGATCTTTTGTGCTGAGCAGAATGTATTCCTTGAGGCTGGGGGGGCTGGCATTGGAGCTAGACTCTCTTTAAACTAGCTAGAAGAGGGTGGATAGGTAAGAGTTTGGGTAGGCCACCATCAATGTCTCTTAGAACAGAGTTAAGGCAGTTTGGGGAGCTCCTGGAGTCAGTCCTGGTGAAGGCCAAAGTCTAGTGTCTGGTGTACATGACACACTTAACCTCACTTCTGATAGAATACATGTTGCTCTGTTAGTCACTGAACTGTAGTTTTTCTGAAGACCATGCATGCAAGAAGGGTAATGAAGGGCTGCATCCCCAAGTCATGATCTTTAGGAGCAGAGCCCATGTGTTCCCTTCAGTGTTATAGGTGTGTGTCAGGGGAGCCTTCTTTTAGGATACTGGCCTTAGCCTGTTTCATTGTCTAGCTCTACTGATGATCCACAAGAGAAGTTTGTCTTGGTCCGGTGACTCATCTGTGTAGTCTTGGTTTGAAGACTAACAATGTGGATGCTCATTCCCAAATTCCTTTCTCCTTACTAGCTAGATGTCTTGCCACAGCACTCTCTGCCCTTCTAGCCCCTGTGTTCCTTGCTGTAAGCCTAGGCTCATGTGCTTTCCAAGGTCAGCTTCAAAACAGTGGGGAAATGCATTTTTGTCTGAAACTTCCAGACAGCCTTGTGGGGGAAGGGGAAGGGAACAGGAACCCCTTTTATGGCACCCCAGTCTTACTAGACAAGTGTTCTTTCCAGTCTTCCTCTTCCTTATGCTCATTCTTCCAGATGTATTTCAAGTTCAAAGAGGCCAAAGTGAATGGTGCTTTCTTCCTAACCAACACTTTTTTTTAAAGTTTATTTATTTATGTGGAGAGAGACAGAGAACGCATGCATGAGTGGGGGAGGGGCAAAAAGAGAGGGGGAGGAGAGAGAATCCCAAGCAGGCTCAGCGCTGTCAGTGCAGAGCCTGACTCAAGGCTCATACTCACTAACCGTGAGATGATGACCTGAGCCAAAATCAAGAGTCAGACACTTAACCGACTAAGCCACCCAGGCGCACCCCAATCAACTTTTAATCATGTTTTCCACTTACTGTTGAGGTGGTTGCAAATACATTGTAGTTTTAGATTAGGAAGAGTGCCTCATTCCTATTTCATCATTTTCCTAGTAACACTTAGTTATAAATTCTTTGGCTAAATTCAGTTGGAAAATGAAATTATCCTTATTTCATTCTCAATTTCTTCATGTGAGAAAGTCACAAAAGGTACTTTTTATGTTCTGTCTTCTGAGGTTTAAATGCCAGTCTAACCTCTTATACCCTTGACACATTGTCCCAAGATGGTTTGACAATGGAGACATTTAGGATGCTATAGGATATTTCATAACTTTAAATATTTTATAACAAATTAAATGTTAATTATATGCTGGTCAGGGAAGAAAATTGCTGGAGTATTTAATTAACATTTAATTTATTAGTCATCAAATATTTAAGTAGCTCCTGTCTCAGGGACTTTTCCTCCTCATTAGTTGTAAGTTAGTAACACGTTATCATTGTTAGTTGCTATAGATTCTACTACCCAGGTATGGATATCCTCTCTAGATTTCTTTAAAAAGATCTTTGCATACATGTACAAGGTAGAACCTGATATAGAAAGACATGTTTCTAATTCCTTCTTTCCCTCAAAGTTTATTGCTATGTAGATGTATTTTCTCACAGGAAGCCTACATTTGGATGGTAATTTACAACCTTTTCATGAGCAACAACTTTGAAAGCATGTAGGGTGGGTAGAATCACTGCTATTTGTAGGAGTTGGAATCTTAGTGCGGTTGTGTAACCTCCCAGTGTCACACAGTCAGTGGCGGGCGTGGCATTTGATCCCAGATTTTCTTCCTTGAGGTTTAGCCGGTATCAGGATCAATGTCAGGTGGTATTTCGGTCTCAGAAAGGTCCTGACAGTTCCTTCAATAAGCCGCTTTTGTGTTTTGTTTCTAATTTATCATGAACAGAAAATGTGGTCTGTAAATGATTTTCTTGAATATATTTTTATTTTAGCAAAATATAGGACTAATGTTTTTGTGATTGTATCATGGACATAAGACAAAAATATGTATTTTCTGTTTGGAGCCATATGATTCTTCATATGTTTAATACATTTATTGTATTAATAAATGCAAAGTTTATTGATTGCATTAGTTCCTCTAGGTGTTTGCTTATTGTTTGTCTGCTATGTCCTCCTATTTTTGAAAGAAGTATATTGAATCTTATTAGTATGTTTGTTAGGTTCATTTATTTCTTAAATTCTGTTTGCATTACATATTTATCTGCTGTGTTATTTGGTGACTGTGGCATCTTCTTTAT
The DNA here is from genome assembly GCF_028018385.1 of Neofelis nebulosa. Classification (NCBI taxonomy): domain Eukaryota; kingdom Metazoa; phylum Chordata; class Mammalia; order Carnivora; family Felidae; genus Neofelis; species Neofelis nebulosa. The sequence continues at coordinate 94,463,293 of NC_080786.1, forward strand.
AAGTAGTGCGTCCTTATTGCACAATATTTCTAAGACATCTCTGATGTTTTTATAACTTGTCTGATTTTTAAAATGCTCCATTCAGTTTTCCTTCTGTTTATATTCTCCCAGATCTCTTTGTCTGTTTCTTTTTTCAACCTTTCATTATCACTTTAAGTATTTCTTGTAAGCTTAAATTTTTTATTGTTGTTGTTAAACAAATCTGATTGTCTTTTGGCTTTTAAAGGGAGAATTCAGTCGTGCACAGTTCAAAGACAGGCACTCTTGATACTGTTCCATCTCTTTTGCTTTGTTTTGTATTCATTTACATAGTTTAGTCCTCTTTTTATTTATATGGCTTACTGAGATATAATTGAGGCACCCTAAATGAACATACTTAAAATGTACTATTGATCAGTTTTTGAAATACTTGATATATGTATACATTTGTGAAATCATGTCTTCAATCAATATAACATGCATCCCGGTCACTTGCAAAATTTCCTCGTGTTTGTTTGTAATCTGTCCCTCTTTTCACCTGTGGCTTTAGAAAAGCACTTCTGCTTTTGGCAATATAAATTAATTTGAATCTTTTAGAATTTTATATGAACGGAATCATAGAGGATATATTCTTTTTTGCCATCTTTCAAATGGCAGAGTGATTTTGAGAGTCATCTACTTTGTGTGTATAGCAGTAGTTCGTTTCTTTCATATTCCATTGCATGGATATGCCACAATTTGTTTATTCGGTGACCTGTTGATGAATATTTGAGTTGTTTCCAGTTTTTGGAGTTTATGAAGAAAGCTTCTATAAGAATTCATGTAGAAGTCTTTGTATGGACATATACTTTCATTTCTTTTGGGTAAATATGTAGGAGTAAAATGGCTGGGTTCTATGGTAGGTGTATATTTAACTCTATGACACTACAAACTATTTTCCAAAGTGGTTATGATTTTATATTCTGACAGCAGTATATGAGATTTTCAATTGTTCTGCATCCTCATCAACACAGAGATTATAATAGGACCCAGAGTCTGCATGACATAATATTCTCAATGTCCCATTACTTGACATGTAAGGAACCAGGAAAATGTGACCAGTTCTCAAGGGAAAAGACCATAAGTAGATGCTAACCCTGAAGTGGTCCAGACGTTGGAATTATCAGACAGAATCTTTAAGCATATATTATTAACTATGCTTCATGAGGTCAAGGCATAGCATACTTGAATGGAAAAATAAGAATTTCCTGCAGAGAAATAAAAACTATGAAAAAGAGCCAAATGGAAATTTTAGAACTAAAAAGTACAATATCCTAAATAGAAAAGTTTACTGTATGAACTCAGTAGCATAGTAGAGAAGACAGAGGAACAAAGTCAGTGAATTTGAAGATGATATCATCTGAGAAACAAAGAAATGAAAGATTGAAAATGTTAATAGAGCCTCAGAGACCTGTGGAACAATATCAAAAAGTCTAATATGTGTGTCATGGCAATTCTAGAACAAGACGAGAAAGATATTGAGGCAGAAAACATATTTTAAGAAATAATGGCTAAACTTCTCAAACATGGGGAAAATAAACCCATAAGTTTACAGATTTAAGAAACTCAGTGAATCTTAAACAGGACTCACTCAAAGAAAGGTGAATCTAGCTACATCAGAGTCATACTGATGAAACTAAAGATAAAGTCTTCAAGGTGACTGGAGAAAAGTGACACATTACATCCAAGGAAGCAATGATTAGAAAGAGTGGATTTCTCATCAAAAACCATGGAGGCCTGAAGAGAGTAAAAGAACTTTAAGTGCTGAAAAAAATGAACCATCAGCCCCAGATTCTATGTCCAGTGAAAATATCAATCAGGAATGATGGCCAAATAAAGGTATTTTTCTCAGGTAAAGGAAAGCTAGGAGAATTCAGCAGCAGGAATAAGAAATGCTCCTTAAGAAATGCCAGCGAAAGGGCGCCTGGGTGGTGCAGTCGGTTAAGCGTCCGTCTTCAGCCAGGTCACGATCTCGCGGTCCGTGAGTTCGAGCCCCGCGTCAGGCTCTGGGCCGATGGCTCGGAGCCTGGAGCCTGTTTCCGATTCTGTGTCTCCCTCTCTCTCTTCCCTCCCCCGTTCATGCTCTGTCTCTCTCTGTCCCAAAAATAAAATAAAAAACAAACAAACAAACAAAAAAAAAAACGTTGAAATGCCAGCGAAAATGTTCAGGATGAAAGGGTCTTCAGGAATAAAGGGAGAGCAACAGGAAATGCAAATCTCTGGGTGAACAGAAAAGATTATTTTTTTCTCTTAAGGTTTTAAAAATGTGTATGACTGAAAAAAGCAAAAACTTACGGGATTTTCAATATATGAAGAAGCTATACATACAACAAAGGTCAGTGGAAGGACATACGTGGTTGCAAGTCTTCTACCTTTTATATGAAGTGAAACAAAATTAGCTATAATTACATTGAGAAAGTAAGATTAGATGTTTATATTGTCATCTCTATAGCAACCACTAAAAACAGGTCAGAGCAAAAGATACATAGCCAAAAATCCAATAGATAAAATGGAATACTAAAAATATTTAAATAATTCAAATGAGTACTCTTCCTTTTCATTGTTTTTGTTGATTTGTTAGAGCTGATATTCATTTCATTTGTTTCCTCCTAGTTAATTTGGAAGATCTGTACTTTTCCTATTCATTTTTCTGTTGCTCACACACATATACATATTTCTCTATTTATGTCCTCCATTAAGACCCTGTATCTTCTCTCTATTTTCCTGATGATTATTTCCAATAAAATAAGACTTTAAGAATACTTTCACTTTCCCCATTTCTTAAACTCTCAGCCCCAACCCAGATGAAACTTTTGGAAGACTTCTTTCTCTTCTCTATCTGTAACCTCTGGTTTTGCTGAAATAGTTTAGTATTGTTAAAATTTTCAATGAAATTTATCCCTTCTATTTTAATAATTATTTAGTGAATACATCACTCATTCCCATAATTTTTAGTGCTCATTTATAGTTCTCTCTTTCTCTCTTACACACACACACACACACACACACACACACACACGCGCGCGCACACACACATTGCAAAGCTTGATGCTCATCACTCTTTCCTCTCCTTTTCGTTAGTTACACATGGAGTTCTTGGTTCTGATTCATTAGTTGCTTGGATAGAGTCCTTCTGATGAGATACAGGTGACGTAAGTATATGCAAATAATTTTTTCCTCCTGACAATTGGATATAGAATTCTTGGGTTGCATTCGTTTTGTCTCCATAAGAAAGATGTCCTCCAGAATCTTCTAGCTTTCAATATGATGAATAAAAATTTCCTTACCACTTCGTAGTAAATTATTCTTTCTGTTAGAAACTCATAATTATTTTGTTATTGTTGGACTTCAGGAGTTTTAACATGGTGTGTATATTATATCAGGAGTATATCTTTTTCAGTCAAATTTGCTTAGGGTACACCTCGTGTACACATTTAATCTGAAAACTTGGACTTTCCCACACCTCAAGAAAGTTCTTTTATTATTTGGTTATTTTACTTATTCTTGTCACAATATTCCATTGGTGTCATTTCTGGAACTCCTATTACTGACATCTTAGTTCTCCTCCATCTGGCCTCCAAGACTTTGATCTTTTCCCTCACAACTTACTTTTCTATACTTTTAGATGGTTCTTCTAATAACAGTTCCAGGGCACTAATTTGGGTCTCAGTGTTTACCACTTCTGTGTCAATTAATTTACGGGATAGTTAGTTTGAAAATTAAGGTTTTCAGTTCTAGAAGATTTTTGTGTGTGTGCTAGTGAGCTGTACTTGAATTTCATGAAGTACTTTTGATATACTTTTGGTCAGTTGTCCTCTTCCTGCTATGGAAGAAGCACCACTTTGCCAGGTGCCCATTTTGTTTGGTCTTGTCTTCTCTGGAACCATTTGATGTGTTATTCTCTCCTTTTGTGTGACAATGGGACTCACATCTGGGGTATCCCAAGCAGCAGCAGTCCTGATACTAGTAAAAGGTAATGTCATCTCTACCTCATGGAGTGGTGAAGTGGAAACAGCAGTCTGGGATCTCTGGAGAAAGTTGCGTTCTCCCCACACCTCATACATTCTTGTTGCCTGAAGGGCAGGGGAACTTCAGTTCCATAGTTCAGCGTATCTCAGCTTCTGGGGACTTGTGAGACCTCAGACAAAAGGGCAATCATTACCTTACTCTTAGGGGGTGAAAATCTATGGGGATGGAGCTCCTTCAAGGTATCCAATCATTACCCCAACTCTTTGTGGTTTCAGGCTCCCATGCGCTGTCCCCATTAGACATAAATTGGGGCCCAACATCTCTCTGGCATTTAGCTGCCCGTCAGCCCCAGCAGTTAACTGGGGGTAGGAACAACAGATCATGTGAATTTAGGAGGAGAGGGGAGATTTGTACCAGTTACCTTTATTCTAGACTGCCTCTTCTTGTGGAAGTGTAAGAAACCTAAGCTGCTTCTGCATAAAAATAGTAAGGGAAATGGGAATAGGATTTTAAGCAAAACAAATGGAAAGAAAATGTGTGTATATATGTCAGATGTTAATTTACCCATGAGAGCAAAGGAAGACATTCATCTTAGAGGATGGTGGAGAGTTTGGGACATTTCGTATTGCTAATGTTTTATTAAATGGACTTTTACCTAGTGCTCATTGATTAATGAATTCTAGTGATGTAGGCTGCAAAATGTGGTCATTAAATAAGGAATGACCTTAGTCTTATACAAAATATGTCCTTGGGGTCAACTTAATGTCCTGTTTTGACCCATCTGAGGTAGATACGGTGTGGGCAGCTTTTTAGGAGTTTCTCTAAGCCTTTCATATCCTTGAGAAATCCTGCCTTGCTCAGGGACTATTGGGGCTGACGGCCTGGGGTTCCTTTGAGTAGAAAAAAACACAGTGTATATTCTGAAAGCTCCAGTGATTTCCCAGTGTGGGAAATCTCTGGTCAAAGGAGAGGATAGGAACCTTGTGCTAGTCATTAAGCTGTTGTCTCTCACCTCCAAAGATACCCTTCTGTACTTTACTTTGTGATAGTTGTCTGTCACATTTTTGCTTTGTTAGCTGGTTCCTGCTAGGATTTGCCAGTAAGGGACACTAAGAGGGAAACTGCAAGGCTAGAGGAAAAAGGTGGGGTTTACTCCTTTCTCTCTGCTTTTTGTTCCTTTGAGTATCACACAGTAAAGCTTCTTCACTCTGACAGCAGCAGTTCTTTCCTATAGCAGCAACCGAATTCATTTGCAGTTTTTCCAACACTTGGAGAATCAGTCTCATTGTACTCCTTCCCCTCCCTACCCCGAGCCCCAGTCTACTGGCACTCCCTTCTCTGAAGACTGTAGCCCTCCTGTAGGTTTTTTTCATTGTTTCTGAGTTTAAATAATTACAAACTCTTACATTTGTTCCTCTGGTTCTAGGGATGATGGCTGTTTCTTATACTTGCTGCAACCATGATACCTTAATGTTCTTTTATACTTTCAACTTTCTGATTAATAACTTTATATAATTCTTTATATTAAAATTCTTTCTATTCCAATTTCATCTGTGTTTTCGGTCTCCTGAATGCTCCAACTGATGTAAGACCTTATCTGAGTTTGTATCTGGAACTGTAGTGTGGATTTTCAGTCCATGCCACATGGGAGTTCTTGAGACAGTCTTTGCAGAAAATAGGAAGAGGCATGAATGTTCTTACTTTCTCACTTCTCTGGGCCTTCTGTGAAAATAGATCACTTGGATCTTACCTTATACAGTGGTTCTAATTGAGAGCCACATCTTCCCCATAATGCTGTTTGGGGCACCAGAAGTTACATTCTTCTAGGGGAGACTAAGCCAAGAGTGCCTAGGCACCCAGGAAACAAGGCAGTGATGTAGAGGCATGATCCTTGGCCCTACTGAGAGTCTGCAAAGCCAGCCAAGGAGTCCTGGAAAAGGAAGAGTTAATGTTGTAGAACTCTCTGGAGTCTGTGGCCAGAACGTGTAGGAGAGACTTATGGTAATGCTGCTGTAGTAGCTGCCATAAGTCAAATTATCAGGGTTTACGGGAAGCCAGGGAAGGCTGGTCTACAATTAGGAATCTGGGCAAAATTTTGAAGGATGATTGGCGTATGGCTAATAATAGTATCTTCACTTTATTGAACACTGTATCTTAAACACTTGACATCTATAATCGTACATAATCCTCACAACCACCCATTTTGTAAATGAAGAAATAGTGTAAAATAGGTTCAGTAATTTACTCAGTCATACAGCCAAGTGGTTAGTAAATACTGGGAATGGGCCTTAGATCCAGGTCTGTCTTGAAACTAACACTCCTAAGTACTATTCTTGACCTTCTCATTATGCAGAAATGTTGATAGGTGAGAAGTCAATATCCCAAGTGGGAAGAAGACCATAAGCCCTTCTTTGGCTCTAACTGCCTAGTTCCCATTCCTCCCTGCCAGTCTGAGGTTAATTTTAGTAAAAATAATGTTAATTTGAAATAATTGATATGTGTTTTACCTCTAGGCAGTTTGACCTTTTCCATCTTTGGTTTATTTGTGTTTACTTTTTGGTAACCCAAGATATCCCTTTAGAGAATAAATCACTTTTCTTTTTTCTAACTCTTCTTTCTCTGTCCCCCCCTGCCTGGATCTGCTTTCATATAATTGATTGATTTTTAAACTAAGCTGGGTGCTTTCCTCTGTGACCGTAGGAGGATTTTCAACTCGCCCACAAGTTATTTAGCACACACATGAATAGAATTAATCTCACATCATGGCAGTGGGAGAGGGGTGTAGTTGGGGGAAGAAGTAGCAGAGGGAGTAAGGGTCACCATCCTCTCTTCCCCCAGTAGATAACACATTCCTGGAAGGCAGAAACTCTGTTTATGACTCCATACTGCCTAACCAGTGTTGTTAATTGGTGTTAAATAACTGACCTAGGGCTTCTGTTTTAATGTATGTCCAATAAGAACATTGTATGTAGCCATCCGCACTTAGTTTTGCCAGCCTGTCCTTATGCCTGATATTGCTGATGGTGATATAAATAGAGCTGTTTGATGGATTTACTGCCAGGTCCACAAATGGGTGGTGGTGGCTCCTTGCTATTAAAACAACAACAACAACAACAACAACAACAACAAAAACCACTGCTACTCTTTAATAGACAAAAATAGTTTGAACCAGCACTCAAATTTGTAACTGTATAAGGTCAGAATATTTACATTGAAACTTAGTGGAAATTATAAATCTGAAAAAGAGGCTTTCTGGAACCACATTGTAGAAATGTTATGTGACAGTGCATTGGACTTAGAGTCAGAGGACTTGAAACTTGGTCTCATCACCTATTAGCTGTGAGCTCGGTGTCATATAAGATCTCAGAACATCGGCATCCTTATTTCTAACACCTGACTAAATCACCTCACAGTACCGTGTGAGTTAGGGTGAGATCAGCTGTAAGTAACAGAAAATTCAAATCAAATCAGCTTATGTAATAGAGAAACTATATTAGCTTATGTAATCGGAAGTCTAGAATTAGATAGGCTTCAGGATTGGTGTGATTCAGCGACGATGTTATCAAGAATCATGTCTCTTTTCATCTCTGTCCTTTTTTGTCTTTCCTGGTGCCAGCTTCATCCTGAGAATAAATACCCATTGCTGTCACAACTGGAGAACCATATGTTTCCTTGTCCACATTTAGAGTGTGTATATATGGGAATACTCTGGAAATCTTTTGGAAGAGAGATGATGCTTCTTTCTTGCAGACCCCTAGAAAACTCCAGTGTACAGTCTCATTGGCCCACATTGTGTCACATTCCTACTTTTAAACCAGAAGCTGAGGTCTGGAGCTGGGATAATACTTGTTTTCCTACATGCCCCACATCTAGAACCAGGTGTGGCATGACTTTCTGCCAAAGTGTGTGGGCTACAGCAGATAGAGTGTGGATTCCAGAATGGAAATCTTGGCAGCTACCAAGAGAAGGGGGTGTGGAGGTTGGGGTAGCTACTGCAATATCTGTAATAGGAACATTGAGGATAAAATCAGGCAATTTATGTCAGGCTGTGGTTATTCAAATTATGTGTCCCATTGAGCCTCGAGGGCCACCTCTGAGGGGTGTGAGGGAATGGAGGGACAAGACACTCAGCCCCAATCTGCCCCAACACACACACTTTCAACCAAAGTAGCTCGGACCCCTTAATTATGAGAAAATATTAGAACCCAATAAAGCCCTGTATACTGGTATCAGTATTACTAATAATAACAAAAATAACAAAACTACCACTGTATTAATTGGCTTAGTTTTATGTCCCATGGACTTAGCTATTCACTATCTGTTCAGCCAAGAGAAGAAACAGATCATTTTGTATCTTGCCTAGGTCCAAAAAATATTGAGTAATGCTGATCCCAACAAGCTTATGTCATTCTCTGCCTATACTATATTTGAAAGCATCTTTTTTGCACCTGCAAATGCAGATTGGTTTCTGTTTACTGTTGCAAGAGACACCTTTTATTAAGATGTAAGCAGAGTAGAAATAAAATTATAGAAGAAGTCTTCAGTTTTGACCTTCTTGACTTTGTTGCTAATAAACTGTCAAGATAACACATTACCTTATAAAGAACACCTTAAAATATTCAAGACTCCACTGGTCAAATTCCTTAGCCAAAGGAAAGATAAATCTATGTATAAACAGGTAGATTACCAATTTATATTGTCTGTTTCTTGTTTATCAGTCATTGAAGTTCAAGGCCACAGTAGCTTGAATTTTTCCTGTCTGAAAGGTTAACTTGGTGTTTTTGGATAAGGGCTCTTAGCTCTTCAGTCTTTTGACCTTGGAATGCCATTCAGACTACAGCCTCTCCCACTAATGTGGCCTCAATTATTCACAACGACTTTAATCTTACAAATTAACCAAATCCCTTCCACTGACCTTGCCCAGAGCGCCTGGTAGACCTTTATCAGTTAATGAAATTTGACTTGAAAATTTTGAGGTTTTTATCATTTATGTTTAATTTTAAACTCTTTTTTTCCCCTTTATTACAAGCGTTAAAGCTACAATGAAGAGCAGACTTGCCCCCAAATCTGACAGCATTGTTTTAAAACAATAGATTTTATTCAAATCCTAAGCAATAGAATGAAATTGTCCTATCATCTGTGGGCCGGCCTTGGATATAATATTTCTTCATCTAATATTTGACCTTACTTTAGAAACTCCTGTCTCTTCCCTCCCTCCCTCCTCTGTCTCCTTTCCTCCCACTTTCCCATCATCCTTTCTTCCCCTTCCTGTTCTTTTCTTCTCTTCCGCTTCCTTCCTCTTCAAGGGCTGTAAGATAGATTTTGTCCTTCTCAGCCAACATTGCTTGGTTTTAGGATCTGCTCTGTAGGTTATTGGCTAACATGTAATTTTGCTCATGAGATCAGCTATTCTATCCTGTATTTTTTGACCCTGATGAGATTGCACTATACCCTCAAGTCCACTTACAGCCCCCACCCCATCCCTTTGGCTTCATCCCAGACTGTAGTTCATCTCTGGGGTTCATGTTAAGCTATTCTGGAACTCCTTTCCCAGCTGTCCTGGCACAGAATACTGGAACCTTAAGGATTGGCTGTTCTTTACTGGAGCATTGGTTCAGTAAAATCAGGACTGCATGCTGTGACCAGGTGCAGGCAGGTGATGTAAAGGTTGTTTCCACCTCATTCCTTGTGTGGCAGGATTTTTTTTTACCATGATACCCTGGATTCATTGTTTCGCCGCTTTGAAGAATGAAGAGGTGGACACAAAATGAGTAGCAGGCAAAAGTTTATCAGAATGTAAGATTAGGAAGGAAGAATAGAAGGAAAGCTCTCTTTATAGAGAGGGGAGATTCGAAAGTGAATGCCTGAGGACTGTAGGCAAGGGTCCTTGTTTTATAAGGTTCTGGTCAGCCCTTCCCTTATCCTTCCCCCTTGTTCGTTCTTAGGTTCTACCCTTATTGGCTTGATAGTTCTAGGTGCTGGGTTGTCCATTCCTGATTGGCTTGTTTCCATTGTGTGAAGGGTGGTCTATGGCCACACTTAGGTCTTTTGTCAAATTCCAGAAGGGAAACCTGAGGGGGGGTAGGTGGGGTCTGTTACATTCTTAAGAGGAACCTTATGCCTGAGGGGGCTTGCTGTGGTCAGACACTCCCAGCGTTGTTCCAAAACTCAGGGTTTTTTCCCTGAGTTTTTCCCTACCCAGGGACCTCAGGCCCTAATCTTTCCCTCTCTGCCTACTGAATCCTATCTCTTCCTACCGGAAGCTCACGCTCCTTAACTCCCTACTCCCTGACTTTCTTCAGAGACTACTCAGGGCTGGCCAGGTTTGTCCATTAGATTCTAACTGGGGACATCTCTTTCCCATGATTTAATTTCCACCTAGGAGCATTTGCCTCTGGATTGCCATGGGCTGTTGTGCCACCCAGGCTAGATGGGCTTCATGAGGGTGCCTGTGACCCGTCATCTCCTGATGAGGCTGAGGCCAGGATCTCCCACTGCTGGTCTTGCATGCACTGTGCTCCCTGTCCCTGTAGGTAGGGCTGGCATGAGGGTCTGGAGGGAGGTTCCTGTCCTGGACGTCAGCACAGAGCACACCACGGCCATCCCTGGTGCTGGCTGGCATCCATCCCACTGGCCACTGTTACCCAGCTTGGCTCTTCTGCCATCCCCACTGGATCCCTTGACAGGATTTTTCGTTCTTACTCTGTCTCAGGCAGAGTCTGCAGATTGAAATCAAAGGATTATGCTTGTCAAACTGACCCCAGGAGGGGCAGTTCACTGTCACAGTACTCATAGCCCACCCTCCCAGTGAGTTTTGCTAGCTGCCTATTAACGTGCCTCTCTGCCTCTCTCCACTTTTCTGCATGAGTGTCTGTAGACTGGGAAATATTTTCTGTACTGACTCCGTGTTCAGATGTTGGCTTTACTGCCTTCTGTCTGTGTGCCTCTGGGCAAGCAAATTAGTTTTTCTGGGCTTTAGTTTCTTCAGCTGTAAAATTGAGGCTGTACTATTATCTCCCTCAAAGAGCTCCTAGAAGACATAGACAACCTAATGTCTATGAGGGACTTAACCCAGTGCCTGGCGCATTGTAAATGCTCAGTAAACACCTGTAATAATTACAATCATACCTATAATTTGGTTGCACTTCTGTTATCTGTCAGTGTTTTCATACTCACTATCTGATTTAAACCACCCAGCCTTCTGGGAGGCAGACATTACTGTGTCTCTTTTATATATGCAGATACCAAGACTCAGAATTAAGTCATTTGTCCAATGTCATGCAGCTAAAACATGAGAAGCTTACTCATTTGGACTTCGGTGTGTGTGAATTCCAGAGCATCGGCCTTCTTCCCCGCTGTTACCTATCTCCCAGCTGGATAGCACAGCTATAGCTCAGTCAAGTTCCCAATGTCCTGTCCAGGCCCTTCCCCATTAGGGAGGCTTTATGCCTGTGCACCCCTCCTAATTTACAATCCAAGAGATCTCCTTTCCTAGGTTCCTGAATTTTGCCTCAAGCCTGCCTGCCCAAGTCCCCATCACCCCTAAGTAAGGGACTCACAAGCACTGGCCCCATTCCCTTTCCCTCTTCTTCCTGCTGGGCAGCCATGGTTGGTCATCCCTAGGCCTGATCACCTCTGTTCACCAGTCATCTCCTGGTGATGGGAAGTGCAGGAGTTCAGATGCAGGGATCATGCCTGGGAAGCTCCATGTCCCACGTGTGAAGGAATAGCTAAAGTGAGGATCACCCAGCAGGGCATCTGTTGTTATTTTCCCTTGGGGATAGCTAAATGCCTTCAAAGTGAGCTCAGCTAGCTGCTTGGGACAGCCATTTAAAAAGGTTTATGTGGATAAACATAACAAAGGCACCAAGACTTCTATGAGGATATGAACAATTCAGATGTAACCTTTGGATTGGGATTAATCTATCCCTGTCTCTCCTGTAGCTCATGCCTAGTAAGTATGGTCTGAGATGCTAACAGATGTTATGAAACTGCATGGGAAGAGGGACTCGTGGTCAGCTATGTTTGAGACATGCTGAATTAAACAACTTTCTCCAGTGGAAGACTTTGCACAGCCCTAATACATGAATTAAAACTCGCTGGAGAGAATGTTGCTTGCAACATTTCCAATCATGCTAGACCCTGGAATTTTCCCTTTTATCCCACAGAGCACCCACTAAAGCAAGTATCTCAGTAGGCTGGGAGGAGGGGGACTGGGACTTGATCCTGAGGGCCACCAGCAGCCATGTGACCTGAGCAAAAGCCACTTCCTTGTATGGGCTGCAGCATTATCAGCCACATAATGAGGTTATGGGGCCACTAAATGAGGTCTTTCGAATATGCCATTCCACCTCTGGGTTTATTAGAATCCCTATTTCTTGCATGTGTCCTTTCTGGGAGATGGAGGGTTGAAAGGGGGTTAAAGAGGAAGGAAAGGGCCCAGTGTGACCATTACTAGGCAAAAGCAGTCTGCTTATTATCTTTTATTGTCCTATATTTTTCCCTTGGAACTCAGTATACTTGTGAACCCGATTTTCACCCCACGTCCCTCTTACGCATTTCCCAGCCCCTCATTTTCCCTCATGCTCTGCCATCTATGACCAGTCATCAAGTTGTGTTGGTTCAGCCTTTGAGATCTATCCTTCAGTTTATCACGTCCTTTCCATTTCCCCTACCATCACCCTGGTTCCTGCCATCATCATCTCTCAGCGGGACACTGCAACAGTCTCCTAGTTGGCATCCCAACTTCTTGTCTTGCTCCTTAAAATCCATTTGCTACTCTGAAGCCAGCTTAGAACTTCTTCATTGGAAACAAAATTTACAAGATTTCTCTTTCAAATAGCACTTTTGCAAGCATACTAATGTCTCAAGAAGGGATTACTGGCTGGGACATGGAAATTGTTTGGCCTTATAGGACTTATTTATCTACTCATTAAAAAAAAACACAAAACTTTACCTTAGAGAGGGAGGGAGCCAAAACATAAGAGACTCTTAAAAACTGAGAACAAACTGAGGGTTGATGGGGGATGGGAGGGAGGGGAGGGTGGGGGATGGGTATTGAGGAGGGCACCTTTTGGGATGAGCACTGGGTGTTGTATGGAAACCAATTTGACAATAAATTTCATATTTAAAAAAAATTATCAAATGTTTACTGTATGCACTATTCCAGGTGCTGGGCATACAGTGGCAGACAAGACAGATTTAGTCTTTTCCTATGGTGGTTAGAGTCCAGTGCTGTGGTTCCCAAACTTCAGCATGCACCAGTTCACAAGGATGGCTTGCTAAAACAGAATCTGAGCCCAACCTTCTGAATTTCTCAGGTGATGTGGTGTGGTTTTTCCAGGCACCACACTTTGAAAAGCAGTGGCATAATGGAAGAGAAAAGTACCTGAATAAAATGAGTGAAACAATTGCCAGTCATAGTACATGCTATAAAGGGACAAGGGGCCGGAAAGGATTTACTTAAGGGAAGGTGGGCAGGGAAGTTCACTCAGAGAAGGTGATATTTATGCCTAGGCCTAATGGAAGACTGGGGTCTAGTGGGGTCTGGCAAAGCATGTTCAGCAAAAAATGAGCACGTGCATAGAGTGTGAGGTGGGGAAGAGCTTGATGTATTTAAGAAACACATAGGTGGCCAGAGCAGCTGGAGCACAGAGAGAGAAAGAGGAGGTTCAAGAGAGATGAAGCAGTAAGACCATGTGGGACATTTCAAGCTTCAGCGAAGATTTATTCTGAATGCAGTGGGAGGCTTTCGAAGGAATTCTAGGCTAGCTGTGGAATGGAGAATGAATATTAGGAGCAAGACAGTAGTCGGGTGGAACACTAGCTAGGAGACCTGCTCTGGTCCAGGTGAGAGAAGACACAGGACTAGGATGTAGTAGCTGTGGAAGTGGAGAGGAAGGGCTGGGTAGCAGGAAGGGTTTCAGTGGCTCAGCAAACAGCGGGCAGACGGCTGTGAGAGAAAGTGCAGAGTTCAAGATGGCCCCTGAAGAGATTCCATTTAGTAGGGCGCTGTAATGGGGTTTATTTTAAAGACAGCTGCTCAGTAATGTACAGAGTTGTCAAATCACTGTGTTGCACACCTGAAACTAATGCAACGTGTGTCAACTCTAATAAAAACAAACAAAAATGTGTTCAGGGAGACGTAGCCCTTAGGTAGGTGTGCCTGCCCTAAAGCACACACTGGGGCTCCACAGAGAGGGTTTCCAGCATGGTTTTCTGTTCACAGACTCATTGCTCCTCAATGGGAGCCACTCCCAACCTCCTCACATCACCCTCAGTTCTGCCTTTCAGCCTGTAGCTCACCTTCCTGTCTTATAATCGTTTGTGTAGAGAGCTCCATGTAATAAATGATGGGTAATTTGTCATGTAGAAGAGTAGGCATAGAAGATCATCCGGGAAGCTTGATGCACTGCAGATTACTAGTTGCCATCCCTAGGGCTGCGGTTGTGGGTGGGGTCCAGGCATCTGAGCTCTCACTTCACATTAAATGATGCTGATGTGGATGAGAAAAATACTGCTTTACCTCCATGCCACTCAAAGTGCAGTCTGTGGAACAAGCCATCAGCATCCTTGGGAGCTGGTTAGAAATGTGGATTCTCAGGCTCACCATGGACCTTCTAAATCATAATCTGCATTTTACTAAGATCCCCTGTTTTTCAGGTGCATGTAAGGTTCAGAGACGCCCTGCTGTAGATGGTATAGCAAAACTGACCTCCATTGTCTCTCATGATGGGTTTTGGAGAAGTCAGGGGCCTGCCTCAGGTCCTTTGGGGCTTTGGTTCTTTCTTTTTTTAAAACTTTATTCAGTTTTCCACATAAACCAGCTCAGACTTGGCCTCTCCTTTCTTCTGTGCCCTGGGCAGGACTGGGCACATCCTGGCCCAAGGTGAGTGGCTCTGGGCTGGGGGCCCATCCTTGGCCTGGGGAAGAACTTATTCAGTTCTCTTTCTCTGGGTAGTAAATGTGTTCCTGCATGTCCCTGCTTCTCCCTGCCCCTGAGGAAACCCCCCTGCCTGCTACAGTTTTATTGCTTTTAAAATCTGTTTTATATTCCATTATGTGATTCCACTGTCCTCCCTCTCATTCAGCTGTAGTACATGCTCCATTCTAATCTAGGTTCAGAACATTTCATCAGATGGTCTCCGATTAAAATCCAATAAAATTTAAAACAGGGGAAAGTCCAGAATAAAGGAGATGTCCCATAACACACGAGGTCTGAATGAAATTCTGCTTTAAGCCTTCTGAACACATTTTAGAGACCACCTCTGAGGCCTGTATTAGAAGGAAACAGGGGCACCTGGGTGCCTCAGTTGGTTAAGTGTCTGACTTCGGCTCAGGTTCATGAGTTTGAGTCCCACGTTTGGCTCTGTGCTGACAGTGTGGAGCCTGGAGCTTGCTTTGGATTGTGACTCCCTGTCTCTCTGCCCCTCCCTCCCTCACGCTGTTCTCTCTCTCTCTCTCTCTCTCTCTCTCTCTCTCTCTCTCTCTCTCTCTCTCACTCTCTCTCTCTCTCTCTCAAAAATAAATAAACATTAAAAAAATTAACAAACAAACAAAAACAACAATAAAAGCTCCCTCCCCCCTGCCTCCTACCACACAACCTGTGTTGTGTCTTTAGCCTTAGGAACCAAATATTGTGTATGAGGACCTCCAGAGTTTTTAGTACAATTATTAGGTTCCTATATGCTAGGTGTGGGTACCAAATATGGTTCGTTCTTTCTGTTTTTGTATCTGTCCATGCAACCATCTGTCTGTCTACTTACCTGCCTACCTACCAGTCATTTTCATCATCTATCTGTCATCTATTTTGTAGCATTACTGCAGCTGTCAAGCCCTTGGAGCCAATCCTTTCCAGCCATTCTGCACTCTGACCCCCTTCCTCCTTCCTCCAGTCTGCTCATGGCTGGGCTGTCCCCTCCACAGGACTCCTGCCTCCCTGGGTGGTGCTCTCCAGGTGCAGTACCATTCCTCTTCTCCCACACTCAGCTTAGAAGAGCTCTATTCTGTTTATCCCCGACAAAGTGCCTGTTATGGAAAATGGATTGTCAACTGTTTCCAATATATGTATTCTTGTCACGTTTCTCAGTGTATGTAATTAGATGCATCCAACTTATATTTACTCTCTGCCCCTTTATAATTATGCTCCCTCCCATTCTGCGAAGGAAAGTTTCCTTCACATAATTCCCCTTACTTTAAAATAGCAAACAAAGCTGCAGCCAGTTACACTGTCATGCACACACTGACACCTTCACTCAGAATCTCCATTATAATTTTTAGTGTAAAAAAGTTTTTGCTTTCTGCAGCATTTTTTTTTCCTGTAGGAACTTAAGGAATTGTCCTAATTGCCAGGGACAAAGCATGGGCTGTGTGGTCGGAGAGACAGAGTGCAATTAATTCTGTCATTGATTTGGAGATGGTCCCTCTTCCCTGTAAAGTAAGCTCACTTATCCCTCCGTTTTGCCCTAACACACATTAAAATGAGAGCATTGAGGGGTGGGGGAGGGAAGGAGGTGACATACACGTGCATAAATACAGTCGTACTGTTTGTGTGAGGTTATCATCTGTTCGGGCTACTAGAGTGGGAGTCAGAGAAGGGAGCAGAGCTAAAACTCAAGTTGGTTGTTTTTGTTGTTTGTTAAACTGGAGGAGGAGAGGAACTGCAGGGAGGTTCTGTATTATCTTGTATTCAGTTTTAAATATTTCAATTATGCTTCTCCATTGGTATGGAAAATTGAGAGCTGGCTATAAAATGCTTGTAAAAATAACCGTACTCGAAGCAGTTTAATTACTTCAATGAAATGGAGACAAATATTTGTAAGTGAAGAGCATGTTCATAGATAATGCAAGTAGAGTACATGTATTATTCAGCAAATGACTTAATTAGTTTTTAATTAGTAGAAATTGCAATAATTTTTCAGCATATCTTTTATTGGAATGGTTTTTAATAATAAAATAGCATGTGGGTATCCTTTGTAGGAAGCCATTTACTGTAAAGCAGAATAACAGATTTGTTGTTTCAACTAGAAAAATTTCAGTTCTATTATAAGCTAATTATAGTTCAACTTGTCTTTGCGGTGTTCGATGTGGCGCTTCCTGTGTGTCATCTGCAGTGTGTGCACGTGCAAATACAAGAAGCACCTCGGAGGCAACTTAGTTTCTAGATGTTTTCACCCTTTGGAAACCTCTAGGTTTGCATTCATCCATTCACTCAGTCTTCCATTTATCATCCACTTATCCATATATTTAATATCTATGGCATGCCAGGAATGGTACCAGGTGATGTGGTTTGAAGTGTTGGGGTTCAGAGCAGATGGCCAAGAAAGATTTCTTGAGATGTCTTTGGTGCAAAAAGGTGTTTTTATTACAGCATGGGAACAGGACCCCTGGGCAGAAAGAGCTGTCCTGGGATTGTGAGGAGCAGTTGGTTCTGTATTTTGGAGCTGGGGGAGTTAAAGACAAAAGTTTCCAAAAGGATTTTCATATGTTAAAAAAGACTCACAGGATCCTGGAGACCTTGCTATTGTCAAGCCAAGGTGGTTTTTCCCTCCAGCAAAGCATTAAGACAGTTGGGAGTTACTGAAGGAGTGTCATATTCTGCCTGCCTCAAGTATTTGCCAGTGACTACAGGTTAGAAGGAAATTTAATGTTATCTACAATTTCCTTTTGCCTTTGTTGTCCACATCACTAGGTATTAGAAATGTAAAGGTTTCTACGATATAGGGCCTTTGAAAAGTTCAAAGTCAAGGGTGTGTGTATATGGGGGAGTGGGCATAGATACATAAATGACTAGAATTAATTTAGTAAATGGCATACTACTACCAGGTTTCAAGGGGATATAAAACAAAGATGAGGGAACAGCCAGTTCTTACTGGGGTCTTCAGATAATGTCACGTTAGAAGAACTGACTTTCCAATTCTTGTAAGGACTTCCAAGCAGTAAGAACTTGAAGAAGAAAAGCAGGGAGGTGTGGACATGCCTGATATGTTTAAGGAAGCAGTCAGGGACAGAAGGGAGTAGATAGAGTGGAGACCTTCAGGCCTTGAGTACCGTGCTGTGGAATGTTCTTTCAACAAATATGTTCTCTAATTGTTAAAATAATACATGTTCACTATGGAAAATTTGGTAAAAAATAAAGAAGTATTATAAAGAGCAAAATCAAAACCACTTATAATGTTACACATTGTTCATGTTTTGGTGCTTTTGTTTTTTCTCTGTGGACAAACTCACTTAAAAAAATTCAGGTGCCATATATATAGCTTTATATCCTTTCTCCCCCCACTTTGTGCATTGTCAGTGTTTTCCCATATCATTCAAAATTCCTTGTGAATGTAATTTTTAATGGCCGTGTAACAGTCCACAATATGCTTATTTGGATGGCCTGTAATTTATTTAAGCAGTTCTCTACTGTTGGGCATTTTTATTGATTCCATTTATTACTGTAGTAAATAATGCTATTATAAACATATTTGCACATAAATTTGCCTGCATTTCTGATTATTTCCTTAGGGTAGTTATCTAGAATTGAAATTACTAGGTCAAAAGCTATAAAAACTTTAAGACTTCTGGTGCATGTTGTCTTAGTGTTTTCACAATGGAAGAGGACAGTAAGTAGGTTTTTTTCTTCTTAATTTTTTTTAACATTTATTTACTTTTGAGACAGGGGGAGGGGCAGAGAGAGAGGGAGACACAGAATCTGAAGCAGGCTCCAGGCTCCAAGCTGTCAGCACAGAGCCCAATGCAGGGCTTGAACTCACAGACCGTGAGATCATGACCTGAGCTGAAGTTGGACGCTTAAGCAACTGAGCCACCCAGGCGCCCCTGGATTTATTTTATTTCTTGATATTTTTTATATTGTTTGACCTGGCATTCTCAAGGATCCTTAGGCAAACCTGTCACCACATGCCAACAGGTTTCTCAGCCTGTCCAGTGAAAATGCAGCCTTCATCTGTGGATTGTGGGGGTCTAGGTGATTCCCGTGAGATTTATCTGTATATATTTGTGTGTGTGTGTGTGTGTGTGTGTGTGTGTGTGTGTATGTGTAAATGATAAATATTATTTATATTATATATATTAAGTCATTTGTATTATATAACATATTACATTATCGTATAAATATATGTCCTATATGATAAATAGATTTGACTTAAATATATAAATATATATGAGTTATAACAATGGAAGAGAGAATGAATGCTTAAAATGTTCATTAGCTTTATATTGTACTATGTCAGTAAAATGTTGTATGTTTGCTACCTTGTAATATCTTATTAGAGAATGGGAAGCCCGCCTCTTGTGATGGAAAGTCGGTACTGTTGATAATGTTTGGATTATAATAGAGGAAGTTGTGACCACTCAAGGGAGAGATAGAGGGACCAGGTCATGTTCTGGAAACTTGACTATGGTTACACCAAAGCTAGTGAATGTGGGGCGTGTATGTGTGTGTGTGTGTGTGTGTGTGTGTGTGTATGTGTGTGTATGTGTTTCTCTAGCTTAGCTCAGGCCTTGAAATGGGTCAAGGAGAAGTGATATCTGATGATTTCTTAATGTTATCTTGAGTAGAAAATAAAGGGACTTTGTTGAAAAAAAATGTCTGATTGATATCTTGGCCTTTCACTCACTGCCATTAGAAAAGAATCTATTGGGGCGCCTGGGTGGCTCAGTCGGTTAAGCGTCCGACTTCAGCTCAGGTCACGATCTCACAGTCCGTGAGTTCGAGCCCCGCGTCGGGCTCTGGGCCGATGGCTCAGAGCCTGGAGCCTGCTTCCGATTCTGTGTCTCCCTCTCTCTCTGCCCCTCCCCCGTTCATGCTCTGTCTCTCTCTGTCTCAAAAATAAATAAACGTTAAAAAAAAATTAAAAAAAAAAAAGAAAAGAATCTATTAATTAATTTGGGGCCAACCAAGGATAAAAGAGTTCTGATCTTTGGCCAAAAATTCTCCTAAATTCTTCAGTTCTTACAATCTACATCAAATACCCTCTTCATCAAATTAAAAGGCAAACAACAAACCGGGAAAAATACTGGAAATAACTATAGAATACCCTGAAGAGAGTTCCTCATTCTTCTTTTAAGGTATAGTTCTCCAAGTGGAGTGTAGAATAACTTTGTTAAGTTCTACACCTCTCTTGTCAAAAAATATTCAATAAGAAATAATTAGAAATGCAGATAAAGATTAATGTACACACATGTTTTGTAGTATATTAATAGATTTGATGAATTGACATTAGAGATCAATAAGATCAATGCTGAATGAACATATGACTCTAAATGTCTCATAACATCACATAAAAATAAGAAATAAAGTAAGCCCCTGCTGAGATGGGCAGATGAGCCCCCCACCCCCGACACAAGTTCCACTACAAGCATAGTCCAAAAAATTGATAAATGTAGGCCATCCCATTATGAACAGGGCCACAGTCCTAGTAGGAAGATTGCATACAGGACTATTCTCTGCTAAATGAAGTTCCTTGGCTCAGAAAGAAGGATGAAAATAATTTCTCTGATGTTCTATGGACAAAGAAGAACAAACAAACTTTAGACAAGTTGGGGATGGGCCTGGTTAAGGTGATGTATTTATTTCAGTTTGGCAGAAGTGTCCTTCTGTGTCAGCATGTTGGCCCTGGAGGACTTCAGTGATGGACACATGGGTGTGGCATAGGGCTGCCTGGTGGCCGAGTCAGTTGTGGTTGCCTATCTGAGGCAGCATCTGTTGCTATGATTGCATTCATTTTCAGACTTGTAGAAGGTACATCTTTGCAGAGAAATCACCTCTTTAGAAGTTATTTGAGCCTGGGTGGCTCAGTTGGTTAAGTGTCCCGACTTTAGTTGAGGTCATGATCTCACAGTTTGTGAGTTTGAGCCTCACATTGAGCTCTGTGCTGACAGCTCAGAGCCTAGAATTTGCTTTGGATTGTGTCTCCCTCTCTCTCTGTCCCTCCCCACTTGTGCGCTCTCTCTCTCTCTCTCTCTCTCTCTCTCTCTCAAAAATAAATAAACATAAAAAAGTTATTTGCAAGTGAATGGGACATTTACTTGACTGGCTGTTGACTCTCCTACTTTGGCCTTTTAAGCATGATCTTCTTTACAATACCCTCAGTTCCTGTGAAGGCCTCACTAACTTCTTTTTTTTTTTTTAAATTTTTTAATTTGTATTTATTTTGAGGGAGAGAGAGACAGAGTGCAAGCAGGGGAGGGGCAGAGCGAGAGGGAGACACAGAATCTGAAGCAGGCTCCAGGCTCTGAGCTGTCAGCACAGAACCTGATGTGGGGCTCAAACTCACAAACTGTGAGATCATGACCTAAGCCGAAGTCAGACGCTTAACCAACTGAGCCACCCAGACCCCCGTGGTCTTACTAACTTCTTAGCTATTCTGCAAGTGTTACAAATAACTTCATAATTAATTTCACCAGTAACAAAAATGAACCTCAATTTCCTCATCTGTAAAATGGGATAAATGTATTGTCTGCCTAACTCACAGTGTTGTTTTGATAATAAAATAAAAATTATGTGCGTGAAAGTGCTACACAAATGTGAGGAATGATCTCAACATTGTGTTTTCAGCATTCACCCATAAAGATACTTGTGATATGCACTGAAGATACCAGAACTAGACTCATTTTGTATTTTGTCCTCTCTGGATAAAACCGGATTTCCTCAAAGCAGGGTATTTGGTAAAAATAGCTATCATCACTTAGTGAGTGAAGTTCTGGAGGCTTGTGGTATATATCCAAAATTGTTTTACCCCCATAGAAAAGGAATTTTTTATTAGTAGAGAGCAGATAGAACCTTATAAATTCCTTCTCTTCACCACAAGGTGGTGCTAGTGTATCCGGTAAAACAGTTTACTCAGGGACTAAATCAAAAATCCTCTTCATTTCATCCTTAATTTATGATTAGGATTTATAACCCATTGCCATAACTTTACCTCTCTCAAGCCATCAATCCTATGTTTCTCTTAAAAATTCGCTTTTTATGAAGTATACTCCTTTTTTTTGAGGGTTGTTTGTTTTTGTGACAAATCCATGTCTACCCTTTGAATTACTGACTCTTGCTTTGCTCAGGGGCCATTGCTGGCCTTTCTCCCGTGGGATAAAGGAAGGCCCAGTCTTGGGCCTCTTTGCAGAGTGTTACTGTCAGGCTCTGATTTAAAATTTTTATGATGGATGGTCAAATGGGAGGAGGGTGTGAGGTATTTTCTGTATTGCTGAGATACTGCTCTGTAGAAAGAGCTTTGGGTTGTACATTGGGAGACCTGTGTGACCCATTGGCAAGTTATCTGACCTTTCTGCACCTCAGTTTATCATCTCTAAAATGGTAATGCAGTAACAACAATCTATTTGGGATTGTTATGAAGACTGAAGATGGATGATAATGTAGTTTTTTCTCATCTGTGAAATGGGATGGTGATAATAGTTACCTCTTAGACTAAGTAAATGAGAGAAAACATGTCAAAATTCCTAAGCACAGTGCTTGGGACTTAGCGCTCACTGAACCTTAGTAATTATCATCATCATCATCATCCAGGATGCCATAGTGTCTGTGCATGGGCTGGGGGGTTAGACTGGATACCCCATAGGCCCTGCTCTTAGATTCTTGACTCTTTGTGATTATACATAACTGTTTCTCTATGATTAAGCAGATCATAATTGCATTTGAAATGTTAGGAAGTTTCATCCCTTTTCTTTTCCTAATTTTTTTCTGCTTTTCACTTAAAGGGAGAATAAATTATTTCCTTTTAAACTGCCCCCACCCCTCTTAGGATATGAATTTGCATTTTTGCAAAAAGACCTGAATAAGAAGACAGAAGACCTAGTTTTCTTCCTAGCAATGCTGTCAGGGGGCCCTGTGAGATTAGAGAGAGCTGGCCTGGAAGCCAGGGGACTTCTTGGAATTATAATTCCTTATAAATGTAATGACTGACATTCTCCAATTTGATGATTCCTTAAAATGGGAATGGTAATATTTTTTCTTCCCATCAGACAGGTTTGTTATGAAGGTAAAAATAAACATGTAAGATACGAATGATAATATTGGGGTTCCAAAAGTCAGTATTAAAGATAGAAGGTTATTAGGTATCTGATGGTGCAGGAGTGTGTTGGGTGAAAGAGGTAATCGTTTTGGGATGCTGATTGGACAAAATATGATTGACCTAGAAGTTTCCAACTATAAAATTCTCTTCCTCTCCCCCCCACTACCTCATTCACACACATATATACACCCCAACACCCTAGTTCTAGTTTAAAATAGGACAATTATTTGTCCTAATGGAGTTGAAAATGGAACAAACAGTAAAATATGGGTCACTCCCAACTGTGTTTGGGATGTCTAGTAATTTTGCCTTTGGGAGACCATGAACATCATTTTCTAGAGCAGAGATCAGCCCCTGGCCTCTCCTTACAAAACTTAGTGTAATAAAACCGGCCTCGATGTGAATAGGCATAGAACATAGGGAAGATCATAGAAAAGGAAGGTGGTGGAAAGAAAGAAAGAGGAGGGGGCAGACAAAAGTTAAAGAGGGGGTTGTACATTGTTGGGAGTGGAGACAGTTATCACCTATATATTCACATGTGAGGCAGAGGAAAGACTGGAAGCTTGGGAGTTAGGGAAATCAGTGCTGGAATCTCAGCTGTACTGTTGGCTGTCTCTTCTGCCCTAACTGATGAATGTAACCACTCCGATGCTCTGTTTCCTTTAATTCTAAACTTGGGTTAATAATATGTCTTTGCATGATTGTGGTTAGCTTAGCAGAATACAATATCCAGGGGCCTGGGTGGCTCAGTTGGTTAAGCATCGACTCTTGGTTTTAGCTTAGGTCATGCTCTCATGGTTTGTGGGATCAACTCCCACGTCAGGCTCTGCACTGACAGTGCGGAGCCTGCTTGGGATTCTCTCTCACTCCCTGTCTCTCTGTCTCTACCTCACTAGCGCTGTCTCTGTCTCTCTCAAAAATAAGTAAATAAACTTAAAAAAAGGAAAGGGAATAAAATGTTCAGTAATAATGTGTGCATGAGTGTGCACGCGCGCATGTGCGTGTGTGTGTGTGTGTGTGTGTGTTCTTGCCCAGACTTGAAGTTACTTGCCTGCCACACCCTTCTGGAGAGTACCCCTTCAAAGCCTTCTCTGTTGAAGTCTAGGTGAATTGCTCCGTGTTGTTATCATATGCAAAGACTCCCTTTGAGAGCGCCCATCATTGTTAGAAATGGTGCAACAGAATGGGTCCAAGTACAATATTCTCCACATCCCTCTTTCTGAATCAACACTACCTGGGGGTGGTTTTTCAGACAGTCACAAATGTACTAAATCACATCCATTTCACCATCTTAATCACAGGGACATACTGGGGGAATATTAAAGATTTTGCTAAAGTCAAGGCATACTATGTTTGCAATATCCCTAAAGTTATTTGGCTTGGTAAACAATTCTAAGAAGAATATTTCAAAATCTTTGGTTACAAAGTATGTCCTAAATTTTCTAAGAACTGGTAAGTAATGTGTTGGTCTGCAGTTTCCTGCAACTATTCTTTTTCCTTCTTTTAAAAACTCAAGAATTATTCCATCTGCAGTCTTCTAATATATTGTCTATTCTTCAGGATTTCATCTCGCTAACATAGAGTAAGTAGCTCTGAGATACAGATGTAAATTCCCTTAGCACCTGAGATATAATTAGCCTGGGTTGTGCTACATGTTTTTTTCTTTTTTAAATAAAGTAATGATTTGTCTTAGTTTGGGCTGCTATAACAGAATACTATAGATGTAGTGGCTTAAATAACAGAAATTTATTTCTCACAGTTCTGGAGGCTGGGAAGTCCAAGATCAAGGTGCCAGTAGATTTGGTGTCTGTTCCCAACTTCATAGATGGCTGTGTTCTTGCTGTGTCCTCACATGGCAGAAGGGAGTTTCATGGTGTCTCTTTTATAAGAGCACTAATCCCATTCAGGAAGGTTTCATTCCCATGACCTAATCACCTCCCAAAGGCCTCACCTCCTAATACCATCAGATTGGAGGTTAGATTTCAATCTATGAATTTT
Source organism: Neofelis nebulosa (assembly GCF_028018385.1). Classification (NCBI taxonomy): domain Eukaryota; kingdom Metazoa; phylum Chordata; class Mammalia; order Carnivora; family Felidae; genus Neofelis; species Neofelis nebulosa. Next base: position 94,488,306 of record NC_080786.1, read on the forward strand.
GGTGGGACACAAAAGATTCAGTGTGTAGCACTTTATTAGAATAGGAATAACAGTAGCCAAATCTGAGTGTTGTCTTTAAAAATTTGAAAGCACTTCCACATGCATTATCTCATGATTGTAGAATCACTTGAGAAGATGGTAGGACTGATGTTATTATCTCCATTTTACGGACAAAGAAACTGAGGCTCAAGTTAAATGAATTATTTGAGATCTCACTGCCACCTGTTGACAGAGCTTCGTTCTACAAAGCATGGAGCTTCTGACTAGATTTTTGAATTTCTTGTTATATATGTATGTTACTGTATGTTTATTTTGTTTTTGAAGAAAGTAAACTATAGAGAGAACACACATATGTCTGTGTGTTGTTTATATATATAAACATATATGTAAACATATGTATATATATACACATACATATATATACACATACATATATATATAGTGCTATACACACACACACACACACATATATATATATATATATATATATATATATATATATATATATAGTGCTGTCCAATAAACTGTTCTGTGGTGGAAATGATCTATGTCTGTACCATCTAGTTACAGTAGACATTAGCCGCATGTGGCCGTGGAGCACTTGAAATGTGGCTAGTGTGACTCAGGAACCGAATATTTAATTTTATTCTGTTTAATGGAAATAGCCACATGCCAAAGAGGCCCATCCCAGGAGTAAGTGGGACAGAACTCCTCAGCCAGAGTCCCTTTTTCAGAGCTAGGGGAGTTGGTAAGCCCACCCTGAGGGTAGACTTTAAAGGGGCATATCTTGAATACACTGAATATTCACCCCAAAGAGACTGTGTTAAGCCACAGGTGATTGCTTGGAAGCCTTGCAAGGGCAGGCAGATGGAAATGGGGGCTCAAGAGCATGTGGAATTAAACTCCATTTCTGCACATCTGAGTCATAGTGTGTAAATTTTAATTCACTGCGTGAGTAAGCCTCAGGCCCTTTGGGGCTTTTGCCTTGCTGAATTATTCTTACAGGGTCTTGCCATCCTGTGTATGAGTCTTTGGTTATGTGCTCTGCTTTCTAATTCTGCACATTTCGAAGTGCGGATCTCCACATGGGTAATTGGTTTTGTTGTTCCTGCTCAGAAAGAACGTTGAGCTCACTGACCACCTCCCTCGGAGTCTCACAGCCAGGGGCCATACTAAGCAGCAGATACAGTGTTAAGAGCATGGATTTTGGTGCCTGGCTGCCCAGGTTCAGATCTCTGCTGTGCCACTTACAAGCTGCCTGACCTGGGACAAGCATTGAAGTGCTCTGTGCCTCAATTCCCTTATCCGTAAAGTGGAGAGGATAACAGTAGTGCCTTCTTCATAAGGTTGGTGAGAGTATTAAATGAGGGACTATACTCACAGTGTCCAGCATGGTGAGCACCACATTAGAGTTTGTCGTTGGTATTGTTGTGGGCTCAGCTTCCCTTCTCATTTTAAGCACCACTGAGACTGGGGAGATTCTAGGCAAGGGAGATTTAAAGGACACCAGGCTTTCTTGCGGCAGCTGTATGATAAGAGCTGCTGCTCCTGCCTGAATAGTGGGGCACTTAGTTCCGGAGTTGTGTCTGTGAACCTAGACCCCACGCACGGGGCAGTCTCCAGCCACGGTTGGACTTTCCCAGGGCTGACCCTTATCGGCCTGCTGTTAGCCTGTGCCCAGTTTTTACTTGTGACGCTCACACCACCTGCCTATACTTCTGTGGTCAAATTCTGGAAGCTTGAGGGAGCACCTACCTCACTCTGGGGGGTTGGTTGGGGGCATTTCCCAGGTTCCCTTCAGTTGTCTGGCCCTTCCTGCCTCTCTCATCATGTCTCCTTTTTATTCCCCATCAGGCATTGTTTTGCATATCATGTTAGACTTATTTATTTATTTATTTATTTAGGTAATTTTTACATCTCTCATGAGCTGTATTTCTTTTGGCAATAGGATCAAAACCTATCTTTTTTTCCTAACTTTTGAAATTGTATTGAAAATTCTGGCATTAACTTCTGTTTTATAATCTAGGTATAGTATTCATTCATTCAACAAACTTTATCTACATAGTGTCTGCTATGTAGGAGGCATGTGGTAGATGCTGGAGATGAGGGTTTTGCATGTTCTAGGCCTATAGGGGGTCTCCAAAAAGTGTTCTTAGTTGTATTGTGTAGAACTAAATACAACAGTCACACTCTCCTGGATGGCTACTGTACCTTTAGAGAGACATACCTCAAGGCCCCTAGGTGGGAAGGAAGAGGGAAGTCAAAACTCAAATTGCTGAAGAAAGCAATGAAATCATCACCTTCTCTGTCAGTTCATGGTCGTCCTGCTCCATGGCTCCATCCACCTGCCCATTGCAAAGGATGGCATAGGGTCAGGAGAAAACTAATCCCTAATTTTGTCTGTGGAACTCCCAATGTTCTGCAAAAGAGAGATAGCAAGATATATCAGAACTCCCAATTTTGAAGATGCATTTGGAACTGTGAGTTTGAATTCACACATCTCCTCTTGTTTCAGATCTAAGACTCTGCTTGTCCCTGGTCTAATTGGTTATTCAGGAGGCATTTACAGAGCAAAGCACTGGGACACACACCCACAAACATGCCTTTTTGGTTTATTTGCTTTTTCAAATACAAGTAGTTTAACCTGGGCACTATTTACTAGGTATTGTCTTAGAGGAAAGAGATGTAAGTACTTACATCAAATTTGTTGGCTTAGGAATTTCAGTCCCTGCTGGAGGAACCCAGGAAGGCTTCTCGGGCCGTGGCTGAGGCCTCAAGGTTGGGGGGCGATGGTGGGTACATGCAAATGTGAACCCTAGTTGATATCATGGCCAATGCTTGGAACAGAGCCGAGAAACAGAGAAGGAATAAAAATAAGAAAACCCCTGCTTGTTAATATGTATATTTTACATGGCATCTTTGAAGATGAAGCTGCTGCTTACACTACTTTACTCCAATTCAGTGAGTTTTACAAGACCACAGGGGGACGTGTTCCAGTTTGAGCAAGCTGAAAATGTCTTAAAGCTGACAGAATAATGAGTATTTTTTCTTTGTTTAATATTTTTGATCCAGATAGGGTAACTGTGGTTTCTGTCATTTCTACCCACTGTACCTTTTGCTGTTTTCCAGATATGTAAGCTTCTTGCACTTCCCGAAGGATTTAATGTCTTGTATATATAAAAAAGAAGCCAACTAAAGGCAGTCATTTCCAGTTATTATTAAGAACTTTCCAAAATTATGTAGAATATTTGATTCTCTGGTTAGCTAGTTGATTTCAAAACTGACAAGATATTCTTTCTCTCTCTTCTTCATTTTGTTCTAATTATTTTATTTTTCTTCTTGATTTGAACATTAAACTGTGACTGAAGTTTGGTGTTCTGCTCCTGGACGATCAAGGGCAGAGGGAGAATTTTTCAGGACAAAGGGATATCCAACTGGAATTAGATTTACACTAGGTGAGTGAGTGAACATTTAGAAAGATGTTGTGTTGGCCTTGAAATTGACTTCTTTTCAGGGAGAGCTTTATTAACATGTTTGCTTATTATTATTATTATTATCATTCAGTACTGCAGTTTGCTAATTTGCTAATACATGTTAGGAAACAGGTTTGGACAAATGAAGGAATTTGCCTAAGGTCGCTCACCTGTTGTGGAAACCGAGCTCTGTTTCCAAAGCTTGTTCTCATTTCACAACATGGTTTCTCCGTCTTCAAATTTCAGGACTGTATGTCAGAAATTCCCGAAAAGCCTAGGAGCTTTTGCCTCTGGGACGGTAGAGATTGTGACGATGGAAGTAATAGTGCCTCTCACCTTCCCTTATAATTTACATAGAAGGTCACATGTCTCACTTTTTTCAGGGCAGGTGTAATGAACCTATTTTATAGACAAGGACCCAACAGTTAGAATCCGTTTTCTAGACTATCTGTTGTACTTTCTACCTCCCTGGGTACCTTGTACCGGTCCAGGAGCATCAAACTAGGAGAGACACAAGAGGGTCTCTGCCCTCGGCCAGACTCTGAGGACATCCCCTGGAGCTTCCTGCGCAGTCTTGCCCAACCTCTCTGTTTGTGTTGTTGCGATTTGCCTCCACTGCTTCCGTATAAACCAGGGACTTACTGCAGGTCTGCTTGCTGCCTCCTGTGTAGACATCAGTTTTCCACCCCTGACATAAAGTGTCAGGTCTTTATTTGCATCCCATTAGGTTTCATTCTGCTTCCTCCACTGTTAGATAGTAGCCCTCAGGGGTGTGGCAAGGTAGAGTGGGAGGAAAATTCAACTCAACTGGGAGACTGGGATTCTGGTCTCATTGGCTTTGTGGCCCTGAAAGGCCATCTTCGTCTTCGTGTCCCGATTCCCTCATTGGCGGAGCCAGGGTATGGACTAGATGGTTGCTAATAAGGTTCTAATATGCTGTGGCTCCAAATCCAGTGCTTGTGGAATGGGAGATGCTTCTGTCCTCAACTTTCTGGGAAATAGATACACTTATTTTGTTACTTTGAACATTTAGTGCTAAGGGTACTTAGGAGTTTGATATTTTAATTTTTTTCTGACAAAAAAGAGAGGAGCTGCATTTCTCCAAAATATTGACAAACCCAAGGGACGCTGCACTTACCTGTGCTGCCTGCCATCTGCACTGGATGGAACATAGCAGGAGTGAGAAGCCCTGAAAATGCAGTACAGTGTGCGGGTGCCTAAAGCAAAAGTTATATGAAATACACCCCAAAGTGCCAATTCTAAAAGCTCAAACTTGGTTAGGAGGAAGGAAAAGCTGGGAGACAGGGCAAACTCTATGGGGAATTTTATTGCCATTTTCTGTAAAAGCTCTGAGGAACAGAGTTCTATTTTTCACCTAGAGGATTGTAGAAAGACGGAGCGATTTACCCTTTGGGTGTGATAAATGCATAAATATGGCACAAGAATTCTATATAAAATGCTGACAATTTCTCCTTGAGGTTGTAGTCTTGATTTGGAGTTTTGTCATTCATTCGCCTCTCTCTTCTCTCTGATTCTTCTGGGAGACAGTGAGAATGCCCTATTTTCGTAGCCTTTTTCCTTATAAGTTTTTACAAGTTTCTGCCTCGAATTCCAATTTCAATAACTTATCTCCTTTTTGCTTCCTGCCTCGTTCCCTTGTTTCTCCACTGCTAAGTCCCGACTTGCTCCCATCACAGCCCTCCTGGCGACAGGAGTCCTCACCTGGAATGCTATACTCATTAAAAAAAAAAAAAAAAAAAAAGTTAAAGGATTAACTATTATCATTTCAAAGGTATTCTGAATGTCTGCCATAATGTGTCAGTCATATCAAATGGGAATAGCTTGTTTCTCTTTATCGAATATTGGTGTCTGATGGAATCCAAAGAATAAACAGTGTTTGGAGGTAATAATGTTTTACATACATAGAAAAGATCTCAAGGGGCAGTTTCTTCATTTATTTGTTTATGTTATGCCCTTCCAAAATAATTTTGGGCAGTTTTCAGTAAGGTTATACAATACAGTGCCTTTCAGATTTCCCCAGTGAAGTGCTCCTAAGGGCAGGGGAGATTAAATGGGCACTATGATCTCAGGAGGCTTGGGGAAGAACCCAAAATGATCAAATTGTGCCTTCCAATTCATAATAAATCTGTGTTTGTATTAATATTAAGACGTTTAAAATAACCTAACTTTGATTAAATTGGAGTTTCCAGACATATTAGCCACCTTTGGGGTTACATGTATTCCAGTGTGAGTAGCACAGCAACAAGACTTTCAAATACGTATAAAGGAGCAGGAGTCAGGCACTTTAAAAGGAGTAGATGGGGTGCCTGGTTGGCTCAGTTGGTGGAGCATGTGACTCTTGATCTTGGGGTTGTGAGTTCGAGCCCCATGTTGGGTGGAGAGATGACTTGAAAATAGAACCTTTAAAAAAAGTAAAAGAGGTAGATAAAACTTTTTTTTTTCTTTTTCTTTTTTTCTTTTTTTTTTTATTTTTTAATATATGAAATTTACTGTCAAATTGGTTTCCATACAACACCCAGTGCTCATCCCAAAAGGTGCCCTCCTCAATACCCATCACCCACCCTGCCCTCCCTCCCACCCCCCATCAACCCTCAGTTTGTTCTCATTTTTTTTAACAGTCTCTTATGCTTTGGCTCTCTCCCACTCTAACCTCTTTTTTTTTTTTTTTTTTTTTTTTTCCCTTCCCCTCCCCCATGGGTTTCTGTTACGTTTCTCAGGATCCACATAAGAGTGAAACTATATGGTATCTGTCGGTAGATAAAACTTCTAAGGACAAAACTAGCTTTTGAGTTCCGTGGCAGCAAGGACAAAACAGGAAATCTCAAATATACATTTAAATAAATCAAACCTAAGATTTTGGGGGGATTTTCTTTTCTTTTTTCTTTTTTCTTTTTTTCCTTTTTCTTTTTCTTTTTTCTTTTCTTTTCTTTTTTCTTTTCTTTTTTTCCTTTTAAAAAAATTTTAATGTTTATTTTTTGAGAGAGAGAGAGACAGAGTGTGAGTGTGGGAGGGGCAGAGAGAGGGCAAGACACAGAATCCGAAGCAGGTTCCAGGCTGTCAGCTGTCGACACAGAGCTGGATGCAGGGCTTGGACTCACGAACCATGAGATCATGCCCTGAGCTGAAGTTGGATGCTTAACCAAGCTACCCAAGGCGCCCTTATTTTCTTTTTATTGAAATATGATCAAGGAAAAACATTGTTGAGTCAATCAGTGTAGATTACTTATTATTCTTTGGAATTGATGGCTCTGAATACCTATTGACTATGTATATGCTTTTTGCCTCAGGTATGAAAAGTTGTCTGTGTTCATTTCCTGAGTGCTAGTGGTTTTCAAACTTTCTTGTACATTGGAATCGCCTGGGGAGTTTCACATACCTAGGCTGCACCTGATGACAATTAAAGCAGAATTTCTGGAAGTGGGGGGGGGGTGGTGGATACAAGAACCAGGCCTCAGCATTTTGTTTCTTAAAGTTTCCTAGGAGCTTCTAACTTGAAGCCAAGTTTGAGATCCAGTGTTAGAGACCAGTGGTTCTCAAACTTGAGCATGTTATGAGAATCACCTGGAAGGCTTGTTAAGACATTGCAGGCTTCACCCCTGGATTTTTCCCAATAATAGGTTTCAGATGGGGCTTGAGAATGTGAATTTCTAATAGGTGATGTTGATGCTGCTGGTCTGAGAATTACACTTTGAGAACCATTGTTCCAGAGTTTTCATGGATGTTAATACTGCCAGAGTGGATGGGATGGAAATCTTCAAGCTCTAAAGGTGAATCTGGGTTACTTTGGTTAAACCAGGTGATTCCTAGGGCCTTAGCAATACTTGTACAACCAAGCTCTTTTGCTACAGTGGCCATATTTGAATTTGACTGACAACATGTTTTGTTCCAGCTGGAGTTAGCCTAGGTATTGGGGACTCAGCCACACTTTCTTTCCTGTGGGTTAACACTGTTTCATAAATGCAAATTAAGAAAAGTATCCACCGTGGTGCTTAACACAGGTGTCCTGTGCAGCATCACTGTGCACTGTGAATGTTGTCTCCTCCCACTCAAAGTTTGACGGTTGCCATGGATGCTGTGACACGCTGGAGGCCTGCAGGGGCATGATAAATGTCTTTTCTCTCAGAGTGCAGCTTTTTCTTCACTCGGCTTAAATGTGCCCAGCCTGGTCGCTCTGGCTTTGGTTTAGAACGTCGTTTCTTCTTCTTCTTTTGCAAATATAATCTGCATAACTCTCTTAGTTTTGCTCGTCCCATTGAAAGGTCATTAGGTTTCCCATCATTAGGAGCTCCTGTTCATGGTTTCCCGCAGAGGCCTCAGCTTGGGCTTCCTCACCATGAATTTGAGCTGGGAGAGAACTAGAGAAAAGGGAAGTGTGGAGACTCCACTAATATCTGCCTCCCAACTTCAAAACACAAGAGGTAGGCTGGAACCTAGGCTGTCTGCTTCAGCAGTGTTGGCAACAGGTAAAACAAAATTTGTGTATTTGTTCCTGCAGTTCCCAAGAGCAACTTCCATTTAATCTTTTTGCTTCTTGGGGAACCTGGGGGGCTCAGTTGGTTAAGCATCTGACTCTTGATTTCAGCTCCCATCATGATCTCATGGTTCATGAGTTTGAGCCCTTCTGGGGACTCTGCACTGACAGCCCAGAGCCTGCTTGGGATTCTCTCTCTCTCCTTCACTCTCTGCCCCTTCCCTGCTCACTCTCTTTCTCAAAATAAATAAACTTAAAAAAATCTTTTTGCTTCTTTTTATGTCTTTTAATTATAAAAACAAATAAAATATCCAGCTTAGCTGGTCACTTTGTCCATCCCCCATCTTCTGCCAGTTGCCAGTACCTGATAGTTTTCAGTTTGCTGTTCGGTTCCCCTGCAGTTCTAGATATCTCATTAAGTAAACTGCCTCAAGTGTGGGTTTCCAGGTGGCCCAGTGGGGTGAGGTTGAGTCCCAGAGATAATGGTGCATTTCTTTTACGCAATTTTGCCTTTCTTATAAAAACAACGGCATTTTGTACTAAATTTATCATGAGGTATATTTATTAAACCTTGTATTAATGAAAAATATATAAGTAGAGTAAAATTTAAAGAAACACAAAACCTAGGTGTACTTAGACATTTTGGTTATTAACTGTGTATAGTGATCAATATCATTTAAAAAATCTATAACTTTAAAGAAGAAATGCTATCACTTTAGAATTAATGACATCAGAAGTCCCTTTAAATTCATACACTTCCTCAGGCTTTGGAAGTCCTCAGCTCCTTACCAAGACCATCATCAGGCTTACCCTGTCTCCTTAGTTAACCAAGGAAGTTCTCTTCCAGCAGTTTTTTTTTTTGAGAGGGAGGGAGAGAGAATCCCAAGCAGGCTCCACACTGAGTGTGGAGCCCGACGCCAGGCAAGGCTTGATCTCACGATTGTGAAATCATGACCTCTGCTGCTATCAAGAGGCGGACGCCTCACCGACTGAGCTACCCAGGTGCCCCTCTCTTCTAGCAGTTTTAATTTCCTTCTCAGATGCCCACCTTTTCTTTCTTGCAGTTTGTAGGAAAAGGAAAAAAGATCCTAATTATACACACTAGCTCCATTTACCTGCTCCACTTCACCATGATTGTACTTTTCTGATTAGGAGGAAATTTGCTTTCTCTGACTGCTTCCTTAGATTTAGCTCTCTGCCCTTTCCAGCCGAAGAGAGTCCTCTAATTTACACTGAATACATGCGTTTAGTCATTACCACTAAATGTTACAACTTCTCATTGAGAATCTCCTGGAGCTGTTCTGTCTGGCTCCTGGTAAACTTGGCTTCTTTTGAGGGGCTTCACTGAAGACTGAGCCTGTGTCAGAGCTCACTACACAATACAATTATTCGGTTAGGAGTGGGAATGAGTTTTTTCCAATGAGGGGAAGTGGTCCTCTAGCCTCTGGGTCACATCTATCCCACTAAAGGGAGATCGTGGTAGTGCCACATAAATGTCTGGACGTTGACAGTGATGCAGCCGCTGGAGGACAGCAGGTCATGGCCATAGTTTCAGTGTGCTTTGCATTGGCAAGATATTTAACTCTTCAGGAAAATTATGTAAAAACCTAACAGAAACTTAAAAAAAATTTTTTTTATTGTTTAATTTTTGAGAGAGAGAGAGCAAGCAAGGGAGGCAGAGAGTGAGAGAGAGAGAACGAATCTGAGGCAGGCTCCAGGCTCTGAGCTGTCAGAGCCTGACACGGGGCTTGAACTCACAAGCCGTGAGGTCATGACCTGAATCGAAGTCGGTCATTTAACCAACTGAGCCACCCAGGTGCCCCCCCTAATAGAAACTTTTTAAACTGACCTCTCTTTACTAAGTTCCTTAGAATAATAGAGCATTCTCTTTCCTCTGTAAAACATGGGACATTGTCTGAAGTCATGGCAAAGTAAATGTTCTCTAATACACCAACTACTTCTGCTCCCAAAGATAACTTCTCCACTTCTCAAGACTTGGCTGCATTTGTTGCAAACATGTTTATGCCATTTGTCTTTTTGTTATCATAATTATATAATTTTATTAAATATTACATAAGTAGATAGGACATTAATGTGCAAAGAAAGTGTTTCTATGGAAGGTAAGCTTCTTTGGAAAGATTTAATAAAACAAATTGCTAAGAAGAATTGTTATCAAATTAGGGATGGGCAAAACATCTGCATGAGATTAGGACAATATCATAGAAGTCTAGGAGAATTCTGCATTTAGATTGCTTTGTCTCCTCTAAAGAAATTAGATGCTGCATTATGGATGTGCTTTATGCAAGAAAGACAATAGAGAACTCCAATCAGCAGACTCACGGTAGAATATGGCACTATGTTAATATGCTGGTGAATACATATATATTTATAGATTCAAATTTTAATAAAATGGTTAAGGAATTTTAACTGATTTTTCTAATTAACCAAACAACTGTCAGTCCCTACTGCATTCACTGTTTATGCAACCCATTTGTGAACTCAGTGTTCATGCTCTGTAGGAATAATAGGACATTGTCCCAAAGCTGTGTCCTTGGCCCTGTGGACTTTGAGAATTCCTGGGGGCTTATGTGTTCCTGGCCACCTCTGGCTCTAAATTTCTAGTTCTCTGTATTTCCATTTTTGCTTCATCTCTTTTCCTTTATGTGTTCTTTTCTGTGTATCTTAGCTCTGGCTGTGAAACTCAAGTTTCCTTAATTTCAATTAAAAAAAATACCTTACATAAAGGATTTACATGTATAATAGACTTGACTGAAGTGAAGGGAAGGGAGGGCAGGACAAAGTTTTACATTTTAGGAGTGAAAAGAATTTCAAATTACAGATCAGCTATCTTTCTTCTTAAAAGTCCTAAGGTTACCCTACAGCTGGGGATTTGGCTGTTAATCCCACACAGTTCCCCAACCACACATCATTTGCCTAGTTTCTGCTAACTTTGCTCATTTCTCTTCTCTCTTCTGGCTCTTCTCTCCATTCCTGTTCATGTCAGATGCTGAACAGTTTAGCCAACCCTTTGCTGCATCATTCTAGCTAATCCTTACTTCCTGGTGGAGTCCACTTCCTTCCCTACCTGTCTTGTCTCAGGTAATTGTATATTATATGTGGTATATATATCTTAACAGGGGGACCACATCCTAAGAACTGGAATACCTTTGAAAGCAAAAGTTGGCAGTATTAATAATTTCTCCAGAACAAAGGGCAAAAATTGAGATTGTGCTGGGCAAACCAGGATCTACTATTAAAGTTTTCCTAATTTTCTCCTTAAGAAGAATTCTGGCGTTAATGGATAAAATATTTTTCATCCCATTACATATACTCTTCCAATTTGGTTAAACTCAAATAGCCAATTCTTTCCCTCATTAGGGGAGTGTGTTATTCACTGAAGCAAAGTATGATCTTTACTGGTCATCAGCATTTACTGTTCTGTGTACTTCACCGTCTCTAAGCTCAGTTTTTCCATCTATGAAATGGAGACTATTATTACCTGCTAAGGGACTCATGAAAAAATCAGACAATAAAGCATTTTGGAGAGGATTAAGTTCTAGAAATGTAAGGTTTATTGTAATCACCGTTGTTATATTTTTTAAAAAATTATTATTATTATTTTTTTAATAAATTAAAAAAAAATTTTTTTTTAACATTTATTTATTTTTGAGACAGAGAGAGACAGAGCATGAACGGGGGAGGGTCAGAGAGAGGGAGACACAGAATCTGAAACAGGCTCCAGGCTCCGAGCCGTCAGCACAGAGCCTGACGCGGGGCTTGAACTCACTGACCGCGAGATCATGACCTGAGCCGAAGTCGGCCGCCCAACCGACTGAGCCACCCAGGCGCCCCTATTATTATTTTTTAAGTCAGAAGTTATAGGGGAGTGGCAAATGATACTGTGCTACCTCAGCCCAGTAGCTTTTCTGAGTTTGGGCATCTGAACATCTTATGCAGTGTCCTTTATTCTTGCTCCTTGACTCTAAACCTGGTCCTTCAAAATTACCAGTAATCCTGGATCCTGACCTTCAGCCTCTTTATTATTTCTATCTTAGACCTCTACTCAGCAAATTCATCCAATCACCCTGAATTGTATGTCATTGAGTTGAGTTATTGTGATGCTGATAAATGAGAACTAAATTGAAGCCATCAGCCTCATTTTCCTTACTCACCTATTTCCAGATGTGGAAGTCAATGGGCTTGGATTGGCTGCTAACACGAGTCTCATCAAAGACCATTTTCCCTAAGGGCATTAACTGCAATTTATTGATTGGGTGGAGGCCTGAGGCATTTGGAGTGTGGATTTGTAGTATGGCCTATGGAAATGGTTGGAGCTAAAATCCAAGCCTGCCACCTGAGTTTGTCAAATTGAACAGGAACACTGTGGCTTGAGATTCAGAAGCCAGGTAGGCTGATGAAATGAGAAGTTAAACAATGTCTCACCTTATTACTAAGAGGTAAACAGCTCTTTCTTTCCTTTGAGAGTAGGAATTTGGACCTGTTTCCTATATGCTGAATTCTATTGCTTAAATCAGGGAATGTGTCTGTTTAGTTCTTCATTATCTCCTGTAGTCAGTCAGTGGTGGCTACTTGGATTATCTGTGCCTGCTCTTTCGACTTCCTCTCCTGTTTTGAATCCACTCCACTAAGGCTTTTTACCTCCTCCGCTGCAACCAAACTACTCTCCTAATGGCCACCAATGCCCTCATCATTGCTAAAAACAGTTTTGAGCTCTGATTCTCATTGCATTATCACAGCACGTGACATGCTGGGTTGTCCTCTTTTACCTGAAACAGCTTCTTCCCTTGGCTTCCAGGATATCCTACTATTCTGGTTTCTTCATAGCTCAGAGGCTGCTCCACCTTAGTCCCTTTGGTTTGTGCATCCTGATTTTCTGGATCTCTAAATTTTGGGTTCTCTAGGGTTCAGTCCTGAAGATGTTTTCCCTATTGTGTCTACACTGATGCCCAACCAAACTCATGAATTAAATACTGCCTGTTTGCTAAAGACTCTCAAATTTCTATCTCTGGCCTGAAACCCATCCATGGACTTGAAATATGTATGGTTATTGCTTATTCAGCTTTCCGCTTAAATTTGAAATAGGTATGTTGAAAAATTAATATGTCTCCTGAACTTCTGTTCTCCCCCAGACATGGTTTTCCTAGTCCTTCCTTATTAGTGAAGAGCAGTCCTGTCTTTCAGTGGTGTGCTATCAAACCCTTGAAGTCATCTTAATTCATCTTTTTAATCTCATATTCTACTTTCAACACATCAGTGTGGCTTATTGGTTTATCTTCAAAGTACTTGAATATCCAGAATATGACCACATCTTATCACCTCTCCAACTATCACCCTGGTCCCAGGTACCATCCTCTGCCACCTGGTTTATTGCCATATCCTTCTTGATGATCTCCCTGCTTCTCTGCCTTGGCCCCCTGTGGTGGAGTTCCAACATAGCAGCCAGAGTGATCCTTTAAAAAGTCAGATTATGTTACTCTTCTGCTCCAAACCTTGATTGGATGAACATTCCGCTTAGAGTAATAGCCAGAGTCCTTACAAAACTTCCTAATAAGGTTCTTCATACCTGTTTCTAAGTCCTAATAATCTCCTCTATTCTCACTATGTGTTGCCAGTGACCACACTGGCTTCCAATAGTCTAGCTACATTCCTGCCTCATGAGACTTTCACTGGAAAATCTCTGCTTGAAAAATTGACCTTTTGTCACTGTCATTGCATTCTAGTATCTATCAGCTCTCACTGTGGACATGGCATTGTGCCTTTCCACTTCCAACTTCCTTTGTTGGAAATTAAATCTGTTTGCTCTGTGTGTTTTAATGACCTTTATATTTTAATGATATGTTTATTCCAAAATTATGATCTCTTCTAAGGATGTAAATGTAGATCAGTTGAGTCTTCAATCACTGGGAGCCACAGGTAGTGACAACTAAATACTGAACAGGCTTAGCCTGCAATGTCAGAGTCTCAGAAGGCATGTAAAGGGAAACCTGAAACTATACAAGCTATTGAGTAGAATTTGTCTCTAGTTACTGGACTGAAGGAGAGGGTTCGGTGCCCATCCCTTCTTTGTTTTTTGGGCATGCAGCTGATTGGCTTCTTCTATCTAGAGAAACACCCCAAACCACCCCTCAACCTATTAAAAAGTGATAATGTATTATTTAAATATATCTTATCCTGCTTTCAAATGTGACACATTTAAAATACATTTGAAATATAAGTGAATTATTCATTTACCAAAGAGCAGACTTTTACCAAAATAGTTCAGGAGAAAAAAGCAGCATATGAGATTATCTGATTGTCACCTACTTGTGTTCTAACAACCATATGTACTCTCCCATTCACTTTCGATATTTTCAGTCCTCAGGCTGAAAGGTCTCAAATAGCATTTTGAGATTTGAGAATTCTGAGGATTTTGATTATATCCATACCTACTTGTGATTCAGCTGCTGATGGTTCCATATCAGGAAACTTAAGGAGAAGGACTTTGCATTTTTGGACTTTCTAAGATTTTGATAAAGTGAAAATTCAATTATTTAGAATTTGCAAACTACAAATTAAGGTATGTGCTCTGTTCCTCTTGTTCCAGTTTTTTATGCTTCTGTTTGGAACATTACCTTAGATGGTTCTTTAGTTTAACCAGTGTTAGAGAGCATCTAATGAAATAGGCAGTCAGTCAAAATTGGAGTATTTTGAATGGAAACTCCCATTTTTTCAGGTGTAAAATCAGAATCTTAAGTTTGGAAGGAACCTTAAAGTTTCATCTAGTGATCCTCAGCTATAGTTGTACATTAGAACCATCTGGAGAGTGTCTTAAAATACTGATCCCCTAGGCCAATTGAAACCAAGTTTCTGGGGATTGTGCCTACATATCTGTATTAAAACAAAAACAAAAATAGAGCCCTGAGTGATATTTCCTGTGTTGCCAGGATTGAGAACAATGGTGTAGGTAAACCTACTTGATGCTTAAATCTCCTCTGTACCATTGTCACTGCCCCAAACTTGGCTAGTTTTTGTTGGATTCCTCCAAGGAAGAATGTTTGAAGAAGAGCTGTATAGGACATTCTTCGTTACATTGACATAAAGCTGTCTCCTTTTACCCTTCTACTGGTCATTCCTGATACTGTGATTTGGGACCACAAGGAACAAATCTCACCTTTCTACATGGTAGTTCTTTCAAAATTTGAAGGCAGTTATCATTTTTTTAATTCACTTTATAACCAAGTATTTATTGAGTACCTATAATAGGCCCAGGCCTGCCCTGGGTCCCCAACACAAAATATGGCCATTGTACTCATCATGCTCACAATCTAGTGGAGAAGATGGAAAAACTAATGACATAGGTGTAGCTAAACAATGCATGGTTATCCTCTCATCTTCCTACCCTATATTCCACCCCATCTTACTCTTCTGTAAGCAGAATTATCCTCAATTCCTTGAACTTGTCTGCAGATGACATTGTTTTGAGGCCTTGTGCTGAGGCCATCTACTGAGGTTTAAACTTACTTCAGGTTATCTATATCTCTAATAAAATATGGCTACTGGGCTGCATTACAGATGTCAGATGTGGTCTGAATATACTGAGGAGAGAGAGAGACTGCCGTCTATTTCCTTGGATTTCTAGATGATACACTGCTGGCTCATTATGAAGTTATAGACCATTAAAGCCATTAGGACTTCTTCATATACCTAGGGCTACTTGTAATGAGCGTATCTATCCCTTGGGTGCATAGGAGGGTAAGGGTAAGGCAAGGCTGATGCTATCAAAGTAAGGAGGTGGAAGAGTTTAACTTCCCTCTCTCTTATCTACCTTTTCCCCTGGCTTAGTCATGGGTCTTTAAGGTCATGTGAACATTCTGACAATGGACCACTCTGTCACTGGTCCCCAAGGGCCATGGCTAGGCTTGCCCAGAGGTGGGCACATTTGTCAAGTGAACTGGACCTAAAAGGGAGCAACTGTTTTGTGAAACTCTTTCCTGTAGCCAGATTTTCATCTATCTGCTAATCAATACTGGAGGAAAGAAGCTTTTCTAGTGGTCTTCTGGATGCAAACTGGTCTTTTTTTTTTTTTTTTTGGCTGTCTTTTTTTCCTCTGGAGTTTTTGTGATTACATGATTAATGTAATCTAAGCTAGGTGGTGGAGCATATTACCTTATGATTTAATGGCAACTCTTAAGTGAGTGACCTCTGATCTTTGTCTGACTCATCTTTTTTATACGTTAGGGTTTCCAGGTTATTCTGATCCAGTCAAAACCTGCATCAACTGAAATTTTCAGTGTTTGCCCCAAACCACTCTTTACGTTACTCAATTAGCATCTCAAGAAGGAATGCTGCTATATATTTGAATTTTTGCATTCACATTTAATGAAATGTTTCACAGAGATTTATAACACAACATATTCTGGTCTGCTGAAATAAACGTGGATGGAAATATCACCATCAGGGTTAGTAAATACTCATTGAGAATGTATGACATAACTGGTTCAGATTCGAACCAATTTGGGTTCTAATCTGGGGGAGATTTAGGCAAGGCTTCTTCACTGTTGGTGCCTTCTTTAATATCTCTTTAGTATGAACCAGATGACCTAGTGAAGATGCTAGGGTTACGTTTGCAGATGTACATGTGGGAGGTGTTTGAAAATAGACTCTTCTCATCTGCCCACTTCTCTTACCCATCCTCTGTGATAGTTTCAACTACTCAGCTCTTCAAGGAGCAGACTTGTGCCAGTACCAGTTGCCTGTTTGATATTCACCATTTTTATCTTTTCTGCAGCATTTGACTTCATTGATAATAAAGATCTGAAAAAAAAAATCTCTCCCTAGTGCTCTCCATTTCACTGCACCATTCTAGATGGTCATGTCCTTTTGATCCATGTTTGTCTCACTTGGCCCTCTCACCCTATAACCATGAGCCTCCCTTGAGACTTAGTATTTCATTCTCTGATATTGTGTCCACTTTTTCATTTGGATTTCTCAGGATTTAAAGACCACTTAAATTATTATATCTTCCAATTATTATATCTTTCATGCCTAGATGACAATATACATTATCAATTACCTATTAAATTCCAATGTCATTGCTAAAATCAAATGTCATAATTTTATTATTATCTTTATATTAATCCACTGGCATTTGCTGCTGTCAACTATAGGCAGTACTTGAAATCAAAAATTTTATTTATTTTTTTTGTTTTCTTGTATCCCTGTTTCTCCTATTTTCCCCAGTCATCCAAGCATATTGGCTTTGTTTTCTAGAAAATGTAAGTATCTACTATATTTCAGACACTGTTATAGGTGCTGGGTTGGTCATAGACTAAAACATATGGTCCTTGGGGTGTGCCTGGGTGGCTCAGTTGGTTAAGAATCCAACTCTTGATTTCAGCTCTGGGTCATGATTTCACAGTTTGTGGGACTGAGCCCCATGTTGGGCTCTGTGCTGGCAGCATGAAGCCTGCTTGGGATTCTCTCTCTTCCTCTCTGTTTCTGCCCCTTCCCTGTTCCTTCTCTCTCTCCCTTTCTCTCTCTCTCTCTCTCTCTCTCCCCTCCCCTCTCAAAATTAATAAATAAACATTAAAAGATTTAAAACAACAACAAAAAACCAAACAAACAACATATGGTCCCTGCCTTACTGGAGTTAGCATCACAGTGAGAGAGTTAGACATTAATCATGTAATCACAAAAATATACCTTACTACATGTATGGGAAGAGTGACAAAGGAAAAGTGCAGGGAGCCATGAGAGTGTAGAACGAGGGACCTGAGTTAGGCTAGGAAGGAAGGGAAGTCTTCTCTGAAGTGATGCTTGGTTTAAGACCTGGATCATGAGTCAGGGCTGGAAGGAGACATCCCAGGCATAAAAACCAGTATTCCTGAAAGTTTTGGGAGTGGGTGTGGCAGTTGGAGGAAACTCTGGAAGTCAAAGCAACAAAGAAAACAGTGTAGATAGAAAATGACATAGAAGGGAGAGTGCAAGAGATGAGCTGAAACAGTTTATGAAGGGCCTTGAGGCCATGTTGAAGATTTAGTCTTTATCCTAAGAACTATTAACAGCATACTAAATAAGGGAATAACACAGTCACATTTGTATTTTTAGATTATTGTGGTCTGTGGGGATAGGATAGATTGGCAGGGAATGGGCAAACATGGACATAAGGCCACTGGTCTGGAGGCTATTGCAATAGTGGAGAGAAGGTCAAGGGTAGTAGTTATGGAGATGAAGAGAAAATGCTGGCTATGGGACACAAATCCAAACCTGTGCTTGAATATGAATGCACTTTGTATTCAGCTAGGCAACACATTCCATTAAATTTTCCTGTATAATTCCTTCTGCATCTGTATTTTCCTTTCCACTCCTGTTTTTCCCACATAAGTAATTCCAGAGCTATGAACTCATGTCTGAATTATAGCCACATTCCTGCTAGGGTTTGTTCACTGAGAACTGTTATTCTCCTGCTCCTTAGTTCCCTACCTTAAACAGGGTCTCAAGGGTCTTCCAGTGACTTGTCCCCATCCCAGGATCTGTGTCAGCTATGCTGAGACTGGCTTCTTCTAGGACAAAACATGTGGATTGGTGTGTCTTATAAGGCCATGGTTCCAAACATGAATAAGCTCTGTCATGTGTTGCACTTTGAAAATGTATCAAGAGGTTTTGATTGGGCAATTTTGGTGTGGAACCCAGGAATCTGTATTTTACGTAGATCAGATTTCTAAGGATCAGGCAGGTTGGTTTGCTCTAAGGCACCACTTATCTGCATTCCACTTTGTATTGAAGAGGACAGTCACTTTCCAGGGCTGGTCTCTGTCTTCTCTAGGATATCTTCCCCAATCTCCTTCCTCCCCTAACTAAAACAACCTTTCACACTTAAATCTTTATTTGACTTTAAAGCCTTCTGTTTTGTGGTTTTTCTTCCCACTGGGGAATCTCTGATGTCTTCTCGGCAAGCATAGCCACCTGTGAAGGGACGTGCCATGCCATAGAGGACTGTTCCCTGGATGGCTGAGTGACAGGGAGGATTTCCTGAGATTCGTTATAAAGCAAACCCTATATTTGCAAAGATGAGGTATTGGATAGATCAAGAGAGGAAACTTAGCAGCAAGAAAATAATCTATTTGAGAATACAGCCCTGTTTCATGTATCTGTCAATTAGATTTGCTTCCTTTTGGTCTTTAGATAAAAAAAAAAATCTCAAATAAACATGACTGTGGTGCATCTGTTTTAATGCTTCTAATCTTCTGACTACTAGAGCAAAAAATTAATATCTTCCTTCCTCGGTAACAGTGAGAACTTAGATACTATTGGAAGGAGGGAAATGAAGAACAGACGCAGTTTATCTCTGGGTGGAGGACTTTGTGTGTGTGTGTGTGTGTGTGTGTGTGTGTGTGTGTGTGTGTATTCACATATATATGTGATTAGCATCAATTTAATATTTTTATGGAACTGTAGCAGTAGATCAGGTTAGATATATGAAAAAAATATCAAAATTGGATCCCTGACCTAATATGCTTAACTTTATAGGCATGGTGCATTATCAGATATCCATGAGCCAAAGAAATAACATGAAGGGAAGTTTACTTGGAGTCCAAATATGGATTCATTACTTTTTAATATTCTCTAACGTCTATTCTTAGAAACATGGGTCTTTTCAAATGTCCTTTAATTTCATCTATAGTCAGTGTACTGACAAGTGATTATTGAACTACGGCAGGTAGCAAGAGAACATGTATTTGCATTCCCTAAAATTGAGTCACTGAAACCTGAATGAAGAGCACAGATGAATTATAAATTTAAATTGTGTGTGTGTGTGTTGAAATGGGGAAGGAGGTGAAACTGGGCGGAGGCGGGAGAATGACTTGCTTCCACTCATAGCACAGAGGAAGATAAATCAACACAGAAGATTAAAAAATGCAAAAACCTTTTCCCATTCGTCTCGCTTTCTTGTGGTGTCTTTGAATGTGTTTGGCAGCAGTGGGCCATGTCAGGCCACCTGTGCAGTCAGCAAATTGCTCATGGTATTTAAAGGGCTCCTTTATTAATCTCCTCAAGCAGTCCTTTAGGAAATTGGATGCTTGCTCTGGAATGTCCACTGTATTTTTACATTTCCTGAGGCATTATTATGTTTTTATTCTATTTTCTTAAGAGTTTTCAGGTTAAAGAGAATTTTCTTTCTCCCTGCAGTGGATAATAAGCTTCTTCCTTATGGAAAACTGTCTTCCTTATGTTGCTAACATTTAGAATGCCATGTCCAATGGTAGGACATAGTCTGTAAGTCTTGAAATTCCAGCGCACCAGTCACATTGTTGTGCTGGCAGGAAAGAGATTTATGTGGAATACATTGTGGGTAGCATCCCCTGAAGTTGTGTGACATGATGGTAGGTACTCAATAAAAAATAAAAATTAATGAATAAGCAACTAAGATTGAATGCCTTTCTTTTCATTTTTCAGAGAGTTTAGTGTAGTTTATGTTGAGTCCAGATGAAATAGAAATATACAGACCCTGGAGTAAGAGAGACTGGGGCTCAGTCCTGGCTCCCTTGTCTACTTACTGTGTGATTGGGGCAAAACTACTTAATTTCTTAGAATCTCAATTTGCCTATCTGTAAAATAGGTAGAGTGAACCTACTTTGTAGAGTTATAAAGAGAATGATGTGTGTTATATAGAGAAAGCATAATAAAGTCCTTGGCATAGAGTAGATATTGAATATTAATAATGATAATCATGATTCTGTGTTTTCCAATTCAACTTTAGTTACATTGGTAGCAGTGAGTGGAGAAAGTAAGGCATGGACATAGGACTCAGCTAAGACCTAAATCTACTAAAGGAAGGGCTTGTGTCTTTTATGTGTAGCTCTCAGTCTTTGCCTACACTAGGGATAAATATTGCATGAATTATCATGTAAGTTACTAGGATGAGCTTGCAGTATATTTCTTTGTGGAAACATAAAACGGTTAGTTGAGAATGACCAATTCTACATTGTGCATTGAGAAGCATGTGCATTTAATCATACATTAGCTCTGGGCCACAATTACCTAACCAACAGAAAGAATACACAGTGGGGTTCTGATATTAAATTCTGAGTGCTCCACACAAGTATGGCTGACAGAACAGGCCCTGTTCTGGCTTGCACAGGTTCCTCTTCTAGGTTCTGTTGCTGTTCTGCCATTTTCCACTTTCTTTCCTACTGTGATAAATTACTTATCAAGCCTGCCCTGCAGAATTTATCAAACTTATTCCTTTTTATTATTATTGCCTCCTTCTTGATACTTTTTCATTATTTGTGCCTTAGCTCCTTCTATGCATTTATTAACTGAATTAGCACATTTTCAATATTTGTTCACATTTAATGAGGTATTGGTATTTCGGCGGCAGAAATGAAGAAGTGAGACCCATGGGTGAGAATTTCATTGAACTTCAATGTATTTTATTTTCCAAGATGTGTAATTCACAAAGTCATGATCTGTTGTGCAACACAGAGTGATACATACCCCTACAGTATCTGATATTTTTATGGCTGAAAATACAACACTGTTGAAGAAAGTTTTCTTAAACAAACTGACTGCATCATAAAATGTTCAAATTTATTTAACAGAAAAAGAAAAATATCCTATCGGCCATAAAACACTTGAAATACATTAAACAATTAGTAGAAAAATTATATTAGAAATGCTTCTGTATTAATTGGATTAAATAGTCTTAGAGTTCTTTTGGTGCAAATAATGGAAACTTATCCAAACTGGTTGGAGCAGGAAAGGGAGTTTATTATAAGGACACATAGGTGTCTCAGAATTCCCGAGGGCAGAGAATGGGACCACAACCTGGAGCTAGGAACCCATCAGAACCTAGGCAGAGTCACATTTTAAACGTCAGGAGCTCCTTCTCCTTCCATTTCTCTCACTGCAGCTGGTTCAGCTTCTTTCTGCCCAGTTGAAGTCAGCTATCTCCTAAGAGCAAGCTCAGTTCCTGAGTTCAAATGAAGAGCTCAAATTACCCAGCATTCTGAACCCCCAGTCAGGTTAGCTAGGAGAAATAGATAGGTGATTGGGCTGGAGTGTAGGAGTCCTGCAGTGAGTACATGGCTGCCTAGAGACCTGAATTGGGGTGGGATGGGAAGAGTGAGGGAGAGAAATTCTCAGTGAAATGAATTTTTAGGACGAGTATTGTCTACCATACACTTTGTCTTGATCGATCCTTTTTCAATGCCACATCATATGGGCACATTTGTAGTTGAAGTATATTATGACATTCACTTACTGTTAAAAGGCAATTCTATATATATGTGTGCCAAAGTAACCTATTAAAGAAACTTTCTGTAGAATTTAAGCCCTACATATTTTTATTTGAAAGAAGCAGGAAATTTTAGAGAGGTTGCATATATATGATTTTATATTTATTTTGTTGTCTTTGGGCATGGATTAGATTGTTTTAATCATCATTATAAACTGATTATAGTGGTATTCTTTATTTGATAACTCAAAAATGCTTGTTATTTTGTTGACATTTTCCTTATCTCACCTTTATTCATTCTTTTGTTCCATTTTCTTTTTTACTTCATTCTTGTCCTATTCTCTCTCTCTCTTCCTTCTTCTCTTTTTCTTCACTCTCTGTCTCCTAAGGAATGAAAAGATGTGTGTGGGTGTTGTTGCAAGGGGGAGAGAGGAAAAATTGAGCAATGACAAGTTTGAAAGTAGCAAAATTATTTTAGTAACTCACTGTCTTGGGAGGATACATATTGATGTATAATTTATATACAAATGCAAATAGTCATGTAAATTGGGTGTGTATTTTAGCTCTTAAAAAGTGACTGCCCACACATTGCTGTGCTGTCCTTCCTGTGCTTTGGCTTCAGACAGCTGCTTTGAAGTCACTGGGAGTCAGAATTAAGAGGTGTATAACTCGAGGTGAAATGTATGGCCTTTATATTCCCATGACATGACCAAGACACGTGAGAGGAAAGAAGGGAGAGTGGAGAGAAGTTTAAATGAAGAGGAAGACAAGCACGAGGACAGTGGGGATTGTGGAGGAGGACAAACAAGGGAAAGAGAAGGGGGACTGAGCAGGTGACAGGGGTAGTATGTAGGTAGCCGTCTGGAGGGCATTTCCTTGGTAGGGAGAAGGGCTGCTGCTGGCATGTCCACTGTCTGTGTGATTTAGGAAAGTTCCCCTTGCAGTTCTGTGGCTGTAGAAGAGTACACCTGGGCTGGGCACATCTGTGCAGGACAAACTTACATAATGTTGTTATCCTGAGGGGTAAGAGACATGAGAGGTGGGAAAGCAGAATGCAAATCTAAGGTTTCCAAAGAGCCCCTCTCTAGCTGTTGAACCCCAGGTAGGGACTCCTGATCATGCTGCAGGGGCTGTGCATGTCAGAATTACACTTTAGGGTATTATTGCTTGGAGACCCTGGAGCAAGGAGAGTAATCAATAGGAGACTAATCAGAGGAGACACGGGTTAGAGTGTGGGCCATGCTTCCAGATGAAGGTGATATGGGAACACACGTGATTGTTGGCAAAAGGAGCCCTTGTGGTGGGAAAAGCCAAAGGCACCTATTTTATTACTGCGGTAGGTACTATTGGGTGACAAATTCCAACTGCTAGAAGAGGACCTGTCTCCGTTTCATCTCTAGATGGAGGAGGAAGAACACTTAGATGGGCTGAGGCCAGCTGAATGTAGTTACATAATTAGTAAGTGGTAGAGATGGGGTTTGAATTTAGGCCTGTTTGGCTGCAAAGCCCATGTGCTGTATACCTCCTTAGAAATGCCTCTATTTACCTCTGCTGCCCTTCCCGAGGGCATTGCTGATGACCTTCAGTTTTTAGCCAGTATACTTCACAATCCTTATAAACACGGTAGCTCTTCTTAGAGTAGCCTTGGAGTAGGGAAGTTGTAGCAAATGTTAGGATATACATTAGGAGACAAGACCCAAGAATCTAGTCTTCAGATTTTTTGAAATAAAAATCGTGTGACACGTGGTCTAACAAGAGAATT
The DNA here is from genome assembly GCF_028018385.1 of Neofelis nebulosa. Taxonomy (NCBI): domain Eukaryota; kingdom Metazoa; phylum Chordata; class Mammalia; order Carnivora; family Felidae; genus Neofelis; species Neofelis nebulosa. The sequence goes on from NC_080786.1 coordinate 94,512,269, forward strand.
TTGTACTGCTTCATGCTGTGTGATAAGACTGGGAGACATAGATAGGAGGTGAAATATATAAACTTCAGGGACTTTGGAGGTTTAGGGAACAGGAGAGAGTGTTTGAAATACAAATGGTCTTGGAAAATTCTGGATGAAAGTTTCTGCTGCTTGTGGAAACCCACATAGTAAGTATACCATATCTAACTGGTCCTACAGGGGCAACCACGTGTATATTTAGAATGGGTAGCACATTTTTGCCCTAACGTTCAATGGTAGGGAACTACTTCAAACAGTTGTGATAAGACAGTTGCTTTGGAGTATATAAGGGAGGGAGCTGGCAGTTGGAAGAATTAGAGAGGCCCTCGAGGGACCAATTAGGGCAAAGAGGCATAAGGGAGACAGGAAACAATCATTGGTAAGAAAAGAAAGTCATAAAGAGAAAAAAACCAGTGAACTACACATGAAAGAAATTAAATTTCTCTTTCCTCCGTTAATATGAGAGAGTCTTTGTGAATGGCAGGTGCTTGCTTGAAATTTAGTTCTTGAATGTGCAGTGTTCTCTCCCTTAGCTCTGTACCTTAAACTCAAGGCTATTTCTAGTCATGGTGCAGATTCCATCCTTGTCTTACTACAGAGCCTTTATTCTCCTTGAAGGTCTGGTTCATGTATCTTCTCATTGAAGCCTTTATTGGTTTGCCCCTTCCAATTCCCGCCACAGCAGACTGGATCAGCATTTTAGCAACAAATATTCACTGTGCATCTAAGCAAAGTGGGGCTCCGTGCTAGGCACTGGTGATAAAACAGCAAACAAAACAGGCCCAGTTTCTGCTCTTGTGAAGCTTTCCCTACTTGGTGCCACTGCTGAGCCTTTGTTTTCTTAAGTCCATGCTACTAATTATTTATAATATTTGTACATTGTTTTGAAATTACTTATTTATGTGTTTCTGTCCCCTATTAGACTGTGAGTCCTTGAGGGCAAGCACTATGTCTTAATCAAATTCTTATCCTCAGTACCTACTGGAGTGCCTGGAATATCATAGTAACTAAACATGCATATGTATAATGAATGAATGCTCCTCATATTTTTCCCTTTTATACATTTACAGACTTTGAGCATGTTCTCATTCATCTTTCATCTTCCAACACTTCCATTTTCATAAAGAAGAGCCTCCCAGGGGAATTATTTAGTTCCTTCTACAGACTTTTTTGAGATCTAATAACTTTCTTGAAGAAATCAACCAAAGCTGGGGCAGATTGATGGTGGTAGGTGGTATTAAGATGGGTTCATTTTACATGGCCACTGCCTGAAACTTGAGATTTACAAAATATTCATTATTGGAAATTGTTTAATTTTTCATCATAGGATTCCTTTATCTAACAGATTCTTCCAGTACATTTGAAATAGGATTCAGTTTACAGAACATTGATTTACAAATAGCTTTATCAGCAATATATCTATTGTTTGAAATATGCCACAGCAATATATGGGAGCAGGATGAATAAGTTAATTAAGACCAGGGAACATAAAACTTTAATCAATAGACATAACAAATAAAATGTACTTCAAACTAGTATTATAGCTGGGTAAGTGATAGGGAGAGGGACAGATGAAAATGGATGGGCATGTGTGGTGAGGTGGTGGGAGGAAGGGGTACACAAAGGAGAAAGAAAATACAAAGAAAGATAACAGGGAATGATAGAAGAAATCAGAGAGTAGGAGTAGAGAGGTCAGCAAGAGAGATGAGGGGCAGAGAGAGGTGTGGGACTCTCCATTGATACAGAGGCAAACAAAACTGAGGCAGAAGAAAAAGGCAGAGGGAAAGGGAGAGGCAAAAGGAGAGAGCATGGGGCTAAGGGTGTGTCCCATTTGTTAGGTGAAGCCCTACACTTTCACTGCCATCTTGGAACTAATATGGGGCTAGGTGGAATTAACTACTCACTCATTCGTTCATTTGGTGAGCCTTTATGGAACATGAACCAAATGCTGCACTGTTCTATGTGTGGGGATACAGTGGTTAACAGAAGGATAAGATCCCTACCCTCTCATAGTTAAAATTTAGGTTTAGTGATTGATGGATATTGCTGTCCAGTTCCTCTGATTTTTCAGCTACAGCGGTAGGAAGTGGGTCTGCATTCATACTATGGTGCATTGTTACCGACCAATGGTCACACTGTAGGTCTGCTCTGGAGTTAGGCCCTTCAAAACCCTCAGTATCCATGACTCTCTTCTCTTGGGCTAGGACACTTAGCTGTAGTTGCACCACGGACCCAGTCTAGCTGTCTGCTGGGCTGGGTGGACCCAATCTAGCTGTCTTACCTGAGACTTGAGGTGCTATTCCAAGCTCATGTGGTTATGGGAAGAACTCCTTTCATTGCACCTGTACAATTCATATGGCTTGTTCTTCAAGGGCAGTAGGACAGAGAGTCTTAAAGGCTCACCTGATTAGATTAGGTCAACTCAGGAGGATCTCCCTTTTAATTAACTTAAAGTTAACTGATTAGGAACTTTAATCACATTTACAAAAGTCTTTGCCATATTCTCTTTGTTGGAAGCAAGGTACAGTGATGCCTACACTCAAAGAAAGGGGATTACAAAAAGATATGGGTAGTGGAGGCCAGGAATCAGGGGGGCCGTCTAAGTAATCTGCCTACTACAGGTGGGGAGAAAATTTCTATTTGATAAATATTGCTGTGGGCTGCCATCAGTGCTTTTTCAAGTTGACAAAGGTTTGCAGCTGACTCTTTTCCATTAGCCATCCTTGATAGATTCTTTGGTGATGTCCCAATTCACTTCCCTGCCCCTTCGTCATAGGGGTTCTTTCACCTGAGGTTTTCCTGACACATCTGAATGCACTTGTATTCCAGCTGTAGCTTACAATGCTACTCTGTCCCCTGACCTCTAGCTGTCCACCTGTCCAGCCTCTCTTGGCTGAGATCCCTTGCCCCGGTAGGGGGCTCTCTGGTTCAGGATCTGTGAGAATTCCTTGCTGGCTCAGGAGTAGCAGACATCAGGCTCACAGAGCACACTCATACATGCATTTTCCTCACAAATACTGAGAGTGCTGGTTGCCTCCAGCTAAGAATCTTTGTTCTCATGTTATGAGAGACCAGCCGTAACTTCAGTTATCTTTTTGATTTAACAGCCATGGGTTATTCACCACAACTGTGCCCACCAAAATGCAGAGAGAACACATTAAACTCTCTGAGGGGTTCAGTTTAGGCTCTTTTCTCTTGGCCTGATGTGAGGAGGTGGCATCACCCCACCTGAGGTAGAAATTCTTGATAACATCACTCTTGAAAAATACTCTTCCCATTTCTAACTCTCTACCTTTTTATTTCCAGTTCTTTGTTCCATCTCAGGTTTGGAAGGGATCGTGGCATCAGTGACAGGACTCCAGAACCAAGAAAGGCAGAAAGTACCTTTGAGATACTTCTGAGGTTTGTGGGAACAAGGAGTGTAGGATGGCTGGTCTGTTAATAGCAAGGAAGGTTGTTTGGAGAGCAGACAACGCAAAGCCATCATACTTCAGAACAAGCAGTGGGAAGTCAGATGTGCGGAAGGACGCAGCTTTTGTCAGGCGGGGCTACAAATTTAAGAAAGCAGTCAAGAGCCAGGGAACCATGGGCAAAGGAGGGCCAGACAGGCAGCAGATGGCACAAAGATGACCTTGATTCCTAGCCAGTATCTGTTCCAACTAGATATTGCACACATGAAGTGATGGATGAACGTTAAAAATTGGTAAGAAACATCAATAATTGTGCCTAAGTACTTGCATTGATTTATTTATTTTTTTTACAGATAACCTTTTTAATTGAACTTAAGAACAAAAGTACTCTTAATTACTATAGGAAATACACAGATAAGCTTTCAAAGAGCTTATGGGGGTAAGCTTAATATATAAATAACCATAATAAAGGTCAAATATACTTGTCAAGAACTCTCCATCCTGTTTGAGTAGGTTATTTAATACTTACTCTGAGGTTAAACGTATTAATCATAATGGAAATGTTCAAACCATGCAGAAAGACCACCAACCTACTCCACACAGGTAACTACTTTTTTTTCTTAATTATTAGGCTATTTTTAAGGGAAGTTTTAGGTTTACAGAAAAATTGAGCACAAAGTACAGAGTTTCCGTAAACACCTTGTAACTGCCTTTTTGAAGTTTGATTTTTAGTTGTTGTGGTACTTATTATTATAACCTCAAATTATCACTAATACTTCTTTTTCTTGATTTATTAATGCTAGATTGTATTTGTTGATTCCCTGACGTGAAGGATGAGGTATTATATCACTTATTTTTTCTCCCAGTCTCTTTTCCCCTTTTTCTCCCCTCAGTTTTTATTACATTAGTATTTTTTCATTTGAATTTGCATTTCATTTTGTAATGACATTTTTTCTTGCTTTGACTATAGGTTTATTACAAAAATTAAGCCCCTAAATAGCATTTGCAGGGTTATGATTATGCATAGATTTTCTATTGTCACACCGGGTTTAGTGCCTGGCCACAGAGAAGGCACTATCAGCCTGTGTCACTAAATCACCGATGCTCAAAAGAGAGTATCTTAAGCGTCAGGGTCCACTGGATAATTGTTTAATTTCTTTCTAACTCTCTTCATTTTCTCTAGGTCGTATTCAGCTACCACAGCTTCTTATGTCTTATGTCCCCTCTCTCTCTCTTTTTATCTCTTTTTAATTTGTTGGAACAGCTTCTAGAGTATTTTTTTTTCACATGGGGCATGTGAATTTTTGATTCCTAAATGTTAAAAAAAATGCCTTTATTTTGCCCCCACATGTGATTGATGGTTTGAATATGTATGGGATTCTGGGATTAAAAGTAATTTTTCTTATAGCTTTGAAGATATTATTTGATTGTGTTCTAGTAATCAGGCTTGTTGATAAGAGGGAATGTGATACTTTAACACACTCAGTGAGTTATTCTTTTTAAAGTGCCCAGAAAAGGGCCTGGCATATAATATGTGTTATGTAAGTGGTTGATTAACAGAACACTGAAAATGCTGTCTGATCTTTCTTTTATAAGTGATTATTTACTCTCTGCAAACTTTTAGGATTTTTTTTTCTTTATCCTTGGAATTCTGAAATTTCATTATTCTGTGTTGCTAATCCTACTTGGCACTTGGCAGAAATTTTTAATCTGAAGATTCTTGACTGTCTCAAGCTTTGGGAGATTTTGTTTCATTATATTTTATTTACTCACATCCGTTGTCTCTGTTTTATACTTAGAGATTTTTTTTTAATTAAATGGCTGTTGTCCTCCGTATCACTTTAACTTTTCCCACCATGTTTTCCCTTTCTTGATCCCTTTGTTTCATCTTTTGGATCAACACAGAGAAGTCATATCTCAGAGCATGATGATTAGATTTTTTAAGGTTCACGAGTGCTTCCTGTTATACCTGTTTCTTACCGTGTCAATTATTTGGTTTAGTCACTGTGGTGGAGCTTCTTTCTCTCTAGGTTTCACTCAAACGTCTAGTGGGTCCTGGTTATTCGTTAAGAAACTTGAACAAGGGTTTGGTTAATTAGATTAATTAGGATATGTTCCTGATATAGTTACCTTTCCAGTTGTGCTGGTGTCTGTCACCAGGACCTCCTCTCATGGGAGGGCAGTGAGTGGGTAGGTCATGGGCAGGCACGTTGAGGTGAAGCAGGCATGGGGTCTGTGGCTGCCACAGCAGCTGAAGCTAGAAGGGGCTTTCTCCAGAGAAAGACATTCTGGAGAGCTCTCTCTTCCTTCTCCTCCCATCCTCCTTTTTTTTCTCCTCCTCCTCCTCCTCCTCCTCCTCCTCCTCCTCCTCCTCCTCCTCCTCCTCCTCCTTTCCTTCAAGGTCTGATGTGGAGTACAGAAATGTGTGAAACCATTTTCCTTTTCTCTTTGCCCCAAATACCCACACATTGACTCTTTTACAGATAATTGCCCTTTTGTGTTGGGGAGTAGTTTGAAAACTTCATTCCAGCAGGCAGAGGTTCTGCCATTTGTGGTTTGTATACCTGGGAGAGGAGTTAGCACTCAGTTAATCTAAAAAGAGTTCTCCAGTTAGCTCATCTGATGCCCCCAGAGCCTATTCCTATCCTTTGTCATTTGTTGACGCCAAGTTGCTTGGTTTGTCTCCAGCTTTTCCTGGGTATAACGTCTCTTACCATCTCTTACCTCATCCCTTACCTCTGGTTATATTCTGGAATTTCTCAAACTTCCTGATATCCTCTCTGATTGCTCTCTTATGTGCTATCCCTGTTAGGATTTCATTCTTTAAACAATATCATTTTAGTTATTTCACTGGGAACTTGGATTGGGAGAGGGGTAATATGGTATGCTCATGAAACCTTCTTGAGCTGGAGGTTTTCTCTGGAAAGTACCATAGTAATATGAAAATCACAGTGCTTGTTGTTGCCCATCACTTGACCACACCGATGGGACACAGGGCTCTTCTGACTCCTAAGGTTTGAGAGAGACCACAAATTGTGGTCAATTAGGAGGTTTCATTATTAGTAGCTCTGCCAACCCAAACATGTGTCACTGGATAGCAAACATCATCACCACTCGCTGTTGCCAACAGCTTCCTCACCTCCTAGCAAGGGCATCCACCATCTCTTCTTCCCTTCGGGCTGTTGCCTGGGGAGGATTAGGAAACCACAAGGCTAAAGACCTTCATGCTCTAAGGTAGGTTGGCTCTTAAAGACCTGAGGAAAAACATTCTTTATCAGGCCTTTTGAAAATGTCCTCCTTTCTCATGACTTAGAGTAACACGCATCTCTGCCTCAAGTATTCAGCTAGTGGGTTATGGGCAACAGGGATGCTCTTAAGATTCTGGGAAATTTCAACACAGCAAACACTATTTCCAGTCTCTCTGAAAACCTTTTGATTACCAACTTGTGCTTGGAGCCATCCCTGAAAAAAAATCCAATTTGGTATATTTTATGGATTTTATTATAGTGCTATTTATTCTCCATCTCAGATAGCTAAAGCCAGTGTTAAATAATGCAGGCTTTGTAGCTTTGAAGCTCTGATACAGACTGGGTCTGTGTGCTCTGCTTTCAGAGAATCGGAGGGAGGGGGAGGGAAAGGCAGCTGTAGGCGCCAACTCACAGCCCCCTGCTGTGCTGCAGGGAACATGGCCCGCATGGGCGCTGGAAAAAGCTGGCCTGGGCATTGGGACACCTGGGGCTTCTGACTCAGCTCTGGGGCTGTAATTAGCTTGTGTTCCTGGGCAAGTCGCTGAATACCTCTGGACCTCAGTTTCCTCCTTCATAAAATGTTTGGAGTTTACCACCATGTCCTTCAGGCAACCTCATGCTAGATGATCTCTAAGGTTTATTTTGAACGTTCAGAGTTTCTTCTAACAACATAACATGCATTTCTGTGAGCAAAAAAGCACATGAAAACAGAATGCAGAGTTAGTCTTTTTAGGAGACAATATTTCCCTTGTCATTGGCTTATTCTGCCTAAGAAGGAGGGAGATGACCATCCAGGGTAAATGAGGTATTGTCATTGCAGCTAAAGACTCTAGTGACTGCTGTGAGAATCTAGAATCATGCATCCCTTCAGAGAGATTCTGCAGGAGACTGTGTGTTTATAATAGGTGAGATAATGTTCAGTTCTGGGTGCCTGATTTAAAGGGTTGGTGGATAAAGAGAAGTACCTGTAGAACAATGGAAACCAGGAAGACTTGGGGGTGCTGGAGAGGTGGGGAGAGTTTATGAAGAGACCAGAGTCAGAAAAAAAACACTAAAAGGTATATGTAGCAACACACATAGTTCTTAAAAGCCTCACATTTGATGAAAAAACAAGGAACAGAATGAGATATTACACAGTTCTGTTCACATATGATGTCAGGACATATGCAAACATAATTTTAAGGGAGTTTAATAAAAAGAATAAACTAAAGGACTTGGGATGATTTAGCTTGTAAAACAAAATGTTCAAGAGAGATGTGGTGTACATTTGTAGGTATTTCAAGACTCCTGTGGAAGAGGGAAGATTTGTTCTGGGTAGCTCTTGAGGGCATATATGGGACCATTTGTTCAGTAGTCAGGGGAGTAGGTTTTGGTTCAATACCAAGAACCTTTTGTGTGCCAGTGCAAGCTTACTAAGTAAGCCAGCTGGATCTATTTGACTTATGTGGAAGTGACCCTGTATTGGGCATATTTGGTTATACAATGTGCAGGGCCCTTTTCATGGCTCATATTTTACCTTCTAGGACTTGAGAACAATCTCCATTAACTCCGCAGTAAATAGAAAAGAAGTGGTTTGAAGATACACGTGGTGTTCAAGGTTGGAGAGGTAGCTAGTTAATAACCAGAACATCCCCAGGGTGACTTTGGCTTGGTGGATTTGCTGGTGTCTGATACTAGGATAGAAGTATCTGATGGAACTATCAGAACAGCTGTTTTTCAACATTAATGTGCATACAAATCATGTGGGAAACTTGTTTTTAAAAAGGCAACATTCCCAGGTGTTGAAATATGGGAGGTTTGAGCTAGGCTTAGAAGTTGCTGTATTTGAAGCAAGTACCCAGGTGACTCATATGCAGATAAGCTTTGAGAAACTTGTGTCAGGCCAGATGCTGTTCTGTACGCAGGGTCAGGTTTTGGATGAGGGTTTGAATTCCTGACCTCTAGGCACCTTTTAGCCTAGAGCTTCTGAGATTCTCTGCCAACAGTTTGTAAAGGCTCCCGTCTCTTTTAATATGAGCATCTGACCAGGACACCAGAAAAATGACTGGTGAATGTCATTATACCTGAAGATAAAAATGTTGATTTAGAAACAGATGTAAATATTTAGTACAGAGTTCTTGCTTTGGCTGCTAATGATTCTTTGATAAGTTTTAGAGTTTTATTAACAAAATATACACCAGTGATCCTGAGTACTAATTGCATTTGTTCACATATGGAGCTGGTTGATTAGGTTGGCTCTAGGAATAAAATTAGTTTTCTGAAATCCCACATTTTTTTTTTGTTTGCTCATTAGTAGCTTTTCCCTAATTTTTGTGCCCAGGAACCCAACGACAAGTCTTGTGAACAGGAGACAATCAGGGGTGAACAGGCTTCCCAAACCTGGGTGCACATCAGGATCACCTGGAACTATTTTCAAAACAGTGGTTCTCAATGGATTTGAAATTTTGATGACTGAGTGCCAGCACCCTCAGAGATTCAGATTGAATTGAACTGTGGCATGGCCTGGTTGGTAGGATTTCTAAAAAAAACTCTCCAGGTAGTGCTATTGTGAAGGCAGATTTGGTTTTAAACATACTGACTTTGGAGCCTCAACCAAGAAATTTTTATTTGGTGTGTCTGGGGTGGGGTCCAGGGATATGCATTTGAAAAACTCCCCAGTTGTTTCTGATGCTTACACTTATTTGCAAACTACTGGTATAAATGAAAACTGCTTAGATTTGGAATGACACAGATTTGCTGTTAATTTCTTTTTTTACTGCTTATTAGTAGGTAACTTACTACCTTTGCTAAGTCCATTAACCTTTCTAGGCTGTTTCGACACCTGTAAGCGGGGGATAACAGACACTGACTTCACAGCCCCACAGTGGAATGTAGTCGTTCCTCACCTCACTCTGGAGCCAGGCTGCTGGAGTTTGGATTCCAGATCCTCCACTGGACACCGGTGCATCACTGAGCAGATTCTCTGATCCTGGGTTTCTCAAACTTTAGTGTGCACACGTGGGGAGTGTTCAGACGCAGATCTGAGGAGCCTGGGATTCTGCATCTCTAACCACTTTCCAGGTCATATGTATGCTGCAGGCGGGGTGGACACTGTAGGACAGTGCACAGTGAAAATGTGCATCCTTTGTTCAAAAAGCAGGTAGAGGGCCACCTGGGTGGCTCAGTTGGTTAAGCATCTGACTCTTGATTTCAGCTCAGGTCATGATCTCAAGGGTGTGAAATCAAGTCCCGTGTTGGTTTGTGCGTTGACATCGTGGAGCCTGCTTGGGATTCTCTCTCTTCTTCTCTCTCTACCCCTCCCCTGCTCATGTGCGTGCTCTCTCTATCTCAAAATAAATAAATAAATAAAACTTTAAGAGAAATTGTAAAAAGCAGGAAGAAAGTTCTTTTTTTTTTTTTTTAACGTTTATTTATTTTTTTGAGACAGAGCATGAGCGGGGGAGGGTCAGAGAGAGGGAGACACAGAATTTGAAACAGGCTCCAGGCTCTGAGCTGTCAGCACAGAGCCCGACGCGGGGCTCGAACTCATGGACCGTGAGATCATGACCTGAGCCGAAGTCGGCCGCCCAACCGACTGAGCCACCCAGGCGCCCCAAGAAAGTTCTTAAAGGTACTGAAATGTAAAGTTTTTTCCTTGCTTCGGTGGGCTTACTTTCATGGTGTATGTTATTTAATGTAGTACTAAGTAAAGAAAAACTAGAGTTTTAAATTCTTAGCATGAAACTCATGATTTATCTTTAAATTATACAGTGTCACTTTTAAATGCAAATATAAAAGCATTTAACTTGTGTGTGGAATCACCAAAATTACACAATTCATATTTCATTGCTTACGAGTCCGTACGCATTTCATCCTTACTGGAATTCTGCTGCACAAACCTAACTCAGCTGTTGTTATTTTACTTTGTGAGGCGTTCACGATCTAGAACATTTTCTACCTTCCAGTTATTGATGAGTAAGAAAGAAAAAGGAAGAAGAAAAAGGAATTATGGTTGCCCTATCTCCTATCTTGTCTTTTCCTTCTATCTCCGTATTTTCAGCATAACCGGCTGGCTAACATGGACGTGATGGGAGTAAGAAAAGATATGAAAGAGTTTCTTGGTAGTTTGTGTTTCTTAGAGTGCTATTTCTTTCTTTCTGTGTTCAAAGCAAATTCTGATATGAAAGGAAAGTGTGGTTTCTTGGTGCTGCCAGCATTCTCACTTGCTGACTCATGGACTTAACATGCTTATGTTGTACTTGCTTTGACTCTTGTTGAACTCCCTCACATCATGGGCCTACTGGAATTCAGTGCTTATGGGCATCACAAGTGCCATTTGCAAAGGGGGCGTCAAGCAAAGGTTAGAAAAATCCATATCCATTCAGTTCCATTTAGAAAACACAAGTTGAAAGATAAAATTAAGAATCTTAACATAGCAGAGCATTAAACCAAGTATGGCCATCCCGAATGAAGGGTCCTATGTGGAGACTGCATGGTAGCCTACTCATGAACTTTGGCTACAGGGATCTAGTCTCCATACTACTATCCTCTATGTGTTACTATAAGAGGATAGGCAAGTAGGATCTCCGTGGCTGGCAGATACGGCGTATGGTAGGGCTCACCAAAGAATTCTTTGACTTTCTTGTTTCCTCACTTCTCCCTTCTGAAGAAATAGCAGTTCAGCAGACCTTCAAAAAACCTTTGGGATGATCAAATGAGGCAGAATCACCGTAGGAGATAGTGAAAATGATCATTTGCTGTCGGCATACTCCTCTTCTGGTGAAAGAATGAGTGATCCTTGGCGGGGTTGGGCTTGGCTTGGTCTCCAGCCGTAGGAAGATATATGTGACTTGCCATGGCCAGTTGTGGCAGCAGGCCTAGGAAGGCTAGTCTAAGGGTTCCAGGGAAGGGAGAGGAGGCCAGTTTCCCAGTCACTGGTGGGAGGAATGCAGCACTTGCCTGTATTTGTCCCTTGTTTTCCTGCTGCTTTTGTTCTCTGAGCTAATTCCTGTTTGAAGAGCTGATATTTAATTCAACAGCCCCCCATGGAGCCTTGTGCCTGTGATAGAAGTTTCTAAAAATCTCTCAGTCAACAAAATGATAACAGCTGGTCTTTAAAACTCTGGGAGCTCTAGACCAGGGAGGTGCTGGGGGAGGGAGAACCAAGGGAACTAGGGTTTGGGGCTGGGGAATGCACTATTTGTTAAAGATAATGAGGCAAAAATGTGACAGAGGTTTTTATTACAAATAATAGACAGAAGTCTTCAAACAACAGCAGAGAGTCATTAAAAAAAGAAACAGAGTTAAATAATTGTCTAATTAGCAGGCACCAAGAAGGCAAAATTTATTCCATTAGAACTTCTTAAGGGAGAGTCAATAAATTCACAGCTGGGTGTTCACTTTCTCAGGAATGCCGAGAATGTGGATTTTCCTGGTGCCAAATTGTTCTTTCGTCCCTTTGCCAAGCTTCCTTTCTGATTAACTCAAGGTGAGTCCTGCCTCAGCTGCTTAGGCTCAGTTGCTTTACCAAACCGTGTTGTTAAGTTCTGGCCCAAATAGTGAGCCTTTAAGGAGTCAGGAACCACAGGGACCACTACTATTAACAGAGCTATTGGCTAACATTCATACAACCAAGCATGTTGACATACATGATTTCACTGAATTCTTGTAGCCGTTCAGTAAGGGAGACTGAGCCTGTGTAAGTGAATGTTTGAGTATGGATGGTGTGTTAGCTTGGGCAGCCATAACAAACTGCCATAGACTGTATCACTTAAACAACAGAATTTTATGTTCTCATAGTTCTGGAGGCTAGAAGTCAGAAATCAGGGTGCCGGCATAGTGGGGGGAGGTTTGTCTTCCTGGCTTGCAGATGGCTGCTTTCTGTCTGTGTGATGGAGAAAGAGGGAGGGAGGGAGTCAAGGACAGGGGGTAAGAGAGACAGGACAGTGAGAGGGAGGGGAGTCAGGGGGAGGGAGAGGGAAAGGTAGAGAGAGATATCTTTCTTTTCCTTTTCTTATAAGGCCACCAATCTTATCCGATTAGGACCCCATCCATGTGACCTCATTTAACCTTAATTACCTCCTAAAGGCCTTACTGCCAAATACAGTCACAGTGATGGTTAGGGCTTCAACATAAGGATTTGGGGGAGACATAATTCAGTCCATACCAGATGGCAGCCACCTGGTGAGAACACAAACCATCTGCAGCTACACAGCTCACTGTCTGCATTAAAATAACCTTATTCCAAGAATCTCTTGCTCAGGAATGTAATGTTACAAATAATTATTTTTTTGGTTAAGGAACTTCCTGAAAATCCATTTATCTGAGTAAAAGATTATTCAACTAATCTCTCATTAGAGTAGATAACCCCATGTATCAGGACGATACATTACTTTAGCAGACTCATCAAACCACTGTTTATTCTTTTAAAAAAATGTTTATTTGTTTTGAGAGGGAGAGCACAAGCAGGGAGGGGGAGAGAAAGAGAGGGAGAGAGAGCATCCCAAGCAGGCTCCATGCTGTCAGTACAGAGCCCAATCCCAGGAACCATGAGATCATGACCTGAGTGGAAATCAAGAATTGGATGCTTAACTGACTGAGCCACCCAGGTTCCCACCACTGTTTACTCTGTAAGACTGTCTTGGAGCCCTCTCCTTGCTGTTTCAACTAATCCTAAACTATGTCAGGAAGTTGGCCCAATGACATCAGTCCCTTGCATTGAAATACCTGCCTTAAACCAGAACCCCAAATCTCATAAATATCCTTCCTAGAAGGTAAATCTCTGTCAAGAGTGTATTCTTCCTTCCTGCAGTAAGCAATGAACTTCAACTTTGCTTTATCAACAAGTTGATTAGGTGGTTTTATCGGGAAGTCAGCAGTCAACATTTGTTTGCACCTTGGCTGCCTTCAGCACTTCCTAGCTGTATGAGCTTGGTGCCCTCCTCCATTTTCTTGATGTGTTCTTCCCCCAAACTAGGCTGCCTGAGAGAAGTAAAATATTATAAACTTTTGACTTACAATGGAATTATTTATCTGATTTCCTCCATTTCTAAAATGTTAGCAATAGTGGCTAACAGACACATGAAAAGATGCTCAGCATCATTCATCATTAGGGAAATACAGATCAAAACCATGATGAGATACCATCTCACACCTGTCACAATGGCTAAAATGACTGGTGCAGCCACTCTGGAAACCAGTATGGAGGTTCCTAAAATAACTAAAAATAGAACTACCCTGTGACCTAGCAATTGCACTAGTAGGTATTTATCCAAAAGATAAAAAAATGCTGATTTGAAAGGGCACATATACCCCAATGCTTATAGCATTGGCTGAATTATGGAAAGAGCCCAGATTTCCATCTGCTGATGAATGGATGGATAAAGCATATGTAGGAAATATGTATATGTAGGTACATACACACACATATATGCATACATACATACCTACATACATGCACACAATGGGATATTACTTGGTGCTCAAAAAGAATGAAATATTGCCATTTCCAACAATGTGGATGGAGCTAGAATTATTATGCTAAGTGAAATAACTCAATTAGAGAAAGAAAAGTATCATGTGATTTCACTCATGTGGAATTTCAGAAACAAAGCAGATGACCATAGGGGAAGGGAAGGGAAAATAAAAACAGAGAGGGAGGCAAACCATAAGAGACTCTTAACTATAAAGAACAAACTGAGGGTTCCTAGAGGGGAGGTGGATGAGGGGATGGGCCAAATGGGTGGCAGGCGTTAAGGAGGGCACTTGCTGGGATGAGCACTGGGTGTTATATGTAAGTATTGAATTACAAAATTCTACTTCTGAAACCAATACTACACTATATGTAACTAACATGAATTTAAATTAAAAAATAAATAAAATGTCATCAACTGTAAAATATAAACTTAAACACATTGGGGGACAAAAAAAGGAACACTGCTATACTAAGTATACACATTGGTTTTAATATGCATACCAATTTCAGAAATGATAAAATGTAGGAAAAACTGTTTTAAAGATTAAATTTATAGTTTTCTTCTAAAGCCCTCAGAGAGCTTTGGTGGGAAGGATGGAGGGTTTTCCTGAGGTACTTTTAAACCCATCACTACAGCTGAGTAGTTTCTGATTCCCTTTTGGGGGCAGGCCAGCCCAGCTTGGGGAAAAAGGCAGTGAGCCTAAAATCATGTCCCATATGTTTGAGTTCCTCATGGATTTTGGTCATGGTCCCTATGTTTGCAGACACTTGGAATGTGTTTGCTGTAGGCTGGAACCGGCGTTTGCTTAAGGGAGGCCTGGGAGAGGGGCCCTCCTCTCACAGAGCTGGCATTATGCTTGGCTGTGCTGACAGAAAGTATTGATTCAGCCATCATTTCCTCTCTTACAGAGGACCTTTGCTCTGTCTCCACTCATTGGCCTCCTTTATTCCTTAGTCTTACCTCATGGCATATTCATGGTCACTGCAGATAATTTGGGCTGTTAAGGCACATCTTATATAGTACTTCCCAAAGAGACATCCACAGAGCAGGACCAGTATGTAAACGATGAGATAAGGATAGAAATTGAGAACATTTAGACATATTATAGTAATTTGACATTACCGTGAAACCCAAGCAGATGATCAGTGACATCATCTTACTGAATATCAGGGTCTAGAAACCAGTTCAGGGGTGTTACACCCATAGTGAGTTGTATTTGCTTCAAGATAACATACTGATCATGTGCAGTAGGACCACATACTGGCTTGTAGAGGGCTGAACATCAAAAACAAACAAAAACAAGAAAAAACGACCCAGAGCCACATATCCCATATGTGGCCTATAACCACAGATATACTGAGATATACTATTATAAAAACTAGTTATTTTTATCTGGAAGCTATACTTGGGATTTCAGCACCTGCCACTGTGTATGTAAGATCTTAGAACACTGACCTAGACACCAAGAGTTCCCAGCTCAGCTGGTTGAGAATGGTTTAAGTTTAAAAAAAAATTTTTTTTAACGTTTATTTATTTTTGAGACAGAGAGAGACAGAGCATGAATGGGGGAGGGTCAGAGAGAGGGAGACACAGATTCTGAAACAGGCTCCAGGCTCTGTCAGCACAGAGCCTGACTCAGGGCTCGAACTCACGGACCGTGAGATCATGACCTGAGCCAAAGTCGGCTGCTCAACCGACTGAGCCACCCAAGCGCCCCAAGAATGGTTAAAGTTTATAATTCACTTGTCATTATTCTGCATACAAAATATGATGCTATATTAAAAACTTTCTAGATGTGGACATATATGGATTGCCTATTCCTCACCTTCATGAAAATATAATTTGAAGCAAGTTTTAAATAAACTGTAGATATTAGACATAGATCAGCATATTCTCTCTAGCTGTGGTATTGATCAGAACATGACCTTTGACTGTGGCCTCACTGGCCTCACTACCAGAGAGAGTAAGAGGCCTTTTTGGGCTGTCAGGGTTGGCGTTTTTTTGGAGTTAACAAAATAAGCTTTTTTTTTTTTTTTTTTCCATAGGCTTTCCTTTAGCTGTTTTTCTTTATCAAAGCAAAGGGGTAAGATGCCCTTTTAGCAGTCATTGTTTTTACAGGTCAATTTTCTATTTTGTCCTTCTTCCACTAAAGAGAAACAAACTTTAACAATGTCTCCATAGTTAAAATAAAGCTACACTTGATTTAAACTGAGCATTCCTATCAGAGTTCTTTCCTTTCTTTGTCTCCAGTAATCCTTTAACATTCTTTAAGTTTCTAACAATACCTGACAAAGTCGTTTGTTACGTAATATCTATAAATTTTCCTGACAGAGTAACTTAAATAGTTTCAAGTAGACTCAAAATGCTCTTAAAATTTTTTTTATAGTGTAATTTCCTTACTTGCCATATCTGTTTTCCTTCCTTCCCTCCCTTTTATCATATTTACTTGGGAAATTTCTCCTGATCCTTCCAAGACACTCCTTAGGTTGTATAGTGTAATTAAGAACTCGGATTTATCAAGTTCCCACATTTACTAGCTGAGTGACATGTGTAAATTACTGTACTTAGCTTCCCTGTGTCTCCATTTACTTAACAATAAAAAGGAAAGATAATAGTACCTACCTAATGGGGATTATTATAAGGGTTAAGTGGGATAATTCTTCTAAACTAATAGATATTAGGGGCCCAATAAATATTAGCTATTCTTACTCTTAGGAAACCTTTCTAATGGGTAAACTTGGCATTGTTTCCTTCCCTCTAAAACTGAGCTCATTGATCCTCCTGGACTACCACATTGCTCTATTCTTCCTTTTAATGTTCTGCCATGTGTCTGTCTCTCCTACTAGACTTTGAATTTACCCAAAGCAGATTTGTGTTTTCATCTTTGATTCTACAGTATCTTATCACATATCAATGAATATTTGTTGAACTGAATTCAAATGAGCTTCTCTCTTCCATCTTTCCAGCACATTGGCATTTTCAAATGCAAGGCCAGTGGGAATGCTTACTTAAAGACAGATTCCTTGGTCTTCATAGAATCAAAATTTAGGATTACTGAGAATCTTCATCTTTAACAAGCATCTCAGGATTCTTAAGCTCAATAAACCACTGACCTTCATCTTTTCAGTGTGTCCATGTTGGGACATGGACTTCTGTATGTCTTAGACCTGTGTCCTAGACTCTGCCCGTAGACTCTGTAGTCATATGCTTCCTCTTAGTCATCGTTAATTTACATTGCCTCTGGCTAATTTCAGTCCTCATCATCTGTTGGCCACAATCTTGCAGTAGCATTATTTGGCAGACAGACCCTTTGGTCCCCATGATTCTTGCTTCTAAGCATCCATCTTGTTTGTGGACAGGACTTGGGACTTCCTCTAACCAGTAGAATACAGAATCATGATGGGATGTATGTGATTACATTACATAGATGAGTCTCTCTCCTCTGCTGGCTGTGTTGGGAAACCACGTGTGTCAAAGAATTGTAGGCAGCCTCAGGGGCTGAAAATGGCCTCTAGGCAACAGCCATCAAGAAACTGAAGCTCTCAACTCACAAAGAACTGAATTCTGCCAACAACCTGGGTGAGCTTGGAAGCATATTCTCCTTCACCCATCAAGCCTCAGGTAATATCATATCCCTGACAACACCTTGCTTATAGGTTAATTAGACCCTATGTAGAGGACCCATCTGAGTCTGGACTCCTGACCCAGAAAAACTGAAATAATAAATGAGTGTCAATGCAAGCTGTTAGGCTGTGGTAATTTGTTTCATGACCATAGAAAGCTACCACACATTCTAATTAGTGTTCTTAATTTCTTCTCTCTTATTTCCCTTCCATTTCCTATCCATCCCAAAGACTTTCCTTCCTACCACGTATAGAGACTCTGAATAACCAACTCATATTATTTCCTATCCCAAAAATTTTCATAAACTCCTCAATCCCTACAGAAGAAATACAGACTCTTCAGGGACTGGACTGTACTCTCCTTGTTCTCACCTCAAATGGCCTTTCCAGTTTTGTTTCCCACCAGATCTCTCTGTGTCTTGTATCCCAGAGATAATTTATATGTACCTTACACCTTCACATTTGAGGCCTTTGCTCAGATTCATCCCTCAACCTGCAAAGTCTTATCTTTTATTCTTTCCTGTCAGTGTTTTTATACTATATCCATCTTAAATCCTTCCCTCTTCCTTGCATGCAGAATGAGTTGTCCTTCTGTGGGGCTTCTGTAAACATTCCTTGTACCTCAGGCTAGCATTTGTTTCATTCTGTCATATTTTCTAATTAGTCATTTGTGAAGCAAATTCATAAGCTCTTTGGGAACAGGGACACTGTTGCCTTCATCCCTTCTGGAGAATAGCATTCTGCATTTTCTCAGACCTCAGTGTAGACTTCCTGTGTATTCTTTGGCTGATATTTGCTTAATTTACTAATCCAAGTTCTACGAAGATATTTTCAAATATTTTAAAAGCCCAAAAGTCCTTTAAAACTGAGGAAGGGAGTAAAGAGGTATTAGGCCCAGATCTAAGAAAAGCATTGTTATGAACCTAACACTAGAATTACACTCAATTGTGATTCTCAAAAGCTCAGATTGTTGATAGGTCCAGAAAGAACCAGGGTCTCCACTCTACCATGATGGTATACATACCACATAAATGAGTTCTCCAAAGCTTTTGAACTCCAAGTCAAAAGTGAAGCTAGACCTATGTGGTTGAGTTTCCCTTTTCTCCTGTGTTTGAGAATAAAGCATTAAGAGGGATGTTAAGGAAGTAGTCATAGCATCTAGTATCATAATAGACAAAATATCAACCTAGGTTTTCATTGGTATTATTAGGGAGTATGATGGTTAATTTTATGTGTCAAGTTGACACATAAAATTGTGCCTAGATATTTGGTTAAACATTATTGTGGTTATATCTGTGAGGAGGTTTCTGGATAAAATTAATATTTCCATTGGTAGACTAAGTAAAGGAGATTGTCTTTCCCAATGTAGCCTTATCCAATCTGTTGAAGGTCTGAATAGAACACAAGGATGACTGAAAAGAATTTGCTCTTTCTGCCTGTCTTTGAGCTAGGACAGTGATCTGCCTTCAAATTCAGATTTGGATTGGAACTATACCATCGACTCTCCTAAGTTTCCAGCTTGCTGACGTAATTGTGTGAGCCAATTCCTTATAATAAGTCTCTTCTCTTGGGGTAGTAAGTTGTATACTAGTAACTAGTAAACTGTAACCATCTATATCTATATCATCTCCTGTAGGTTCTGTTTCTCTGGAGAACACTGTAGAGAGGGAAAATGGTTTACAGGCTATAGAAACTATTATTTTGATGAATCAATTCAGTTAATCAGTTCTTTTTTAACATCTGTTAGATTCAAAGCAATGAAATGTACTAAGTACTATATAGGAGGACTGTGAAGATTAAGGAGTTTTCAGCCTTACAGTAAGTTTTTAAACTTGCTCTTAAACTATCATAAGGCAGGGATTTTAAGAGCCATGAGAGAGGTTTCAGTGGAAGGGAAGGCCACTTTGGCCAGCCAGTTAGAGGATGGCTTATAATACAGGCAGCACTAACTTGGGCTCAGTTTTCTGTTAATGTTACTCAATTTTCCAACTACTGTCCTTGTCTTATTTATATGGAAACAGCCTTCAACTCCTCAGGTTAGTGTAAACATGCATAGGACATGTTAAAGGCATGAAGGCACTATTTAAAAAAAAAAATTTATTTATTTTTGAGAGAGAGAGAGAGAGTGAGGGATGGGCAGAGAGAGGTGGGAACAGAGGATCTGAAGAGGCCTACGCACTGACAGCAGCGGGCCTGATGTGGGGCTCAAACTCAGGAACCATGAGATCATGACCTGAGCCAAAGTTGGATGCTCAACTGACTGAGCCACCCAGGTGCCCCATGAAGGCACTATTGTTAATGAAGTTTTAATAGTCATTCAATCAAATAACAGCATCAAAATAAATAGAGCAAAAACTATCAAGGGGAAATAGACCAAAACACATTAGTACAAGTAGACTTTAATAACTTTTCCCCAGTCCATTGACAAATTAAGTAGACAAGTAATTAAAGATGTAGAAGATCTAGAAAACATAATTAACAAGGTAGACCTAATATAAGTACATCAATCTATAGTGTATCATTTTCTGAAAACAGAAAGTACCTTCTTAACAAGTGCTGTGGAACATTTACAGAAGTCGCCTGTGTTAGGTCCTAAAGAAGGATTCCAAAAACTTTCAAAACCACAGACAACATTCACAGAATCCAATATAATAACATGAAAGATTAATTACTAAACTAGAAAACAAGATATTTCTACCACTTGTACACTGAAGCCTCTTTCTTAAGTTGTTCTTAGGTTAAAAGTAAAATCAAGACTGGAATCAGAAAATATCTAGAAAATGAAGAATATGAAGACATTACATATCAGAACATGAGGAGTATAACTAAAACTAAGCTTACCAAAAAAGGTGTGGTTTTAAATATTCATAGTGATAAAGTGGAAAGAACAAAAAGACAAACATTAGCCATCTGTGAAACTACAGAAAGAACAAAATTAGTAAATACTCCTAAGTAAAACAGAAGGAATTAAGAAATAAATTCCGAAATTCAAAAAGTCAAAAACAAAATGATTGACTAATAAATTTAAGAACTGTCTTATAAGTAAACCCATTAAAATAAACAATCAACTAGTTTAATAAAGATATGCAGTAAAGAAAATACCATTTGTTGACATTTCTGTAAGTATAAGAGAAAGTCATGCACAGAGTGATGCTGCAGGCTCAGTTTCTAGGCTCTGTTTGCTGATATGGGTCCTTGTTTTGACTTGTAGCTCCTGGTAATGTCTTTCTGGATAGGCATGTGCTGGTTGGTCCTATTTCCCCTTGGGAAAGAAGACATTGGCTGCCCATGCATTACAGGGATTTGACTGTGGATCTCAGCCTCTCGAGGCATCGTGAGCCATCTCTCCTTTCCTCGCTGCCTTTTCTGCTTCTCTGTTCCTCTGATATGAGTGCCACACAATGAGAAGGCCCTGGAATGGAGATCATGCTGCCTGAGTTCTGATCTGCTACTGTACATTTCCGCTCTTAAAGTGGGTATTCTCAGATCAAAATCTCAAGCAATTGGAACCCAGTTTCCTCTTCTGCAAAATGAAGGAGATTGGATCGATAATTTCTGAAATCACTTACAGAGATAATGTTTTTAGGTTCAATATCTTTTGATACTCAGTGTCTTATTCTGACTTCAATGGTTACCCGTTCCTTGGTTGCCCTGCAATCTCTTCCTCCTCCAACCTAGCGTAGTATCGGGCAACCAGCCAGAGGACACCATAGCCTCAGATTTCTTTGACTTGGGTAAAATTGTTTTTAAAAATTTTGTCAGTGAATTTTTTCCCATGAAAATTTGTATGAAAATTTTTTCATTGGTTTGTTTTGCCGGTTGACAGTGAGTTCAGTAGGAACTGAGCTAAACTCTAGGTGCTTCTTTTACAAGCCATGAAATGTATTATCATTTCCCTTTATTGAATCCTGCTTCATTCTGCCCATTTTCATGTGAGTTCAGGGTGCCACAATTGACCAGAATGGCCAACCATTCCAGATTGTTTTTCTTCCATACCTAAAGGGGAAGGTATTATATATTATGTATTTGGGACCTTTTCAGAGTTAGTCCACAGACAGTAGAGCTACTATCAAAAACTTAAAAACAAAAACGCAACCTTCTCTTCTATTCCCGTGAAAAGGTTGGAGGAGAGGCAAGTTCTGCAGACACTGACCTACAAAGGAAGGAGGTCTCGAAAAACAAATAACCCAGTGAAGAAATGGGCAGAAAACATGAATAGACACTTCTCTAAAGAAGACATCCGGATGGC
Source organism: Neofelis nebulosa (assembly GCF_028018385.1). Taxonomy (NCBI): domain Eukaryota; kingdom Metazoa; phylum Chordata; class Mammalia; order Carnivora; family Felidae; genus Neofelis; species Neofelis nebulosa. Next base: position 94,534,271 of record NC_080786.1, read on the forward strand.
CAACAGGCACATGAAAAGATGCTCAACGTCGCTCCTCATCAGGTAAATACAAATCAAAACCACACTCAGATATCACCTCACGCCAGTCAGAGTGGCCAAAATGAACAAAATCAGGAGACTATAGATGCTGGAGAGGATGTGGAGAAACGGGAACCCTCTTGCACTGTTGGTGGGAATGCAAACTGGTGCAGCCACTCTGGAAAACAGTGTGGAGGTTCCTCAGAAAATTAAAAATAGACCTACCCTATGACCCAGCAATAGCACTGCTAGGAATTTACCCAAGGGATACAGGAGTACTGATGCATAGAGGCACTTGTACCCCAATGTTTATAGCAGCACTCTCAACAATAGCCAAATTATGGAAAGAGCCTAAATGTCTATCAACTGATGAATGGATAAAGAAATTGTGGTTTATATACACAATGGAGTACTACGTGGCAATGAGAAAGAATGAAATATGGCCCTTTGTAATAACGTGGATGGAACTGGAGAGTGTGATGCTAAGTGAAATAAGCCATACAGAGAAAGACAGATACCGTATGTTTTCACTCTTATGTGGATCCTGAGAAACTTAACAGAAACCCATGGGGGAGGGGAAGGAAAAAAAAAAGGTTACAGTGGGAGAGAGCCAAAGCATAAGAGACTCTTAAAAACTGAGAACAAACTGAGGGTTGATGGGGGGGGTGGGAGGGAGACGTGGTGGGTGATGGGTATTGAGGAGGGCATCTTTTGGGATGAGCACTGGGTGTTGTATGGAAACCAATTTGACAATAAACTTCATATATTGGAAAAACAAAACAAAACACAAAAACAAAACAAAACAAAAAAACAAAGGAAGGAGGTCTTTATGAGAACAGACTTTGCAGCATGTTTAACAGCTCTTCCTCCCAGATTAGGTCTGCTTACTAAGTAAGATACTTACCAGTCTTCCTGTGCTAAGGACCCTGCATCTGTGTCATTATTATTATTATTATTATTATTATTATTATTATTATTATTCTCTACTGAACACGGAGTGCCTGCTCTCCAAGAATACCAGCTCCTTTCTGCAAGGCATCACCTTTTGTGAGCCCTTAATACATGAAAAGAAAGTGGACAAAGAAGGGGAACTCAGTTTGCATTTGGAGAGTGAGATAGGAATAGAGGATAGAAGAGAGTTGACTTAAATTAAAAAAATTATAAAATTCATTTAGACTTGCATGCTGAAGTGTTTCTTTGCTGCTCTTTCTGATTAGAGAGAGTGTCAGGGAATAAGTGATGAGCCAGCAGGCTTTGGGGTGAGGATGTGGCTTGCTCAGTGGTGGGACTGCATTTTCCCCTTCCTTTTACCATCTGTGTGAGCTCAGTAACATAACTACTTAGTGTGAGTAGGAGGAGATGGGGAAGGAGACTCTTCTAAATCAGTAGTGTCTGTGAGATTGTTGGTATCGATTTTTCCTCCTGAATGACACAATTTAAGTGACTCTTGACAGGAATTTTCTTCTTGATGACAATTGACTTCTGATTGCCTAGACATCTCACAGCCACTAGCAGGAGAGACAGGGAATGCTCAGAGTGCTCACCTGCAAGGGGAAGCTCAGAGTTTCTCCAATTCCTCTCAGGCTTTCCTCACTATGATGCCCCTAAACTGCTCCCATGAGGGCCCAGGTGGCAGCAAAAGAGAATTATGACAAAGGAGACAGGCCTGTCTGTTGTGGACTCTTGCTCTGATGAGCTTGGCAATTCTGATAATTCCTGACACATCTATATTAGTTTATCATCATCGTCATCATCATCATCCTTTAGGGTGGGCCTGCAAAATTTCAAAGATACACAGAAAGCAAAAATATTTTTAATCACCAGGGTAGTTTGCTTACAGGTCACTAAACATAAGAATAGCTGGTGAATCTTTTTTCATTCTGTCCATTTTCATCCAAGTTCAGAGCTATCATGTTTAATGAATAAACTTGGGAATTACTGATTCACATGTCCAGGTGTTATGCAAAGTGGAATTTATATGCAGCTTGCTGGACTCATGACTAACTGGGGAGAAGGAAACAGTCAAAAGACTTATTTTCCTGACACTCTCTGGTTAGAATATAAAAGCAGGGATTGAACCATCAGGAATATTGGAGACCCCCTTTGCTTTACTTTTTGGACAGGACAATGAAAACAGTTATGTATAATGCCTACTCTACTTCTGGTGAGAACCTGAGGCAGCCTTAATTAAAACATGTAAAATAAGAGAGGTAAATCATAGATAAATAAAGAGAGCTCAGAAATCTGGATGAAGGACAAAAGGTGTTGTACTAGAATGCAGTTAATGCAATTGAACACCCACCTTGGCTCTGATGGAAAGCCAATAATAATAGCAGTAGTAATAAGGATAACAGTAATGGTTGCCATTTTTTTGTACCAAGGGGTTTTTAGACATTATTCTAATCTTTACAACAACTTCATGAACAGCAGTGATAACAACCCAGAGGCTCAGAAAAGACAAGTGATTTGACAAGAGCTACAGATAGAGTAAGTAATGGAGGCAAGATTCAAATTCAGAGCAAGTTCAAAGCATATATTTTATGGTATTAACTGTCTTTGCAGGACACTAGTTGCTGTGTGGGCCACAGGACAAGTTACTGAGATCCGAGATGCCTGGCAGCTCTAGTAAAGGCACAGCGTTGGGAAGAAATACCCAATCTTAGAGCCATTCACTGGTGAGTTGTTTTGGAATGTTGATTGCACATGTGTAAGAGGAGGCTTTCTGGGGTTCTTACTGCTTCAGTTTCTGGGAAGAGAGTCCAACTCTGAAGGCCTTTGGGAAATTATCTTCCAGGGTCTATATTTCCATTGTAGGGAATACAAAAGAACCACTAAAAGTACAGTGGTTAAAAAAGAACCACTAGAAGTACAGTGTGGGTTTCACCGACTCTACAGGGGATGCTTTAGTTGCTCTATGGTGAGATAGGAAGAAAGGCTCACAGCTTGACCTCCACATGATGCTGTGAACAGGAGGAAGCTAAGCCTGGCCTGGTTGCCTGATACCACCATCTAGATGGCATAGCTAGCTAAAACCCTATATACCAGAAACTAGGATTATGGTTAATTGGGAGTTGGGGGCTCTCGGTGGCAATGCTTTTTTTTTTTTGACAAAAATATACATAAATGGTAAGTATGTTTGCAGCCATAAGAGTCTCTGTTCTGTAATAACCATGTTAATGTTCTCATAAAAAGATATGGGGCAAGAGCAAAGTGACAGAAAGGCTGATTAGCATTTTATGACAGAATTAAGCTGCATGACAAATAACTCACTGGTTTTACAGCCCAGAAAAATCTACTTTCAAATGCCGGAGGTGCTAGGATGTTTTTGTTCATTTATTTGTTTTTTATATTTAACCGTCAAGGTGTCCTGTGAGCAATTTGTAGAAAAACAATGCAATTGTGTTAGTAGTAAATATGACGATTAGTGCTAATACTTATTAATAATCCATTTGCTCCAAAATTTCTGTAAAAGTTACTATCTTCAGCTACAGGATTTTTCAACATACAATGGTTTAGAAGTGGATGAAGATGTTCAGACCACTACTCATCAGTGTCCTGATTCATATGATGGGTTTTACAAAATTGAACACTTCTTCCATATGTTCTCCCCAACTTTGGGGAAATCTCATTGAAGCTGCTATTTTGTGAGTATTAAAGGGAAAACAACTTCTGCTTTGCTCAAGATACCAGATTCTAGATTAAGAACTCCTTCTACACTTGCAGTTTTGTTACAGGTAAGGAATGGCAAGGAGTATAAAAAGGAAGACACCTTGCTTAATTCAGCAAAGTAAATGTGTATTAAATAAAAGATTAGGTTTTGTTTCTCAGTAGCTGGTTTTCTCATCTGCAGATAAAGGAATCACCCTAGGTTTCCTTAATTGCTGGTTGTAGATGAGGATATTAGTTGTCATTTACTTCACTGAGAGCATAATATTAATATATCTAAATTATCAACATTAAAAAAGAGTAAAAAACTTGCTCATAATTTTACCCTCCTAATAGAACACTGGTGATATACCACATCATGCATTTGAATGCAAAGGGTGCAAAAATTCATCTCCTCTTTGTAATCATCCAACACGTTAGGTAATTGTTGGGGGTCTGCCTTGTGTCTAGCACCATGCCTGGTAGCTAGGGATGCAAGAAGACAATCTAGTGCCTGCTCTCCAAGAATTTCAGTCCATTTGGGAAGACGAAATGATTGAATGAAACAGTTAGTGAGCAATGCAGGGTTATATAATAAAGTGATATAAGATGTGGATAAAAATTATGCAGTTACTGTGGTCTTGATTGCATATGTGATTTATATATATATAACACTTTATCCATTCTAATTGGTAACAAACACCTACTGGATTGAGAGTCGGGATGGTAGTTCTGGTTGCCACTTTCTGTGACTGAATAATCAGTGAAATGAAAGAATGAAAAGTGGAATACAATTGTAATCATAGTAAATTTGATTAGTTGCTAGTATTTATTAATAATCCATTTGCTCAAAAATTTCTGTAAAAATTACCATATTCAGCTATAGATTTTTTCAACATAAAATGGTTTAGAAGTGGAAGAAGAAGTTCAGACTAAGAATAAAAGACCAGTAATAAGCCACTTAACATATCTTTTTTTTCTAGATAAAATGAGGAAGATAGGGAGGTCTAGATGACCTCCAAAGACCCTTCTTGTTTGGTATTTTATAGCTCATGACTCTGGCTATTGTCACTGGGATGATTTCAGTTCTTTCCAGAGAGCCTGGGAAATGGAGACACTTGGAGAGTGCTTCTCTGAGGTAACATGGTCTATTAATCTTTCCTCATAAGTGGGCTATGGGGCTCTAGACCTAAGAGGTTTAAGATCCTAGCCTGGATAATGATGGGGCTGGAATGGCCCTTGACTGCAGAGTGTGGAGCCAAGATAGATCTGGCAGCACCAATTCCAGGGCAACATTGGAATGAGGAGTCTAGGAGTCTGATCAACCCAAGTATCAGTTTATAACCAAACAAAGTACCACTTGGCAGAGACAGAAACTTAATGAGGGGAAACTGGATAGCAATCAGGTAGTGAAACAGAGCAGAGAGTCAGAAGCAGACTCTGAAGAGGTTTTCTGATCCCAGGAACGTAACTATAGGATGAGGAGGAAGCTTTCAATTTTAAGAACAGATGGAAGAGACTGTCCCATAGGCTGGAAGTGTGGTAGCCATCTTCATATGGTGCTTCACATGGACCTGTTTTTTTCTTGCAAGCATGGGACAGACAGATTGATTCATGTTTCTTGTCTTATCCCTTCCCTGGGCAAAAGCGGGCCTCTGAAATGGTGGTTGTTTGTGGCGGAGGGTGCAGCTCATAGCTTGGGTGTGAGGATTTCTCAGTTCCTACTCCAAGTGTCTTTCTTACCTCATCCAGTCTCCATACTACACTAGCATAGTGATTTTTCTGTAGTAGATTGTCTCTGACCTTGCCACTTTTCTGCATGAGAACCTTAATAGCTATCTCTGTCAAAACTTAACATTTTAAGGTCTTCTACAATATGGCTTCAGTTTACTTTTTCAACTGTATTGGCCACTTCTACCATGTAAGTATACCATATATATTCTGGCCAAATTATGGCCCTTAGTGTTTCTCAAATATATATTGTCTTTTTCCACTACTGAGCCTTCATTTATGCCAACCCTCTTTCCTGGAGTGCCTTTTCCCATTCAAAATCTTACCTATGATTCAATCCAATTTCAGTTTTCTCTCGTAAATCTCTTCAGAATGCTTCAATCACATGTAGCCTTTCTATCCTTTAAATTTATACCGTCAGTTCTCCTTCCCCTCACTTTGGAATTTATTATTTCTACCTTATATTTCTCTTATTTCTACATTTGCCTTTACTGTCGGATTGTGGCCTTATTTGGGGAGGAATCATGCGTCTTCAGCGTCCTATATGACACCTGATACATGGTAAGTTCTTCTATGTCTGTTGAGGTTCTGATCCAGGCTGGGGGCAAGTGGATATACATTAAGAAAAAGGAAAGATAATAATATGAAAGCAAGAAGTACATCAATTTAGACTTCTCTTTTTTGGGGCATTACCAGCCTTTCCCCCTCCCCGCCATACATACTTTTGCTATAAAACATAAAGCAGTGTAGGAAAAACTGAATTTGTTTTTTTTCACAATCACTAAACATATGCAAATAAATACAAGCCTATCTTGAATTGTTAATCCTTCAGTTGGAACAACTCATTTAAACTGCCCAAGCAATTGTGTCCAAACCCATGTGCCTGTTTCAAGCAAATTGCTGGAATGCAAGGGTTTCAGAAGAATAAAAATGCAGCTCATTCCTTTTTCCTTCTCTTCCTCCTCCAGGGAGCACACCTCCAATTATTTTCCAGCATAAATAAGCTGACTTTCTTAAAATTAACTTTGTGATGCTTACTTTAGAAACTTCTTTCATTCATCTTTGTGACTCTTCTTTTTGGCCCCCATGTTGTGCTCCCAAATGCTATAAGCCACTTGATGTAATTTTCTCCACAGTCTTCCTCTTCAGACTTCCTGGGTTCAAATCTCACTTCTGCCAAAGTACTGGCCCTGTGACCCTCCACTACCTTGTCTCTCTCTCGCTGCTGCATTTCCTCATCTCTAAAATGGGAATGATGATAATCAGGTTGTGGTCAAAAGAGTACATGAATAGTACGTGCTGTGTAATAAATGTTAGCTGCATTAACTCCTACTTCTTGTTAAGCTTAGAGCTGACCTAGTCCTCTAGAGCTATTTAAACTCTAGTGCCATGTGGCTGTTTCTTGGTCCAGTTGTCATCCATGGTGATTTCTAGACTGTCTTTCCCACTTGTCCTGCACGGAGCCACTTCTTTTCCATCTTGTATCTGTGCAAGTTTTTTTTCTCCCTCTTTTTATTCCCAGAGGTACCACTATCCTCTTATTTGTATGGAGACTTCATTAGGCTCTGACAGGTACCTCCCTTCATTGTCTTAGATTGAGAATAGTAATGGCTAGTATCTCATGCTGCACTTTGGGTAAAGGCTAAGAGGAAAATTTCCACTATAAATGGCACTGTGCTGTTGGTTAGAGGCATAATGAAACTTTTTACCTTTCCCTGTAGCATTCAGGGAGACGAGGCAGGGCCTTGGTGGAGGAGCATTTTGATTTGAAAGAGCAAATCTAACAACAGCAGAGAGACTGAGGGAAGTGCTGTTAGGCTGCCTTCCAAACACACCATACTGTTGATTCTAACAGTAAAGGGGCTCTCTTTCTAATCACTTGGTTTATATTTCTCAGCCCTCTTGACAGAGGCAGTGGAGATGAAGGCCGCTATTACAGATGCGGCTTGTGTGCTGGAGTTAGCCAACTCCTGAGATTAAAAGTAAATTAGAAAAAAATGTATGTGATTTGTGCTTCTTGGGAAGCTTTTCACTTTTGTCAAGGGGTAAAAATAGCAAAGTTAATGCATGCTCTTTTCCTTTGATCAGTCCTAGTCAGGACTGAAACCAAACTGGATTGGAAACTCTTTGTACCTTTTGACCCAAGACAGAGCTGGGCCCACAGTGGGCACTGAGTGTTAGTTGACTCTGAGTTGCCTGCCTACCCATTAGCTGTTCAACTCATCCTATTCAGAACAACTTTCATCCTCTTATTTATTAATAGTTCCTAAGCTGCTGCAAATGCAGTGTGTATGTAGCATCCTAGGTTTAATCGGTTTTTTAAAGATAAATGATCATCTGTTTTTTTCTGGAATGCAGTCCCTTTTCTTATGTAATCAAACAAAACAAAACAACAATGGCCCTTTTTGTTGGAATAGTACATTGAGATTTCATATCTTATTTATATTTATCGCCAACATTCATTCTTACCTATCACTCCCTCGTCCCTTTCAGCCTGTTTTTCTTTCCCAATGACTTTCTGTGCTTTGGAATAATTCTTCCTAAGATGAGGATGTTTTAGTTTATATACAGTTTCCTTTTTTTTAAGTTCAGTCTTTTCTTTATATATTTAAATCCTTAGGGCTTTGTTTTCCATTTCTAAGTTTTCATCATGTGCACTGTTTTCCCATCCAGTATTATCAGCCTTGCTGGCTAATGTCTTCCCATTCCTGGTTCATGCAACTAACTGTGAGCACAGTGGTAGACTCTGAGAAAGCCCCTGGCAAATACTTAGTAATTTGTTAAGTAATAAGCTGAAGGCATGATTAGATCATTTCCTCTGGGGAGACAGGGAAAATTTTCAGATACAAACTGAGAAGGGGGCATTCCATGGTTGGTCAAATCTGCCTTCATCTGTTAAAATTTATAGTGTTACTCATTCTGGCTCTTTTGCCAAAGCCATAGCTCCTGCTCTGATTTCTGGGATTAGGAAGAGTGAAGAATGAGTGAAGCTAGGTGGAAAGAAAGGGGGTTTGAGGACGAGTGAAGGGATGGTCATAAAAAGATGAGGGTTAGAACTAGGGTCAGCCCTTTCCAACTAAAAGAGACTTCAAGTTAATAACATCTGCTCATTCACACTGGCCTCATCAGCCTGGCAGAGTAGAAGAGGAGTTGGTTTTGGAGTGAAACTGCTTGGGTTGGTATTTCAGTCTAGGAACCTGTGAGCTGTATGATCTGGAAAGTAATTTAGACTTATCTTTCTCCCTCCTTTCCTCCTTCTCCTCATCTTTCTTTCTTTCTCTCCTCTTCATTTCCTTCTTTTTGGGAGGAGTTGTTGGAACCTACTTCACTTGCAAGCACACTCTTTATGAGCTACTGTATATATGTATTTTCCTACCTTCAGACAATCAAACTTTATTCCCATTTTGCATATGAGGTAGCTGTGATCAAGGAAAGTTAACTATTTTGGCTAAAGTCCCCAATCAAATAAGTGGTGGAAGATGGTTTTATTTTATTTTATTTTATTTTGTTTTGTTTTGTTTTGTTTTTTTAAAGTAAACCTAATACATCCTGTGTGGGGCTCGAACTCATGACCCTGACATCCAGAGTCACATGCTCTACCAACTGAGTCAGCCAGCTGCCCCAAAATGATTCTTTAAACCCAGCGCAATACTTGTATACCATACCATATGGCTTGTATTAATCAGAGAATAGGTTGGGTTATATTGCAGCAACAAATAACCCGTAATCTCAGTGGCTTACATCACTGAGGATTTTCTATTTTTCACCCATGCTACCTTACTCAAACAGTGGGATTGGGTTTGTTTTGTGAGCCTTTTTTTTTTTTTTTAATGTTTATTTATTTTTGAGAGACAGAGAGAGAGAGAGAGAGAGAGAGAGAGGAGGGAGAGGCAGAATATGAGTGGGGGAAGGCAGAAAGAGAGAGAAACACAGAATCTGAAGCAGGCTCTGAGCTGTCAGCACAGAGCCCAATATGGGGCTCAAACTCATGAACTGTGGGATCATGACCTGACCTGAAGTTGGATGCAGAACCAACTGAGCCACTCAGGCTCCCCTGTTTTTGAATCTTTATTTCTTGACCCATGCTGGTTGAGACACATCTGTCTGGATCATTACTAATTTTATTGCATAAGGAAAAGAAGTCGTGGAAAGTCAAATGCTTGCTCTTTAAGTTTCTCCCAGAAAATATCACACTTCTGCCCTTTTAATGGCCAAAGCAACATACATGACCAAGCCTGACATCAACTGGGTTGGGAAAGTATAATCCTTGTCAGAGATGAGCAACATATTTTGGGGAATAATATAATCTCCCAATTTGCTTTTGAAAGTGTGGTCTATAAACCAATTGATCAATACCACCTGGGAGGTTATGCAAAATTCATGTTCTTAGACTTTGCCTGAACCCTAATAATCAGAATCTGCCTTTTAACAAAATTTCCAGGTAATTCATTGCCATTAGAGTTTGAGAAACACTAGTCTAGCATACTGCACAAATGTTAGTATTTTCTTAAAATTTTTTATTTTTAAGTTTTTTATTTTTATTTTTTATTAAAAAATTATTTTTTATTTATTTCTTTTTAAATGTTTTCTCATTTTTTGAGAGAGAGAGAGACAGAGCGTGATTGGGGGAGGGGCAGAGAGAGAGGGAGACCCAGAATCTGAAGCAGGCTCCAGGCTCTGAGCTGTCAGCACAGAGCCCAATGCAGGGCTCAAACTCACAGACTGTGAGATCATTACCTGAGCTGAAGTCAGATGCTTAACTGACTGAGCCACCCAGGCACCCCTAAAAAAAAATTTTTTTAATGTTTATGTTTTGAGAGAGAGAGAGACAGACAGAGACAGAGCATGAGCATGGGAAGGGCAGAGAGAGAGGGAAACACAGAATCCAAAGCAGGCTCCAGGCTCTAAGGTGTCAGAACAGAGCCTGATGTGGGGCTGAAACCCACAAACTGTGAGATCATGACCTGAGCTAAAGTCGGACACTTAACCAACTGAGCCATCCAGGCACCCCTAAAAGGTTTTTTTTATAGAAACGTTGTATATATTTATACGTATTTTCCAAATTTATGAGATATTTTCAACCAGTAAAAGTACAAAGACTGATGTAATGGAATCCATGGACACACCATCTACTTTGTCTAATTTTAACATTTTGTATTTTTGCTTCATATATTTAAAAAAAGCATAACAAGTTCAGTTTTAGTACAACGTGTATATTTCCCTATTCCCATTTCTTCTCTCTTTTCCTGAACCTTTCATGGTCATTTTTTGCAAATTTTTCTACTTTGTGTTTATGGGAAATCAAATAGCTATATCCTGGGTTAGGAAATTATAGGGAACGCATTGCAAAGCAGAAAACTGCTTTCTGGCCTTGCTGAAACAGCAGCCACACTTCACTTATCTAGTTAATGTATATCTAGGGTGCACTCACTTCGCTTATCTAGTTAATGTATATCTAGGGGTTAGGTCCTGCCTATACTCATAAATTCCTTAGACCATGTTATCGCATGGAATATTTTACCCTGTCTTAACTTGTTTTTCTGCACGTTTTCAGTATGTTCTTGCTGGCACGTAGCCCACTGATGTATTGCACATTGTTTCCCTAAATGCATGCTCAGTAAATACGGGAGCTTGAGCACAGCTCAGGGAGATTTCCCTTAGCCTCCCTCTCTCCTCTCTTGACTTGCATGGAGTCTTGAGTAATCCTTTCTGCCGTCCTTGGCTTTGCTGGACAAAGCTGAACCCACGCATGTTCATGAATCTGTAAGAATTTATATTTTTAACCTTTATACTAGTAATATCATAGGATAAATATCTGACTGCAGCTTGCCTTTGTTGCTCAACATTGTTTCTGAAATTTATCTTTATGAACATAGTTATAATTCATTCATTCACTCATATTTGTTCATGTTACTGATTGCATAGCATTCCATTTACCTTAGTTTAGAGTAAGGTGATGTTTCTGATGATATACATTTGCTGCTTATAGTTTTTTTATCATTAAATTTTTGCTATAATAAGTATTTCTGAATATAAATTCTTATATACTTTTGTAACCGTTTCTCTAGGACATTCACCTAGGAGTAGTGTTGTAAGGTTGAAGATACATGTATGTTTAACTATATTGGATTTTACCGTATACCTTTCCAAAGTGGTTGTACCAATTTTTATTTCTACCAGCTATGTAACTGAGACTCTTTAAGGTGATAGCTTTGAAATGGGACAATATTATTGTCTTAATTTTCAATTCCTTAAGTACAAGTAAGGTTGAACATCTATTTTGTGTATTATTATGTCTTTTGGTTGGGCTTTCTATGTATTATCTGTTCACAAAAAGAACATGCTACTGGGTCATTTTAAATTGTAATCTACCAATCTTTTAAAAAAAATTTTTTTTTAATGTTTATTTATTTTTGAGAGACAGAGTGTGAGCGGGGAAGGGGCAGAGAGTGAGAAAAAGACACAATCTGAAGAGGCTCCAGGCTCTGAGCTGTCAGTACAGAGCCCGACATGGGGCTCGAACTCACGAGCCGTGAGATCATGACCTGAGCCGAAGTCAGATGCTTAACCGAATGAGCCACCCAGGTGCCCCTACCAATCTTTTAACTAACAATTGTAACACATTTATTGTGATTAATACAATAATTGATTTCATTTCTCCATCTTACATTATGCTTTTTCTTGACTGTGCTTGTCCTGTTTTTTCCCTTTTTTTACTGCCTTATATTGATTGTTATTTTTATCCATTTTCCCTTTTATACTGTTTGAAATTCATGCCTTCTGGTTTCAGTTTTTAAAGGTCATGCTTAACATTTTAAATGCATGTTTGGCTTAACAAAGTCTCTATTCTTTTCCCAACCAACAAAGAATCTTGGAATATAATTGTCCTTTTTCTTTTTGAACATTTATTGTTCAGTTTTAAGATTTGTCTGATTTTATATTCACCAATTATATTATTATTGGTTTTATAATTAATGCTTATTTAGATTAACTGCATTAAAATTTATTTGGTCATTATTCTTTCACGTAGTTCAGCCCTTCCTTGTGGGTTGAGAATCTTTACTAGAGTACATTATTGGTTCTTTGAGCAAGTATTTTTTTTTTTTTTAACATTTATTTATTTTTGAGACAGAGAGAGACAGAGCATGAATGGGGGAGGGGCAGAGAGAGAGGGAGACACAGAATCGGAAGCAGGCTCCAGGCTCCGAGCCATCAGCCCAGAGCCTGACGCGGGGCTCGAACTCACGGACCGCGAGATCGTGACCTGAGCCGAAGTCAGACGCTCAACCGACTGAGCCACCCAGGCGCCCCTGAGCAAGTATTTGTTGGTGGAAAGCTTTCTGACTTAATGTGCCTAAAGTGGTCTTTATTTCAGTCTGAATGGTGGTCTAGATTGATGAAGAATTCAAGGTTGGCATTATTTTCTTTCAATACTTCAATGATATTATTCCTTTGCCTTTCTGTTTCTACTGTTGCCATTGAGGAACGTATTGTTGGTCTAATTGTTCTTTTGTAGATGACCTGAATTTCTCTCTAGATGCCTTTAACATCTCCTCTTTGCTGTTGTGGAGCTTCACAATGGATATCTAGGCATGAATTTATTTTTACTTATTCTGCTCGTAAATAATTTTATATCCTGAAGTATATCTTTCTTCAATACTCGGAAATCCTCTTCTGTTCTCTTTTCAGCTAATGTTTCCCATTTCTCTCTGTTTCCTCTTTCGGGAACTGCCTTTAGATGTATGTTGGGCCTTCTCGTTTTGTCATCCATATTCCTAACACTGGTTTATATTTTTTATCTCTTTGGTTCTCCAAATGTAATTCTCAGTAATTCCCTCACAGATACTTTCATGGTCATTATTCTTTCTTCAGGTGTATCTAATCTGTTTAACCTGTTAACTGAGTTTAAATTAACCATTTAAAATATTTATTTTGTAATTTACCTGACAATTCTATCATTTGAAGATCTTACGAGTCTAATTCTACTATATGTTTTAGATGCTGACTCTTGTTTACTGAGGAGATTTTCTTTACTTATTTTATTATTTTGTAGTTTGTATTGTTACAAGTTTTTTATTATAAGCTAATTCAGCAGTGCATTTTCTTTTTTCTTTTTAAAGATTTTATTTTTAAGCAATCTGTACACCCAACACGAGGCTTGAACTTACAACCCTGGGATCAAGAATCACATGCTTCACCAACTGAGCCAGGCAGTTACCCCTCACCAGTGTGTTTTCTATTTGAATCCTATTTGGCCTGGGTGGAAGCCATGTCCCTTTCGTTTGTTTTTCCTTCCAGGTGCTCCAGGGGCATTAATAGCTCAGAAACCATTTTATGGTTCCTGGAGTATGAGAGTGGTAAATTTACACTCAATACACTCACAGAGACACCTAACTGGTTATAAGTTATTAGGGTAAACTTTAATTTATTTCTAACAGTGCCCAGGCCACAACAGAAAAAGCTTTTTTGTTATTTCTCTGTGCTAGTAGATAGGTTTTTTAAGTTCACCCTTTTACTGAATTTACAGCCCATTGAGGATTCTATTGAGGTTTTATGTGAAGTGACTTAATTCCAACTCTGTGCCTTACTTTATCTCCTGGCGCTATCCGGGCATAAAATCCAAGGGACTGGTTTACAGAAAGCAGGAATCCTCACCACCTCCCAGACTGCTGCTACAGCAGCAGCTCGCATACTTACTCCTGTGCATTCAGATCCCTCTTCGCTTGTAGTCCTTGGAATTGTCACTTGGTTTGTTACATGCCCAGCTCTTTAACGGATGTTTATATTATTTTAGCCCATATTTTCTGTGTGGTTTTTGGTCAGGAGATTTGTTTGATTTTCTGGTTCCCCAAACAGAACTCCCACTTAACTTCTTTAAGGTACTCTAGTTTATTTTTAAAAAGTCAATACATACTTTGCAGCTTTTCTTAAGGATTGGATATAATATATGCAAAATATCTCTCAGTGTCTGGCAGTGTCTTGCACATAGTAGATATTTGACAAAATGGTTGTTACTATTTTTATTATTCTTAACACATGAATAAAACATGAAAAAATAAGCCCTGAAAATATGTTGTGGATTATTTATTATCATTAAGAAAGCACTTCTGGGAATATTCCATGGAGTAATAACTTGGATTGGTGCCCAACTCTTGATTAGCTTTTTTAAAAAAAATTTGTTGAAGGCCTACTGTGGGGTTAGGACTCTTATATTTTATAGGTTTCTCAGTTCTTAGTATGGGATACATTGGCACCTTTAAACCATGTTCTGCTTTTCTTGAGAAATTTTTAAAGTTTACATTGAATTACAAAGCCATTTTTAAGGATACCACAGGGATTAACTTTATAATCTATCATTGTTTCTTCACTTAGCTATTTGGCTGTGGTGTCATCTCCTACCCGCTTTGTACTTTCTTTTGCCAATTCAGTAAAACACATTGTGTATTTATGTGTACCATGTACATATTGTTTAGGGCAATGTGAGGGATACAGGTGTAGCTTAGGAACATGTTTTCATGATATCTTAGAGTCCGTTTGGAAAGATAAGGTATCTAAAATTATAAATAAGAATAATAACTAAAAGTCTATGTACCAGGATCAGCTAGGGGGGGTTCCAAGAAGTAGAACATGTGAGCCTAGGTTTGTCAGTAGGGATGAATCATTCTGGTAGGAGAGGAAGAGCGAGATTATTCAGGCCATGGAAACAGTATGAGTGGAGGCAAGAGGGAAGCAGCATCGTGTCAGGAAAAGGAGCTCAGTACCCGGTGATAGAATATTTAGATTGAAGTTCTGGCAGCGTGACCTTTTATGTCCTAATCTGGCTCTAATATTATCCTCTTTGTTTTGAGGAATTTTGGGGAGGGACATTCTCAAGGCATTGGGTAATATATCAGTTAGTATAAATGAGAGAAACCCAATTAAAATTTTTTTAATGTATTTATTTTTGAGAGAGCATGAGTGGGAGAGGGGCAGAGAGAGAGGGAGGGGGGACAGAGGATCCAAAGCGGGCTTTGCTCTGACAGCAGTGAGCCTGATGTGGGGCTTGAACTCACACATGTGAGATCTTGACACTTAACTGATTGAGCCACCCAGGTGTCCTGAGAGAAAACCCAATTTAAACTAGCTTAAATTAAAAAAAAAAAGAAACATGTTGGTTTACTTAACTGAAAAGATGGAGGGTCTCCCTTCGTATGTGGTTTGATACAGAGGCTCATAAAGTGCCATCTGGATTTGGTTGTCCTTTATTCCTCAGCTCTCTTTCCCTTAATAGTTGGCTTCAATATCAGGTTCCATATGATAGCTGTTAGGGGAACCGGGTTTCCATCTCATGAGGTTCCAATCTTGTGGAATTCAGTAGATCCAACCAAATATCATTGCACCTCGTTAGTCTTGTTTGGATTATTATCCCAAGGGCATATAATAAAATGCCTAGAAATAAACCAAGTAGGTGAAAACCTGTACTCCAAAAGCTATAAAATACTGATGAAAGAAATTGAAGATTGACACAATGGAAAGATGTTTCATGATCATGGATTGGAAGAACTTATATTGTTAAAATGTTTATATTACCCAAAGCAGTCTGTGGATTCAGTACAGTCCCTATCCAAATACCAACAACGTTTTTCACAAGACTAGAACAAATAATACTAAAATTTGTTTGAAGACATAAAAGACCCTGAATAACCAAAGCAATCTTGAGAAAGAAGAACAAGCCCGGAGATAACACAATTCCAGACTTTAAGATATGCTACAAAGCTGTAGTAATCAAAACAACATGATACTGGCACAAAATAGACACAGATTAATGGAACAGAGTAGAGAACTCAGAAATAAACCCTTGCATATATGGGCAATAAATCTATGGCAGAGGAGGCAAGAACATGCAATAAGGAAAAGGCAGTCATTTCAAATGCTGCTAGGAAAACCGGGCAGCTACATGCAAAAGGAAGAAACCAGACCACTTTCTTACACTGTATGCAAAAGCAAACTCAAAATGGATTAAAGACCTAAATGTGTGACCTGAAATCATAAAACTCCTAGAAGAAAACATAGACAGTAATTTCTTTGACATTGGCTGTAGAAACGTTTTTCTAGATATGTCTCCTCAGGAGAGGGGAATAAAAGCAAAATCAAACTACTGGGACTACATCAAAATAAAAAGCTTTTGCATAGCAAAGGAAACCATCAACAAAACCACAAGACAATGGATGGAAGAAGGTATTTGCAAATGATGTATTTGGTAAATGGTTAATATCTAAAATCTGTAAAGATTTTATGAGACAACACCAAAAAAAAAAAGAAAAACAAACGAAACAACCCAAATAATTTGAGTAAGAAATGGGCAGAGGACCTCAACAGACATTTTCCCAAAGACATGCAAATGGCCGCCAGACACATGAAAAGATGCTCAACATTATTACTCATCAGATAAATGCAAATCAAAACTACAATAAGATATCTACACGTGTCAGAATGGCTAAAATAAAAAAAAAGACAAGAGGTAACAAATGTTGGTGAGGATGTAGAGAGAAGGAAGTCTTTGTGCACTGTTGCACATGAAAACTGGTGTAGCCACTGTGGAAGACACTATGAGGGTTCTTCAAAAAATTAGCAATAGAAATACCATATGATCCAGTAATTCCACTATTGGGTATTTACCCAAAGAAAATGAAAACACTAATTCAAAAAGATATATGAACCCCTGTTTTTATTGCAGCATTATTTACAATAGCCAATGTATGGAAACAACCCAAGTGTCCATTGATACATGAGTGGATAAAGAAGATGTGGGGTGTGTGTATATATATATATATATATATATATATATATATATATATATATGTGTGTGTGTGTGTGTGTGTGTATACACACATATATATACACACACACATATATATACACACACACACACATATATACACACACACACACACACACACATATACAGTGGAGTATCACTCAGCCATAGAAAAGGATGAGATCATGCCATTTACAATAACATGGGTGGACCTAGAGAGTATAATGCTAAGTGAAATAAATTAGAGAAAACCAAATACCATATGGTTTCATTCATGTATGCAATTTAAGAAACAAAAGAACAAAGAGAAAGAGACAAATAAAGGACATGTGATACTCATTAGGCCAGATCTGAGTCAGAACACTTGGAATGGAGTTCTATTTGAAGCATATGGATTGAGAGAAAAAGAGGGACTAGTTGCTCAGTTGAAATGTTGTCTCTGATTATTTTTAAAGGGGTAGATGGATCCTGGCAGTCAAAATAATGCAGAGAGCGGAAGGGGTTAATATATGGACAAATATTACAGACAGATAAATCCTTATCACATCTTGGGCAACAGTCCCAGTCTCTGTGAGACTCAGTGTTCCTCTTTGTAATGGTCCTTATAAGAAGGCTTGCTTTGAGAACTCAGAGAGCTGGTGAATGGGAAAATATATTTGTAAATTATAAATTACTGTAAAAATATAAGTTGTCTATGTGTTACATGGATAGGAATAGGCAGAAGAAGATGAGGGGGTATGGGTGGACTTTGGATATGCTAAATTAATGTTTTTAGATGTGGCCCCTAGGAATCACTAAAGTCATTGTCATTGCAAAAGACAATGCTGTGTTAATATCATATGGTTGATCATCTTGTTCTCCAGAAATTCTTGTGCTCTGTCTTCTCTCTTCCTCTATTCAGATTTTTTTCTCCCTCATGAATGTAGACTAAGCAAACATTAGGGTTCTAGATTATCTTTAGTAATTACCTGGGTCTCTCATATCACCTTGGAATGAATGAAAGATAGGAAGAGAATGGAAAGATTTCTAGGCCCTAGATTTCCAAATTATTTATTCTCTTTTATTTCTTGTTGAAGTTGAAAATGCTGACAGTATGTCCTGTATTGTTTTACAAATAAAGGTGTTTATCCTTTGCTCTACCCTGTTTTCCCAACCTCATTGCTCCTTTATATTCTCTGGATTATAAAGTATTGCTAGATATCCAGGGAGCTGAAAGTGCATTATCTGGTTGGCAATCCGTAATAGACAGGAAATCAGGTTATTCCTTTGAAAAGATTTCATAGGAAACAAGCCTGTGAGCCAACTCTTTCAGACTCTGAACTCAGATAAATTGGATAGATTTTCTTTTCTGTCTCCAAACATAAGACAAAATTTGGGATGATTCCATTGGAACAATAGCTATTCTCCTTAGGCAGTTTATATTTTGTGTGACTATCCAGCTCTGCCTATGACTCTTAAGATCCTTTTTTCCGATAACCTACAGTGTGCTTCTTGCATTTTGTATCCTGTGTCCTCTGTTCATTGCAACCATCCCTCCTCTCTCATGCAGATAGGCTCTTTATGCCAGTGAGAAGAGAAGTTACGTGTTTTCTGCTCAAGAGTTAAGAGAAGGTAAAATGGATGGCTGTGGGCTGGCTCTTGAGTAGTGGATTGGTTTGAATTGCTGGATGAGTTTGTAGTCTGATTCTGGGTCTCTGGTTTGGAAAACAAACATAACAATTTAATTCTTCACATTTAAAACAGTGCACAATTTTTTTTTAAATTTCAAACTTTTCTTTCTGTCTTGTTTTTCATAGGGCTAAATACTTGGTCATAGTGGTGATATCAAATATTGCTAGTATCCACTTACACAATACTCATTGGCTCTGTGAAGACTGAGTGTGGCCTCTGACTCATGGCTGAAGTAGCCAGATGGAACACTAAGAAAGGGAATGTTGCTGATCTGTGGGTCTTAACATGAAGGTAAAAATCAAATGCAGAGTTGCCTGACTGTTGAGGTGGTGGTTTAAGTCACGTGGGCTGAAATGGGATGCCTGGGTGGCTCAGCTGATTAAGCCTCCATCTCTTGATTTCAGCTCTAGGTCATGAGCTCACGGTTCATGAGATCGAGCCCTGTGTCAGCCTCTATGCTGACAATGTGGAGCCTGCTTGAAATTCTCTCTCTCTCTCTCTCTCTCTCTCTCTCTCTCTCTCTCTCTCTTCTCTCTCTCTCTCTCTCACACACACACACACATACACTCTCTCTAAATAAATAAATAAACTTAAAAAAGTTAAATCATATGAGCTGACAAATTGAAGCAAGAAGAATTTTTGCAAGTTTTTAATCATAAACCCTCCATTTGCCTGAATCTAGGAAGCTGACTATTTGCTGATGCCCACCAGGTTTTCACTCTGGAACTCTGAAAGCCTCTTTTTGGGCTTGGAAGCCACTAAAAAGAAGGAGGAACCTAGGGACTCTCTTGCCCATCTACCACCTAGGCCAGAGGCTGAGAAACTATACTTTGAGTTTAAATCCTGGCTCTGCCACTTACTTACTGGATAACATTGAACTAATTACTTAACCTCTCTCTTAGTTTCTTCACTTATAAAATGGGGATTATAGTAGTATTTTACCTGTGTTACAAATTGTTAGGATTAAATAAGTACATTCATGTAGAATGCTTGTAAACTAGCACACAGGAAGACCTCAATTGTTTAGTATTAATTGATGTTAGTTGTTATTATTATTGGTTCAGAATCAGAAAATATCCTGTGACATCAGATGGTTGAGAAGCATTTTTCCTTCCAAGTTCTCAGTTATGTTACATGAAGTCTTTTCTGTTTATTTTCTCAGAATAACCTCTTTTACCTGACATGCTTTAATTCAGCATGTGGATGTAAACACACATATGTGTGTGCATGTATGCATACACTTATGCATGTGTATGCTAGTTTTGACAGGGAAATTTTGATTGCAAGAAGAAGGAGAACCTCACTTGAGCTAGCCTAAGAAAAGGGAAATTTGAGTTTGATCACAGCAGGCATTCAAGGGTAGGAAACAGAGGCCACAAGAAAACAATCTAGAATGTTATACCATATCATTGAAGCTACCCCCTTTGTTTCTTTTCTAACTGGATTCTTTCTGTCTCCTGTCCCATGATTTTAAGACTCCATAGATATATTAAAATTTCTTGTGCATTGGTTTATTCTGGGTTGTTTTTACTGGGTCAGTTAGCTGTGTCTAGGGGAAAGGCAAACAGGCTATAGAAATTTAAGTAGGGGAAGGTTCTCTCTTGGGTGAGTTTCCAGATAAGTAGGACGTTATTGGAACTATTGGTGTAACTGGTAATCAGCCAAGCTCCACTGTGAGGTACCAACTTTATAGAATTGTTAGGATTGTATGAGTACATAGATACACAATACTTAGAACACAGCACATAATAAGAGCTCAGGGCTGCTTACTTTCTTTGTGTCTTGGCAAGTTACTCCCTTCCTTCAGTTCTCAGTCCCATTATCTATAAATGACAGTCTTAGCCTAGGTCCTAGATACTGCTGTGGAGCATGGTTCTACCTAAAGATCAGTTGATGCTTTAAGTGATCAGTGATGTCTGTGTTTCTTCCTCATCTTATACAACTTCCCAGAGTAGGTTCCATTGCTGGGCTTCTCATTAAATTTCTTTCTTTTACTGGTGTGAATAATTAATTGCCACTATCATTTAGACTCCTAGCAACAAAGTTCTGTCCCACATCTCCTGTGGTGCAGCATGTACTTCCTGGGCAGATGAAGAAATAACAGTATGTGAGAAATCTGTTAGCAATTAGCACGGCCAACTGGACTTTCTCAGGAGTATACACAGGATCCCCCTCCAAGAACAAGGACTCTGCTCCTCCACACCAAAGAGAACCATCTGATGTGCTCAATATTTAATAAATGAACAGAAGCTCTAATGAGGTGGAGACGTTATACATGGACAGTTTTCTCCTGAGGGATTAGTGGGGCAAGCTTCCTCCTGAGATCACATCAACTGTGCTGTTATGATTTAACCAGAGGCCTTGCCTCCTCCAGCAGGGGAGAGTTCACAGCTCATTTTTCACCTGTCTGGCATAGCCTAAGATGTGCTCACTCCTCTAGTCTCAGTTCTAGAGTCTGGCTTGAAAGATGCGGTAGGAACCCTTCACCCTTCCCTGTGGTTGTTAACCTCTCCGTGCGAACTTGATAATTCTCTCTCAGTGGGGAGTTCACCCTCCATGGTGGAAAATTCCATGTGGGTCAGTGAACACAGGACAATTAGGTTATTAAAAAACTTCAAAAGTCTAGTTGTGGGCTGGAGATGGGAACAACACAGGACCGTGGATAAACTGGTGAGGTTTCTGAGACTTGAACTTGGATGGCTGTGACTATTCAAATGCTGTGGGTCAGCTTTGGTGCACGCACATCACTCGGTCTCTTTTCCTACAGGGAATGTTGTGAGCTCTAGGCACACATTTCCTGCCACTTAACCGTCTGTGTGTAGGTCCCCTGGAAGGCAGGTAAACATGCTGACTCAGAACACTGAGCCTTGGGTGACGCTGAGGAGGATCATATGGCTCTTCTGGTTCTTTCTCTTGGTTTTGTTCCATGTTATCCTTCTGTTCTCCTGCCCTGTCCAATTCTTTCCACTGCTCTGGTTTCTTTTCTCCTGCTTTTTACCTTTTGCCAATCATCAAAATCTCAGGACATGCCACTGTTGCGGTGGTGATTGCCAATATGGGAAACCATGGACTATTTTATTGAGGTTTATGTTAAAGAGTTGATTCCCTTGACATCAGGAATGGTGGGTATGAGAAAAAGACTCTAAACAAGTTTTCTAAGCAAGTTTGAGCATCACCTTTCTATGACTGACAGCTTCTGTCCAAGTTTTGATGATTTTATATGAACCACTTCACACCAGTAATAGGAGTGGTAATGAGGAATCCTTATGTATGTGCAGTGGTGGGGGAAGGAGGGTAGTTTGTGAAGAACTGGGGTGGAAGGGGTAGTGGGGAGTAAAGGTTGCTTATAAGCCTAGGAATTACTTAAGATAATAAACCTCTGTTATTGAAAGTTTGGGATTGAAAAGGGAATAATAAAATAGTAATCAAAAATGTGCTAAAATGAATTTGATGCAAATGAGATGCAGAGAGTGCCCTGGATGTGTTGGAAGAGGATGTCAGATAATTGGAAAGCGTACATTCTGGCCTACGCATGGCCAGTGCCAATCTCTTCAAGAATTCTCTGGAGCCTCTTACTGCAAAACCATTTTAAGCTGAACAGGGACTTTTTTTTTTCTTCCTGTCAGTTAGAGAGTTGTGAATTTTTATCTATTTTAGTGTTTGTTCTATTGGGAAATGGACAAGTTCTGGAGAGGAATCAGGAACAAGTGTTGGCAGGCACTCCATATTCTTCCTGAGTTCAGCCAAGTCACCTTCATCTAGCAACTGCCTGGCATGAGAGAAGACATGGTGGAGGGGAAGGGACATAGGTCTAGGAAAGACCAGACTTAAGGCACCCAGTTCACACTGACCCCTGATCTTTGTTCTGTGTGTGAGGGTTCTTCCTAGGTTGGGCCTGAGGAAGAAGAACAGCTAATTAGATTGGTCAGGTTTCTAAGCTGCCTTTAGCAATAGGCAGGGTTCAAGTCATGTAGCCATGTATGGTGTTCTCCCTTATATGACCTCCTGCCACTAAGCTGATTACTAAATTGAGTTTGAGCCTTTCCTGGGAGCATCTATCTCTCTCTGTCTCTATACACATGCCACTGAGACAAGATCATCCTTGTGTCCAGGGAAAAGATAGTAAGCACTTAGCTTTCGGGTATAGGGACAAGGACTTCTTCTGCAGCGATGCAGTTCTCAGCCCTCAAGGTCCAGCCCTGTTTTGTCCAGAGGGCCTTGCATTGCAGCACCAGGTCCTGGCCACCACTATGCTTCCCCTCTGTCTGCTGTTTCTTAGGTTCCTTTGAGCTTTCCCAAGGGCTGGTGGGTACAGGTGCCTGGCAAAGTAGGATTTAACATAACCCTCTCATTCTTTCTGAAGGCCTGGCAAAATCAGTCCTGCTCTTATCAGCAAAGGACAGAAATTTTGCCAAATTTACTCTCTCCAAAAGGATTAAGTTATTCTAATCTGAAACCAGAGAAAATGGAATGTGATTGAGTTTTAGATATGATAATGTGGTCTGCTAATGTTTATCTAGGCAGAGATAATAAGCCAGGATATAAAGCTGTGGGAACAAATGTGTGAGGGGTCAAAAAAGAAAAAAAAAAAGGATTTCAGACTCAGAGGAAGGCTTTTGGTGCTTACTGGAATGGTTGTAGACCAAGGAGAAGGAAATCCTGGTTTAGGGAGATTTGATGGGCAGAGTCCAGGGCAGCCAGCTGTCAAGTCATGATTATAAATCAAACAGTTAAATGGAAAGTGGGTTTTACCTTAGAAGAGAGAATGTTCTTTTCTGGTGACCAAAGGACCTGGGTCCTAGAGAAGAGGCTAGAGGAAAGAAGGAATACGAAGGGAAAACTGGAAAAGGAGATCTGTTTGGGTGTCTGAATCTTTCATAAACCAAGCTCCCTTCACACTAAGAATAAAGTACTCTGGGTGCTTTAATCTGTAGGGTGTGATTTGTTAATATGCACAGGCTGGGAGGGCACATTTTCCAGAGTAATGGTGCAGTTTGCCAGGATGAAGGGTAGTGATCCCAGGAGCACGGTGTTTGGGAAAGAACAGCTTATACCCTGGGTGAAACCAGAAAGTAACTCAAAATGTAGCCACTGAGTGGTGAAAAGAATCTTAAATCATTTATGTGTTCAAATCTTGACTATGCCAATAATTAAAAAGCACCTTGGAAGAGTTTCATTTCCCTCTCTTGGCATTAGTTCCTTGACTGCAAATGAGGAGCTGGTTATATGACTGTGAAGCTCTCTTTAGCTCTTTCTGTGCTCCTGTAATTTGTTTGGGAACTGGTCTCAGCTGTGCTTTGTCATAGGGCTCTTGCATCTTCACTAAGCACACCACAGGCTCTCCATTTCTACTGTCAACTCAGCAGCAGCCCTGCTCCCTTCTGAACACTCAGCAACAACCCCTACCTCCCAACCGTGATCGCATGATTTTGATTCTTTGGAACTATATTTCCCAGATTCCCTTTTCAGCAGGTTCTGTGCTAGATTTGGCTGATGGGAGAGCTACTTTTATAAGATTTAGAAGCCAAAGAGAAAGAAAGGCCATGAGTTACTGAGGTAGCTGTGAGCAGCATATGGGCTATGTCAGTGGTTTCTTGGCATTCCCCTGAGAATCAACTTCTTTGGTGTTACAGGCAGCTGAGATCATTGGTAGCTACTTCCCTGTGATTCTTGCGCTTGTAGATCTTCTGAAAGCTAGCACCAGCCTCCCGGACCTTTGAACCTCCAGCCCTTAACAACCATTTTGTGAACCTCTAATTCTCCATATTAAATCTCTTCCTGCTTTTGTAGTATATGATTTCCTGATTGTTACAGTTAGGGTTCTCCACAGAAACAGAACCAGTAAGATGTGTATATGCATAGAAAGAGAAGAAATTGGCTCATGTGATTGTGGAGGCTGGTGAATCCAAAATCCATAGTGTGGACTGGTAGGCTGGAGACTAGCAGCACCAATGGTAGAGTTCCAGTCTGAGAGCCAGCAGCCTGAAGACCCAGAATGGGAGATGGTGCAGACAAGGTTCAAAGACAGTCTGCTGGAGAATCAACTTTTGCTTGGGGAGGCTGGTCTCTTAGTTTTATTCAGGCTTTCAACTGACTTGATGAGGCCTGCTTACTTTATAGAGAGCTACCTTCTTACTCATAGTTTCCCAATTAAAATTTTAATCTTATCCTAAAATTCCCTCCAATTTCAACACAAAAAATTAACCATCACACTGATCAAATCCTGTTTGATAAGGCTGTAGGATCCAAGAAACAGAACCTGAAATATGAAATGTGGTATTGGTTATCCAATTTAGTTAGACCTGAAATGAGAAATGATCAGGGAAAATTGGAATGCTGGTAGTCTATGGTGTTTGGTGGTAAAAACTTAGTTTTCATTTATACTTTAGCATAAATAAGTGCCTATTGGATATAATGCTTCAGGTGACAAAATGTCTGTTGTGATAGAGTGTAATGAAGGAAATAATTAGTTGTACGGCTATGGGGGATGGATGGTTCTCAGTGCATAGGAGAGCTTAATGAAGATATGGGATCCTTAGAATAATTGCACATTTGGAGGATTCATTTGAATATTTGGACTTCGAACTCCAAATCATCCTGAACCTCCCTTGTCAGAAGAAGCAGTTCCTTCTTCCATCTCTCTGGTGGTTTGTCTCCTCATTCTTAAAGGTCCTGGAATAAAATAACCTAAGATAGGAGAAGCTTACCCCCGACTATCTCATTTCCAGTAGACCCAAACTAATATTGGAACTCAGCAGCCTCTGGGGATAAGACACAATCTAAACTTGGAGGAAATTGCATATTCACCAAAAGAAGATTTTATCAGTAGATTCTTTATACTTTATACCAAGGAGTAAATATTGTGGTGTTGGATTAGGCTGAATTTATCAAAATAGATTTGAAATTTTATCTCAAACAACTGAAATTGACTTTACCAGTTGCTCACTTGGTGGACTTAAGTGTGGACTCAATTGTGGCTTGTGGTAGATGCAGTTGAGATGCTAGATTTTACTGACTAAAATGTAGAAGAATAAATCTAAAGGCTTAACAACAGAATTGTTGGATTAGGTTTATCATACATGACTCCCTTGCTCCTTCATCAGGAGGGCCTAGATAACATTCTCTTAACTGAAGTGTGGGTAAAGGCATTAGTATTTTTGAAAAACTCATTAGTGGTTGTCTTCCATAGGCTGAGAATGGTGCCGGGAAATGTCATGATTACAATGAACTCCCTTAAATAAATAGGGATTTAGATCCTGGAATGTCAGGGAGCAAATGATAACGTTTCAACACCAAAGACATGGGGTGAGTGGTTATGGTAATGAACAACAGTGCCAGAGCACTAGTAATCATAATGATTTTATACAGAGAGATTTGGAGGAATAGGTAGTTAATCTTGGTATCTTTAGGACTAAAATGGATTAGAAGTCTACTAGAGTCTTACTTGATTTGAATAACTGAAAAACTGTACACCTAGTGAATAGAGAGACCTGACTTGTTTCACAAAAATGGTGATTAAATTCCTTTCACACAATTTCTATGCTGGAGATAGTTGCAGAGCTAATGATGCTTGAATGAAAGGAGGAAGTCTCCCTTTGAGGAAGAACCCTACAGGACTGCCACAAGTATATACATTTGTTAGTCCTCCTGGTCTTCCCCAAAACGTTGTACAGCCAATTTCTAGGAATTCTGTGGTCTTGGAAAGTGAAAAAACAACAACAACATATTTTTTGTAATTCCTAGACTTTAGTTCTGAATTGATACTATCTACAGGGCTCCAGTGTACTACTGTGATCTCCCAGTTGGAGTAAGGATTTATAAAATCAGTTGGTACACGGATTTTTGGCTTTAGTCACTCTCTCAGTGAGTGCAGTGCATCCACAACCCCACCCTGTGGTTAGTTTCTCCAGTTCCTGAATGCATAGTTAGAAATGACATACTTAGCCCCCTGGAAGGTCCTTCTTTGGCTACCTAACTTGTAGGGTTAGGACAATTATTGTAGGAAAGGCCAGACAGAAGCCCATGGGACTGTCTCTCCCATACAAATAGTAAACCAAAAGCTATATTCCCTTGGGAAATTACAGAGTTAGTGCTACCATAAAAGCATTGCAAGATGCTAAAGTGTGATTCTCATGTCATCACCACTTAACATGTGTAGATCTTGAACACAACTAGATCTTGAAGAAGGACAATGGATTCTGTTAAACCTAATCAAATAGTAACCCAAGTTTCAGCTACTTTTTTTAGATATAGTCTCTTTCCAAGAGCAGATATCTGCATGTTAAACTATTCTATTTATGGCTTTGGCTCTGTTGTCCTTTTTGGTATTCATATCCATCTTGTCTTTCGTATCTTGTGTGCTCATCGATCCATCCATTGTTTTTCTTTAGCAAAAGACCATTAGATGCTGTTATTTCCCTGACAGGGACAGGAGTATGCCTACTTTTGTGTACCTCATGCCTATGTCAATTCTCAGACTCTCTTATATGGAGTCTGCAGGAACCTTGATCATCTCAGTAACCCATAGGACATCATATTAATCTTCTACATTGATGACATCCTACCAATCGCTGAGGTGAGTAGAAAATATACTAAGTGTCCTCACCAGCATATGGGCGGTGGAAATATTAGGGTTCATCACTTTAGAGCAGTGTTATAGGAGCTCAGTGATCTGCGATGTTGAGCTGATCAATGTGTTAGACAAGTGGCTGCATTTTAGATCCCCAGTCACTAATAAGGAAATGCAATATTAGTTGACCTCTATGAATACCATGTTTCAGTGTGGTGCTTTGACTCTTACTAAATAACTCATAAGACTGCCAGTTTTGAGTGGAGCCCAGCAAGAGAAGGCTGTGCAGCATGCACATACAGACCGTAGTGTTAAGGTGCCCTGCAACTTGAGTCTTAGAAAATCAGATCCTGTGGAGTGTTTGTGACAGATAGAAATGTTTTCTGGAATTCCAGGAAAATACTGAATAGAAAATCACAGGGATGCCTGGGTGGCTCAGTTGGTTAAGCGTCTGACTCTTGCTTTCAGCTTAGGTCATGATCTTGAGGTTTGTGAATCTGAGCCTCAAGTCAGGCTCTGTACTGACAGTGTGGAGCCTACTTGAGATTGTCTCTCTCACTCTCTCTCTGCCCCTGTCTCTTTCAAAATAAATTAATTGAATTAAAAAAAATTAAAGAAAGTCACAGTGCAGGGGCAGCTGGGTGGCTCAGTTGGTTTAGCGTCCAGCTTTGCTCAGGTCATGATATCACATTTTGTGAGTTTGAGTCCCACATCAGGCTCTGTGCTGGCAGCTTGGAGCGTGGAGCCTGCTTTGAATTGTGTGTGTGTGTCTCTCTCTCTGCTCCTCCCTGCTCATGCTCTATCTCTCTCTCTCTCTCAAAATTAAATAAACACTAAAAAATAAATTAATTGGAAAAATCACAATGCAGACCCCTAGAGTTATGAAATACAATCATACCCTGTTGAAAACAACTCTGTTCTTTTACCAGGCCAGGATCTTTGACCACTGGACAGTATGTGACCATGCAACCTGAATTACACATCATATACTGAATGTTATCTGATTAACCAAGCCATTAAGTTTGGCATGTGTAGCAGCATTCCATAATTAAGTAGAAATGGTGTATCTGAGATTGGATTTGAGTAAGTCCCAGAGGTAGGAGTAAGTTGCTTGAGCAAGTGGTTTGAACTCCAGTGGGATCTACTTTTTCCATATTGCTGCCTCTTCATCTCACACATTATGGACTCAAGGAAAGCTTCTTATGATTATTTGACTAGAGAAGGAAAAAAACTGGGGTCTCTGATTTTTGATGATTCTTTCTGATGTTCTGGTAACAGAGAGGAATGGACTGCTGCTGCATTGCAGGGGTGGCCCGAGAGGACAGTGGGAAGGGAAACCGACCTATGGGAAGAACTTTGATAGATAGTGAGAGGTATAGGTCTGTACTGGGCAGTGGCAAAAATTTTGGCTGGTAGGATCAAGAGTAGAGACTTGGGGATAGGGACCTCTGAGGAAGAGGGCCTTTTGGAGGGCATAGGATTAAGAGTTACCTTAAGGATAACCCATAAGGATTAAGTTGTTACCATGTCACTGCTCACCAAAGGGCAACTGCTGTGGGGAAGACTCTCAGTAATCACAGGGACTAGATGATCTGTTCTGTGATGGCTGTCAGCTTCTTTCCCCAGTTACTTCACAACTTGCTCATCAACAAAGTGGCCATGTTAGCATGGGTAGACATTATTTATTAGCTCAACAACATGGATTTTTCCTCACCAAAGCTGATCTGGCTGCTATTGCTGAGTGCCCAAAATGTCAGCATGTCAATGGCAGAGACCAAAGCAGAGCTCCCAATATGGCAACATTCTCCAGGAGGACCAGCCAGCCACCTGGTGGCAAGTTGATTACATTGGACTCCTTCCATCACTGAGGGGGCAGCAATTTTTGTCTCCCTGGAATAGATGCATAATATGGACGTTGGTCTGATGTCCATTGCTGCCAGCACCACCATCTGTAGACATATTGAATGCATTATTTCACTGTTCTGGTGTCACACACAATATTTTTATTCTGACCAAGGACTTTTATTTTGTAGCCAAAATAATAAATAAAAAGAAAGTGAGGGGAAGAGTCACACCCCTGGGATTCACTAGTCTTATCTTGTCCCTCATTCACTCAGAAGCAAAAGCAGTAAATACTCAAAACTAGAAATGCACATATTATACCATTTATCCCACTACCAGAATATAGGTCTAGAAGACCAGTTATTGCTTCCCAGCTCCACACGTTTGGACTCTGCTGATTTAGTAGTCTTAGTTCCCACATCTCTTCACTAGAGGATACAACATTGGTTCTTTCTGAAAGTTGAGATAATAGTCTGACCATTTAGGGACTGTCTCTACCACTGAACAAAGAGACAAAGAAGGGAGTTATTGTGTCACTGGTGGGTGACACTGGTGGGTGATTGTGGGTATGAAGGAGAAATGGGAATACATAAGGGGAATAAAGCAGAGTGTGTCTCGAGCCTAGAGGATTTACTTGTGTACAGTCCATATTCACTGGTTAAGTTAATGTAACTCTACAGTAACCCAATATGAGCACCTTTAGAATGAAATATGGATCGTTGCAGCAGATAAATAGGTATGACATGCTTAGATGCTGACTTATTATAAAGGGAACATGGAATGGATGGTAGAAGAAGAAAGTTTAACTATGACCTTGTGTCCAGTTGTAAAAATGAGGACTGTGATAACTATGTACTTTTTGTTTTTGCTTTGATATCAGTTTTTTCTTTGTATCTTCTCTCTTTTCCGTGGTTTTATATAAGATGTGTTAGTTGTGATTAATTTTATTTTACTATCTGTTTAGTTGTGATTAATTTTATTTTAGTATCTGTTAAAGAAGTTCTGTGACTAAAGGAGAAGAGGAATTAACACTGCCCTGAGATGGATATAGTTTTTTTTTTTCCCCAGGAGAGGATGAGTGTATCTACATTTGTAAGAGAGGTAGATGCATCATTTTAGGGAGACACGTGAAGTCGTTTCTAACATTGGTTGGAAAATAAATATGGTCAAAAGGATTTTATGGATTTCAGTTGAGAAAAGGGGTAGATTGTCTTGGATAATTTGTTACCGAATCAGCATCAACTTTCCCCTTACACAATCACAGGAAAGCCTGAGAACTGCATTTCCCAGCCTCTCTTACTGGCCTAATCCCAGGTTATATTCTGTCGAGAAGCACTCCTATGGAATTCAGAAGAGGTAGAGAAGGAGAAGCCATTACTCTTTGGCAGCAGCTGTGGGCAGACACATAATCACAACGGTTGTGGACATAGTGTTTAGCCAATGCTCTGGGCATCCTCCTGGGAGTCACACACATTGTGCTGCAGGCAGCTGTGGCCACTGGCAACAGCTTCCTTATGATTCATGCACTCTTGGGTTTTCCAGAATATGACAATGGCCTCCTTGACCTGTACTCTCTCAGCCCTAACAAAAATTGTGCCTTCTTCTAATTCATTTATGAAACCCCCTCTTGCTTTTAATATCTTGAGGCAAGGCTATCTCCAAGAGTTATTACTAAATGAAACCATTTTTGACATGTCTAAAATTAACCTCTTCAAAATGTTGAAAATTAGGAATAGTTTTCCTCATTGGAGCGGTTTCTTTCTTGAGGGCCAGGGCCCCTGGGAGGTCTTGGTTTAATGCTAGGAATTTTGAATCCTTAAGTGTACCAGCTACTATATTTAGAATAAATTAAAAGTAGGGTGGTTGTACAATTATATTCTTTTTCTCTTAACACCTCCCCCCAACATACATCAACACACAAAGTTTTCAATTTTGTATATTGGGTAATAACAAAAATTTATTTTAAAGCATTATTGACATTATTATAATTTTTCTCATTGATTTTTTTTTCAGTTAGTGAATATAAAAATTATGCCTGTTCTGAAGTGCAGATCTTTAAAATATTTTGACTTCAAAAACATTTCCCCATACTAAAATGATTGATTTCTACTGCCCTCAAGTACAAAATATCTGCGTGGTTTCCCTCCCATCCTTGAGTGTGGTGAAGGAAGAGCGCAGCACTTATAGACAGAAGGCATGAGGTTGTGTTACGTTTCTTGCATCTTGCGGACTGTGAAATCTTGGATAAGTCACTTTTTCTCCTTGAGGCTCAGTGACCTCTTATACACAGAAGGAATGAAAATAGTTGTTATAAGTAGCCACATGAAATAAAATATTTAAAAATCATGTAATGCAAGTGTGTTATGCTGTGGCAACTAGTCCTGGAGAAGTTCTGAGCTGTTTAAACACATATGATAAGCATGTATCGGATTCTTCTCTCATTAACCCAGGTTTACTTCAGCCTGCATTATAGACAAAAATAATCAGGGTAGTGTGAGCAAAGATTGTTTATACCTTATGGTTTGTTTATTTTGCAGTAAGATTTTTTTTTTTTGCTTACTGCTTATTCTTTCCTTCTTGTATTAAAGTTATTTTGTTTTATATTCTAAGCTAGCACAAAGGGAAAACTTATCATGAGAGTATAGAGAACTTATTATGGATCCCAAGGGCAGGGAAGCAGACTTTAATTAGGGCATTGAATGAGGAATGGAATATTTGTCTCCTTCCAAAAGTCTCTTTGTTTTTCTGGGACCTGCTTCTCTGATCTACATGGAGGAATATGATTCATTCACAGCTCCTCAGTTTACATGTTACTTTTCTAGCAACTGACCTGGAAAAAAACTAGGTATTCTTAGTCCTAATAACAAATTTTGAATTGAGAAAATCTGATTGAATCTTCTTGGGTCAAATGCCCATCTCTGGTCAAAAAATGTAGCCAAAATGACAGGCTCATGGATTTAAAAAAAAGCTGCTGGAAACCTACCCCAGTGGGTGAACATCAGTAAATGTAGCCAGTGTGAGCCAGAGCACAACCCCAGAGGATCTGTATAAGTACCTGAAAAATCACTCATGGATAGAGATCACAGAATACCCCCTGAAATGCCAGGTCCTCATAATTTATGTGATGAGCTCTGTATTACTCACTTGCACATCCATTCACGTATTTATGTATTTACTGAGAGCTGGCTAAGTGTCAGCACTCTGCTAGACATTGGGAGACTGTCCTGGGATAAGTATAAAAACCTATCTCACAGCGTTTGTAGCTTCATTGTTGTTTATTAAATTCCAAGCCTACTAGTAATCCTAGGTCTGAGGCATTTTAATTCCCATTTTATAGATAAAGATGTAGAGATGCCAGCTTTCCTGGCACAGAGTCAGGGCCCTTTCTGTTCCACCATAGATGACAGGTTATTTTGTGTACCAACTTTTGATATAGCAATTGTAAATCATTTTTGTCACTGCATTATATCATAGATTGTCCCAAGCAGTTCTTTTCAGAATTATTTTCGTTACTGAATATGTTTGAAACTAATTAAAGTATACTTTTAAAAAGTATTCCATAATTGCACTGGGCCTTCTCCCAAGTTATTTTAAGTTAGTGGGGTCACTATTAATTCAACCAACTATATTAATAAATGCATGAACATTTCTTGTACATCTATCACATCCAACGAGCTCTAAGCTAAAAATCAGATTTTAATATTTTATAGATGGGATAGGATTTTAGCTCCTAATTACTCATTTGCCATGTTCTCTTGTACCGGGAGAAAGAAGTTTATATTATGTTGTAGTGCTCAGTTGTCAAGAGAAAGGAGGAAAGTAATAATGGCAGACTATGATGCTGCATGTAAGCTGAGTCCATATGTATTGTTCCAGACACGATTACTTGTTAACTCTTTGTGCATTCTCTCATTTAATCCTCACAAACCCCAGTGAGGGATTATTATCCCAATTAAATGAATGGGGAAACTATGGTTCAGAAAGATCGAGACAGTTGATCAAGATCAAAGAGTCACAACTTGTAGCAGATCTTTTCCATTACAAAGCTCCCGCTCTCTCCACCACCTGATCGTGATTCTAAGATCTGCAGAGATGAAATTCCAGAAGTCCAGCCGAGAATTTATAAAAAGCTTCTCTCTAGTCAAGAATTTCTCCAGTTCTATATCAGACTGTTTATATTATGCAGACTCCTTTATTTGAGGATTTTCCAGAATTAGTTAGATAGTAGAGTGTTGGGACTCTTTTAGAACTCAACTTGAATTAGCTGAAGCAAAAACGGGTCTCTGGAAGGACAAAATGAAGGAATGTTCAATATCCAAGGCAGCGCTGAGTACCTGTCTAATGCTACTTGTGAATCTATGCTGGCATTAAGAAAAAAAAAAATGATGAGACAGATAAGGCTTCTTTACAAAGTTGCTTATGTTGACACTCCTCGTCTCAACTGTCTGCATCAGTCATGGATTTACTTCTTTACAACATCACAACCAAAGAAGAAAGGGGGTTGAGAGTGAGATGGGACTTCTCTCTCTAAGCTCTGGCTTTTAAAATATTTCAGAAGACCTTTGGTGGGCCCAGTTTGGGTCTTGAGTCTTCTCCTTGGCTTAAGCACTGTAGTGGGTGGAGAGAGGGGAGAAGAGGTGAGGGCCACTGTCTTATCCTGTCTATAGCGTGTGGGGGCTCTACAATCCGAGGGGAAATGGGTGCTGGGAAGAATGCGCAAGTGTTCCCTATGAGAGCTGAGAAGAGAAAGCTGCAACAGTCTTCCAGGTTACAAGGACATATCTTTGGGTCAGGGAGAATTTGATCAGCAGGAAGTATCTGTGAGGGCCATCTCTGCAGTGTGATGTGCGCATGTCCTGTACCTACTCCCCACTCTAGTGAGCACCTTACAGATTTTTTTTTGTAGGGTCAGAGACAAGAACTTCAGTGTTCATTTGAATTTGTGCTTCCCTGATTTTGGCTCTAGCCCTCCCCACTCCACTCTGTATTCTCTCTCCAAAGGCCTCCAAATGTTCTTAAATTATTTTTTTAAAACCTACAATTAAAACAAATCTGTTTATCTCCGAAGCTTGTTGGTTCATTATGGATTCAGAGAATAGTTTTCTGATTTATTTCCTCTGTTTGGGCTTCTTCTGCCCTGCTAGTGGAATTTGAATCTAATCTTTGTGATCAATTATAATTAATTAGGCAGTATTCTTCCTCAGTAATGGTGACTATAGAACGGTTATGGCGATCTGTGTGTTTCTCTCACTCCAAGCTGTAAGTAGAGATCTGTTTGCTAGATTGCTGTTAATTAATCGTTTAGTTTGTCAAAACAACACAATAGGCTTAAAAATACATATTGATAGTACTGCTGCTGACTGCTACTTGTGAATCTCAGCTGGCACCAAGAAAAAAATTGACGAGAACGATAAGACTTCCTTACAGAGTTGCTGATGTTGGTGTGTAAATCTGTGTCACTTGCTAGAAATGTGTATGGTTCTGAGACTGTATATTTATTTTTAGGACGTACGTGCATGGGAGTCTAACTGATAACTCATGAGGACAAATGTACCATCTGTAATTTATTTCACATGGATGTAAACTGGCAAGTTGCAATACGGCTGTTCTTTAGAGTTCCAGATGATATTCATAGATAATACAAAGACTTCATTTTAATCAACAGTATCGGTCTCCTCCCCAATCAGACTTGGAGCCCCAGTACACCGTAACTTACTATATTTTTTCCCAGTCACATTCAGCTCTGGGAGCAGAGGTGCAAGGAAAGAACCCAAGTATTGGCAGAAGCCAGGAGAGGTGAGGAAGAAGCTCTGGGCCCAGGCAGGTCTTGAGCTGGATATCGGACAACAGGGTCATAGCTTTCAGGGGGTTCCTACAACATCTCTACTAAAGAGGAACAATAGCTGTTTCTGGTGTCAAGCAAGGGAGTGGGCCTAATGCCCCTTGCCTACTTTGGGCCGGTGTTCTCTAAGTAGCAGAGAGGGGGGTTTCATAGGCTGTTTTTCAAAGCAGTACAAGTCTAGGGTGGACAGAGAAGGAGTGCAGGGCTAAACAGCTTTGGTACCTGCACCTGGTGATGGATACAACTCACATCATTTGACTTGGGGCCTCACAGGATGGAAGGCTACTGGGTAGTGGAGGAGAACTGGGATCACTAGCTTAAGTGAATTGGACCAATTGGTTTGTTAGATGTAGAACGGATAGGTTTACAGAGAATCTGAGGGGACACCTCAGTATATATCAAACCATGATGTTGGGAGAAGCAAATATCTTCCCCACCCTATTCCAGGATACTGGTCCCATGCCCCTGGAGGTTAAAGTTGTTTTGTGTTTTGATTATTTGTGTTTTATTTTGTTTCACTTTAAATTTTGCTGGATATTTCAGTCTTAGCTTTATCTCTAATTGCATGTGATAAACACTGTCTCTAGTTCCAGGAATTTCATTCACTACTGGGGTAGTATGGAGTCATGGCTAAGAGCCTGGAGTCTGGCCAAATCACCTTGGCATAAATCAAATTGCTTTGGCTTTGAACCTTGCTCATTGAATAGACTTGGACAGAGCAGTTAATACTCCATACTTATTTTCTTCTACTTAAAATACACTTTTAATAATAATGCCTACTTCATAGTGTTGTTCTGTGGATTTAAAACGATTCATGTTGAGGATTTAGACAAATTTCTAGTGTGAAGCCAGTACGATGTGCATATACTAGAGAAGCAATACATCGGAGTGATTGAGAGGGTGGACTCTAGTAGCCAGGCTCCATGGATTCATGAAATCATAGCTCTGCCACCTACCTGCTGTGTGGCCTTGGGTGTGTCACCTAATTTGTGTCATCTGAAAATGACAGCTGCATCCCAGTGTTGTTGTGAGAATTAAATGCATGAGTATATGTAAAACACTTACAGGAATACTGCCTCAAATATAGGAAACTTAATATATGTTACCTGTTGTGATGGTTATTAAGTAAATATGGGAAGAATTTCTTGATTCTGGGGATTGTGTGGGAGGTGGCATGACAGTGGTGAAGAACATTCGTTCTGGAGATGACTGTTTTCTACCTCAGTTCTGTCATCTGGAAAATGGCAGTAAGAGTAGAACTAAACTCAACCGGGGACAATGTATGGAGTGTGACTAGACCTAGTTGGAAAAAGAAAGCTAGCTAGGTTAATCCATTGCTCTTCCAATTACTGTGGAGGCTGACACCTGCCTCTCCTACCCACAAGGCAGTTCTTAAGTTCTCAAATAGCTCTGGAGCCTTCAATATCCCAGAGTACTCCTGAGCTCCCACATTCCAGAGCACAGCTGTCTCTTCACTTCCCTCAGCAAGGGTCTTCTTGGGCCCACCTCTGGAGCCCTTTATGCTCTTGCTTGCATATGGCTTTTGGCCGTGTAATCTGGGTTGTTTTTTTGTTTTGTTTTTTGTTTTTTTTAGTTGGAAAAATATCTCAACTGCTCAAAACAATTTAGGGATGCTAGAAGACGTATAGGGTTTTGCTAAACAGAATCAAAATCACAATCGCTACTGAGCCCTTACCATATAACAAGTACTGTGGGTATATCCTTTTTAAAATAACCACTTTATTGAGATATAATTTACATACCATAAAAGTTACACTTTTTAAGGTCTGCAATTCGGTGAATTTTAGTATATTCACAGAATTGTGCAACTGCCCCCATATCTCATTTTGGAACATTTCATCACCACAAAATAAACCCTGTAGCCTTAATTTCCATTTCCCCCTCCCCCAAGCCCTTGGAAACCACTAATCTGTTTTCTGTCTGGTTGGATTTGTCTACTCTGAACATTTGGTATAAATGGAATCATATAATACATGGCCTTTGTAGATGGCTACACCCCCGCCCCCCATTTAGTATAGTGTTGTCAAGATTCATTCATATTATAGCATGGCAGTACTTCATTTACTCTGTTCATTTTTACTGTGGACTAATATTCCATTATATATATAAAGCACATTTTGTTTATCCATTCAGCTGGTAGACATTTAGGTTCTTTCCACTTTTTGGCCACTGTGTATAATATTGCCACAACTATTCATGTATAAGTTTTGTGCAGATATGTTCTCATTGCTTTTGGATATATACCTAGGAATGGAATTGCCAAGTTGCATGGTAACTCCTTATATGTGATCTTTTGAGGGACCCCAGCATGTACTCCTTTACCTACATCATCTGAGTTGATTCTGACAGTGCTGCTGTGAGGTGGTTGTCGATGGACTCAGTATATACACTAGAAAGCTGAGGCAGAGACCATTTAAGTACCTTGCCCACATTTACACAGCATCGCTGTGTGCTACTTGTGTCTCCGGAGAACTGTTAAGGATTCTGAGAAATTTGGTCACTGTATCAGCTCTAAAGACAATTTGAGGGGAAGGATTTTCAAAGACAAAGGGTATTGGTAGTGGCTGAGGACGTATAGTATCTCACGTAAACTTGGGATTTTGAAGGGAATTAAACTTGAAGGAAGGGGGTTGTGTAAAGTACCCTGGGGTGATGTCTACCAAATTAGGCTATTATTTGGAAAATGACCAAATAATAAATAAATGGCTCAAAACATATATGACTCAGTGTCAGCTTTGGGTTGAAAAATTTAGTATAGAATCTAGGTACCGATATGTTGACAGTTAAAATAGGTTGGAAATATCCTCTCCCAGTTTTGTTTGTCTTTTAGTTTTCTTTATGGTGTATGATGAAAAAAATATTTTACTTCATCTTTAGAGCAATTTTCGGCTCACAGTAAATTGTAAGGGAAAAGTACAGAGAGTTCCTTTATACCTCCTTTCCCGCACAGCCTCCTGCCTCCACTTTCTCTCTCTCTCCTTTTTTTTTAATGTTTATTCATTTTTGAGAGACAGAGCACGAGCAGGGGAGGGGCAGAGAGAGAGGGAGACATAGAATCCAAAGCAGGCTCTAGGTTTTGAGCTGTCAGCACAGAGCCTGATGCGGGGCTTGAATTTGTGAACTGCGAGATCATGACCTGAGCCAAAGTTGGATGCTTAACTGAAAGAGCCACCCAGATGCCCCCTGCACCACTTTCTATACCCTGCCCCAGAATGGTACATTAGCTACAATTGATGATCCTACATTGACACATCATTGTCACCCAAAGACTATCCTTTATATTAGGGTTCACTCTTGATGTTGTGCATTCTATGTATGGGTTTAGATAAATTTATAATGATGTGCACCCATCATTGGATCATACAGAATATTTTCACTTCTCTAAAATCCTCGATGCTCTGCCTATTAAAGTTTGAAATTTTGGTGTAGTCAGATTTGTACATCTTTCCTCAGGGGCACAGACTCTGGAGCCAGGTTTCCTGGATTCAGATTGTAGCACTGCCACTTGCTGGTTGTGTAACTTTGGCCCAGTTATTTAATGTCCTAGTCCTTCAGTTTCCTCATCTATGAAATAGGGATAATCATAGTGTCTACTCAACTGGATATTGGGAGGACTAGATGGGGTAATACATGTAAATGCTGATGGTGGTGCCTGGCATATAGGAAATGCTCTTTGAGGGCAGGATTTTATTACTACATGCTTTGTGGTTTGTACTTTTATTGTCTTGTTTAAGAAACCCTTCTTTACCCTGAGTCATAAAATTTCTCTCTCTTTGATGGTTCCTTATATGCTGTTTAGTTTGTCCTTAGTGAAGTTTTCAAGTCTTACTAGTTGTTTTCTTGCTTATGTTTTTTTTAAGCTTTTACTTCTAAGCACATAATAAATGTAAGTAATTTATATTCTGTCCCTGAATTATATCTAAAGTGTTTGTTGGTAGGTCTGTGGACCGACTCTTGCTTATTTCTACTGGTGTTTAGTTAAGGAGCCTTTTTATCCGTGTGTGTGTGTGTGTGTGTGTGTGTGTGTTTTAACTGTGAGCTTATTATTTGTCTTGGAACTTTTACTGCAAGAATTCTTTCAGGCTTGGGTT
The DNA here is from genome assembly GCF_028018385.1 of Neofelis nebulosa. Lineage (NCBI taxonomy): Eukaryota > Metazoa > Chordata > Mammalia > Carnivora > Felidae > Neofelis > Neofelis nebulosa. The sequence continues at coordinate 94,573,498 of NC_080786.1, forward strand.
GAAAGTACATTTCCTCTGAAGAGGATTATAGTTCATTCACCTGAGGATTGGGGGTGTTCACCAACCTGGGATCACTTTAAGTCAAATTTTTCTGAGTAAGGTTTTTCAGATAACATGATTATGAGGGCCGGCTTGTTGTTACAAATGTTCAGGTAATGTGAATTCTTCGTATCTATCCAGTGCCAGAATTGAGAGTGGTGGACCTTTGTATGGCAGCATTAGTTTCTCATTTACCATCTCTCTGAGGGGGAGGCTTTTGGAGACTCAGGGTTTTATCCCACGTTCTCCATACCCACTACTCATGTAGCTGATGATGGGGAAGCTTTGCGGAAGCTTAGCGTCTTTAGGGCGCAAGGGAAGGCTTTAAGGAAAAATCTTGTTCTGGTGCTTCCTTATTTTCTAGGATTCTTGATTTCATTTCAGTTTTGGGCTTTGTGGATTCTTTTTGTGTCACTCTAGCAGAATGTTTAAAAATGCATTTCTCTCTGGTTCTTGTCCGGTGTTTTAATTGCTTTTATTAAGAATAGTTAGGGCGCCTGGGTGGCACAGTCGGTTAAGTGTCCGACTTCAGCCAGGTCACGATCTCGCGGTCCGTGAGTTCGAGCCCCGCGTCGGGCTCTGGGCCGATGGCTCGGAGCCTAGAGCCTGTTTCCGATTCTGTGTCTCCCTCTCTCTCTGCCCCTCCCCCGTTCATGCTCTGTCTCTCTCTGTCCCAAAAATAAATAAAAAACGTTAAAAAAAAAAAAAAGAATAGTTATTCAGAGTATTTACTTATGCCAGAAATGGGTTATCTTCATCCTTTCTCTGCTCCTCACTCTCCTTCCTTTTCTTCTGTTCCCCTCCCTTCTTCCTCTCCTCCCCTCTCTTCTTCCTGCCCTCTCCCCTTCCCTCTGTAGCTTGCCTGTAATGGTTCAGCAAAACCAGCCTTATCCTAGAAAGAGGAGATATAAAAATCAAGGCCTTTTATATGGGTGATGGGCTTAATTATCCTAGCACCGATTTTCCTGCAGATGTTTTATTTATTGAATTATGTGTAAATAATGCTCTAACTCCTCTTAGCAAAGTACAGTGCTTTATTCATTATTATATCTACAGTGAACTAGAGAATTATCATAAAGCAATCCACTCAAACTTTCCTTCTGGATGCGTATAAAAATAAATCACATTTATGGGAATATAAACTGTATAAGTTAACCCTGTCTGTATCCTTAAGCCTTTGACTGTATTCCATTCCGTTCCTGTGGGCCAGGCTTTCGTCTCTCTAATCTTTGGACCTTCCAAAGTTTCTTAGGGAATTCTGAAGTCTTTTTCTTTAGAATTATTGTAAACCTTTTCTTTAAAAGTCTTAACCTGTTTTATTCTCAGATCTCTAAATTGACTCCTATCTGGGGATCCGCTTTCTTTCTTTCTTTTTTCCCCCCACCTCTGGGGGTCAGAAGGGAGCATAAAGGCTAGTTGAGTCTTAACTGCAGTGGTTGAATTGCAGTCTTTGCAGCCCCCATGCTATGGGTTCCTCCCAGAAAGACTATCTCGGTGGAGTTGATTTTATCACCCAGACAGAATGGACTGATCTGACTTTCAGAAACCTTTCAGATAAATTTAGCCTGGAGCTAGGATTGGAAGATCATATGTCACTCATTTGCCAAACATTTATGAAACACACACTGTGTTCCAGGGATTATGGTGCTATGTATGAGGGATTGGAAATGTAGTTATCAATAAGACAGATTCCTTGTATCAGTATATCAGATCATCACATTGTATACCTTAAACTTGCACGATGTTATATGTCAGTTATATCTTACTAGTGTTAGAAAAAAGTTAGAAAGATTCCCTGGTCTCGGAGAGTTATGATTTAAGAGGGATAGCATGTAGAACTCCCTAATACTGTGTATTCTAAGAGAAGTGCCATCTCACCATCTTTGTCTCCAACTCTCCCGCCCCCTTCCCAAAAAACCTCTGGAGACTTGGTTGGTTCAATGAATATGCAATATTTATAAGGTTGTGATCCCAATAGTGTAACTCTGGTCCCAGAGTAGTTTTGTGTTTAAAAAACCAGGACCTAGAGCTACATTTTGATATTTATTCAATATCATTCTTAAATAGTAAGGATTCTTGGCAATGTCTGCTAAAATGGTTTGTTTATGTTATTTTCTAATCCCCCAACCTTGGAGTGTCTTACTCTTTAATACTCCAGAGACTCCATCTCCCCCATCCTGATAATGCCACCATGTTTATTCAGTCCCCCTCTCCTCCTTTGTGCACACAACTGTCCTCATAATTATAATTATTCTCCTGATTGCTTTTCTTATGATAACCTTCCTGAGCAGCTTTGGATTTCTATTCAGAGGACGGGGCTTGGAGAAAAGTCTAAGTAGGCAAAGGGGGAAGTTGTGAATAGGAACAAGTTAATTTCTTTATCGTATCGTATTTACTTGTATAAAATAAGTCCTCTTCTCAAGTACATGAGTTATTTGTACCTGGTCTTTGTCTTGAGGGGTAATAGTGTATTGTGGCCCATATACAGAAATGTGAATACTCGAAAATGCCAGTTTTCAAGGAGCCCGTGACTCAGTCATCACATTTTGAAATTAGAGTCATCTTATTGGCCAGTAAGACAGTAGGGAAGGAAGTGTCAACTGTTACTAGGGTGGAGGGGTGGAATATATGGAAGAATGGTCTGGTAGGATTAAGGAAGACAAGGTCTAGAGGGGCATGACTGATAAATTATAAAGTGGATATAGAGAGCCTAGAAAGAGAGACACATGATCAAGGAATTATCTGCCTGTGGAAATCACAGGGTTATGGACTCCAAGTTTCTTTTTACTTCCAGTGCACATTGCTGTTTTCTAACACAAGGCTCATGTCCCCTTAAGTGCATCTCTGTCCCTGACCCTGACAGACTAGTATGAAGCAGATAAATTTCAGCATTCTTTTCACATAATGGAGATCTGAGGGGACAGAACATTTTACTGTGTAAATGTACTTGGAAGTAAACTGACATGGTATCTTATGTTTTGGGTAGTGGTGGGCTATAAACTTCTAACCTTTCCTATATTTAATCACAAGATTCTATGTTTTAGTCTTTTATTCAGGGTCCCTCCATTGGATCCTACCAGATACATGAAATTACCTGAGTATGTGGGGAACCCTTCCTGGTGAAGTTGTAAGGGTTTCTCAGTTCTCAGGGAAGACTTGTGCAGGCTATTGTCGCTGTTGACATTGATTATAGACTAGAGGATTCACGTCAGCCCTGTTAGTACTGTTGTTTCAGCCCCTAAAAGTGTGCAGGAAATATATTGCTTCCATGTTCTGTGGTTCTCTTAGTCTGTTGAAGCTACAGCAAAAATATCAGAGACTGGGTGGCTTATAAACAACAAACACTTATTTCTCACAGTTTTGGAGGCTGCTAAGTCCAGGATCATGGCACTGGCAGATTTTGTGTCTAGTAAGAATCTGCTTCCTCAATGAAGGACATCTTCTCACTGCATCCTTACATGGCAGAAGAGCAGGCTAGCTCTCTGGGTTCTTCTTTATGAGGGTACTAATCTCAACCGTGAGGGCTCTGCCCTCATGACCTAATCAACTGCTAAAGGCCCCGCCTCTCTTTATCATCACCTTGAGGGTTAGGATTTCAACATACAGATTTTGGGGGAGACACAAACATTCAGACCATACCAGTGGTCATTAGCCAAATGATGGTGTCTTCTCTGTCAGCCCCAGAATTTGAGGATACTGCATGTCAGTCCAGAATTGGATGCTCTATGATAGGTACTTAGCTGTGATCATGTAAGAGTTTTTAAAAATGTTTTGAAAAAGTAGGATATGGTTTTAGGAAAATTAGCCATATGTAAAAATATAGAAAATCATCATTTGTATCTGACCCCATGTACCTTACACTAAAATAAATATGAGATGGATTACTTACTTGTGTAGGTAATCAAAAAAGAAACTTGAAACAAGGAGAGGAAATATTTATTGAATTTCTAGGATAGAGAACATTTTTTAACCTTATTAATTATTGAAAATGATCACAAAGGAAAAATTAATAGATTTAATTAGATAAAAATGTTAAAGTGTGTGTACACCAAAGAATATAATATAGAGAATGAAAAGGCTCACTAAAAACGTCAATAAATATGATAGAAAAAGTTAGCATTCCAATATATAAAGAACCCATAAAAGGATAAGAGAAATATTAGAACTCAAAAAGTGAAAGAGTTAAAAAAAAGTATGTGAACAAACAAGTCGTGAGAGAGGAAGTAAAACTGTCTATTAAGAAATTGGAAAAAAAGTGTTCACCATTATTAATTGCCAGAAAATTACACTTTAGAACAATTATGAAATACTACACTTTGTCCAACAAAATAGAGATTTAACAACAGTAATATAGAATACTGACGGGAACATATTATAACAGAAGGCATTTGATATTACATATTAATTTAATAATTGGTAAAAACTTCTGTAGTATTATCAATGAGTTTCATTGATTCAATTAATAACATAATTAATTGACTTATATATTTGGATTCCTCCAAGTTGGGAGCATTAATATTTATAATTGTTAGATCTTGATGGATAGACCCCCTTAATTATGATATAATGCCCTTCTTCATCTCTTGTTATAGTCTTTGTTTTAAAACCTAGTTTGTCTGATAGAAATATGGGTACTCTGGCTTCTTTTGATGTCTTTTAGCATGATAGATGGCTCTCCATCCCTTCACTTTCAATCTACAGGTGTCGTTAGGTCTAAAAGTGAATCTCTTGTAGGCAGCATATAGATGAATCTTTTTTTTTTTATTAATTCTGATACCCTTTTGATTGGAGCATTTAGTCCATTTAAATTCAGAGTGATTGAGAGATAGGAATTTAGTGCCATTGTGTCACCTGTAGAGTTGGTGTTTCTGGTGATGTTCTCTGGTCCTTTTTGTTGCTTTGGCTTTTTTTTTTTTTTTTTTTGCAGGGCTGGTTTAGTGGTCACAAACTCCCTTAATTTTTGTTTGTCTGGGAAACCCTTTATCTCTCCTTCTATTCTGAATGACATCTTTGCTCGATAAAGAATTCTTGGCTGCATATTTTTCCCATTCAGCACATTGAATATTTTCTGCCTCTCCCTTCTGGCTTGCCAAGTTTCAGTGGACAGGTCTGCTGTTAGATTATATGTCTACCCTTGTAGGTTAAGGACCTTTTGTCCCTAGCTGCTTTCAGAATTCTCTTTTTATCTTTGTATTTTGAAAGTTTCACTACGATGTTATGGTGTTGACCTGTTTTCATTGATTTTGAGGGGAGTTCTCTGTGCCTCTTGGATTTAAATGCCTGTTTCAGGGGCGCCTGGGTGGCGCAGTCGGTTAAGCGTCCGACTTCAGCCAGGTCACGATCTCGCGGTCCGTGAGTTCGAGCCCCGCGTCGGGCTCTGGGCTGATGGCTCGGAGCCTGGAGCCTGTTTCCGATTCTGTGTCTCCCTCTCTCTCTGCCCCTCCCCCGTTCATGCTCTGTCTCTCTCTGTCCCAAAAATAAATAAAAAACGTTGAAAAAAAATTAAAAAAAAAAAAATAAATGCCTGTTTCACTTCCCAGGTTAGGGAAGTTCTCAGCTATAATTTGTTCAAATAAACCTTCTGCCCCCTTTTCTTGTTCTTCTTCTTCTGGGACTCCTATGATATGGATATTGTTTTGCTGTATGTTTTTGCTGTGTTGCCTAAGTCTACCTTTGTGATCTAATAGTTTTCTTTCCCTCTTCTTTTCAGCCTCATTATTTTCCATACTTTTTTCTTCTTTTTAAAAAAATGTTTAGGGGCGCCTGGGTGGCTCAGTGGGTTAAGCGGCCGACTTCGGCTCAGGTCATGATCTCGCGGTCCGTGAGTTCGAGCCCCGCATCGGGCTCTGTGCTGACAGCTCAGAGCCTGGAGCCTGTTTCAGATTCTGTGTCTCCCTCTCTCTGACTCTCCCCTGTTCATGCTCTGTCTCTCTCTGTCTCAAAAATAAATTAAAAAATGTTAAAAAAAAATTTAAAAAAATGTTTATTTACTTAGAGAGAGAGAGAGCAGGAGAGGAGCATAGAGAGAAGGAGAGAGAGAGAATCCCAAACAGGTGCCTTGATGCTTTTTTCGAATCCAGCTAATAGTCTTATGACTGTTGTTCTAAATTCTTGTTTGGATATATTGCTTATATCTGTTTTGAGCAAGTCCCTTGCTATGATTTCTTGACCTTTCTTATGGAGAGAATTCCTCCATCTTGTCATTTTGGCTAAGTTTCTGTCTTTTCATATTTTGAAAGCTTGTTATATTTCCTGCACCTGAGAGTAATGTTGTATTAAAAAGGGATCATACACTGTCCAGGGCCTGGCACCTCAGGAAGTGTTTCTGGTGTATGTTGTATGCCCTCTGCTGTTTTGGCTGCTTTTTCCTACTGGTAAGTCTCCTACAGAGCTTCTCTGTTCTTGCAGTGGGGAATGTTTGGATCTTTAACTAGGTGTGCTTTGATTTGTTTGTTAAAATAAGCCCAGAAAAAAGAAGAGAAAAAAAGCCTGCTCCAAAAAAAAAAACCCAAAAAACAAAAAAAGAAAAGGAGAAGGAATTAAAAAAATAAATAAAGAAAATAAGCCTGATTCCAAAGAAAAACAAAGGAAAAAGAAAAAAAAGAAAAGAAAAGAAAAAAGAAGGCGCTCCAAAAGAAAATGAGAAAGGAAATGAAAGAACAAACAAAAAATGATAAACTGGATTCCAAAGGAAAAAAAAAAAAAGAAAAAAAGAATAAGCTTGTCCTATTTCCACCAGAACTGCAGGTTGACGCTTTGAAGCTCTCTGTTTTCAGTACACTTGGTACACGCAGGTGCTGCCTGTGCTGGTCTTGTGGAGGAGAGGCCTGCTGAGCTGGCTCAGAGTCAGTAAGTGAGCAGTTGCCAAGCACAGGGTGGGTGGGGTTTGGTGTAAGCAGGTCCCGCCTCCACTGGGGGCCCATTGTATTATTCTCTGAAGCTTCACCATGTTGGTGTTGAGGGGGAAAATGGTATCACCCCACTCTCCAGTCCCTGAACAGGGGAATCTCACACCCTCCCTGTTCAGGAAGCCCTCACAGAATAGCTAGGGGAGTCCACGTACCCTGTGCCACAGCTTTGGCTCATGCTATACCCTCTTCCATTTATCTATCTATCTATCTATCTATCTATTTATTTATTTATTTATGAGAGATCATGTGTGAGTGAGGGAGAGGGGCAGAGGGAGAAAGAGAAAGAGAATCTTAAACAGGTTCCATGCTCAGCACAGATCCCATGACTGTGAAATCTTGACCTGAGCTGAAATCAAGTCAGACACTCAACCAACTGAGCCACCCAGGCACTCCCAACTCTCTTCTCTTCTGAAAGTACTGCATGAAGGGAAGTTCTCTCCTAGTGCGACCCAACACCACGCTATGCACTCTGGGGCCAGCACCCTTTCTCCCAGGAGTTGCTTGCCACAGCTTTACCCAGAGAAAGTCACGCACTTCCAAACCTCAGATTTTGAGCTTCACATGCTGTTTGCAAAAAACACTTGCAACGCTCAGTACCTTTTGTTCCCCAGTCTGTGGTTTTGGAGAGGTTTCTCTTCTTGTGTGAACCTGATGCTGCACTCACTCAACCCCTCTCTCTTTCACTCCCTTTTGTCTTCTTGGAAAAGGTTCCCTCCCCTTGGCAGCACTTAAGTTTTTCTCCACCCCAGTTCACTTCTAAGTACCTGGCACCTGCCATGCTGTCTCCCTCCAACTGTGGAGATCCTTCTGCCAGTCCTCAGATTGATTTCCAGGTTGTTCCTAATGATCTGACCTTAATACAGCTGTGTTTGAGGGACAGGGAAAGCCCAGGGTTCCCCTACTTCTCCATCATCTTAACTCCTCCCCCTAGTTGTTAAAAACTTCTGAAAAGTAATTTGGAAATATGTACCAAGAGCCTTTTAAAAATTGTTATCTCTCATTCAAGTAATTGAATTTTATGCATTTTATTCTATAGAAATAGTAAATTTTAAAAGCAAATATTAAGCTTCTAGGAAGGTAGAGTAGATGTACTTTTTCCTACTCATCCAACTAAGTACAACATGAAAGCAGTAACCTGGCACTAGTACGTCTCCCAGCCAGGATCATATCAGCAGAGGCTTAGTAGGGAGACCGAACTCCCAACCCTGCCCAGATGAAATGAAGAGCCCATTTACCTGAGTGTCAGTGAAAGCTGCATGGATACCTGGACTCCTAACCCCACCTTGAAGTAAAAAGGTGTGATCTACCCCTTCCCCTGCCAGAACGGTGCCCAGAAAAACTAAGTAAAAGAAGTTTTAAATAAGATGCAGAGTCTTATAATATCCAGAATGTTTAGGTTTTAATAGAAGAATCACTTATCATACCAAGAACTAGAAAATATCTGAACTGAGAAAATGACAGAGATGTTAGAATTACCTGACAAAGATTTTAAAGTCACCATCATAAAAATGCTTCAAGAAACAATTGTGAACCTATTTGAAACAAATGAAAAAATGAAAAGTGTCAGCAAAGAAATAGAAGATATTAAGAGGAGCTAAATGGAAAAATAGAACTGAAAAATACAGTAACTGAAATAAAAATCTGAATGGATGGGCTCAATAGACGAATGGGGGACACAGGAAAGAAGCAGTGAATTTGATAATAGAACAATAGAAATTAATCTAAATGACAGTGTGAAAACGGCTTAAAAAAATGAACAGAGCCTCGGACCTGCAAGACCAAAACAAAAGTATAACATTTGCCTCATTGGGAGTCCTGAAAAGAAAAGAGAGGATGGGGCTGAAAAAGCACTTAAGGAAATAATGGCCCAAATCCCACAAATTTGGTGAAAGACATAATTTATAGACTCAAGAAGCTGATTTGAGTAGATCTCAAATAGAATAAATCTAAATAAATCCATGGATTTCTAAAGAAATCTAAAGAAAGACACATCATAATAAAAAACTGTGTAAACTGAAACAAAGGAAAAATCTTGAAAATAGTAAGAGAATAATGACAGCTTACCTGTGGGGAAATAACAATTTGAAAGGCAGCATATTTCTTACCAGAAACATGAAGGCCAGAAGGAAGTAGCACAACATTTTTCTAGGGCTGGAAGAAAAGACTTGTGAACCCAGGATTCTATATTCAGTGAATGTATTCTTCAGGAATGAAGGGGAAATCAATACATTCTCAAATGAAGGACCTCTAATAGAAATCATCACCAGAAGACCTACCTAACCATTATGGCTAAGGGAAGTTCTCACTCTAAACAGAAAAATACTAAAAGAAGGTGTCTTGGAATATCAGAAGTGAAGAAAAAACAATGGAAAGAGCAAAAAAGAAGGGTAAATACAGATTTTCCTTCTCTTCTTGAATTTTCTGAGTTATATTTGGTAGTTGAAGCAAAAATTATAACACTATCTGATGTGGTTCTTTTTCCTTTTTTTCTTTCTTTCTTTCTTTCTTTCTTTCTTTCTTTCTTTCTTTCTTTCTTTCTTTCTTTCTTTCTTTCTTTCTTTCTTTCTTCTTTCTTTCTAGAGATATAGAGAAATGCATGCATGTGTATGTAGGAGGGGCAGAGGGAGGAGAGAATCTTAAGTAGGCTCCATGCTTAGCACAGAGCCAGATGTAGAACTTGATCCCATGACCATGAGATCATGACCTCAGCTGAAATCAAGAGTTGGAAACACTTAATTGACTGAGCCACCCAGTTGCCTGTCTGATGTGTTTATAAATGTACACAGAGAAAATATTTATATCAGCTATGCACAGAGGAAATAAAGGGATGTTAAGGTAGGTAAGGTTTCTAAACTTCACTTAAGCTAATAAAAATATCAGCACCGGTACATTGTGATAATTTATGTATATATAATGTAGTATCTAGAGCAACCACTAACAAAGCTATGAATCAAGACAGAATTCTAAAAAAAAAAATGTTCAGTTAACTCACAGGAAAACAGGAAAAAGATAACAAAGGCATGGAAGTTAAAATAAATGTACCATAGCAATAAATGGAAAATTTAAGCCCTGACATATCAATAATTTTATCAAATGTAAATGGTCTGAATAAACCAATTAAAAGAGATTGGCTGAGTGGATTTAAAAAATCTGACCCCACTATATGCTATATATAAAAATCTCACTTCAAATATAATTATACAGGCAAATTGAGAGTGAAATGATGGAGAAATACATATCATACAGATTTTAATCCCAAAAAGCAGGAGTGGCTATATTGGTATCAGATTAAGTAGTCTATAACACAGAAAGTTACCAGACACAGAAAGCAACATAATATAGCAAGAAAAGGATCATTTACCAAGAAGATATAATAATCCTAAATGTATATGTGCCAAACAATAGAAGGTTGTAATATGTGAAGCACAAATAGGTAGAATTGAAAGGAAGTCTAAATAGACAAATCTGCACTTATAGTTGGAGTCCATACATACCCTTTTCTCAACAATTGATAGAACTAGACAGAAAATCAGCAAAGCTTTGGAGGAATTCATTGTCATCATTAAACAACAAGATCTAATTGACATTTATAAAACACGTTATCTTACACCAGTAAAATACATGTTTTTTACAAATGTTCATGGAATATGTTAATATAAACCATATCCTAGGCCATAAAATAAAATTCAAGGTAATTTTATTTTGAGAGAGAGAGAAAGAGAGAGAGAGAAGTGTGAGCAGGGGAGGGGCAGAGGGAGATATAAGAGAAAATCTTAAGTAGACTCCATGCTCAGTGTGGAGCCTGACTTTGGGCTCAGTCTCATGACTGTGAGATCACGACCTGAGCTGAAATCAAGAGTTAGGCACTTAACTGGTTGAGCCACCCAGGCGCCCCAAAACTCGATAGATTTTAAGTAATTGAAATCACATAGACTATGTTTTACCATCACAATGGAATCGAAGTAAAAATTATTAATAGAGAATTGAAAAAGATCAAAACATTTAGAAACTAAACCCAATAATTCTAACCCAGATGTCAAAGAGCAATTCTCATTGTCATTAAAAAACCCTGAACTGCATGAAAATTTAAATCTACCAAATTGAAGTTTATGGGACTCAGCTAAAGCAGCATTGAGAGAAATATATACCACTAAATGCTTAGATTAGAAATGATAAAATATTTAAAAGCAGTAGTCTAAAGTCCTAGAAAAAGAACAAAATAAACCTAAACTAAGTAGAAATAAATAAATATAATATCAGAAATAGAGAAAATCATTAAAAAGAAAAGCTCATTTTAAAAAAGATCAATTATATTCACAAATCTCTAAAAGGTTCTAAAAAATAAGGAGAAAAGAAACAAATTACCAAAATCAGGAATGAAACAAACTATCACTACAGACCCTAAAGATATTAAAAGGGAAAAAAAAAGGGAATACTATGATCAACTCTGTACACAAAATTTGACAACTTATGTGAAATGGGCCACTTTTTTGAACAGCACAAACCACTACAACTCACCCAAACTGAAATACTGTTGATTCTTGAACAACATAGATTTGAACTGTGTAGGTCCACTTATAAGTGGAGTTTTTCAATGAATACCTGATAGTACTGTAAATGTATTTTCTCTTTCTTATGATTTTCTTTCTTTCCTCTAGCTTACTTTACTATAAGAATACAGTATAAAATATATATATAAAATGTGTTGTTTATGTTATTTATAAGGCTCTGGTCAACAGTAGTAGGCTGTTATTGGTGAGGGTTCTGGTCAACAGTAGCTATTAGTAAATTTTGGGGGGAGTCAAAAGTTATAGTGGATTTTTGCCTCAGCAGGGGGTCAGCACCCCTAACTTCTGTATTGTTCAAGAGACAACTGTAGATGATTTGAATAGCCCAAAAAAGGAAATTGAATTTGTAATTTAAAAACTCTCAAAAAAGAAATCTCCAGGCCTAGGTGGTTTCATTGGAGAAATAAATCTACACTAGTTGTGGAATAACATGAGTTCTACATCTTCTACACCTTCTCTTCCAGGAAACAGAATAAGAGGAAAAACTTCTTAATTCATCTTATGAAGCTCGTGTTACCTTGACACCAAAACCAAACGAAACCAAACCAAAACAAAAAACCCCCAACAACTATAGACCAATGTCCCTCATGGAATGTAGATGTAAAAATATTTAACAAAATATTAGCAAAATGATTCAGCAATATATAAAAATAATTATCACAATGGCTTTATTCCTGGAATGAAGGCTGATTTAGTATTCAGCAATAGTCAAGGTAATTCAGTATACCAAAAGTTAAAGAAGAAAATCATATGAACGTATAAATTGTTGCAGAAAAAAATTTGACAAAATCTCCTCTCAAAAAAGGCAGGAATATTAGAATAATTATTGGGAGGATAAAAATACATGGTATATAGACTTGGAGAAAATATTCTCAAATCACATATTCAACAAACAACTATTATCTAGAATATATGAAGAACTCTTAAATCTCAACATTAAAAAATCAAATGATCCAAATAGGATATAGTTAAAAATCATGAACACATATTCCGCTGAAGAGTATGTGTAACTGGCAAAGAGAGATATAAAAAGATGTTTAGCATCATTATTCATTAAATTAAAACCACAGTTACAACCACTACACCAACTCATACATTGTTAGTGGGAACGTAAAATGGCACAGCCACTTTCGAAAAATAGTTTGACAGTTTCTTAAAAGACATGAAGCCACCACACCATTAAACCTGGCACTTGAACTCTTAAGGGTTTGTCAAAGATAAATGAAACCTTATGTTCACACACACACAAAAATCTGTACGTGAATGTTTATCACAGCTTTATTTGTAACAGCTCCAAACTGGGCACAAGCCAGAGGTACTTCAGTGAGGAAGGGTTAAATAAACTGTGGTACATGCATAAACGATGGGATACTACTTAGCAATAAAAAGTGCTGTTGATATGTGGACACTGGGGTGAATCTCCAGGAAATTATACTATGTGCAAAAAGCCAGTCTCAAAATGTTACATATGTGCAGTTCATTTATTCTTGAAGTCACGTAATTGCGTAAATGGAGAATACAGTAGTGATTGCCAGGGACTAATAAGGAGTGTGTGTATGAGGAGGGAAGTGGAAGCGAAGTGGGCATAGCTATCAAAAGGACAGCGTGAAGGATCCTTGTGGAGATGGAAATGTTTAGTACCTTGACTGCATCAGTGTCAGTGTCCTCGTTATGGTATCGTATGATAGTTCTGCAGGATATCACAATTGGGGAAGCTGGGTAAAAGACACATGGAATCCCTCTATTTTTCCTTACAAATGCATGTTAATCTACAGTGATCACAAAATAAAAAGTTTAATAAAGGGAGCAAATATTATCTCTTCATTACAGTACTATTTATAATGGCAAAAAAAGTCGAAGCAATCTGAACATCCAAAAATGAGGGATGTTAAAGTAAATTAGATTATATTCATATGAAACCTCTTAAAATAATTTCAAGTAAGCATTTTAAGTGATGTTATAGAATATTTCTGCTATAATGTGAAGCGAAAGAACAGTATACGAAATTGTTTATGCCTTATGATCTCAACCATGTTTAAAAATTGCGTTAACAAAGCTGGAGGATACAGTACTAGTGTATGAATAGAAAGTATAGGAATAGACCTACATACATATGGAAATTTTGAACACGATAAAGATGTCAAATCACTGGGGCCAAGATGGACTTTTAAAGAAATGATGCTGGAACTATTTGTAGACATTTTGAAAAAGATAAAATTAGGCCTGTACCTCACACTGTACCTAAGAATAAACTCCAAATGGTTTAGTGATCTAAATGCAAAAATTGAGGGGCGCCTGGGTGGCGCAGTCGGTTAAGCGTCCGACTTCAGCCAGGTCACGATCTCGCGGTCCGTGAGTTCGAGCCCCGCGTCGGGCTCTGGGCTGATGGCTCAGAGCCTGGAGCCTGTTTCCGATTCTGTGTCTCCCTCTCTCTCTGCCCCTCCCCCGTTCATGCTCTGTCTCTCTCTGTCCCAAAAATAAATTAAAAATGTTAAAAAAAAAAAAAAAAAAAAAAAAAAAAAAAAAATTGAAATCATGCACGTACTAGAAGAAAAGATGGACATACTTCTTTTTAATCTTGGTATAGCAAAAGACTTTCTAACTATCCCTTAAAATCTAGAGGCAAGAAAGTAAAAGATTCATAAATTTGGCTACATATATTTAAAAAACTGGGGAAAAAAACCAACATAAAATTAAAAGACAACTGACAAAGTGGGAGAAAATATTTCTATTACTTACCAGAGACAAAAGCTAGTATATAAAGATCTTTTAAAACTTGAGGAACAAAGGAACAAAAAGGAAAATGACAGGAACAGACAATGCATACACACAAAAATGTATATATGTCTCAATCATATGAAAATCTTCAAACTCACTGGTAGAGAAACAGAAATTAACACAAAACTCGAGTTCTCTTTCCTCACATACAAGACTAGCAAAAATTAAAAAGTATAACAACACATTCTTTAGGTGAGACTGTGGAGAAGCAAGCACTTTTAAACATTGGCTGCTGGGAATGCTTGAAGTCCAGTAGAGAAAAGATTTGTGTTCCCTAAGTTCTGGGTTCCTCAGATACGACACAAATCTACTATGTGTACAGTATCGCCCTGAACCATTATGCATCATTTTTGTGGGCCTTTGGGGGGCAAATGGAACCAATGCAGACATGAAGCTCATACTGCTTGCTGTGCCTCTAGTAATGAAATCCCTCGTTGCTGGCCTAGGGGTCTTGTGTCTTCTTCCAGCATCCATGAAACGGAGGCACCTAGATGTCCATATATAGAAGAGTGATTAAAGAAGTTGTGTCACATCTTTCAAGAACTGTGAAGGGTGTGAGATTTATCTTACTGGCAAGTTAACAAGTTAGTCGGCCACACCACATTTGCATAGATCTGCAAGACATGACACTTCTGAGTCAGAGAAGGACAGTTCATTACTTAGAGCAAACATAGTAGCCAAAGGATACATTTTTTTGCATTGGTTTCCTGAGTCCCAGTTCCCCCAGAGCAAAGCTCAGAGTGCCAGATAACACCTGCACATGCAATGACTGCACAGAAAATGAACCTGAGATTAGAGAATCTGGATCTTTACAATAGATAGAAAGCATGTCTGCCCTTTGTTCAGAGGGAGATGCTATCTCTATTTTCCAAGGTGGTTGGCCATACAAACATACCTGAAAAGAAGGTCTGGAACAAAGGGCAGTCAATGCCTCGCTCAAAGGGATGTGAAGAAATGCAAAGGGCACCAGCAATATCCACACAATGGAGTACCCTACAGCTGTAAAAAAAATAAAGGAAGAAAGAAGAGGAAGTTCTCTATGAACTGACTCGGGGTGATTCTCAGAATACACTGTTAAGTGCACATAGTAAACTGTGAACACAAAAACCAAAACATTAAAAAACAACAAACCAGTTTGCTACCCTCCATATAAGGAAGATGAAGATTAAAAAAATATATACAGGTACCTACACATTTGTGCAAAAAACTCATATGGATAGATGGTAGGGATGAGGAGGAGTCAACACTTTGCTGAGTTTACATTTTTATACAGCTTTGACATACCATAGTTAGTTTCACATTTTCATCCCCCTGTCCCATAACCAGATTTAACCAGGATGTGGAGGGAATCCAAAATAAATATAGTGACTAATGAAACTACCTGTTTTTACAAGCAAATAACAACCACAGTGAATAGAATTGGGGAAGAGAATAATCTAAGTAACTTTGGAAAATAGTATTTTGGCTGGATATTATAAGACTGAAGACAAGAAGAATGGTACATAATGTTTTCCAGCTAGTAAATCTGTTTCTCCCAGCAGCGCATATCAACAAATCTGTAACTACTTTATATGTGTCCTAGGACTAGATACATACGTGACTATATTGTAGATAATGAAAGCCAGGTATCTAACTGTTGGAGAAAGAAGTTACAAATAAGGAAAGGGGAAAGGCTAGAAAAAACATGTGTTACATTAGAATTGGAGATAACAAGTATGAATTCATACATACTCATATACATGATTATACATATCACATATATGTGTAAATATATATAAAGATAGATATAAAATAAATATGTATGTATGCATAGGTTATTTTATACATACATGTTTTTCCAAGCTCTGTCCACTGGGAGTGTGCTAAAAGTGGAGGCATACCTCATTTTATTGTGCTTCGCAGAGACTGGCATACCTCATTTTATTGGGTTTTGCAAATGCTGTGTCTTTATTTTTTTTTACTTTTATTTTTTTTACAAATGGAAGGTTTGTGGCAACCCTGGAGCAAGTCTGTCAGTACCATTTTTCTAGCAGCATTTGTGTACTTTTTTTCTCTGTCACATTTTGGTAACTCTCAATATTTCAAACTTTTTCATTATTATTTGTTATGGTGATCTGCAGTCATCTCTGGAAGCTCAGATGATGGTTAACATTTTTTGGCAATAAAGTATTTTATAACTAAGGTATGTGTGTTTTTTTTTAAACATAATATTGCATACCTAATAGACTATGGTATAGCATAAACTTAACTTCTATATGCACTGGGAATATTCAATTGATTTGCTTTATTGTGATATTTACTTTATTGTGGTGGTCTAGAGGCAAACCCCAGTATCTCTGAGATATGCCTGTAATCAGCCCCACCTCCCAAACTGTTATAAGCTTGAGCATACTGAGAACTGTGATCTTGGTTTTCTAAATGCTGTTTTTCAGTAAAAGGAACCACGTTCAGTAAATGAATGCTTGATCCAGGGAAAAAGTAGGAAAAATACAAAATGAGCATTATGGTACCAGAAGTACTTGAAAAATGATGGTGGGGGGCATGTCAAAAGGGCACAGGAACCAAACTGAGGGAGCTCCCAACAGCCAATACTGAAACAGTATGACCAGCAGAATAAATAATGATAGTATTGGATAACCCATATCACAGCATAACCTATGGAATAAATAAATGCCATTGAGTCATACTCATCCAAATCTATAATTGAATATGTAAATAAATGTGGGAAAAGTGATAGCTCTTTTTTACAGAAGTTCCAATTAATAAATATAGGAGGAATGAGAGGAAAAAATGATTAGACGAACACCATAGTAATAATTGTTGCAAGCAAAATCTAATGGATGCTGCCATCAGTGGGTGAAAGTATGAGGAAACAGAATATTAACAGTTTCAAAGTATCCTACCCAATATATCACTTACAAAGGGGAAAAGAGTAATTTTACAGTGAAGAGATCTAACAGACACCACCTTGACTGAGTGTTCAGGATTAACATCACCAGTAGTAAGATACAATAAAATTTTTAAAAATTCAAATGAAAAGAAAACAAAATATCAACACTGTTATTCTCGGGGTAATGATAAAGTTTTATTTATTGACTATATATTTTTGAATTTTTCAAATTTATGTATTATTTGAAAATATTAAATAATTCAAATGCATTGAGAGTAGAAAAAATACACTAGACAACCACATACCATCCAAATTTAATGATGTGAATATTTTGCCATATTTACTTTAGTATTTTTTTAAGGATGTAAAATATTAGAGACATCCGAAGACCTTCTTTGTCATTCTGATCTTGTTCAACTTCCTTCTTTCCAGAGGTAAACATTACTCTGAAGTCAGATGTATTTTTACACCCACATTTTACACTCTTGATTTTTATATAGATAGATCTGTGTAATCTTTTTCAATATTAAATGTCTCCAAGCAGTGCTTAACATTGCTAGGTGTATTTAAAATATATATAAATAATATCATAATGTAAAAATCTTTCTACAACTTTTTTCATTATGTTTTCAAGATTTCTCTAGGTTCTGTTCATTTTACATGTTAATAGTATTTCCTTGCGTAGTTATATGCATTTAGCCATGCTTCTATCAAAAGAACGTGTCTCTTTTCCCGCCTTTTTTGTGATTATAAGTCATGTTCCAGTTACATCATGGACAAAACTTCTTGTGAGCCTGTGTGCGTATGTGGAAGTTTTGTAATAAACCTCATAAATAGGAAGTTCTAAGTTATAGGGTATATGCTTCTTGAACATTGCTAAATTTGGCCAAATTTCTCTCCAAAGTGGTTAAACTCATTTGTCCTCCTACTATCAGGGTACAAGTTCCAATTCCTCCACATCCTCACCGATACTTCTATTGTCAGACTTTTAAAATCTGCCAATCCAATCAGTGTGAAGTGGCATTTTTGTTTTAATTTGCATTTTTCTGCTTAGCGATGAGCTTGAACATCTTTTTGTATGATTTTTGGTCATTTGTGTTACCTGTTCTGGAAATTACGTTATCATATCTATTTTTTATGATAACTTTATATGTGCTGATAACAAAGAATGGGACTAGAAAATGGATGGAATCACGGGTGGTGCAGTGTTTGCATTGGATGAGATAAAGCATCAATGGTCTTGGAGTACTGTCTTTTGTTCCAGGTATCTATACAAAGACTAGTTTGGAGAATGGTTAAGGGCCTAGAAATCATGCAATAGGAGAAATTATTGCAGCACTAAGGAGTGTTTCACCTGAAGCAGTATCTTGAGAGGGATGTGACAGCTGTTTAAAAAAAAATCAACAAAGTCTCGGGGGCAGAACTACTACGTATTAGTACTGTTTTGGGGAAGCTAAAGCCAGTGGTAGGAATTTTGAGGATGCATATTTGAACTCAAGATCAAGGACACTTCATTTTTTAACAACTAAATTTATTGTTGTATGGAATTGGTTACCTGGTCCCTGAGCATGTTCAAGCTGTTTGTGGGCCCCTATGAATGTAGTTAGATTCCTCTGTAGGGAAGGACCCTGATTTGTGATCTGTAGTCCAGCTGAAATGTCTGTGCCTCTATGTAGTAAACAATTCATAGAATGAAGTTCTAGGAAATCCACAAGTGAGTCATTTTTAGAGTTTATAATTATTGCTTTGCTTGAGGTAATGGTGAGTCAGTCTTCAATTTTTCTAAAATTCCTCAGCTAACCAAATAAGCATAAATTGGCTAATCCAAAGTGGAACATCAACTCCAAATTCGAACTTGATTTCCATCATGACACCTCATCCTT
This sequence comes from Neofelis nebulosa, assembly GCF_028018385.1. Classification (NCBI taxonomy): domain Eukaryota; kingdom Metazoa; phylum Chordata; class Mammalia; order Carnivora; family Felidae; genus Neofelis; species Neofelis nebulosa. The sequence goes on from NC_080786.1 coordinate 94,592,567, forward strand.
ACCCCATTCCTTCTGTTGCTCCAGGTGGTATTCTGCCTTTCAGTCCTATGATTCCAGGAGCCAGATACTGTATATACCCAGTGGTGTTGTTTTATAGTTTGTACTGAAGGATGGGGAAGCATAAGAGATAAATGGTAAATGGAAGACACTTTAGGGAAAGGGGAAAGTTACAACATTGGGCAGAGTGTAAAGAGCTGTGTTTGAGCAACTAAAGGGCCCTTTATAAATGGCCTTGGAGTGTAGCATGAGGATTTTAGGTAGAGGGAGAATTTTCTGATGGATTTTCAAAAACACTTTAATGAGTGTTTAATGGAAGTTGAGGAATCCTTTCTGAAGCCATTTAGAGAGAGGTACTATGGGTTAGGGTTTAGGTGTCTTCCTGGAAATCCACTTTTTGCTGGAATGACCCCCGACAGGCCCTGCGTGGCCTCTAACACTTGAAGGTCTTGTATGTTCTAGGGTCACAAGTGCTTCCTCTCCAGGATAGCTGTTTGGAATTATAACTAAAGGGTCCCGAGTCCAGGCACCCTACACTGACTCTCTTCCTCCAGTATTGTTCATGAAGTTGCCCACGGAGTTCCATATGCTCCCAAACGCCCTGTTGCGGTGTAGGATTATGTTTTCTGTTTTCTCTTCTGGGCCAGATGAGGGCTGGTCCAGCTTGTGGTTTAGACTGCTGGGTTTCTCTTATGCAGTGGGTTTCGGCAGTGATGCCTGGTACACTTGTCTCAGACAGATGCACTGCCACTGTTTCTTTATTTTTGCACGTTGGCAGGAAGCCTTTGGAGGAAGAGCAAGACCAGAAGGTAATGTGGGCAGATGACTACCCCCTCCCCAATTGAGCCCTCATTCTGTCTTCCGTTAGAAAAATCTTTCCATATACTTCTTCCAGGAAGGCTTACCTCCCCAGCTTTCCAGATAGGCCCAGATAAATCAAGATGCTGGTATAGGCACAGTTTGAGCTCCTGAGGTGAGCCCTACTTCCTAGGGGCTCCTGAAAGTGGGTAGATGTTAGGAGTTTTGCAGAAATATTCTGGGGTTAGGATGCACAATAGTTGAAGGGAGAATCCCAGTGAGGAAACAGAAGTAGGAACCAGCTGGGAAGAAATGTACCAGAGTACGACTGCCTACACACCAAGAGGATTGGGAAATTAAAGGGATTGAGTGAAGGGAAAAAAAAAAATTGAAAATGTATGTAAATACAGAGAATCAAAGAAGACTTTGAGAAGAGATTAACATAATTATGATTCCAAGAGTGTAAGATTTTGGCTAGATCATTAATTTGGATTCACTGGCGGCAGTAAGTGAAGAAGCTAGGAAAGAGTTTGCTGAATAAATGTGCCTGGAGTTGATTGGAATATAGTTTTTTTTTTTGTTTTTTGTTTTTTTTTTTTGCTCAGTTCTTGTTTTGTGGCACATTCCTGCTTGCTCTCTTCCCTTCCTGTAGGGTGCACTTGGTGTGACTTGAAGTGTGAGCTCAGAAAGACCTAAAATGTGCGGGGCACCAACATTTGTGTATCTGTCTTATTTTCTCCTAAAAACCTAAATGATCTTTTGCCATTTGTAATGATTCCAAATGTTTGAAGAAGGCAGTTCACAAACATAAAAACATGCATAGAAAAGAGACTAGGAAACTAGGGGGTCAGAGAAGTAATTAGAGCGAAAAATGCTACTCCCCTGTAAGCAGCTGTAGTGGTTTGGAAAAGGACTAATTGCTTTCTGTATTTCTGAGCTGGTGGTGTCCTCTGTGTAGACTGGACCAATGGTTGATTTAAAACATTCCATCGATGTCTGATTTAAAACATTAAGCCATATCAGACCATAAAAAGCCTTGCTTTCGGATGCCACATGACAAGATGTGAGAGGAATCTGAGAAAGGCATTGTTACCCAACAGTACTTTCCCTAGGGGACCAGTAAAATGTCAGAATAGAGAAGGACCTTACAGAGGGTCCAGACCAGTGTTTCTCAACAGGGGGCTTAGGCATTCGAGTCAGGATAGGTACTCTTTCATCATTGTGACAACCCAAAATGCCTGCTGTCCACATTTCTCTATGCTCCCTGGGAGAGTAGCACATGTGGTTAAAAACCACACAGTTCTAGTTCAACCTCTTTATGGGGTGGAGGTGGAAGCCCAAAGAGGTTAAGTGACTTGCCCAAGTTCCATACAGTATAATAGCACCAGAGCCAAAACTGGAACTTATTTCCACAGTTTCTTCCACAGTGTGGAGCTGCACCCTCACCACGCTCTTCACTTCACTAGCAAAGATTCACTCCTTTAGGATTAGGTTTTGCATTTTCAGCAGTCCTCTCCAATGTCAAGTGGCATAGGAAGTATGAACTAGTTACTAGTTGAGTAACCCTTGAGTTACTTTGGGAACTGAAAAATATCCGGACACAAAATGTTGAAAGAGAAGGATGGGATGGAAAAAACAAAAGAGAAGTTGAATGCAAAGGGTGCTGCTCAGGAAGGACAAGAGCATGGATGGCCCAGAACTGGTGCCAGGGCCCATGGTCACATGCAGGTACAGCCTGTGTTCATAAGTGATGTGACCACAACTTGGGGTTGCATGGCTATAAAGGGACTGGCTATTAGGTGGGGCTTGTGGAGTCTGTCAGTCTTTTGACTTCAGTTTATAGTCACCCCTTGTAGAATTTATACCCTGAATTCATCTTCAGGGCAGCTCTTTTCTAGTACACTTGTTCATTCTGGATTTATTTCTAGCTTTTCAAACTCAACTCACTCTACATCCAGGATTCCAGTGTAAGTCTTCAATAAATCCTTTCTTGACATGAGACAGCATAGAGCAAGCACTTAGAGGAGCATAGACTTGTCATTCAGCCAGAGCTGTGGATGATCTCACTTCCCAAGTAGCTGGGACTTTGGGCACATCTTAGTGTCTCCAGTGCTCTGGTTCCTTCTCTGTAAAATGGGGTGGCTCAATGATTTACAAGGAGAGTGTGCATAATATAGGCAGTACTTAGGTGGTACCAAATGTTGATATCCAGCCCTCTCTGCCTAATCGTAAGTGATCTTGGATAAAATTCCTTTTCCATTTCAAAATTCCTATGGCTTTCCCAGTTTTCTCCTTGGCCAGTTTTTCTGTTGTTTTTTAAGTGTGTGTGAAGAGCCGTTTTGTTTCATATGACAGAATCTTCAACAGCTTACATACATATTCAAGTGCATTCAGAGGAGCTCAGTTTGTCACTGAGCTTCTTGGGTTCTACACTGCCACTAATTCTACAAGATACATTTGCACAGGGTGCTCAGAAACCACGATAGCTCCTTAAAATCCACAATGAGATGTTCTAACCGTTCAGTTTTGCCCTCCCAAATTTATAGGACACTATACCAAATTACTCAGCTTGTTCAGGATGAATTCCTTATAAGGCTCCATTCTGCTTCTTCATCCTCACAAAAGTCAATATGTCATATTGCACTCCAGGGATGCCTGGAGGGATCAATTACTTTTAGTGAAAGGGAACCCCTTCAGGAAGTTTTCCTTATGGGCCCTGGGTTTTAGATATGCCCTGTGCTCCTGAGACAGGCCGCTGATTTGCATCTGTGTTATGACAGGGTGATTATGCATGTTGTGAATAAACATGTTTGTGTATGCATGTGTGCTGTCACAGCAATGAGTAGCATCCAATAAATACCGGGTTAAGAGCATGCCAACATCTTCTCAACAGCTGGCACAGCTGAAAACTCGCTTGCCTTATTAACACTCCACTTATCTGGAATCTGCTCACTGAGCAGAAACAACTTCATAAATTTCTGCAGTTTGCATCTGTCTCACCATTGCTCATTACCAGCGACCTCACTCCCTCCACTACTGGAGTGGACTGGCCTCCCAAGGTCCTGCCAGCTAGATGTCCCTCACCTCTGTCCACTGACATCAGAGGCAGAGTCTGGTTTAAAGCTTGTTGCTGCTGCCAGGGCTGAGAAGGAAGCATGACAAATTTTTTCCTTCATTCTTGAGAGAGTAACATTTTCAGATTCCCTTCTTCCTCCTGTTTGTAACCTCTTCCTTCTAAGGCAGATTAAAATGGAGATATCCAAACCTCCTTCCAAATAGGAGAGAAAGAAAGAGGCAGGCAGAAATTTGATTGTCCAAGGAAATATTCAAATTTCCTCCCGGTGTCTTTCAAGGATTAGTCAATTGTGTTCTGAATGTGTGTCGGTTTCTCTTAATCATTCTAATCTACTTCCCCAGCCTTTTAACCTTTCTCTCCTTTGCCCTGGCTCTTTTACTCCATGTTGTCCTGTCAGCTGTTTCATTAGCCACAGTTCACAACTCATGGCATTCGCTAAATGTTTTCAGGCCAGGTGCCTTTTCTTACTGGGGAAGCTGATTCCTTCTCTCTCCTTCTACAACCCCCTTCCCCTGCAAACACTTTATCCTTGACTGAAAATGGTGATCTGCCTGCTGTCTGAGGTCCCTCTCCAACTGACCTCCGCTACCCCCATCCCTGAACCCTTTGTGGACCAGAGAGGCAGCTTCTAAATGCAGCAGAACCTCCCAGCAGCGGCCTCATTAAAAACCACATCACGGACTTGGTTTTATTTTTTTTTTCCCTCCCTGACTTGATGAAAACAAAACAAGAAGAGGTGGGGAGGAAGGAAGGAGGGGAGATAGAAGTGAATTGCTTAATGGAGACACTCAGTCTGAATATTTAATATGCTGATTTTATTGAATAAAAGGTGAAAAAGTGGTTCTTGTTTGTTGCTTGCCTGTCAAACCATGGCAAACAAGCATTCTTTTCCCTGACTGGAGCTTTTTATTACTGTATGGATTCTGGAGTGTAATTATGCCTTATATCTGAGCTGCATTATACACACAATTATAATTCCCCAGCTGAACTATTTATTTATTACCAAGGGAGATATTTGTTCAGTTTCCTTGGAGGATTTTTTTTTGGTGGTGCCTCTCATTGTCTTGTCCTTCAAGATGGAGTGTCCAGGAGGAGCCCCTTGCTCTGAGCCCCTAGCTTGTCTGTTGACAGTTTGGACAAACTTTTCAGCCACATTTATTCATGCTGTTGGAGAAAGACGCTGGGCAAAAGGAATTTCAGGGTTATAAATGTTTGAGAATGTTTGCAGTGTTTTCAGAGCTTTCCCTGGGAAGGACTTTTTATTCTAGCTATTATCATCTTATGAAATCTGATTTGGAATCATTTTCGAAAATAGCTTTCTCTAGGTACAGCCTGCCTGCCTAGCAGTTCATAAAGAAAGAGCCCACAGCTAAATAGAATTCACGTCAATAAACATTTGTTGAGGACCTTACCATGAGCCAGACACTAGGACACAGACGAGGAAGACTCAATCCATACCCTGGAAGATCTCACAGTTAATCATGAGAAACATCCATCATTAATTATGTGAGAAATGGAGTAAGTGCTACAATATTGGCTCATACATTCATTTAAACTTTTGCTGATTTCATACTATGTCTGAACAGTAGGCAGGGCATATAGATATAATTGGGAGTGCAGATAAGGCCTTTACCCTCAGGTGTGGTCTCTACCCTTATTGTAGAAAGGTGAAGGGAGACCAGACAGACAATAATAAAGTCTGCAGGCAATATTAGATATTGATGATAGCCATAAAAATGAAGCAGGAAAATGTGGTTGACAGTGTCTGGAGGTGGTAAAGGAGGATATAGGTGGTTAGGGAAGATCTCTTTAGAAGGTGTCATTGGAGCTGAGACTTGAGTGATAAGAGGGAGTTGGGCATGGGATGAACTAGGGGATGTCCTGGGGGAAGAGCTCTCTGGGCAGCGGGAACAGTAAGTGCAAGAGTTTGGAGGCCGGGATTAGGAGAAGAGCATGCGGTTGGAGCATTGGGAGGGCGGGAAGAGCAGAGGGAGGTGAGGCTTCAGAGGTAGCAGGGACTGGGTCATTTATATCCTGTGGGCTGTGGGAAGGAGTTTGGGGTTAGGAGATTATAGTCAAGGGTACCATTTTTCCTTAGCTTAGATAGCAGCACAACTGCCAAATTAGGCAACGGTGTTTTCCCTTCCTGGAGCAGAAGGAGGAGAAAGTGAATGAAAATGTCTGGAATTCTCTATTTGTCCTTCTTCCAGGCTTATGGCAGTTCCTGCAGGTATCTTATTTATCACTTGAGACTATCTTGGGCTTTGTCCATTTTCAAGTTCCCATGATTCTGAACCTCAAAATTACTTCACACCAATTTCTTTTGAATTAAATTAACAAGGTTTTGTTGCAACCAAGGAAATCAAACTGAGACAAGGAGATACTTAATACCTCCCTCCTTGTTATGTGGGCTCAATCTTACCCTGTCATCCTTGAATGCAGTGACAAAATATCCCAGATCCTTGGTTTTCTGGTGTTCTATGCTTTAGTCTTTCTCTTTGTCTTCATTGGTATTTTGGTGGTAAATTGGAAAAAGCTGGGTGAAGAATTTATTTTAAACTTTAAGTTTCAAATTGAGCTGCTTTTAGAGATCAAATTAATAAGAGAATTGTTAAATTTTTATTTCTTTCTGTGCTACATGGGTCCAAGTTGTCTCATGTGAAATTTTGGTCTGCCTCCTAAAAGTTGCCTAGGCAATATAGTTAGGCTACTGTATTGGGCATGTGGGGAATTTAAGAGAACCCGGACCGAGGGAAATTTTGAAATGGCCAGAAAAGAGAAGAAACATTTTCGGCAATCTGATTTTCTTTTTCTGTCTTGTCTGTAAACAACTTACATCTAAGCCTTATTCCTTTTCTAGGTCTTGGGATTTAAACATTGATGTCTGCTTCCTAATGATTTTCTAATTCTTTTATATCTTTTTTTTATTTTTGTAAAAATGTGTCCAGATGGTGCCAGAATAATTTTCTTATTGCTATGGCTGCAAAGTTCAGTGCTTAATTGTGAAGAATTTGTTATTTCAATCTTTTTACTTCTAGATATCTATTCTTTCCCTGAGTCTCTCAGATCTTCTTTTCTTTCTTCTTAGTTTTTGTCTCTCAAACTTACAATAACCTTTTTGAAATCTGATTACTTTAAAAAGAAATCAACCCTTTTAATTAGGACTTAAATACATTTTCCCATTTGAATATTTTTTTTCTCCAGCATTTTGCTTTAATTAAGATGACACACATTTGCAAATAGGTTCTCATCATTTCTCTTGTTCATTTCCGTTTTTAGTTTGTGAATAAACTTGGGCCATGAAGTCCAAAGACAAATGATATATGGATCCTTGGTACTCCTAATATCTTTTCTCTAGAGATATGTTATTTAGTCAAGTGTGTATTAAAAAGTTAGGAGAGAAGGAAGAAGTAGGTGTAATTAGCTGTGGGACTGTACTTACTATGAAGGTCATGACATTAATTGAGGATTTTTGAAGTGTTTTAGGGATAAGCAGTGCTTTATTGGTACCATTTTGTACTCCTTTAGTACCTTTATTTTGAAGGCTGACTTTTTATTTATTTATTTTTTTTATTTATTTATTTATTTTTTTATTTATTTTTGGGACAGAGAGAGACAAAGCATGACCGGGGCAGGGGCAGAGAGAGAGGGAGACACAGAATCGGAAACAGGCTCCAGGCTCCGAGCCATCAGCCCAGAGCCTGACGCGGGGCTCGAACTCACGGACCGCGAGATCGTGACCTGGCTGAAGTCGGACGCTTAACCGACTGCGCCACCCAGGCGCCCCTGACTTTTTATTTTTTAACCAAAGAGAGTTAAGTTATTCAGAAATCCTTTTTTTTTTTTTTTTTTTTTTTTTAATTTATTTTTGGGACAGAGAGAGACATAGCATGAACGGGGGAGGGGCAGAGAGAGAGGGAGACACAGAACCGGAAACAGGCTCCAGGCTCCGAGCCATCAGCCCAGAGCCTGATGCGGGGCTCGAACTCACGGACCGCGAGATCGTGACCTGGCTGAAGTCGGACGCTTAACCGACTGCGCCACCCAGGCGCCCCAAGTTATTCAGAAATCCTAAACCATAAACAAATCATATAAAGCCATGCAAAAGATGCCTTGACCAGCAGCAAAGCTATAGCATCCATGGGTGGGAATAGATAAGCAGATAGTAGTTATAATACAAGCTGGTAAGTGATATTGCAAAATAAGTACAAGATGCTTAGTATAGGAGAGACCTATTCCAGTCTTGGGGTAGGGCGTGGTTCTCAAAGGAAGAGAGGTTTAAATGAGACCTGAAGGTAAGAGTTAGCCAGCCAGAAACAGAGTGGAGTTCTAGGTAGAGGGAACTATGTTTATCTACAAAGTCCTCCAGAAGAGCACATAGGGTACCTTGGCACCTTCAGTGTGGCTGGAGCATAACCCAGAGAGGGATGATGATGGAGAGGCAACTAGAAAGTGCTACAATATACGTAAGACTATCATCATGTGAAAAGTAGATTTGGCCTTCTTATCGTCTCTTCCCTAGTGATCACTCTGGCTTTGGGTCCTGGTTTCTCACTGTTCTAGAGTAAATATTACTATCTTCTTGACAAGGCTGTGCTTAGGACTGAATGATAGAGTATATACATGATGTAGAGGATGATATAGGTATGGAAGGGAGAATATCAAGATTCTCCTAAAGATTTTCTGTTCTGTTCTTCAGGACTATAAATATGTTGAGTTATCATACCTATGAATATGTTACATTATATCCCAAAGGCATTTTGCAGATGTAATTCAGTTTATTAATCAGTTAGCTTTGAGTTAACAGGAAGATTTTCCATGTAGTTCCAGTGTAAATCATGAGTCATTTAAAAACAGAGTTTTTATCATCTGGGAGCAGAAGTCAGATTCCAAGTGTGAGAAGGATTCAATGCAACGTTGCTAGCTTGAAAATGGAAGTTCCTGTGGAATCCCCAAGGAACAAGGGAGGACTTTAGAAGCTGAGAACAGACCTCCCTTGGCTGACAGCCAGCAAAGAAATGGGGATGTTTGTCTTACAGCCTCAAAGAATTGAATTCTGCCAACTACTGGAATCAGCTCCAAAGTACATTCTTCCCCAGAGTTTCCAAATAAGAGCCCAGTGCAGGTGACACTTTGATTCCAGCTTGTGAGATTCTAAGTAGATGACCCGGTGGAGCCCACACAGGCTTCTGACCTATAGAACTGTGAGATAATAAAGGGGAGTCAGGTTGTGACAATTGTTATGCCCTGATAGAAAAGAAATACAATGGGCATTAAATTTATAGTGCTTTGGAATTCAAGTCCTGAGTCTTCCACTCAGTGTTCTCTGATTATGGGCAAGTTACTTAACCTCTTTGAGCCTCAGATTCCTCACCCATAAAAAGGAATAGCAATGCTGTTTTCTTTATATAATTAGTAGGAAGACCACCTGAGGGAATGTGTGGAAAATGCTTACCTCAGAGTAAATGTGCAGTAAATGTTAGTTGTTTTTGCCCTGGCTTTGGTACTACTATTTCTGCTTTATTAAAGATTTACCAGAATATCCAGCCCATAGTAGGTGTTTAATCAGTGCTAGTAGTGCCTTTCAGCTTTCTTTTATCTTCCCACAGTTCCTTCAAAGCCCCCGTTCTGCTCATTGCTGCATTCCCGCCTATCTTCTCCACTTTGTGAATATTGATTTCGAGACTGGAAGGGAAACATTTATCATTCTTAATTGCAATAAAATCATTACAATGGTGTTAAACATTCAAATAGAAATTAAGTTCCACTGCATAATGCAAAGACAACTATTAATCTGTGCCTGTAGCCAAACCCAGGAAAAGTGATATGGATAAAATGGATGTGATGTATTAATAACATCATGATGCTAGGGAGGGACTTCGATCCGAGCAAAATAGTTATACTTTACAGGCAAGTCTTTCTGTTTCAGAATGGAAAATCGGCAGATAAATTCCTCCAGCAAAATCGCAAAGTAGAAGGAAAACTTAAAAAAAAAAGGCATTTAATTCCAAGTAATTATCAGCACTGTCCATGGAAGATAAATAAAGATATGTGCTCATTCTCATACAAATTAGGAATAATACTGATTAATTAACATATTCTCTGTGCTTCTATTTCTGACTAAATACAATTTGAGCCCTTAAGACTGTCAGGCAAGATTGTCACCTGGGGTCACATGCAGGTTTTGGGGGCCCTGAAGCTAAGATCACTTTTGAAGCCCTCTTTAAGAAAAAGGTAAAATAAAAATTCAAAATTAGGTAGAAAAGTGACAACTTACTCATCCTAAATAAGAAAAGAAATCTAAGGGCTCTTGGGAGGCTCAGATTAAGCGTCCAACTTTGGCTCAGGTCATGATCTCATAGTTTGTTGGTTCGAGCCCTGCATCAGGCTCTGTGTTGACAGCCCAGGGTATAGAGCCTGCTTCGGATTCTGTTTCCCTCTCTCTCTGCCCATTCCCTGCTTGTGCACTCTCTCTCTCTCTCTCTCAAAAATAAATAAACATTAAAAAAAGAAAAGAAATCCTGCCATTACAAATTTTAAAATAGAAATATCACAGTCATCTCAAAACTCAAGAAAATGTCTTATTATTGTTAATTTCCTGCCTACCACACTACTATAATACTCTTTCTCCATATGTTAGGTTGCATGCTCTTCTTTGATCATCTCTTTATACAATAGCATTTTGTTATTTTCAATAGAGAAAATTCAGTTTTCTTCCAGCCTGGTTGATAGACATTTGTTTCTGACTGTTTAAAAAATAGTTTCCTGTTTCAGAACTTCATCTTGGGAATGCTGCATCTATAACTTCCTTTGCAGGATCTTGCTCAGAAGTTACTTTCTCACCCTAGGGTAAGCCTTGGAGAAGCCCATTCTTTTATCCCTCATGGCATGTCTTTCAGAGCTGCTGCTGCAGTGGCTGGTCTTGCCCCTCAGATCCTCAATGCCCATCCTTTAGCCAGTGTCTTCCTTCTGGATGTCAAAGAGCCGCATCTCTTTTAGACCCTTCTTCTTTGAATCAAAGATGGTGTCCAGATGCTCGTTAAGGTCTACCGATGGCGATTTTTGTTGGATGGTAGTCAGATGTGTGAGTACTGCTGGAAGTGAAATCCCACGACACCGTAAGAGGGTGACCTCCAGGCTGGGATAGCATTCCAGGCCTCTGGGGGCTGCTAAGGTTGCTGCTTCCTCCTTGTGTCTCTGGAGCAGAAACTCACCAGTGTTAGAAGGGGCCAAGCAAATGAAGTCTGAAGCTTAAACTTCATTAGCTTGAAGTGAAATCCACCTCTTCTCTCCGTCTATCCTTAATCTATCTTTGTTTCTTTGTTTCTTTGTTTCTTTCTTTCTTTCTTTCTTTCTTTCTTTCTTTCTTTCTTTCTTTCTTTCTATGAAACTTATTGTCAAATTGGTTTCCATACAACACCCCGTGCTCATCCCAACAGGTGCCCTCCACAATGCCCATCACCCAACCTCCCCTCCCTCCCACCCCCCATCAACCCTCAGTTTGTTCTCAGTTTTTAAGAGTCTCTTATGCTTTGGCTCCTTCCCTCTCTAACTTTTTTTTTCCTTCCCCTCCCCCATCATCTTCTGTTAAGTTTCTCAGGATCCACATGAGAGTGAAAACATATGGTATCTGTCTTTCTCTGTATGACTTATTTCACTTAGCATCACACTGTCCAGTTCCATCCTGGAGGCCGTATTTCATTCTTTCTCATTGCCAAGTAGTATTCCATTGTGTATATAAACCACAATTTCTTATTTTATTTTATTTATTTTATTTTTTCAATATATGAAATTTATTGTCAAATTGGTTTCCATATAACACCCAGTGCTCATCCCAGAAGGTGCCCTCCTCAATACCCATCACCCACCCACCCTCCCCTCCCTCCCACCCCCCATCAACCCTCAGTTTGTTCTCAGTTTTTAACAGTCTCTTATGCTTTGGCTCTCTCCCACTCTAACCTCTTTTTTTTTTTCCTTCCCCTCCCCCATGGGTTTCTGTTACGTTTCTCAGGATCCACATAAGAGTGAAAACATATGGTATCTGTCTTTCTCTGTATGGCTTATTTCACTTAGCATCACACTCTCCAGTTCCATCCACGTTGTTACAAAGGGCCATATTTCATTCTTTCTCATTGCCACGTAGTACTCCATTGTGTATATAAACCACAATTTCTTTATCCATTCATCAGTTGATGGACATTTAGGCTCTTTCCATAATTTGGCTATTGTTGAGAGTGCTGCTATAAACATTGGGGTACAAGTGCCCCTATGCATCAGTACTCCTATATCCCTTGGGTAAATTCCTAGCAGTGCTATTGCTGGGTCATAGGGTAGGTCTATTTTTAATTTTCTGAGGAACCTCCACACTGTTTTCCAGAGTGGCTGCACCAATTTGCATTCCCACCAACAGTGCAAGAGGGTTCCCGTTTCTCCACATCCTCTCTAGCATCTATAGTCTCCTGATTTGTTCATTTTGGCCACTCTGACTGGCATGAGGTGATATCTCAGTGCAGTTTTGATTTGTATTTCCCTGATAAGGAGCGATGTTGAACATCTTTTCATGTGCCTGTTGGCCATCCGGATGTCTTCTGTAGAGAAGTGTCTATTCATGTTTTCTGCCCATTTCTTCACTGGGTTATTTGTTTTTCGGGTGTGGAGTTTGGTGAGCTCTTTATAGATTTTGGATACTAGCCCTTTGTCTGATATGTCATTTGAAAATATCTTTTCCCATTCCGTTGGTTGCCTTTTAGTTTTGTTGATTGTTTCCTTTGCTGTGCAGAAGCTTTTTATCTTCATAAGGTCCCAGTAATTCAATTTTGCTTTTAATTCCCTTGCCTTTGGGGATGTGTCGAGTAAGAGATTGCTACGGCTGAGGTCAGAGAGGTCTTTTCCTGCTTTCTCCTCTAGGGTTTTGATGGTTTCCTGTCTCACATTCAGGTCCTTTATCCATTTTGAGTTTATTTTTGTGAATGGTGTGAGAAAGTGGTCTAGTTTCATTCTTCTGCATGTTGCTGTCCAGTTCTCCCAGCACCATTTGTTAAAGAGACTGTCTTTTTTCCATTGGATATTCTTTCCTGCTTTGTCCAAGATTAGTTGGCCATACTTTTGTGGGTCCAATTTTGGAGTCTCTGTTCTATTCCATTGGTCTATGTGTCTGTTTTTGTGCCAATACCATGCTGTCTTGATGATTACAGCTTTGTAGTAGAGGCTAAAGTCTGGGATTGTGATGCCTCCTGCTTTGGTCTTCTTCTTCAATATCAATAGCATGTAAAAAGAATTATTCACCATGATCAAGTGGGATTCATTCCTGGGATGCAGGGCTGGTTCAACATTTGCAAATCAATCAATGTGATACATCACCTTAATAAAAGATAAGAACCATATGATCCTGTCAGTCGATGCAGAAAAAACATTTGACAATTTCAGCATCCTTTCTTAATAAAAACCCTCGAGAAAGTCAGGGTAGAAGGAACATACTTAAACATCATAAAAGCCATTTATTAAAAGCCCACAGCTAATATCATCCTCAATGGGGAAAAACTGAGAGCTTTCCCCCTGAGATCAGGAATACGACAGGAATGTCCATTCTCACCGCTGTTGTTTAACATAGTGTTGGAAGTTCTAGCATCAGCAGTCACACAACAAAAGGAAATCGAAGGCATCAAAATTGGCAAAGATGAAGTCAAGCTTTCACTTTTTGAAAGTGACTTTTTGAAAGTGATAATATCATGATGACATGATATTATACCCACCCAATAGAAAACCCAATAGACTCCACCAAAAGTCTGCTAGAACTGATACATGAATTCAGCAAAGTCTCAGGATACAAAATTAATGTAAAGAAATCAGTTGCATTCTTATACACTAATAATGAAGCAACAGAAAGACAAATAAAGAAACTGATCCCATTCACAATTGTGCCAAGAAGCATAAAATACCTAGTAATAAACCTAACCAAAGATGTAAAAGATCTGTATACTGAAAATTATAGAAAGCTTATGAAGGAAATTGAAGAAGATATAAAGAAATGGAAAAACATTCCATGCTCATAGATTGGGAGAATAAATATTGTTAAAATGTCAATACTACCCAAAGCACTCTACACATTCAATGCAATCCCAATGAAAATTACATCAGAATCTTCTCAAAGCTAGAACAAGCAATCCTAAAATTTGTATGGAACCACAAAATACCCCGAATAGTTAATACATCTTTCTGACTTGCAAACTTGACTAATAATTTTTCTTCAAAGATGCCTTTATCTTTCCCAGTTCTGGCTCTTAATTATTCCATTACCTATTCCTAGAATGCCTTCCCCCAACATTCACCTATTGAGATTCCTGACAGCCTAGGTCAAATGCTTCTTTTCTATGAAACCTTTTCTGATTCCCTTTACCAGATTAAATATTGCCTATGTCTGAACCCTTTTAGTATCTACTGGCCTCAGTTTTTCATGGGGACTTTTCCAAAATTGCTTTGCATATTGTTAATGTATACATTCATATATTCATGGAAAATGAGCAGAAAATTTCCCCAGCTAAATAAAAAAGAAGCCAAAAAGAAAAAAGCATTTAATTTTCAAGTTTTGAAGTATTCATCCATTCAACCTACGTTTCCCATTCTAAAACTGGCGCCACAATAATGAATGAGTCAAAGTTCTACGCTTCTTGAGATTATAGCTTGTGGGAGGCCAACATTAATTTCAGTTGCCATGGGGTTAAGGGCTTTGAAGGAAAAGGACTGTCATTATAAGCTAGTTACAGGGCTCCTGGGTGTGTCCCTATGGAACTGGAGGATATTAGATTAAAGGATGAATAGCAGTTAGACAGATAAAGGAGAGGAAGCATTCCTGGCAGGAGGAATAGCATGCAGAAGGCCCTAAGCTAGGAAGGAGGATCTTGTGCATTTCAGAACCCTCAAGAATGCTTATTTTTAGGTTGCGAACATTTCTTTTTTAAAAAAAAAAATTTTTTTTAACGTTTATTATTGAGAGACAGAGAGACACAGAGTGTGAGCAGTGGAGGGTCAGAGAGAGAGACACACAGAATCTGAAGCAGGCTCCAGGCTCTGAGCTGTCAGCACAGAGCCCGACGCGGGGCTCGAACTCATGAACCGTGAGATCATGACCTGAGCTGAAGTCTGTCGCTTAACCAACTGAGCCACCCAGGTGCCCCTATATTGTGAACATTTCTATTGCAATTCTTTGTTTCTGTGGCTGTCTCCTCCACCCTTTAAATTCCTAGTAGACAGAGTGGAGTTTCTAAGCATATCTACATCCCCCTGCCTATCACAGCACCTAACCTATCACATGCTCATTAAATGTTTGCCTAACTGATTCAAACCTTGTTTGTTAAATGAAGGACAGCAGAGAGCCCATGTCAGAGCATACAGGATGATCAAACTAATTTTTCATATCTCATTGATTCTAAGATGCACAGATCTTCACAATTTAACATCTTTGAAATTGGGATGCTTTTTATAGCCGATAACATCTTACAATTACATTTGGCATGTTTTTTCCTTCCTTAGTAGTACATAAAACAATGATGTGTTTTACAATTAATGGTGTGTTATAGTCAATGAAATGTGGTAGATGTCTTCATATGGCTAAATTCCTTATTGTTCATTTGAAGAGATAAGTGAATGATTTTCAAAATTTTTATTGTTGCCAACTGATTTTTCATATTAATGATGTATTTGAATCCATTGGTGGATAAAGCCTTACTCTGGATTGATAGAACTGCAGAGGCAGAAGAATGTTAAAAGAAATTGGTTCTACTTTTTACCCATTCTGGAGTATTGAGAAGGCCTGTTTTTTTGTCTGCCCTGAAGTACCCCATTGATTTCTTCCCACTTCTAGGAATTTCTGCCTTCTTCCCTGAGACACTGGCCTTCCTCCTTTCATTCTCTTCAGTGGTTACTCTAGGAAAGACAACGTTAATACAGTGGGATCCTGATTCCTGACCGCATTTGATTGGTCCAGATTGCAGTTGAACCAAGCATAGTTAGTTCCTTCTAGAGAAATTTGGATTTGTGACAACCAGAGAACCCATACAAGTTATCAATTTGGGTACCTGGGCTTGTAAGGTATAAAATTTGTAAAGATTTGGGGTTCACATTCTTCCATGGAAACTGAGGAGCAGAGATGGCCTTTCTGTGGCCAGAGAGAAGAGAGAAGCAGACATGCAGCAATGGGTGAAATATATATATAAGTGATGGCACTGGGGTCCTGTTTGCTTTCCTATCCATGGCCTTTAGTATGGTGCATTCTCTCTTAGATCAACTTCTTTGTAATTGCAACAGAATTGCAATCAATTAAAGCCAAAAGAGGCTCAATTAATATTTATACTATTCCCAGAAGGTGGTCATTCAGTACCTGCTTTAGTGTCTCCAGTGATAGGGAACCTGCCATCTTCCATGGACTTCATTCCACTGTGGGGAAATGGTGAATTTTTGTCAATTCTGTTCATATTGAGATGAAATAGCTTTGTGGGAATTTCACAAGTGGTTACTAGTTTTGTATTCCAGTCCAAACAGAATGAATCAATTCTGCCTCCTACTTCATAGCCCCTCACCCTTGATAATGACTATTCAACATTTAAGCCTTCTTTATTGATGAGAGATATCCCAGGTTCAGCAAATTATGTTTGTTTTCTTTGTTAATTTGGAAAAATAGAGGAAATTAAGTGTTAAAACAACAATAACAACAAGGAAAACAACAACACAATATATAACTTTTGGAGTGCATTTATTTTTGGATCAGGCACTGAGCTACATGCTTTAGTACTTTAATTCACTGAATCCGCACAACAACCTTACAAGATAAAGACTGTTACTGTTCTAAATTTGCTGATAAGGAAACTGAGGCTTAGGAAGATGGATTTACCCAAAGTCACTCAGCTAGTAAGTAGCACAACCTGCATTTGAACTTGAGAGATATCATTTCATTGTTAAGGGATAGCATTGCCCAGGCCTGCTTTGGTGAAAGGAAACTTCTTCAAAGAGCTCAGTAGTAGTCTTTTAAAATCCTGTGACATGCAACTAAAAAGTGGTCTCAGCAAAATAACACATTATGAAATGAATTTACCTCTCAGAATCCCCCATTTCCCTGGGGAAAATGTTCCTCAAGATGTGACAGAATCTGCCAGTCCCAGAATAGACTCATCTGTTATCTTGGATCTTCTGGACAAGATTTTTATGGAAGGCATCCTTTTCATCCCTGTGAGACATTACTGAACAGAATTTTGTTTTATTTTTCACATTTGTTAATCACCCTCAAGATGCTGAGTGTTGAGCAAACCAGCTATAAAGAGGCAGCTACCCAGTTAAGAACATGAATGCACATATGTTTTATAAAAAGAAAAAAAAAAACTTCTGCTATGGTTCTCCTTTTCTCTGGTATGAACATGTTGAGGAGGTAAAATGTACCCAGGGAAAGATAGGGAAAGTAGGTAGAAGGTGACAACAGAGAGATATTTTTAGGATGGCAATGTTTTATATTTCTCCTTAAGAAGAGAAAATCCTCTAGCAAAATAATTGCTATTTTTGGAACACTCAAGTCCTAGGTCAGGTTCTCAGATACAGACCCTGACACAAGGATTCATGTCAAGTCATTAAGTCAGTGATTCCAGGAAAAGACAAGGAGAGTAGGGGAAGCCTGACAGGAAATGGGGAAGAAACCAAGCAAGATATGATTAAGGTGATTTTCTCACCATAGCTTGGTGCCCTGGGGAGCTTGGAAGTACAAGTTTGACCTCAGAGTTTGTCTTACTCACAGGCAAAGGAGCCAGGCTCTTACATCCCTACACCAGTCAGTTATTGGCCATAACTACCTCAGTGAGGACTTGAAATCTTTGCACTCTCTGTGCTTAGGCCAGAGCTGCTCCAGTAATCTCCAAGGTGGTCCTCAGAGAGAAATCATGGGTACCAGCTATAGAACTGAAGTACTCGGAAGCTGGGGGATGGGCACGCAGAACAAATAACTGGCATCCAAGGGCATTAGGTGGGATAACCACTATTATCACTTCAATTCATCGTGTACCATGTGCTGTGCATTCCTGGTAGTTAATTTACACTAATTTAGCAAGGTGGGGATGAATATCTTCATTTCACAGGGGCAGAAGTACTTTGTAAGAAGTTAAGTAATAATTGTCTAAGGTTTCATAGCTGGTATGTGGCACAGTTGCAATTTGACCTTGAGTTAGTCTGCAGCTAGAGCTCATGCCCTTCCCACTGTGTCCCATAAAACCTCTCTGTAGGCAGTTTCTGCTACCCACAACACCGACCCTCAACTAAATTTCATTTCAATGAGCACCATCTCTTTAGCACTTACCATGTGTCCAGTGTTCTATTTGGCATCATAGATGTAAAGATAAATAAGAGTTAATCTTGCCCTTGGGAGATTGCTTTCTTGCAGGGATGATATATAGATGCACAGAGCTAAATAACATGTGAAATGCCACAGTAAGTTTATTAATTAAATATTGGAGATTGTGGAAGAAGGAACTAGTAACATTGCCTAGGGACAGATATAGGGGAGGAGGGTAGCCTCAATGAGGGGCTGTCATTTCAGTTAAGCTTTTATGTGTAGGAAGGATTTAAGCAAGTCAAACGGTGAGTCGGAGGACCTATAAGGAAGCAATTGGAATGGGGGCAAGGAGGGGCAGTTCAATTTTGGGCGATTATACCACTTTTATACATGTTCCAAACTATTACTCTGGCCCTTCACAAACTTATGTCTTAACTTCTCTTAGGCAGACATTCATCAACTAGTGTTTCTTACTTCTAATCATAGGATTATCTGCTTATTCCCAGTCATAATGCAGACCTTTTTGATGAGGACTTTGAGGAATGCTGAAGGCCTGAAACATGTGAACAGGTAACTAAACTGATGAGGGCCAAGACCAGGGTCAAAGGTCAAGGACAGTGGGGGTTCTGGAAGCCAAGAATAAGTGGAATTGGAACTGACCAAATGATAGTGAAGGAAAGGAAGTGGTCAAGAAAGAGGAGAGGCTGGCCAAGAACCATCCTGAACCCTCTTTCTCGTACTTCAAGACCTGGATTTGCCATTGCCATTGGGAGGATCCTCGGGTCACAAAGACAGTTTACCTCTTCCTTTAATCAGTTGGGCAATCAGCCAACTCTCTTACATACCCTTTCTTTAGTCAACACTTGTGGGAAGGAAATATCTGTTATTACCACTTAGAATTGATCAGAATTATATAGTGTTCAAGGCTGATTCCTAGGATTCTGGGGATGGGAGGCAGGTCTCTGCTCTGAAGTTCCTAGATGTTCTTATTACAATAAGAACCAATTATTATAAAAATGAATGACTGAAGGGGAAAAAAAGTGGCTGAGGAGAAGGGATTTGCCTGAGTACTGGAAAAGGTGAATTAAAAAAAAGAGAATCACAAGAATGAAAGGAACATTAAGAAAACTTTTCATTCTTTCTCTTGCCTCCAGGCTTTAGTGTGCTGAAATGACATGATAAATGTTGTTTTTGAGAACTATAACTTGGAAGTCATTTACTAGAAATCCTTGCGTGCGGGCTATTGCCTCCTCTCAGTAGTAGGTAAACAGACCCACAACACACTGTATCCTTTGTGGTAGGAGGATGGGATACATATACATGAGTATTTTCAATTCGAGTTTTGACTGCTTAAGTGGCATATATTTCATTATCTTTACCAAGCAAATTAAAGTTCACATCATAGAAAAATAATTAGTAAATTTTTGACTGTTGTTTCCACCACCATGTCTATGCTTTCTACTTTAAAATTAGCTATTGGGGTTAAGGAAACCTTGGTTTTTATTAAAGGGTTTGTTGTGGAGTAGTATTTGAAGATCTGGCTCCTTGCTGAGAAATGAAAAATATGTAAAATTTATACATGCAGATTTATAACCCTACCTCATTCAAATTTATATATGTTAGTTTGGGGAATAGACATATATGAAAAAGCCCAATTAATTTGATTATTGCTCCTCTCCATTAAGGACCTCAGCAGACAAACTGAAGGTTTAAAAATCATGAATATACCCAGACAGAGTTAAAATGTAAGACATTCTTATAGAAGGGAAGCTGTTACCTATAAACACCAAAATACTAACCTATAAACACCAAAATACTAACCATAACTACCAATAAGGTCTATTTTGTCTAGATAGCTATTTATAGTAATGCCTGGAGCTCTCTGAGATTTTGTAAAGATAATTTTATTTCAGAAACACTTCGGCATTATGGAGTAAGAGTTCTATAGTTTACTATATGCAGTTATCTTCAGCATACTGTAGTAGATTGTACGGTTCATAATCAGGAACCGTGCCTGAGGAGGATTATATATTCATACCCTTTTGAACTCAAACAGAGCCATTTGACTTGCCTGGGCCATCACAATGAGTGATGCATGTCACTTCTGAGCAGAAGCTTTATGAGGCAGCGGGAGGCCTGCCATATTCTTTTCCTGTCTAACATCACTACTAGCAAAGTTCCACTTGGAAGTTACTCTATCAGCCTGAGACTGGGAGTAGTTAAGTACTGTAGCTACTTTCTGATGGACAAATAGTATGAAGAAGAAATCAACCCTTGTTGAGAGATTTAGGAATAATTTGTTATCATAGTATAACAGCCTATCTTGATTGATATACACATGAGGCAGAGTACAATCACATATTCATGTCATAGGACAATATGAATTTTCCAAAGCTGGTAAACCAAGGAAATGGGTCACCTCTTGCTGCATTGTGCTAAGAATTATTTGTCACGGGCTTAATATACTTTATATTTGTTTCTGACTTATTAATCCCTTTATTCTGTATCCTTTTCCATTTTTATTCAGTAATTGACCACTTGAGTGGTCATTCAAGAGACTTGATGTTAATTACATAGAACACAGATATTTTTATTGTTATATCTTCAAGTTCATATTTTGAGGAGAATCTTTTCCAACTCTTTTTATAGCCCCAGTTAACTCTTTATTTGTGTGGAATTTAATTTTATTTGCATGGAATTTCTTTGCACCAGTTTTTTTTTTCTTGCATCTGAAGACTACAAAATGGATGGCCTCAATTACATAATTATTTCTTCAGAAATGTCTTTCTTTATCTGTGTGATGTTGCAGTTTTCTTTTTTCTTTTTACGTGGCTTTTTGTATTTTGCCACATAGAGATATAGTATTGAGGTAAGGAATCATTTCTCTGTCTCTCTCTCTGTCTCTCTGTCTCTTTTTTTTTTTTTTTTTGACTAAGAGAAAGATTTCTAAGCTTAAATTTAACCTACAGAAGGATTTCATCAATGATCAGAGTGATGGGTGCCATATTGCTTTCTGTATATATGTTCTCCCAGATGTAGCTTTCCAAGGCTCTTACTATTTAATCTTTTTATGTTCACTTTGATAGTTGCACTTAGAGTATTAAATAATATGTCTAATAGAAATACTTCTAAGGTAAATTCAAAACTCAAAGGAAACATGATCATTTGGAAAATGTTGAGTAGCTGCTACTTCTTAGATATTTCTGTCCTCAACCTTTTCCCCCCAGCTTTATTGTGACATGATTGACAAATAAAAATGATATATATTTAAGTCCTCAATATGTTTTGATTTATGTATACATTGTGAAATGATTATCACAACCAAACTAGTTAACACATCCATCACATAGCTGTGAGTGTGTGTGTGTGTGTGTGTGTGTGTAACAATTTAGATATAGTCTTAGTAAATTTCAAGTATATAGTATATTATCAGTAACAGTCACTATGTTGTACCTTAGATCTCCAGGACTTATTCATCTTATAGCTTTAACTTTGTACCCTCCACCCAAGTCTCCCCATTTTCTCCATCCCCATTCCCCAGCCACTGGTAATGGCCATTCTATTCTGTTACCATGAAGGTGACTCTTTTAAATTTCACATAAAAGTGAGATGATGCAGTATTTGTCTTAGTCTTACTTATTTCTCTTAACATAATGTCCTCCAGGTTAATTTATGTTGTCACTAATGACAGAATTTCCTTCTTTTATAAGGGTGAATAAGAATCCATTTTGTGTGTGTATCACAGTTTTTAAAATCCATTTATCCACTGACAGGATTGTTTGCATATCTTGGGTACTGTAAATAATGCTGCATGTACACAGGAGTGTGGATATCTCTTTTACATAGTGGTTTTGTTTCCTTTGGTTATATTCCTAGAAGTGGAACTGCTGGGACATGTTTTATTTCTATTTTTAATTTTTTGAGGCACTTTCATATTATTTTCTATATGCTCATACCAATTTACATTCCTACCAACAGTGCACAAGTGTTCCCCTTTCTCCACATCCTCCTTGTCAACATTTATAATCTTTTGACTTTTTCATAATAGCTATCCAAAAAGATTTGAGGTGATATCTCATTGAGGTTTGAATTTGCATTTCCTTGATGATTATGGATTTTTAGCATCTTTTCATATCCCTGTTGATCATTTGTATGTCTTTGGAAAAATGTCTATTCATGTCCTTTGCCCATTTTTAAATCAGCGTATTTGGTTTTCTTACTATTGAGTTGTATGAGTTCTTTATATATTTTGGATATTGACCCCTTATCCTTATAGTTTGGAAATATTTTTTTCCCATTCTGTAGGTTGCCTTTTTATTTTGTTGACTGTTTCCTCTACTGTGCAGAAACTTTTTAATATGATGTGGTCCTACTTGTTTGTTTTTGGTTTTGTTGTCAGTGCTTTTGATGTCAAATCCAAAAATCATTGCAAGACCAGTGTCAAAGAGCTTTTCTGCTATGTTTTCTTATAAGAGCTTTATAATTTCAGTTTTTATATTTAAGTCTTCAATCTATTTTGAGTTGGCTTTGTGTATGGTGGAAAAGAAGGTCCAATTTCATTATTTTGCATGTGGATATACAGTTTTCCCAGCACCATTTATCAAAGAGACTATCCTTTCCTCATTGTGTATTCTTGGTGCCTTCGTCAAAGATAATTGACCTTGTATGCATGAGTTTATTTC
This sequence comes from Neofelis nebulosa, assembly GCF_028018385.1. Classification (NCBI taxonomy): domain Eukaryota; kingdom Metazoa; phylum Chordata; class Mammalia; order Carnivora; family Felidae; genus Neofelis; species Neofelis nebulosa. The sequence continues at coordinate 94,615,428 of NC_080786.1, forward strand.
TGGACTCTCTGTTCTATTGATCTATGTGTCTGCTTTTATAACAGAACCGTACTGCTGTAATATAATTGTCATATAATTTGAAGTCAGGAAGTGTGATGCCTCCAGCTTTGTTCTTGCCCAAGATTGCTTTAGTGATTTGGGATTTTTGTGCTTCCCTATGAATTTCAGGATTGTTTTTCCTTATTTGTGAAAAGTGCCATTGGAATTTCGATACAGATTGCACTGATTCTGTAGATTGCTTTGCTAGTATGGACATTTTAGCAGTATTAATTCTTCTAATCCACAGACATGGGATTTGTGTCTTCAATTTCTTTTATCAATGTCTTACAGTTTTCAGCATGCGAATCTTCCATTCATTTGGTAACATTTATTTCTAAGTATTTTTTTGCTGCTACTGCAAATGGAGTTATTTTCTTAATTCCCTTTTTGGATAGTTCTTTGTTAGAGTATAGAAATGTAACTGATTTTTAATTGTTGATTTTGTGTCCTGAAACTTTATTGAATTTATTAGTTCTAACAGGTGTTTGGTGGAGTCTTTAGGATTTTCTATTTGTAAGATTATGTCATCTGCAAGCAGAGAACATTTTACTTCTCCTTTTCCAATCTGGATGCCTTACATTTTTTTCTTGTCTAATTACTTTGGCCTTGACTTCCAGTACTATGTTGAATAGAAGTGGTGAGAGTAGACATCCTGTCTTATTCCTGATCTTAGAAGAAAAGCTTTTAGCTTTTTAGTATTGAGTATGATACTATCTGGAGGCTTGTCATGTATGGGCTTTATTGCATTTTTAAACCTACTTTGTTGAGAATTTTTATCATGAAAGCATATTGAGTTTTTTCAATGCTTTTTCTGCATCTATTGAGGTAATTATATGATTTTTATCCTTCATTCTGTGACATACGTGACATAATGTGACATACGACATTAATTGATTTGTGGATGTCAAACTATCTTTGCATCCCAGAGATAAATTGCACATGATTTTATATCTTTTTAAAATAATGTTTGTTTATTTATTTATTTTAAGTGGGGAGAGGGACAGAGAGAGAGGGAGACAGAGGATCCCAAGCAGGCTCCACACTATCAGCACAGAGCCTGACACATGAGATGAGAAACCATGAGATCATGACCTGATCTGAGACCAAGAGTTGGACACAACCAACTGAGCCATCCAGGTGCCCCTATCAAGGCCGCTATCAAGTGATCTTAATGCACTGTTGAATTCAGTTTACTAATATTTTGTTCAGGACTTTTGCATCAGTATTCATCAAGGATATTGGCCTATAATTTTTTTTCTTTTTCTAGAGCCCTTGTCTGGCTTTAGTATCAGTAATGCAACCTTGTCAAAGAATTTGGAAATGTCTCCTCCTTGACTTTTTTGGAAGAGTTTGAGAAAAATTGGTATCTGTTCATTAAATGATAGAATTCACTGGTGAACCCACTAGGCTTTTCTTTGTTGGGAGGTTTTTGGTTACTGATTCAGTTTTCTTTTCTTTTTTTTTTTTTTTTAATTTTTTTTAACCTTTATTCTTGAGAGACAGAGAGACAGAGCATAAGCAGGGGAGGGGTAGAGAGAGGGGGAGACACAGAATCTGAAGTAGGCTCCAGGCTCTGAGCTGTCAGCACAGAGCCTGACGCGGGGCTCGGACTCACAAACCATGAGTTCATGACCTGAGCCGAAGTTGGATGCTTAACCGACTGAGCCACCCAGGTGCCCCACTGATTCAGTTTTCTTATTCATTATTGGTCTGTTTGAATTTTTTATTTATTCATGATTTATTCTCACTAGGTTGCATGTTTCTAAGATTTTATCCATTTCTTCTAGTTGTTCAATTTGTTGACATGTAATTGTTCATAGTAGTGTCTTATGATCGTTGTTATTAATTGTAATGTCTCCTCTTTCATTTTTTATTTTACTTTTTTGAGTTCTCTCTTTTTCTTAGTTTAGTTGAAATTTTGTCCATTTTGTTTATCTTTTCAAAAAGCCAACTCTGAGTTTTGTTAATCTTTTCTATTGCTTTTTAGTCTTGACTTCATTTATTTCTGTGCTGATCTCTATTATTTCTTTCTTTGTAATAACTTTGGGTATAGTTTCTTTCTTTCTTTCTTTCTTTCTTTCTTTCTTTCTTTCTTTCTTTCTTTCTTTCTTTCTTTCTTTCTTTCTTTCTTTCTGTATTTTAGTTCCTTGAGGTGTAAAGGAAAGGAAAGAAGTTTTTTATTTAATTTTTTTTTTTTTGAGAGAGAGAGTCAGAGCATGAGTGGGAGAAGGGCAGAGAAAGAGGGAGACATAGAATCTGAAGTAGGCTCCAGGCTCTGAGCTGTCAGCACAGAGCCTGATGTGGGGCTCGAACTCACAAGCAGTGAGATCATGACCTGAGCTGAAGTCGGATGCTTAACCGAGCCACCCAGGTGCCCACCCTTTTTTTTTTTTTGATGTAAGCATTTGTCACTATAGACTTCCCTCTTAGAAATGCTTTTGCTCTGTCTCTTAAGCTTTGTTATGCTGCATTATGTTTTCATTTGTTTTGAGATCTTTTAAATTTCCCTATTTCCTCTTAGACTCATTAAATGTTCAGTAGCATGTTGTTTAATATCCACATATTTGAGAACTATCCAGTTCTCTTCCTTTTGTTGATTTCCAGTTTAGTACCATTGTGGTTAGAAAAGATACTTGATATCATTTCAGTCTCTTAAATTTGGGCTTAAATTAGAAGCTGTTTTGTGATCTATCCTGGCTGTGTGCACTTGGGGAGAATGTGTATTCTTTTGCTGTTATATGGACTGTTCTGTATATATCTGTTACGTATGTGTCACTCTTTTCATTTTATTTTTCTTTTTTCTCTTGTGGGTAATTCCAAATAATGTATCTTCAAGTAAACAGTTTCTTCTGCTTGATCAAGTCTGATGTTGACGCATTATTGCATTTCTCATTTTATTCATTGTATTATTCAACTTCAGAATTTCTGTGTTTTTTTAATGATTTCTATTTTTTGAACTTTCATGGATTTTTTTTTCATGTATTATTTTCCTGGTGTCATTGTATTGTCTGTGTTCTTTGGTAGCTCTCTGAGCTTCTTTAAAGCAATTATTTTGAATTCTTTTTCAGCCATTTTGTAGATCTCCATTTCTTTGGGGTTGGTTACTAGAAAATTATTTTGTTCCTTTGGTGTTGTCATGTTTCCTTGATTTTTCCTGTTTTTTTTTTTTTTTTTTTTTTTTTTTTTTTTATGTCTTATGTTGGTATCTTTGCATTTGAAAGAAAGAGTTACTTCTTCCAGTCTTGACCCACTGACTCACCAGTAAATCTGGCCAGGGATTCTAATGCTTTCTCAAACCTATTCTATGGATGCAGCTACTCTACACTTCCTATTTCCCTCTTGAGGGAGGAATTCTTAAGATTGTATGACTTCTCTTGATCCTGCAAAACCACGTTGGGTGCTTAGAGCCTCCTGTTTGTTTTTTTCCAGGGCAGTGACCTTAATTGCTCAGGTTTGTGTGCTTTCTTCCAGTCTCACAGAATTGGCCAGGCTTTCTGTATGTGCTTATGAGCTGTCTGCAAATCTTTGCACTTGCAGTCCACAGGGGGACATGGAGAGCCAGCCATGGGTGGGTGGACTGTGCTGAGCATTGGATATAACCATTGGGGGATCTGTAGGCAAGGCATCTCAAGTGGCTCATGAGAAAGCTTCCTGATGGAGTCTGTGAAGCAGCTAATAAGACCCACAGCCCTTTGATGATTTCTGAGCCCTGGTTGCTGTGCTCCCAGCCTCTCCTAACCCTTCAATTAAAGGGATCACCTCTGTATTCTGGGTGAGGGGAGAAAGAACTAGATATGTTTGCAGCATCCTGCATGCCTGGGAAGCTGGTTACTCATTCGCTGTGCTCTCACTTTTCCCTATGGGAGAAATTACAGGCTGAGGGGGTCTCTCTTGGCACTGAACTGTGACACCTTTGGTGGGGAGTGATACAGATAAAGCAATGCTGCTGTTCTTATCATCTTCAATGCGTCTGTTCTCAGAACTTTGCTCCATTGATGTGCAGAGATTTTTCTGCTGGACTCCTGGACTCTCACAAAGGTACTTTTGTCTGTGGGTGGTTGTTAAAATATATATTCTGTGGAGGGGAGATGGTGGAAAACTCAAATTCTACCATCTTGCTGATGTCAGTCCCCTCTGTCCTCAACTTTAAACTTTCTTCAGAGTTCAAAATTTTATTCAGATTTTGTAAAATTTCATTCTCCATTTCTCTAAAACATCATCTCAGAGAAGTGTGGTTTGTGAAAGAGAGACTCTAATTTCAGAGTCTAGTCCTTCCACTTCTCATAATGACCATGCGTAGGATGAGAGTGTAATGAGCGACTGCGGGAATTTCTGTACTAAAGTGACATTTGCTTGTCAAATGGTGCTGAATTGGGAATGTTATTCACCAAAATGCATTCTAGAAAACTTTAAAGACAGGCACACACTTAGGGTTTTAATACTAATTAGAGGCATCCATTTCCCATTGTAAGGTGTTTATCTTTGAGTAGAGGGAGAGAGTAAAGCACAGAAGAAGCATGCTGGGACACCAATAAACCAATAAATGATTGAGTGGATTCCGGGAAGGAAAAAAAAGTAGAGGAGATAAAATAAGACATGGTGAATACGAAGAGCCGGGAGAACAACTCTAGCATGCTTCTGCTCATGAGGCTGAAAATAATACGAATGTGTGCCACATTGCCTGATTTTGTATTCAAATTCCTTTTTTTTAATAACCTCAAGTTGTTTTGTTTGTTTGCTTTTTGTTTGTTTTTGTTTTTGCTTTTTGTCAAGGCCATATTTAGTTTAAAAATGTACTTTTGTGTAAAACTTTTGAGCCCTAGGAAGGCTGATGAATCTACGTACTTACCTGTACATTGCTAAATCTATCTCTTCTTTGTTCGTGTTCAGCACCTACTTACAAAGAACCCTGCAAACAAGAAACACCAGTCTCATACTCTCCTATCCTGAAAGTTGAAGCCAGTAGAAGTAGCTTCACTTGGCATACAGCAAAAGAATAGCTGACTTGGGAAAGAGCTTAAATGTCTATGTGTTTTCCTAGGTTTTCCTGAGGTGTTTTGCCCTAGTGTCAGTGAACACCATGTGATGGCAACTGTGGGTGATTTGGGATTTAGAGACCTGAGTTCTAGCCTTTGTTCTGCCTGTTTCTAGCTGTGTGACTCTATGGAATTCAGTGTTAGTTTATTTGCAAAATAAAGATTTATGAACATTACCTTTAAGGTTTCTACCATGTCAGTTGTTTCATTGCAGAAACTCTTGATTCAATTTAATTCTTGAGGTAAGACAAATATAAAATATCCTGATCTCATATAACTCACTATGGGAAAGATGCAACAGGAGAGAAATGTCCCAGGAAGACTTTACTGTGGACAAGGTGCTGATTAATCCTATCTGGGAAGATTAGGGAAGATTTTGCAATAAAGGTGATATTGGAGCATAATTGTGAAGGATAAATGAGAGTCATCATGAAGACTAAGTCTTCCAGGCCCTTCCTACAATATGACCGCTTCCCTACAATACTGAGGCCCTGATTCCATCCTATGTAGAGGTCCATCAAGCCCTCAACAGAAATGTGTGTGTGTGTGTGTGTGTGTGTGTGTGTGTGCGTGTGTGTGTGAGTGTTCATTAGGTAGGGGACATTTATTCTCTCCTAAGTTGTTGTGCCCTGAAGAATGCTTTTTTTTTTTTTTTTTTTTTGCTGGCAGTAACCTTAGCTCTCGGAACCTGGAGCTGTCACTCTTGCCTCTCTAGCCTACCTTTTTCTTCTTTCATCTAGCCAAACACCAGTAGTACAAGGTTATTAAGGACATACAACTTTTGCTGAAGGTTTGGAGAAAATGGATGGTAATTATTGATAGTAGAGGAGGGTAACTTTAGAGTAAATGTTGTGGAAATGTGTATCATAGAGAATTTTTCACTAGCTCTTGCTTCCAATTACAGGGGCTTCTCTCATTCCTTCTCTTCAAGTCTCCACCTTTGTCCCTCAGGTGTTCCTTATAAATCCCCAGATTCCTAACACTTTATTAAGTAGAGCAATTCAACTTCTTGTTATCACCCCATGGCAATGCCTAAGTAGCCTGACTTTATTTACTAAAAGCATCCATTAAGATTTGGTAAGTAGAACAAAAAGTAGAAGCACATTTACCTCTTTGTCTTAGTAGTTAAAAAAATATATAAAATAAAATTTACTTAAACTAGATATATATTTTCCCTCTCATGTTAAAATGAGATAGTTCATGGGTGCAATGGTGGCCTTGTTTCAGAAAGTTTGTTGAGAGCCCGGCTGTTTCTGACTTATTGCTTCCCTGACTGTGACCTAAATTCTCAAGGTCATCCCATGATCCAACATGGCACCTGAGTTCCAGCTGTTATATCTGTATTCAAAGATAAAAGAATGAAGAAGAGGCAATGAGTAAGACACAGCTTTCTCTTAAAGAAGGTTTATGGAAATTGCCATGCCATTAGCTGGAATTAGCTATTTATATCCCATTAGCCAGAATTTAGCTCCGTGGCCACACATCACACATAGCTAGCTATAAAGGAGGCTGGGGAACAGAGCCTTTTCTCTTGTCACATGCCCAGCTAAAACTTTAAGGTTCTGTTGCTACAGAAGAAGGAAAGAATGGGTATTAAGGGGCATTCAAACGTCTTAGTCACAGTGCCTTTTCTGTGATGCAGAAAGTGGAAAGTGAAGACTCTAAGTAGTTTTAGTTTGTCTTCATATTTAATCCTATTTAATCTTATTAACACGATTCTTTGTAGATCCTTCAAAGTTACTCCACATTCCTCTTAAAAGTTGGTTATCAAAAGTAGGCACAGAGTTGTAATAAGGACCTCACCAAATCCTTAATCTCTGTTTCATCATTTGCCAAATATGAGCCTTCCTGTTACCATCATTGGGATTATAGTCTGGTCTTTTAAAGAGCATGAATGAGTCATCTGTTTTTGACAGTCTAATTTTTCTGCTGTTGTTATTTTTGTGTTGTGTGACTCTAATAATGTTTTCTTGGAAGACTGTCTCATATATTCTTTTTTTTTAATTTAATTTTGTGTTGTTTCCCTTCAAGCTCTTTTTAATGAGAGCATTAAATCTGAACAAGAGCTAAATTGTAAGGGATTTAACAGAGTTAAGTATCATAACAGCATTAATAAGGCCATTCTGTGAGAGCCTGCAGGATATATTTGGTATTTGCCTAGATATAATGATTCCTTGATTCTTTTATTCATTCAAGAGATATATGTTGAGTGCCTACATTTTGTGTTTATACAATACCTGCCAGGGCCTGGAAATTTAAAAGCGTCAAGAGACATGGCTCCTGACCTCATGGATCTTACTTTCTAGCAGAAGGGAGATAATAACAAATAAAAACAAAGAAGTTAATTATTTATGTCTTGTAATAGGAGTTCTAAAGAAATGAAAAAAGGGTTCTGAAAGAGAGTAATGGGGATGGAGGTCTACCTTAGGGAGGATGATATCCACATAGGGCTCTCTAAAGAGATGGCATTAAAACTAAGGCTTGAAAGATGAGAGAAGCCAGCTGTGTGAAGAACCTGGGGAGAGCAATCCAAGCAGAGTGAATAGCAAATTTGAAGGGGAAGTCTTTGGCCTGATAGAGATGGTGAACACAGGACAGCACGGATGGTGTGCTGGGAGGGTTAGTAGCTCTGTTGTGATGCTTGCTTTCAAAATGCAAATTTGTTCCAACACGACCCAGAGGGAACAACTTGAACATAACACGGATTTTGCATTTGCCTATGTGAGATTTTGTCTGTGGGGAATACTAGTGAATGTAGAAAACTGCGTCCTGCTTAGCCAGTGTAGGAATATCCTAAGTGCACACATGCTTATACCTCAGACATGTACCAGCTGCCTCAGTTCACCGAGTGTGTGTGAGTCACACCCATCCATCCATCTGGTGTTACAACTTTTCCTTCCGATTTCAGATAACTCTCCTGCCGTCTCTTGGCAATAGTTCACAAGCTGCAACTCTTCTGCACCTACTTTCATAAGCAAATTTCAAGTCTTTGCAAGGTTAAGTGTCGTATTTATTGTAGTATTGATGTGTCTCTTACCCATTTAAAACGTGTAAAACTGTGCCACTATTTTTATTTGTTCCTACCTTTTCTTAAAGTGCCACTGAGGATGTTTTTTAGTGTCTTCTCCATCCACATTTCCCCCATAAGCTCTGCGGTTGTTTTTGCATGATTTTGCATAGTGTAGCAAGTTTTAGGAGTACATATGTACCAGGGGAGGTTAGAGTTGGCAGGGGCCAGATCCTTATACATAGCTGTACATACTATGTAAAGAACTTGTATTTTTTCCCTCGTTGTAATGAAAAGCCCTCAAAAGATTTTAAGCAGAGGAGTAACATGATCTGACTTGTGTGGTGGTATGGCTTAGAGTAAGGGCTAAGAGTTGAAGCAGAGAGAATAGCTGGGAGGCTATTGTACTGGCCCAGGGGAGAGATGGATATAATTTGGACTAACGGGGAGCACTGAAGTTGGAGAGGAGTTTTTGGAATTCAGCTCTGGTTTGACTAATTGTATGGATGCTTGTCAGTTCTTGCTTAAGGGTCAACACCAATTTCTAACATCTGAACAGCATCATTGACTCAAAACCTCTACAATCTGTGGTTAATGTGGCCCCATCTAAAAAGAGACACCAGCCATTTATGAGGGAATCTAGGGCATTCTGTTGTTTCTCTGCTCCTGTATTACCACACAATGCAAGATCACTTTCAAGAAATGAGAATGCCCTTGAAGGTATCTTTTGTAATCAAAAATGCTAATTTATTTTCATTAATTTCTATCCTTTTTTTTAAGATACACTCAGGATTAATAAAATAAATTACAAGATACAATGACTTGAATCCTGGGATGCTTAAGGAATTAACTGAAACAAAACCTTCTGAAAACTCTGAGAGGCTTGCCAAGGGGCCCATGATACCAGATGCCATAAACCAGGCAACATAATGTTCATATCTAGAAATACAGGAATAATAGGAGGATTAATTTTCAAAGTCTGAGAGGGATTACAGAGTAGTGGGGGAAAATCAAAATGACTCTTAAAAGAGCTAATCTTGTCAAACTAATATAACTTTTTTCTACAACAGCATGAAAATTATAATGTGCCTTAGTGCTTATTGTGCTTTTGATTAGGCATTTGAATGGTATTTTCCTCAACAGTCTGGGCAAAGGGAATTTAAATATTTTCTCCCTTGGGGGTACCCGGAGCGGAAGGAGGCCTAGCCTCACAGAGTGAGGATTCCAGTCATCAGCGGTGGGAAGGTCTGGCTCTGAATAAATGGAGAGTAAAAAGTCTACATTGAGGATCCACTTTGTGAGTAATAGCAGGCAGGCCAGACTGGGCTGTGAACATCTATAGTTATTGAATCTCATTAAGGTAGTAAGGAGTTGATATGGAAGTCATGACTGGGCTCCAGGGTGTGGGGAGTGGGCAACAGGATGTCAAAGACTGAAGATTCTGCACTTTTGGGTTTGGGCCACTGTCCTCTAAAAGAACAGGGAACACTATTGTGGAGAACTAGATATGCAGAAAGTAGGAACTTGGGATGACCTTGGCATACTTCTAGGGTGAACTTGTGTTTTCCCCCTATGTAGTTGAAATTAATCACTAATAAAGTCAGGCAGGATAACAAACAACCTTAATGAATAAGTAAGAGTCATTTGTGATTAAATTAACACTATCTGATTACATACAAATAATTAAAGTGCAAAGGATTTTTAACAGTTTGTACTCTGTACTCTGTAACAGGGTAAAAGAAGGGAAAATACTGCTTTTTTCATTTCTTCATCTCTTCTTTTTCATGCTTTAAGTTAAATTTGTAATTGTGATTATAACACCTGGTTTAAATCATTCTTAGCAACAATATTATATAGTCTGTAAGATGGGGTTATGGTTTTCATAAAACAAATAAATGCCTTTTGGGGGGGATAAAATAAGTAATAATAATTACAATTCATTAAATACTTATTATGTGCTATACCCTATGTTAAGCATGTTTTACTTATTATTTAATTTAATTTTTATTCCCTAATATAGGGATTAGGACACTGAGGCTCAGAGAGGTTCTATAATGTACTCAAAGTCCCAGAGTTAGGAAATGGCTAATGTAATTGAATTCACAACTGGTTCACCCCAGCATGCAAAGTAAAAAAAGAAAACAAGCCTTTTCTCTGAATACTGTGAACACTTTTGGAAGTGGTACCAACTATTGGTCTCTTCCATTATTCTGAGGACAGGATAATTTTAATGTCTGGGAATTTTTTTTTTATTGAGAACAGATGTAGTTTATGGCCCATGTGATTATCTATGACTATTTTGGGGCCATTGGCTATTCTGGCTCCCTATTTTCTGGGAAAGTCAGAGGCTTACTGTTTGGTCTTAGGAGTGAGTAGTCTGAAGTGTGGAAATGTATATGGGTAATCCTTGCAGCCTGTGCATGCGATCAGGTTCAGACCAGTCACAGTCAACACCCCACATCTCATACCTCACCCCACCTGAGAAATCTTAACCACACACCAAAAATCTTAACCACACGGACCTGATTGGTCCGTCTTCTGTAAGGCTGTTCTAAGGAGGCAAGAGCTGCTTGCTGGTGTGGTTATTTCCTGCCAAAATGCAGTAAAAGGAGTAGAGGCAGTAATTCCTATTTGTTCAGCTGTTTTATCTTTTTTGCTAGAGACAGGATTTTGATTTCTAAGGGTTTGTTAGGCCTTAGGAATAAAAATATTCTTTTAGGTAGGTGTTGCTGAATAATGGAGAGTTATCTTTCATTAACTGTTTATTTTAAACTAACTCATATTATGTTTAAAATATATCCATTGTAAATATTAGTTCTAAATATGGTCACTATGGTTTCATTTCTGGCAATACCTGCCCATGTACTCCCTGTCCTCAAACCTGGAGAGATGATCCTGAGAAATTTTTCCAAACCCAAGAAGCCATCTATTTTTATTTGTTGTCATTCTACCCTTATTAAGAGAGTATGGTTACAAAGAGAGTTTTAAGAATTCTCTTTCAAGTAGCAGAGCTGGGGGGTTTGAACTTTGGTGTAGCTAATGTTGAAGTCCTGTTATTAACCATTATTCTTTTTCTACCTTCTGATGAGATGACTGTCCGTTAGGTTCCTTAGATTTTAGATTATACAACTAGAAGTTGAAGCTTTCATTTACTGAATATAAGTGAAACCAAAACTGAACATTATATGAATATGTGTATAAAACTCTTCATGTAAGTTTATGACATATTGGCAGACATGTGTATATATCAATGCAGAGGTTCTCTCCCTCCACCTCCTGCTAGGATAGTGTGTGTGTGTGTGTGTGTGTGTGTGAGTTAATTCTTTACATGCCAGGATTTTGAAAAACAATTGAATTTTATTTGTAAAAGTGCATTTAGACAGATTTGTTTAATGAATCAGAGATTTATATAAAGCTGAACATCTTTTTAGCATTTTTCTAAGTATACGAAATGAAAGCAAGGGAGCCTCTTTTTATTGGAATCTCAAGATTTGAGTTCTTGTTTGGCTAAGCCACTAACTGGCTAGAGGAGTTTGAGTGAATCATTTTACCTTTATGTAGGCTAGTAAATTTTTAGAGTTAGATTAAATGTTTCTAAGGTGACTTTGATTTCTAAACATTCATACATTTGTGGAAATTATCTCCACCATGAACAAAAGAAACCTATTTTGATATAGGAAAGTGAGGTTTATTGACACAATGAAGGAAAGGGGACACCACACAGGCAACTTTGAAATGGCAACACATTAGGGAAATAATGTTTTTTATTGCTTATGAGTTGGGGTCAGAAGTTCTTAGGGTAGAATATCAGAAGTGGGTCTTTGAAGTGATTGATTTCTGAAGGTGAAGGTTGATGTCAGTGGATAAAGAAGTTAGTGTTATGTGAATTATAAGATGTTCTGTAGCTTTCATTATATAACTAATGCACATGATTGTTCCAGTTTTCACCTATCCTCTGTAGTAGTCTGGGTTCTCCAGAGAAACAGAACTAATGTATACACATACACACAAAATATATGCTAACATATAATGTATACTTGTATAATATGTTTATTATAGAATTAATTAATTAATTATAAGGATTTGGCTGACATGATAGTGGAAGCTAAGAAATCTTAAGACCTGTGATTTTGCCAGTCACAGGAGGGCTGGAAATCCAGAAGGGTTGATGAGATAAATTCTAGTCCTAGTCTGAGTCCAAAGGCAGAAGACAGATAGATGTCCCTAGTCAGTCAGATACACAGAATGAATTCTCCCTTACTCTTCTTTTTTGTTCTCCTCTGGTCCTCAGTGGTTTTTATTTTTTTATTTTTTATTTTTTTTATTTTTTTTTCAACATTTTTAATTTATTTTTGGGACAGAGAGAGACAGAGCATGAACGGGGGAGGGGCAGAGAGAGAGGGAGACACAGAATCGGAAACAGGCTCCAGGCTCCGAGCCATCGGCCCAGAGCCTGACGCGGGGCTCGAACTCACGGACCGCAAGATCGTGACCTGGCTGAAGTCGGACGCTTAACCGACTGCGCCACCCAGGCGCCCCATGGTCCTCAGTGGTTTTGATGAGGCCCATTCACCTTGTGGAGGGTCTCCTGCTTTACTCAGTCTACCATTTCAAATGTTAATCTTATCTGTAGTCATCTTCATTGACACACCCAGAATATTTAATTAAATACCTGGGCACCCTGTAGCCCAGTTAAGTTGACACATAATTTAAGCATTGCACATACTATGTTTTGACAAACTGCACATTTCTCTGTGACTTCTTAGTGACATAAATTGTGACTGGCTAATACCTAATGTGTGCATAGGACCTGGCGTATCTATCTGTAGTAGGTGCTTAATACATATTTGTTAAAGAGGAAACAAATGAGTGAAAAGAAATTGAAAAGAGTGTTTTAATTTAGGTTAGTTAGGGATGGGTAGATGTGGGAGTTGGGTAGAGGTTGAGTCTTTTGCCTTATAGCAATTTGATTTCATTATCTTTTAAGGAAGGGGAAACCTTTCAAAACTGCTTCATTTACTGTTGCTTATTTGAATAGATGTGACATTCCAAAGTTGATATTCCTTAATAGCTATGATTAGCATATCTAAATACTTCTCCAATGACTTCTGAAGCATTTTTCTTTTGTTTGAAGTTTTATTACAATTTCAACGGGTAGTTTTCAGGAGCCAGGCTGTAAATTTTATTCTTATTCTTGGTGATTGAAACATCATTGTGTAAATAGATGGGGTATTCTCTCCTCCAAGGAAAAGAATCAGTTCAAAATCCCTGTAATTGAGAAAACATAATTTGAAATACAATTTATGATTAAAAAAATCCTGGTAGGTCCCATAAGGAAATCAACTCTACTCAGGGTCTCCCCTTAAGCACAAATTGAGTTTAATTTTCTTGGCCAAGCTTTTCTCCATGCATACTGCAAAGGGAAACTTCAGATCAGCCCAGACCTTGTCACAGTGCTCAATTAAAAGTCTGAACTAATAAAGCTGTCTTAATTGGTCTGACAGAACTAGCAATATGACCTCATCACCCAGCTACACCTCTCTGATCTCCTGGATTTAAATTTCCGTAAAGGACAGATAGGAATTAGCAAATTCCTGATTTCTTAATAACATACCACATTCACAGTTATAACATTCAGTGCCCCAGCTCACAACTTTATCTACCAATCTAGAATATGTTCTGGAGCTAGTTCAATTAACTTAGCTATCAAAATGCTAAGCTTGATAGCTCATTTATCTTTCTGTCCCACAACTCGACATTACAATACGGTGGTGATTGATCTTGCATCTTCCAGGTACCATATAGTATAAAAACTAAGAGAAGATTAATTAAAAGCTGTCTTACCCAGACAGGTTTTTAAATAAGTTTTAGATTTACACTATATATCAGCTGAAGCAGAAAGAGATTCTAAGACCAGGAGCTCTGTAACACCAATTGGATTTTTCTTTTATGTAGAATATGTATGCAGTAGTCCTGATGACCATTATTATTCTTTCATACGTCTTGAATACCAAAATAAAGCAGAAAGACCCTGCAACAAATGTCCTCTAGCTGTCTCCGTTCCAGTGTAGCATAACACATAGCACACGTGGAGAACGTGTTGCACAAATAACCCACATGCACAGTCACCACCACCTAAAAGTTAGTTCTGTATTTTTTCTAGGAATTTGGAAGTTTGAGAAATGTTAAGTGAATATGGGGGAAAATGAAACCTAGCACTGGGAAAAAGGAAAAACTCAAATAAATGTGATCTTACATTTAAGGGACAGTCTTTTATGAATTGGTAAAAGGTACCTACAATAATCATTGTAGCTACCACTGAGTGATTTACTGTGTCACATAACTTACTTACATGATCGCCAATCTTTATAATAATTAAGGGTTAATTATTTGTGCCCATTTTACAGATGTCCTCAAGTGTTAAATTTCATGGCCAAAGCCTAGCAGTCAGTAATCTGCAGAATGGGGATTTACATTACAGGCCAGTTTACTTGACTCCAAAGGCCACTGCACCATGCTACCTTCTACCTCCCTGCAGAGCAGCAAATGCACCCACATACATTTTCTGTGTTGGGTTGTTTGGGCTATTATGACAAAATACCACAGATGGGGTAGCTCATAAACAACAGAAATTTATTTATGATCTGGAGATTGGAAATCTAAGATTATGGTGTGGTGAGGGTCCTCTTCTGGGTACCTCATTGTGTTCTTACATGGTAGAAGGGGTTGGAGAATCTCTCTTTTATAAGGGCACTGATGTCATTCATGAGGACTCTACCCTCATGACCCAAGAATTTCCCAAAGTCCCTACTTCCTAACACTGTGAGATTGGGGGTTAAGATTTCAGCATGTTAATTTGGGGGTAGGAGAACATTCATTCAGACCAGACCAGCACCAGCATATCACCAGCAGAACTTTTGAGAGACAAAAAAATATTTGATTCATTGTAGGCTATTCAAGCTTAAGTTCTCTCTTTATAGAAATTTGTGGCTTCAATGGAATATGCCTCATCTCCAAATCAGTGTTTATTTCTAGTCACCCAGGGGATTCCTTGTGGACTTGAGACCCCCAAATTATATAACAGCCTTAATGGGTGAAATTTTCCAGTTTTCACTTAAATGTTTTAACTTTTTTGACAAAAACATCACCAAGTTCTATTTTTTTTCTACATTTAAAATGAATAGCTGAGCTCTCCTTACAAAGCTTTAAATTTATAATCCCAAAGATTCTTAAAAATTACTGTATAGGAAGTACTGTTAACAGTCAAACCCTTACAATCATAAACACTTATCATATGCCTTGAATGATTACACTGATAACATCTATAGGTTTTACTTTTAAGAAGAAAACCACCTTCTCTTGTTTTTATCTAGAGGGAAAGGAAAGGAAAACAAAATTTAATGTTAACACCTCATGAATAGTAAACAGTGGTCCTTGCAGCCTAATTAATGCCAAATAATTAACTGAATTCATCAAACATTTACTGAGTATCTTCTGAATGTCAGGCACTGTGCTAGGCACTATTGTGAACACAAAGATTTT
This sequence comes from Neofelis nebulosa, assembly GCF_028018385.1. NCBI lineage: Eukaryota > Metazoa > Chordata > Mammalia > Carnivora > Felidae > Neofelis > Neofelis nebulosa. Next base: position 94,631,052 of record NC_080786.1, read on the forward strand.
TTAAGGAACAGATATTTTCCTGAAGGATCTCCTAGTCTAATAGGAGAATAAGTTTACATTTGCACATAAAACAAATAGGTAAAATAATTATTCAAGGATATGATCTATGAGAAAATAATTTTCTTCAATAACCTAGACATTTGTCATTAAAAAAAATTAATGTTTGTTTGAGAGAGAGTGAGAGAGAACGAGCTGAGGAGGGGCAGAGAGAGAGGGAAACACAATCCAAAGCAGGCTTCAGGCTCTGAGCTGTCAGCACAGAGCCTGAGGCAGGGCTTGAACCCACAAACTGTGAGACCACGACCTGAATCAAAGTTGGGCACTCAGCCAACTGAGTCACCCAGGTGCCCCTACCTGGGCATTTGTCTTGTTGACTGATTCTCAAGTTAGAATTTGGATGCATGTCCATGAGGTAGTGAGTCCTGGACCCTGCCCACAGTAGGATTTCTTCTTAGGGACGAAGCTTACCAATAGATACGGTGCAGCAAGGGTGTAGAGCAAATCCCAGGGTTCTCTGGAGATAGAAAAATAGTCCCCAAATTATGTGTATGGATGGGGGGGGTATGATAACATGTACATTTTAGGAATCATTGACCTTTGGGAATCAAGTGAAATTCTAACCTTCTGTGGTAAGCAGAATTCTTACCACAGGGGGTAAATTCCCCTTTACCCCACCTCCCTGGAGAGATTTCTAATCTCTGTTTATTCAGTCAAATGCTAATCTACATATTTCTGTGAAGGAACTTTGCAGATATAATTAAATCCCCAAGTTCCTTGACCCTTAAACACAAGAGATTATCTGGGTGGGCCTTTATCAGATGAAACTTCTAAAAGCAGTAAGTTTTCTCTGGCTAGCAGCAGAAGAGGAAGTCGTTGCTGGCTTAAAGATGGAGGGAGCCAATGACAAGGAGGGGGTATGACCTTTAGAAGCTATAAGTGGTTCCCAACTGACAACTAGCAGGGAAATGGGGACCTCAGTTCCAAATCACGAGGAACTGGATTCTGCCAACAACGTGGATAAAGATTGGAAGATTTATTCTCAGAATGTCAGCAGAAGAGTCCAGCCTGGTTAATACCTTGATTGCAATCTTGTGATATCCTGAGCACAGAACCCAGTGGAACCCACCTGGATTTTTGGTGTACAGAGTTGTGAACTATTAAATGGATATTTGTATAGATTGCTGGGGTAACTTGTTATACAGCAAAGGAAACAGGTACACCATTAAAACTCATGGAGGCTCTGTGCCTAATATTTCCAAGTTAAGGAGATGTCAGAGACTCTGCACTCAGGGACTATGTTTTTCTCTGATGAATGGGAGGATCAAAGCTTTGTTTTATGTGACAGTCAACACAGAGTAAAAGGAAGATCCTAATCTTTGGGATCTCACAACCTGGATTCAAGTCCTAGCTCTGTGTTTTATCAACTATGTTACCTGGCACAACCTCTCCCAGTCATGTTGGCTACATCTGCAAAATAGGCTTAATGTTTCTTGGGCAGCAGTATCAGGCAGATGAAATGAGATAATAACATGAAATATAGTAAATGCTCAATAAAAGCTATCTTTAATAGTGTTACTTGGTTAATTGATTTTCAGCATTTCTTCTTGAACTGTGTAACTGTGGAGAAGCACCACATCAAGGTGCTGATAGCTAGAGAGTCAGTATCATAAAGTTCTCAGATTTCATGGGAATAGGTGGCCAAGGGAACCTCTTTAAAATTTCCCCCCAAAGCAGGAAAGGCAGTTCACTTCCCTGTTATTTATGATACTTCTTATAACTAGTTTAATCTGGGTATTTACCAGGTGGTCCTGACCAGGGTGGTCAGGATTTACATTGTTTCGTTTTCTGAATTTACATCTGAGTTAGTCTCCTGGTGGGTGGTGATAAGAGTTTATTAAATACGTTTTTGAGGAAATAACTATTTTTTGAATTATGAATATATCTCAGCACAGTTTGAAAATTGAGGAAGAATATCGCAGGGAATTTTTATTCATCTCTACTCTGGAAATTCTCTAAGCAGTGGTCTTCAAAGTGCATTCCCTAGAATTCGTTTAAAATGTCCAATCTTGGGCCCAACCCCAGGCCTCCTGAGTTAGAACTCTTGGGGGTAGGGCCTTGCAATCTGTATTGTAACAAGGTCTCTTTGTGATGCATCTCAGACTTGGAGACCACTGCCGTAAGAGATTAGGGTGACTCCTAGCATGTCCTCAAAATTTTAAGTAGAATTCTTATTTTTAAAATGATGAACACAATTACAGAGAATTAATGAGAAAGATAATGAATGATCCAATCCTATAAGAAACTGAGCACAATCTTAGTTGATATGCCTCCTAAATTTTGCATGTGTATTAAAATTTTGTAAAATGAACCACTGTATAAATGTATTAGGAAACTAGTTTTTTAAAGAAAAAAAATTAGGTGGCAAATTCTTTTGTAAAGTTAAAACTCTGATTTATCTGTTTTGTAAGCAGATTTCCATGTATTGAATTTTCTTAGGAGAAGGCAGATTGTATCTGGTGGTTTTATGCATTGGAAATGCTTCTGAAGAAATATTTGATTAGTTGATATGGGAGTCAAAATATGCTAGGCTGTAGAAACTGAGAAAATTGCCATTTTTACTGTAAATGCTTTTAAAATGGAATTTGATACTTCTTCCATAGTTTAATTTCCAAAGCTTCCCCTACCCCCTCTGAAAGTGGTGCAAAGAAGGGTAAAGTAGTATGATTTACTGCTAAGAATGTGAGCCAGTGTTCTGGGTTCTCCCACTTACCAGCTTTGTGACCTTGGGCAAGTTCAATAAGGAGATTGTCAGGTTGTGGTCAAGCTTCTCTAGGCCAGTGTTTCTCAAATTTGAGCATGCATCAGAATGACTTGCTGAGCTGGTTGAAACACAGATTGTCTAGGGTGGGGGTCTGTAGCAGTAGCCCTCTCTGCTCATGTCTCGGCATTGGCTAATAGCCCAATTTTAGTTTGAGCTGGAGAAAATAGCTGGTTGCTGTGTTCCATGATCCGCCTCAGGAATATGGCAGGAGGATGAGTCACAAACTGGTTTAAGGAACCACTTCCTAAGAAAATCCCTATGGTTAAAGGAGACACTGTGTCTTTTTTTGTGAATGAAAGCAGTTGATACAGGAAGTATCTCTGTAATACTTTGTCCTTCAGGGGACTGTGGGCTGAATAAATACATGTACAGTAACCTTTCCAACACTATTGTAGTGCAAGAAGTGTAAAATATATATGAAATTGTTTCAACAAGTCAATTGATAATAATGTGTAATATAATATTTTTTTTAAAAATTACTTATAAATTTTAATTTACATTTAAGCCTTACTTTGAATTGGGAGATTCTAATTTACTGACCTGATATTACTAAGGAAAAAGCAGAGAAGTAAAGATATCTCCTCCAATATAGAAAGCACATAGGGTTATTAGGCATTGCAATATAAAAACATAAATTCCTGTGGCTAGGGTTCTATTTACTAATCCATTGCTATCTCTCACAAATAGTATCAAGTATGCTAATAAGCAATTATAATAGCTCATATAGAGTGCTTACTATGTACCAGGCGTTTTTCTAAGTGTACATTTGCTCATTCATTTAATCTATGCAACAACCCTTTGAAGTAGGTGCTAGCCTTACTTCTGAGAGAAGAAGGGTTGAAATATTTGCCCAAAGTCACAGAGCTGCTAAGTGACAGAGCCAGGGTTTGAACTCAGAGAGTCTTTCTTGAGAGCCCCTGTTCTAAACCCTTGTTCTGTATCAAGCTCTTGTAGCAGAATGATTTCTGCTTTAGTGCTCTGTGACTTGGTCAGGCAGATCTTCCATCTCCAGGAGGCCAGTGTGCCTCACAAAGAGCTTCCTTTTCCTGGCCTGTGCCACACACAGACCTTTCCACTGCAATGCCATCTATCAACTAGTGATACTTAACATATGTACATATGTACTGTTCTTATCACATTATTTTACTGCATTAATTTCTCCTTTTGCTTTGGAACTTTCTCTAACTTTGGGAAACTGTTCACCTCAAATCTATGTCTAAACCAGGCCCCTTGCCCTGTGGGGTCAGGGTGCACAGAACAGAGCCAGTATCTCTTGCCTGTCTCTATGACTCCTGGAGTCTTTTCCCTTTATTTCACCCTTGCTCTTACTCACTCTGCCATCTCACTGACTGCCAGCTCTTCTCTCTGGTCTCACCCCCTGTATCTTCCTGCATCCACCTGCATCCTAGCCCCCCCTGGACTTGAAGATAAAAATAGCTCCCCTCATTTGCCTCTTGATCCTTGGTAAAGACTTTGGATTTACTAACTGAATCCTGTCCTTCTGAGCCACTTGAGGGAAATATCCACACAGGACCTAGTTCTGTCCCATTGTGGTCCTATGCAAGGGGCAGGAATGAGACAGGGATGTAGAATCTCATTCGAACAAAGTTGTTAATAACTTCACATCACCTCCTCCCTGTATAAGTACATGAGCATTTTAACAGTGGCCTGCCATGGTCCAGTGGTTTATTGGAGGCACAGAACAGACTCCGGGAAGGTCAAGTTAGTGGCACGTTTTCCAGTGAGTATCCTTCAATTCAGATGTAGTCTAACATGCATAAGGCATCTCTGAAGCTGACTCTTAATATATGTATATATTTTTAATTAATGGAAGTGGAAACAATCTAACATCACGATTTAAATGATATTTTGTTAAATTAATTTGTCCTGTAGGGATTCTCTGATAGATCGAACAAACCTGGCCTAGGAGCAGTCTTTCCTAAATCTTTTGAGTCAGGCATTCACAAAACCTGGAAAAGGAAATGATGGACAAATTACATCTAAAGTTCCTTTGTTTGTTCAGGTCATTCAGGATATCATTATCACATTAATGGAATTTTCTTATTTCTATTTGCAGATCCTTTTGTGTGCACACTGTGATCTGATTTGAAGCAAAGAGGGAAAAAACCCTCCTTCATTCTTATCTTTTCTGAAAGCTTAGCTCAACCTAGATGTGTTGAGCCAACAGATTTATTGGTTATCATGAAAGAGATGCCCTTTACTTTTTCATTTCTGCTGCCTCTAATTTTCTGACTTTTATTCAATTCTTATTTTGTCAATTGATTATAACTTATCCATGTCCTGGTGTATGCTTAGGGGAAGACCCTACAGATCCCTTTAGTCTAAGGTAGGAAGTAAAAGCTAAATCTAGTTTCTTCAGTGTTTAGGGATAACTCAGGCAAAAAAAGTATGTTTAATTTTAACTGTATTTAAGTGTGTGCCTTCTCACTCCATCAAAGTAGTTAAATTGACTGTAAGGATAGTCCCAGGTTCACTGCAAAAGAACTTAATTCTTCATTTGATGTTACCCAGAGAGAACATTTTTATAGCGTTGTGATTCAGGAATGATCATTTCATTCGCAAATGGTGTGTTTTAAGCAGTAAACAAATATTACTTTCCAGACCCAAAGATAAGTTTAGGCAAAGCTCAAATCATCTGGTGCTAAATCTGGAGCCCAATTTCAAACAGGTTGACTGTGTTTCTTTATGGTGCAATATGACTGTGTCAGGATGTGGAAATTTTATCCTGTGCTAGCAATGATAAGAGGGAGCAACAACCTTAACAAGAGTTGATCAAAGGTTCCAATCAAATACCATGTCCGCACTCTTGGAAAATTACAGCTCATATAACAGATCTTATAGAAAATCTTTTCATTTCTATGAATTTCACTAAATCATAGAATTTCCTTGCTACTTTATTTGGTTTCCTTCCTTCCGTAAGTAATTACTCTTTATTTTAAGTGACAGAATCACTTTAATTTTGCATTTTTTCATCTTTATATAGACTTTGGCAAAGATTAATCTGTCCAGAATATTCTGGGTACTTGGCTCCAGTGTTCCAGGACTGTAAATGGGATACAGCAAGCAGCTTGCCTTTCCTGCCTTTTAGTTTTATTTGAACATAAATTATATGACAAAAGGGTGTCCCCTTGCACCTTCTCAGTCCTTCCTGAAGACAGAAAGAACTATGCTCAGAGTTGCTGCATGTCCACCAATAAACTTGCTACTACCCTGCTGGGGCTTAGGAAATACCTGATGCTGTGAGAAAAAAAGTCAGTAAAAAATTCACCCATGGCTAATTCCTTCTCTCGTCCATTGTCTTGACTGTTTGTCTCTCCTCTTGCAATCCCGTTCCTCTTCTCATTCTTTTTCCATTTGATCTCCTCGTTAGTTTTCCTTTTTAAAAATTTTAAGTTTATTTATTTTTGAGACAGAAAGAGAAAGAGAGAGAGAGAGAGAGAGAGAGAGAGAGAGAGAGAATCCAAAGCAAGCTCCAGGCTCCATGCTGTCAGTGCAGAGCCCTATGTGGGGCTTGAACCCACAAACTGTGAGATCACGACCAGAGCTGAAATTGAGAGTCAGACACTTAACTGACTGATCCACCCAGGCACCTCTGGTTTTCCTTTTTAAAAGATTTTTTTTTCTGAATACTTTTCCTGTCCCCTTTAAGTTAGTCCTTCTTCTCTTTGGGCCCCATCTCCCATTCTTCCTCCTTGATTCTGTTTAACCCTTTCTCTTAACCAGGAGCAGAGATGCTTTTACTCTTGTGATCTGAAGTGAACTGGATTGGTGTGAAGGCTTCACTAAAAATCAACTTCCATGCCCAAACCCTCCCCAACCAGTCTGTTCCCTCTATGGTATTTGACCAGTCTGTTCCCTCTGTGTGTGCATATACATGTCCTAAGGAGCGTGTGTGTGAGTGTCATGTGTGCATGTGCATGTATGTGTGTGTTGGGAAAATGGGAAGCAAGGAAAGAAAGTAGCATGAGGTTGATCGCACCATCTCCTTTTGGGTACCAAGTAAGTGGGTCAGAGTCCTTGGGGGTAGTTAGTAGCCCTATTCTAACATGTTTATTTTGCTCTTGGGGTAAATGGGAAGAGGACGACCCTTTAGCCTCTTCTCTGTATCTTCTTGGCTTTGGATTTATACGTGTCTTCTTGCTCCTACTCAAGCCATCAAGATGCTTCATCATTTAGAAGCATGGGTTTAAACTTTAGATAATGCTGTAGTTTGTATACTTTGGAAGGTGCTAGAGACAGAGAGTAACTGCCTTCCTTGAACTGGTCACACTTAATGGCTTTACCTCCTGAGGTGGTTTTGGCTTTTGGGAGGTGGTCCAACCCTACAGAATCCCATCGCTTTCATTTTCCTTTACCCTCAACCCGAATCTCTCTTTTTTTTTTCACATACACATAGTTTCACTCTATGTCCTTATAGAATTTTAGAATTTGAAGGCAAGAATAGAGTTAACTTAGAACTTCATTTTATACATAAGGATATTGATTTATATAAAGATTAATTTATTTAAGATCATTCAGGAAATTGGTAATAATTACAAGGACTATACTTTCCAATCTAAAACTGAGACTCATAATCTGACAGTAATGGTCATAATAACAGCAAAGACAAAAACAACAACAGTAATTATCACTGTTAATTGATCATTCATATTGCCAGGCATTGCACAAGGTACCTGTTTTAAAAAATTATTCATTCGGGTGCCTGGGTGTCTCAGTCAGTTAAGTGTCTGACTTTGGCCCATGTCATGATCTCATGGTTTGTGAGTTTGAGCCCCACATCGGGCTCTGTGCTGACAGCTCAGAGCCTGGAGCCTGCTTTGGAATCTGTGTCCCCATCTCTCTCTGCTCCTCCCACTGTTTGCACTCTCTGTCTCTCTCTCAAAAATGAATAAACATTAAAAAATACTCATTATTATTATTTATTTATTTAAAAAATTTTAAATTGAGGTATGGTTGACATATAACATTGTATTAGTTTCAGGCGTACAATGTACTGATTTGTTATTTGTATACATTGGGAAATGCTCACCACAATGTCTAGTTAACATCCATCACTACACCTGGTTACAAAGTTTTTTTTCACGTGATGAGAACTTTTAAGACCTGCTTTTTTAGCAACTTTCAACTATGCAATACAGTATTATTAATAGTAGTTGCCATGCTGTACATTATATCCCCACAGTGTATCTTATTTGATCCTCCTCCAACAACCCTCTGTGTGGTAGGTTATTATTTCTTATTACAGTGTTATAGATAATGGAGGCTTAAACAGAAATCCACTTCATAAATAATAAAAGAGCAAGTCTATGTTGTAAACCCAAGTCTCTCCAGTTCCAAAATGTGTGTCCTGCACAGTGGTGTATGTATGGAAGCCATCTTGTACTCCTTCATAAGAGCAGATTGTTGGCATCTCCTTCCAACTCTCATTGTTCAGTGGCTTGAAATCAACCATGATAGAAGCATTTACACCATGGAAATTGGCAAAAACCACATATCAGGGCATGATTTTTATTTACCAGAGAGCTGAGACTTGTTAAGCATTTATCAATATACTGCTGCCTACAAGTGTTTTTATAATGTGCTTTTAACAATGTAATGAGATTTTTAAACATCATGACTTGCCTAGAAAATCTGGATTATCTGATCACTGTAGTATTGGTAGAAAAATCTAAACTAAAAATCACATGTCTGCACACTCCTGAGTTAGTCCTGTTTTTGCCATCCCTTGCTGGAATTTATCTTCTGTTGTGATCTTAAGTCCACTGGTTACGTGTTAGCCAAGGCACATTTGGTTGAAGGAACCAGGAACCCATTGAATAAGTGTAAGCTGATCAGGGAAAATGTATTGGGAAGATCCAGGGGCCCTGGGGATCTGCCCCATAGGGTCCTACCACAGGAAGTATAGCTTCCTAATGGAGTGGGGCATGGACTAGAAGGGCAGTCCTGCACCTTTACTTCCTTACTCCTGAACTTCCTGCTTTGTGTCGTCATATCTCTCTGTACATCCATGTCTGTGATCTGCCTTTTCTGCTTTGGTGTGACATACCTTAACACCCTGATTCACCAAGATTCTCAGTCTAAGCAAGGACAAGCAACCTTAGTCTTTTTAACTCCATTTCCCATTTTCTAGGAGAGAAACACCTTTCAGCCCCACATGAGTCATTTGTCTAATTGTCATGGACAGGTGTAAAAAAAAACAAACAAAAAAACAGAGCATCTTATACACCAGGCTGTGGACAAGGAGGTTTCTCTAAGAAGAGAAGACAGGAACAGGGAGGAGAGGGTTCCCAACTTTAGTAAGTTTGCTTGGGAGGGGGAGGGTGCAGAATGAAGAGGAAGAAAGGCTACATTGTAAGCCATTTGAGGGGAGAACCTGGGTTTTTACTCATTTCAAAATATCTGTTACCTTGCCTTATACTTGTATTTAAAAGGAAATAGGGGCTGAAAGAAGAAGTGACTCTTCTCGACAAGAATACGTTTCTCCAAACTATGAAAAAAAGCCCCTCAGTAAGAGAGAAAGAAGACTTAAGAAATATTCTACAAACAAAACTGTTTTGGTGGTTGGTATAGATTGTCACCAATCTGCATGGATCTGTATTGGTCATCAAAGAGCTTGTGATGTCACTTCCAACATTCAGATGTGACTTTCTGTTGGGAGTCCACTTCAACATAAATGTTTAATATTTTCAGATACCCTCCCACATTGCTTTACCCCCTTACAAGGTTATGACTAAAACAGAACCAGTCTAAATATAATCATTTTATGAAATTACATACAAATAGAAGAAACCATACCCAAATTGAGGAAAATGACCATGTTTTTCGTAGTCAATCTTTAGAAAATAGCTTTTAAAATAAGTGCAATACCATCCTTACTTTTTTATAAAAGTTAACGAGGAACAAAATAACGTGCCCTCAGGATCAGGAGCTCTAGAGTTCAAATGATCAATGCAATTGGAAAAACTTCTTAGCCCGCATATTGGACTTAAAATCTCGTAAGGATTTGTTTGTGTTGTTAGAATGTTACTGCCTAATGCTTTCACTTGTCCTGGGAAGTGTTGTTAAGATTAAAAATAATTGCACAAAAGCCAGTCTGAATTTTCCAAGATTTTAGGAAGAACAACAGTTTAGTCTGAAGGCTTGAATGTATTTTATCCTTTGCAATATATGAATTTATTCTTAATACATTATCTTTGAAATGCTTTAAATATAATATAATCGTCTGTTAATTTGGGAAGTGCTGATTATCCACATCGAGATTTACCCACAGCACATCTTATTTCTAACGTCTCTGTAACGTAACCTTTTCTGCTTAAGCAACTCCTCTAGTGACATTATCACGATCTCACTAAGTTTATTCTTACATGGAATTGCAGCCTGCTAGGAACTGGAGGAGGTACGTTCTGGTTGACTTGTCGTAAGATAAAATAAAACAGTGACTCTAGTTTTACTAATTTCTCTTTCCCTTTCTCTTCCTCTTATTCCCCACCTTTTCCTTGCCAGATGTGAGACAGATGGCCATGCAGTGGGGTATAAATAAAGGTCCCTATAATCCAGCTGGTGCTTTTTTCCTTTCATGCCTGTGGTGTTGCGTTTATCCAGCCACTAGTGAGGATCAGGGAGAACTGTGTGGCAGGAATAGGTGGGGACACATACTGGACTGATTTTCCTCCCTGTTGTACACTGCAATGGCCATGCAAGTTGTTAAAATACTGAAATACTTTCGTACTTACTGACAAACACTCATTGGTCTCAGCCCCTTCGCATATAACTGCTTCTTTTATCTACCACTCTGGCTTCTAGTGTTCCATCTCTGGGATATCCTGCACTTTCCCACAGTCAGTAGGATTGATCTTTGGTATAGAAAGGGGCCTTAGGACTTCTTTGACTGCTTTTTAAGCTACTCTGTTTGTTTTTATCCTATGTGCAATCCAACCTAATCCTTGCACTAATCATGCACTAATATGCATGATTGTTCTAGTCTTAAGTCCAGTTTATCTTCTTTAAGGAACTGAAGAAATATTTGACCATGTTTTAAGTGAAATATTTCTGCCCACACTCTGTCCAGATCATCTCTTTCTTGCGCTTTGGTTCTGACTTGGTCATTGTTTCAGCTAGAACACTCTCCATTGCAAGTGACAGAATACCTAATTCAAATTCATCTGTGTAATGTAAGTAAGCAGCTACAGGGAAAGGCTTAAGTTGTGGCTTGGTCCACATGATGTCACCACGATTCATATTATCTTTTTCTGTTTTGGCCTCACTTCCTTTGTAATAAGCCCCCACCCGTTCTCAGGGTCATTACAGCAGCTCTCTCATTTATTTCCTGAGAGAGAGAGAGACCAGGAACATTCCTCTAATGTTTCCAAATGAATGCTTTAAAATTAATTGAGTCTTTTTGACCCTTCTTGGCTTGATGTAGGTCCAGTGTCCATCCCTGAACTAATGTGACCAGAGGAATGGTGTGTTCTGATTGTTTTAACCTGGTTCATGTGGTCCACTTTGATATCTGGGATTGGAGATGCTTCACTGAAAATACACAGATTGATGTGGGGAGGGTAGATCTTTAAATGAAGGGGGTTCTCACTGATTAGCACTTGAGGGTAGTAGATGCTGATAGGAATGTGTCCTGTGTTGATCAAGAAGTCTCTTTTTTTTTCCGTATTATTTATATCCTGTCTCTAAATGGACAGTTGTTTGTATGGGTAATTTTACTCTAACTATAAAGAATTTTCAGTCTGTTATAACCACTCAGAATAATACCCTAACTGAAAAACTTCATAAACTATGTTACTTTTTTTAATATGAAATTTATTGTCATAAACATACAACACCCAGTGCTCATCCCAACAGATGCCCTCCTCAATGCCCATCACCTACCCTCCCCACCCTCCAACCCCCCATCAACCCTCAGTTTACTCTCAGTTTTTAACAGTCTCTTATGGTTTGGCTCCCTCCCTCTCTAACTTTTTTTTTCCTTCCCCTCCCCCATGGGTTTCTGTTAAGTTTCTCAGGATCCACATAAGAGTGAAAACATACGATATCTGTCTTTCTCTGTATGACTTATTTCATTTAGCATCACACTCTCCAGTTCCATCCTGGAGGCCGTATTTCATTCTTTCTCATTGCCAAGTAGTATTCCATTGTGTATATAAACCACAGTTTCTTTATCCATTCATCACTTGATGGACATTTAGGCTCTTTCCATAATTTGGCTATTTGGCTATTGTTGAAAGTGCTGCTATAAACATTGGGGTACAAGTGCCTCTCTGCATCAACACTCCTGCATCCCTTGGATAAATTCCTAGCAGTGCTATTACTGGGTCATAGGGTAGGTCTATTTTTAATTTTTGAGGAACCTCCACACTGTTTTCCAGAGTGCCTGCACCAGTTTGCATTCCCAACAAAGGTGCAAGAGGGTTCCCGTTTCTCCACATCCTCTCCAGCATCTATAGTCTCCTGATTTGTTCATTTTAGCCATTCTGACTGGCATGAGGTGGTATCTCAATGTGTTTTTTTTTTGTATTTCCCTGATGAGGAGTGACGTTGAGCATCTTTTCATGTGCCTCTTGGCCATCTGGATGTCTTCTTTAGAGAAGTGTCTATTCATGTTTTCTGCCCATTTCTACTGTATTATTTGTTTTACGGGTGTGGAGTTTGGTGAGTTCTTTATACACTTTGGATACTAGCCCTTTGTCTGATATGTCATTTGCAAATATCTTTTCCCATTCTGGTGGTTGCCTTTTAGTTTTGTTGATTGTTTCCTTTGCTGTGCAGAAGCTTTTTATCTTCATGAGGTCCCAATAGTTCATGTTTGCTTTTAATTCCCCTGCCTCTGGGGATGTGTCAAGTAAGAAATTGCTGTGGCTGAGGTCAGAGAGGTCTTTTCCTGCTTTCTCCTCTAGGGTTTTGATGGTTTCCTGTCTCACATTCAGGTCCTTTATCCATTTTGAGTTTATTTTTGTGAATGGTGTGAGAAAGTGGTCTAGTTTCATTCTTCTGCATGTTACTGTCCAGTTCTCCCAGCACCATTTGTTAAAGAGACTGTCTTTTTTCCATCGGATGTTCTTTCCTGCTTTGTCCAAGATTAGTTGGCCATACTTTTGTGGGTCCAATTTTGGAGTCTCTGTTCTATTCCATTGGTCTATGTGTCTGTTTTTGTGCCAATACCATGCTGTCTTGATGATTACAGCTTTGTAGTAGAGGCTAAAGTCTGGGATTGTGATGCCTCCCCCTTTGGTCTTCTTCAATATTACTTTGGCAATTCGGGGTCTCTTGTGGTTCCATACAAATTTTAGGATTGCTTGTTCGAGCTTCAAGAAGAATGCTGGTGTGATGACATGATATTATACATGGAAAATCTGATAGACTCCACCAAAAGTCTACTAGAACTGATACATGGATTTAGCAAAGTTGCAGGACACAAAATCAATGTACAGAAATCAGTTGCATTCTTATACGCTAATAATGAAGCAACAGAAAGACAAATAAAGAAACTGATCCCATTCACAATTGCACCAAGAAGCATAAAATATAGGAATAAATCTAACCAAAGATGTAAAAGATCTGTATGCTGAAAACTATAGAAAGCTTATGAAGGTAATTGAAGAAGATATAAAGAAATGGAAAAACCTTCCGTGCTCATGGGTTGGAAGAATAAATATTGTTAAAATGTCAATACTACCCAAAGCTATCTACACAGTCAATGCAATCCCAATCAAAATTGCACCAGCATTCTTCTCGAAGCTAGAACAAGCAATCCTAAAATTCGTATGGAACCACAAAAGGCCCCGAATAGCCAAAGTAATATTGAAGAAGAAGACCAAAGCGGGAGGCACCACAATCCCAGACTTTAGCCTCTACTACAAAGCTGTAATCATCAAGACAACATGGTATTGGCACAAAAACAGACGCATAGGCCAATGGAATAGAACAGAGACTCCAAAATTGGACCCACAAAAGTATGGCCAACTAATCTTGGACAAAGCAGGAAAGAACATCCGATGGAAAAAAGACAGTCTAACAAATGGTGCTGGGAGAACTGGACAGCAACATGCAGAAGAATGAAACTAGACCACTTTCTCACACCATTCACAAAAATAAACTCAAAATGGATAAAGGACCTGAATGTGAGACAGGAAACCATCAAAACCCTAGAGGAGAAAGCAGGAAAAGACCTCTCTGACCTCAGCCACAGCAATTTCTTACTTGACACATCCCCAGAGGCAGGGGAATTAAAAGCAAACATGAACTATTGGGACCTCATGAAGATAAAAAGCTTCTGCACAGCAAAGGAAACAATCAACAAAACTAAAAGGCAACCACCAGAATGGGAAAAGATATTTGCAAATGACATATCAGACAAAGGGCTAGTATCCAAAATCTATGAAGAACTCACCAAACTCCACACCCAAAAACAAATAACCCAGTGAAGAAATGGGCAGAAAACATGAATAGACACTTCTCTAAAGAAGACATCCAGATGGCCAACAGGCACATGAAAAGATGCTCAATGTCACTCCTCATCAGGGAAATACAAATCAAAACCACACTCAGATACCATCTCACGCCAGTCAGAGTGGTCAAAATGAACAAATCAGGAGACTATAGATGCTGGAGAGGATGTGGAGAAACGGGAACCCTCTTGCACTGTTGGTGGGAATGCAAATTGGTGCAACCACTCTGGAAAGCAGTGTGGAGTTTCCTCAAAAATTAAAAATAGACCTACACTATGACCCAGCAATAGCACTGCTAGGAATTTACCCAAGGGATACAGGAGTACTGATGCAGAGAGGCACTTGTACCCCAATGTTTATAGCAGCACTCTCAACAATAGCCAAATTATGGAAAGAGCCTAAATGTCCATCAACTGATGAATGGATAAAGAAATTGTGGTTTATATACACAATGGAGTACTACGTGGCAATGAGAAAGAACGAAATATGGCCCTTTGTAGCAACGTGGATGGAACTGGAGAGTGTGATGCTAAGTGAAATAAGTCATACAGAGAAAGACAGATACCGTATGTTTTCACTCTTATGTGGATCCTGAGAAACTTAACAGAAACCCATGGGGGAGGGGAAGGAAAAAAAAATGAGGTTAGAGTAGGAGAGAGCCAAAGCATAAGATACTCTTAAAAACTGAGAATAAACTGAGGGTTGATGGGGGGTGGGAGGGAGGGGAGGGTAGGTGATGGTCATTGAAGAGGGCATCTTTTGGGATGAGCACTGGGTGTTGTATGGAAACCAATTTGACAATAAATTTCATATATTAAAAAAAATAAAAATTTAAAAAATTAAAAAAATTAAAAAAAGAAGAATGCTGATGCAATATTGATTTGGATTGCATTGAATGTGTAGAGTGCTTTTGGTAGTATTGACATTTTAACAATATTTATTCTTCCAATCCATGAGCACGGAAGGTTTTTCCATTTCTTTATATCTTCTTCAATTTCCTTCATAAACTTTCTATAGTTTTCAGCATACAGATCTTGTACATCTTTGGTTAGATTTATTCCTAGGTATTTTATGATTCTTGGTGCAATTGTGAATGGGATCAGTTTCTTTATTTGTCTTTCTGTTGCTTCATTATTAGTGTATAAGAATGCAACTGATTTCTGTAATTAATTTTGCATCTTGCGATTTTGCTGAATTCATGTGTCAGTTCTAGCAGACTTTTGGTGGAATCTATCTGGTTTTCCATGTATATCATGTCATCTGCAAAAAGTGAAAGCTTGACTTCATCTTTGCCAATTTTGGTGCCTTTGATTTTCTTTTGTTGTCTGATTGCTGATGCTAGAACTTCCAACACTATGTTAAACAACAGCTGTGAGAGTGGAGATCCCTGTCGTTCATAAACTATGTTTCTATATTGTTAATTTGCTACTGTGCAGATTGCACAATGTCAGATCTGCAGGAGCTAAAATAATAAGGTATATGGTGCAGAGACCTTGTCCAAGTGCTTCTCTGTTTTGTCCCCAGTACTTAGGGGACAAATAAATACTTGAGAAAATACAGGTTTCCTCTCTCTCTGCACTTTCTGCAAGTGGAATGCTGCTGTAGTGTATGTTGTCTGTCTGTCACTGCACTGGGAGTTGGTGGTAGGATGAGTTATATAAATCGCTTTGATGTTTGGTAAGAAGAACACACTTCTTATAGGCAGGGATACTTGAAAAGTGCTCATTTTATATGGAAGTCACTCACTTTGTTACTTCTTGTGTCTTAGACATAACAGATAACTATCTTTCTTGTAGTTCCTCTGGGGTTTCACTATTTAACTTTCTCATGTCCACTAACAGTGAGCTATATCACCTGGGCTCAGATCCATTGCTAGAAGGAATACCTTTTGTAGTGACACTGATGGTTTTCTGGACTTGAGGGCAGGAAGAAAATGGGACCTTGCACTTTTGAACCTATTGTCAGTAAATGCAATTATTTATATGCAGGGTTTGTGTGTGTGTGTGTGTGTGTGTGAATCTTACAGTTTCGTATAATTTTCTTCCATGTATCAATAATAGGCCAATAAAGGAGTGCTGGAGGAGGCATGTGGTTTTCATCCATATGTTGGGAATTCATGGAGGTTTCTTTGATTTCTGGTTGTATAAGATCTTGCCACTATTGTCAGCCCCAGAATGAGCCACAAAGTGGCAAACTGCAAGATCTCTCTTGTTGACGAGCTGTGTCCCTGATCGGCACATGGCACATCATGGCTTACACAACACTCATACACCACTGCACTGGTTCTTTCGATCCTTATAACAGCCTCATGAGGGAGCTGGGGGCAGGGATTGTCCTGCTCATTTTACAAATCAGAAAACTGAGATTCAGACAGAAGTCATGTGATCTACGGGAACCTCACAGTTAAAGCTGTGCAGAACTGGATCCAACCCAGGTTTTTAGACTTCTAATCTAGTAGCTTTTCCTTGTTTCATTTGGCATCAGACTTGGGTCTTTTATTTCTAGAGCTGAGTCTATGCTGCTGAAAGAAGGGCCCTGTGGATATTCACTCTGTAGCCCTCAGGACATCACACCTAGCTGTTTATGCATCTGAACTTGGGTCTCTGCTGCCAAACTGGAATTGAAGCAGCGGGAAGGTCCGGAATGAGGTTCTGCTTGGTCCCAGAGAAGACCCACTCACTGCTTCTCCATCATGTCTACCTGCAGTTCGAAACCTTTGCACTGATCATCGTCCATGTGAGTCCATATGCCCTGTTTGCTCTTTCTTCCTTCTGTTGTGTGATCTCAGGTCTCCCCCTTCGTTTATTGTTGGAAACTAGTGTGAATGAATGAGAGAGAGGTGTGGCAATGCATTCTTACCTATGGCCTAATGGGATATCCAGCTTACTGACATCCAGGGAAATATGTTGATTCATTTATTTTTGAATTTTTCACTATAGTGTGAATATATCAAAAAATTCCCATTACTGAGAATTTAGAAAATTGACTTTCTTTTTCCATAGACGTATTGTCAGAGTTGTAATAAGCAAGCATGCGTATTTGTGTGAGACATATTCTGTCTAATTTTATTTTGTAAGCATTTTTATACATTTCTATGCAGTTAGCATTGAGTGCCTACTATGTGCGAGGTGCTACTCTGAGCTATTTTTACTGATCTCTTCAGCCAATGTACTATGATTTACTCAACCATTTATCTATAGATGTACATTTTCCTCTCAATTTTCCTGCTATTATAAATAGATGTGCAATGAATATATTTGAGTATACGGCTTTTTCTACATTTTTTAAAGGATAGATTTCAATAAGTGGAATTATTGGGTCAAGGAGCATAAATATTTTTATGGTTCCTTAGTACTTATTGGTAAATTGTTTTCCAGAAAGGCTGTTCAAATTTACAGTGCCATTGGCATTGTAGAAAAATATCAATTTCACTGGACCCTCATCAACATCTAATTTTATCATTTAACAGAATGCTAAGAGGCAAAAACAATGGCATAGTATATATTTTTTAAGGTTGCATTTTGTTACTTAACTTGGAAAGGGTTGAACATTTTTTTTGCATACTGTGCTTTCTAGTTTGTGAATTGTCTGTTTTCTTTTAGGACCATGGATGTATAAGTTGTGCCACTGCAGGTCAGATAACTGCAGCAGCCAAGTTCTTAGAGGTGACTAGCCTTCCCAGGTTACAATATTAGTTCCTTCCCTTGCCCTCCCCCTGTTACAGGCTAATAGGACAGTGGCATTTGTTGCATCTGATTATTTCTAGAAAGATGTTAATGGTCTCTTTACCTTCTGCTTTGACAAAGCAGCTGTGAAGGAGCCAGGATGCCAGTGTGCAGGGCTGCTGTAGGATAAAAACCCACAGTGGCAGGAAATTACCCTAATAGGGTGAAAATTAAGAAACAACCAATGGCACAGCCTGTTTCCAGGATACGGGTAGTACTTTCACGCCTTGGAATTATTCCCTGAGAATCAATTTGGTGGTTCTTTAAAAAAATTAGATTTGAACCTGAAGGGGGTTAAAGAGAAAAGAATAAAAGCTTGGAAAATATTTAATTTTGTTTCATAAAGAAATTATTCTCATCTTCCCCATTGAGTAGAAAATGCAGCTCTTTTAAACTTTTTCTTGGTCTTCCCTATTTTGTGCAAAAGCAGATTGTCTCATTTTAGGTTATACATTTTTGGGGCTTAGGGAGAGGGTAGACACCTGCAAAAGGAAAGGACCAGAGTCTTTTGATTCTTCACTTGCAGAAAAAATACCAAGGGTGTCAAGCCACTGATTGGCACAGGTGTTTGGTAGCCCACGAATTAGCTGTCCTTGGGTTGGGAGGTGGAGTGGAGGGTGCTGAGTGGCTGCTGCTTCAGCGGTTGAGTGGCAGGTGTGTTTGCATCTACCTTCTTGTGTGTCAGGGATGTAGGGCCTGAGTCCCTTAATGCTCTCTCTCCTCATCCCCAATCACTGTCTTGCGCAAGTGCCATTAAGACATATGTGGAAAGGGCCACTCAGTTGTGTCTATTTTATCTACCTCTTTTTGATTTGGGTTTATAGGTCTTGGACTGACTGAAGAATCTAGCAAGCACTGAAAAAATACTTTTCTTATGTATGGAAAATAGTCAGTACTTATTTTTTATTTCATTTATTCTATGAATTTTGGGGGCACACAATAACTCTGAGGAGTTAAAAGTAAAAGCATCCTTCCTTCAGCTTCTAAGATAAGATCTACTTTGTTGGTTAAGGATATAGATATCGAACAGGGGATACTGATAGTAGTTACTAGATGAAGAAAGATGCTTCCTTTAGGCAGGTCATGCCTTGCTTATCTCTGTGAATCTACGTTCTTGGCGCAGAGGAGATGCTCAGTCCTTGGTTATTAAACTGAGGGAAGTACCATGAAGGGCTTCTTTTTTATTCCCTGAAGCCTTCCTCCAGAGGACAAGGAGACCGCCATTAGTGTAGTCAGTAGATCCAATTTGATTTTAACAAATTTGTAGAAATTCTGCCCACTTATGGCATCACTGATTTCAGAGTTTGAAGAGATCTTGCAGCTCCAGTTCTCTAAATTTGCAGTCTGTGATCTGTCAGAACTGATCTAAAAAAAAAAAAAAAAAGTCTCAGAATCCAGAAGCAATGGGTAAAACTAACAAGATGGGATTTAATAGGGATTCAGCCAACATTTTGTAAACAATTTTTGAATATATCCTTTGTGAAAAAACCAGTGGGGAATGACATTGCAGTCTTTGATGTCAGTTTCTTAATAAGAAATAATAGGGGTAGATATAAAAAATTTGACCCCAATATTACAAAAGAAAAAATCAGTTATACTCATTTGTTAATTTGTTCATGTACTCAGTTATATGATTTACTCATTAACAATGTGAATTGAGCATTTAATAATACAGGCCCAGTAGATGATGGAGATCTGCCCAAGTAGATAAGAACCAGGGGCTCTAGTCAATCAGTTGGGCTTGAATGCTTTCAGGGATGGGCTGCTCTTTTTTATATACATATAAAAATTTATATATTATAAATATATAATTTATTGTCAGTTTGGCTTACATACAACACCCAGTGCTGATCCCAACAAGCACCCTCCTCACTGAGGGATGGGCTGCTCTTTGCCCCCGCCCCGAGCGGGCCATTCATTTTAAAACAGCTCCCTAAAAAATTCTTATTAAATATGAACTTTAATACATTGGTCATAATTCTACCATGTGAAAAGCCACAAAAAATATAATTCCTTTCTAAATTATAGCCCTGAAAATAATTGTCTGAGGCTCCTGCTTATCTTTAAAAACTTAATTTGAACATCATCTCCTCCATGAAACTCCTCAGGAGTTGTTTCTTCTCCTTTATTACTCTAGGCATGAAGTCCTAAAACTTACTGTTCTTATTAGAACATCCTAGGGGATAATTAAAAATATAGATTCTAGAGCTACATTCCAGTATATTAAGAAAGCTCCCCAGAAAGTCCTGAGGCACTTGGTTCACAGGCAAGCATTTGTTAACTGCTGTGTGGAGGGTATGAACTTGTACTTACGGAGCACTTACTATGTGCTTTGGTATTTCTTTGTTTAGTTATCCTATCTGTGCATTTTTATTTTCCTGTAACTATCGCTACTTTACCTATTAATTATAATTTCACTATCTCATTATCTATCTATATTCTCCACCATACTGAAAGATTTTAATTCATTTTTTATATTCCCAAGGATTTATCACAGCGCATTGTACCTGATAGGATCACCGTAAATGATTATCCAATGTATGAATGAGTGGAGTGTCAGGAACAAATTTAACAGTAACATTTGTACCACACTCTGAGGTGGGAAAATTAAACGAAGGTTTTCATAAAAGCTTTAGGTTTCATCTTCATTACTGCATCTAGGTCAGAGGGCTAGAGGGAATAGGACATCGCCGTAATTGGGAAACTTGGCTCATAGTCACAGCTTGGCCAAAGAATAACTGCTGAGGCCCAAGGTTTTTTGTTTGTAAAAAGAAGGGATTTGCCTGTATAGTCTTTGGCTTCTTTCTAGCAACATGATTTCTTTAGAGTCCCTGATATCAGCGTCTGGACCAGTGTAAGGAGGAGGGTAACTTGTTCAGTGGAACAGATGGTATGGGCTCAAGGGGAGGGAAGGGAAGTGATGTGAGAGAGGGACTAGGGGTAAGATATTGATAGAGGAACGTTCTTGAGGCTTTTGGAAGAGTGTTAGTAAGAGGTATTGACCCATGTGTCTAATGGCATCCTGCTGCAGACAGAGGAGTGAAGAATATTCAAAAACTCTTCTCTCTCCCCTTATTCTAGTAGAGGGAGTAGGAGGGAGAATGTGGATTGGTCAACTAAATCAGGTCTTTCTGAGATCTTTAGATATTCTTTATCATCTGTGGGTCATCAGATCAATAAAGATTCACTGAAGGTTTCACAGAAGGTGCAGAGGGCTTTTCATTTCAGAGACTTGCTTCGAATGGCTTGAAATAGTTACCACCTAATGGCTCTGCTATATTCCTGGAGCCCTGAGCATCTGTTTAACATTCAAGCTGCGCTGTGCCAGTGAGAGCTCCCAACAGAAAAGGGAATTAACTGTTTGGTGTGTTTTAATAAGTGAGTGAGCAAAGATCATGTGAATCGATTATCAATTTGGCTAACTTTCTTGCAGGGCTTGTGTAGAAGAATTAAATGCAAACAGACTGCATGTTTACCAAAGAGGAATACACCTTGAAGTGGATATTAGGATTCTCAAAAGTGATTTTTGTAATGTGTTGGAGCTTTTTCTCCCCTTTCCTTATTTCTGTCAAGAACATGTATTGGAAATGAAGGTGGAAATCACTTTAAAAATGATTAGATACAGGACTAGCATACAAAGGATCTTTTCCTCCAATAGGTTTGTTTGAGACCATCCCATTACCTTCCTGTTAGTCCAGAGGTCATTGCCGGAACCTGAGGCTCCAGGGACACTTGAGGATGATACTTAGTTTGTACTGACACTGAGTGCTTTTACTTAAGAGTAGTCCCGCTTATTTCATTTTACTTGCTTTAAGGAAAGGAAGAGAAAGAATACTTGCTTGGCAAAGACATACCACTGGAAAGCTGAATTGATCTGGTTTGATCTACAGGATGTTCAGTGTTAGATAATAACTAGCAAAGTGGACTTAGAGTGAGCTTTGATTCTAGTTCTTCCCGCCTCTTTCTCCTCTACCTCCCTCATCTTCATTCTTTGCTTTCTAACAGGGAAACACCGTTGTTTGTGTATTCGTGGCTGGTGAATGTTTTTCCTCTAGTTGAGAAGCCAGCTTGGGGAGAGAGAGAGAAGGCAAGAGAGAGACATGGGCCTGTGAGAAGGAAGGACCCAAGCCCTTGGCCACGTACTTTTTTGAACCAGCATCCTCCTCTGTTTCCCCTTTCTACTTGGGGACATCTCTGTGATGACACCTGTCATCTGTCTATTACTTACTGCTATTCTCTGAGCACAGTGCCAGGCACATAGCAGCTACTAAATCACTGTTGTCGAATGACTGAATGAATAACCTCTCTTGAACTATGAAGTGCTTTTTGTTTTGTTTTGTTTTGTTTTGTTTTGTTTTGTTTTGTTTTGTTTTGTTTTCAACTGTTGGATCTTTCCTGGTATTCATAAATTTCTGGGCTCTGTTGTCAAGCACTGGCTTTCAGCTGCCTGACTGTCAAGTTGAATCTTAAAAGTGCAAAGATTTAATGGATTATTTCATTACTATTGGGTCCAGTAAACTGGAAGGCCAGAAACTTACTGGGTCCAAGGAGGAGAAGCTGATCTTAATAAAACATGAGTGTTGAACTGACAGCAACATGTTGCATTCTTTGTATCCTCGATAAGTAAACACAGATAACCTAAAGCAGCAAATTCACAGTAAAGTGATGGAATTTCCAAAAGGAGTTTGGACAAGAGAGTGGAGGAAAGTAACTATTGTATTTTTGCAGGTTGATAACATAATGGAGGTTGTGTGCAGGGCTGGCTCTGAACAATGGAACGGTCAGGGTTTGCAATCACTGTCCTGTCAGCATCCTCTGCTGCTCCAAGTGCCTGTTATGTCAGGTCCCACAGGGTCATAACACTAATGCCCAGAAGGCTTGGCTCCTATTTCCTGAATCTTTACCACCTGGCTTGTCACAACTCACCGACTTGTGTCTGCCTCCCTAGCGCCTGCTTGGTTGACCAAATTGCTTATATTTGATGAATTAAATTGTAGTAAGACCTGAAGGTTTGGTATTTTACTTTCTAGGGTTATTTGCATTTTAACTGGGTATGCATGGACTCTTGGTCTAGCTCAAAGAAATAAATTACTGATGCTTGAATTCCCAACCAGGCAGGTAGGTGAAACAGATATTTTTCTTGCATATATGTTCCAGTGTCAGCCCTCAAATCATTTGAGGGCTAGCACATTTCTTTGCCTTCCTCTTCTCACTTCTTCTTCTCCTTCTTTACCTTTCCTTCTTCTACCTCCTCCTCTTCTTCCTTCTGCTCTTCTTCTTCTTTTTCTTCAAATTATTCTTCTTAAAGATCTAAGTAGACCGAGTCAGAAGTTGTATTCAGTATTGCTTTGTAGTTAAAGGAAAGCTTGCCCAGTGTCCTTGGCTTTAGAACTATACGGGCAAATGAAGGTCGTTGTGAGCGAGTTGGCAGAGGAAGCCCTGAGACTGAATGCGATTTGGATTTGGCCCTTCAAAATCATCACCTTTGTACTTGGGTGAATTGAGAATGTCCTTGGAGTTACCTGCTTACTGATGTGGAGAGTTATTATGTGGAAGATTTGGGTCACTGTGTCTCTCCTCTGTGGAAGACAGAATCAGAAGAATGGGGTTAAATTCAGCAGTATGGAAGGTTAACACAAATGGAAAACTTTGTGATAGGTAAGGTTTGAAGACATGATTTTACATGGTACTGATAGCATAACCATTTCTATTCTAGATCTATATCGTTCAGTAGAGTAGCCACTAGCCACAGTGGTTGCTGAGCATCTGAAATGTGGCTAGCCCAAACTGAACTGTGCTACAAGTGTAAAATACACTGGGTTTTGAAGGCTTTCTTTTAAGAAAAAAAGTAAAACATAGGGGTGCCTGGGTGGCTCAGTCAGTTAAGTGTCTGACTTCCTCTCAGGTCATGGTCTCATGGTCTGTGAGTTTGAGCCCCATGTCGGGCTCTGTGGTGACAGCTTGGAGCCTGGAGCCTGCTTCCGATTCTGTGTTTCCCTCTTTCTCTGCCCCTCTCCCACTCCCTCTCTCTCTGTCTCTCTCTCTCAAGAATAAACATTAAAAAAGTAAAATATGTTGTTTTTTAGTTGGATTATACTGTGTAATGTTTATAATATCTCTGACATTCAGTTAAATAAAAGATACTGTTAAAATTATTTTTAATTATTTCTTCTGCTTTCTTTCAGTGGAGTTACTAGAAAATTTAAAATTACATATGTGGTTGGCATTAAAATTCTATTGGACACTACTGATATGGATCAATCATCTTTTCAATGTACATGTTTTCTTTAATCATTGGTAAGATATTAAGTTATATTTTACATTTATCCATTTTGTTGGATGAGTTTCCTCATTACCCCTGAAGTTTGCTTTGTAATCAGTACAAGGACTCTGGTGACAGGCCTGTTGGATATCACTTCTTGGAAATGTTTTGAGACACAGGATCTCTTGGGTATACATTGGGGTGTGTGCTCAGAAGGATTTGATGGGCTTCTCTGTCCTCCAGGAAGCGGCATGGAAACTTTAAAGGACAGGATTTTGCCTGTGGATAAAATATCTTATTTTGTGGGGAAGAGAACATCTTATTTTACATATTACAAGATAGATTGTATCTTTAATGAAAATGACAAGAGTTCCTTAGATCAACAATGAAGGATGAGAGACTCTTACCTCAGGACAATTCAGATCCTCATTCCTATTCAGGATTTCTTCTCTGCTATAGGTCATTAAAATTATTACCTGCCTAGATAGCCAGTTAGGCTACAAGAACTATGCTATAATCTCTGTGTATTACTTAAGTTTGAATTTGGCTGTAAGTAACTATAAAACCCAACAAATAGGGGCTTTAAAAAGATAGAAGTCTACTTCTCTCCTATATGAAACATGGTGGGATGGAGTCCTGAGTTGGTATAGTGGCTTTTGTTTCATTGTGTCCTCAGGGACCTAAGCTCTTTTTAGCTCCTGCTTGGCCATCCCTACTGTGACTCTCTCTCTCATGCTACCAGATGACATCCTCCACATTCTAGCAGGTGAGGAAGAGGAAGGAACAAAAGAGAAGGACAGACTTTGTGTAATAGCTGCTTCTTCAAGTTTCAGAAGCTGCCACATGACAATTGTACTTCTATCTTGTTGGCCAGACCGTAGTCTGAGTGGCCATATGCTGAGCTAAAATTTCACAGCTGTGAGAGAAAGGCAGAATGGATATTGTGGGACAATTAGTAGTCTTTGCACAGTGCGTTGTTACACATAGGCATTACTTTATTACATATTGCATGTTCTATTACTTCAGTGCTCTGCAACATGGCTACTTCTTATGGCTCAGTGTAGGAAAGCAGGAAAGCTTGTTTCATATTTGGCCCTGATCTTTAAGAAGAGCCAAGCTACTTCTGGAGAATAGTGGTTGTATATGGTAAAATAATAGTAATAACATTTTACATCTGGGGAGGGATGGAGCTGTTAACCTGAAACCTAATTTTGTGCACTCAGGAAACCAGGATCTTGACATTCATAGTCACGTAGGGTCTACGTAGTCCCTATTAATATTTAGAGGGGATCCTTTGCCATGGGAATTAATGAATATGACAAAAGGATTTGCTGAGCATGCCTGAACTCACCTTTTAGAGTGAGAAATAAATGTATTTGGCATGGTTACTGGCTTAAGCCTAGGTCAGGCAAGCTTCGACACATCTATCAGACTGATGGGACCAGAATGCCAAATGTCTTGTGTTTGCATGGAGGTTTCAGGGTCTGAGAAAAGAGTACTGAATACGTGTGTGTTCATCCCTGCTGTCGGTGCAGGTTCCATGTGCACAGCCAAGGGCATTGTGTTGCTACTAGGAAGGAGACCCATGTTAGAGGTCACCAAGGTTCCACTGGAACCTTAGTTTTTTCTTTTTCACAGGAACTTGACTTTCCTGGGACCCGTGGCTTTCTGCCTGTGCTGGCTGCTGTACACAAAGTTTCCCATAATTCCATAAGCATTTGTAGAATTTGAACTTTCTTTTCAATAGGAGTAAACCCTGGAGTTTCCTTTCTCCAGCTTATTCAAAAGGACTCTAAAATCTTATTCCTGAGCACTTTGTTAAGGGATCAGGTTTTTCTTTCCCACTTGCCAAGATTATTTTCTTTTCATAAATTATTGCATTAAAGCTTTGAAGGAAAAGCCATACCCTTTAATGTTACATAAAGCATATTTATAGCTCCTTTAAAAGATCCCCACTTTAACAAATTTGTGTAATTTCACAAGCTTCACACACATTTTCCCAGATATTTATTATAGTATATGTCGAGAAGTCATGTGGAATTTTGAGTCAGACTAATTTTGGTTTGAATATTCTACAGTTTTACTGGGTTTGCTACCTTACTAGCTGTGTGGCCTTGGTCAAGACACTGAACTGTTCTTAGTCCTCGCTGTGAAGTCATTTTCCTGATATCCATCTTGTGGGTTATTGTGAAGATGCAACGGATCTGTGTGACGCATTTAAGGTAATGCCTGGTGTTAAAAAGAAGCTCAGTGAGCTCTATAGTTATTCTTTTATGTACCAGTTCCCACTCTACATGATTTTACAGACTCCCCCCACCCCCAGTTTATACACTGATATTCCTTTCCTCTCTTTCTTGTTCCTCCTTTTCACCCTTCATTTCTTCCTTTTAAAATTTTTCTTTCTCCTTTCTTCTCTTCCTTTTTTATTTTTTTACTTTTGGGGTCTCATTCCAGATGTAAGATCCTCTTTTTTTTTTAATTTTACCCCAGTGGTTCAGTATTTCCTTTATCACAACATCCCTTTGGTATTAGACTAGGACTCCATAACTGGATTTCAGATACTAAGAACGTCAGATCATCCTTTGATTTTATTCAGCTGTAATTGTCAGTTTACACTTTATAACTTCATGGTGTAGGGGTTAAGCTGAGTGAAGCCAGGCTTGGATTTTCTCCTGGTATTGACGAAAAGATCAGACCCTGAGCCTTTAGTACTCTCCTGCTTCTTGTTTCTTTGCCTTGGGGGTTGGGGAAGCAACTAGCAAGTTAAGGCAATGGATGGAGCAGGGTAGGTGTAAAGAGCGAGAGCCCAGGCGCTGCTGAGTCCCGTTGCTAGGCAACAGCATACAGGGAGCTGACACTAGCACATGCCTGCTAGCATCCTGTTGTCTTAGCAACAGAACATTTGGGTGGAGGACTGGGGGAGGAGGGGAAACTGGGTTCAAATTATTCAAAGTTCCCTACATCCTAGGGTACCCTCAGGCCTGATCCCCATGTATTCATTGTCTTAATCTCACCACATTGACTGGAACTGAGGTTTCATTTTTTTTTTTTTTTTTTTTTTTTTAGTTCATTGCCCAACATTTGTACAAGGTTTTTTCTCCGAGCTCTACATTACCCAAATCACATGGCAGCTCATTAGAGCCCATCCATTTCCAAGTTCTCTTGTGCTCTGCATGGCAGGGCCTATTCTATGGAATTTTAAAATGATCCCTTGCTCCAAGTACAGCCCTGTGGGACATAAATTAAATGTTCACTTGTATGAAAATTTAAATTCTAGTTGTTTGGTATGTGAAATGTTGCTAAGTCATTATCATTAGATCCAAGTACTGTCACGTGTGAACTTTGCATTTGGTTACAAAGAATAAGGAAAAGAATAGAGGTTAGGATGGCTTCTCTTCGCCTGTTGAACTCTGTGATATTCAGGAACTATTGCATTTTGTCCTGTCTACCCATCAGTACTTCACACGTGACCGTATTCCCTTAAGTGTTGGGGCCATGTCTTCTTCATCTCTAAGCTCTTTGTCTCTACGTGCTTCATCCATGCCATGGGTCCTAGCCCATGCTAAGTGAATTTATTCAGTGAATGACCTGGGAACCCACACAATATAGCTAAAATTTTAGCTTTGCCTATCTTCCCCAGAGCCCTTGTAAACCAGCCGTTGTCTGAGATTCTACCTTCAGTTTTCTTAATGTTCCCTTTTGGCTCTTCTTCTGCATTTTGCTTTATCCTAGAACCACCACCATTTTGTTCCACAGTCCCATATATATCAGTAATCACAGGACTCTTTGAAGCCATTTGCTTGTCTCGGCTCCCACCTGTTGTCTATTTGTGCATCTTCTGTGGATGCCTGGTACTCACCCTGGGAGGTACTTAATGCTTAATTTTAGATCTTTTTCCACTGCAGCTAATCCTTACATTTTGGGGTGTGTCTAATCTTCTTTTATATTATGATAGCAACTTTGGCCCTGACACGTGTCCACTTACCCTCCTTTTCAATGGAGGAGGTCATGCAATTTTATTTTGTTTATAAAACAGAATAAAACAAAACTTTTCAATCATATGATCTAGTTGTGAGCTCAATTATTTACTGCCTTATGCTATTGTTTTTTTTTTTTATCACGAAGATATATGCCATTAGATGTAGAAAAAAATACCATGTTTTAAAAACACTTTTCAATATCTAGCACAGGGTTAAGCATATAGTATTTAACTAAGATATGGTTTTTGAATTAAATTGAATGTAGGTTTTAATATTTACCATTGAGATAGAACTTTTACTAAGACTTTGAATTTCTTCCAATGTGGAAGTTACCAGCATATGGCCCAGTATCTCAATGAAATTATTTGGATCCTAGATAGCAGAGAAAAGACTAGTTCTCTTGAAGTGGTATTTTTTTTTTACCAGCTTTACATTTGGGTTCTATATGCCCTGAATTGGTGTGCATCTTTGTAATGGAAACTACTGATATTCTAGTCTAAACATGCCTGAGTGATTCTCTCAAATAGCCCTAATGGGGGCCCTATCACAAATAGCTGCATGTAAGGTAAAATGTAAGATAAGACAACATGTCTGGAATTAGTAATCCTGGCAGGCTGAAAATCCAATGGCTCATTCAAGGGAGATTTTCATTTAGAACAAATTGGAAGTTGTGTAAACCATAATCAAATCCCTCTAAATAGTAAAGATCTTCTGAGTCAACTTTATACAGACACACACACACACACACACACACACACACACACACCAAAAAATACATGTCAGTATATATATATATTTCATATATATGTTTCATATATATATTTCATCTATATATACACTTCATATATATGTGTATATTTCATATATATATATAGCATGAAAACTTATTTCTTCATTAGACTTGAACAAGAGAAAGGCATGTATCTGTAAGTAAACCACTGACTCACTGATTACTGAACATCTTAAAGGAGGAAAGTGAACCTGCCGCAGGCTGTCCAGATATTCCTGTTCCTCCTTCTTGACCTTCTTCTCTCTCCTACCAACTTCCTTATTCTAGTGGAATAGATTCCCACTGCAGTTTTTCTTAATCCTTCTTCAGATGATCCAGCAGATACTCTCCTCGATTATAAAGAGACATTAGCTCACAAGTAAGGGTGAAGCTTGAATATTGTCCATGATCAGATCCCCTAAAGGTGGCCTATGGGGTCGGGTAAGCCAGAGTTGGAGCAAGGTAGAGACATTGATACTGTTTAGGCAAGGATTGTGGTATCATTGGTCTGGGTAAGAGTAGGAATTTTTCCTACCCTAACATTGTGCTAACCTTAAGGTCCCTTCTGGAGGACTCTATTTTGCAGAAGAATGCTTGAAAGAAGTAGGTAGAACAGCTTTCTGATGTTGTTGAT
Organism: Neofelis nebulosa; assembly: GCF_028018385.1. Classification (NCBI taxonomy): domain Eukaryota; kingdom Metazoa; phylum Chordata; class Mammalia; order Carnivora; family Felidae; genus Neofelis; species Neofelis nebulosa. Next base: position 94,660,720 of record NC_080786.1, read on the forward strand.
CTACTGAAATAAAACAAGGCTCTTCTCTGGGTACTTATGTACATACATAGCTGATATCTCCAAGGAATTTGACTAGACAAGCTGGAATCGCTCCTGTTGTGAAAGGTCTGTTCTGCTCACTCAGGGGAATATGTGACTCAAGGTCACGGCTGCTGCCTGCAAATCACCACCACATCTTCACTGAAGAAAGTACCCTGCATGACCTCAAGTTCCTGCCTTTCAAATGATGAAGAGAATCCAAGCTTGTGGCCATCATTAAAATCTCCTTTCTGTAATTAAAATATGATTTGAAAAGATTTCCATGATTCTTCTTATCAACAGCTATGAAATAAACCAGGGCTGTCTCTTTGTTTGTTTTCCAGTCAACTAAGACTGCTCGGGGTGGTAAGGAGGAATTAGGCATGAATGCCAGGGCACTCTTGAGAGTCCTCCAGAATGATGGAGAATCACATTCCCTGTCCCAAACTTGGGAGCATATTGTACCTTTGCCACATAACAGTAGAGACATTTCCAGGGCATGGTGTTGCTGGAGTGGTGGTGGAGTTTCCTTAAACCCCCTGCTTCCTTACTTCTTCCCAATGAGCAGGGCTCTGGCAGTACAGACAGGGCTCTGCAATGCTCACCTCCAGAATAGAGCTGTAGGGTGCCCTTGGTGGGTAGTGCTGTCATAGATACTCCAGTTCATGAATTGAAGATCCTTAGAGGATGCCTGTGTCTTCAGTACTCAGATTTGGCTTTACTTGATGCTCTTCTTAAGTTGCATGTAGGACATGAAACAACTGCTGTGTGAGATCAGGAGCACCCACAGTAAGAGAGAGACCCTCGTCTCTTGGAAATGCCTTTATGTACCTAGTGATAAGCTGTGACTTGTTCTCTGTGCAGGACCTGGGAAATGTGACCACCTTGTTGCTTGTCACATTCCATCCAACTAACTGTAGTACGCATGGGGATCGCTGTCCACCATAACGTTTCTCTCTCCTGATTCTGTATGACGAAATCACCAGTTCATTCATCACTCATCAATCACTTCCCTCAGTGACTCATCATCGGAAAGTTTCATTCCTCAGTCCCCCTGTCTGAGGCTGGTAAATAACATGTCATTCCAGCAAAAGGCAGAGGGGGCGGCAGCCCATCTGGACCCTCAAGTTTGATTTCATATTTATGAAACAGCTTAAATGTCATTTTGAGTGAAAAATGACACCTTCTCTAGCTTCTCCCAGTAGTGCCTGTGGCTGCCACTGAATGATTCCTTCTTACTCTTTCTTTCTTCCTTTTTTTTTTTTAAAGGCAGCACTTGGCTTCCCTACTTGGTTCCTTCAAGGCAATAATGGAAATGGAATGGATGGATAGATGGATGGGTGAGATCCCAAGTAGGTATCCTCACCAGAGAGGAGAAAGATAGAAGGTGGGAAAAAACAAAACAAAGATCAAATAGAAGAAATATTTTGGTTTTGTAGGGAATTTTGAACAGTGGTGAGGATCTTGAGACATTCTTGTGTTATTTGCTCTCTATGCTTTAGGTTGAAGAAAGTAAATATAAAAATTCATAAAATAGGGATTCAAAAAATAAATTTTGTATAATTTCACTACTCTAACAATTGTAATGATCATTTGGATAAATTTCTTCCAACTCATTTTTTAAAATATACATGTGGTTTTCTAAAGTTCAAAATAAAATGTGCATATAAAGGACCTGGGACTCCACAACTGCTCAGGATTTTAGTAATATCTTAGTTTCTGACCCAAGGAAGGCTGCCTGGGAAAAAGGCAAGCAAAGTCATGAGGGAATGTCTTCAACAAAGTTTCTATGTGGCCCCCTAGGAGTTTAAAACAGTTTCATTAATGAGGGATTTTCTTCTTGACAGAAGGCTGGGAAATTTGTGCAGCATTGAAAATTGACCCAGTAATGATGCATAGGGGTTTGCATATCCAGGTGCACACCTCCTAAATGGGGTCTTTGTATTTCCTGGACACCCTGGCAGAATGGGAATGAGAGGGAGCTCAGCCTTGCTGGAGCCTCAGCAGGTTCTGAGTTCTATCAAGATGAATGAACTGCCTTTCTTCAGCCATCCACTGGGGGGAAGCCTCAACAGGGAATAGAAATACTGTTTTTCCTACAAGTACCTTGAGAAATAGAAAAAAGCTTAGCTACCTTAATGAGAGGTTTTAAGAACTTTCTGGTGGAACACAGAATAGAACAGCAAAGCTAAGGAGTGGTGAAGAACAGAGGAGGCAGTAGGTCTGGCAGTAGGCCTGAAAGGGATCCCTCCACCTTTGGTCAAAGCAAGTATAGCCTTATTCAGACCTTTCCCAGTGGTAGCCCCTGGCATTGCCAGACAAGAGATATTAGCTCCAAGAGGCAGTGGAAAATCCCTTCCTGCATGACTGCCTGATTGGAACATACAGGTCCCTGAAGACTTGCTAACTCCATTGTACAAGACAGCTGGGGTGGGAAGGAATAGTGCCTGCCCAAGGTGCAGGCAGATCCAGGGAGAGACTCTGGATCACAGATTGTTGGGATAGTGGTAAATTTTGGTTTTGAATTTTCTTTGTTCAAAGTAGAGCTATTTGGGTGGGAGGAAAGAGAGAGGCTTCGCCATGTTTGTGTCATGGAACTGTCTTTGTCTTCTCTAGGAGGAGGTCACCATTCTGCTGGGGTGGGCTAAGAGAGAAGGAAGGAAACTTCCCCTCAGTTCACAAATGGATAGTAAGATCCTTCAATACTGGAACTTTTAGGACTGTTAATTTAAGCACCTTTTTATTGGAGCTTGCATATATTCCAAACTAATGAAAGTAACTAACTAGAGGGAAAAATGATGCTTTACTTTATAATCTCTACTTGTTCTTCCAGATTTTTCTTGTGCCCTTTTACTTGGAAGTCATTTAAGCACTGTTTTTTTCCTCATTTGAATTGTATTTAAATATTTGCCCATTGCTACCTAGTCTTAGTCATTAATTTTAATATCTGTAATTAAAAAATTATTTCATGGATGTGCCTTATTTAAGTATTTCCCAATGGCAGGTCCCTTTTGTTACTTTAATTTTTGCTATTACAAATTATGCTCAGTGAATATCTCATAACATACTCCATGCTTCTACCCCAAGTTTTAGACCTTTTTTGGGAGCTCTATTTCCAGAAATGGAATATTCAGTCAAAGGGTATAAATATTGTTGACTTCTCGATATATAAGAGATGAAGGGGCCAAAAAAAACCTCACAGGACTAGTGTTTGTTGAGGATATTTGCATAAAGGAGCCAGAGAAGGTAAACCCAGAAAGTATAATCAGCATCAAGCTTTAGAATTCTGACAGAATTCTTTCTTACTTAATAACCATGTTGGCCCCCAACTTCTACTTGCATGTGGACCCAGGAAGAAAATTGGCTCTTGGCAGTTGCATGGTAGTGATTAAAACAACATTGTTAAAGCCAGCATTTTGCTAGGGCAAGGCCTGACAAAGGAAAAGAAAAAGAGAGAGAGCCCCTGGCTTATAAAGGCCTAACAGAAGCAGAAAGTAGACAATAGCAGCATCAGTGGGAAAGAGAAAACTATACCCTTTGCCCTACTTGGTACACAGAGGGGTGCAATCTTGAGGAGCAGGCAGCACAGCAGGTGGCAGGAGTGGGGAAGAAGAACCAAACTGAAGCCAAGTCTTAGTGGGACACACCCAATAAGAAAGGAAATAATGGGGCACCTGGGTGCTGAGTCAGTTAAGCGTGTGACTCTTGATTTCGGTTCAGGCCTTGATCTCACAAGTCGTGAAATCAAGCTCCACGCTCAGTGCAGAGCTTGCTTAAGATTCTCTCTCTCCTTCTCCCTGTCTCTTCCCATCTCATGCTCTCACTCACTTGCTCTCGCTTGCTCTCTCAAAGAAAGAAAGAAAAAGAAAGAAAGAAAGAAACAAACAAAGAAAAAAGAAAGAAAGAAAGGAAGAAAGAAAGGAAAGTTAATCTAGCATCAAACCTCTGGAGTGATTCAGAGATTAGGGTATTCTGATTGATATTTTAAGAAAATGAACAGGCAATTTATAGTATCATTTTTTATGATATCCATATCCATTCTACAGAGCATTTAGAAAGTATAGACAAATATAAAGAAGAAAACCAGAAAATATCACAATTCTCATACCAGAAATAATTGTTAGGATTTCTATTTATTTCCTCCTCAGTCATGTATGTGTATACTTACACACAAACACATACACAAATGAAATCATATTGCGTATAGAGTTCTGTAGATTATTATACCTATAGATGCACTAGAAGATATTTAAACTTGTTATATTGTTGGCATTTATGTTACTTTAAAAATTTTATTATATCTAGCAATAAGATGAATACTTTTACATTAATTTTTAAAAATCTTTTGAAAATTTCTGCAGACTGTATTCGTTAACTTGAAATTATTGGGTCAAAGAATAAAGGCAGTATTTCTTACATTAATTGATTAATTAAAAAAATTTTTTTTAACATTTATTTATTTTTGAGAGAGAGAGAGACAGCATGAATGGGGGAGGGTCAGAGAGAGGGAGACACAGAATCTGAAACAGGCTCCAGGCTCTGAGCTGTCAGCACAGAGCCCCATGCGGGGCTTGAGCTCACCGACGCGAGATCATGACCTGAGCAGAAGTTGGCCGCTTAACCTACTGAGCCACCCAGGCGCCCCTTAATTGATTAATTTTTAAAATTCAGGTATGATTAACATACAGTGTTATATTTGTTTCAGATATGCAATATAATGATTCAACAATTGTAAACATTACTCAGCGCTCATCATGTTAAGTGTATTCTTAATTCAGGATAAGGGCAATTTTAAGGCTCTGTCATGTTTTGGCCAGCAGTAGGATGAGCACAAGGACCTTACCACACCCTTGCCAACAAAGGGTTTTGTTTGGTTTTCAAAATCTCCAAAGGTGGTGGATGCTAATCCCCTTCCTACCCTCTACCTCTCCAAACCAGTCTTGACTCCGAAGTAATTATTTTTTAAGATAAAAGGGAAAAAGAAGTTTCAAGGAAAGCCAGTGTTAGATGGCTATAGCAAGAATATGTGCTGGAACAGGATTGAAAGTAGATTAAAAAACTCAGAAGAGGTTGATTTCCTCAATACTTTAAATTATTGAAAAGCTTCAAGTGACAATAAAGAAAAGGAGCTCTCAAGACCTATTCATCTTGTTATATTATGGGAGGGGGGAGGGAGAGAGATTGAGAGTCAACTTTGATCTATAAAAGAATGCTGCCTCAGATCCATTTTGGAAATGGATGGGATATAAACCACAGAAAATATCAATAAGTAATTATTCTTGTAATTTATGTAAACTCAGAATCTTCTGGCTAACTAGCATTTTTATTAGGAGATCCAAATATTAGAAAATGCAGCCCTCACAGTTTTGAATATCACCACAATTATATTTAAATATGGTCTATAACACCATTCAGAGTTATGCCTTTTGTTTTCATTTTACAATTTTTGTTTGTAAGTCTAATACCAAAGGAGTGCTTTTCTGGAATTGGCTGACTTTTTCATCTGTTGATGACAGATCACTTTATTTATAGTCTTGTTTGAGAAACAGTTCTCCAGGACTTTGACCACACACACACACACACACACACACACACACACACACACGCCAGCACTTTCTCAAAGCAACTAAATAAACACAATAGAACTAGGACTACTAATGTGGGTCCCTTCTCACTTTCCTTAATTGTTCTCAGTCACCTTGGTTTCATCCCTAGACTTTGATTACAATTTTCATTTCATACTTATGCAATGCAATCATATACTCACATGTCTCTTTGGATCACTGTATGGTTCTCTGTCTTCAGGCTAAATTTGTCTTCAGAAAGCCTCTGGCTTCTTTCTACTGCCTTAAGACCGGAGAAGTACACCATTGAGAAGTTAGATACCAAGTTGCTGATTACTAATTTTTCTGTCCTGTGGTGAAGGCATGTCAGCTGTTGAGAGCAGGGATGATGCAGGAAGGTTTCCCAACCTGTTAAAAAATATCCTCTCTTACATTCTACTAATAACAGATTCATTTAAGCTAGTGATTCTCATTCTTGTTCAGTTGACAAAGAAGTAGTGTTCTGAGAAGAACTCCATGAAGTATTTATATATTTAATGCCATTTACAAACTAAGAGCACTTAACTGGCAGAAAATATGACTGTATTGTATGCTGCAATATGAAGTAATTTTCATAATTGTATATACCGAGGAACTAAGGATGATTCTAACTTTTTCTGGTAATATTGTGTAGAACTTAATTGTCTTGTCATTTCCTGGGACTCACCAATGGACTCAAAACTATAGCAGTTATGAAAGGTTTAAGAAAACCTTTGGTTTTCCAGTGGGATGAAAATTTTAAATTGAGAAAATTATATTCATTGAAATGTCTTTTCATTGTGAATGTAAACAACTACCATTATTTGATTTCAGCAACAGAACACCTCAAACTAGCACTGCTTTGAGGGCTAATAATTTGTTCTGTTAACCTCTTCTTTCAAAATGTAACAATTCCCTTAGAGGTTAAGCTGGGCTCTAGTAACATCTTAGTGTGTATTACTTTAATCAGATAATCACCTAATGTCTAGCCAATATCAGCTTCTCTGTTACCTATTTGCTTTGCTTTAGTCTATAATTGTGGTTTTTAAATTTAAAAATTCTGGCTGCAGTTCCTTAGCTTTCACTATATAATTTATTTTCCAATCTTATGAGCTTGAAATCTTCTCTTTCGCCTTTAGCTGTTTTGATTACTTCATGTTTTATAACAAACTGTTCCAACACTTGGTAGCTTAAAACAATATAATAATTTATTTTATTCATAAACCTGAAATTTGGTTGGGGCTTTGGAGGGGAAGACACGTCTCTCTCCACACAGAGTCATCTGGGGCTGCTGGACTGAGGGCTGAAGTTTGCTTCTGACATGGTTCACTCACATGGCTGGTAAGTCAGTGCAGGCTGGGGGCAGTGGTGTGCTGGAGCCAGCTTGTACTGATGTGCAAAGTCAGTTGTGTTCCATCTGTTTTCCAGATCCATTTTCTTTTTTAAAAATTTTTTTTTAACGTTTATTTATTTTTGAGACAGAGAGAGACAGAGCATGAACGGGGGAAGGTCAGAGAGAGGGAGACACAGAATCTGAAACAGGCTCCAGGCTCCGAGCTGTCAGCACAGAGCCCGACGCGGGGCTCGAACTCACGGACAGCGAGATCATGACCTGAGCCGAAGTCGGACGCTCAACCGACTGAGCCACCCAGGCGCCCCTCCAGATCCATTTTCAGTGGCATGGTTTTCTAGTTTGAAATCAGCTGTAGAAGGAACATTTGCACCATGGAAATTGGCAAATACTACAAATAAGAGCTCCTACCCACCTCCAGAGAGTTGGTGGTTCAGTATTTAGCAGAATGTCACTAGCTGAGATCTCATGTAGGGGTGAGGGCCAGGGCCTCAGAATCTGTCCTGTGGGCCTTTCCACGTGGCCTTGGCTCCCTCACAGCACAACTGGGTTCCAAGGATAAGCATCCCAGACAGGGAGAACTAGGTGGAAGGTGTATCACCTCTTGTGGCCTAACCTCAGGAGTCATATGGCAGCACTAGCATTGTACTTTGTTAGCTCAGGTAGTCACCAAGACCTTTCTGGTTTCAAGGTGAGGGGAATAGACTCTACCTCTTGATGGGAGAGTGGCAAGTCACAGATGGGCACGTGGAACCAAAAGTACCATCATAACCATTTTTGGGAAATGCAGTCTACCGCACAGTTAACCCAGTCAGTCAGGCATGTGTACTTTTGCTCCACGTGCCTTGGAAATTATAAGGGTAATTTGTATAAGGGAAGAAAGGGCATGTGATTGTAAAAAGGGATGAGCTGTATGAGCAAGGCTGAAGAGATGGCAAGGGACAGAATGTACTCAGCCATAGGGGAAAGATTGCCCCATTGGGAGTAATAAGTTTGCCTTGGTGAGTACAGAGTTCTAAAGTTAGATAAATAGGTTATGACAAATTGACCTCTCTATCAATTTTTGATTGCTCTGTAATAAGTTACCACCAACTTAGTGGTTTAAAACAACACACATTAATAAATAGCTTTATTTCTATTTTAAACTGTTTCTCATAGTTTCTGTTGGTCAAGGCTCAGCATGTTGTAGCCGGGTCCTCCATTCAGTCTCTTATAAGTGTGAAATAAAAGTCCTTGTCTTGATTCGGTGATCTGGTTCCAACCTCCCTCAAGCTGTTGGCAGAATTCCTTTCTTTGTGACTGTAGGACTAAGGCCCCCATTCTCTTGCTGGCTGTTGTCTGGGGGACTCTTCTCAGCTCTGTGAGGCTGCTCTCAGATCCTTGGAGAGGTCTCGTATCTCTGCCCATCTCAGCAATGGAGACTCTCCCTCAAGTTGAGTCTCCCTGACTTCCCCTTCTAGGACCAGCTGGAGAAACCTCCCTGCTTTTAAAGGCTCATGTGATTAGGTCTGGCTCACAGTCCTGTGGACTGTTTGAGGAGAGGGGCTGGGAAACCATAGGGGTTGTTTTAGAATTCTGCTCACCACAACCTGGACAGACTAAAGATCCCTTTACTGTGTGGTTACTGAAACTTGTCCCACAGTGTGCCAGTCTGATGGCTTTGGGTATGTCATTTAAATTACCTAAGGCTCAGTTTCTTCATTCAGAAAAAAAAAGAAAAAAAAACAATATTACTAATTTCTCTATCCCACAGAGCCATCATGAAGCTCAAGTGGGTTAATGAATGCAATGGTGTTTTGAAAAACTTAGTGCTCTGTTGATTTGGTGTTAAAGAATCTTCATTTGTTATAATCCTACTCTTTCATCAAGTCCTGGTTCAAATTCTATGTACTCCAGCTTTCCTGTTCCTTCTAGCAATCCCACCAACCCCTGATCCTAGCAGTTTATCTGTTGGTCTTTTCTTGTGCTGTTTTGTATATTTTCAATTTAATGTAGTTATTTATACACATGTCTTATTTTCCGTTTTGGCCTGTGAGCTCCTTGAGGGCCTTTGCACTGCTCACAAAACCTATAAAAACCCTAACAAAGTGCCTTCCACACAGTAGGGGCTCCTTAAATATTTGATTGAAGAATGAATGGAAGATTAATTTACTGGAATAGAAAGTAGCATCAGAATGTTTATTAAATGAAAGAAACTAAGCTCCAGCTGGAATTGTTGTTCTGTATTTCCAACATGGATGATAGCTAACTGAACTCTCCTGGAATAAATGTCTTAGCTCTGAAGAAACAGGAGCTCTGGCTGAACATGTTTCATCAGATGGCTGCTGGAGAGTGTGAGCTCTGTGAGGGCAGCTTCCCTGACTCTCTCTAGTCTTGGTACTTGTCTGCCTATCATAGCCAGAGGAATAGTGAGTGAGTGAGTGAATGAATGAATGAACGAACGAATGAATGAATGAGCGAATATTGGCTCTGTTATGGCCCAAATGGAAAAACATTGGCTCTGGTATGGCTCTCTGATCCAATTCCATGTCCTCACCTGCCTTATCTAGTTCCTAGTCACTGAGTGAGGTCCAGCAAGCTTTACAATCCTAGCAGGGTGACTAACCATGCATCCATATTCTCACCTCTAAGGATCAAAAAGTCTAAGTGCTGGTGACAGTGCCAGTGAAACCAGAACTGTCCCAATTTCTGAATGCTGAGATGGTCTTCTTTCATAGGAGCTCAGTCTCCCAGCAGGCAGCAACCTCAGATGGATTTCCAGGCAAGCTCATCTCTCACAGACTCAGGGCTGGCTTTTTGTCCGGGGCAGTATGGATAAAATTGGCACAGGGAGACAGTGTCAGAGAGGAAACTTAAAAATCACTGTTCGTTCTGCATTGTCTGTAATACAGCGCAAATTGAGCAAAGGTGGTGGTGAAGGGATAAAAATAGCAGGGTTATTATGCTCATCTCTAATGCATTTAATGTAACAATAGATTATTCCATTGTCATTAAATGAAGGGAAAGTAGGAGGATCTAATTCTATCTCTAGATTCCTTAATAAGTACTTCATTGTCAGTAAAATCATTTACATTGTTCAATCTCCAAATAAAAGAGAAGGATGTACAGTGACATGTACATTCGGCAGAGAGCTGGGAGCTGGGAAGGGACTTTAGACCCCGTTGCCGAGTTAAACTGCATCCAGGAAGGAGGTTGGTGATGAACTGCTATTTGTTCTGAAATGAAGTGCTTCACTGTGGTGGAATCAGGGAGGTAGTGTTTTGGTGAGATGGAATTGACAAATGCTTCACTTTATCCACCTCCTCACACCCCCATGAACGTGTGATTTTGTGGCAGCATTTGGAGATGAGATTTTCTACTGTATAGGCTTCTTGTCAGGATGAATGAAGACCCTGTGTTAGTGAGACTGCACTAGCTGCCGTGGCCTGTAGGCGGAGCTTTTGCTCTAGATTGAATCCCCTACAGGTTCAAGGCTGGAGCCGATTTCCTGGCTGACGTCTGCTCTAGCCATGGCAGAGTGCAGTCATGTGAAATCTCCGCACTCAGGGACGCCTAATGGAAGAGCCCCGGCACAGATCTCCTCATGCCAAATCCACAAATCCTTACTATTTGCTAATCAGCCATTAATGTTCTTTTGATGGGCAGGGCCAAAGCAGACTCACGGGAATGGGTTCATGGATTTACTCAAGTATATAGCCTGAACACAATTTTTTTTTTCTCTTACTTGCTTCGCTGTTTCAGTTTTCTTTTTTCTTCCTTGAAATTTAGAAATTTCGATCCTAGGGATTTTTAAAACAATTATCAGGGGCCACAGGTTTGTTGAGAAGTGAAGGGGAGAAGTCATTTGAGAGCCACATAAATTTAGTTTCTTACTTTTAAGATATCAAGATTATATACACACATATGCACAAATACTGTAGTGCCTAAAAATATTAATTCCATTGTTAATTCTCTGTATTAGAATTCTGTGATGTGATAACTGCTATCCATAGGTAACTATTTAAAATTAAATTAAATGAATCAGAATGAAATAAATTCAAAATTCACTTCCTCCCTTGCATTATTAGCCAGATTTTTAAATGTTCAATAGCTACTTGTCATTAGTGGCTACCTTACTGGCAAGTGTAGATATAAAACATTTTCATTATTACAGAAAGTTTTATTGGACAGCACTGGGATAGATAAAAAGAAAAACAGGGAATGAGAAGAAAAGGAGGGAAAATTGGATATGGAGGGGCAAGATCAGACTGTGGGGTAGGTCATCGGAGAGAGAAGGAATGAGAGGGAATTAGTCAGATAGACTCACACTCAGGATGGGAGCCACGGATAGACTGGCGTAGCTAGAGATTATTATACTTAGACACAGAGTAGGAGAGAATTTCAGAAAGATCTGCAAATTTTATGGGGGATCTAGGATTCTAAAGATAAAGGTTTTTAAAACCATGGTGCATTGTTGCAACTATAAACAAGAGTAGGTCTGTGTGAGATCACTTCTTGGTACTTTTCGTGTTGTCCGGATGAAAATAAATTGAGAGTTTCTCTTGGCTCATTGATCACAGATTATCTGTACCTAATCTATGCAATCACAACCCAGTTTGTTGGAAAGTTAAAAAAAAAAAGTACTTCAGGTAGTTCTTTTGTGTATATAAAATAAAATGAGTAGTTTATTTGTATTGAATCAACAAGTCATTTTGATGCCATTCAGAGTCATGGTGCTAGATATGACTAAGAGGAGAGGTTTGAGTGCTAATTATGTTCTGCCAATTACTGTCTACCTTATATTGAAAAATCTTAGGAGTTTGGGTTTTAATAGCTATACTTTATAATCTGATATCAATCATTCCTTTAAAAGTTCTACCTTTTAGCTAACCAATAGTTCTTTTACTGTAATATATATCTATTGCCTCCTGATCTGTTGCTTGGTGTCTGTTGAGACAAAGGAAATTGTTTTTGTTGTTGTAGTCCATATAATGCTTGCTTGAACTCTGAAGGACCCAGTTGGGAATAATAATGCTGAAGGTTGGGCTTCCTTCCAGCCCTTAGCTTTTCTTGTAATATTTGCTGTACTTGTTTAAGTAAAATGACAGGTAAGGCTGGCAGGCTTGGACCTTCTCAATTTTACATCCAATCCGCAGTTTTATAGCCCTAGCAATTTTATTTTATTTATCTTTTTCCTGGCATGATTAGGCACTAAATAATTGGTTCATGATATCACTCCCTCCTGCCCTAATTCTGATCTCTAAGTCGGAACGCAGGTTTATTAACTTGCATTTGGAGGAAAACCTGGCCTGAGTCTGTGAGTTCACTCAGGAAAACGCATGACAGTTCAGAAGGTTTCTTGGTGAATATAGAATCAGATCTGGATGTCCTCAAGGGACAGTCCTGTCAAGCCTTGGTAGCTTGATGAATTGTCTCTTTCATCCCAAGAGATGTTTCTGTCTGAAGAGCCAGAGCATTTCCAACCTGAGCACCCTCATGCCCGAGTGGAGCTGGGGAAAGACAAAACCCCACTTCTCAGCTGTCCTCTCTGGTGACCACTATTGCTTGCCTTTCTTGTTGAATTGTCCTTCCTTTTCTTAGTAAGCATTCTTTTGTAACAGTTTACACTTGACAAGTGTACAGATCACTTCTAATTAATTACAGTTTAAGTTGGCTACCTCCTAGTGACATTTAGGGAAGCATTATAAACTAATTTGGTAGTACATCTCCAAATCAACCTGGGATCAATTTCTGCTGAGGTAGTGGGTTTGTTTTTTTTTTTTTTTTGACAGCTTTTCATTCATTCCGAATTTATTAATTAATATTCTTGTTAAGCACCAAGAGAAGCTTGTAGACTCTAAAGATAAATAAAATTGTCCTGATTTTGCAGATCCTACATTCCAGTTCAGCGACAGATTCCTAAGCAAAATTCTGCTGATGGACGTTCTATGGTAGAGATAGGTACAGTTTGGGTGCATGAAGCAGGAATTAGTTGAAGTGTTATACAAGTACAAGCTGGTGAACTTCTTGCCATGAAAAGTCTTCTCTGATCTCTGCTTTTATAATTTTTTTTCATTATTTTTGAGTTAATAACAATAATGATAATAATAGTGACCTTTTTATTATTATTTCTTGAGTAACTGTCGTGTGCTCAACAGTATCTCTGGCACTAAATAAGTGTTATATAATTTAGTCTTCATAACAACACCTGGAAGAAGATATTATTTCTATTTTATGCAGGAGGAAACCAAGGCTCAGAATAGTTAGGTGCTTGCCCAAGGTCACACAGCTAGAAAGGGATAGAGTGGTGCTTAGATCTCAATTCTGGTGTCCACACTCGTGTTCATTTCACCATATTACATGCCATCCACCAGCCGTTAGTCCTCCAACTGTGAACTCTTCCAACTGGAATTATAGGAGAAGGGGTGTGTGGTTCTGCTGGAGGATCCCCATCCATACTCATGGAATATAAGTAGATCATCTACATGGATGGATCTGCTAAGATTGAAAACCCTCTATACCCTCTCCACACCTGTGGAGGGAGGCAGACACACTACAATTGTGTTGGGAAAATCAGATGATGAAAGCTGGAGTAAACACATTGAAATTACGGGGAATGGCAGTTTTCAAGGACATGTCAGAAACATGTGATGGGTTAAATGAATGTAGAAAGCATTTGTGGGGTCCTCAGTGGGACTCTATACTTGTTGGGTGATGGAAGCAGTACCAGGAACAAAGTTGCCTGCTACTGTTGTGTCTGTCCTGGCTGACACTATCATGGTCCCATTTTTCTCATCTCAATTAGGATAACTCCACTTTCTTCTTTGTCTCATAACCTGTGGATTTGCTGCTATCTCTGAGGCTAGGACAGTGGAATTGGGCTTCCCGTGAAGCAGCAGAGCTGAGTGATGAGAGGAGCTCTTAGCTGAGTGTAAAGCACATATTTTGGAAGAGATGGTGGGTTTGTGGAAGATTTGCCATTTCCTCTGAGCCTCAGTTTCCTCCTCAGTAAATATTTGTTGCCTTCTTTATCTCTTTGATACTAATTCTTCATTACTGCTTCCAAAAGGTAATGCTTCCTGCCCTTCCTCCCCTTAGGGGTTTTTGTTGTTGTTTGTTTGTTTGTTTTAATGTCCTTTGCTATCCTCTCTAGTGCCGACTGCCTCTTGGCTGTCTTCTGCCACAATTGGGAAGTGAAGCCTGTGGATAAGGGCTGCCCCTGATGCTGCCTCCAGGGCAAGATTCTACTATCTATAGGCAAGACTGGAAAAGCACTAGGAGGAACTCAGCCTTCTTTTCTCTTATACCTTCTACTTCAGGTTTGGGGGAACAGGGGAAAAGGAAGGGACTCATCATCTACAGGCACACTTGCCAGGCAGTACAGAATTGGTGGCCCCAACGTTAATGAGCACATATATCCCCAACACACACATGCATGCACACACACACACGGACTTGGGGCACCATGTCTTTATGTCAGTGTTCTTTGCCATGACCAGTGCCCCTGTACTCAACAACATAGCATCGTTACTGTTCCACCATGCCCTCTGCTCTCTCACAAAAGAAAAACATAAACATTAGGGACCAAAGGACCCAACTGTGTTACCCCTTACCACACTGCTTCTTAGTGAAAGCTTGGTAAAAACCCAGATAGATTTGTAAGGTGGAACCCAGGGTTTAGATTCAGGGAAACGTGAGTTCTAGTCCTAACTTGGCCTTTTATCAGCTGTGAAACCTCTGCCATTTACATCCTTTCTTCCCACCTTAACTTCTTTTCTGTCAAATGAAAATAGTAATGCATTTTTGTTTTGCCTTGCCTTGGTGAAGCTAGCGTTAGATAATTGACGGGAAAGCACATTGCATATTCTAATACACTAAACTAATGCAACATAGCAAATGAGAGAATGATTAGTTCTCTCTTTCTGCTTACTAGGAACTAGTCCTGTAGTAAGGACACAAAGGAAGATTTGCTTTTTTCTTCTTGGGCATGAACTAATTTCTGGGGTGAAAGTAGGAAAGGTGTATTTGAAAGAAATTTGTCTCCCTTTGGGGTTCCCTGGGAGTTTACTAATTTTAACAATCCCTTATATTTGGAAGTCCGCAAAGTGGTTAAGAGCATGGACCTTGGCACCAGACATCCTAGGTTCAAATCTTGGCTTCTGTGTGGCCTTTGGCAAGTCTTCTGACTGTTCTATGCCTCATTTTCTGGAACTGTAAGATATGAGAATTATAATAATAGCTCCTCACAGAGTTGTTGTAAGGATTAAGTGAGTTAATATGTGTAAATTACTTAGAAGGTGGCTTGGCGCATATTAGTTTTTATTATTGTAACTATTATGTCACTTGAACCTTTTCCAAGGATGTTTACATATTACATTTCATTTGATCGCCATCACAGCAACCTTGAGCAGTAACAACCACGTTTTATAGCCAAGGAAATGGATGGCTGCAGTCCCTTCCTCATGCTCACACAGCCAGTGAATGACAGCACTGCAGCTAGTGCCCAGGGCTGCTCACAATGTGCTCTGCCTGTTGTTCCCTTAGATCCTGAAACTGGGAAAAGGGCTGACGACTCAAATGACAGTCAGTTATGACCAACTCATTGCTTAGCTAAGAACTGAGATTTTAGATTTGTGATCAGAATGTGTATGCAGACTTAGAGCTTTATTAAGTCATTAAATATAGGAAATTAACTCTTAAACGAGGTTTTATTTTTAGCATTAAATGGTAATAATGCCAGCTTTTAAAGTAAAAAACAGTTGTCTTTTCACTCTTTAAAATTTGTACCCTACCTACTTCCATGATGCAGATTCCTGTCGAAACATAGGACTCAAGTCGACACTTAACAATTGAAAAAAGAGAAAAGTTCCTCTAACTCAGGGCTGATCAATCTTCTTTTCTCTGTGAGAGCTATTCCAGGACAAAAATACATATTTATATATAATTTTTATTTCATTCAACATGAAAATAGGTTTATTAGGTCCCTCATGGGAAATGTATATTTTTATAACTTCACTTACCTACATTATTCAATATGAGAATGTCAGTGAAATAAATGGCACCCGAGTTTTAGCCATTAAAATGTTAATTTTCGGACATAGCTAAGTTGATCCTGAGATTGACTAAAAGGTGGGAATGTGAGCCTAGAAGGACTGCATGTGGCTGAAATATGGGAGTCACTCATTTTTTTATTTAGAGAAGATGTGAGAGGCAGAACTCCTAAGGCAGCAGGAACCAGTGATAACTCTCAAGAGGCACTGAGTCTGGCTAAAACTTTCTTTTTTTTCCTAATGCAAGAGTAGAAGTTTGTGCATTATTTCATTTTCCTTTTATGACAAGAGAAAGTATACGAATTTACCTGAAGAGACCTTATTATTCTGGAATCAAACCTAAGCAGACATTCATGGAATGAGAATTTATCTAAAGAACTTTGAGTAGCACAGTGGACAGTATCTTCAATGACAGCCCTGTAAAAGACACTAAAATCCTTCTTAAGTAGACAATTCTTATTTCAGCTTTCTATAGAGGCAGAAGGCATAATATTAAATCCTAACTTAGTAAAGTCTCTTTTGTTTTCTTTCTCTGAGAAGGTGATGAGAGTAAGCTAAGCTAGTACATAGTAACTATGCTTGCTGAAAACTTACCTTAAGCTTCAGTGGAACCAGAGAATCTAGATGATGGTGAAAAATTCTAGTGTCTGTGGGAGAGTGATAAGTAATATTGGTGAGTGAGCTAGGCTGGGTGGTGGCAGTGCCATTCGGCAGAGCATGTTGCCCATCTGACAGGGCAGCCAGTTCCCAGCTCCAGCTGATGGGTGCCACAAGAGAAGGTGGGCATCATCAGACCTTCTGATCTTCAGAAAAAGTAACAAATCTGGACTATATGTGAGATCTTCCCATTTTTAAATATTGGCAGCTCATTCATATTTTTAAAAGCCCTGGGGTGAGGGTGCCTGGGTGGCTTAGTTAGTTAAGTGTCCACCTCTAGGTTTTGGTTCGGGTCATAATCTCGCTGTTTGTGGCTTTGAGCCCTACATTGGACTCTGCACTGACAATGTGGAGCCTGCTTGGGGCTCTCTCTTCATCTCTCTGCCCCTCCCTCTCCCAAATAAATAAATAAAGTAAAGGGGTGCCTGGATGGTTCAATTGGTTAAGCATCTGACTTTAGCTCAGGTCATGATCTCACCATTCATGAGTTTGAGCCCCATGTTGGGCTCTGCACTGACAGCTCGGAGCCTGGAGCCTGCTTCCGATTCTGTGTCTCTGTCTCTCTCTGCCCCTCCCTGCTCAAATTCTCTCTCTCTCTCAAAAATAAATGAACATTAAAAAAATTTAAAAAATAATAAACTTAAAAAAATCCCTGGAGCACCTGGGTGGTTCAGTCGCTTAAGTGTCTGACTCTTGATCTTAGCTCAAGTCATGATCTCACAGTTTGTGAGATCGAGCCCCGCATAGGCCTCTGTGCTGACAGCATGGAGCCCTCTCTCTCTCTCTCTCTCTCTCTCTCTCTCTCTCTCTCTCTCTCTCTCTCTCTCTCTCTCCCCCTTCCCTGCTCATGCATGTACTCTCTCTCTCTCTCTCTCTGTCTCTCAAAAAAAAGCCCTATGTGGCATATGCAAAATCATATATGTATGAGGGTTATTTATTGCAGCATTGTTTGTGTCAGCAAGTTTGGAAGCAGCCTAAACATTCTGTAATAAGTGACCAGTGAAATAGATTGTGATACCTGTATTCAATGGAAATACGCTGGTGTTAGAAAGAAAGAGAGTCTTTACGTCTTGATATAGCAATCTCAAAGACATTGTTAGTCAGAAAAATCTAGGTGCATGCAAGAGTGTGCATAATATCCTTCATTAAGAAAAAAGAGGGAGAAGGGCATATGTGTATATGTGTATGTATTAGCGTGCTAGGGGTGCTATAACAGACTACTACAGGCTGGGTGGCTTGAGAAAACCAGAAATGTACTCCTGCAAAGTTATGGAGGCTAGAAGTCCATGATCAAGGTGCTGGCAATTTGATTTCTGGTGAGTGTTCTTTTTCTGGCATGTAGATAGCTGCCTCTTACTGTGTCCTTATGTGGCCTTTCCTGGGATGCTCCTTCAGGGAGAAAAAGGTTTTTGGTGTCTCTTCCTCTTCTTATAAGGACATTGGGCCTCTTAGCTTAGGACCCCACCCTTATGACCTCATTTAGCCCTAATTACTTCCCTAAATGCCCCTCTCTAAATGACATCACATTGGGGGTTAGGGCTTCAACACATGAATTTTAGGGAGATACAATTCTGTCAATTGTTTTTACATGCATATAATATATTTGGAATGATAAACAAATATTAGTAACATTATTTCACTAGGGATGAGGAGCTAGAATATGCAGGACAAGCACATTCCTTGTGTACTCCCTGGAGAAGGTAGAATCACTTCTACACTGTCCACGTTTAAGAATTAGACTTGTCATCTCACCTAGAGAGAAGGCCAGCCCTCTCCTTCACAGGAAGTTTCTGCAGGGCTACTCACTTCTACAGGCAATATTATTTTTCAGAAAGGAGTTTTGGATCTTTAAATGCTCTATAACTGCTTGCTTGCTTGAGACCCCAGAGTTCTGCCCCATATAACACAGAACATAAAAGAATACCAAACACTAAAATCAAAGGAATTGTGACTTACTGAATTAATCATCCATATTCCATTTGATTTATCAATGAAGAAACAGGAATATTTATGCAGCATATTAAATGTTCAGCTTGAGTCTCCTCCTCCATGTAGGCAGAAAATTCATTTCTTGAATACAAGGAATTCCATTTTCTCTTTTCCTCATTCCTCCAACCACCCATTCCTCACATATTCAAGCAAACATCAGGCATGTTTACTACTAGCTTAAGTATATCCTTTCTCTGGTTCATAGGATGGGAGATCCAACTGGGTAAGCAACTTATACTGCAGTGGAGTTGGAGGAGAAGTGGGGCCGGGAACAGCTACTACTCAGGTACTCCCTGCAAAGTACTCTGAAGCTCCTTTAGTTGCCTCTCTCCAGATTTCATGTAAGCCAGGAAACTCTTGGTGACAATTGCTTATCCACCCACAGACCTGGGTGTGTAGGTATGAAGAATGATAGTTCACTTCCCAATGGCAATAAAAATGATTTTTTTTGACAAGTCTCAGCCAGGATAATTTGTTGCAATTTTAGCTGTTCTCTCTTTCTCTTTGATCTCACTTACATTTCTGCTCCCAAATGTATCTTGTTGCTTTGCAAATGGTGTTAAACATGGCAAATACCACACTGGTTCTAGTCCTGGGTCCTACCCTGTATAATTGTTTAGTTTAGGCACTGGGAAGCCTGAGGGGTTCCGTTAATGTAGCCTCTGACCTAGACTGTACTGAGGACCACATGCCACTCAGAGGGAGGGGTCCACTTTGCAGCCCAAAGCACTACTATCCAGAGAAGCTGTATCCTGATCCCCAGTGTCTAGACAGGCCCAGTGAAAGTGAGTAAAGACCTCGGTTCTCAAATGAAAGTGAGCATTTGGGTGGCTTTCTCTACAATCCCCACTTTCTAGAACCTCATGGCACCCCAGTTCCCCTTTAGGAAGATGACAGTCCCCTGTGTCCCCCACCATATGCAATCATATAGAAGGTGTGTTTCTTCCCTCCTCCTCCTCCTTCTCGTCTACTCTCTATAGTAGTGCATTTCTTTTGGGTTCTACCTTTTCCCACCTGGGTTCCACCCTTCGTTCCCATTGGTTCTGATGGGAAGTGGGGGTTTGGTTTAAACCAGTTCCACTTTGGGAACTGGGGGAAAACTAGGGATATCAGAACAATATCTGTAGTTTAGTTTATGGTATTATTTCCTAGTTATTATCATTGTACCATGGTTATGTAAGGTGCTAACACCCAGGAGGACTGGGTGTAGACTATATGAGAACTCTCTTTACTATCATTGGAACTCTTCTGCGGGTCAAAAATTATTTTAGAATAAAAGGTTTTTTAAAAAAGGATCTGGGGAAATGAATCTACATGCATGATCCAAAAAATTTCTCACAACCCAGGCCTTACTTTGTGAGCTGCTGCCACATTCGGGTGGTTCTTTGAGCAACACCATGTCTGTGCATGTGGGTGGGGGGCTCACATTCCCTCCCCATCACCCATGTATAGTCTGGCTCTGTTTATGCTAATTTATGTTAACTTGTACTGAGATAACTGTGGACGACAATAGGAATGAATCAAGGTGAGATGCGTTGTGAAATCTCAAATGGAATTGGTTGCAGGGCAGGAAGAACAATTATATATCGAGTTATAATTTTAGTGCATTTGAATTGAGAATATGAATGTGTATGTAATCTAAGGAATCTAGTAATTTCCAGACACTTTTCCTATTGTTATATTAAAGTAGGTTTTCATTTTAATAAGACAGGTCTCTTGGGTGTCCTCAGGAGAATGTCCAATGATAGCAGAGGACAAAGGAGACTTTGCTGGATTACTTTTCAAGGATGTGGTCCAAAGGCATCTACAAGGGGGCAGCAGTTACTATATCTGGTTACCAGTGATGCCATGTTACTGGACTCCTCTCAGAAGTTCTATGAGTAGGTCCTTGGGGGTTGTTACCTAACTGCATTCTTTCCATGGCTTACAGAGTCCTGAGTGATCTGGCTTATGCTTGCATTTTCAGCCATCTGTCATATTCCTTCTTACTAAGCTCTAGTCACACAGGACCTATTCTGTCTCTAAAACTATAACCTTTTCACACTTACAAGACTTTTGTGTACTTGGTCTTCCTTTTTTGGGGGGTAACTCTTCTCTTCTCTTAGGACTTCTCATGATACTTTTCCATCCTTCAGTTTTCTGCTTAAATTTCACCTGCACAGGAGGTATTTTCTGATGAAGAGTCTAAAGTAGTCACCCTATTACTCTGTCACATTATCTTTTTTCTTTCCTAATGCATACTATAATCTATGATTATTGTGGCCATTTTGTGTGCTTGTTTGTCATCTGACTGGAATGTAAATTTCTTGAGAACAAGAATTGCTTGTTCACCACTGTACTTCAAACATCTGGAACAAAGCCTAGAAAAAGTAGTATTTGTTGAATTAAAGAATGGGAAAAAAAGTGTCTCCGCTGCATTCGCAACTTTTGGGGTGTAGGAGTGGAACCCTGGCCATTCCTGGAGTTGGGGGTACTTCCTGTGGTGGTGAAAGAGTCTCAGTGCACTTTCAGTCTACAGAGGAGTCAGCGTGGCCCTATTGCCAAGGTAGGAAGAAGGGCGTTGTGTAGACCATGCTGAATTCCCAGGGGTGTTTTTCTCTCTGTGAAATATAAGCCTAGAGGACATATATTCCCTAGGTGTGAAGAACATGAGTTATCTACTCTTTCCCTTTCTTTCTGTCTTCCACTAAGTGTGTTAGTACTTAGCAGAGTGCCGGACCCATGGTTGACACAACTTTGAACAAGGCAGACTCAGTCCCTAGCCCTTCTGTTACTTACAGAGTAGTAGGGTTGACAAGATAAGAGGCAGTTGTGATTCAGCATAAGAAGTGTTTTGAGAGGAGATGGACTTGGAAGTGGATTTTACTCCTCACTTGGATTCATGCCAGGTCAAGAAGAAGATGACGAACCTTTCAGAGCTCATAGCCTAGATACTCAAGAGCCCTTAGTAATCCCAGAATGCGTTATGTTTCATCAGGCAGTTGTTGGGCTGGGTTCAGTTACAAATAATTGACTTAACACCTGTTGATTTGTATCTACCTTCTCCACATATTCATTTTATCTGTCTGGCATGTGGAGAAGTTTTCAGGGTATCAATAGAGCAACTGGGCCTGGAATCAAAGGACTAGTGTCCAGATCATCACTTTGATGAGTATCAGCCTTTAGAATGTGTTTCTCTTCTGATTTCTGGTAATAGAGGTTCAGCAATGTTACCAAAAATCTACAGCCTCAGATAACTCTTATGTACACCAAAATTTATATGAGACAATGGAACTGGGGGGGTGCCTCGTTGGCTCAGTCAGTAGAACATGTGACTCTTGATCTCAGGGTTGTGAGTTCAAGCCCCATGTTGGGCACAGAGTTTACTTAAAAACAAAGAACAAACAAACAAACAAACAAACAAACAAAATGATGGCATTGGACTTTAAGCCCCTGGAGTTAGGCATTAAATCTTTCCTGTTCCCTGTTTATTTCTAGCAAGCCTGGCACATGGTAGGTATTCAGTAAATACCTGATGAATGTTAAATAAATTGTTGTGAGGCAATCAGTGAGATTCAAAATCTTACTTAACTTCCTTCCTTTTTTTAATGTCTACAGTAATAGATATCTTAAAAGGTTGCTAAGAATATGAATAAAATAATATTGGAGGGGTCCTATAGTGCTTGGCCCATATAAAGATTTCAGTAAAGGTTAGTTGAATCTGGATCTGTGTGAGGAATTAGGAGTAGACACTTTGGTGTCTAGGGCTGTTGGTTTGGACTCCAACCTTTCTAATTGTGCCTTCATTGTTGCAGAGGCTGGAGAGTTTAACCCACATTTCTAGATTCCCTTGCAGCTAGATTTTATGATTCATTTCCATCCATCTGATACCCTTGGTAGAGACTTAAACTGGGAACTAAATTTAGAAAGGAGAGAGGCAGAGCATCATGTATGCTTTTTTAATTAACATCCCATAGTGGCAGAAACAGTGTGGTTCTAGAGTTGTTAGATATGGTGGCTTCCTGTGTGAGGCAGGAGCAGTGGCCCCTTTGGCTAGCTGCTTCCATGTTACATAGCTTTAGGATTATCCCCAGAAACTAAGCTGAGCATCTATTTCTTCAGCAGTCTTTCCTTACAGTGTTTTTCTGAGCCATTTTATAGAGTGTGCATTTATTTTCTAAGGCTACTATAATGAATCAGCACAAAATAAATAGCTTAAAACAACAACAACAAATATTCCCTTATGGTTCTGGAGGTTAGAAGTTCAAAATCAAGGTGTCATCAAGGTCATGCTCTCTCAGAAGGCTCTGTCAAGAATCCTTCCTCGCCTCTTCCTGCTGGTGGTTGCCAGAAGTCTTTGCCCCATTCCAGTGTTTGCATCTATTTTCACATGGCCTTCTTCCTTATGTGTGTCTCTGTGTCTTCACATGGTCTTCAAATATGGACACTAGTCACTAGTCTCTAGATTTAGTCACACTCTATTCCAGTGTGACCTCTTTTACTTAAGTAATCACGTCTGCAAAAATCCTATTTCCAAATAAAATCACATTCTGAGGTTCTAGGTAGACATGAATTTTAGAGGGACACTGTTCAATTCAGTATACAGTGTAATAATCTCATGTTGCTCAAACTGTCTAGAGTGAATTCTGTTCTCTGAAGCCTGACTTATTTGGATGACCTCTGAGGCTCCCAGCCATCTCTCATATTGTAGGATTATACTCTTAATAGGAGGTGTTTGACCAGTGTTGTGATTGACAACTGTCAGGCTTGGGCATCAGCAACCATGAAGAAAACTTCATGGAAGGAGGAGCTTCACTTAGTTAAAACCATCTATGATGATTCACTTGTGCATCCCCCCTTCTCTTTTACAAAATCCTACAGGGCCATTTGTTAAGGCTTACATGTTGCTTTCCTTTGCCCTTCCCAACCCTCTTCATGCACAATAGAGAGAGTATGCTTTGGTAGACTGAGACTTTTCATGCAAAAATGGTCCTTCAGTGTTGATTCTATTCTCAGCATGAGAAACTTGCCTAAAAAATTAATTCAAAATTAGGCCCATAGGGAACACTTCATTGCAAAATCAGTGAAGTGATTAGGACTAGGCGGTTGAGGAGGAACTTGGAAATTCAGATGTAAGCCATGGAGATTGCCTGGTCTAGTTACCACTATTAGTACTTAGAATGGGTTAGACTATATATATATACACATATATACATACATATGTGTATATATATAGCCTCTATTGCTGTTATTATCTATTGCTATTCTATTCCTATTAGTTTTTTATTGCTGCCCTAGCAAATTACCACACACTTGGTGACTTAAAACCCAGCCATTTATTATTCTATATTTCTGTGGAAGTCTGGGCATAGTGTGGCTCAATTCACAAGACAGAAATCAGGGGTTGGTTGAGCTCTGGAGAAGATTACACGTCTAGAATCATTCAAGATGCCGACAGAATTAAGTTCCTTGTGATCGTAGGACTGGAGTTTCTATTTCCTTGACACATGGCCTCCTTAATCTTCAATCCAACGATGGCCCATCAAATATTTCCTCTGCGTTGAACTTTTCACTTTCCTTTCAGCTACCAGTTGGAGAAAGATCTCTCCTTTTAAGGGTTATTTTGTGGTTATATTAGGTATACTCAGATAAATCAGGATAATCTCCCTATTTTAAGATCAACTGATTAGTAACCTTAACGACACCTGCAAAGTCCCTTTTTGCCATGTCATGTAACGTATTCATGGGAAGAACACCTAAGAGTGAAAGTCATGGGGACAAAATTCTGTCCATGACAATACATATTGTCTGAAAAAAACTGAATCTAGTAAAAATTGAGACTAAGTATCTTGCCTAAGGTTACACAGCTGGCAAAAGGCAGAACTGTGATTTCATACATTCTTTTCACAAATGTTTATTGAGGGCACGTGATGTGCCAGGAACTTTTTTAAATGCAGAGGCTATAGCAGTGAACTAAATAGACAAAAATTCCTGCCCTCATAAAGTTTATAGTCTCATGACATTTATTTGACTCTTGCCTATTATGTTTCCCTGCCTCTATGTTTTGTAGCATTTGCATGGAATTTTCCAGCTCCTCATAGCCCTAAACTCAGGACTACCCCTCTTCCTGAACCAGTGATGCCTGGGATTTATACAATATTAATCAGACCTGCTTTCTGTTTGATGAGCCAAACCTGGGCACTCTTGTGGGCTGCCATTTATAGCTATACCATATACCTATGTGTGGTTTCCACACATCCCATCTTGGCTGGTATCCAAGACTTCCAGGAGGAGGTGCTGTTCTTCCTAGCTCCTGTTGGCCCTTCTACAGGAGACTGGATCCTTCCCTCTGATCCTGCCCTCCCTCTCCCAAGTACCATTGAGGGATGCTGCTGTGAGTGGCACCCTCTCAGAACCAGGTAGTACTCTTCTATTCTGCTGTATTAACCCCAGTAGGGATGTGCCTGACTGCCGCCCTGCCAGATGGACCAGACCAGCCTTACCTCTCTTTCTCACCTGGCTCATGGCCAGCCACTGGCTCTTCATCTGAGCATTGATGCTGCAAAGTAGTTTTAAAAATGATTAAAGAAAACACTTTAGGTTATACAAACAAAATTTATTTAACACTTCATGAAGTAGACAGTTTCCTTCCAGAAAACTGTAAAATGTGGTAGAAGACAAGAAGCTTTTATAGGATAAAGAATAAAGAACAAGGAAGAGATAAATAGAAAATATCTGGTTGGCTGGGGCCACATTGTTAGGCTAGAGTTGGCTTGATGTTTGGGGATTGGCTGACTAGGAATAGTGCATTTCTGGTCATGCAGAGTATTTGCAGGAACATAAAAGTTCTCTACATTTTGGTTTGATGACCTAGCATCTGGGCAGGGGCAGCTCCATCTTGAGCCTAGAAATTTATTTCAACAGGATAGACAGTTCTATTTTTCCATTATTTAGAAATGGCCAGTTTTGATAAGGTGCCTAATGATTTCATTAATTTTCATAAATAAAAGCTCAAAAGCAGAAAGGTTTTGTAAAAATGCAAATGATGAATCCTATCAATATCCCTCCAATTACCTTCAAATACCTATAAGTATACCTTTAAATACCTTCAGATACTATCAATTTACCTTCATAATACCGCTCACATTGCCCCCTTCAGGTCTTTCTCCACTACTGTATCAACAACGCCACACCCTATGGTGCAGGGTAAGAATGTTAAATATTATCCAAATTGTTTCTTATTCTGATTTCATTTTTTTCTCTCCCTGAAATTTTGCCACATTCAGTTAGCAGCATTTAACATCTGAGAAGATGGTATCACAGAAAACAAACAGGAGTCGAATAACCAAATCTGCAGAGAACATGAGTCAAATTATTGACTTTTGATGATCAAAAGCTGAGCTTTCTGTACAAATAAGAGTATGCGGTCACTCAAGTTTTTTTCCTGCTTCCCTAGTTCCAGCCCTGCCTGTCTAGATAAAGCTTCCACAGGCTGAGGGAGGCAAAATGTTTACAGGGAGCTGGCAAGGAATAGACATTATGAGATGCTGTAAATATACCATAATAGAAATACTGAATTCTTTGTGGGGACCTGAGGTGGACATGACTGTGTGTTATGTTATAGGCAGATCCTGAGAAGATGATAGCCATGAAGAGCTCTCCAGCCCTCCAGTCGTGGAGCATTAGAGCACTGGGGCCGTGTGGGGTATGTAGGCTAGGAGTCTGAGGCAGCCTCGCCAAACTTCTTGGCATGGGCAGGAGAGCAGTCAAATGCTTCCCAAATACCTTGGAAGGTTATGGGAGAGGCTGTGAGAGCAGGATCTGGGACCTGTAGCGATTGGATCATTGGAGTGCAGTGGTCATCTGCAAGGTCACCTGCCATGATCTTGAGTCCCTGGTTGTGCTCGTGGCAATACAGGACATGGAGAATGATGACCAACTGTCTCCTCCTTCCTATCTGTTGGCCCTAAATAAGTGCCTCTGTTGCTACTCCCAGGGTCACAGTCACCCTATCAGCAAGGTGTGAGAGAAATCCCTGCATATTCTGGATTCTCCAGAGAAACAGAACCAGTAGTGTATTTAAGTATCCAGAGAAAGGGATTTACTATAAGGAATTGACTCACACAGTTACAGAGGCTGAGAAGTCCAAGATCTGCAGTAGGCAAGCTAGAAACCCAGGAGAACCAATGGTATCATTCTAGTCTGGTCCAAAGGTCTGAAAACCAGGAGGGCTGATGGTGCAAGTTCAAGCCCATGTCTGAGTCTGAAGGCAATGGAAGACTGATGTCCCAGCTCAGACAATCGGGCAGAAAGAAAGACTCCTTTCTTGTTCAGCCTTTTCTTCTACTCTGGCCTTAAACAGAACGGATGAGGCCCACCCCCATAGGAGAAAGCAATCTGCTTTGTTCAGTCTACCCATTCAAATGTTAATCTCATCCAGATGCATCCTCCCAGACACACTCAGAATAATGTTTAACGAAATATCTGGGCGCCCTGTGGCCCAGTCAAGTTGACACAGAAAATTAACCATCATACACTGAATGGACTGAGATTACACAACCTGACAGAAAACAGGCTGCTGCTTCTCTATGTAGAGGGGGCTCACAATAGAAATTGAGTTGAAGTATAAAAAAATGAAGCTGCATTTCTTACAGAGCTGAGTATGTAGCCCCAATTGACTTACCTGCTCTTATACACAATCTTCACAGGCGCTGTTGAGATCTGCCTTCCAGAAGCCTTTCTGGAGTCTCATGAATGGATGCACACACTCTGACTTCCTCTCCCACAGACGCTACCTCTCTCCAGGCGTATC
This sequence comes from Neofelis nebulosa, assembly GCF_028018385.1. Classification (NCBI taxonomy): domain Eukaryota; kingdom Metazoa; phylum Chordata; class Mammalia; order Carnivora; family Felidae; genus Neofelis; species Neofelis nebulosa. The sequence continues at coordinate 94,688,137 of NC_080786.1, forward strand.
ATGGCTCCTGCAGCCATGTCTGGCCTCCACAGAACACTCAGCACAGAGTTACCAAATTAGGAGTTCAGGAAATACCTTTGAATGAATGGATGATCTGAAAAACCTTTCTTTCAGGTATATTAAAGTCACAAAGAAAGAAATTAGAAAGTAGGGGAAGGAAGCGCAGGAAGATGAGTTGTTTCCTGGGAAGAGCACTGGGTAGAGTATCTGGGGACCCAGGACTTGACCTGGGTTCTGCCTCTGTGGGCCTGGCACATTGCTCAGTCTTTCTGAGCATCAGTTTCCCCAGCTTTATGATTGGCGTGATAATATATGTCCTGCCTAAGCACTGGGAGCTTTGAAGGAGATTTGAATAGAGTATTTCAAATGAAAGCACACAAAATATTACAGACATGCTATAAAATGTGTGGTGGGTTTACTGTTTGTGTTTCATGGGTGTATGTGCTGTGTCCACAGATGCTAAATTCCTAGTGATCAGAAACCCTGGACCTTGCATATCCCTCAGAGTTCCAAGGACAGAGAAGAGCTTGTCAGGGGGCTCAGCACCTGCCTGCCAACCTGAACTTCATTGCTGTCTGGGCTTGCTGAGTCTGAAAGGGAGCCTGTCATCATATAAGTAGGAAAACCACCAAACTGGTTTAGTGAAGGGAAGTCAACATGGAAATGACTCCCTGGCTCCTCTGGGGGAGAGGTCAGGAGCAGGACACGTACTATATAGAAGGTCCTGTTCTGAGTGCTGGTGAGAAAAAAGGATGTGTTAAGCATTCCAACCCTGTCATTTCTTGAGCAGTTGAGCACCTGCAGCATGCCAGGTAGTGTGCTTTTTTCCTGTGTTCATGCAAGTAGTTCTCATGATAACCCTGTGTGGTGAAGGTTGTTATCCCCATCTTGCAGTTGAGGAAACTTGGAGGGTGACAGAGTTGAAGAATTGTGCCCAGCAAATGCCTGGTAGAACTGGGATTGAACTCTCATCTCAGTGAAAAGCCCTTGCTTTTTCCATTGTATTATATGGAGCATAAATCTGGTTTATAATCTAGGATTTTATACACCCCCCTCTTTTTTTTCCTTGAAGAATAAAAAAAGAAAGAAAGCAGACCGATAGGTAGATTTTTTTAAATGGCACTCTTAGAAATTATCATGTTAGAAGGTACTAGTGCATTGTCAGGCTCTAGTTTTTAATTTTCCATGAAAATTGCTTTGCATTTATAACCAATTTGGCCTAATATGCTTTCCTCCCTCTTTAGCGAATATTGCCAAATATTTGCAACAATCCCCTAGATGTTTTGTGCTAACCAAGAACTTGGTTGTTCTTATCGTTTTTTAAATGATTAAATTAAAATTTACTCTCGAAGGGTTAGGACTCTGAAAACATACCATTTTGTTGGTTTCAGGCCCAGGAAATGAATCTACATGGAAAAAAAAAGAGGTCAGATTAATATAATTGTAGTGCCCCCTATATCTCTGTGGACCTGGGCTGGGGGTTTGGGCAGCATACAGCCTGCCTGAAAAAGGCTTTCTGACCTTGGGCAAGAGGAAAGAAGTAGAGCCTAGGGAGAGAAAGTAATACAAAAAGAAGAAGGAGAAGATGAGTTGTAAGAAAAGAAGAGAAGTTTGTAACTGTAAATGTTTCAAACATTTTGGAAGTGACACAGGAAGATGTCCCTGAAATATAAGGTTCCTATAACATATCCCATGAATGTGTCATTTAATTCACGAGTATTTTCTGAGCCTCTTGTCAGTGCCCAGCAAAGTTTTCATTCTAGTGGTGAACAGGCACCGCTGCTTTTCTTTTTCCTCCTGGTCACCCAAGATCTGCTATTTCATTGAGTCAGTCAGTCCTCAAACATTTAAGGAGCATACACTGTGTATAAAATACTGCCCGAAGTGCTGATAAAAACATGCATTAAGAATCCCAACCTGGGGGCGCCTGGGTGGCTCAGTCGGTGAAGCGTCTGACTTTGGCTCAAGTCATGATCTTGCTGTTTGTGAGTTAGAGCCCTGCATCAGGCTCTGTGCTGACAGCTCTGTGTCGCCCTCTCTCTCTCTGCCCCTCCCCTGCTCACACTCTGTCTCTCTCTCTCTCTCTCAAAAATAAATAAACATTAAAAAAAATTTTAAGAATCACAACCTGTCCTCTTACAACTACCAGTTCTGCAAAAGGAACTAATTAACAAAACGTAAGGTAGATACTATACAAACATAAAATAGGGGACTCTTGTAGAGAAAAGAGATTACTGTTTGTGGAGATATGAGAATACTTCCTACAAAAGGTGATATTAAACCAGTGTTTACTTATGTGAATTCTAGCAGGGGGCTATGTTCTGGGTAAGAAGGATATGGATCTAGACAGTGAAAGAAATATGTGAGAACCTGTGATTTGACTGGCTGGAGGATAAGGTGCTTGAAGACAGTAGACAGGAGCAGGGAAAGTCTGGGCTGGGACCAGATCACTGAGAGTTTTTAATACTATGTGTGGAAGTAAGGGTTTGCTTGGAGAAGCAAAAGCATTACAAATATTGTGGAATAATGATTTCTCACAGGAATTTGACCTCACATGATTGTAAGAGGAGTGGGAGTATTTTGACTTTTCATTGTATAACAAACTACCCCGACACTTTGTGGCTTAAGAAGAAAACCAGTTTACCTGTTCATGATACTATGGATTGTCTGTCTGGGGCTCAGCTGGATGGCTCTTCTGTTGGTCTCACTTAGGATCTTATGTGGCTAGGTAGGAGTGTCCAAGATGGCTTTACCTGTCTACCTGGTGCTTAGCAGGGATGTCTGGGAGGCTGTAACTTCTCTCTGTCTATGTAGCACTTTCCTTGGCTGGTTGGGATGCTTTACATAATGGCTGGGTCCCAAGAACAAGCATTCCAGTAGGATAAGCCTCCGTGTTCCAATGCATATCGAGCCTCTGCTTGTATCATGCTTGCTTGCTAATGTCCCGTGGGTCAAGCCACTGTAGGAGGGGACTGCACAATGGCATAACTACTGAGAGATGTGCTTCACTGGGGACCATCAGAGTACCCATCTACCATACCAGACAAGGGGATTAGATTTTTTTTTTTTCTGTAGGTAATGGGGAGATATTGAAAAACTTGGAGAAGAAAGTGACAGAATTAGATTATTGCCTTAGGAAGATTCATCAGGCAGTAGTGTTATAGGATAATGTGGAGACACATGGGGCAGGAAGACCAATTAAGAGACTATTACAAATAATCACGGTGAGAGAGAACGAGGGTCGGAACTAAGGTGTATGTCAGCCAACTGCTTCTGTGCTTTCAGATCTCTTCAGATCACTCTCGTCCCCTGATTACAAGGGGACGAGACCCCTTGTGCAGTCAGTGTTTCTCAGCCTCTGTCTCCGCTTTCCTCTGGCTTCCTGATGGTTTTAACCCACTGAGAGGCACTAGTGGAAGAATGGAGGGAAGGGGGAAGGAAGACTAGTTATCTCACTCTGCTTCAGGCGCTCCTTCTGCAGTGGCAGTAACTGCTTTGTGGCTCCAGTTTTGGTAACTGTTTTCGATGTTTGCCTCTGCAAGGAAGGGACGGTAGCAACTTACCATTGCATTCCTTTCTGGATTGCTTGATTATCCCTTGTTTAGCTTTTTAGTTCTTCTATGACCTGTAGAGCTAAAATTCTGTGTTTAAGTGTCTCTACAAGCCTTGAGGAAAAGGAGATGAGTTCAGTTTTGGACATCATAAGTGTTTGTGGCCTGTGGGTTATTTAGATGGTGATGATTGCTAGGTAGCTGGGAGAAAGGTCAGAGACAGGAGTTTAGCTTTTGGCACAAAATGAGTAAAAGTCATTGGGGTTATAAAATCTCAAGAGATTGCCAGGTGGAGAACAGGAATGAAAACAAAAATTTAGGAAGTACCTATATAGAGGGAGAATGGAAGTTAAAAAAAAAGAAACAAGAAGAATTCACGGGCATAGGGGTATTAGAAAAGTGTTATTAGAAAAGCCAAGGAGAGAATTCCAGAAAGGAATATTTTAATTTTCTATTGCTGTCGTAACAAATTACCGCAAACGTAGTGGCTTCAATAACACAAAATTATTATCCTCAGTTCTATAAGTCACAGTTCTGGCAGAGGTCTCTCCTGGCTGAAATCAAGATGTCACAGGGCTGTGTTCCTTTCTGGAGGTTCTAAGGGAGAATCTTGTTTCCTTGTCCCTTAGGGCTATTGGCAGAATTCACTTTCTTGTGGTCGTAGGTCTGAGGCCCCATTTTCTTGCTGGCTGTCACCTGTGGGCCCTTCATAGGTTCCAGAGACTGCCTGCATTCTTTGGCTTATAGCTGTTTTACTCCATCTTTTGCAGTGGTGGATTGAGACCGTCTCATGCTTTGAATCTCTCCTATTGTGTCTTCCATCACATCTCTGGCTCTTGGCCTTAAAAGGCTCCTGTGATTAGATTGTACCCACCTGGATAAACCATGAAACTCTCCGTGTCAAGGTCTTGAACCTTAGTCACATCTGCCCAGTCCCTTTGGCCATATGGTATAGTATACACACATGATCTAGGGATTAGAAGCTGGGCATTTTGGGGGGTTCAGTATTTTGCTTGCCACAATGAATAAACCATTATGATGCAAAGGCGAAATCCAAGAATTTAGGAGTTGAAGGTTGGGAGTCCACACGTGCCCTTTGGGATAAATGCTTCCATGGAGTGATAAGGTGCTGGAGTGGATGGAGTTTAAGAGTGGACAGGAGGTGGAAGCAGAGTTATGTAGTAGGCAGAGCTGCGAGGTTGTTGTTAATAAATGTAAAATGCTCGGCACAGTGACTTGCAGGTAACCAGAGCTCAGTACTTGTTTACAACGTGCAGACCTCTTCCTCCAGTAGTCTGATGAGAAAGTAAGACAGAAGCACACTTGAAGTCTAAGGGGAATCCTTAGGTAAATAGACTAATATGGAAGATGAATATGGGCGGAGAAGAGGGTAATTGAACAATAGCTATTGTGGGTTGCTCAGGAGATACAAGGGAATAGTCTCAAGTTAAATTGAAGGGTTAGCCTTAAAAAGGAGGTGGGCATCTTTGTACTTAACACAAGAAGGAAGAAAAGTATATATAAAAGCAGTTATTTGAAAGAGGAAAGGAGAGGGGAGTCTGGGTGGCTCAGTTGGTAGAACGTACGACTTTGGCTCAGGTCATGATCTCATGGTCTGTGAGTTCAAGCCCGGCATTGGGCTCTGTGCTGACAACTCAGAGCCTGGAGCCTGCTCAGGATTGTCTCCCCCTTTCTCTGCCCCTCCCCCACTCATGTGCGCGCGTGTGCACGCGCGCTCTCTCTCTCTGAAAAAAATAAACATTAAAAAAAATTTGAAAGAGGAAAGGAGAGGAGATGGCCATGATTATGTCAGAGATGCAACAGTCTCCTTCGAAGGATGGTCGTGGTTATTTGCATATTTCCACGAGTGGTGTGATGGGGTGGGATGGGGGAATAGGAGCTTGAGGTGAGATACTGCCAGCTGTTCACCTTTTCCCCTCTGAAATCAGCTTTGTTTGTTTCTGTTCCTCCATCACATGCCATGTGTAAGGTATAGCCAACTTAGACCTCCCAAGTTTGAAAGTACCTCATTCAAAAAGCAGGTCAAACTAACTCTTAATTCTTAATTCTAAATTTTAGGAAGATATAATTTGACTAGGTCACCTTGGTTCAGATCCCGCTCTTAATCTAATCATCCATGACTAGAAGGAGCCCAGTGGTCATTTCCCAAAGGAGGTGGTAAGTACCCCATGAGCAGCAGTACTGCTGGGGTAGTTTTAACCAGCCTAATAAAACCAGCAGGCATGGAAGCAGGAGCAGATGAATGGCTGATGGTTGTAATAACAACACTGACAATAGCTGGAGTATAACTGGAGCTTGGGTTCAGGGGTCTATCCCGAGGGTTAGCAAATGGAAGAAAGCTGTTTTTAAAAGGACTGTTTTAGATTATATCAAAATTAAAAAAAAAAAAAAAGCACCAGGGAAAAGAGGAATTTAGAATGAGGAAAATGGAAAAAGGAAGGCAGCCCATTTGACTGTGCCAGCCTGTTGGCTAACCTCTATGACTAAGGCAGAGATCTCTTCCCTGAAGGTGGGCGGTGTTCACCCAAGATGCTCCAGTCAAACCTAGGATGGAGCATTCTAGAAGCCAGAATATAGCCTGTTACATTCACAAATCTGGAACACATTAAAATAATGCCAGGCTTTAATGTGGCTTTGCTCAGTGAATTTCCTTCCTTCAATTAACCTGATTACTATCATTGTTATTAAATTAAGTTATTTCATGTGTGAAGAAGCCAGTTTTCAGAAATTAAATTGCCTTGTTGAGTGTTTTCTAGGCCAAAGACATTGAAGATCAGAGTTCTGAAGATAGTATCAAAAAGGCAACCCCAAATGCATAAATATTTCATCCGGGAATGTAAACAGGATAATGGAAGGCACATGTACTCTACACTGCACAATTATTGTGTTTCATTTTCATGGCATGTATATAAAAGTCTCCATGAATATTGAGGGCCCATCACTGTGGGTACACCTGTTATGCTCCTCTTTGGAAACATAGTCACAAATGGGTTGAGGCCCTCTCATGAATGAAGGGCAAAGAAGAAGCTCTCATTTTAGAAGTAATACTCCTTAAATATTTATGATGACTTTCGAATCACTGAGAATATTCGTTCTTAATGAGACCATCAGTAGGCCCATAGCCAGAATGAGGTGAAAGCCACTACTAGTCTTCTAATGCATCAGCTTAAATGGTTCCACTGATACAAAACCCACACTCAAATTTGTTATACATTATCAAAAAGAAGAAATAAATCATGGCATGAGGTTTGCCAAAGCAGAGTATTTCACCTCAGTCGTGTCTCTGTTACACCAGATTTCGTTCTTTCCCTGATAGTCTGCCACATCAACACACACTGATCATCTTTGACTCTAAAGCCAAAAATTTAATGGTTTTAACTTCTTTTCATAGAAAGTTTCTCAAGTGGAAAATTTTGTGCCTAACATCTTACCCTACATTGTTAAAGACATTGCTTAACAGTATTACAATTAATGTATTAATTCAAAACCAATTTAAGATTAAGTATCAAGTTGGTTATAGGTATTTTGTTAAGTGTACATAGTTTGCCTTTAGTTGATAAGATTTCTCCTTCGAGTCTTGTCCATTATCTTTTCTTTTCGTAATGATTTCAACTTTCATTAAAGAAGGCCGCATGATTAATGCCTCTTAAAAATATGGGAATTATGCTTTTCTCTTCTGACATTTTCTAGAGCAGCTCCATCTACTAGAACTTCATGTGATGAGGGACATGTTCTGTTTGTGGCATCCAACACAGTAGCCATGAACCAGGTGTGGCTATTAAGCACTTGAAATGTGAATAGTATGCCTGATGAGCTGGGTTTTTAAGTTTATTTAAACTTGATTAACATAAACTTAACTTTAAGTGGCCACATTTGGCTCCTTAGCACTTGAAATGTGGCTAGGGTGACTACAGAACTGAATTTTTGAACTTACTAAATTTAAACTTAAAAGTAAAAAGCCACATGCGGCTCTTGTCTTCCATATTAGACAGAGCAAATGTAGGATATTTTTTATCCCTGCAGGGAGTTGTATTGGACACTTCAGTTCTAGAGATTATAAAATGCTTCAAGAGAGGGGAGCAGGTATTTGTCTCTGTAATCCTCAGCTCCTAATGCGGTATGGAGAATGTAGTTGCTCATGTACTTAATCAGCTTTTGAAAAAAAAATTTGTTAACTTTATTTTTGAGAGACAGAGACATCATGAGCAGGGGAGGAACAGAGAGAGAGAGGGAGAGAGAGAGAATGCCAAGCAGGCAGGCTCTGCCCTGTCAGTGCAGAGCCTGACATGGGGCTCAAATTCACAAAACCATGAGATCGTGACCTGAGCCAAAACTGAGAGTTGGATGCTTAACCGACTGAACCACCCAGGTGCCCCCCTTGATCCACTTTTTAATAGAAAAGGCTACTTTTTGAAGGGCCCATTTGTCATTTTGGCCTTTGATTCATTATGAAACGTACTTCTAGCTCTTGTCGTTCCTTGTTGCTTTAGGATTGCTGTATCTCCCTTTCTTTATGTCTAGCCAGCGCTTAGAGCTAGTTACAACCACACAGAATGATGCATTTGCTGGTTTGCTCTGTCACATTCCTGACAGATATAGGTAACTAATTAAAAATGAACAAACAAAATATTTATCAAAACAAGTATAAAATTTTAACCAGAGAAAATAATTCAGAGTACAATTTAAAGAAAATATAATATTTAGATACAGTGGGGCACATCTCAGTACATCTTACATGTAATGGATCACTGCATAATATAATTCTATTTTTTCCAGGGCATGATAGAATGAAATCTCTCTGAATTGCTGTGGGTTTTACAATGTCTGTGTGCTTTAGGTCTTCAAAAAAACTTGGTATTCAAAACTCCTGCAGATAGTCTGACTAGCCTGTTATTTGCCCAGCACATCTAGTTTTCTCTCTGAAGGTGGTGGAAATGTGCTTTTCTCCACATGGAGAGAGGAGTTTGAATGGAATTAGAGGAAATCAGTGTCCTTTGTTATGGCTATAGGAACCTAAAAATCAGATTTAGTCATTGTTCAACTGTATAACTGTGCCATGTACTTTAAAGCTGTATTGAAAAACTGACATCTGTGGGAAAGGATATGGGTCTTTAAAAAGAGGTCATACTAGATCAGAGATCATGCTTAGATCATATAAGTTTATTAAAGGTGGTCAGTGAGAGTAGCTTAGTATATTTAGTGGTTTAGAACAAGGGCTTTAGAATTAGAACGTCTGTCTGAATTTGAATCCCAGACTAGTAAAGATGTGCCTTTGGACAAATTAATTTTTGTCTCCATGCCTTAGTTTGGTCATCAATAAAATGAAGATATTAGGAATACCTATATTATATGGTCATGTGACAGTTAAGAGGCTTACAGTAAGTGCTCAGAAAACCCACCTATTTATTATTACTATTATTATTATTATTATTATTATTAACTTCCAGCTATACTTGACAAGGAGTGGAGAATCTTCAAAGGCATTAATTAGATTAAGTCAGAGAAACCACCAACAAAGAATGAAAGCATTGTTTGACACAGACGCGAGAAATCATGTTACTGCAATAAACAAGGGAAGAGAATTTGTAGAATCCTTTTCTTGGAAGGAATATTTCTGTGCATTCAGGTCTTCCAAGTCTCTTATCAGTGTAATTCTCCTTCTAGAGGAAAACCTTCCCACTGCATTCTGTCTATGTCTGCCCAGCTTCCTCTGTTCTACCTTTCTTTCCAACTTTATTTCCTTGATCAGGGATTGAGTGGAAGAGTTACATTGTAGAATCTGAGGTGGAAGCACACAGATGATCTGTGGTATTGAGGGAGAACAGAGACCAAGATAAGGATACAGGTTATTGCAAGTCTGGACCTCTGGTTTCTGAATCCCTTTATTCTTCATTACCAGGTTAAATGAGCATACCAAGCATCTAGGCTTATCCACAGTTCAGGTATAGAAGATGTGTAAGTCTCCCCAAATCCACTCTGTGGGACTTGGTATGAGGTGCTTACCATTTTGCCAATCTAATCCTCATGGTATGCCTCCATTTTGGAAATGTAAACTTGAGGTTTGTTGGTTTAAACCTAGCTCTTCTTCCCAGCTTTTTAAATTGGAGCTTTGACCTGGATTTCTGGAATGCCTTCCTGGTAAGAGGCTTTCTTCCAGGAATTTAGTGACTGGTGTTTTTCTACTTTTAGTGGCCATTTTCCTGTCTGGATTTCTGAATATACTACAGCCTAAATTCCTTATTATTTCTTTCCTATTTCACATTGTAACCCCCTGTGCCCCTCACGTTGGGACCCATTATTTGTTGCTTCACCTCTGATAGGAGATTTCTATAGTCCCTAAAATCATGCTTTATGGGAGGTTATTTTTCCCAGATCTCCTCCACTTGATAAGGAAGAAAGTGTCGGATCTGGTTTCCTTCCATTGGCTCATCTCATCACTTGCTGTGCTCTACCCATGCCCTGCTCAGACCATCTGACCAGAAACCTTCAGTGAAAATTATACACATTTGTTTTCATTCAACTGATAGGTATTGTGTACCCACTTTGTGTTATTCTGGACACAGGAAGTGTCACAGAGAGCAAAATAAAGTCCCTACCCTCATAAAGCTCAGATGACACGTGATACCAACATTTTGTGTGCATGCATGTGAGCGTGTGTGCGTGTGATTGGATTTGGAGTTTTCTGCCATTGTTGTGTGCTTGCCAACTTGTAGAGATTTTTGCAACAGATAAAATCTCCTTAAAATGTAATATTTAATAATAATAGGAATTCACTTTACAACAGTCCTGTATTGTTTATAATCCACCACTTTATTACTGTTACCAAGTTCAATAGCCTAGTAGTGTGTGTGGCAGCAATGAAGAATTTTGGCTGATTATATTCATTTAGAGTGTACTTGGTCTAAATGACACTCCATTGTGCACATTCAAAACTCAGAAATTTGCTTTTGTGGTGAAGTAATAGTCTTATTTTTCACAGAAAATATTACATAGTATTTGTTTTAGATTAATATCCAGTATTACCAGTTTAGCAGATTCTGTATATCAAATGCATCAAAATAATGGTTTACCTCACCCACAAAAGGGTGAACATGCATGCACATTTTTATTGTGTATTATGTGCCAACCACTTGTGCATTAGCATCTTCATATCCTATTCTCCAAGAAACCTTTCTTATGTTCAAACCAAACTGGCCGACAGAAATCTCAGCTAATGGTTGTATTTCAGTGTCACCTAAAATAATTGGTCTGAAATTCAACAAGTTAACTCTTGTCTTCCCTAACATCAATCAACTATGTAATCTTAGTTGGCTGGTTCATTATCATCAGGATGGAGGGGGTTTGTTCAACCAACTGACATGTAGCAATTACTTCATGTGTTTACCAACTATTGAATGAGTGTTCCTAATTTGAATAGAATCTGTGTGTGCCAGGTTTTTTTGTTTGTTTGTTTGTTTGTTTTCTTTTTAGTTGTGGTAAAATACACATAATGTAAAATTTACCATCTTAACTATTTTTTTAAGTTTATTTTTATTTATTTTTGAGAGAGAGACAGAGAGCAAGTTGGGAAGGGGCAGTGAAAGAGGGAGACAAAATCCCAAGCAGGCTCTGTGCTGTCAGTGCAGAGCCAAATGCAGGGCTCAAAGTCACAAACCATGAGACCGTGACCTGAGCAGAAATCAAGGGTTGGATGCTTAACCAACTGAGCCACCCAGACAATCCCCCATCTTAACTATTCTTAAAGGTATATATAGTTCATGGGAATGCAAGCTGGTGCAGCCACTCTGGAAAACAGTATGGAGGTTCCTCAAAAAACTAAAAATAGAACTACCCTACGACCCATGGGATACAGGTGTGCTGTTTCAAAGGGACACATGCACCCCCATATTTATAGCAGCACTATCAACAATAGCCAAAGTACGGAAAGAGCCCAAATGTCCATCGATGGATGAATGGATAAAGAAGATGTGGTATATATATACAATGGAGTATTACTCGGCAATCAAAATGAATGAGACCTTGCCATTTGCAATTATGTGGATGGAACTGGAGGGTATTATGCTAAGTGAAATTAGTCAGAGAAAGACAAAAATCATATGACTTCATTCATATGAGGACTTTAAGAGACAAAACAAATGAACATAAGGGAAACAAAAATAATATAAAAGCAGGGAGGGGGACAAAACAGAAGAGACTCATAAATATGGAGAACCAACTGAGGGTTACTGGAGGGGTTGTGGGAGGGGGGAAGGGCTAAATTGGTAAGGGGCACTAAAGAATCTACTCCTAAAATCATTGTTGCACTGTATGCTAACTAATTTGTATGTAAGTTTTAAAAAAGAAAAAAAAGAAAGGAAAAAAAATTAAAACTTCAAAAAAAAAGAATACATTCTGATTCAATGAAATGTAGTTTATATTGACTTTATATCCTCATCCATTTTCATTAGATATCTTAATGATTACAAAAGTTTATTGAACACATGAGTCATACTTTCTTCCAAGCCTCCATTTCTTCAGGCAAATTATGATTTTCAGTATTCAAGAGTTCTCATTTTCCATCTGATGACTTGTATATTACAAATAATAAATTAATGAAAGCTAAAAAAAAGGTATATCTAGTTCAGTGACATTGAAGTGTATTCACATTTTTATGCTACCATCACCACATTCATCCACAGAACTCTTTTCATCTTGCAGAATTGAAACTTTGTATCCTTTAAGCAGTAAACCTTCCATTTCCTCCTACCCTCATTTTCTGGCAGCTACCTTTCTTTCTGTCTCTTTGACTTTGACTACTTTAGGTCACTCATGTAAGTAGAATGATATAGAATTTTTCCTTTCATGACTGGCACATTTCACTTAGCATAATGTCTTCAAGGTTCATCTATGATGTAGCATGTGTCAGAATTTTTTTCCTTTTTAAGACAATAATATTTTATTGTATGTATATACCACATTTTGTTTCTCCATCCATCAATGGACATGTGTTGGCTTCACCTCTTGGCTATTGAAAATAATGCAGCTATGAACATGAAATCCGTCTTTGAGTTACTACTTTCACTTCTTTTGGATATGAAGAAGTGAAATTGCTAGATTATATGGTAATTCTATATTAAACTTTTTGAGGAACTGCCATGCTGTTATTTACAGCAGCTGTACCATTTTACATTCCCACCAACAGTGCACAAGAGTTTCAATTACTCCATGTCCTGCTGACGCTTGTCATTTTCTGTTTTTTTGATAGTAGCTATCCTAATGGGTGTGAGGCGGTATGTGGTTTTAATTTGCATTTCCTTAATGACCAGTGATGTTGAACATCTTCTCATGTGCTTATTGGTCACTTGTATATTTTCCTTGAAGAAATGTCTATTTAAGTCCTTTTTTACTTGTTTTGTTGCTGTTGTTAATGATTTGTAGGAGTTCTTTATATATTCTAGATGTTAACCCTTTATCAGATGCAGGATTTGCAAATATTTTCTCCTTATTTTATTTTATTTTATTTATTTTTTAAAGTTTGTTTATCGAGAGAGAGAGAGAGAGAGAGAGAGAGAGAGAGAGAGAGAATGAGCAGAGGAGGGGAAGAGAGAGGGGGAGAGAGAATCCTAAACAGACTTTGCACTGTCAGTGCAGAGACTGACACGTAGATTGATCTCACAAACTGTGAGATCTTGATATGAGCAGAAACTGAGTCTGGTGCTTAAATGACTGAGCTATCTAGGTGCCCCACAAATATTTTCTCCTACACTGTAGGTTGCCTTTTCACTATGTTTATTATGACCTTTCATTTACAGAGTTTGAAAAGTTTGATATTGTCCATTTCGTCTATTTTTTCATTTGTTGCCTGTGCTTCTGGTGTCACATCCAAGAAATCATTGCCAAATCCAGTGTCATGAAGATTCCCCCGCTATGTTTTCATCTAAGAGTTTTATAATTTTAGCTCTTACATTTAGGTCTTTGACCCATTTTGCAGTAATTTTTGTGTATGGTGTAAGGTAAGGGTCCAGCTTTATTCTTTTGTATACAGATACCCATTTTTCCCATATCATTTGTTAAATAGACTATCATTTCCCTGTACAATGGTTTTAGAACCCTTGTCAAAAATCATTTGGCCATACATGTGAAGATTTATTTCCGGGCTCTCTATTCCATCAGTCCGTATGTCTGTCTTTATTCTAGTACCATACAGTTTTGATTACTGTAATGTTATAGTAAGTTTTTAAATCAGGAAGTGTGAGACCCCTGACTTAGTTGTTCTTTTTCAGTATTGTTTGGTGAATTGGTGTCCCTAGAGATTCCTATATGAATGAATATTTCTATTTCTGCAATAAACCTTGATGGGATTTTGACAGGGACTGCACTGAATCTATAAATTCCTGTAAATAAACTTTCCAATCCATGAACATGGATGTCTTTTATTATTTGTGCATTTAATTTTTTTCTTCAACATTTTGAAATTTTCAGTGTGTAAGACTTTTGCTTCCTTGTTTAAATTTATTCCTAAATATTTTATTCTTTTTGATACTATTATAAGTGAAACTTTTAAAAGTATACTTTTGGGGCACCTGGGTGGCTCAGTCGGTTAAGCGCCAGACTTCAGCTCAGGTCATGATCTCATGGTTTGTGAGTTCAAGCCCCGCGTCGGGCTCTGTGCTGACAGCTCAGAGCCTGGAGCCCGTTTCAGATTCTGTGTCTCCCTCTCTCTCTCTGACCCTCCCCCGTTCATGCTCTGTCTCTCTCTGTCTCAAAAATAAATAAACATTAAAAAAAATTATAAAAAAAGTATACTTTTTGGATTGCTCGTTGTTAGTGTATAGAAACACAACTGATTTTGTGTGTTGATTTTGTATCTTTAAATTTTGTTGACTTTGTTCTAATAGTTTTCTGTGGAATCTTTAGAATTTTTTGCATATAAGATCATGTTATCTGTAAACAAAAATCATTTTACTTTTTCCTTTATTACTTGGATGGCTCTTATTTATTTTTCTTACCTAATTGCACTGGATAAGACTTGGTCTTGTATCCATAGATCAGCAGTAGTTTCATTATTCTAACAATCTGTTGTGCTCCACCTATCTTTTCCTCCCACCCTGCTAACCCCTGGCAGTTACTTATCTTTTTACCGTCTCTGTAGTTTTGCCTTTTTTCGAATGTCATATAGATGGGGTCATGCCTTTTCAGATTGGCTTATTTCACTTAGTAATATGCATTTAAGTTTCCTCCATGTGTTTTTTGACTTGATAGCTCTTTTTTTTTTTAAGTACCAAATAATATTGTTTTCTGGACTTACTAGAGTTTATTTATCCATTCACCTACTGAAGGACATCTTGGATGCTTCCAAGTTTTGGCATTATAAACAAAGCTGCTATAAACATCTATGTGTAGGTTTTTCTGTGGATGTAAGTTTTCAACTCTGTTGGGTAGATGAAAATGTTTAATGTGTAGTCTAGGTTAAGCCCCTCTGGCATAGATTTGGTAACTCTGGAGAAAGGCCTGGGTACTGTGCTTATAAATCAGAGGTGAATCAGTAACACAGAATCACATACCACCTTCAGTTATGAAAGGCAGCCTTGGGGCTTGGAGAGGTTACATGGAGATGGCTATGAATATCATAGACTTTTAGTCTGTCAAACTAGAAGGAATCTTGGCCAAGATTTTTTATCAGATGAGAAAAATAAGCCACCATCACGAAGGAATAGATGTGTGCCTGCGTTTTAATGAGAGGGTAGTCTTCTTGGCCACGTATATTATTACTACATGATAGGGAAGATTAGCTAGTGCTGATGAAAAGGCAGTAAACTTTCTGCTTCCTTACAGAGAGAAATCTAGGTTTGGTGGTTCATTTCTATGCTCACCACAGGGATATTGTCAGGGAGAAATAAGGGTAGCCAAACTTATATTCCTGCATTAGTTTCTCCAAAAGTCACTATGGTCTTTAATCCCCTCTAAAGTTTTCCTAAAATGCTTTGCAAAATTTCCTCAAAGAAATCTTTCTGAAACATAACTGTATCAAAGGAATATCTTTACCTGCTGATTTATTTTAGCAGGAAATTTAAAAAGGATGAAAACTTCTTACAGTAGACCTTTATGGTAGGCCATATTAAATAAAATTTTATTTTATAGGCTCTATGTTGCCTTGTTTAATTGATTTATATACACTGTAGAAAGCTTTATGCGAGATAGTGTAACAGGTGTAACATTTATAATTGATTAAATATCATGCTTGTGACCATATAAAGAAGTTGGGCATCAGGCCTTGGTTAAGAACAGAAACCAATTTTATGAGATTGCTTTTATGGGAAAAATAAGATTTAACTTACTTCTCTTAGGCTTGCAGGATCTGACTCAGTAAACCACCTGGTAAATAACCTAGTAAAACTGCTATAAAATGCAGAATTAACTCTTTCAAATTTTGAGTCTTGCATTTGACTAATAAATTAAGTGACAAATTCTAAATGAGCATCTATTACTAATTATATTTTGAGAAGCATAGCGATAATGGGGCTTCTCATCTAAAAACAAAAGATATTATAAAATGAAAGAGAACATGATTCACATCACAAGGGAAATACACCGGAGTTCTGAGTTTCAGGAACTTAGTGTATCATTTTTGGTTGAGTTTCTGGAAGAAATAATATGTAAGTTAACTCTGAAAGATTTGAGTGGGTAGAGACAGACAGCACATTCCAGGCTAAAAAATGTAATGAGGAAAGAGGGTGGTAGTAAAGAGTAAGACGAGTTTGGGGAAACAGTGAGAATCCCATTTGTTAGAACATAGGGTATATGTGGGTCATTAAAGAATATGCCTTTAGACAAATAAGACTGATAATTAAAGACAAGCGGCTACCATGTGAGGTATATTTAAAGGGAAAGAGAGGCTGACAGCAGGGAGGCAGCATTTAGTTATAATGGGCGGAGAACAGAGAGATGGCTAGATAGGAGATGGCTTACAAAGCCAGAGCATTAGTTAACTACACTGGTTCAGTTGTCTGAAAGGTGTGTGCTGTGAAAGGCAGCAAGACCTAGGGCTTTAACCCCGGCAAAGTGAATGCCCCACCCGGGGCTACAGCTTCTGGGGAGACACCTCCTCAGCACTTCCACATTCACAGATGGATATAAAGAAAGGAACTTTTCCTTTGAACATGAACTCTTTGAGTTCTGTGCTATAAGGGATTGATTCTCAGAGCAGCAAACTGGGAAAACTGGGCATCTGCCAACTGTAAATGGAGCTGAGACCTTAAAAAGCTCCGTGTTACTGCAAAGGTTGTCCTCATGATGCCTGCACTGAGTTTAATGTACCCTGAGAGCCTTTCCAGCTCTGTGGATGAGATGGCACGAAATCAATATGGGGTCCTGCCTACTTTCTTTTTTTTTTTTTTTTTAACGTTTATTTATTTTTGAGACAGAGAGAGACAGAGCACGAACGGGGGAGGGGCAGAGAGAGAGGGAGACACAGAATCGGAAGCAGGCTCCAGGCTCTGAGCCATCAGCCCAGAGCCCGACGCGGGGCTCGAACTCTCGGACCGTGAGATCGTGACCTGTGCTGCAGTCGGACGCTTAACTGACTGAGCCACCCAGGCGCCCCCCTGCCTGCTTTCTAAACTAGGTACCAAGTGGGGAGATACAAGCTATGCGATCCAAAATGTCCTCATTATCTCCACTGACTTCCTAGGCAGTTTTAGGTAATTTACTTATTATTGAAACCCTCATTTCAGGTGGAGAGGATCATTCCAAGACAATGAAGTCTTTCACAGTGGGCCCCTCTGAGGATCCTGACTCAGCTTGCATTCTGTGGAAAGTTCTGGGTTGTTTGTCTTCTCATAAAAACAAGTTTCCTGCACTAGCCTTTGTAGTTTCCTCACCAGCTGTTTCCACTTCCAAAGTGGATCCTTCAGAATGCCTAACGAAGAGTTCAGGTAAAAAATCGTGGGGTTGTGTGATTATTCTTGATTTCTCCCAGCGTATTTTTCTGCTTATTTTCTTTTCCAAGGTAGGCCTACCAACCTCTCAGGGCTTTGAAGTGAGAAAGAAGCCTTCTCTCTTCATTTGCTTCCCAAGACTGTTGGCTGGAGCCAGGCTTTTACCTGATTGTAATGGAGATTAACTCCTCTGGCTGACATGGAATGAAAATTCAAAGACAGTTCTGAAAATAGCAAAGAAGGTTGTAGAGAGTTCTCAGTGGCAGCAGCTCATTTGTCAGTAGAAACGCGGGGACCATCCCCTTAGTAGGGACTGGCAACTATGTTCTAGGATCCATATTTTCACTCTACCTGCTATCTCTACAGGACAGTATCACGCAGGAGTTTGTAGTAGGAAAGGAGGAAGCCAGGGATCCTCTTATATTCCAGTGAAAATGGAAAAAAGTTTTTCATCTCTTCTCAAACTTGAACAATCGCCAAATAACTTAGCTTTATGAAATATGTATTGTGTGCAAATTCCCTGCTCTAAAAAAAATTATCCCCCATGCAGAATAAAAAAAAATGGGTTTATAGAGTGAGGATCTTTGATAATATCATGTGCCTTTTTAAGAAAAAAATATATTTTTTTATTGAGGTATAATTCACATATTGTGATGCATCTTTTAATCATGAAGGTTGTTAAATCCTAGCAGGAATTAACAAGGGAGGTAAGGAATCTCTTGAAGAGTTCTTGCTCAAGCATCTCAGACAAATGGAAAGCCACCCTCATATCCATTTCCTAAAATTCATGGATATATACCAGGGCTGCAAACTATTACTCTTTGGCAGCTGCCTTTTTTTGCATATAAAGTTTTATTGGAAAGTGTCTACACCCATAATTTACGTATTGTCCATGGCTGCCTTCATGCTACAGTGGCAGAGCTGAGTAGTTGCACAGAGTGTATGGCCTATGAGGAGGAGGAAAATTGTTTCTCTACCCTTCAAGATTATTCTAGGTGGTTTAAGAATGAAACTGATGAGGGGCGCCTGGGTGGCTCAGTCGGTTGAGCGTCCGACTTCAGCTCAGGTCACGATCTCGCGGTCCGCGAGTTCGAGCCCCGCGTCGGGCTCTGGGCTGATGGCTCAGAGCCTGGAGCCTGCTTCAGATTCTGTGTCTCCCTCTCTCTCTGCCCCTCCCCCGTTCATGCTCTGTCTCTCTCTGTCTCAAAAATAAATAAAACGTTAAAAAAAAATTAAAAAAAAAAAAAAGAATGAAACTGATGAGACAGATTAACAAGAGAAAAAATAAAAAACAAAGTTAATTACATGCCCAATAGTGAAATTGAGACTCAAAGAAAGGCAGTTTTTATACATTTTTGACAAAGGGACAATAAATTTGTGAGGCACTAAGAGGACAAAGAGCACTTAGTTCCAGAGTTTCAATTAGCAAGGAATTCTAAATAGCACTTGAGCTAGGATAGTAAATTAATAAAAAGTAACAGGGTTTGTTTAATCAGTCTTCTTGGCTCTAAATTCCCTATCTCTGATGATAATGTCTCTTTGCCTCTTGGTACAAGGAGGATACCTTTCACATAGGAGATGTACTTCTTGCTTTCTGGAGACACAGGGGGATCAGAGTGTTCTTTTTACACTGGCTATTTTCTTAAGTAACTTTTATTTGAAATAATCAGTATGCCATAGTAACATATTTTGGGGAAGTCTGTCCTCAGCCTCTGCAAGCCCAATGCACACAAAGAGTATTGTCCTCTGGTAAGAATTATAGTAATAGCTTATACCGAATAATACCTTAGAGCTTACAAAGAACTTTGCCATCTATTAACTGATTTGGGTTCCACATCAACCCCATGAGATAGGTAGAGAAAACATTATCCCTTTTTATAGGTAAGGAAACTGAGTTCCAGAGAGATATCCCTGACACTAGCTACTAACTGGTAAAGAACCAGTGATGTCTAGAGAAACTCTTAGGAGGCCCTAAGAGCTGAAGAGATAATGGTGCATTATTGTGATAAGTGAGACTATTGACCCCAATTCTTTACCTCTCCCTGTATCTACATTCTGTGTCATGTAACTTTGTAGCATGTCTCTGGAAAAAATGTACTCTCCTATCTCTTGAATTTGGGTTTCACATTTTGACTTACTTTGTTCAATGAGATGTTAGTAGTCATGATTCTAGCAGGGACTGGAAATGTGCTTGCACACTAGGGCATGCCCTTTCTTGCACTTTCCTCAATGCCAGGAGTACAGTATGCCGGAGCTAACCTGAGGGTGCAAGGAAGAGGTGAGACAAATGTAGCAGAGCCATCGGCTTCCTCAGCCCCACTCAGAGAAGCAGAGCTGGCCCAGCTACTCTGGCCTAAAGCCAAGCTGTCTAGCTGAGTCCGGCCTAGGGAAGACAGTGCACAACTGATTTATAGATCATTGATGGCTTAACTCACTGGGTTGGTTACAGGATATTTTTGTAACAATGGCTACTGATTCAAAGCACATTAAACTGTTACATAAGTATAAGAAACTATTTCAGATTCCCTTGCTGATTACTTCAATTATTATTACTTTTGAAATAGCAAATATTACTTTCTGTCAAAAACTCTTTTTTTGGTCTTTCCCTGTTTTGTTGGGTACATTGCTGCTCCCTAAAATCTGCCAGTTGGGTAAATATAGGACAGCTACAGTGTCTTCTTTACTGACATGAATGAGGGATTTAACAGCTCTGATTACAGTCACGAAAAAAAGACTTCTATGAGACTCATAAGTCACCATAAAGCAGCCTGTGGGTGCTGCAGTCTCCAGCTGATTTTCAGGACAAATTCACTTGTTCTCTTATTTTTTTTTTAATTTTTAAAATGTTTTATTTATTTTTGAGAGAGAGAGAGAGACAGAGTATGAGTTGGGGAGGAGCAGAGAGAAAGGGGGAGAGAAAGAGAGAGGGAGAGAGAGAGCTCAAGTGGAGGAGGGGGAGAGAGAGAGGGAGACACGGAATCTGAAGCAGGCTCTAGGCTCTGAGCTGTCATCACAGAGCCTGACACAGGGCTCGAACTCATGAACCATAGGATCATGACCTGAGCCAAAGTTGGATGCTTAACTTTCTGAGCCACTCAGGTGCCCCTCACTTTTTCTGTTACTGAAAGCCTGATGTTCACCAGACCAGAGGCAGGGAGACTGCTTAGACATCTCCCATGTAAAAACAGATTTCTTTCTGGATCAGAATATCTTATGTAAGTGCTGTCCCTGTTCTTTTTAAGGATCAAAGAATCCCAGCAAGCCAGGAGATATAGAAATCCTCAGCTTGCAAATACACTCATTTCCTCAGCTTTCTTTTTCTTTCATTCTCTACCCTTCATCCCTTTCTGTTCTGGTTTACTTTTTATCGCATAGCATAGAAATCTCCAAGCTTCAAAAGAAGGTTTTTCTTGGCATAGAGTCAATTCAGACAGTGAGTGTAGCATCTTGGAGAGTAATCAGGGAGGACTGGGGGCCCTCGAGCCTTTTCCAAGCAGAAGCCAAAGCTGCCTGCCCCTCCCTCTCCCACAAGCCCCTCTGGTCCTCTCCTGGGATCCTGCAGAAGTCTAACTCATTCATCAACATGTCTTTCTCTCTTTAAAAAAATAAATCAACAAAACAGGAGAGAGCTTTAGAAAGCCTTTGTAAAGACTACTTAAAGAAACAGGCTCTTTTTATTCCAATCACATGCTCTTGAAACCAAGCACCTGTCTATACACTTAATTATTTAGATAATTCAGGCCCAGACCACATTTGACCTGAAGTATTCAAATCATTTCAGATCGAAGTATTTGGGAGTGAGGAGATCCTAGGTAATTCATATGGTATCTATGGCATGTGATAGAGCAAAGCATTTCTTTGAAGGGGCAAAGTTAGGCAGCTGGTGCTGCCTCCCAAGACTCAAATCTGGAAACTCGTCCAAGGAGGTCTGGAGGGTAGGTGGTAGCTGTGTTACTCTTGAATAAAGTAAACTGGTTAATGAGAGAGTCTTCTCTATGCTGTTGGTTGATCTAAGCCAACTAAGATTTGGGTAAGAGATGCCCCTCAGTCCCAGTTCTGACTGAATTCTTATCTGCTGGCCTGCACATATCCCATAGAGTTTTGAATCAGGGCAACAACCATGGCTAAACCTGATCTCCAGTTTTTTTCTTCCTCTAAAAGTAGGCATCATCCAGGCTTTTTTCACTCGACCCTATATTTATGCATGCTGACTCCTCTTAAAATGTAAACTCTGAAGCCACATGGGTTCTGGAAACAGTAATTTCCTTCCACTGATAGCATGTGACATCTTTGTCAGCTGTGTGGTTGTTGCTGCTAGGGTGGAACAGGTTTCTCACTTGAGTAGGGAGAGTTTTGCAGGTCACACAGTGGGGAGGCTTGGATGTGGCTTAATAGGTACTATATGTGGTCACCAAAATTTTGCAGCTGAGGACCAGCTCAAGGAGAATGCAGTTTGAGATTATCCCACAGCAGTATCCAGGATGGATTGGAACAAGAGAGACAGAATACAGAGAAGATGGCTAGGGGGTAGTTATTGAAGTTTAGGCCAGTGTTCCCCATGTGAATTTCAGGTAATGCTATGACCACAGGGGTTCCACGATCAAATATTTTATCTTACCCTTGGAGATTCTCAGTACACAGGAGCACATTAAAATCTCTGAGAGATCCTACGGAAAAAAATTGTAACTTTGTTTACCACAGTGTTTCCCAGATGTAACTAACTACAGGACCATCTTCACACATAGCCCCTACTTCTTGATGGAAGAATGGAAGAAAGGGATGGGGCCATGGGCCAAAGGGGGGCAGTTCTAAGGTCCAAAGACACCTGTGGTCTCCAGTCTGGGAAGGAAGAGTATGGGCAAATATGGGCAGTAATTGAGGAAATTGAGATAGGGAATGTGATGTCAATTTTTGACATGTTGGAGTTTTGATCATGACATGAGTGACTGAATAAACTCCACACTTTAGTCTTTTATATCTACTCCATTAGTCCAAATTAAAAATAACAAACCAGGGCCCAGACCCAATTTATCCAAAGGTTCGTAATATTGCTTGGATAGGAAAGCCTCTCTATGGAATATTTTAATTGGCTCAGCCAAAATTTTTACTCTTCTATATTTTATGCCATTGCCAATTTAGTAGTCTGACAGAATCAGAGTAAGTCAAAGATTATAATTTAAAAAAAGGGAGAGAACTGCCAATTTCCCCCTCAGCTTGGATGGATGAGACAGTGACAGTGGATATTTGTAACTTCAGCTCAGAGGGAAGGCTTCACTTACCTACCCTAACACATCTCTGGGTCATTCATGCCTGGGACAGTTTTACATGCACACCCTTGGGCTGTGTCTACTGTCACTTCCCACCACTGCTCTTCCTGGTTTGCAGAATCTGACAGAGAAAATGACAGAGTCTATTGGGGCCTGCCCAGTGCAAGCCTAATTTTTCTCTACCTCCGGGAGGGTCCTTGTTTCTGCCCAGAGGTTCTTTCTTATTTCTGTTGTGGAGCAGTCCAGACTCTCCTCATGCTCCAGCCCTACTCTAACAGGCAGTCTGACCTCTACTCAATTGAGAAGACCAAGCTGATGAAACATAAAGCCCTTGTGACCACCTACATCCCTTTCTTCACACACATTTGCCTCTACAATTACCTTTTAATTCTTCCCTCTAGTTTCAGTCAGTACAGCCTTGTTTCCATCATTCCCTTCTAGTGGTTTCGATTTGTGCTTTTCAATAGCATCCTTGCCCTGGGCCTTCTTATGGGTCAGCTCCCTCCTGTTCACTCAAGGTCATGGGCAAGTTGTTTTTTTTTTTTTTTTTTTTTAAATTTTTTTTTTCAACGTTTTTTACTTATTTTTGGGACAGAGAGAGACAGAGCATGAACAGGGGAGGGGCAGAGAGAGAGGGAGACACAGAATCGGAAACAGGCTCCAGGCTCTGAGCCATCAGCCCAGAGCCTGACGCGGGGCTCGAACTCACGGACCGCGAGATCGTGACCTGGCTGAAGTCGGACGCTTAACCAACTGCGCCACCCAGGCGCCCCCAAGGTCATGGGCAAGTTACTTCACTGCTCTTAGTCTCAGTTTTTATAATAACTCCTACCTTGAAGGATGCTCTCAGGACTGAGTGCTAATATACACTAGCATCCTGTAGAACGCTGATAAGTAGTAGCTATTCTTATGCTTATTACTTCTGTTTTCATTTTTTAAAAAACAACTTTTTGGGGGCATAATTAACATGGAATACAATGTACAAATTTTATGTGTACAGTTTGATGAGGTTTTGTAAATATGTGTACCATGTAACCACCACCCCAATCAAAATATAGAAAATTTCTGTTACCCTGGAGAGTTCTTTCTTGTCCATTTACAGTCAGTTCCCTCCATCCCCTGCTCTAAACATTGATCTGACCCCTATCACTTTAGATAGTTTTACATGTTCTGGGAATTCATGTAGTTGGAATTATTCAGTATATGCTTTTTGTGTCTAGTTTCTTTTGCTCAGCATAACTAAAAAATTCTTGCATGTTGCTGAATGTAACAGTTGTTTATTCTTTGTATTATGAAATAGTATTGCAGTGATGACCCTATGCATTTGTTTATGTGTGAGTACATGTAACTTAACCTTTTACTCTTGATGGGTTTTTGGCATGTTTGAACTTAAAAATGTTTTTTCCATAAAGCTGTTATGAACAGTCATCTATAAGAGTTTTCCTGGGCATATATATGGTATATGGTTTTTTTCTCTTGTAGAAATACCTAAGAATAGAATTCTTGGGTCATATGGGTAGTGTATATTGAACTTTGTAAAAACTGCCAAACTGTTTTCTAGGGTGACTATGCCATTTTACCCTCTGAACAGCAATTGCTGTTTATGGTTCCAAAACCATATTACATTTGGCATTATCAGTTTTAACTTTAGTCATTCCAATGACATGCATTTCTCTGGTGACTAATGATGTTGAGCCTCTCTTCATGTACTTACTGGCCATTTGTATACCTCCTTTTGTAAACTTTCTGGAAAATATTACCCCCACTTTTATAAATTGGTTTGCTTTTCATCTTGTTATTGAGTTAGACAAATTTTCTTTAATATGTTGTGACACAGACCCTTTGTTAGATATACATATTGTACATATTTCCTCCAACTCTGTGGCTTGCCTTTTCATTTCTTGATGGTATCTTTTGAAAAACTAAAGTTTTAAATTTTAACAAAGTCCAATTTATCTTTTTTATCTTTTCTGATAAAAGTGCCCCATCTTAGATAAAGTGGGAAGATTGACTTATGTATTTTCTTATAGAAATGTCATAGGTTTTGATTTTATGTATAGGTCTATGATCTGTTTCACATTAATTTTATATTCGTTGAAAGGTAGAGGTTGAGTTTTATTTTTTTTCCTTGTTCTATTTGTTTACATTTATTCCTATATTGTTTGTTGAAAAGAATGTCTTCCTTCCTGGAAGCTTTGCCAGGTGAGAGAGAGAGGGAGGGAGAGGGAGAAGGAGAGAGAGAGAGAGAGAGAGAGAGAGAGAGAGAGAGAGAGAGAGAGGGAGAGTGTGTACTATGCTTCTGGATATTCTCTTCTGTTCCAATGTCCTGTTCATCTACATGTTAGTACTATACTGTTTTGACTACTATAGCTTTATAATAAGTCTTAGAATTAAGTAGTGTGTATTCTCCAATTTTACTCTTCTTTTACAAGATTGGTTAGACTATGCTAAGTTCTTCATGTTTCCATATAAAATTTTAAATCAGTTTGTCAGTTTCTGCAAAGATACCTAATAAGATTTTGATTAGAATTGAATCTACAGATCAATTTGAGAAAAATGGACATCATAATATTGAGTCCAGTCCATGAATGTGGTATATCTCTATTTAAATTTTCTTTAATCTTTTTCCTAGAAATATTTTGTAGTATTCAGAATCAAGGCCTTGCACATCTTTTGTTAAATTTATTCCTAAGAGGGGTGCCTGGGTGGTTCAGTCGGTTAAGCGTCTGACTCTTGGTTTTGGCTCAGGTCACGATCTCGTGGTTCCTGAGTTCAGGCCTCTCATCTGCACTGTCAGTGCAGAGTCTACTTGTAATTCTCTCTCTCTCCCTCTTTGTCTCTGCCCTTCACATGCACACTCTTTCTCTCTCTCTCAAAATAAATAAACTTAAAAAATAAAAAAAAAAGAAAAAATTTACTCCTAAGAATTTTATGATGCTTTTATAAATAGAATCTTTTAATGTTTCAATTGTTTTTTTCTAGTTCACAGAAATGCAATTAATTTGTGTATATTGACTTTGTATTTTGTGACCATGCAAACTTTATTTATTAAGTCTCAGGGTTTTTTTGTTTGTTTGTTTTTTGCAGATTCTTTAGAATTTTCCATGTAAACAGTCATGTGGTCTATTAATAAAAACAGATTTATTCTTTTTTTGCCCATTATTAATATCTGTTATTTCCTTTAAAGTTTGTATTTTACTGCTTAAGACTCAAAACAATATTGAATATAAGCAGTTGGAATGGATAACTTTATATAGTTCCTGATCCTAAAAATAATTCAGTATTTTGAGATTAAGTCTATTATTAGATATAAGTGCTGTGTTTTTTGGTTTGTAGCTGAAATTACTTTAAATTGAGGAGGTTTTCTTCTTTTCCAGGTTTGTTGAGAGTTTTTTTTTTTTAATCATGCATAGATTTGAATTTTGTCAAATACTTTCTATTGAGCTGATCATATCCATTTTCTCCTTTATTCTGTTAATGTGGTGAATCACATTATTGACTTTCACTTATTGAACCAATTTTGTATTCCTGGTCATGATGTAATTTCCTTTTACCTGGATTTTATTTGCTAATAATTTGTTAAGGAGTTTTGTGTCTATGTCTAGAGGGCTGTTAGTTTGTAATTTTATTGTAATATCTTAATCAAGTTTTGGTATCAGGGTTATGATGGCCTCTTGCAGTAAGTTGGCAAACATTTCCCCCTTGTCTGTTAAAGGGAATTTGTCAATTGGTATTATTTCTTCCTTAAATGTCTGATAAATTTTCCAGAACAGACATCTGGATCTGGTGCTTTCCTTGAACTTATATTTTATTTATGTATTCAGTTTTTTTAATAGATAACTTGCTATTCAGATAGTTGATCTTGTTTTGAATCAGTTTTAATAACTTGTATTTTTGAAGTAGTACTCATTTTTAAATTTTTGAACTTACTGATATAATGCTGCTCATAATATTAACTTTTTAAAAAAAATTTTTAATGTTTATTCATTTTTTGAGAGACAGAGACAGAGCATGACTAGGCGAGGGGCAAAGAGAGAGGGAGACACAGAATCTGAAGCAAGCTCCGGGCTCTGAACTGATAGCAGCACAGAGCCTGATGTGGGGCTCGAACTCACAGACTGTGAGATCGTGACCTGAGCTGAAGTTGGAGCTTAACCGACTGGGCCACCTAGGTGCCACCATATTAAATTTTAATGACTATAGGAGCTATAATGATATCACTCTCTTCCTGATGTTGGAATTCTTGATTTGTCATGCTAGGTACTTACTAGTTTTACTAATATGTCCAGAGACCCAAATCTAGATATTGTTAATTTTCTGTTTGTTTTTTGTATCATCAGTTACTACTCTCATCTTTATTATTTATTTCTACTTATTTTCTGTTTGTTTTTCTCTAGCTAGCTTCTTAAGTTATAAACTTAGAAAATTTAAACATTTTCTCCTCAAATACAGACACTTAAAAGTTTAAATTTCTACTAAACTATGCTTTAGCTGAATCCCACAAATTTTTACATTTGTGTTTTTATTATCATTTTGTTCAAATATTTTCTGATTTCCCTCGTGAACTCTTCTTTCATGGATTATTTATGATGTATTATTTATTTTCCAAATATTTGGAAATTTTCTAAGTCCTTTTTTTTGTTATTGATTTCTGGCTTAATTTTGCTATGGGAAGACAACGTACTCTGTAAGATTTAAAATTTTTGTAATATATTGAGACTTATTTTGTGGCCTAGCATGGAAACTTGATTAGAATAGTTGTTGGGTGGAATGTTTTATAAAGTGTCCTTTAGTTTGTATTAGCTATTAGTGATGTTCAGACCTTCTATAGACATACCAGTGTTTGAAAAACTGTTCTGTCAATCATTGAGAGGTTTTGTTAAAATCTCCAACCATGATTTATATATATAAAATATAATATATTTATAATATTATATATTATATATAACATATGCATTTAGTTATGCTAATTATTAGGTGCATATTTCATTAAAATTCTTATGGCTTCCTGATAAATTGATGCTTTATTTGTCTGTGAAATTTTCTTTTTTATTTCTGATAATGAGCTTTGTCTTGAAACCTACTTTTTCAAATAGTAATGCAGACACAACAGCTTTCTTAGGCTTTCCGTTAGTGTTGTATATGTTTTCATATTTTTTTTACTTGTAACCCATCTTTCTCTTTATATTTAAAGTGTATTTCATATATATATATATATATATATATATATATATATATATGAAGTTTCTTAAAAATCTGGTCTAAAAATCTTTGTCTTTTACCTGGAGTGTTTAGTCCATTTATATTTCATGTAATTATCAATATGGTTGAGTTTAAATTTATATTTTGGTATTCGTTTTCCATTTGTCTCTTTGCTTTTTGTTCCTCAGTCCTTTAGAGGCTACTTTTGAATTAATAAAATATTAGCATTCCATTTTATTTTTTTCTATTGGCTTTATAACTGTGCCTCTTATAATCTTACTTGTTGCTCTAGAGAAAAAAATGCATTCTTACCTTTCAAAGTTTACTTTTAGTCAATGTTATTTCATTTAAATTTCTCATTTAGACTTCTCCATTCTTCCTTTACACTTATTTTTGTCGTTTGACTAATATAAAAATATTGTAGCAACATAATTCCATTTACGCACCCCCACCATATTTAGTCTTAAAGTTGTCATATCTTTTAATTGTATATATGTTATAAACTAACCTTACAAAATTGTTGCATTTGCTTTAATCAGTAAGTTGTTTTTCAAGGAAATTAAGAAAATATTTATCTTATATTTACTGATGTAAAAAACTGTTTCCATGTCTTCATTTCCTATAGATAATGAGTTTCCATCTAGTATCACTTCCTGAAGAATATTTCTCAAGATTTCCTGGAGTGCTGGTTCATAGCCAATACATTTTCTCAAAAAATTTTTTTAAAGAAATGTCTTCATCCTCATTATGTAAAGAAATATTTGCAGGCTGGATATATAATTCTGGGATGACTGTGCTGTTTCTTATTTTTTGTTTTAGCACTTTAAAGATATCATTTCTTACTGCTAAAGTATGGCCTTTCTGAAGTCTCAGCTGGATGCTGAGTGCTGATGAGGTATTAGCAGAGTATTAAGGACATCTCTCCACTCTGGTCCAGAACTGTAATATAACTCATAAGTCTGCTTGACTTCTGGTACCTGTATTCTACTCTCAGCTCCATAGCTGTTACTGTCATGTAAGCCTAGTGTGGTCTCTCCTTGAACCTTAGCAGCCCAGCCTTCAACTAAGGACTCACTGAGGTACTCTGCTTAGAATTCTGGGGCTCACTTCTTGCATAGGTCCCACCTATTTACTATGATGCCATTTAGATTCCAGCCCTTTCTGTATCTCCAAACTGATGCGAGACTTCTTAGGTCAGGTAGAATGCTGTACCTGACAGTATTTGAACTCCGGCCCCAACTCCACCTGTTTTGGGAAGTTGCCTGTAGACAGAAAGTAGAGTGGATGGAAGGAGGTACATACAGTACTCAACTTGTGAGCTTCCCCTGTTTCTAATGCCTAAACAGTTTCCTTTCATATTCTGCTCAGTTTTATAGCAATTTATCATGTGCTGGAGTCCATTCATACCAAGTCATGAAAGGCAGCTTTTAAATTTTTAGGATTTTTTTTTCAGCCAGTTGTTAAATCATTGGTAGCTTGAAGTCAGCCAGAGGAGAAGTATTTTTGCTGTGGAAACAGGGAAATGTTATAAATTGAGGCTTTTTCTTTTTGTTTATTGGAGAACTGGTTGTTAAACGTTTACCAGCACAACACTGCTTATAGGGGGAGGACTAGTCAGGTACTAATTACCCCATCATGGCTAGAAGATGAGGTTTCATTTTCTTTTACGGCACCTATTTCTTAATCTGTTTTAAATTTGACTTTAAATTGCTTCCACTCTACTTAAAAAGACTATTTTTAAAAATAGTTGTATAAGAGTCATTTTCTTAAAAGTTTTTATTTATTTATTTTGAGAGAGAGAGAGAGCGAGCATGCGTGTAAGAGGAAGAGGACAAGAGAAAGAGGGAGAGAGAGAATCCCAAGGAGGCTCCACATTGTCAGCACAGAGCCTGACACGGGGCTCGGTCTCATGAACCAGGAGATCATGACCTGAACCGAAATCCAGAGTTGGACTCTTAACTGACTTAACCACATCTTTTCGGTGTCCCTAAAAAGACTACTTTATACCTAAACTTTTCTGTATTCTTTTTATTTTTAATGCCTCTGATAGCTTGTCTACCTTGCATACTTGATGATCTTTCTTGTGACTTTGGCTACTGTAAGTATACATTAAAATTGGCATTTTTCCTGTCTTTTTTATTGCTTCTCCTGTGGTATATGTACTGATCTCTTGCTTTTTAGTGGCAGTCTTTCCCGGCCGTTCAGTTTCTACTTCAGATGGTTGAAAGAAGAAAGAAAGAAAGAAAGAAAGAAAGAAAGAAAGAAAGAAAGGAAGGAAGGAAGGAAGGAAGGAAGGAAGGAAGGAAGGAAGGAAGGAAGGAGAAAGAAAGAGGTTCTACCACCTAATGAAATTTGAATGACATGGATAAACAATAAGCTTGCCCCTTCCTGTTGATATATATATACTTTAACTAGGCTGGTGCACCCTATTCTGATTTCTTTGCTTTTTTGTCTCTCTGACCCCTCCACTGAAGGTGAATTGATAATTGAAGCCAGAAACCAGGAGAAGTAGAGATGAGAAAGAGAAAGGAAGGAGTCCTGAAGGTACTTGTGTACCTTCCAGTTCAGTTGCTCATCTTCCTTTTTTGATTACTTGTGCCTTCTACAAGTTCCAGTGAATGTTTAATATACTTTTTTAGTATACTGGATTTTGTCACTTGAACAAATGTGTTCTAATTTTCAATTCTACCCTTAAAAAATTTTTTTTAACGTTTATTCATTTTTAAAAGAGAGAGAAAGACAGAGTATAAGGTGGCAGAGGCACAGAGAATGTGGGAGACACAGAATCTGAAGCAGGCTCCAGGCTCTGAGCTGTCAGCATAGAGCCCGACGTGGGGCTTGAACTCACAAACCGTGAGATTGTGACCTGAGCTGACGTTGGGCACTTAACCGACTGAGCCACCTAGGCACCCCTCAATTCTACCTTTAATGCAGTTAAAATTCCACATCCTTAATAAACCTCCCTGACTAACTTTTCCTGGTAAAATCCTATTTCTTCTGCACAATAAGAATTTTCTACTCTTTCCCCAAATTAAGCGTGAAGTGATATTATCCAGTATATTCACTGGTGTGTTCTATATCCTCAATTCAATTGAAAGTCACTTAAGGGCAGGAATAATTTTCTCTATATTTCTTTGTTTCCTACCTACCGTCTAATAATTGTAGATACTCAATACATTGACATGTGGAAACTCAACAGATTCCTAGTGTTAGCTTGACTACTGCATCTATTTAAATACACATATTATTTGCATTAAAACCTATTTAATTTTTGTTCCTCTCCAAATCAACTCATCCTGTTTACTTGACACTACATCATCAACACAATTAATCACTTCTTTTAGAAGAAATGAGTTTAATTAGTTAAACATCAATCCATGAATTTAGTAAAATGGCTAATCTAATACATTTATCTTAACAAACAAGATAATTTGATGTGGCCTAGTTATTTTAGGGACTAGTTATTATGGTTTATCAAATGTGCTGCTTCTACCATGATGTGATTGGATGCTTGTGATTAACCTTCAAGTACCCTTATCATCTCTCCACTTGCTGTGGAAACTATCAGGGATCTAAAAAAGCATCTATGACTGTGTTTCCTCTGTTGAGGAAATTCCCCTGGCTCTTTATCTACTCTTTCCCTGGAACTTTCTCATGCTGGCCTGATTTCTTCTCTTTACAGCTTATTTTTACATAAGTAGAATTCTCACTCTCTGAATACCGTCTTTTGTAGAGTAATCAAGCAGACTTGGCTGGCCATTTTAATACTATTTTTATGATACACATAAACCAAATAATTGAGAGACACAATAGATAAAACAAAATTACCATTAATTTTTAAGATGGAGGCCTGACATATTAGAGACCAGTTTCAGTATGAGACCTGCAGAGAACTCATAGAAGTTGAGGGGTATTTAAATTGTATTTTTTTTCATATCTACTCCAAGACATCAATTTACAGATAAGAAAAATGAAGCTCAGAAAAAGGAAAGCGACCTGCCCTGGGTCATGTAGTTGGTTACCTTTAAAGCTGGAAACAGAACCTTGGTCTGATCATTAGTCTGTAGCTCTCTCTCTCCACTATCATGAATAGTGTAAGTCACATTGTCCTCTTTTCCATTTTGTTTTACTTACCTTGTTTTGTGTATCTTTTCCATTTTGTTTTACTTACCTGGAAAGAGTTAGAATACTCTTTGCTTATTGTTTCTTGACTCCTCTCCAGCCCTATTTCTTTGCTACTCTTTGTGAGAAAAATCCTGTAACAAGTTGACTATACTTGCCTTCCTCTTTCCCTCACTTCCATTCTGTCTTTAATGCACTCCAACCTGCCTTCATTCCACCCCACCTCCATCTCCTTGAAAGATTCCTGTCAATGTTTCCAGTCACTCCATGTTGCCAAATTTATTGCCGCTTCACTCCAAGTTGCCAAATTTATTGCCGCTTTGTGGTCCTCATCTTACTGAGCTTGGCAATGTTTGGTGTGAAACACTTCTCTTTTTTTTGAATTGTATGAACCACAAACTACTGATTTTCATCTTTCCTTACAGACTGTTCTCTTTTAGTGTTTAATTGCCTCTTACTGTCTGAACCAGTCCTGAGATGTTAAAGTGTCTCAGAGCTTCTTCTTAGCTCTCTTTTCAATTTATACTCTTATCGTAGGTTCTCTTATCCATTTCTGTGGATTTAAACATCAACTAGGTACTGATAACTCTCACACTTAACTCACCAGCCCTTTGCATTAAACTTTAAATTTATTTATACAACTATTTACTTGATATTTTTCCTTAGATATTTAACAGGATTTCAGCTAAACAAGTTTAAGATGGAACTCTTGATTTCCAGCTTCCCCAAGCATGTTCTTGCCAGTATTTCATAGCTTACAAGATTATTCAACCAGTTGCCAAATGTAAAAAAACTATGGGGGAAACTCTGATTGGAAAACTTAACGAAGCATTACAAAAAATAAAATTACTGTCCCCTGTACCTCCTGTGCATTGATACAAAAAAAAATCCTTAAAATATCAGGAAATAAAATCCTACAGCACATAACATAGATAATACCAAGTGGAGTTTATATCTGGTAATACTTTGTTTAATGTTACAAAGTGAATCAGTGTAACTCACCATAATAATAGGATAAAGGAGAAAAAGCACATAGATGAAAAGAATCATTCGACAAAATTCACTACTATTCATTGATAAAACCACTCAGTACTCTAGGAAAAGAGGAAATTTCCTCATTCCGATCAATGGCATCTATGAAAAGCCCAACAGTTAACATTCTTATTAGTGAAATATTTAATGCTTTCTCCCAATGTCACAAAAAAGGTAAGGAAGCCCACTTTCATTACTTCTATCACCATTTTATGGGAAACCCTAGACACTGCAATAAGAAAAGACAAGAAAATAAAAGACATATAGATGAGAAATAAAATAAATATGGCTTTATTCACAGATGACATGATTGTCAGGGTAAGAAAGCCTAATCATGACTAGTATGTGAATTTAACAATGTCTCGGGGTACAAGGCCAATATACAAAAATTAATTGCATTTCCCATATCTAACTGCATAAAAGAAGAAACTAAAATTTAAAAAGCAATTCAATTTACCGTAGAGTCAAAAAGCATAACATAGTTTAGGAACAGGTTTAACAAGACTACTACATTAAAAATTACAAAACACTGTTAACAAAATTTAGAGATGGAGTGATACACCATGCATATTGACTGGAAAACACACTACTATTAGTGTGGTAATTCTTTCCAAAATAATTTATAGATTCAATGCAATCCCACTAATATGCCATCAAGCTTTTTTTTTTCTTTTAAGAAATTAATATGCTGATTCTAACATTTATATGTAACTGTGAAGAGTTGGAATACCCAAAGCAATCTTGAAGAATAAAGTTGGAGGACTTAACTGGCTTCAAATTTACTATCAAATTACAGTAATTAAAAAAGTATGGCACTGGCAAAAGGATTTACAAATAGGTCAGTGGGACAGAGAAGGGAGTCCAGAATTAGACCTATACTAATATACTCATTTGATTTTCAACAAAGTCATCAAAGCCACGTTATAAGGAAAAGTTTTTTTTTTGACAAAATGTGCTAGAACAAATGGATATTTATATAGAAAAAAAGAATTCTGGCCCATACCTCACACCATAAAAAAATAGCTTTAAGTAAATCATAGGCCTTAATGTCAAGGCTTAAACAATAAAGATCCTAGGAGAAAATACAGAAGAATATCTTTGAGACTTTGAGAGTGGGCAGAAGTTTCTTAGGACACAGAAAATAACAAACAAAAATAAGGAATTGGTAAATTTGATTTTATCAGAATCACTGTTCATCAAAAGACCCTACAAAATTTATATTAAATTATCCTACATAAACTATGAATAAAACATACATTAGACAAAGGACCAATATCCAGCATATATAAAGATCTTATTAATAATAAAGCCTAACTCAATTTAAAAAAAATGGGCAGTCAAAGGGTGCCTGGGTGGCTCAGTCACTTGAGTGTCTGACTCTTGGTTTCAGCTGATCAGACATTTTGTGAATTCAAGCCCCACATCGGATGCTGCACTGGCATCGTGGAGCCTGCTTGGGATTCTCTCTCTCTTTCTCTCTCTCTTTCTGCCCCCCTCCCTCAAAATAAATAAATATACCTTAAAAAATGTTTTTTAATGGGCAGTTTAAGTGTGCCTGGGTGGCTCAGTCACTTGAGTGTCCAACTCTTGATTTTGGCTCAGGTCATGATCTCACAGTTCGTGAGATTGAGCCCCACTCTGGGCTCTGTGCTAACAACATGGAGCCTGGTTGAGATTCTCTCTCTCCCTCTCCATCTCTGCCCCTCCCCTGCTTGTGCTCTCTCTCTCAAAGTAAATAAATAAACTTTTTTTTTAAATGTGCCGTTTAGATACTTCACAAATAAAGCTATATGAATGACGAATAAACACATGAGAAAACACACAACATTAGAGTTATCATGGAAATAAAAATTAAAACCACAATGAGATATGCTGGACACCCACCAGAATGGCTAAAATTAAAATTACTGACAGCACCAGGTGTTAGAACGGATATGGAGCAACTGGAACTCTCTTACATGGTTGATGACAGTGTCAAGAGGTATAATTGCTTTGTAAGAAGGTCTGGCAGTTTCTTAACAACATAAACCTATCCTATGACCTGGTAATTATGCTCAAGAGAAATGAGAACATATTCACAAAAATAATTATGTGAGATTTTAATATCACATTTATTTATAATATATAAACCTAGAAACTGCCCCATTGTCCACAATTGATTGACTAAACAAACTTGTATAGTCATATAATGGGGTACTGCTTAGCACCAAAAAGGAACAGACTTGATGTAAACAGCAACATGGATGAATCCGAAAACATACTTATTGAAAAAAAGCCTTCCAAGGGCATGTGGGTGGCTCAGTCGATTAATCGTGGAACTTCGGCTCAGGTCATGATCTCATGGTTCGTGAGTTCAGTCCGACATCAGGCTCTGTGCGGAAGCTCAGAGCCTAGAGCCTACTTCGGATTCTGTGTCTCTCTGTCCTTTCCTGCTCATACTCTGCCTCTCTGTCTGTATCAAAAATAAATAAACATTAGAAAAATTAAAAAAAAAAGAAAAAGAAAAAAGGCTTCCACAAAGGAGCACACACAGTATGATTTCACTTGTATGAGGTTCTAGAACAGGCAAAACTATTCTGTGTGGCAAAAAATTAGATTATTAGTCCTGTTGGAGAGAAGGGTGTAGATTTTCTGAGTAAGGTACATGAGGGATTTTTTTTTGGATGATTGTATTATTCTATATTTGATAAGAATTGAAGCAGTGGTTATCAATTGAGGAAAGTTTTGTTTCCCCTCCCCACCCCCTCTCCCCACCCAGAGGTTATTTTTTGCAAAGTCTAGAGATTTTTGTTCCATCTGTTGATTAGAGGACAGGGTTATTGCTAAATACCTAACAATGCCCAGGACAGCCCCTACAACAAAGAATTGTCTAAGGTTGAGAATGGTGTCAAGATTTAAAAAACCCTGAATTAGGGTTATATAAGTGTTGCATTTCATCATCTGCAAATTTTCCTGTAAAAATGAAAGAATCAAAACCACATATTGATTCTAGTTAATAACATGGATACAGTAGTAGGGTATAGGAGTTGGAGTGTTCTGATGTTCTGACTTTCTTTCACCCTAATGTCATAAAAGAAATAACATGGATTGATACATGGATAGTGGAATGGACAGATGGACAGTTAAGTGATAAAGTATACATAGTGAAATGTTAATGGCACAGTCTACTGGATGAGTATATGGGTGTTCATTATTCAGTTCATTCGACATTTCTATAAAAGTTTGAAAATTTTATGATAAAATGTTGTCCTCCTTAATTTTTTTCACTTAGGTTACCCATCCACACTCATTCTGTCAGTATGTCCTGTCTATTCTATTCTCAAAATATAACCAGTTCACATTTTTCTACTTCTATGCCATCAACTTTGTCTAACCTACCAACAGCTCTCTAAACCACAGCAGTAGCCTGTTAACTGGTCTCTTTCTGCTGCTTCTTATGCTTCTTCATAATCTGTGCTTCCAACCACAACCGGGGCGGGGGGTCTTCTTAAAACAGAGCTGACATGGAACACGTGGGTGGCTCAGTAGGGTGAGTATCTGACTTCGGTTCAGGTCATGATCTCACAGCTCGGCTCATGAGTTTGAGCCCTGTGTTGGCCTCTGTGCTGACAGCTCAGAACCTGGAGCCTGCTTCAGATTCTGTGTCTCCCTCTCTCTCTGCCCCTCCCCTGCTTGCACTCTGTCTCTCACTCTCAATATAAATAAACATTAACAAAAATTAAAAAAAAAAAACAAAACAGAGCTGACATGTAACGCTCCTTGAAGTAAAACCTTCCAAACTAGCTGCTCACTACACTTGAAGTAAAATATTGTGAGGCTCTACTAGACCCCAAATTTGCCTATTTCTTGAATTTCTGTATGTCACCCACTCTTTTACTCTAAACAGGTACTCTGGCCAACTTTTTATTTCTTGAACGTGTCATACTTTTCCCCCATGTCATGTCTTTCCTCTAGCTGTTTCCTCTACCTGGAATGTGCTTCCGTGGCTCTTGACATCACGACTCTTTTCTATTTCCTCTCTCTCCATCTAAATTACCCTCTTCCCATCAATTCCTTTCACATCACTTGTTTTACTTTTTGTCATAGCAGCTGTTTGAATTTATCTTATTTACTTGTGTACTCTACTTAGATTTTAAACTCCCAGAAAGCAGAGACCATATCTGTCTTGCTCATTGCTCTGTCATCAGGCACCAGAATAGTGACACGTGTTAAGTGTAAAATAAATACTCATTTTCTGAGTGAATAGATGGGTGATATATTCAGGAGCTTGGTAACATTATTTTCAGTGCCCTAGAAGTGCCCCCAGACTGGCAAATGAGATTCCACGAGGCATTCTCTTGGACAAAGAAAACACCGTATAGAGATTTATAGAGGAATATGAAACAGATGGTCGTAGAGCTGGTCCTTAGGGTATACGCACCTCAGGGCTCAACTCACTCTCTTGATTTTTCATTGACTTGTCTCAGGAATAGAGGATTAGTTAAATGAATTATGGAATGTACTTCCTGACAATGGGATCCCTGTAGATATTAAAAATCATGTTGTAGAGGAATATTTATTGACACAGAGAAAAGTTCATGATATATTGCCAGGTGGGAAAAAAAAAACAACTAGCTTCAGAAGAATGTGCCTAATATTATCTCCAGACTACTGAGTGCCCTGAACAACCTCATCCTTTTCTTAATGACACTTTTCCAAGATTGTTAGGAAATTATTTTCTTTGGCCTAAATCTTCTGAGGGCATGCACCTTTGGTCATTTTTGGAATCAGAGGGACTAGGTATTTTTGGAAACCCCAAATATAGAAATCCTTGAAGTAGGTGTAATTCTTAGGATATTTATTTAATATTGGATGCCACTGGCCTGCTGGGAACTAAAGTAAGGTGAAATTGACCAAGAGGGAGTTTGTGTCGTATTATATTGTATTATATGCCATGAAAGAGTTTAATTCTGGCTGGTCATTCCTGTGATACAATAAGAGAGCTGAAGTGCTCTATTTTGAAAGCCATAGGGAGAGATTCATCTCTCTGAGTATTCCTAAATTTTCTGCTCTTACCTTTAATATCTAAATTACAATAATCTGAGAATCCTTCTTGTATAACTGCAAGAGTCCAATCTTATGTCCAGTTATCTCTGGAGTTCACTGGATAAATATTGTATTCGTTTCCTGGGGCTGCCATAACAAAGTACCATAAATAACAGAAATTTATTGTTTCACAGTTCTGGAGGCTACAAGTCCAGAATCAAGGTGTTGGTTCCTTCTGAGGGCTGTGAAGGAGAGTCTATTTCAGGCTTCTCTCCTAGCTTCTGGTAGCCTTAGGTATTCCTTGGCTCATGTATGGTGTTGTCCATGTATTCTCAGGCCATTTTCCTTCTATGCATGTCTCTGTGTCCAAATATCCCCTTTTTATAAAGACATCAGTTATATTATATTGAGGCCTACCCTAAGATCTCATTTTAACTTGATCATCTACAGAGACCCTATATCAAAATAAGGTCATAGATACAGGTCCTGGGGGTTAAGACTTCAACATCTTTTTGGGTGGCACAGTTAAACTCATAACAAATACCATCCTGAGTATGGCTATGTTCTGCTCACATCAACCTTCTGTTCTGGCCCCATCCCCAGTCATCTCCTTGTCACCTCCTCTTCATGCTGTGATAGCTCACTCCTATCTCATAGCAAAAGGCTGTCGTCTAAAATAATCTTGACTAAGAGATGAGGATGACATAAGTAAAATTCAATGCAGAGAAGGAAATCTTGAAAGTGGATGTTATACATATTAGCTTTCCAAGTTCAGGGTTCACAGCCTCTCACTGGGATTCTGGCACCTCTTGCCTGAATTGTTGGCCTATTGCCAGTTTGTGGGATCTTGTCATCATTCTTAGAGGAATTTTCTCCATTTCAGTTGTTTCTTCACCCAGTCTAGGGCCCCCACCAGAAGAAACACAAAATGAGTGAATATTAAAATAAATACTCCAGAGATACGCCATTTTCTCTGTGCTCTTATTAAAAAGATTGCTTGAGACCAGGTGTGCAGCATCTGCATTTTGATACGTACCTTTTTA
The DNA here is from genome assembly GCF_028018385.1 of Neofelis nebulosa. Lineage (NCBI taxonomy): Eukaryota > Metazoa > Chordata > Mammalia > Carnivora > Felidae > Neofelis > Neofelis nebulosa. The sequence continues at coordinate 94,727,316 of NC_080786.1, forward strand.
CTTAAGAGTGGGTAGGCGCTTGCCTTACAGCTGCATGACTAGAAACTGTCACCAAAGTGTTCTTGCCCTTATGTGAGGCCATGCCTGCACAGACGGAGCTGCTTTCTGCATGAAAGCCATGAGGCAGAAAATAGATGCCATGGGGTGCATTGAAATGGAATACTGGCAACATACATCAAAGTTCCCATCAGAACTGTTCTGAAATCAGGTAGGCTGAGGCAACGGGGCACATAAGCACATGTTACACTTCACTCCTTGCTCTACCCATATATGGTTATACACATTAAGTCCACCTTGTCGCTGACACTTCAGGGTGGTAGTGGGTTGCAGTGTCTCAACAGTTTGTGAATGAGGAGCAAAGGAGAACTCCACTGGGTCAGGGGAGTAAAAGAAGGCATCACAGAGAATACAATTTTTGAACAGGGTCATGGGGCTGAGATTTACACATTTGTGCCCTTGGGCTGGTTATATCCAACAAAACATGTTGATCCAACCTTCTTCGAAGATTTTACATAAAACTAAGGATTTAGGTTTTATCTTGAAAATTGAAAGATCTCTCAACATTACATACTTAGAGAGCAGTAATAGTCTAGCTCTGAGAGTTCTCTGGGTCCTAGAGAAAGAGTGAGTGCTCTTTGGTGATCCATAGGCCCTACCACACCTTATTGTGTCCTCAACAGACAGCTTTAGTCACCTCTTCTCATCTATTGATCTTAATCTGGCTTTTTAAAATGTTTATTTTGAGACAGACAAAGAGCAAGTGGGGGAGGGGCAGAGAAAGAGGGGGACAGAAGATCCAAAGCTGGCTTTGCATGGACACCAGTGAGCCCAATATGGGGCTCTAACTCATGAACTGCAAAATCATGACCTGAGTCAAAGTTGGATGCTGAACCAAATAAGGTGCTCCTTAATCTCACTTTTTTTAACAATAGAGAAGTATTTTTTTGTTGCATGGTTCTGTCAGAAGTGGAAATCAAAAGATACACTAGGACAGCAATATGATTTTTCTTATACTACCCAGTTTTATTCAGTCATATTGTTATCTATCAGAGCCCAGGAAAATTTCAATTTTTAAGATCTCTTATTCAAAACAAAACAACAACAACAACAACAAAAAAGAGGATTTAATAGTCAGAGAAGGAGAGTAGAGTAAACTAGTGGGAAGGACATCGCAGTCAGAAGAAACTAAATGAGCATAGTCCCAAAGATATGAAAATGTATATTCCAAGGAACAGTGTGGCTATTCCTACACAGAAATTGTGTCTAGGAATTACAATATAGCTAAGATATTGACCTTGTGGTTGGGATCAGGGAGAGGGATGGGAAGAAAATGGCTAAGGGCTGGTGGCAGAGTACAGGAGGACTGTAAGGTGGCTTAAATGTCTTGCTAAGCAGTTTGGAAATCTGTGAGCTCCCCAGTAGAAGAAATGACAGCACTAGGTGACCAGCTGCATGGCCAGGTTGTTGAGAAAGAGAATGAGTAAATGAGTAGGGGCTTTTTGAAGTCCTTGATGACATAGCATATATTTAGGACTCAAGCTAAACTTTGTCACTGTGGGGCAGGTCACCACAGCAACTAGGTAAAAAAAAGAATTAAAAACATGGTTAACAACCTGGAAGACAAAGTCAATTAGACTGGTTTTGTTTTGTTTTATTTAATTAGCTGATTTTTTGGACCTCTTTGGGCTCTAAGTTTATACTAGACATAGCTTTCTTACATTTTTCTTTCTTTGCCTAAATGATGGCCAGCATAATGCCAATTAACATGCACCATGTTATCATGGGCACAGCACATTTTTCAGTGTAGCTGGCTCCTGACCTGAGATAATGCTGACTTCCATTTCAGTTTTAGGAACCTGATGCTTTATAGCAGGTGGGATATCAACATCCTTAGACCTATTTTAGATAACTGGGGAAAATGAGACTGGTTCTTAATGTGAGACTAACATCTTTAAAGGCTTACTAAACTATATGAATATTTTAGTAGCCATTTCATTCATTTAGCACTTCAGATTTGACAAATTACTCCATATTTTTTTTTGATTTTCATTGCAAGGCTATGATATGGGGAGGGGGTTAGGATTATTATCTGTATTTTTAGATGTAGAGGATTTGAAGCTCAGAAAGATAAAGCAATTTGTTCAAAACTCTATAACTAATAAGTGTCAAAGCCAGACCTGGAAAACAAGTTTTATGGATCCTGTTCCATTACTCTTCACCCGTTCAATGTCCAGTATATTCTATCCCTTAAGACACTACATTTTTAAAGATAAAATTTTTGAAAAAGAATTTTAGCATTATATCAGTAAGGATATTTTTTTCTGTATCAAATGACAGGAAATATAACTCAGACTGACTTTAATAAAATGGATTTTTTTGACATACGTTTTTAGGCAGTCCAGAATTCAGTTTTGGCTTGATTCAAGAGGCTCAAAACATGGCAGGGAGACTAAGTTTTTCTCCATTTCCTGGCTCTGTTTTCTATGTGTTGACTTCCTTCTCAGGTTCCATACCGTAGCAAGATAGCTGGCAGTAACTCTAGCCCTTAGATGTTTCCACGTTTGTGTCCAGTGGACACAAGAGAACAGGTCTTTCTGGCCACTCTTGAGTAAAGCTCCAGGGTTCCTTCCAGTTGGACCAGTTGGACTGTGTGCCTATCTCAGAAGCAGTCACTGTGACTAGGGCAGTTTAGTATGCTGACATATCAAGCTGAGTAACAGACTTCTCTGCTACTGCAGTACAACTACACCTGCACTGAAAGTGGGCATAGGGTGGTTCTGCAAAGAAACTGTGGGGTGATATATCATTAAAAAGGGCTAGGGCGCCTGGGTGGCTCAGTCCGTTAAGTGTCTGAGTCTGACTTCGGGTCAGGTCATGATCTCACAGTTAGTGAGTTTGAGCCCAGCATCGGAGTCTGTTCTGTCAGCACAGTGCTGGCTTTGGATGCTCTGTCCTCCTCTTTCTCTGCCCCTCTACCCTACTCTCTCTCAAAAATAAATAAATGTATAAAAAAGGGGACTGGACTCTGGGTGGCCAAAGCAACACATTTCAGGAGCCACTTATAATCCTGGCTCTAGTCTCTGGTTGCTTGAGGAAATGAGACCTTTTATTGAAAAATAAGCCCATTGTCTACCAGGCAATAGCTCTCTTCACACTGTGTGACATAATGCAGGGAGAGCTGCTGCAGGTAAATTGTGAGGAGGGTAAAGTCTGTTTTATTGCACTATAGTTCCCCATTTTGAGCCTAAGTCCTCTAAACTAAGGCTGCTAAGTGACTTATACCAGGGAGGCAGCTTGCAATGCTCTTTCTCAATTAACTTCTAGTTAAGCCTGAATGTCCTTCTGTCTGTTTTGTCTCAGCTTCATGTTTGCCATACCCCACTGTATCCTCTGCCAGAGTTTTCGTACCTGCTTGGTGCTTCTGGAATACTCTCTCATGTTCCTGTGCATTTTCATGGGCTCCATCTTCTCTGTGGTGTGCTTTTGCTATCTTTGGCTCCCTGACAGATTCAAACCTAATTATTCTTCAGGACTCTGTTTCAGGTGACTTATTCTATGAACTTTTCTGACCCTCCAGGCTCCAGGCTGAAATAGTGTCTCCGTAGGATCTTACACATTTAACAAATAATGTACTGATTATATTGAATTGTAATTCTTTTTTCTCTTTATTATTATTATTATTATTATTATTATTATTATTGAGAGAGAGAGAGAGTGAGTACAAGTCGGGGAGGGGCAAAAGGAGAGAGAAAATCTCAAGCAGGCTACATGCTTAGCCCAGAGCCTGATGTGGGGCTCTAGCCCACAACTGTGAGATCATGACCTGAGCTGAAATCAAGAGTGGGATGCTTAACAGACTAAACTACCCAAGCACCCCTTGAATTGTAATTCTTGATTTCCTTGTCAGTCTTCCTCCCCTAGAGCTCCTTTAGGACCATAATCTGACCTATTTGCCTTTTATCTGTTAACTATCCCAAGATTGTCCCATAGAAGGTTCTCAGTGTATAGTTACTAAATTGATGAATGTAGAAATGAATATATGAATAAATCATCACAGTAATAATTAAAAGGTAACCTCACTCAAGGGCTTTTATCATTTACTCCCCTTTCTGATATCAAAACTCAGGCAGAGGAAATGGTCTGAGGCCAGTTGCCCAAAGCCAGCATAAAAAAAAGGAAGCAGAGAGCCGTCCCCTAGAAATGAACTTCCCGGGATTGCATTCGTGGGATACAGTACTTTGCAAACAACTTGCCACTTGCCATCTTTGCAATGACGACAGGAGCTGAAGTAGGCTCGGAACACTCAGAAATCTGCAGCCCAATTAATGGCTGTGGCTGCTCATTATGGTGGGAAACCTGTGCCCACACTGCAGCAGAAGCTGCCCACATCTGAGTGGCTTCATTAACTCCCTTCTCTCCCTTGGATGAGACTGCCAAGGGAGATGGTGTTGTCATCTAACAGGAGATCAACAGCCAAGGCAGCCCCTATCTTGCAAGCCATTATCAGAATATTGTGACCAACCTGTAGTTCTCAGAATCATAGAATGAGCAGAACATATATAGCTGGAAGTCAGGCACCAAAAATAATTGCACAAGATTGAAAAAAAAAAACAAACATAGCCAATGAGAAAAAGTTATAGTAATTAGCTTATTTCACCTGGAGAAGGAAAATACAGAGAAAATTTACTGCATTAACAAGGCTTCAAGTCCATGAAGGGTAATTCTAGAGGATGGTGAATTTATAGTTGTACATGTAAAAGGTTTTTTCCTGTTGTCGTCTCTCCATTTCTTGCTTGATTTCTCTGTGATCTGTGATGAAGATAATAATGTGGCGACTTCAGAAAATGTATGAGAATAGATACTTTGGGAGTCTGTGGCATTATTGCAGCCTGTGGCAACCACCTCCCTCCCTTCCCCCTCCAAAAAGAAAAACGCAGAAAGGAGTAAGTATACCATCTGCAAGAGCTCTTTTCTCTTTTACAGCCATCCTGTCGCCATCTGCTAAAATCCTCAGCCCACCTGCGTAGTGAACAACATTAATTGTCTTCCAGAAATGCACAAGAACCACAATCTCCCCCAAGACTGAGGGTAGGAGGAAGGAGACACTTTATAGCACTTTTAAGTGAGGTTTTCACCCTGCAACCCACCTGGTTCCCTTTGTTAATCTGCTGCATGTTCAACCAAGCTTACTGTCTGAGCAGAGGATAGTTCTTGTGTTAAACAGTCTCTTAGCATTTGTTTATTCCTTGGCTCTTTTCCTTAAGGTTTCTAATGTCTGGAGCAAATCGGAAGTGCTGTTTCTAAAGTTGAGAAGAGTTTAGAGAGGTTATTGCTGGAAGCAACAGGGATTTTCTTTGCTTCGGCTTAGGAAAATTTTTTTAGCCAAATCCTGGCATGTTTCCTATATGTTATCATGGCTAGAGTTTGGGTCTCCTTGCTGATACTGAACAAGTGGCCTGTGAGGTTTCAAAAGAGAATTGGCTAGTATTTCTCCTGGATATTATTATTTGGGGCAGGAAGTTTCTTATTTTTGAAAGTCCTTTTGCTGTTCTGTATGTTAAAGGATGTTTTCCTTTTCTGGATCTTCTCCATTAAATGCCATTGGTGCTTCCTGTCACTGTGGCAACTCCAAAGCCCCCAAACATTTCCAAGCACTCCCTTGGAATTCTGCAACACCCCACCTGAAAACTATTGAGACTGTCTTTCTTCCTTACCTTTTTCTATTGCAAGAAAGAGGAGACGTTTATCTTCTGCTTCCTGCTCAGGTGAAGAGAGATTGGTTTGTGTACCTCCGAACTATGTGATGTGTGGGCCATAAGCTAGCAGAAAGAGCCTAAAGTTGTGGAAACTTAAGAGTGTGTATCTGGCAGAAGTGCTTCTTTAAGCTAGTGTCTCCCTACCTTCAACACCCACCCCCTTTCCTCCTTCTCTTTCTCACACATGCATATATACACACAGCATGGTTCTTAAGTCTGAATCTAAAGTTTATAGCGATCCATGTGAAGCAGGAAGCAGTTGAGAGGAAAAAGAAGGCTTAATTCAAATAACCAGTTATCATTAACAAATTTGAGATATTATTAGCCATTGTTTGCAATTGGTCTATGTGTACATATTCTCCTGACAAGTTCCTTTTGCAGTTATATTGCTGGATATTAGTTTGACAGTGCTTATGACTAGTTTGGGCTACTATTTTTTATAATTTATTGATATGTCACATATTCAGTCATTCATTCATTTGTTCATTTACCATTTATAGGCATCACTCTATATTAATAACAATCCATAATCAAATTGGGATTAGCCTTATACAAATTAACCTATACATTGAGGATATTTTTTAATGGATTGATCAGATTCAGCCTCTTTCAACCAGTTTATCACTTTCCTTATGAGAAAGAGCTTATGCTGGCTACTTTCTGTTTCTTAAACAACATTCCCTTCATAGAACAGAGAAATAAAAACGTGCTATATAGCACACGCTTTTAAGGCTATATCTATACAGAAGATGAGTTTTGCCATTCAGTGGCTGATTGCTAGGCAATCAGTCATATTGCAGAGTCAGGCTGATTCAGTTGGCTTAACATCTAGAACAATCACTTATTGGGTAACTCCTCTATTGCATAGCAATCAACAAACTTGGGTTGACCATCATAATAATCAGTCCAATAGGCTATATTGTCTCTTTTCCATGCCAAGCTATTACATTTGTGAGTCAAAGCTATTTTTAATCAACAACTATAAACTCGTTTCAATATCTGTCTATTTACTACGTACTGTGTTGACTAGTGAGGACCCAAAGATAAAGGGATCAGGTTTTGTGGAAAGAAAATAGGCTTAGGAGTCAGAGAAATAGGCTTAAAATCCCATAGGCTCTTTGGACAAGTCACTTCTTTGAATTTCTGCTTCTAGGCTGTGCTGAGGATTAACACCACAGCATACACTGCACAGGGCCCAAGAGCAAGAATTCGACAGTAACCATTGCCATTATTACAAGTGAGTCACAACACACATTACTTGTTGTAATTATGTAAAGCCATAAATTACAGGTATACATATTATCAATATTAACTTTAAATCTTTTAAAAATGTAAATTAAGCATATATATATATATATATATACACATACATACATACACACACACACACATACACACACACACACACACACACACACACACACACACACACACACATACTGTATTAACCACTGCATATCCACACTTGGTGTCCAGACTTTTTCCTTGATAACTGAAGACATATTACAAGTGTCATGCAGGCCAAACATGACCCTGCCACAGCTCTATTCAGAATATTATTTCACAATTATTCCATATACTCTGGAACTGAGTCATCTAATGTTGCTTACAGGAAAACAAGCTGTATATTACTGTAGGTGACCTTAATGTTGTGGAGTTATTTAAGAATCCGGTATTCACCACTTCCAGTTGAGAGTGCATGAGCAAATTAGGAAGACAATATAATTATATATGCTGAAATTAGGTTAACATAGATACTCTAATAGCTCAGTCTTACCACAGACAAGGATTTCAGTATCAGAGTGCTGCCCCTCTTTGTGTACATACACAGCCTCTCTCACATGCATGCATCTATTCAAGATGTGCCTCACAAGCAAAACTTTATAGTAGATTTTATAAGTGCCTATTGTAGAATGGCAACTATTTGGTTTTATAGTTGCTTTCCACCCTAGAAGGGAGAAACAGTCCCTTGAGGTCAGAGGCTCTTGTCATTATCCAATGTTTTGCAGCAAACCATCCCCAAACTTAGTAGGTTATTATAATAACAATGTCTGCTCTGCTCACAAATCTCCAATTTAGGCAGGGATCAGCAAGGATACTTCATTTATTCTACCCGAAATTAGCTGGGGCAGCTCAAAGGCCAGGTGCTAGAATCATCTAAAAGCAGTGGTTCTCAATTGGGAATGATTTTTCCTTCTTCACAGGGGATATTTGGCAATGTCTGGAATTGTTTTTGAATGACACAACTTGAGGGGAGGATGCCACTGGCATCTAGTGATAGAGGCCAGGATGCTGTTCATCATGCTACATCTTCCCCCTCCCCAAACAAAGAAACTTTTATACAAAGACTTGTTCATTCAAATGTCTGGTGGTTGACTCTGTGTATTCACTGGAGGTCCTCAATTCCTCTTCATATGGATCTCTCTAATGTGGCCTCTCTGTTCTCTATGTGGACTAGTTTTAAATAACAAAAATTCAGCTGAGTACATTTGAAGATCTAATTGGTTTTATTCAACAACTCATGAATTGGGCAGCATCCCATCAAGCAAATAGAAAGGAACTCCACCAAGCTGTAGAAAAGGAAAAGTTTTTAAAGGGGGCAGAAAAAGGGGATATTAACAAGGAGTGCAATGTTTTAGGCAAGGTTGCCCTCCTAAGGGGAATGGAAAGGGTCTGTTGGGCAGATCACCTCAAAGTGCCGGGTAACTCTAGGTTGACTGGTTAAAGGTCATATGCCTGGAAGCGATTGAAACTGCAGTTAGTTAGGTATTAAGTGTTGGTTTGCTAATGTGAGGCTTAGTACAGGTGACTCCATTTGGGGCCTATTGTCTCTTTTTTAATGCTAGTTTGGGCTTCCTCATGGTGTGGTAGTTGGCTTCTAAGCTGGGGAATGTCATGATTAGACAGCAAGACAGAAGCTGAATCCTTTATATGACCCGGCCTCAGAGGTCACACAGCATCACTGTGAGATGGAACAGTCAAAATCCCACTCATGTTTACGGGAGGGCATGGAAGAGTGCCAGCAAATCACACTGTAAAAAGAGCAGAAAATGAAATTTGCCACAGGGACCATATCTCATTCTTCTTTGTATCTCAACACCTTATCAGTCAATGGAAGGTAACAGATGCTCAATCTGTGCACTTCTGAATTGTATCAAATTAAGTAAACTTGATATATGAAATATATGATAAACAATGAGGAGATGTGACATTATACATAACAATTTTCCACAGAGTACCTTTAAATAGTGACTTGTTCCACTTCATTATAAAGTATGATTTAATTATGAAAATTTCAGTGGCATATTTATTCATCTGGGTAGTTCAGTATTCATTGAGCACATACTGTAGGCAAGAGAGTGTGCAAGTGCTGGAATACAAAGACAGGTCAGACATGGAAATGCCCTCAAGTCGCTCACAGCTTAGTGAGGAAGGGAAGCAATGTGTATACACCCCTCCATTAGAGGCCAGAGTTCATTAGATAGACAAATAAAGTACTTTGGTGCTAATAAGAAAACATGCAGCTTTTCAGAAATAGAAAATGAAGACTATTAAAGATGCTCACTTTAATGAATACTGAGTCTTTTTACTTCTTCACTCTACACTTCTTTACTTGCAAGGGGAAATTGGCATAGTTTTATCCAATTTTATAACATTCAGTTGAAACAGTCACCTAAATGACTGAGGTCCATCTGCTGTGCAGCCGTTAAGTCTGTCTGTCTCGGTCAAAGTCACTGCTATGGGAAGACCTGTCTCTTCATAAGGATATGGCCGATCTTCTTCCTGCAATCCTAGGACATTCCAATCTGAGTGACAGAGAAAAGTAGAAAAGTCACGGATATCCATAACCTGTCTCAGAAAAATAGACTTGTCGTAACTCGGTAGGAGTATTGCATATCTCCTTATGGCCTTTTAGGGATCTTCAGGGACATTTTTGGAAGTCTGTGTGCAGTGGTACCTCTCTGCCTTAAAATACCCAAAGAGGGAATTGGGAACTCATGCCAAACCCACTAGTTCTTGGCACTCAGACCATATAAATTTGTTAATCAAGTTTATCTCATCTGAAACATTAATATACTTAAAATGCCATTCTAAAATATATGTGGCATTTGAATAAATAATTAATGGTATTTTAGAAATTGCTGATGACATTTTATAAAATTCTTTATCTGTAATTGAGAGAGAGAAGAAGGTCTAGCCATAAGGAAACAGTTATAAATCTGTGATATAACCAAGAAAGAGATAGTGACCTGGTTTAGGGTAATGCCAGAAGGTGGAATCATAATAGCTAATATTTATTGAGTATTGTCCATGTGTCAGTGATTATATATGGCTTCACAAGAATTTTTGGTGTTAATACACACAATCATTTGAGAGAGGTACTATTCCCATTTTACAGATGAGGAAACTGAGTCATAGTAAAGCATAATCACTAGAAGTAGAATTCAAGTCTACCTGAGCCTGTTTCTGCAGTCCACTGTTTTAATTGTCATTGTACCTGATACAAGGAAAGAGGTGGACAGGATCAAGGAGGAAGCATCTAGAGGGTTCAGTAATAGGACTGAATTTAGGGAGAAAGAAAGAGTGAAACATTTGGGATAACACCCAGGTCTTAGCCTGAGTTTGGCTACCTAGGCAGATTTGAGCTTGGTGGATGAAAATGAAGTGCCTTAGGGCTCTTCTTAAGGAGCTATTCAGTAGGCCATTGGATATATGGCTTGAGGTTCAGTAAAGAGATCAGGGTAGGAGATACATATTTGAATGTCATCAGCCTCGGTATGAAGCATTGGGAGTGATGAAGAATGTTTGGGAAGAATATGAAGCTTAGAGAGATAAGATGATATCACTAAACATATTAAATAGAATTTGCTTTACTCGGTGCTGAGGGGGTGGGTAGAGTTGGACAAAAGAACACATGATTGCTGACCAAAAACTGCTCAAAATCTAGATGTGGTGGCATAACCAGGGTATATGAAACAGACTGAGAATGATTACTAGTGAGAATAAAAAGGGCAGCAACTTACCTTACAGAATTAGGAAAGAAAGAACAAAACTAGAATAGGATTTATCTGGAAAACTTCCTGGAGTTCAGGTTTGAGCTGTTTCTGTGAGATGCAATAGTATAGAGGAGAAATTGCGGCCTCATTGAGGCCTGTGGAGGGGGGCAGGGAATCTTCTTCCTGTGCCTCTGCCCTCACCTTTCCTGTAGGGGAAGAGACATCTGCCTCACTTATGGCCCATGTGATGAGGCTGTTCTCTTTGATTCCGATACAGGAGATGGGAGTCTGTAAGACATGCAGTGAGGAGAATAAGCCAGGTATGAGATAGAACAAAGACAAACTGAAGTGGTTTTCACTGCCTCTGACCTTGATGGTATGAGTGTCCACAGGAGAAGCTGGGGCCCTTCATTGTGGAGTTAAATGCCCATCTGGCCCAGAAATTAGAGAAGGCGAGGGAAGAATCACGGGGAGGTGGATTGGTTGCAGACCCAACTGCTGGCCCACACCCGTAGGTGATTCAGCAGGTGAGTGACACATGTGTGGGCTACACACTGTCGGCTGCCTCACTTCCACTTTCCAAGTCTTGTACTGAAATCTGTAGTGGCCCAGCCTGACCAAATACCTACCTGTAAGGAAATTCTGGGAAATGTAGTTTCTCCTACCCAAGATGATCCTTTACAAAGCTCCCATGCCATGTATGAAGGCAAGCAGGTATGAATGAACAAGTATGGTTTGAAGAGAGCCAGCAGGTTAGTTTAGCTGAGTGCTTAAAATTAGCTCTCAAACTTTAACATGTATCACAAACACCTGGAAAGCTGGATAAAACAGTTTCTGATTCTGTGGTCTAGGGTGGGGCCAGAGAATGCCATTTCAAGTTCCCAAGTGATGTTGACACTCTTGGCCCAAAGGACCAGACTGTGAGAACCATTGGTTTAGCTGAAACACAGACGGCTCATAAAGTTTTAGTGAGAAACAGGAGTGGAGAAGAAAATATAGCAAAGGAATAGTTAAGAAAAGATACTGAACAGTGGACAACTGTTGAGTGATATCCACTGTGACAGGACGTCATTATAAATGACTGAACAGGAAGTTAACTAGCAAAGATAATGCTCGCAGCAGGATGTGTTCTTGCTTGTGTGGGAGGCACAGCCTCAAGTAGAGCTTGGAAGTGAGGAAATAAATTGCAAGACCATATTACAGTAATCTAGTGATACAGAGTAAGTGACTGTGGAAACAGAAAGGAGAGTTGCAACAATGAAAAGCTACTTCGGACATAGCTTCAAGTTCCCTACTCCTTCCCACTGAACAATATGGTCTTATGTATCTTTTCTTTATGTCACCAGAGTCCAGGTGAAGGGACTTCAGCCTTTAATTTTTGTCTCTTATACTTTGTAACTTTTTCCCTGATTATATTACCAATACCTGTGCATTGCAGAAAATTTGGAAACCAAAAATGTATAAAGAATAAAGTAAAAGTTGTCCCTCTGGCCAGATGTGATCACTGTCAAATTTGGGATGTATTGCTCCCTATTCTTTTCTCATCTTTGTGTGCGTGTGTGTGTGTGTGTGTGTGTGTGTGTGTGTGTGTGTGTTCATATATTTTATTTTATTTGAAGTTGGAAGACTTTATCATGACCACATGAAGGTGATCTAAACCGGGAAGTCGAAGGGGCATGCTACCAGTGTCTCAGCCAAGGTAGCCCTTGTGGCACTCGATGTTCTTGTCAACTTTCATCTCCCTGAATGATCTCCATCTGGCCTTTTCAGACAGTTCACTGCTGGTGACATCAGTGTCTGGGGCTGTCAACAGCTTATTATATGGCTTCAGACTGGTGTCTCCTGAGACATCAAATGAGTGGAGACAAGGGTGATAGAACAGGTTGGGTAGCAAAGCTTAAGGTCTGAGAGCCAGTGAAGCCAGGCTCCAGGCTTGCACATATTATCTCACTGATTGGTCTGCACCAAATCCCTGCGAGTTAGAAATAATAATAAGAGTAACAAAATGATCAACAGTGAACATGCTCACTGTATGCTAGGATTTTATATCCCAGGGTTATCTCATTTAATGGGTTATCACATTTAGTTCTTGAAACTTTACAATGAGAAAGATTCTGTTATTTAATCTATTTTGCAGATTAAGACATTCTGGCTTGGAAGTTAAAAACTTCCAAGTTTTTAGAGACTGATGCTTAAATACTAGATAACTTGTCCAAGATCAAAGATGTAGTAGATGACAAAGTCTAGCCTAGAGGCCATCTTCAGATTTACAGGGTATTACTTTTTCTGCTTCAATCCTTTGTTCTCCCTGAACACATCTATGATTCTTTATGATGCTGACCACAGCTTAGAAACTCTCTCTTTCCTGTCCATGTTTCTGATTTGGGATTTACAATCTTTTCTGATCTCATTGTCTGTTTGCTGTGTCTGTGTCCACTCAGATTTAAATGTCGGCACTTGTGACCCTCCACCCCCCAGTCTGGTAACCTGACCCCTAAGTGTGTCTTAGCTCAGACCAGCTGTTCCCCTGGGCATCTGCAGGAAGGCCCCAAACCTCTTCACTTGACATTGCTGAGCTAATGAGAGCTCTGAAGGACAGTGATAACTTATTCTGAAGCCACTTTGTAAGTGCTCAGCAGGATGTGACAAGAGCAGTTTACCTCCAGTTCAAGCACTCAGCACCCACCCTGTGCCATCTGTCTCCTCCACACTCCAGCTCTTTCTTCCTCCTGCCACCCTCCCCTCCCTGGGGCCTCCCTCCTCTCCCCTGGAGCATAGCGCAGGGACCCTTTCCTCCTCTGTGTAAGGCATAGAGGACGCGGAGTTGCATCCATCCCCATCTAGTTCCTGTCTATTCTCTGCAAGTGCCAGTGAGCTATTTTTACATCTGTTTCCTAGACAAGATACTGTGTGAAGGCAGGAGGTAGGTTTTCAAAGCAAATAACTTCAATTATTTTTATAAATTTATACTGGTGAAAATCTGACACCTCTAACTTTATCAGGAAACTTTGTTTTTTAGCTTCAACTTTTAAATCTGCCATTTATTTCATGCTCTTTGCTAAATCATGCATCCAGGGCAAATTTTGCTTCACTTTGTATTTTTGTTTTACTTTGTTTATTTGTTTTGGTTCATTTTCTCTAATTATTATTCATTTGTCGAGTTTTCTATTAATCCTCATATCAAGAGTTATACTATTTTCTTGTAAGTGGTCCAGGAATCTGAATCAGTTCATTAAAGTGGGCATGAAACATGTATATCTTCAGAGTATGCAAGTCACTTAGCAACATAAATAAAACAGGGGATTTTGTCCCTGATGATTTATCTTCATGTCGAAGCATATCCTGTAATATAGATAGATAGATAAAGTATAACATACATAATGTAATATATATAGAAAATATATTTGTAATACAATATGTGTAATATATATAATGTAATATAGATATATTTGGTAATATACCATAACATATGTAACTATATGTAACATGTACATAACTATATTCAAGTATATATACTATGTAAAACCATATCCATATGTATACATGTATATAACTATATATATACTATGTATAACAATATATATATACACATATATATGTTTTAATATATATGTAGATATATGTTTATGTGGGTATATGTACGTATATATGTGTGTATATATATATATGTATATGTGTGTGTATATATATATGTATATATATATAATGCCAAGAGGAAAAGCCATTTGTTTTAGCAAAAACAAAGCAATCTTTTTTTTAAGTGTATTTATTTTGAGAGAGAGAGAGTGAGCATGAGCAGGGGAGGGGCAGAGAGAGGGGGAGAGACAATCCCAAGCAGACTCCATGCTGTCAGCACAAAGCCTGACACATGGCTCAATCTCTCACATGAACCATGAGATCATGACCTGAGCTGAAACCAAGTGTCAGATGCTCAACCAACTGAGTCACCCAGGTGCCCCAGCAATAAGCCAGTTCTTACGACTTGCCAGAGAGGTTTCAGAACAGGGATGGAGACAAACACTAGATGGTAGGCAATTGAAAGGTGAGAGGGTGGTGAGGAAACAGGCAGTGGATATGGAAAATTCATTTGAGAAGCTGAGAAATGTGTGAGTGAGAAGGTTGGGAGAGAGAGACAGAAAGGAGAAAGAGCAGAGACACAGAGAGAGAAGAGAAAAGCATCAGGCAGAGATATGTTCAAGACTGGAGGGTGTGTGTGTGTGTGTGTGTGTGTGTGTGTGTGTGTGTGTATGATTAAAGGGCAAGACACAATGAAGGATGAAAGATAAAGGGTGTGCAATTTAGAGAACTAAATCTCAGAGGACAGGACCTCTTGCAAGGAGAGCCCAGGCAAGAATATGAGGCATAGAAGGTGAAGTCTTTGCTGTATACTTAGCAGAGGACAAGAATGGAAACAAACCAGCATCCACTAAATACCTCCCACATGCCAGGGGTTTTGCCTGTCTCTTTGATTTGAAATGCTCACTCCAGAGCATTACCTGAATTTATGAGTACACCGATGTTCAGAGAGATTAGGTTAGTTACCTGTAGCCAGATAGCCAGTAAGTGGCAGAACTGGTATTAGATTCAATTTAATGTTTTCAAAGCCACAGTTTTTTTCCCTACACCTCTTCAACCTTTAAAACTATATCTAGTAGAAGACAAGGGGAGACAAGTATCTCTGCCAGGACAGAAAGAGGGTTAGTGGTGTAGCAGGACCCACGTTTCATAGCAGCTGAGGAAGCCCTACGGCATAGTTACACATGTAGCATTGCAGCAGGGTAAGCTACTGTGGGGGGCTGGCCAGTCCCAGGAATGGGTGAAGTTAATAAAATTGGAGGAATGGCTCCCACATTACTCTTCGGTATTACAGGGGAACAAATGGAGTAGATTGAGGACAGCAGCCCAAGGAGAGGGACGTGTCCAGAGTAAGCATCTGGGGTGTTGAAAGAGGCAGAACCTGAAGTTGCAGCTGGCCATGGGTTCAGGTGCATGAGACATGATAAAGGCCAAAAGATCAGACTCTGCAGGAAGCAAGCTCAGGAGGTGTGAGGATGGCATATGAGGCCATTTGTTCCGAGATTCAGCTACTTATCTCTCCACCACACCTCCTCTCCCAGGGCTCGGTGCTCTGGCCCGAGCAGACATCTTTCAGTACTTTCTCAAGGGAGCAGCATTCTCTTCTCTGTATGTGCTCTCCTCTACCTGGATGCCTCCACTGACCCCTGTGTCATTCTTTGGCTTTTTTCCCCCTCAGGTGTCAGGTTGGAGAACGAGTCTCCCTGACATACTTGGACTGGAGCAAATGCTTTCTGTTGAACGCTGTCGAACTTTATTATACGTTTATAATTATATTGCACTTGTTTATTTAGTTGTCTCTCTGCCTGCTCTGGATGGAAAGTTTCACGAAGGCAGACCATGCTGATTGTTACCTCTTTCAGCTCCAGATGTGTGGTGTAGCTCCTGGCACATAATAGGGGCTCCATACGTATTTGTTGAAAGAAAGAATGAATGAAAGAATGAATGAATGATTTAATAAATTACTTGAAAGATATATTTTATTCTACCTCTTCTTCCTGTCTGAATGAAATTGTTCCCCTTGGTATTGTTTAAACTCTAATTTTTTCCTCTGGGTAAAGTACTTAATTAGCATCTTCATGAAGAATATTCCCACATTACATTACCATTATGCATCTTCTCAGATCTTCTGTATATTTTCATCTGGGCAGTGCAAACTCAAATGTCCAAAATGGAGCTTATCTTACTCCCAAAACTCTTTTCTCCCCTGATTTTCTTATTCATGTCTGTGGCAGTAACATTTTTCTCCTGGATATGCAGCTGTAGCCCTCCCTTGCCTCTTCATAGCCTGGCCACTAATCCTTATTTTTTATAATGCTTTCCTAGTGATTCTTAGGATATAACCCTTGTCCATGACCTTATTAATTACATGTCTTCATTGTATTGAAAAAATCTGGTATTTCAACAAATGGTACTTGTACAACTGTATATCCACATGCAAAAAAATGAAATTATATACATACCTCATACCATGTATGTAACAAAAGTTAATGTAAATGTTAGAGCTAAAACTATATATTTTTAAAGGTTTATTTATTTTGAGAGAGAGAGAGAGAGAGAGAGAGAGTATGAGAATGAGAATGAGGATGGGAGGGGCAGAGAGAGAGGGAGAGAAACAATCCCAAGCGGGCTCCATGCCAACGGCATGGAGCCCGATGCAGGGCTCAATCACACAAACCACGCAATTATGACCTGAGCTGAAACCAAGAGTTGGATGTTTAGCCAACTGAGCCACCCAAGTGCCTCAGAACTAAAACTATAAATCTTCTAGAAGAAAGTGTAGATAAGTATATTTTCCTGGGATGGACACCTAAAGCAAAAGTGATGAAAGAAAAAATAAATATAGCTGAGCCAAAATTTAAAGTTTTGTGCTTCAAATGTTTTTTAATGTTTATTTATATTTGAGAGAGAGCGAGCGAGCAAGAGAACACGAGCAGGGGAGGGGCAGAGAGAGAGAGATGGAAACAGAATCTGAAGCAGGCTCCTGGCTCTGATCTGTCAGCACAGAGCCTGATGCAGGGCTCGAACCCATGAGCTGTGAGATCGTGACCTGGGCTGAAGTTGGACACTCAACTCACTGAGCCACCCAGGCGCCACTGAAGTTTTGTGCTTCAAAGGACACCATCAGAAAGTAAAAGGGCAACCCAAAGAATAAGAGCAAATACTTGCAAATTATATATCGGATCATATATCTGACTTGTATCCAGAATATGTAAATATATATAACATATAAATAACTAAATAACTCTTAGAACTTGCAATAAATATTATTTATATTACAACTCATAAATATTATTAGTCATTGGGGAAATACAATGAGATACCACCTCATACCTACTAGTATGTATACTAGTTATAACCTAAAAGACAGACAATAATAGGTATTGTCAAAGATTTGGAGAAATTCAAACCCTTATACAATGATGTTAGGAATGTAAAAAAGTACAGCTATTTTGAACAAATTTTGGCAGTTCCTCAAAATGTTAAATGTAGAGTTACCATATGACTCAGCAACTCCTCTTCTATGTATATACCCAAAAGACATAAACACATGTGTCTACACAAAAAGTTTTGCAAGAGTGTTTATAGTAGCATTATTTATAATAGCTTGAAGTGGAGTTCACCTAAATGTTCATCAATTAATGAATGGATAAATTAAATGTGATCTATCCATATAATGAAGTATTTTATCTGGAAATAAAAAGAAATGAAGAATTGACCCATGCATACTACAACATGGATGACCCTTGAAAAATTATGTTAAGGGAGCCAGTCACAAAAGACAACATACTATATCATTTCATTTGTATGAAATGTCCAGAATATGCAAACCTATACAGATATTAAGTAGATTAGTTTATTAATCTATGTAAGGGCTGGAGAGGAAAGGGAAGGAATGAGGATTGACTGCTAATGGATACAAGTTTTTTCTAGGGAGGAGCAAAAATGTTCTAAAATTAGATCATGAGGAATGCACAACCCGAGAATATGTTACAAATCACTGACTTTTACACTTCCAATGGGTGAACTATTATGTGATTTCCATCTTCACAAAAATGTCTCCTAGATTGTTCTCTTCATCTCTTCCACTTTTAATCAATCCAGCTCATTACTGCAAACGAAACCATCATTTTGTGCATTCATTTTTCTGCTCAGCACCCATTGATTGCTCTCCATTGACTCCAAGGTCCAAATGCCTTCATTTGGTATTCTTCATGTCCTAATCTCAGTGTGCCTTTTTGACACCCTAACATGCTTTGTCACATCAATTCTCTGCTTCACCTGGATGGGCTTACTCCCTTGTCCTGTCCTGTACCATGTTGGTCCCCTTCTCTAGAAAGCCCTTTCTTCTTCTTTTTTATGAATCTAAATCTTGCTCTTCTTTTAGCCACCATCTGGTCAATGGTATTTCCTTGGCACATGGACTTCTCAGCAATTTCTCTCTTCCATGATCTCTACTACTCATTTTGTACCTATGATATTTTACCTCTGTGGTAAATGGAGAGCAAAGTTATGTTAAAATTATTTAGTAACAAAGGCAAGAAAATCAACATGCGTATTCAGAACCCTCCCCAGAAAGAATCCCATTTTATGTTATGATTTGGAAATAATTTAATGATGAGTTTAAGGTGCCAGGAAGTGATAATCCTAAAACATAATTGGTTTAAAATAGACTTCTTGAAAACCAGATAGCATCAGGTGGGAATGTTGTAATTGACAAGATAACTTAATGACTGATAATGAGTATTGGAAAAGAGGAGTTAGAAAGAAAAAACCTGGTAGTCGATCTTCTGGGCTGTCTCAGCCCTAATCCTTTATTTCTTATATAAAATTGTCTGTTAGTTTAGAGAAAGAAGTGGCCTTAGGTATGAGGACCACAGTGATTCTGCAAGACCATTTACATTTTTTCTTATAATGTCTTAGTCTGAGAAAGTGCCTCAAATATAATAATTCCTGTATAAGGCCTAAGACAAGAAAATTGTCCTCATTAGACAAGAAATACTATCATTATACTAATAATAATGGAAAGTATATAATTCTTATTATCCAGGCCTTGTATTTACATGCATTTTCTCATTTAATCCTCACAATGTACCTCTGAGCTACATGTATACTATTATTATTCTCATTTTATTCAACTTGTCTGCATTAGTTCAGGTTAGGTTTGAATGCAAATATGAGAAAACCTTAAAATAACCATTAAGTTAAAAGTGTATTTCTCTATCATGGAAATGTGCAGAGGGGTGTTTGCCCAGGGTTTGTATAGTATATTGTAGCTCTGTCTCAAGTCTTCAAAGGCTGACACTCCTACCAGTTCTCCATTCTTTTCTCCATTGGGTGTTCCCTTCAGCCATATCATCCAGGGTAAGACCCATGTTTTAGGCAGTAGGATTGAGGAAAGAATGAATAACAAAGGCAGAGAGTATACTAGCCTTCTTTTTGGGAGAGTTCTCAGAAATTGCTCATAGTGCACTCAAACTGGGCAGAATTAGACATATGGGACACATTAGAAAATTAGCTACAAGGAAGCCTAGGGAATGTAATCTGTATTCTGGGTGGCAATGTGCCCAATTAAAAATCCTGTTATTGTAAAAAAATTAAAAAAAAAAAGTGAGAAGGGATCCTGGGGCATACCCAGATGTTCCTAATGTGTCATCTAAGGTCAAAACAGCTAGTAGGTCAAAACAGCTAGTAAGTGATGGGGCTGGAATGAAATCTGATCTGTCTCTTTGGAGCCCATGAGCCTCCTAAGCACCTAGATTCTTCATGATGAGATGTTTAACTTGAGAAGAGAGGCCAAGATGAAGATTAGGGCACTCGCAGCCTTAGCTAAATGTACTTAGTAGCCCATAAGGCTGCTTTTTTTTTTTTTTGAACAAAGGCTTTAGGTCACCCCTGCACTCAAGGGGGGGAGTTGCAAGCCCCCAGTGTTCTTATGCAGATCGGAAATGAGATTCATCATCACTTGTATCTCACTCTTGTTCTTGATCTGATTTGGCTCTGGAGACCGAGTAGTGGTCATACATTTTTCATGTTCCATTATCATTTATCATTATGGTTATGTGAATCACACAACAATTGGTCTTCTAATCATTAATAGTAAATACAATTGCACTGCTCAATTTCACGCCAAACAAACTATATTGCACAGAGACAACATAATTTCTTATTTATATCTGGAGACTTATATTAAGTCTCACATAGGAAAAAGAAATTCAGCTTTAGCTTTATAAAATTGAAGAAGGTACTTTAGAGATCTTTGAGACTGGTGTTTAACAAACAGTTATTTTTGTAAAATAAAAGTTGCATGTCTTGGTGTGGTGCTCACTTTGTCCATTCACACTTCCACTTCCCTGGTGCTTTCTTTGTTTCTCTGTTCTTTCCATTTGAGGTGATTTTTTTAACCTTCCAGGGTTCAGAAAGGGTTAACCCTTCCAGGGTTAAGATTTTTTAACCTTCCAGGGCTCTGAAATAAGACTTCCACTATTTCTCCTACTTGTGTGATTTTGAGTAGGTCACCTGAGTCTAACAGCCTCCCAATCCTCATCTGTAAGAGGAACTCCTTACAGATTGTAAGAATCTGTAGTTGTAAGAAGTAAACAAGAAAATACTCCGTAAAGTGTGTGGAATGGTGTTTGGCACAAATTATCTATTTTTAATTATTATTATTTTTTCGGATTCTTTCATCCTGCTTTTATGTCCCTCCCCTATTTACCAATGAGTGATTTTTCTAACCATTGAGTATTCTGGACACCCACGAAGGACACTCTTTCTGTCCAACAAACCAGAACACTTACTGATCAGTTTGGCCAATTGTATGTGCTGGCTGGGAATGCGTCATTCAGCTCCATCAGTCAGTCTTTCTGTATTGCGTGGGAAGAGCAAAAGCTTTGGCATCACCAGGACCTGGGTTTGATTTCTGGCTCTGTGTCTTATTAATAGTGTTATCAAGGATGTATTGTGCATTCTGAGCTTCTGTTACTTCATCTGTTTAACAAGAGTGATGATCACCCCTAATTTTCAAGGTCATAGGGAAAATTAAAGACAATGAATATGAGTACCGAATACTGGTACCTACTTGGAAATATTATCAGTGCATGGTATCCTTGGAGTAGAGGGAACTAGTTGCACAAAGTGGGTTGTACAAAAACACAGTCAAGTAATTTGGCCAAATGGCAATGGGTTGAGGTAGGAAAATATTCCAAATTAGAGTCATCCCAGGCTGAAGGGAATTTCTTGTTTCTCTTATAAATACTGTGAATATTCTGCTCTTATTGAAATTGTCAGGAAGGCTAACAGGAGGGAAACATTGTGTTTTCAGCTTGTTCTTGAAGCCTCCCAGACCCCTGTTTATTTGTTCCTCTTTCCTCTACTAGGCCTTTGCCATTCTTCTCTAGAGAACTGTGGAGACATTAATCCTGCCTGCAGAAATCCCTCTTTAGTCTACAGATCATAAAAAGTGAAATCATCTATGGCTGGGTACACATAGATACTAGTGTTGTAGAAAAGTGAGTATTAGGCTGGGAATTAGAGTAATCGGATTTCTGTTACCAGCAAACCATGTGACCTTAGATAGGTCCGTCGGTCTTTCTGGGGCTCCATTTATTCATGTTGAAACGGAGAGGCAGAATCAATGATTTGCAAGGTCTCTTTAGCATTCAAAATTCTAAAATGATATGATTAGTTAAGTAATTCAGATTTTAACTTGCAAACAGTATTTCCTAAATCATTGAGTTTTCTTGTGCAGATGCTTATTCTATAATACCTTTTGGGTGGTCAGCACTGGGTTGCAAGGCTAATGAGACTTTTCTCTCCCTACAGCCGAGATGTCAGATTTCATCTACATAGATAGCTTCTTTGACTATTTTGGTGGAAGTCTGGATTTTACCTTTTGGTAAATTATTACAAAACATTACAAAGAGCTTTACAGTCAAATACATCCCAAATTCTGTATGCCTCAACTCAATTTGAACTCTTGTTTTCTTTTTTCCTCATCTACCCATTCATTTGTTCATTCTCTCGCTCTTTCAAAAAAATGTGTTAGATGCCTACCATATAATTGTGTTCAAGGTGCTGTATGAGCACTGATAACTTCTGCCTTTGTGGGGCTTATAGACTGGTAGGGAGCAGATAAGGCATGCATTTAATTATCTAAATGGATCTCTAGGGTCCCAGAGGCAGTATAGCCATATGGTCAATAAACCAGATTTGGAGTCAAATCAAGGGTGTGTGACCTTGGGCAAATTTCTTAACCTTTCTGAGTCAGATGTCTTTATCTGTTAAATAGAGAGGCATCATGGTACCTTCCTTGCTGGCTGTTCTGAACGTTAAATGAAATAATGTATGTAAAGGATTGGGATAGTCCCCAGAACACAGTATTATTCACTTCTTGTTATAATCTAGTAATTTATAAACTTGATAAAATATACATTTGAATTTTGTGCTGAATAAGGTGGATGTATGCAAACCACAGAGGGAGTGAGCCCTGTAGTTTCATCCCAATGAGATAATAGTTTTTTTTTTTTTTTTACCCATCTCATGTATAGTAACTTCCATTAAGTATATTAAATAGTCACTGCATCTTGCTTTGTACTTGACTGGATTTTTCATAGAAATTGACAGGTTGATTCTAAATTTAATACAGAAGTACAAAGGACTTGGAGTGGCCAGCACAACTCTGAAAATGAAGAATAAACTTGAGGAGCTAATACATCCTGATTTCAAGATTTATTTTACAGCTATAATAACAAAAACAGTATGGTATTAGCATCAAGAGAAACAAAGAGATCAATGAAAAATAATACTGAATCCAGATGTAGACCCATACAGAAATGGACAACTTTTTTTTTTTGCAGTGATTAGTTATTTTCAAAAATAAAAAAATTATACTTGAATACATTAAAAACTCTTAACCATGTAACTAAAAATAAACAGTGGCCTTTTACTCATGTATAAATATCCACACATGAAACTTCCCAAACCAGTATATTCCTTCATGCAACAGCCAAGGAAAGCACACCATCCACTGAATATTCACACAAACATATATAAAACACCAGATATAATTTGCTTTTCATTAATGGTCTTTCTTGTTATGGTCTTAAATGTCCAGATCTGAGGCACTGAACTGAAAGCTTCCTGGCTATGTTACCAAAATATTTTCTTTTCATTAAAAGTTGTCAATAGAGGAAAAGCCAAAGCTACAGAGAAAACTAACAGGCATCTTCAAAATATCTGAATGTTAATCATCTTTCTCACCTCCCTTATGACACTGTAACATTCTTTGGGACCATGTAGTGGAGTGGAGTCAAATTATAGAGCAGTTAGGTTATAATCAATTCATCTATGTTGGGATTTCAGTGTTTATAATTTCTTATATCCCAGTGTGCCCAGTTAGGTGTCTTTAATGTGGTATTGGACAACTTATTTTTGACAAAAGTTTACATAAAGGCAATATTACATAAGGGAGTATTTTCAGTTGTTGATGCTGGAACAATTGGATATCCATATGCAAAAATGTTACCTTACTTCATATCTCACAGTATATTCAACAATTAATTAAGAATGGATCACAGACTTAAGCATAAAACCTGAAAAATGAAAGGTCTAGGACAAAAGAGGAGAACATCTTTGTGATCTTGGGTTAGGCAAAGACTTCTGAGATATGACACCAAATGCACAATCCCTAAGAGGAAAAAAAATGATAAACTTCATCTGAATGAAAAAAGTTTTGTTTTTAAAATACATTAAGAGACTTAAAAGACAAGCACAGACTGATATAAAGTATTTGCACATCATGCATCTGATTAAAGAATTGTATCCAGTTGATATTTATATATAAACTCTCAAAATGCAGTAATTTTTAAAATTAAGTTTAATAATGTACAAAGATTTAAAGATAATTTACCAAAGATGAATGGATGTCAAATAAGCACATAAAGAGATTCTCAACATACTTAGTGATTAGAGAAATTAAAACCACTGCATACTTATTAGAAAGGCTTAAATTAAAAAAAAACAACTGAAAATAACAAAGTGTTGGCAAAGATGTGGAGGTAATGGAATTCTTACACATTGCTGGTGGTAATATAAAAACAGTGGATCTAGTTTACAAAAGCAGTTTGGTAATTTCTTAAAAAAGCTAAATGCTACCAGGCACTTGGGTGGCTCAGTCAGTTAAGCATGTGATTCTTGGTTTTGGCTCAGGTCATGATCTCAGGGTTCATGGGTTCGGGTCCTGCATAGGACTCTGTGCTGATGGCACGGAGCTTGCTTGTGATTCTCTCTCTCTGTCTCTGTCTCTCTCTGCCTTTCTCCTGCCTGCTTACTCTCTAAATAAACAAATAAATAAATAAGTTAAACATTACCAACTGTATGACATAACAATTCCACTCACAGGTATTTATTCAAGAGAAATAAAAGCATATATTCATAGAAAGACTTGTGCACAAATGTTCATGACATTATTTGTAATAGCCCCAAACTGGAAACAGTATAAATGTCCACCAACAGTTGAATGTATAAATGGATTGTAGTATACCCATATAATAGAATACTACTTAGCAATGGAAAGGAATGGACTATTGATCCATAAAGCAGTATAGATGATTCTCAAAATAATTAGGCTGAAAGAAAGGAGCCAAACAAAAAAAGGGCACAGACTATTGCTGGAAGCCGAGCTATCCCAGCCTGAGTGGCAGGGCCCGGGCTGTGGACAGATTGGTGACTGTGTCCCACCGACAGTGAAGCTTCTTGTACTCCCGCTTTTAGTAATTTGGCCTTATTAAATTGGGTATTGTCTGTTGGGGAATTGCCCTCGGCAGGCCCCCTGGGAAAAGAACCATTAGGGAAGAAAATAAGGTTCCGCAAGAAATTGTGCGGCCTGGCCTTACATTTAGCCCTTGCCATCATCTATGGAGACTCCTCTACTTACAGGAAGGATAGCCTCATACATTTGCCAGCAAAGAGGGCCTGTAAAGGAGAGACATATGGATTTGAAAGCCCCACTCCGGCAACTAAGGAGTGTATCTCTGGGCACAGGTGACCTCAACCCCTAGGCCCACCTGGCCCCCGGGAGGCATTCCAGATGATGACTGAACCTAGTCAGTTAAGTTACAGAATGGTTCATTGGTTCCTAGGTGCATTGTCTCTCTGAGAATGTAGGAGGCATGGGTTTCTAAGGCTTTTTCAGCCCCTTTCTGGCACCTCTGACTGAGGCAAACCCATTGTTCTTCTGGCCTCATGTGGTTAGGAGGTCATGTCCCTGTAACTGTTCCACTTGAGGTGTTGAGAAATGGAGGGCCTTTCACGAGAACAGCAAAGCAAATGCTTTGTAGATTATAGATAAATGCAGATGCATAATGGAATAATGTAAGAAATTAATCTATAATCAAAGGGTATGCGGGAAAGTTAGGGGAAAATCACCATGTTATTTCTTAAAGGTTGTTTATACATAGGAACATTTTCAAAATTAGGTAATGTTAGAAAAACATAGAAGACGTATGCCAGAAGGAAATCACTAGCATATATAATGCCACGTTTACTGAAGTAAATCGGCCAGTTCAACACACTGCTCTTGTCTGTGTCCATTTTTATTTTAATTTTAGTTTTTTATTTTCTAGTTTTTTATTTTAGTTTTGTTTTATTTTCACCGACGCCGTTCTTCCTTCAGGTACCCCTGGTTGCAGAAGCTGGTCTCCGGCAGACTATATGGCTCAATTTGCATGAAATTCTAAAAAAAGTGCAAGCAAAACTATAATAACCAAAAGCAGTCCAGTGTTTTCTTGGGCCTAGAATGGTGATGAGAGGGGGCAGGGAAAGAGCAGTTCCAAAAGGGTGCCAGGAGACTTGGGGAGGTGATGGATATGCTTAAGTGTGGCGATATGTATATGTCAAAACTTAACAAATCGAATACTTTCAATATGTGCAGTATATTGTATATCCATTGTACCTCCATAAGGTTGTTTTAAAAAGCTTCTATTTCTAATTTGGTTGGTTTTCATCATAAATGGATACTAAAAGTTACCAAATACTTTTGCTACATTTTTTGAGATGATCATATGCCTTCTCACCTTTGTTTTGTTTATATGGTGAATGATAAAGAAATGCCCCCCATTTTTGGATTATTTTTTATTATTAATCTGTTAATAAGGTGATACATGCATTTTTAGTGACAGCTTCTTTAGTGGTGTCCTACAGATCGTAACATGTTTTTTTCAATTTGACAATGTCTAATGCAAGTTAGGACTTTTACCTTTTCCTGCAAAATGAAAGAACCTAAAAACCTTTTAATGCCTTTGCTCTCCCTCCCAACTTGTGTATTATAGCTTATACTAGCTATTTCAGATCTCCATACAGAAATGTCTAGGAGTGAGGTGATCTGAAACTGAAGGCCTGGTAAGGCCAGGTCTATTTATGATTTACCCCTTACTCCTAGTGCCTAACCTCACGTTACCAACCCAAAGCCTGGTGGTTTTATTGCGCTTCTCATAGAAGGTGCTGAACTCCCAAGTGCTGTGCCCTTGATGGCTTCTGAGCTGGATAGCTACTTCTTTCAGCATTGGCAGATACAGTGGTCCTAAGTACCCACTTTGTCTTTGTCCATTTCCATTTGCTTCTTGATTGTGGCTTTGTAATTTTTCATTGTTTTGTTAACTCTTGATAGTGTCAAAGAGATCGTTTTAATATTTTGTCCAGATTTTTTTAAATCGTCATTTCTCTTGGGTGTTTCATCTCAATAACTTAGACCATTTTTATCAGAAACAGATGTTTTTATTTTACTCTGTATTTTTTTTTTCTTAGACATCTGAATCTCAGTTTCTCAAACTTTCCCCCTGCAGAAGTCTTTAGTTCCTAGAAGTATATTTTAAGATAGATTATGGGAAATGCAAGGAGCTATATATGGCAGACCTTCTCGGTTTTCTACCCAACGGATATCTTCCCTTCCTTATAAATAAAACCTTAATCTTATTCTTGCAGCAATGTACTCAACCCTAGGGGATGAGATTCTGATTGGTTTAAGGCAAATGGAACTGTTTCCTCTGATAGATAAGTCAGATTTGGTCAATGGGATAAAAGAGGAAGTCTTCTGGGAAATTGGTATTATCCCCACCCAACCACCACTACTGAAAGATCCATGTCCTTTATGTTCCAACCCGCTTCCTTATTTTTGAGATACTTTTTTGTGAGAATAGGGCACAAGAGTTGTTTCATCTAATTTGTGATAATGAGAGAAACTGCCAACGCATGAACAGTTATATAGAGCAGAAAATCAGCATTAAACTGAGGTTTTATTTGTTGACCTTGTTAAACTGCTACACCAACTTTTGAAGTCTCCTAATCCTGGATTTCTTATCATTTCAGATAATGGATCCTTATTATCAGTTTTATTCAGGAATTGTTACTTGCTACAAAATATATCCCAAAGGATATATACACTTCCCTGATTTGCATCTTAATGTTTCCAAGGTGTGCATATCACCTCTTGGGGCTAATCACCCACATTCTATGCAGACATTTTAAGGCACAGCTCTGACGGCTTCTCTTCTCAAGAAACAAGTATACCTTTGTTCCTTCAGTACTTACTGAACTTTCTTTTCTCTTCTGTCCATTCCATTTCTGTCTTCAATGCTAAAACTGTCAACTTAGTTCTCCCCAGGGTTGAGACCCATTACGCTTCTGTCAAATCCTGGGCAATGTCTTCTTTCTACATCAAGGAGCTTTTATTTTTCCCTCCAGGTGAATATACCCTCTCTCCTCAAATATTTCAAAGAGGCATCCAATCTTTTGCCTGAAATTCAGCCTCACTTTGGTGACTAGCCAGCCTGACCTCCTCCAATGTTAAGGCCTGAACAAGGACAGGATTCTGCACACAGAAACATTCTTCTCAAAGTTATTGCTGCTTCCCTCCTGTGAGAAACACTGAAGAGTTGCATATAAATGAATCAAATTGCATGACAAGGTAAAATTAGGTATGTGAATTCTTTTGTTTGTACATACTAAGTGGGGCTTTGCTTTTGCTTAGAAATGCTTGCCTAAAAGCAAGCAGGAGCCAAGCAAAGTTGCCTTCTAATCTTGTTTTTGCCTAGGGGGATATTGCCTGGAAGTGAGAGACTGGGCTGGAATGAGCACAGCTGTAGTGTTGGGATTCTTTCCCTTTCAGCCCATTTAGAGCAAGCAACCCCTGTGTTCTTTTCAAAGTAAGCTTTGTGCCCTGATTGTTAAGCAGTGTAAGGGGACTCCTCAGTTGACCCCTTGAAGTGGCCTGGGGGAGAATTCAAGATGTGGACAGCAACTGCTGGCACCAGCCCAGATACATGAGGGACAATTTAGTTCAATATGTTTAGGGAATGTTCC
This sequence comes from Neofelis nebulosa, assembly GCF_028018385.1. NCBI lineage: Eukaryota > Metazoa > Chordata > Mammalia > Carnivora > Felidae > Neofelis > Neofelis nebulosa. Next base: position 94,756,000 of record NC_080786.1, read on the forward strand.
TCAAATTATCTTGTTAAAAATCTGTCATTCCCCCTTCCGGGCTGACAGTTGTAAAGAGTTTAATGAATATGCATTTTGATAGGCAGACAGCCTCTTCTTCATTTACTGCATTTGTCCTTCATCAGATGAAGTCTGGACAAAGAACCCTTGTCATCATTCTGTGTCTATTTGGCCAGAGAAGCAATCTGAATTAATGTTCCAGCTGACCCATCTGTAGAGGCCATGCGAGGCTGGACTCTAGAGGGGAGGGGAGGGGAGGGTGCTGGCTATTAAGCAACTGCACTTTCCTGCTTTGCTACTGGGCCGGGGCTGGGCCTCAGGGCTGGCTTTAGGCAACTTTGTTAAGTAGGTGGCTTATTATCATTGACACATGACTGAGTGTCTACTTAACATTCTCAAGCTGAACTCCAACTCTGGATCTGTCCCCAAACTTGCCTCTTCCTTCAGGTTCCCATTGCAGTCAGTGGCAACAACTCCTTTCTTCCTGTAGCTCAAGCCAAAAACTTTGCTACAGTCCTTGACTCCATTGTTTCACAGACCACCTCCAAGCCACCAGCAGGCCCTGTTGGCTTGGTTTTCAAAGTTTATCCGGAATTTAGCTGCCATCACTCTCATCTCAGCAATCATCACTGCCTTGGTTATCTTCAAGGCACCCTGAATCATCATCCTACTTCCATTCCAGACTATGCTCACAGCAGCAGATTTATCTCTAAAACTTCAAGTCAGTACAGATTATTCCTCCGTCCAGTCCTCCAGCTAACTGGCGAGTTCTCTCCCCCTCATTCACCCTGCTTCATCTTCCTTGCCTGCTTCCAGCTTCTCAAACACTCCGGGAGTGCTGTCATCCCAGCACGCGTTTCTTTTGCCTGGAATGCTCTTCTCCTAGATATTAGCACTTCCTTCAGGTCTTTTCTCTAGGTCACCTTCTGTATTGGTGAGACTTGTTTATATAGCAGTATTGTTTGCCTAGCAATAGATGCCTTCCCTAACCCCGTAAGTAAAATTTTACCTCCCTCAGTGTCTCCAGTTTCCTGCCTTATTTTTGCCCATAGCACATATTATCACCTGGCAAACTGTCTTTTGCTTTTTTGTTTTTTGACGTCTTCTTCTAGTAGAATATATGGTGGTGGGGGTGGAATGTTTAATCTGTTTTATTTGCTGAAGCATCACCAGCATCTAGAACAGCATGTGGCATGCAAATAAGAGGTGTTCCATCATTCTCAAGTGGAGGCCAGCCCCCTGTTTTATAAATAAAGGTTTGCTGGAATATAGTCACATCCATTCTTTTACATATTTTTCTGGCTTTTTTTGAGCTATAATGGTAGAAACTATATCGTCTGTAAGCCTAAAACATTAATTAACCTGTTTAGAAAATATTTGCCAAATCCTGTTCTCAAATATTTTACAGTGTAGTTGGGGAAACAGGACTAGTAGCCTTTGGAAGGTAGTTCTCCATGAGTCTCTCATGTTTCTATCTTTTGAGTAGACACTGATTGCCTTTTTGTCAGCTATGTCTTTTCGAGGAAGTTTGTAGAGCAAGCAGCCTTGGAAGATATAGACAGTGTCTTCCTCTAGAGGGAAGGGTAGGTGTGCATACTATTATAAATGATTCAATTTTCCCAAGCACAGGATTTCTTTCCTGTAATGTAACCCAGAGTGTGTTCTGGTGTTACATGACCTTCTGCATCATCCAATAGGAATTGGGGATCAGGGAACCAGAACAAGAAAAGTGGATATTCTGGCTGCTGCTTTTACTTTTGAGTAATAAAATACTTTAACTAGGCATCTTGTGTCTTCTGCCAATATCAATGGAACTATGGGACACTAACTGACTAGCTTGCAAGTAGGATAAAATCTTTGACTCTTCACAATTCTTGACAGTATCTAAAAAATTTACTGAGAATGCAAAGGGGTAGATGCTGAACCCTCAGAGTTGACTGGGAGAGACTTGGTAAAGGAGGTTTTATGGGAGACAAAGGAATGCAGAAAACATAATGAGTTAAAAGAAAATGGGAAAGTTGATAGAATATATTCCCGGAGGATGTGGGAAGAAAAGGGCCAAAGAACATGTATAGAGGAATAGCCCCAAATAAGAGAGAGGGCCATACATTCGACCCTCTGAGGTAGATTTGAAGGGCAAAGGATGGGTGGACTAGATATTGAGGGGAAAGTAAGATTTAAGTGAACAGGCAGGAAGGGAAAGGATAGTTCAGATAAAGGAGTAAGGAAGATAGGGACAGGGAGGGTTGCAGGTTCTTGGGAGCTTTGAGTGACATGCAAAGAGCATGGAGTTTATTGTATAGGCCTTAGAGAATAGTTGAGAGAGTTACAAATAGAATTGAAGCAAAATGGTATTATAGGAAGGTTAGTTTTACCAATGTGCAGAATATTTTGTCATGGGGAGAGTCTAGAATAGAGAAATTAATTAGGAGACATTTAAAAATTTTATAGTGTATCACTATTTCTGACAGATTAAAGTCATCAAGAGCAAAACAAAAAGAAATAAACAAAAAACAACCAACCTTTTGTATCCACAGTCCACCTTAAGAAGTAAAACATAAATACAGTTGAACCCCTCCATGTACCCCTCTCTAGGTACATTCCCCTTCTCACCCTATTCCTCATCCCCTATGGAGTAACCATGATAGTAATTATTAATTCCATGTTTTTAAAACATACTTTTACTAAATTATTTTATTAAACGATATTATTTACATTATTTGAAATATTTATCAAAAAGATATCATGCTGAATATATTCTTGTGATGTTGCTATTTTACCCTGTATTTGGTTGTGAAAATCACCCATGTCAATGTGTGTAGCTTTAGTTTATTTATTTTGCTGTTGTATGCTATGTTACTGTATGGCTATACCAGAGCTGATCAGTTCTTATGTCAGTGCGCATGTGCATGGCTTTCCGGTTTTTGTTATTCTAATCAATACTGAAGTGAAAATTTTTGAAATCTCTCTGTGAATGTGAGAATTCTTAAAGGCATTACACTTAAGAATGAAATTTCTGGTTATGAGATCATAACCAGATCTCAAGAAATGTATAGAAATAGTCTAGGTGAGAAGTATCTGAATCAGACTAGATTTAGGTAATGGGAAAGGACAACATATTAATAAAGGTTATTGGGTAGCACTTGAGGACTCACAAGATATGGGGAGAGTAAAAAAATCAGATTTAAGAATGCCACTGAGGTTATATAGCATGGGATGGATCAGGAAAACAATGCTACTTCAGGCAGAAATAGGAATGTAGCAAAGAGTACTTACCTGAATGACTAAGTTTAAGGTATGTCTAGTGAGGTGGTGATGGGAATTTTATGGTGGTGCAATGTAGACCATGCAGATTTCCAGCAGTTGATTAAAAATTTTTAACTTTTTAAAAAATGTTTATTTATTTTTGAGCGAAAGTGAGTGGGGGAGGGGCAGAGAGAGAGAGAATCCCAAGTAGGCACGCACTGTAGGTGCAGAATCCAATGCGGGGCTGGAACCCACGAACCACAAACTGTGATATCATGACCTGCCTGAAGTCAGATGCTTAACCGACTGAGGCACCCAAGTGCCCCTAAAAATGTTAAATTGAATATTTAGAGAAACAAATAATATCAGAGGTGTAATGTATATGCTGTTTTTACAGATGTTACAATTAAAACCACAGGAAAAGAGGGGCGCCTGGGTGGCGCAGTCGGTTAAGCGTCCGACTTCAGCCAGGTCACGATCTCGCGGTCCGTGAGTTCGAGCCCCGCGTCAGGCTCTGGGCCGATGGCTCGGAGCCTGGAGCCTGTTTCCGATTCTGTGTCTCCCTCTCTCTCTGCCCCTCCCCCATTCATGCTCTGTCTCTCTCTGTCCCAAAAATAAATAAAAAAAAAAAAAAGAAAAACGTTGAAAACCACAGGAAAAGAGGGACCCTATTAAGGAAAGGCGAGAGCCAACAAAACAATGCTGGGATAGTGCTATGGCGCTGTGACAGATTATATTACTGCTCACAATTCACATCTACTTCCTAGCCAACAAAACAATGCTGGGATAGTGCTATGGCGCTGTGACAGATTATATTACTGCTCACAATTCACATCTACTTCCTTGTATGTGGATCCTCACCCACCGGCATGTGACCTTTTGTGCCTCCTCTGGGAGTGTATCCCAGCCTTATTAACTTTGGGTTTGGCCATGTGATGTGCTCTGGCTAATGGCATGTGAGCACGTGTAAAGAATGTCACGTCTAAGCAGAAGCATGAGAGCTATTCCTTTGGCCTAGGTCACAGAGCTGCAACCCACATGTAGTCTGTACATGACATGAGAAAGAGCAAAATATTTATTATTGTAAGTTACAGGGATTTGGAGATCTTGGTAGGAGATCATTACTTCACCCAAACTGACTAATTCAAGTTATTAAGTACAGAAGCAAATTTGCAAGGAGTTAAGGATTGAGTGTTTGTGAGAAAAATTAACATCGATTTTGGTCTAATTTCTTGAGAATTCTAGTGGTAAAACAAAGGAGAGAGATGTGGTAGAAACATCAAATACTCATCCATATCCAATTATCTCTCCCTTAACCAGAGTCCTTGAAGTTAGCCATGACCATAGAAGTTGCTTCAGCAAGTAAAATGTCTGCAAAAGTGACATTATCAGTTTTGAGGCAGAAGCGTTCAAGGAGCTGGTATGCAGGTCTCCATCCTTTTGAGCCCGTCTGGTGCTGGCCACAGAATATGCATGCACTACAACTGCTGTGTACTGTACAATTACACTATGCTGGAATATTCGTTATTTGGGACATTGAGTTGTCAACATGGAAGATATTTGTTCTAGAGGGTCACCCTGCTTTGTAGTGCACTTATTATGAACAATAAATAGGCCTTTGTTGTTTGCTGAGATGTTGGTCTTGTTTTCTCTTGCAGCATAGCATACCTGGACTAGATGACTTGGACTAGATGCTGAGGCAGCAACAAGGTCAAAGAAAGGTATTTTTAGACTAGATGAAACTAAGATTGTTTGAGGATAGAGATGAAAATACCTAAAGAAAGGGAAGAGAGGGCAGATCGGATAAACTGATGGAGTAAGTCAGCAGAAGAAATTGAGAGAGGATCACAAAGGAGACAAGGAGGAAGGGATGAGCTCATCTCTTTCTCAGGGTTATGAGTGGATTCTCATAGCATTAACAGTCTGTTTATTTTGATGGGGGTTCTATTTCTTCTTAAAGATCTGGGAGAAGCTAATGGAAATTTCATTACTGAGAACTTTTTTACTTGAATATTACATGATTCTCATTCGGGTAAAGGAGAATTATTTATTGCTCATGGAACACATCACAGAAAAGGTGGCATCAGCCTCAAGAACAACTGGATCCATGGGCTATGATGCTGTCAGAATTCCCTCTTTCTTTGCTCAGTTTCTCTCACATGTTGGCCTCATCTTTTTTAAATATAGACAAGTTTTTCTCCATATGGCAAGGAACATGGCCACTTTCATCCTTGAACTCCCTTCCCAGAAGCTCTGTCATCACAGAGGAAAGATATTATTTCTGCTTCTTCAAGCCAGAAATATTGTGGAGCAGGTCTAGGCATGGGTCATGTGTCTATCCTAAGCCAATCTCAGTGGCCAGACAGTTGAATGATACTGTGACTCACCTTGGTTCATGTGCCCACTTCTGTGGTCAAGAGCACAGAATCTCTTACCAGAAGAAGTAGAGTAGGTTCTAGACAGAGAAATAAAATGATTGCTGCAGGAGTATTAAAGAAATCTGTGTGGTAAAATCTTTCTCTATCTACATTGGGGGATGCAGCTTGATCGTTGAATCAATGTCCTCAATTGCATAGCAAGTCCAAAATCCTCAATTTTGAATTATTTATTTCAAATATCCTATAATCAGAAACAGAGACTTTAGGAAAGAAAACTGCAAAAACTTATTTGTTCAACAATGAAAGGAAATGATAGAAGTGATAGGAAAGAGTGGCCACTGAAGTTCTTGATAGTGGAGCTGTCCTCTTTTATTAGCTAGAGTAAGGTATTACCTAATGTCAGAAGCATTGGCAAGGACTTGGTCCAAAATTTGTCCTCAGGCAGAATCCTTCTGAGTCTTTATAGAATCATCCTGTTGAGAAAGACACTGTATACTCCTTAAAATAACAAATTTCCTGGAAAGGAGAGATAGGACATAATATTTATTGGATACCTACTACAGAAAACATTGATGTATTACTATTACTGCTGGGAGATGAGAAGTAAGTATGTTCATTTCATGTGATGAATCCAAAGATGAGGAAGTTCCCTAACTTGCCCGAGTTTAAATAACTAGGGAGCCTCTAAAGCAAGACTAAAAGCCATGTCTGTATGAATATAAAGTTCTGAACAGCCTGTTTCCAGTTGTTAACATTTTATCATGAACTAGTCCATCAGATATTTGAAAGGGATTATATGCACTTCTTGGGGAATAACTCAGGAAGGTAAACAAATACCAAAACTTCCCCAAAGTTGTTTACCTTCCCTTGGAGCAGCTGAGACACAATGTAAATGTGGAATTTTAAATGGTAAGTGTTGCTGGGGAAAGGCACTACTGGGGGGAGTTGGTGTAGATGTAATTGGACTTTAGTGTGCTAATGCTTGCACAGATCTGAACTAAGTGGTATCCAGGTGGGCTGCCGGTGCTAGCTGGGTTATTGAGAAGGAACAGTGGGAGTCTGAGAGACCCTAGGGCTACTTGGAGAAAAGTGAACCTCTGAGAGGTAAATTAAGATGGGAGGACCTTGTTAGCTAGTCTCATGGAGAGGACTTAGCAAAAGGACCAACAGGAGGGATATCATCATGAAGGTTAAGGGAAACTCAGAGATTGGAGGCTGAACTTAGTAGTGCTGTGTAGGAACAAGGAAAAATCTATTCAAAATCTATTTGAGTAGATTCTCAGAAGCACCAGCTGAGTAAAGGAATTTAGGATCCTGTAAATAATTTTGATCTTGAGCAGAAAGCATAGATCTGGGAGCTCAGAGAGGAAGGATCATTGTTTTCCTTGATTCAAAAGGGAGCTAAAGGAAACAGCTTGACTTTGAGCACAAAGGCTTTAGGAAGTGTGGTGTCCTTGAGTAGGGGCTTTCTGTCTCAAAGAAAATGATGTGGAATAGAGAGCCTGGTTCATGTTTAAATGAATGCCAAGATGAATTAGAAACACAAGACTATCTACCTGAGACATATAATCTCAGTGTAGTTAATGCAGAGATTCTAACTCAATGCATAAACACAATTTATGCACCTGAGCTGATTATACAGTGGAACACTGCTGGAGAGAAAAGAAGCTGTGAATCTCACGGCATTGTCTTCAATCTACACACCATGACTTCAGCATTTCCCTTATCCAAAATGCTAATAGAGCCATGCTGAGGGAGACTTCAGTTGACTTTGTCATATAACAACAAATATAGGGAGGGCAGGGAAGAGAGGGAGAGGTTTGTCTAGATCTAAGTTATTTCCATGGGATAGAATGCAAGCTTACCTGAAGCCTTACACTGAGGGACCCTGGTCAGTCTGATGCAATATGAGGTCATTGTGTTGCATGTATAGAAGACGAGATGCAAAGAGGAAAGGAAGGTCAAAGAGCATAATTTTCTCTTGAGTTGGACTGGGTGAGAAGTTTCATAGAGCCAGCATGGGTAAGGCAGCCATTAACACTTTCTTGGCCATGGCTCTTCAATTATTATGGTTTATGTAAGGCCAATTAGAGTAAAGACATGACTATTAAAATGAGGAGAGAGAAAGGCAGAAATAAGAGAGGAATGTAAAAGGAAAGACCAGGGACAGCACTGCCAAGGGTCAGACTGTCTTCTCAGAGCAGACAAAGAAATTTATGCAAAATTTATGATGGACTTAGATGTAGGACAGTGCATGCTTTGAAACTCCAATCTGTTTAAATGATGATAAATGTCACAGCTGTCCTCCTTTATAGAATGATTTGCCCAATAGAAGAGAAAGATTTCAAACTGTCTTTTCCAAAGAGGGGATAAAAATCACTTAAAATTGGTCATTCAGACTGTCTCATAAGTCTCTTGAGCTGCAGAAAGTTATATCCCTTTAAAAAAGAACCTACAAATGAATGATCATATAAGAATAAACTAATGTTCTGTCTAGCCTTGGCTTTGGTTATGACCAAGGAGATTATTCCCTCATGATGTCAACCACAAAAGTTTAGAAGAAAACTCTCTAATATTTTTTCAATAGCCCATCACTGAACTGGTCTTTGTTAATTTAGTAAAATGGTTTAGAGCCCAGCAGCCATAGCTTATTCTATTTCCTAAGGTACTTCCTAATTTCCTAAAATTCACAACTAACTTGTATAAATAAATATGTTACTTCAAACTTCAAACTCTTGAGTGCCAAGGTTCGTACTTGGGATCTGGTGGGCAGCTAGGCATTATCTTATCTCTAAATTTAAATATTGTATTTTTGCCCATTTGAGCTTCCTCCTTTAGGTGAATTGCTAAATAGTTGGTGCTATTAAATTTTTTTTAATGTTTATTTATTTTTGACAGAGAGAGAAACACACAGCATGAGCAGGGGAGGGGCAGAGAGAGAGGGAGACACAGAATCCAAAACAGGCTCCAGGCTCTGAGCTGTCATCACAGAGCCTGATGTGGGGCTTGAACTCACAGTGTGAGATCATGACCTGAGCTGAAGTCGGACACTCAACCAACTGAGCCACCCAGGTGCCCCATTGTGCTATTAAATTAACTAAACAAGGAGACCATGAGACTGAGATGTCTATAATGCCTTGGTAGCCTAGTAAGCAGACCAAAATAGTAAGCCTGACATTTCTGAATGTTTAAGAAATCGAAACCAAGGATAGCCAGTCAGAAACAGCAAACTGGGCATTCTCAGATAAGCACCCACTTATGCTATAGCCAATGAAATTATTTCCTTTTTTTTTTTTACTTTCATATCTTTTCTATAAAAGTCTTTCTTCTAGCTTCTGAAGGTAGAATGCTCCTAACCACTAATGGTTTGATACTACCCATTTCAAATCAAAGTTTGCTTGAAAAAACTCTTAAAATTTTAATGTGCCTCAGTTTAGCTTATTCGAGTGCTAAGGGAAACATAGAGACCTCAGAAAGTGTTTCTCTGTTCAGCTGTGACTATATATGTATTGCTCCCAAGCATGTGATCAGAAGATTCAGTTCTTCAGATAACATATGCCTCATTCTAAGTGGTGAGAACAGACCTATTGGTTATGTGAAAAGAGCAAAGAGCAAAATAGTGTGTGTTGTAATACTAGCATTTGTATAAAACTGTCTATGTGCATATATATGTGTAAATACACCAAATATCTCTGGAAGCATATTCAAGAAACTGATAAGAGCTGTTGCCATTAGGGAGGACAAACTGGTGTGGGGAGGGACAGGGCAGGGGTAAGGGGAGATTCACTTTTCACCACAAGTACTTTGGTAACCTTTCAAGGTTGTGCCATGTAGATATATTGCTTATTAAAATGACAATTAACCAATTAAGCAATGAGAACATAACAAAATGGTGGGATTGACCTTTCTGGGACCTTGGTATTTCTACAGTTGGCTAACATAGGATTTGATTATTGAAGCTTTTGAAGTATTAATGTTTCTTCCCTGCCCTTTGGTGAAGTGGGTGACCTGTCGTGTGCTTAGTTGCTCTTGTGTTTGGCTTTCATATCTGAGGGCCATTGCGGGATGGGTGCAAGTTGAAATCTTTGTGGTAATACCCAAAGTCTGTAGATCAAGAATTTTTTGTCAAACTGTAAAAGTTCCCATACCACAAAATTCCTGTTTAGCATCTAGACATAATTTGGGGGATAGGGTTGATGCATGATACACAGTGGCAGAGAATTTAATTTTTCCTCAGTCAGCAGGATTCGGGATAATACCAGGAAAAGGAAGGATAAGGAAGCTTAAAGATACCAAACAAGAGTACAGATCTGAAGGGAAAAGAAAAAAAAATAGTTATAGGGCTGTACTTTTCACATCCATTTTGGTTATAAGTAGGAGACTTTAATAGAAAGATCCTGAGGGCATCCCCCCAGTCTGAGAGAGATAGTGGTGCAGCAGGCAGGGCCTGAAGCACAACTACAAATGTTGATAAGAATGTCTCCCAAACTTTATTTCTTTTTTCAACTTCTCAATGCATGTTGGCTTTATTCTCTCAGACCTGCTTCATGTACATGATAGGGCACGTGACTGGTGACAGAGATCTCATTTTTACATTTGCCTTTCCAGAGGAAGCACCTACTCTTATTCCCTAAGTTCTGGTTTGAAAGATCCCAGGGAAGAACTCTAATTGGCCTGTCTTGGGTCACTCTTGAGTTGGTCGACTATGGTTAGGGATAGAAGTTTACTATCATTAGTAACTTCTTCTGGAACCTGGGATTTGTTGTGGGGGTAAGACCTCAAAATAACTAAATGCTCCTTATGGAAGAAGTGATCTAAACAACAGATAAACAGCATAAAGGGGGAGCAAGTAGCAAGCAGCTAGGGTGGTATACTTTTAAGAGTATCTCCTTATTGTTCCTTGGACTACCTCCAGTAGTTAAGAAATCTTTAAAAACATTTCTGAGAAAGGTAACTCATTGTTAAATTCACTTCAAGTTTGAATGACTGATACACTTTTTCTCTGCTGAGATAAGAGCCTTTTGTTTGGGGAGTGGGGAAGAACTAGGATAGAGAGGTCAGGCTTAGAGTTCCTGAAGGGAGTAGGAGGTAAGAATTCTATTCTAGTGTCACTCCTTTTTCAGATTCTTCCTTTTCTTCCTTCACGCTAATTTCTCTTTTCAAGGTGTTAGTGCTACTGAGGTATCAGTACCACCAGTGGGCCCTACAGGATGTACATCTCTCCCACTTACATTGTACTGTATAGAATTCTAGAATGTCCTATAAAGTCATTGTGAAAGGTGGCCTCTAGAGTTGTACAATGTGGCATTCTGTATGGATTATCAAGTGTGCATACCTGTTTCTTGTCAAAAGCTTAGTGCATTCTTACCATGTATAATATATACATATATGGAGATTGATAATAAACAACTATTACATCAAATGACATATAATCTATTTTCCATACTTTAGTTGACACACTAAGGCTGTGGACCAAATCCAGCCTGCTGCCTGTTTTTGTAAATAAAATTTTATTAGAACATAGCCACATTCATTTGTTTCATATTGCCTATGGCTGCTTTCATGCTACCATGGCAGAATTGAGTAGTTACATAGTAGAGACCCTATGATCCACAGTGCCTAAAATATTTACTTTTTGGCCCTGTACAGGAAAAGTTTGCCAATATCTAGACTAGAATCCACATTAGAAATTGTAATTTTCTATTGATCTGGTAACACAACTCTCTGCATTGTTAGTCACTTTATTACAAACAACATTCTCTGCAAGTAAATGAAGGATAGTCATGGTTCAATTGGGATCATGAAGAGTTAGAGCTAGAAGGGTGATTAGAGCTCATGGAGCCCAATTCTTGTGTTTATAAGTAGGGAAAATAAGGCCCAAAGAAACTAAACCTGCTCAAAGTCACGTATCAAGTTAAATTGAAGGCTTGACCACTGTTCTTCCATTACACCATTTGAAATAACTTCACATTCCCTTCAGTCTGTACTCCTTCCTTTTTAAAGCTCTCTTGCCTACATGTTTAAGTTTTTAACCTGGATGAGTCCTTCAGTCAGTAGTATTGGTGTGCTCACCTTGATTTTAAGCACTTCATTATTTTTTCTATACCACAATATCCATAATACAATCATATTAATTATTCTCAACTTACTAATATTTCTTCCTTTTTCTTAATAATTCCACATGCACTTTCCCTATGAATATGGGAATTATGAATGGCACTTTCAGATTGGCTTCTGGATATTCCCTGTAATTCTTCAATATTGAGCCATTCCCTTCCAGATGTTCTCACATTCCTCTTTTATCCTGGAAAGTCACCTTGGATGATGTTGACATCAGGAAGCTTAGGGTTTTTAAGGTATAGAGTTCAGAATATAGTGATCAAGAAACATCACCTAGTGATTATGTCCCTTCTGTACCATCAGCTTTAATGAAAGCATTCACTATCTCCTCCCTCATCTTGCCCTACAAACACTCAGCCCAAAAATATAGGCTTAGTTTGTCTCAGGTACTCTGCCATATAGGACATCAGAGACTCTGTATAATTTGGAGGTGAAAGAACTGCATTGTTGTGGTAGGGAAGTGCATCCTATCCCGAAAGAAGTTTCAACAGTAGGAGGGGATATCCATTCAGCTGCAAAGAAAAGGTTTTCAGGGAGCTATGTTAAGTCACAGCATAAAAAATAACAATTGATTAGAAGTCAGGAGACTAGTTGTTAAGTCCTGGTTTTATAATTAATTTCCTCTGTGACTTTAGTTGTCCTGATTAGCCTCTGTGGATCTCAGTTTCCTCCTCTGTTAAATGAAAAGGTTGAGCAAAAATAAATCAAATATACCTTCTAGTTAGTGACCATATTTTATGAGCCCCATATTAGGACATACACTCTGATAAGTACACTTACTCTTATAGGGACAATGAGATAGGAGACTTAAAATATGGATTATCCTAGAAGATCTGGAAAATATAGCTGCTGTACTTCCAACTATAAAATTCTTTCAGATTTAAGGCCTCTTCTTGCTTTCACATATTTAAGAACTTTCAAAAATTTATGGACTTTTAATGATCATAATCACAAATTCTATTAATTTTTATGCCTCATAGTTTCTCAGCCTTTATATTGTCACTGTATTCCTCATACTCTAAAGCAATTCCTTTATGCTCTCTTCATTTGCTCAAAAATATTTAAAGAGCTCCTCTTATGTGCTGATCTAGGGTTCTGGATACAGTTGTCCAAGTTGTGGCCTGCACCAAGTGTGCAGATAGCAGGGGTAGGGGGACTGAAATATAGTCCATAGTCTACTCACCAAGCATGGGCCATATCCACCTGGAGGAAGTTGCATTAAGGCACCGTATGAGCTAGTGATTTCCCAATGTTAGGCACTGGACATACAGGGCTACAGATAAATACAATTCCTGCCTCCTTAAAAATGATAGTTGAGTGGGAAGATATATATTAAAAATTATAGAAAATATGTGTACTATCATAGAGGGATGAACAGCTTACTAAAGGAACACAGATGAAAGAAAGAGTAATTCATTCATACAGGGCAATGGGGAGTGGAGAGAGGGAAGAAATCTCAAGGGAAGTTACTGTGGGCACCTTCTTGGCATATCATTCCATTCTAAGGAGAAGGAGGATTGCTACAGATTTTTCATGTTCAAGGATTTATTGGATCAGGTTTTCTAGAGGATGAAGTCTTAGTGTGTCAAGTATAAAGCATGAATCACTGGTGGGGTAAATAGCCCTATATCTATTCTCCCATTAAGCTGTGAGGATAAGTCAGGGCTTATGCCACTACTGCCTAAGAAAAGAGAACTCCCACCCTTCCCTTTCTCTCAGGCCCTGAAACTAGAGTGAAGTCCCACCAAAAGAGTCAGTTATGCTGTCCAAGTAAAAATAATTGGGTTCAAAGCAGTCTTGTTTAGGATGGCCAACTCAGGGCTTTCCTTTAAGGCTTTAGGCCAAAGCCAAGTTATAAGCTGTCCTTTTGCTTAGCCTTAACTTACATGGTAGTACCCTTAAGAACCTCTCCAGGTTATAGATGGCTTAAGTAAAGATGGAACTCTAGTATTCTGAAACTATCCTCAATCTCTATTACTAATAGTTACACCTAAGCTGGGTTTTAAAGGATGAGTAGGAGTTGGTGTGTCAGACAAGTTGTGGAAAGGTGTTACATGTGAAGGGAACGACATGTACCATGACTTGAACTAGTAAATGATATTACATATTTGGGAAACGGGAGCAAAGGATGGATTGGATTATAAAGGGCCATCAAGCTCAACTAAAATGTATAGATTTTATCCTGTGGGCAATGTACAGAGCTAATGGAAGTTAACAAGTGACAGAATGACATAATTAGATCTCTTTTGTAGTGTGAAGGGCAGACTGGAATAGAGAACAGACAGTAGCCTAGAAATCAGTTTGAAGTAATGACGGTCTTGAACAGGGCAGCAGAATGGGTGTGGGACAAAGGACCTGATTCAAGAAATAGGACCCTTTCGGTGTGGCCATGAGAAAGGAGGGACATCATGAAGCTACAATGCTATGAAGTGGTATTGAGAATATGGGGAAGGGGCATGGAGTAAATTTGGTTGGTGAAGGTGGGGGTTGGGAATTATAGATAGTATAAGGATTTAGAAATATTTCTGTGGGAGGTTGACTTAATTGTCTGAGGTGGAACAGGGTGAGATTTGATGGGCAATTGTTATTTGATGTGAAAACAAACAACGATTCTGCTCTGTCATCAGCCCAACTGTCCCCATCTTCTCCTCTAATGAAAACTGCATAAGGATACGTTTGTAGAATTATTGCCAGGTGGACAGGGTCAGGGACTGTTACTGTAGAGGACATATTATAATCAGATCAACAAAACTCTGTTGCTAGAGACTATTCCTTAGGATGTGCAATAGTTGACTCACATAGCAATGTGGTGACGAAACTTAACTGGAAACAGGGCAAGAAGTGTTAGATTAACAAATTTAAAAAATATATAATACCTGCCATTTATTGTTCCAGGCATTTTATGCACATTAATTTTAATCTTTGTGATAACACAATGAAGTAAATATAATGTTCCTTGTTTTGTAGAGAAGGAAACTGAGACTCAGTTATTAAACAACTTGCCCAAGGAATATTACTAGTATGTGGCAGAGTAATTACAAAACCAGGTCCCCCTGGTCGCTTGCCTTCTCCAACATTAGATGCCTCCTCTTTAGCCTACTTAAGAGTGAGACAATTAGCAGCATCATTTGCATTTAAATAATGCATTTGCTAAGCACAACTGATTCTTACCTATTTGTTAATGAATTGCTGGGTTCTATAAAACCTTTGTGCCTTCTGGGGTCTTTTTTTCTTCTTATTCTCTCCCTATTTAGTTTTGTCTTTTATAGTCTCTGGAACACATTGAGATGGTTTTATTTCTGGTAGAATCAGTTTACCCGTGGTGGGTATTTGTCAACTTTTCCTGCTTATTTCAAGCCCTATACCTCTTGCTTTTCCAGCCATTGGTGCTTTATTAACAACATCCTACCTTTCATGGCCATACTTCATCTCACTGGTAATAGTAGGTGCTCAATAATTATTTGCTGAATGCAGGTATGGATTTTCAGCTTCTGGGCTTCAACAATTTTGCTTAAATAATGTGTTCAAGTAGTCTGACTCTCATCCTTTCTGCTTTCTACTCCCTGTTACTTCTAAATCCACCAATATCCCAAACTCGATATGAATAAAACTGAATCGATTCGCTTCTGTCTTAAAAACTCCTCTTGTCTTCCCTCTCATAATTACTAGCATCATCATCATTCTAGTCAATTTGTTGCATTTCTGATTCTTCCTTCTGTTGTTCTTCAAGAGATTGTGTCATAGGTAGATCGTTTGAATCAAATCCCTCTATCCACTACCATCATATTTATTAGATGAGTTTTTTATTTTTAATGTTTATTTATTTTGAGAGAGAGAGAGAGAGAGAGAGAGCATACACACATGCAAGTACATATTTTGGGGGAGAGGCATAAAGAGAGATCCCAAGCAGGCTCCAAAGCTCTCAGCGCAGAACCTGATGCAGGGCTTGAACTCATGAAGGGTGAGATCATGACCTGAGCCAAAATCAAGAGTTGTATGTTTAATCGATTGAGCCACCTAGGCGTCCTTTAGATGACTTCTTATTATCACTTGCTGAGTTATTTTAATGGCCTCCTAATAGGTCTCTCTTCATTTAATATTCCCCCTCTTTGAGTGACTTGGCACAAATCTGGTTCTGTCCTCTTCTGTTCAAAAATCTTATGTGTTCAATCTTTATACATGGCATTCAGTGTCCTCCACAATATGGCACTT
This sequence comes from Neofelis nebulosa, assembly GCF_028018385.1. Classification (NCBI taxonomy): domain Eukaryota; kingdom Metazoa; phylum Chordata; class Mammalia; order Carnivora; family Felidae; genus Neofelis; species Neofelis nebulosa. The sequence goes on from NC_080786.1 coordinate 94,771,956, forward strand.
GCCTTCCTAGTGTCACCTCCACTGCCTTGCTTCACAATCTCTCCAACAGCCACACTGGGCCACTCCCTTTCCCCCTATGTCCCAGCTACTCTTTCTGCCTCTGAACTTTGCTTGTGCATTGCTGTCTCCATAGCACGGAAAGTCATGTGCAGGCACGTATGATTCTACTTCCCCTGTTTGAGTCAAAGGAAAGACTGCCAATCAATCAGAGTACAGCATCTCAGCAGGCCTAGACCCAGACCCAGACTCCTCAACTGAGGGTTCCCATAGTCTTTCACGGTGAACTAAAGTTGACATGAAGACAGACCCCGTTTTCCATGTGGCCCTTGCGTTGCTTTGCTCCCTTTGCCGCTTTTAAAGGCCAGTAGTCTTTCAAGCCCCAGATCCAATGTCATCTTTGCTGTGACACAGCCCCCACCTTCCTGCTTACATTAATTATTTTCTCCTAGGAACTGCTTATTGTCCTAAACCTTAAGGGTTTTGTTTGCTTTTGCTTTCCATCTTCATCATTTAACTGTAAATTGATCCTGCATAGGCTCTAAGGGCCCTGAAGGCGAAGATCCTGTGGATTCATTTTTGAGTTTTCCATAGTTCTGACCTCAGTGTAGGGGTTGGTATTTGTCAAATGAATCAGCTTTTCACACATTCTGCCTTTATTACAGTCATATACAAGCCTGCTATATCTTATGTACTGTATTTTAAACTCCTTGAGGGCAGGGGGCAAACCTCTGAAACACCCACAGCCCTGGGAACTCAGTAAATTGTTATTGGTAGTTCTGTGAACAGCTTTCATGATTCTTAGTTAATAATCATATTGTATCCACTTAATACCCCTCAGCTGGGAGATTTTTGTAAAATATTCTGTTAAGGGCTTATTATTTCTGATTGACCTTCTCTCCAAATTGTGGCAGACTATCAAGGATATACTGAATTTCAAAACCTTGAAAGTAGCAACTCTGCAGAAAATCAGCAAAGGAAGCAGTGGCATGGTAGAGTTTGGAGAAATGGCCAAAGGGTGACTCACTCTCGGAAGGAAGGGACATAAAAAGAAAGGAGACATGGAAGGAAGGACAAGAGAGAAGGACATATCATGGCAGGAGGGGTAGATTAGGAGATGGAGAATGGGGAAGCAGGAAAGATGGAAGGAGGAGGAAGGCAGGCAAGAAGGAAACAGAGCTAGAATTTGATAACATATGCCTCCATTAAAAACAAATTAGACTGCTGAAAATAAGAGCATGTCTGAAGTTTTAAAAAACTGAGTTTCCTTTCAAGTGTAAGGAGGTTGAGAAGGGGGTAAAAGTAATTTTATTATTTTAAACTACAATAGAATATGAGCTGGAGAAGGGAAAGATTTTTAAAGATAAATGAGAATAAAAAGGTCATAAAAAGGGAGGAGAAAGGGCGTACAGGGGGTGGGTGCACGGAGAGTGAATGAAAATACTGAGAAATGGTAGGAGGGAAGCAAGGGAAGGTAACTGCAAGCAAGAAGAGATAAATTAACATGTTTGTTTGAATACAGGGGCTTCTTTGTGAAGATGAGAGCTCACATCTGCCTTTGATCAGCCACATGGCAGCCCAGGATCAGATCAGAAAGCAAATGAGGTGATAAAGTGGATGAAACCACAGTAAGTTTAATATCCAGGAGGGAGAGAGGGAGGGAGAGAACAAGGGAAGGGGGAAGGCTGCCCCACTGGAGCAAAAAGCCCAGGTGGGTTTCTGTGCCAAAGGGGGCGGGCCAGGCAGTGGACCAATGCCCTCTACTGCGGCCTTCAGAAGTGCAGCAGGGCTGTGACACTAGAGAAGACAGGGCCTTGGGGAGACTTCTGGGCTCCCATTTCCTGCAGGCAGACCCGGCTTTGCTGACATAGCCCAGGAGCTGATGGGAGAGAATTTGCTTAGCTCCAGGGACTTTCTGAATTGGCTTTTCTTTACCCTGAGACAGGCCAGAACAAAAGATGAAATCGTTATTTCAAAGAGATTTTTTTTTTCTCTTCATACTGCACCCCTCCCCCCACTTTAGAGCACTTTTATTGCTGAATTGCTAGAAAGACTGCTTGATATGTAAACTTGACCATATTGTACTCATGAGTTTGTGGGTTTCTAGATTGTTTGGTATATAATCATAAAATAACTCTTTGGAATACTTCTTAACTATCCTTAAGGCATTGGAGAGTGGCAAAAAGACCCATAAACTCTAGGATGTGATGAATTATAAAAGTCCCTGACAGTTTTGGAACACCTGAAATGGCCATGAATTTACATTATCTTATTTAGCTCTGAAGTAGCATCTTTATTATTCTGATTTTAGAGATGAGGAGACTGAGGATCTGAGATGTTAAATAACCTGCTTAAGGGTGTAGGGCTGGGAAGTGACAGAGGCAGGCCTGGATCCTAGATTTCCCTACCATCTGGGGCTCCTATGTGACTCTATAAGCAGATTATTATATAATTACTGGAAGAGGGATATTTCTAAGGTAGGTGGCAGTGTTAAGTCCCTGAAATCTGAGAGGACCCCTAGCCCGAATCATTCCTCCTTCCAGAGCGGATGCTTGTCATGTGGACATTCCCATTCTGTTCAGTTGTATGCATTGTCTGGAGGCCAAGCTTGCCATTCCATCCATCCAATTTTAAAGTTGCCCAGAGGAAGGAAGTCAGGAGAGTTCAGCATGAGAACCACAGCCTGAGAAGTGGAAGAAGAAAGCCTCACCTGGAATCACAGATGCTGTCCCTATCCTCTGTGATTATATAATTTAATGGGGTATTTAGAGTGCACATGAATAAAAGATGTAAAAGCAAAAAGGGACCATGATGTAAAGACACTCAAATGAATATCAAAGACAACTTCTCAGTCCTTTACATTTCAAAGACATTAGTTATAGAGAGAGGGAAGCCTGGGGGAGGGTGTCTTCCCACACTTTTGCCATACTGGGGGAGAAGGTGCACCTGTGCATGTATGTGCATGTGCCCCTGGAGGGGAGGAGAAGAGGACAATCAAAAAATGGTAATCTAACAGAACAAAGATAAGAAAAGTGAGGAAAAGGAAAAGTTCTTCAGTGCCAGTGGTCTCAGAGTAAGAGCCACAGGTTGCTCATCTGAAGTAAGCTCTGCACCTGACTTTGGTTTTAAAATCTGAAAGTCACAGACAGGCGAGAGGGTGGGAGCCAGGCAGAGAAGGTGAGGAAGCCCCGTAGCAGTCCATGCCTGGAGGCTCCAAGGACAGCTCAGAGTTTTCTTCTGTGGGATGTTAGTGAGTCCAGCAGTCCCAGATGAGAGAGTCTGTCATTGGAGAAGCAGGAAACTGGTGATAGACAAGCCTGCCGGTAACCATGGAGCTTTACCAGGACAGAAAAGGACCCTGGCCAGCCTCACCTGGTGTTACTATGCCTTTCAAGGACCAGAAATCAAAAAGGATCAAACCCAGGCAGAGCAGTATAGAGATTCCTCTCTTACACAGGACATACACTTGAGGATTGTGAGAGGTAAACAAAATAAAATGAATCATGGAAGCGGGAAGCGAGTTGATTGCTGATAGTTCTCTCAAGGTGAATTTGGAAAGGGCTTTTAAGGTAATAGAGAAAAAAGACTCTTGTAAAAAGGGAAATCCAGAGAAGCAGTGGTTATAGAAGAAGAAACGACCAAGTTGCATGTAAGGGACAGCACTGCTCCAACTAGGAGCCATGACAAATGAGATTATCAAGGAAAGGGGTTCTAGCCCACCGTTCTTGGAAGTGTAGGAGGGCCAAAAAAAAAAAAAATAGCAGTGAAGTTCCAAATATAGTTATGAAGCAGGAATTGAGCCCTGCTATTCGGAGGTAAATCAGAAATATGGGATATGCAGAGTGAGGGGAGGGGAAGGGTTTTGGGTCCAAATGGTTATATAGCCTCAGTAAGTGACTAGGCTTGAAAATACTTTGGTAGAATGAATTTACATATAAGGATTTCTGTTTCTCCCATTGCTTGTGTGTGTGTGTGTGTGTGTGTGTGTGTGTGTGTGTGTGAGAGAGAGAGAGAGAGAGAGAGAGTGAGAGAGAGATGATTCTGTGCCTAAAAAAAATAAAATCTTAAGATATTATAAAATCCAACTTAATACAACAGGTCTTTAAAATTGTGTCACTAGGGGCACCTGGATGAATCATCAGCTTAGTGTCTGACTCTTGATTTCAGCTCAGGTCATGATGTCATGGTTCTTGAGTTCAGGCCTTGCATGGGGCTGTGCACTGACAGTGTAGTACCTGCTTGGGATTCTGTGTCTCTCCTCTGTCTCTATTCCTCCCCTGCTTGGGCATTCTCTCTCTCTCTCTGTCTCTCTGAAAATAAATAAACTTAAAAAAATTGTATTACTAAAGAAAAATATCTTTTAAGATAAAAATGACAAATATAAGGCAAATGTATTCTTCTGATGTAGCGAAGATATTTCTAATTTCTAGGATGGTCCATTGGTCAAAAGTGTGAAATCCAACACTAGATTTGAGTCCAAACTCTGATTTATCTTCTAATTAGCTGATGTTTAGCAAGTTACTTAGCTACTATAAATCTGCATACCTCATCAGTAACACTGTGATAATAGCTACTTATCTTCCTGTGTTATTGTGATGATTATATAAAACAATTCAGAAAAGTCTACTAGCGGGGTGCCTGGGTTAGTTTAGCATCTGACTCTTGATTTTGGCCCAGGTCATGATCTCAGGGTCCTGAGAGTGGGCTCTGCACTGGGCACGGAGCCTGTTTGGGATTCTGTCTCCCTCTCTCTCTGTCCCCCCCAACTCATGCTCACATGTGTTCTCTCTCTCTTTCTCTAAATTAAAATAAATAAACAAACAAACAAATAAATGAATAAAAAGGTCTACTGTCATCACTTTGGCCCATAATAAGAGCTCTAAAGGTAATAATAGAAAGTGCTTGTATCATTATTATTCTAACCTGGTACTGGCTTACCATGCAGGTCTCTTTATTTTCTTTGACTCCATATTTAGAAATTTCATGGGACTATCTGGGGAAACATTCTCTCAACTTTTTTATATAATAATGCATAAAAATTTGTGTCCAGACTTAACATTTACTCAAACAGAAACTTTTCCCCAAATAGGTTTCTAAATAAAACACATACTTGAACACATGCACATTTTATAATTCAAAGATCAACATAGGGAAAAGTATAACAGTCTCATATTTGAAACTACTAGAAATTAAGTATTTAAAAATTTATTTATTTATTTACTTATTTATTTATTTAGTGTGAGAGAGCGCACACGAGTGCATGTGTGTGAGTATGGGGGAGGGGCAGAGAGAGAGAGAGGGAGACAGAATCCCAAGCAGGCTCTACACTGTCAGTGCAGAGCCCGATGTAGGGCTCAATCTCAAAAACAGTGAAATCATGACCTGAGCCAAAATTAAGTCAGATGCTTAAGTGACTGAGTCACCCAGGTGCCCCTGAAATCAAGTATTAATGAGGACCAAACCCTCTACTCCATCTGTTTAAGCCAATTTTCATATTTTTGAAGCTGTATGCCTGAAGTTACCTTACACACTTGTCAGAATAACCTTCAGAATAACACTTGTCATGGAACCTTAAACTGAATGTTCTTTTTTTAATACCTGGACTCAGAGTTAGCTGTTGGCATCTTTTCCACTTTGCATTACGGATAAACACGCCAGCCGATCGATTGATCCTTTACCTTCTCTTATTTTTGATCCTTCTGTCATTATTTAAATCTGGCCAGAGTTCCTCCCCAGTTCTAAATCTTTGCTCTCAGCAGCAAATTGCCCTTTCAAGTACTTGGTCAATTGTATTGTTTGTGACTGCTTTGGGACTTTTAGGGATAAAGATTTTAATCCGAGTAGCATCACATGTTTGTTCTTTCGAAGAGATTTATTTTTTGCTAAAGTTTGTGGGTTTCCTGCTGATGTCAGGTTGAGCATTCATACATATTCAGCATTTTGTCTCTATTCAAGTTGATAGCAAGAGTTCTTCTCGGACTTTCCATTTTGACGTTTGTGCTTTCCATTACCATGGTCACTGTGATCAGGGTCACTGACATCAGCACATTGTCCACTGTGTTTCATGGTCAGTGGTCATTCATGCAGAACCAGGCTTGTGCTCAATACCATGGGGGAGCCCCGGACACCTAGGCACTGGTCCCTACCTTAAAAGACTTTATACAATTTAAGGAATAGTGCAAGATAGTACAAAAATTTTGGTTCTGAGTAGGCAAGGCCCATGTATGTGGGAAGCATTTTCTCGGGTTCTAGGCTTATCATTAGCCTGGCTGACACCAGAAGGACAGTAGTGTCAGCAAGGTCAGCTGGATGACTGAGGCAAGATCAAGTGGTTACGCTTTTCTCCTTCTGACTGAGAAACGTGAAGTTAGTCCTTTCGTTTTGTGCATAATGTATTTCTGAGAATATGTTTGAAGGTCTGATGAGCTGAAGTTGAACAACCAGCTTGCATGTTTCATGGCTGATTTTGGTTCTTAGCATTACAAAACATTATAAAATTTGCAATTTGACCTTGTCTTCCAGGCATAATTTTCATGGAAATATTTTTCAGTGTTTTACACAATAAAAAGAAAAAAAAGTCTTCTTTCATTGACTTCAATCCCAATTGATCAATTTAATTTAATGAGCAACCCACTGAAACTAAGATCCACTGCTTCCAGCATATCTCATGCCATATTTGTCTTTTCTATAGTATTAATTTTATGAGGGTGAAGAGGCTTGTCACCAACATGTACATTTTTGTATTTTCCACCCATTTTTAGAAATTGCATGTCATTTTTTAAATCCCTTTTTAAGTAACATCTTATCAGGGAGCATGATATGATAGATACAAAGTGGAGCCACTGTGATGGGTGGGTGCTGGCGGGGGTCTGGAGCTTGGCCACTAGGATGCCTTCTCCTCTCTGCACCTCATCATTTTCTGAGGTGGCTCCCAAGAAATCCTTCAGCATATGTGGAATGAAATGCAATGATTAGAATATATTTGCAGTTCAGGATTGTTGGTGAAAAGTGTAATTTCCATGTTGATTCCTTGAAATGCCTCAAGTAATTAAGGAAAATCCAACTTTAATATACAGAAGTGAATTAAACATGTCAACATAAATAGGAATATATCTGGCCCATGTAATTTTATTTTTCTTCCATTAAAAACCATCATTAAATAGAAGTGTAAATGTCAGTGACCTCCATTTGCATATTACCTTTCGCTAAAGTAGTATGTGTCAGAGAATAACAAAAATGCCACACTTAGGCACAGCTGGTTATCTTTTCTCCAGTTTCAGTTGCCCTTTATTTCTGTTTTCACTCTGTTCTTGAGTATATACTTAAAACACCTTGGAACCTCCATGGTTCTCTTTGTCTTGGTTCTTCAGGGACTTTGCTTGTACTGAATCATGTTTATGTTAAAGCAAGCAGTCTCAAAATCTGCTCCTTATAACTGCTGCAACAGTATAGGCTCACATGCCTACTGGAGTTTCTCTTGCTGTTCATCATGGAGAAGAAAGGTATTAGCAAACACTCATCTCTCTCACCTACATGACAGATTTCTCTGTGGCTCTGCTCCTTTTTCAGCCCAATTAGAAAAAGAAACACCAGAAGAAAAACAGTTCAAGAATTGTGAAGAATTTCTTCTTCACTGACATGTTTTTTTCCCTCAATGGATGTTTCTTTCCTTCGTTTTTGGTTTTCTTTTTTTTTTTTAATCAAGATGAAATTCACGTAACATAAACTTAGCCATTTTAAAGTGAACAATTCAGTGGCATTTAGTAAATTCACAGTGTTGTGCAACTACTACCTTTATCTAGTTCTAAAAAATTTCTATCACTCCAAAGGAAATCCCATGTCTGTTTAGCTGTTGCTTCCCCAATCCCTTTCCCTCTAGCCCCTGGCAGTCACCAATCTGCTTCCTGTTTCTAATTTCCCTTTCTGAATAGTTCATGTAAATGAAATCGTACAATATGTGGTCTTTGGTGTTTGAACTTTTTCACTTAGCATGTTTCTTTTTAAGTTTATTTTTACTTATTTACTTTTGGAGAGAGATAGAGAGCAAGTGGGGTAGAAGCAGAGAGAGACAGAGACAGAGAGACACAGAGACAGAGAGACACAGAGAGACAGAGAGAGAATTCCAAGCAGGCTCTGTGCTATCAGCACAGAGCCCAATGTGGGGCTCGATCTCACAAATTGCGAGATCAAGACCTGAGCCAAAATCAAGGGTCAAACGCTTAACAGGCGCCCATCACTTAGCATGTTTCTGAAGTTGATCATGAAGTAGCATTTATCAGTACTTCATGTTTATGGCTGAATAGTATTCTGTTGTGTGTATAAATTACAATTTACTTGTCCATTCATCCATTGATGGACATTTGGAGTGTTTCTATTTTTGGGTTAGTGTGATTAGTGCTTCTGTGAACATAGGTATACATGTATTTGCTGAGTATCAGTTTTCAATTTTTTGAGTATGTATTTAAGAGTAGAATTGTTAGGCAATGTTATGTTTAACTTTCTGGGAACTGCCAAACTGTTTTCCACAACAGTTGAAGCATTTTACATTCATATCAACAATGTATGAGGGTTCCAATTTCTCCATGTCCTTGCCAACACTTGTTATTTTCTTTCTTTTTTTAAAACTATAGCCATCATAATGAGTGCAAGGTAGTATTCATTTTCATATACTGCTCATTTTCTTTGGTCTTTCCCCAAAATATTCTATTTTGTTTTTAAACACAATTTTATTTATTTCCTCAAAACATGTGGCAATTAAATGTTATATTTATGCCTGTAAATGGTCAACCTGTAGAACAGAGCTAGTCAGGAAAGGGTTAGGCATAGGAGTCCAGCTAAACGTGAGTTGTTCCAGTGACACTACAATTCTAAGCAGGCAAGGAATCAAAGCAACTAAAATAGTAGAGGGTGTGATAGACAGAATCCTGAAATGTCTTGCAAGATTCTCTCTTACTGTTGTATGTGCCTCGTATTATCCTCTACCCTTAAGTGTGGCTCTCTGAGTATGATAGGATAGTCACTCTTGTGTTTACACTACCATATATAGATATCAATCTGTATCTATATCTGAATGTATCTCTGTCTGTATTTCTGTCTCTGTATAAGAGATGTATTTCTACTAGAGATTATTCTGCTGGATTTAAGGAAGTAAGCTGTCATGTTGTGAGAAGGTCAAATGGCTAGGAGCAGAAGGTGTCCCCTCGAAGCTGAGAGCAACACCTATCAGGCAGCCAGCAAGAAGATGGGAACCACAGTCCTATACCCCAAGAAACTGAATTCTGCTGATAACCCATATGTGCTGGGAAGAGAACCCAGAATTTCAGATGGGAGCCCAGCCTGGTTGACACTTGGATTTCAACTTTGTGAGACTGAGAGCAGAGAACTCATTTGAGCCTACCTGAACTTCTTAACTATAGAACTACAGTTAAGTAGTTAAAACTACTTACAAACTAAGTTAAGTTTGAAGCTGTTAAGTTTGTGATAATTTACATAGCAATACAAAATACAGGATATTTAATAAATACTTAGGATAGCATGGGCACTGCCCATTCACAACAGATTCTAGCCATAAACAGTGGTGATACACTGTGACTAGCTGGCTGTTTTCCCTGGATTGCATGCACAAGCTTTAGTGACAGAGTGAAGGGCTCTGGCTGGACTATCAATTCACACACTGTATTCACTTTGCTTCTTAATGAATCTGGCCTCGTTGTGACCCTCTCTTCATGGGAATGGTTTGTCTCTTTTCTAGCAGAGTGAGATAGGGTCTTCAGGTGCTTTGTAAATAAATCTAGTCTTCATTTTATATATTATAATATATGAATTGTATTATATATGTATTATAATACAGTGTAATATATGTATTATATATTATGTATGTATGTAATCTATGTAATGTGTGTGTATACATATATACATATATACACATACAGAGTCATTCAGGGCTAGTGACTGAAATACAGACAGCTCTCATCTCTGTCTGTCAGAGCCTAAGAAGGCATGGGGACAGCTTTATCTTCACCAAACTTTGCAAAATCTCCAAACAGAATGGTGAAATTAGACCTACATCTTGTGTTTTTAAACCATGTCTTGGTTTTAGGGTCATGCAACTGAAATGTAGCCAAACTGCCAAAAAGTGACAGAACATGGGGGAAAACAACAAAAAGTGTTTATAGATGTGACTAACTTCACCATTTACTCCTTAGGTTATGCTGTCTTCCAAAACGAGGTCCTTTTTTTAAAAAATTTTGTTTTAAGTTTATTTATTTTGAGAGAGACAGTGTGAGCGGGAGAGGGGCAGAGAGAGAGGGAGAGAGAGAGAGAGAGAGAGAGAGAGAAAGAGAGAGAGAGAGAATCCCAAGCAGGCGTGTAGAGCCTGACATGGGGCTTGAACCCATGAAACAATGAGATCGTAATCTGAGCTGAAATCAAGAGTCAGATGCTTAACTTATTGAGCCACCCAGTGCCCCCAAACTGGATTCTTAATCTGCTTTTTTCATCCACTTCTTTCACTTTTATTACTATGATGTATACAGATGGTTTCCATACAAAATATTTTCATCTTACTAATGCTTAACATGGGAAGCTTTGTTCATATTTTACATATTTTTCAACATAGTGTTCATCAATTCTAGTAGATCTTTGATGACAAAGAAAAATTTCCTCAGGCAAAAATATTTGGAAATAAAAAAAAGTAAGTTATTTATATTCTTCAGATTTATCTAAAAGAACATTAAATGCTGAACAAAGAAAAAAGAAGGAAAGGAAGGAAAGAAAAGAAAGGGAAGGATTGAAAGAAAGAAGGAAGGAAGGAGGGAAGAAAAGGAAAAAAAAAAGAAGGAATGGAGGAAGGAAAGATCTACCAGGTTCTGAGGGGGGGAAAGTGTGGTCTATAAATTTTATAGCCATTAGAATTGTTGTTTAGGTGTCAAAAAAGTAAGTAGACGTCTCTAAACACGCAAGAGCTAAGGGTTTATATAATTTTTTTAAAAGTACTTAATGAAGGGGCGCCTGGGTGGCTCACTCAGTTGAGCCTCCAACTTCTGCTCAGGTCATGATCTCGCGGTCTGTGAGTTCGAGCCCCGCGTCGGGCTCTGTGCTGGCAGCTCAGAGCCTGGAGCCTGCTTCGGATTCTGTGTCTCCCTCTTTCTCTGCCCCTCCCCTGATCATGCTCTGTCTCTCTCTCTGTCAAAAATAAATAAACATTAAAAAAATTTTTTAGAAGTACTTAATGAAATACAGCCAATTGAAATATAAATTTTTAAAAAGCTCAGAATGGAAGTTTGTAGTAAAGGTATTGGTGTAAATACTGAGTCCACATAAATACAGAACTAAGAGGAAGTTGGCAATACATTTCAGAACAGAAGGCAAATGATGTATAACTTGATATTATTAAAATAACATAATAAAAATCTGGAGATGGGGCAGGACAGGTGGGTGGGAGTGCTAATTTCCCCATTTTTCAGAATAAGCAATCAATCAATATTGACTAAATTGGACAGATTTAGTTCAGAAGAACAATCATGACTCCAACTTCTTAATATTTCTTCCTTTATTTCCTTCTTAAATATGGTTTTATCTTTTTGGAAAAAAATCTCCTATCTTAAAAATTAGATATTTATGCAAATTCCAGCAGTTATTTCAGTTTTACACATGTATTTCTTTACTTATTTTTATTACAAATTAAAAAGTGCATTCTTTGGTGTTACACCATTTTTATGGAATTATTTTTGCCCTGTTTCTCTATCCATCTCTCAACCATCTTTCCATCCACTTTTCTATCTGTATTTGGGGTGATGCTTGCTTAATGTTAAGAAATGATTATTGTATAAAATGATATGTGTAGTAACTTAAATTTTCTCATCTGTAATTTGCTTAACAAAGATAAAAGGTGTATGTGTTACCTTCTGAAAACAAAATTATTAATCTGAAATAATAAGAAGAAACTTTAAATGTGATAGTTGTGATACGGATATTTTTCTCAGGTAAAAGAGAGAACTTTATAGAACATGCTAGGATAGTTATTCTTTAAGGGGTGGGAGTATAGGTAGAGTTTCTTGAATTGGGCCAAAAAAGAGACTCAGTTTGGCTCCAAAAGGCAAATCTATAATGCAAATGTTGTCTTTGCCCTTAAAATTTACCACCTCCAGTTTCTGAGATAACACTCATAAGGCACTTCAGTGCAACAGGGATATGAAGTTTGGCTTATAGAGAGCTCCGAAAGATTTGTGGCTGCTGTTAGCAACCTTCAGTTCTGTCCCACACTGGTCTCTCTGTAGGGTGGCTCATGAAATGGCTTTCATCAGAGTGAGCAGTAAGAGAGGAAGGGAGTGAAGAGAAGGTGTGGGTAGACTAGTGAGAAAATGCACCCAAGTCAAGAAATGCAGCCTTTTAGTAACCCGATCTCAAAATTGACCTCCCACCACTTCATCCATATTCTTTTTGCCACAGTTGAGGCACAGTCTATTCCACATCCAATGGAAGGCGTTTAAAAACCTGCCTTTACGGGAAGGACTATCAAAGAATTGTGGGCATAGCTATCGAATTTGCTGAATCCTTTTCCTCTCTCTGCTCACTTCTTCACTCCTTGAAGTCTTGACTCTGTCCTTTCTTCTTGGTGGAAACTTCTGGGAGATTCCTGTTAGCCTTCTTCTTAATGGTTCAAAAGATTTTATCTTTCATCTCTCTGCAGCACTGACTGCTTTTCAAATACTTGGTCCAACTTTTTTGAGAGAGGACAACTCCTTGAAAAAAGTGAATACTTTTTAATACAAGTTTGTCTCTTTCTTACACAGTATCTGGCACAAAGAAAATTCTAAATACTCTTTAACCTCAATAAATAGGCTCAGTTTACCTATTCTTAGTTTATTCTGATTCTGTTCAATCTTAAGTCAAATTGTGTCACTTCTAGGCTCAAAGCATGAAATGGTTCCATCTGTTCTGTGCTCAAAACATGAAATGGTTTCCATCTCAGAGTAAAAGTCAAAAAGTCCCAAGTTGCCCAAGAGGTCCTGTGTAATCTGCTTGCCCACTTCACACACCTCATATTCTAATGCTGCTCTTTTCTTAACTCTATTCACATTGGACTCCTTGTTATTCCTTCAACACTGAAGATATTCTCCTGCCTCAAGATCTTTGTACTAGCTGTTCCCTCTATTTGGGACACCTTTCCCTTACATAGCCACTGACTCATTCCCTCACCTGCCTGAGATCTTTGCTTAAATGGTACCTGCTCACTGAGACATTCCCAGCCACAGTATTTAAAATTGGTGTTTCTATTCCATTATGCCCAACACTGTTTCCTGCTTCATTTAAGAACATTTTTTAACGTTTTTGTTTATTTTTGAGACAGAGAGAGACAGAGCATGAACAGGGGAGGGTCAGAGAGAGAGGGAGACACAGAATCCGAAGCAGGCTCCAGGCTCTGAGCTGTCAGCACAGAGCCCGACGCGGGGCTCGAACTCATGAACTGTGAGGTCATGACCTGAGCCGAAGTTGGGCGCTTAGCCTACTGAGCCACCCAGGTGCCCCATCCTGCTTCATTTTTATATGTAGCACTTACCACCAAAGATAGCCTTATATCTTTTCTTTTATTTTCTTTTTAATGTTTATTATTATTATTTTTTTTTTTAGAGAGAGAGAGAGAGAGAGTGGGAGCAGGGGAGGGGAGGAGAGGTAGAAACAGAATTTGAAGCAGACTCCAGGCTCCCAGCTATTAGCACAGAGCTGGATGCTGGGCTCCAACTCATGATCCAGAAGATCATGACCTGAGCTGAAATCGGACACTTAACTTACTGAGCCACCTAGGTGCCCCTATATTTTCTTTTCTAAATTTTGCTTCTATTTAATCCCTCACTGAAATATAATACGTGTTATTGACTGCTATTGATAGGGATAAATTATGTTATAAGATGGCTGACAGGACTTACAGGGGATTCCATTCCCTCCCGAAGACTTCCCTTCTGGGTTCTTGCTCCTACCCCACTTGACCTGTGTGCCAAGTTACTACTACAGAATGCAGAAGTAACAGACTATAAATTGTCTCCCATGCTTACACTCCAGGCTCAGACCTCTGGAGAGTGATCTCCTCTGAGCCCGCCGGTGTGAAATAAACCTCCTGCCTTCTGAGATCCCCAAGTGCTGCCACTTGGTTCTTTGGCCAGGTGATCCAGACTGGGTTCCGTAACACTATATCCTCAATACCTGAAGTAGTGTCTAGCATATTGTAAGTATTCAATTAATATTTTATGAATTAATTAATTAATATTACATACATAATTAGAGCTGCTTGTCAGTTGCTGAAGGCATGAGCATTATGTCACCCAGCCCTTTCCCATCTATTCCCTTTGGGACTTCTGTGGAAAGGGTGGGAAGGCACAGGTGGGAAAGGGGGTGGCTCCCACTCCCAGAAAGGAGCGTCTCCACAGACACAAGTTTGATAAAGAGTAGGAAAATCACATAAAGATTAAAAAGGAGAGTAAGAAGAACAGAAAATCAGTAAGAAAAACCAAAGCTAGGAGCTTCAGAAAAAAAAAAAAAAACAACCAAAAAACATATGGAATAGGGAGGCTGAGCAGAGCAATTTCTGTTTCTGTTCATACATCACCATCTCCTTGCTTATTGACAGATGCCAAGCCTTCCAGATAACCCCAATTAAACTGGAGGTTCCATGATCTCCCTTGGAAGTGGCTCCCCATAAATTACATTAAACCCCAATCCTCTAGAGCATGATCGTGCTTGAGCCTTGATGAAAATGTATTGCCTTGCAGTGTCCTGCCTTAGACTAAGGAGAAGTGAACCAGTATTGGCAGGGCTTGATTTCCTCATGAGAGAAGGGGGAAAATGGTGGGGAAAAGGCCCTAAATCTCTCCTTATTTGCTGGGTGATTGTGGTAGTAATAAGCAGACTTTCAGACTTCCGCCTGGGGAAGGCTCCTGGGAATAAAGGCTCTGGTGAAGACCGGTGAGAGGAGGAAGGGAAGGAATATCTAGGGAGGAAATAAATACATAAATATGTAGACACAATTTTTAAGTAAAACAGGCTTTGGAAAATATCTCTTGGAAGCATTAGAACCTGTTTTCATTTTATTTTATTTTTTCTCCATGTGTCACAAAACATCCATATTTTGAAACCAATAGATTTTTTCAAGTGAGACTTTAGGAAAGTAATAAATCATTCAAAGCCTGCATTCTGATGTATTTATTAAAAACTATGCAAAAATTTCCAAAATTATTGTGAATTATGACTACAAATTAGTTTAAGAGTAAGAAAAAAATCATTTTGTTTTATTAAAAGTACCTATTTACTTACTTATTTTTGGTCTATAATGTTCAGTTTGCTTTTTTGTGGCCACAATTACACCATTCCCATCTCCTACATGACTGCATTATCCTTTTTGATTTCCTTCTTGACCTGTCAATTTTAGGTCATACCTGGGCCAATGAACTTGCATTTAATCATATGCATGTATAGAGCATAATTGTTAAGACCATGTTCTCTGGAGTAAGACAGATCTCCACAATACACAAGCTATGTGGCTGGGCAAGTTTCTCTCATTTTCAGTTTTAATTCCTCATCTACAAAATATGAATAATAATATCACCTACCTCACAGTGATTTTTGCAGGGGTGGGGTGGAAATGAGGGGTTAGATGGTGAGGCTTAAGTGGTATAATGTGTCTAACATGATATTTTATGGAGTCACTACGGTTCTGCTACATCTGAGGTAAAAACAAACAAACAAAAGTAAAACACAAAAAGTAGGGTTCCTAGCTCATAGTAAGTATCAATAAACTGTTCTTCATCTTGATGAATGGTATCATCACCTATTCAGTTTTAAAACCCTAACACTACTCTTCTTTGACATTTCTCTTCTTTCTAGCTCACCCTTTTAGCTAAACTATCACCAAGTTCTGCTGAATTTCCCTGCTCCTTGTATCTGTGATCTGTCACTTCCTTCCTTTCTGCCAGCACAATCATCCCTCTGGTTCACGCTGCTGTCATCTCGCCTGCTCTCCACAGCAGACATTCCTGGGGCTCCAACACCCACTTGGGCTCTCCTTCTGTCCTGTCTCCACATTGAAGCAACACAGATCTTTTTAATGCTCAGTCTGAACACATTGTTCTCATGAAAACTTTCCAATTGCTTCTCATTTCTCTTGGAATAAAAAGCAGATTCCATCACATGGCCTACGAGGCCCCATGTGAACTACTGTCTAGCCCCATCTGTTCTCCCCTCACTCTGTGCACCAGCCACATGGCCTCCTTTCTCTTAAACTGGCTGCACTTTCCCTGACTTGGGATTTCTTCATGCTGGTCTGCTGCTTAGAACACGCATCCTTTTCTCTCTCTCTTTTTTTTTTTTTTTCTGGTAATTCCCACTCTTGACCCAAATGCCACTTCCTCTGGAAACACTCTTGACCTGCCAAACCAAGTCATGAGCTCCTTTTTATAGGGTTGTACTGCTCTTTCATTACTTTGAAGCCAATTTGTACTCATACATTTTTGTGGTTATTGACTGATATCTTATTCTTCCACTATTCTGTAAACTCCATGAGGATAACCTATCTTTTCATAGTTGCTACTAAAACCACGCCTCCAGGGCACCAGGGTGGCTCAGTTGGTTATGCATCCAGCTTCAGCTGAGGTCATGATCTTGCAGTTAGTGAGTTTGAGCCCCTTAGGCTCTGCCCAGAACAGAGTCTGCTTCAGATCCTCTATCAACCTCTCTCTGTGTACCACCCCCTCCCCAAAACCAAATAAACATTAAAAAAAAAAACAAAAACCCAAAACACACAACTCCTAGAATTGGGTCTGGCCAATAATAAATGCTTAATACATATTTGCTCAACAAATGAATATATGGATGAATTTGTATCTCTAAAGTCTATTTTACTCTTTTTATATGTCATATTACTTGATCTTATAGATGAATATAAATACAATTATTTTTCCTTTTAATCTGAAGAGATAAATACGGAATGTCACTCTTTTGTAATGATAAAACTGGAAAGAGTAATTTCTAAGCCTTCTCTGTGTTTCATTCATTTGTAGCTGGATAGAGACTATTTGGCAGCCCTTCTTTCTCTTCTGCTCATAAATGCTGCTTGAGATCTCAATCCTATCTTTTATCTTCAGAAGATAGTTTATCTGTTTCCTCTTTCCTGGCCTCAATGACTGCCTGATATGAATGGTTCTTTATAATATGGTGATTAAGAACTCAGGATCTGGAGCTAAAAGCCTGGGCCTTAGACACTGCTTTTTCCAGTCGTTATCTGCATGGGCTAAAACAAGCTATTTTTACGTTAACTCATCAAGCCTCTGTTTCCTTTTCTAAAGTGTGAGTAATAGAATCTACCATTAGGTATCATTGGAAAATGACACCAGATAAGGCATGTAAAATAGTACTTCATCTGTAACATCAGAATCACTCAAAAAAATGATAACCCATAGAGTGATAATGGGACATTATTACAATTATAATAATTTTTTATTTTATTTTCTAGCTCTTAGCTTCACACTTCCCTCTACCCATAATCATGCTTGATCATCTCCTCAGGGCAGCTCAACATGGGATTACAAGTAGATTCCCCAAAGCTAATAAATCAGAAAAGTACCTCATTTTTTTTTCTCCCATTAAACTTTCAGCCTTTCCCAATTTCCTTCTGAATTGTCATATAAAACTTTGGGGTAAGTTTCTATTTATTTCTCTTCCATACCCCACATGCTTAGGACTGATTGTATTAGATGGAATTTCTCAAAGTTCTGTTGAGAACTTGGGAAAGTTTGAGAAGCTGTTAATAGTACCAATTTTTTCTCCAGAAACCCAAAGAAGAATATCCCAGATTTTGGGAAAAGGTACTGCTGTCCAGACCTCCCCATAAATACTTTCCTACTTGTCAGATGAACATCTGTATTTGGGTAAGCAGTGTATTTTTACCAGAACCATGGAGTATTTTATCTGTTTCTTCCTACTCACTCTTTTGGCCAGGACATTAATAACCTTCTGGATATCCCTTCCTGCCTTGATTTGTAAACCTTTGCATGAATTCCTCCAGAATAACTTAAAATCTACATAAGTGGGTCCTTCCCATCTTGCTCAAGATTTGAAGTGGCACACTGTTTATCACCATTATAGATGCCCGCTGCTGAGCGTGTTTCCTCCTAACTGCGTGCTGTGCTTCATCTGCCTCTGGGGCTCCCGAGAAGCAAGCATGCCAGCTCCTCCCCACTCACAGCACTGTCTTCTTTACCCCCTTAACATTAGGCTGCACCCCGTCTTAGACTTTTATCTTCCTGTCCACACCCGCTCCTTTATTAAAGAATGTCCTTAACCATTCTCAGAAGAGTTCTCAACTCTTCTCCCCAAATAAATGTGGTCATTTTAAAAACAAACTAGCAAAGAATAGATATGTTCTGGGAAGCCTGATTAATAATAATAACAAAAATAAAACAAAAATTAGACATGGGAAAGGAAATTTAGTAAGAGAAGAGAATTCTTAAAAACAACAAATAATACTCTATGTCATATGATGAGCTTGAGTCCGTTCCGGCTACTATAACAAATTTCCATAGCCTGGATGGCTTATAAACAACAGAAATTTATTTCTTACCATTCTGGAGGCTGGAAGTCCAAAACCATGGTGCCAGCATGGGGGGCGGGGGAGTTGTGGTGAAGGCCCTTTCTGGGTTGTAGACCGCCAACTTCTCATTGTGGCCTCACGTGGTAGAAGGGTGAGAGGTCTTTCTGCAGTCTCTTTGATAAAGGCATGAATCCCATCCTGAGGGCTCTGTTTTCACTGACCTAATTACCTCCCAAAGGCCCCAGCTCCTAATACCATCTCCTTGGGCATTAGGTTTTTAACATATGAATTTTGGAGTACACATTGAGACAATAGCACTATGCTCATAAATTTGAAAATGTGAATGCAAAAACGGGGCGCCTGGGTGGCTCAGTCGGTTGAGTGTCATGATCTTCGGCTCAGGTCATGATCTCACAGCTCGTGAGTTCGAGCCCTGCATCAGGCTCTGTGCTGACAGCTCAGAGCCTGGAACCTGCTTCAGATTCTGTGCCTCCCTTTCTCTCTGCCCCAACCCACATGCATTCTGTCTCTGTCTTTCTCAAAAATATATAAAAATTAAAAAAAAAAAGAAAATATAAATGCAATGAACAATTTTCCAGAAAATGTTAACTATTATAATTGTCTAGGAGAAAGTCTGGTTTCATTAAAAATTAAATTAAAAAAATTATTATAGAAATGTTTTTAACCTTTCAGCTTCCAATGTTTATATGTACAGAAGTTTTTTTTTTTTTTTTTTAAAACTTAGGGAATAGAATGTAGAAAACATATCAAGTAACTGATTTAATGTCATAAAGTTATCAAATTCAGAGTGCCTGGGTGGCTCAATTAGTTAAGCATCTGACTTTGGCTCTGGTCATGATCTTCAGGTTCGTGAGTTTGAGCCCTGCACAGGGCTCCATGCTGACAGTGTGGAGCCTACTGGGGATTCTCTCTCTCTCCCTCTCTCTCTCTGTCCCACTCCCCACTTGTGCTCACACTATCTCTCTCAAAATAATAAATAAATAGGTAAATAAATAAGGAAATAAATAAGGAAATAAATAAATAAAATAATCAGGATGACAGTAGAAGCAGAAAAAATATGCATATACCTCATAGCAACTTGTATTTTCATCTTTAAATAAAATCTTATTTATATAGAGAGGTGAAACGTAAATAACCTATGAATAAATTGAACCCAAATACACCTTAGGGGCACCTGGGTGGCTCAGTTGATTGAGCGTCAGATTCTTGATTTTGACTCAGGTTATGATCCCAGGGGCAAGGGATTGAGCCCAGTGTAGGGCTCCATGATGAGCACTGGGCACTTGAGATTCTCTCTCTCTCTCTCTCTCTCTCTCTCTCTCTCTCTCTCTTCCCCTCTGCCTCTCTCCCCCGTTTGTGTGCTCTCTCACAAACAAACAAACAAACAAACAAAAGCAAATGTAACTTAAATATGATCCAAAAATACAATGTAACATTTATATGTAGAATGTAATGGTGAATTAATATTAAGGGATCAATTAATTAGATCAAGAGAGGAGAGGGGAAAATGGTTATCTCAGGAATTAAATAAGCTTCTGATCATATTTATCATCCATTCCATCACATTTCCTAGAAAACATTTCTTAACGTGGTAATCAAGATCCACCTTTATATTTGAATACAAAACAGTAGAAATTGTCCCATTTTTTTAAAAAGATTTTTTATTTTTAAGCAGTCCCTACACCCAATGTGGGGCTTGAACTCACAACCCTGAGATCAAGAGTCACATGCTCCACCGAGCCACACAACTGAGCCAGCCAGATGCTCCCAAATAGTCCCATTTTAATGGAGAGCAAGAGAAAGTTGCTTGCTCTAAAAATTCTTTTAGTAAAATAAAATGAAAAACTGAAACAAAGCAAAATGATTGGGATAGGGATTATAATTAGTATTGTTTGCATAATATTCTATTCTTAGGAAAAAATAACTTGAGTATAATAATTGATAAGACTTTTGCAAAGTGACTAGATACAAATTAATTTTGTGAAAACTAATAGCTCTTCCATAAACCAAGAGTAGATCCTTAGAAGATATAGGAGAAAAATAATTCCATTCACACTAGCAGGTAAGGAAAGTACAATGCCTGGGAATGAACATAATACAATGAGGGCATTATGAGAGAAATTGTGAAATATATTGCTATTTCAATATATTGAAAAGAGCAAGAGCTCTTTTATTTTTAAATTTTTTTAGTTTGAGTATAGTTGATCTACAATGTTACATTAGTTCCAGGTGTGTAGCATAGTGACTCCTTCTCTATACCGTTAGGCTGTGCTCGCCTCAATTGTAGCTACCATCTGTCACCACATGACGCTATTACAATATTATTGACTGTCTTCCTTATGCTGTCTGTCTTTTATTCCGTGATTTATTCATGAGAGCTCTTTATTTTAAAGAAGTGAATCCTTCTCAAGTTAATGCTTTGATTTAAAGCACTATGTATAAAAATACAATTGATCTCATTATTTGTGGTAGCTATGTACCATAAAGTTGCTATGAACACCGACTTGGAGAATTCTGAACCATTGTTCTGAAATGTAAGAAATAAATGGTTGGGTTCCTGTGACACTCTGGTCACAGCTTTTCCACCAAGCAAATAGTATATGACTGTTTTATGTTTGTTTTTAAATATACTTTATTTAATGTGTATTGTTTGCCCATTAACATTGAACTCTTCCCCAACAGCACTATAACACATGCTTTTGAACCGAACCTATCTAACACATGTATTTTTCTCTGTAAGTCACATCATGATTTTAATGAACTAGATAGCACTTCACAGTATTTTTGGTGGCACTTTAAACAGTGAAATTACCTGCAAAAAGTACAGAAATGTGGAAAACATGACACTAAATAGATCACTGAAAGGATGCTTGTTTACAGTATGAGAGCTGACACAAGAAGGGAGAGCACTACCTCGTTCAGCCTTAGCTGGGAACGTGTGTGTTAGGCAAGTCAAATTTTTTGCTATTCTGCTCATGTCTGTAAATAACCATGAGAGTTCTCTGGGAATTGATTTTGGAGTAACAAATAAATTTTAGCGAATAGGTAAATTTGCATATATGGAATCCATCAGTAATGAGGACTTATCTCTACATATTAGTTTTTCTTTTTTGTAGCTATTCTTGAAAAAATAATTCTAAAATTCACTTGTAAAATAAACTGGTAGGAATACAACAGAAAAATTGGAAAATCAAGAAGATGTATCTTACTGCATATTAAAATTGATTATATAGCTTAAGAAATTTTAAATCCTTTGATGTTAAATATCTACAGACAGACAATAGAATTTGGAATCCTAGAATAAACTCAAATATATTTAAGTACTTGATATGTAGCAAATAGTGCATCATAAAATAACGAAGAAGCTATGTGTGATCCAGGAATTGTTACTTTAACCTTATATATATATAGAAAATCTAATTTATTTTTTTATCATTTATGTCAAAATAAATTTCAGATGAATTTAAAACATTAAATATCACAAATCAACAACAAAAATGGAAGAAAATATAGGTGACTGCTTAACTGATATTTTGGAAAAAAGCTTTTTTCTCAGCATTAAAGCCATGGGGAAAAAACTCAAAAAAAAATTGGTAAATAAATTAAGGCTTGCTTAAAAGACAGGCTATCTAGCTATTTAAAATGTTTTCAAAGAGTATTTAGTGATATAAGAGCATTCATAGCACTCTGTTAAGTGAATGAGGCAGAATGCAAAATCATATCTGCACTATATATCCTGATTTTTCTGAAAACTTTTAAAAAAATATTTCTTTATTTGAGAGAGAGAAAGAGAGCACAAGTGGGGGAAAGGCAGAGAGAGAGAGAGAGAGAGAGAGAATCCCAAGCAGCCTCCAGGCTGTCCGTGCAGAGCCTGATGTAGGGTTCAAACTTGCAAACCATGAGACCATGATCTGAACTGAAGTCAGACACTTAACCACTTGAGCCACCCAGGCACCCCTTTCTGAAGACTTTTTAAAGTTATTTCCCTACTGTTGTGCTGTGACACACGTTACTTCCTCAAATGCATCACAAACTGGGAGTATTTGATTTATTGCCTATTTCTGCTGTTAAAAGATAAACTAAGGTATATAAAAATTTTAAGGGTTTATTTTAGCAAAAATCTATTTGAATTGGGCAGCATTCAGTTTAACTCATAGAAAGAAGCTCTGAGGAGTAGTACAAGATGGAAGACTTTTTTTTTTTTTTTTTTAAGTTCATTTATTCATTTTGAGAGAGAGAAAGAGAAAGATTCCCAAGCAGGCTCAATGCGAAGCCTGACTTGGGGCTCAATCCCATGAAATGTGAGATCATGACCCGACTCAAAATTGAATGGGATGCTTAATCAACCGTTCCACCCAGGTGTCCCTAGGATGAAAGCCTTTTATAGGCAGAAGAGACAGGGAACAAGGAAGTTCTACTAGGTAAAAAGGTAGGTTGGTTACTGCAGTTACTTTCCTTTGGGAGGTGGCAGTGGTCTCAGGCAGATGACATTACTAGCACTGATCGGGTAATTCACGATAGGGTTAAGGTTCCATTTCTGGGAGAGTCAAAACTAATTAAGTCAAGTCTTGGTTTGGTGATGTGGGACTTAGCATAAGCAGCTTTGTTTCGGGCCTGGCGTCTTGTTTTTCACACTACCAACAACAGGATGTAAACTCCAGGAGGGTATTTACCATGCTTGTCTTGTTCACTAGATGTCTTCATTTCATATTGAGCAAAATGGTGCTCATTCATAGTTGGTAGTCAGTGAATAATTGTTGAATGAATGAGTGAATGAATGAATTTGTCAAAACATCAGCTATAATCATTTCAAAATAGAAATAATTGATATAATAACTGAGTGCTTTTTTAAATATTTATATGAAATTTTCGAATTTTCTCTAGCAAGTTTAAATTATATCTACAAGCAGAAAAAGATCATTAAACACACATACAATAATTATTTTTCTTTAACATGTGTCTTTCCCAACCCCAGTTGATTTAATTTTTTTTTTAATTTCCCAGTGTGGTTTCTGTGCATTTTGCTATGTTTCATATTGTCCTTTTTATTTTAGGCTTACACTATCATTTTGATTAGAAGAAAGTGAGACCAACCATATATACTATTTATTTTAGTTACTGAATGTGTTCCTTCTTAGTTAAATAAGAGGCACCTCTGACAGACTGTATTTGTTTTAACTGAACAAAGGTAACAGCTCTTAAAAGGACCAGCTCACCAATGCCTTTTACATTCTCATCTTTCTTGCTGTATTTCATCAAGCACAAACCACCAGTCCTCAAAGCACAGATCATCATCAGGCTGTGGCTGCTTATTTTTGCCACTTCTTCTTTTTACAGGAACCAATCATGCCAAGAAAAATACCTATATAGGCTCCCCCATCCTTTGCAAAAAGTAAAAAGTGGAAATTAGCATTAGCTGAATTCCATTGTAAGTGATAAATGGAGTCAAGGTTTGGAAACGTTTGTTGAGGTAGGAGAGCCACCGTTCCATTCACAATTGGAAACATTCATAACAAGGCCATTTAGCCAATACATATTTTCCTCTTTAGTACATAAGGGTAAGCTGAATAAAAGGTTTAAATTACAAAGCAGCCTAATCCTGCGCATTCTCTGAGCAATGACGGCTATTTGTGTCAAGGAAACAAAGAGGCTGAGAAAATGAGGGAGAGGGAACTGGGAGGGAGAATGAGGGCACATGTAAGAGTTATCCTTCTCACATGAAACAGGAAAACTCACTTGAAATTAGATTTTTTTTCATTATTGGAAAGTTAGTGTTTTATATCTTTGGTAAAATCATTATTCACAGAAAAAAACACAAATATTTCCAAGGTTTTTATAGGACTTTTTGTCTCTTTCTGAATACAGAACACAAACTCCAGTAACTACCATACCTGTAACCCTTTTCTCCAAATGTCCTACTCCCCCTCACTTTGGCCACGTGGTGTTGCTAATGTGCAGTAATGGTCTACCTGGAAACACATTTATGTTCCATTTCCCCCCAATATTATTAAAACTGCTCCATCACCTCCTGTAATGGGGGCCTCCGTATTTTCTCTTGCCTGTATGCCTGACATGACATAATGCCTGCCCTCACCAGTATGCTGTAACATAGAGGTAATTGAAACATAACTCACCCTAAATTACAGTCAATGTTCAGGCAGGGCCCCAGTGCGCTTCCTGAGGCTCATTACAAGTATAAGCTAAATATTTCTTTAAGGGGATGGAGGGAGATCTAGAGCTTAAAAAGAAAAGGAGGGGGCTTCAGAAGAAGAGGAAGAAAGGAAGGAAGGAAGGAAGGAAGAGGGAAAGGAGTCCATTAAAAGCAAATAAGGATGAGGCAGGTCTCTTAAAAGGAAGATTCCCCCTTCCTTGCAGTTTTAGGTGAGCCCCCTATTCGGCTGAGACCAGGAGCAACCTGTTTTTATTATTAGCTGAATGGCTATTTCCCGCACTACTTGAAATTGTAAGTTTCCATTCAGTTCCCAGGAAATATAGCCGCACATAATTGCATTTCCTGCCCCAGTGACTCCTGGGTTAGCTGTATTTACTCCTGGAAGAGGCCATGAAAAATGAAGTAGTAGCTGACTTTCTAAGACGCAAAGGCAATGTGAAAGACAGTGTTTTCTGTCTAATTCTTGTAGTTATCAAAAGCTGAGAGGCCACTGTCCTGAGACTATTTGGAGTAAAGAAGTCAAAGTTCAGACACTGCTAACTTTGAGTGAGCTCCTCATTTTAAACACGATCCTCTTCAATCATATTAGGAAAACAGGAGTAATTGTGCTCACCCCGTGTAAGTTGCATGGACTTCAGAGTTGAATGGCTTTCATGTGACTGAGTTAGTTCCATTTTTCCCTTTCACACCTGGGAGGGTCCCTAGAAACCCCTTTGCTATCTCTCTAGAGTTCCCCTTCCCCAGCATTACTTCTGGGTAGCTGTTTGATTCCCCTCATTTGAGTTGTCTTACCATGAAGGCCTAGAAGCTCATATCCAATACTACAACCCTTTCCCAGATGGTTGGCTTGTCCCTGCTAGTCCCTGCCCTAGGGCAGGTTTTTGAGGGGTTGAGCAAAGCTGGTGGGTAAGGGGCAGAGAATAGTTGCCCATCAAGACCTTGTGCTTCTGGAGGTTGGTCACTTGGTTGTGCTCTCTGCACTTCATTAGTAGTTTATAAATATATCTTACATGAATTGTCCTAAGGAACAAAGCCAGTGTATTCCTTTCTCCACCTCCCTGCACCGCTCAAGATAGCCAGTATTCTGTAAGTGGCAAACACTGCAGCCCATCCACGTAGGTAATGGATGGCAGTGACCCCTGCCCTTACCTAAGGGTTCAAACTGGCCTTTAAACAACAACAAACTTGATCTCAGTGTTGTTCATCAGCCTCCCACCACCATCCTTAGTTTTTGTGGCTCTCTCCTTCAAAGTGATAGGAAACCAAGGTCTTCATTCAGAACTCAAGACTACCTTTCATCTTCCCCATTTCAGGGCCTAAGAAGAGTCATAGAAGTATAGTCCTCATGACACTTAGGCATTATCTGTTCTGCTCCTCTCATTTTACAGATGGATGGTCTGAGGTTTAGAGGTAGGAAAGGGCCTACTCAAAGTATGTAGTTGATCAGTGGTGTAAGTGTGAGTAGAAAGTACATTCCTGGTTCTCAGTTCTATGTTCTTTACACCAAACACCAAACAGCCTTTAATTCTACATCCTGTTCTTAAAGGCAGAATTTTAGGTAGCTGTCAAACTTAAAACGATCTGTTGTCACATCCATAATGAAATGTTAATGACTGATAATATCTTAGTGTGCTGCCATCTTTTAAGAATTTGCCAGTCAGCCAGTACCTAAGCATAATAAAGAAGATTGAATTTCTGAAGATAGTATGTAAAAGTTCTTACGCTCAGAGTGAAAGGACTTTTGGGGAGCCATAATTGAAATTATATTATGTTCTGAAACCACCTTCTTCCCTTAGGTTTTAATCCTGGGTTTATTTGTATGTGTCGGTCAGTTGATATGGATTGATGTCACAGAATTTACATTAGTGTGGGAAGGGACCCTAGAGCTCATCTACTGCAGACCATTCTTTTTGTGGCTGCATTATCCAAGGGTACTCAGCTTGTTACTTGCATGGTCAGAACTTGTACCCAGGAGGGCTGATTTTTTTGCACAGTGGCTGATGTTTTGCACTAGTGATAAAGTGGTTTGAAACAAAGACATGTGTCAGAATCACCTGGATAACCTGGGAAACTCTTAAAATATATATATACTTGTGTATCCCATCTCCCTCAGCCCTACTTCTGGTTGTGTAGGCCTAAAGAAGATAGGCAGCAGCTATACTTTTTTTAATGATTACCGTATAATTTATATACAGTAAAGTGTGTAAATTTGAATATATGAGTCATGATTTTTTATCCACACACATAGGTATATATATATAAATACATACATACATGTACCTGTGTAACCACTGATAAAATTAAGATTAAATCAGGATTTCTAGATCCCAGAAAACCCCTCTGTGGTCTTCCCCAGTCAATAATCCCACCTCCTCCAAGGATAACTTAACTTCTTTCACTGGAGATTATCTTGCCTGTTTTAAAACTTTATATAAATGCACTCATATAATGGGTACTCTTTTGTGTCTGACTTCTTTCCCTCAACAATGTATCTGTGAAATTCATCCATGTTGTTTAATGTATTAGTGGTTGGTTCTTTTGCATTGCTGTGTAGTACTCTATTGTATAACTATATCATAATTTGTTTACCCATTCTACTGTTGAACACTTAGGTTATTTATAGTTTTACTTACGAATACAGCTATTATGAACATTCTCATATGTGTTTTTTGATGGAAATATGACTTGCATCTGTTGGATATATATCTACAAGTGGAACTGTAAGTGCTGCATCATTACGGCATATTCATGTTTAACTTTCAAAGATACTGAAAAAGAGTTTTTCAGAGTG
Organism: Neofelis nebulosa; assembly: GCF_028018385.1. Taxonomy (NCBI): domain Eukaryota; kingdom Metazoa; phylum Chordata; class Mammalia; order Carnivora; family Felidae; genus Neofelis; species Neofelis nebulosa. Next base: position 94,799,517 of record NC_080786.1, read on the forward strand.
ATTCTAGCATTTAACACTACTATCAGCAGTGGAAGAAAGTCCTTGTTTTCCTATATTATCATCAGCCCTTGGTATTTGTCAGTTCGATTTTAGTCATTTAGTCTTTTTCTAACTTGTGGCCCACCTTTATACCCTCTTCCTAGTACCTTTTGATGGACAGAGGATCTTAATTTTAAGAAAGCCCAATTTGTTACTCTTTTCTTTATTGATCAGTATATTTTGAGTCTTGCTTGTGAAATCTACCTAGTGATCACAAGTATACTATTCTATGTTTTCTGTTAGAAGTTTGATTATTTTTAGCCATCACATTTAGAACTCTGATCCATCTCAAAATCCTTTCTGCATATGGTACCACCTATAACTGCTAAAAGCTTCCCAATTAATTTTAATGCCCAATCCTGAATCAATGGAAGTAAAAAGGTTTAGAATCAGGTTTGGGTTCAAATCCCATTGTGTCATTTAACAGTTGAGTGAAATTTTCTAAGTCTCTTTCCTTATATTAAAAACAGGGAGAATAAGATTTTGGAGATATTAAATGTAATAATAATTTAAAAAGACTGATACAGAGGAGAAACTTATTAAGTCATAGCTCTTTTTATTTACGTACTATACAAGGATGGGCAAGTTAGGCCATTTAATATAAAATGCAACTATTATGATTATTTAGGTATTGTTTTATTTGCTTCAGTCTTCATTCACTGATACACACCTACAGGTCATTCATAGTGATTAGTAGATTATCCTAAAGGTTTGATTTAGGTAGGCTTTTTAGAGGTAAGATGGGTACTTTTAGGCCAGTGGCTTACAGAATTCAAATAAAGAAACTAGAAATTCATGGGAGAACAAAGGGTGATAAAAAAAATCCATAGCATTTGGCTTGAAAACAATGTGTCATTTCAAAATTCAAATGAGAAGAAGTCTTAGTAAAGAGAAGAATATTCTGGATTCAACAGGTGATAAATCCCACTTTTCTATTTTAGAAAAATTCACATAAATTGCCTGGATGATCCTTTGTTTTGTTGAAGGCACTTTGCTCCACAGGGGAGTTTCATAGTATGTGCATGTGCTGCTAGATAAACATTCTCTCTTCTCTTCTCTTTATATCCTGCACCAAACTTTAATTCTGCTGACAGGGTTGAGGCAGTCCAGTGAATTCGTGTGTGTGCCTTCACCTTATCTGATTGTCTCGGCTTCTCATCTTTAGGTCAGAGTGCCTAGAAAATTTGACTTGAAGGGATAGGCTCCATCGATGATATAGTGTTTATAGAGGAGGTTTATATATTTCTCAAACAAGACCTGTGTATGTATAACCTTTTCCTAACCTCCCCAAGGAACTGCTAATTTGGTCTCTCAAAACAAAGAGACAGTTGACTGGATTCATCTGAAAACTGACTTTGAGACAAAGGTTAGGTTTCTTAGTTTATTTGGGAGATGATCCACAGAAACAGAAATGTGGGTGGCGAAAAGTGAGACGGGGAGAGGGAAATGCTGATAAAGTATACATTCAGTTGGTAGGTGTTATGGGCTGAATTGTGCCCCCCACCCCAAACTCATATGCCTAAGTCCTAACTTCTGGTACCTCAGAAAGTGACTGATTTGCAAATAGAACCTTTGAAGAGGTAATTAAGATAAAACAAGGTCTATGGGTGGGCCCTAATCTAATATAACTAATGTTTTTATAAGAAGAGATTAGGGCACAGATGTGTTCATGCACAGAGGAAAGACCATGTGAGGACACAGAGAGAAGTTGGCCATCTACAAACCATGGACAGAGGCCTCAGAAGAAACCAAGCCTGCTGACACCTTGTTTTGGACTTCCAACCTCTAGAACTGTGAGAAAGAAAATTTTAAGCCATTGCTCTATGGTATTTTGTTACTACAGCCCTAGGACAGTAATATGTGGAGATAAAAGTTCAGTCCTGCTGGGTTGCTGTTTAATTACTGGTAGAATGTAAAACTTGTCTCATGGTTGTCTTACTACAGGATAGAAAGATTAGACCATGCATCTACCAACTCATCCTTTATTGGGGAAGTTTGCTGCTAGGGGCATTAAACTTCCTTACATTTCCAAGTTGCATTTTTTCATGTGGCTGAGTGATTTGCACTTGACGTGGGATACTGGCTACAGGCCTGGGCCTTACCGGAACTGGCTTGAAATCAGGTGGGCCTCAGGGATGTGGTATATCATGAGTATCTGAGACTCCCCAAGTTTTTTTTTCTTTTTTTAAAAGTTTATTTATTTTGAGAGAGAGAGAGAGAGAGAGAGAGACAGAGAGAATGCTTGTGCACATACTCATGGGGGAGGGGCAGAGAAAGAATTTTAAGCAGGCTCCCGGCTGTCAGTGCAGAATCTGACATGGGGCTCGGTCCCATGAACTATGAAATAATGACATGAGTCGAAATTAAGGGTAGGCCACTTAACCGACTGAGCCACCCAAGTGCCCCATGGGACACCTCTAGTTTTTATACATGGTGATGTAGCCCACTAGTTAATGTGGAGAATTAAATTACTGTGCTCAAAGTTTGGCCCTCTCAGGAAAGCAGCTTATCTTTTTTCCCTTTATCTTTGGCTTTTTCTGTTGTCTTGCTGCAGGGTGAGTTTTCTAGGAAGTAAACATGGAAATGTCATTTAGGACACGAAAATTTGTGAATAACACTTGTAGGAAAAGAGAGGAATCTCACCTGGCCAGAGGGAAGCACAGGGTCCTGATATAGCCACAACAAAAGCCTCCATGAGCCTCAGAGGGACCTCAGGCTGAGAGTGGTCTGCAGAGGTGTCTTGAGTTGGGAGGTGGAACTTTGTATTCCCACAAGAGTCAGATGTTGGAGGCTGCGTTCCCCTGGGAGAGACATGATAATTGACCAGGCAGCTCTCATCAGCCAAGGGGAATTCCTGGAGAAGGCTGATAGGTAAGGGCTGCCAGTTGGTAGCACTCTCAGCAGTTAACAGCTTAGTGTCAACTACACACATGTGGCTTGGTGGGTATAGAGAGCCAGTCTGTTCTGTTGACTGACCCTGTGTGTTTTATTCCCTCTTCTCTTGACTGTCTGGCTTCCTGAAGTAAGTCAAAGATTGGCAAGGTCACAAAACAAACAAACAAACAAACAAACAAAAAAACCTACCCATTATTTATCAGATTGTTTATTTTTTTTGGTGTTGAGTCGTGTAAATTACTTACATTTTTTTTCTATCTTTTTTAATGTTTTATTTTTTTTAATTATATGAAATTTATTGTCAAATTGGTTTCCATACAACACCCAGTGCTCATCCCAAAAGATGCCCTCTTCAGTACCCATCACCCACCCTCCCCTTCCTCCCACCCCGCATCAGCCCTCAGTTTGTTCTCAGTTTTTAAGTATCTCTTATGCTTTGGCTCTCTCCCACTCTACCCTCTCTCTTTTTTTTTTTCCTTCCCCTCCCCCATGGGTTCCTGTTAAGTTTCTCAGGATCCACATAAGAGTGAAAACATATGGTATCTGTCTTTCTCTGTATGGCTTATTTCACTTAGCATCACACTCTCCAGTTCCATCCACGTTGCTACAAAGGGCCATATTTCATCCTTTCTCATTGCCACATAGTACTCCATTGTGTATATAAACCACAATTTATTTATCCACTCATCAGTTGATGGACATTTAGGCTCTTTCCATAATTTGGCTATTGTTGAGAGTGCTGCTAGAAACATTGGGGTACAAGTGCCCCTATGCATCAGTACTATTACTTACATATTTTGGATATTAACCCCTTACTGGATACATCATTTGCTAATATCTTATCCCATTCAGTAGATTGCCTTTTTCATTTTGTTGATGGTGACCTTGACTGTGAAAAAGCTTTCTATTTGGAATAGTCCCAATAGTTTATTTTTGATTTTCTTTCCCTTACCTCAGGAGACATCTAGAAGAATGTTACTACAGCCTATGTCAAATAAATTACTGCCTCTGTTTTCTTCTAGGAGTTTATGCTTTCAGGTTTCACGTTTAGGTCTTTAATCCCCCCCCCCCTTTTTTTTTGAGACAGAGAGAGAGAGAGAGAGAGAGAGAGGAGAGAATGATCAGGGGAGGGGCAGAGTGAGATAGAAAATCTTAAGCAGGCTTCACACCCAGTGCAGAACCTGACCTGGGGCTCAATCCCACATCCTTGAGATCATGACCTGAGCCTTAAATCAAGAGTCAGGTGCTTAACTGACTGAGCCACCCAGGTGCCTCTCTTTAATCCATTTTGAGATTATTTTTTTTTATGGTGTTAGAGAGTGATCCATTTTCATTCTTTTACATGTAGCTGTCCAGTTTTCCCAGCACCATTTATTAAAGAGACTGTCTTTTCCCCATTGTCTATTCTTGCCTTCTTTGTTGTAGATTAATTGACCATAAAATCATGTGTTTACTGCTGGTCTGTCTGTTTTGTTCCATGGATCTATGTGTTTGTTTTTATGCCAGTGCCATGCTATTTTGATTACTGTAGATTTGTAGTATATCTTGAAACCTAGAATTATGACATCCCCAGTTTTGTTCATCTTTCTCAAGATTTCTTTGGCTATTTGAGGTCTCTTGTGGTTCCATACAAATTTTGGTATTATTTGTTCTATTTCTGTGCAAGATAGTGTTGCTATTTTGATAGGGTTGCATAGATCTATAGATTGCTTTGGGAAGTATGGAGATCTTAACAATATTTGTTCTCTCATTTCATGAGCATGGAATATCTTTCCATTTGTTTGTGTCATCTTCAAGTTTTTCATTAATATCTTATAGTTTTCAGAGTATAGGTCTTTTAGTTAAGTTTATTTCTCAGTATTCTCTTTGGTGCATTTATAAATGAAATTGTTTTAGTAACTTCTCTTTCTTGCTAGTGTATAGAAACCCAACCAATTAAACAAATAATCCAATTAAAAAATGGACAGAGGACCTGAATAGACATTTTTCCAAAGATCTACAGATGGCCAATAGGTACATGAAAAGATGCTCAACATCATTAATCATCAGAGAAATGCAAATCAAAACCACAATGAAATATCACCTTACACCTGTCAGAATGGCTAGAATCAAAAAGCCAAGAAATAACAAGTGTTGCCAAGGATGTGGAGAAAAAGGAACCCTTGTCCACTGTTGGTTGGAATGAAAATTAGTATACCTACTGTGAGAAAACAGTATGGAAGTTCCTCAATAAATTAAAAATAGAACCAGTTAATCCAGTAGTTCCACTGCTTGACATTTACCCAAAGAAAATGAAAAAAAAAAAATCTAGATTAGGATTGACGATGATGTTGGGCATTTAGGCCCTCATGCTCCAGCTCTGTTTTGAACAGAACTCTGCATTGTGTTAGAGTCTAGAGAACTGGTGCAGCTAATAAAAAAACAACACTGTGATTTCTCCTTGGCTGTTCCCTTTTTAAACTCATGGTGGTGGTAATTGTGGGTATGTGATTAACAGGGCAGAATTAGATCATTTCAGGGTCTTGGGTATAATAAGCAAAATATTTCCAAACCTCACTACTGACTTGATGCTCATTGACTTCACAATTTCTAACTTGTTCTGCTTCAGTATAACACAGAAGCTATAGTTGGACTTTGCTTATCCAGGTTAATATGTAACATGAACATATTAAAAATCTCAGGTGTCTACCCCGTCTCTTTATTTTATCCAGACCACCTTCCACTTGCTGTCCTGATACACAGCCTTTTTTTATGACTTGGAAGACAATCTCTTTGGGTAGCCTCGTTGTAATGACTCATTTAATTGGACACACTTTTCTTGCTTAACCTCAGCACAGTTAACCCTAGCCACAGTTCTGGCATTCACCCTCTAACCCTAGAAATGAAGACGTTAAATAAATGAGTGTCTAATTCTAGCTCCCAACCAGAGAGATGTTTGTGAGCTCACTCACTTCTTGCTTTCTTGGTGTTTCTATAGCACCCAGAGTGGTATTTACATTGTCAAGTCATGTGTCTCTAGTTTTGGTCCAGAGGATAGAATCTATATACATTAAGGACCATTGATGGATGCCCCAGGTGCAGATTCATGGGACTATTCATTTTTAAAAGTGACCAAGACATTTGCTTGGTTTCATTTGAGTGGGGTCATGAAAAAAGATCTCCAGGTCCAGATGCATATAAAATTGTCTAGGAGCCAAAGTTCACTCACTTTATAATTTGGGGACAATTCTTTTTCTTGTAATAGAAGTGCAACCTTTAAGAATGCTACTGTCTAGTGTCCCTGAGGATGCCCCTATTGGGCTTTCCTCTGCAGTGTTTGTTCCTCTACAAGGAACTGGCTTTAAGGCAAAGTGATTTCTAGAAATATATCTAGATCCCACCAAAGGAGGCTAGCCTACTGAGTAGTAATTCAGAGATAATGGGAGGAAGGAGGGCTTGATCATGAGAAAGCAGAGAGCAAGCTTTGGTACTAGGACAATAAACTTTGATTACATAATAGTGAAATTATCCCAGGCAATAACAAGGAAAAGATGCTGGCTCAGTAATTCCTGAAATAGATCAAATTTAGTGGGCAAGGGGGAGAGAGAAGCAAATTGAAGGAAGCAAAGATGAAGATCAAAGATGAAGAGTTTGGATGAGAATGTCATCTAAACTCTACCATGTTGATATTTGGAGTGCACAGTAGGTTTTGTTTTTATACTTATCTGTGACTTAGCTCAACAGCACCTCAGGTTTCATTCTTTAAAGCCATACCATTTGGGTCAGAGCAGTAGGCTAGACTAGTATTACCTTGGAGTCAAGGTGAGCCAAGCTTTCCTGGATATGTGAGAACTAAATATAACAGAAGCAACAGGATTGTATTACTTGGGAACTGGACATTCTCTTATAGGCTTTATAATAGAACAGAAATATCTGAAGCATACAAAAAAGGGCCAAAAAAGCATAAATAATAATTCTTACTATGCTTTTGTTACGACAAGTGTCACTGAGTAATTCCTACAAGCTGAGAAGCTTTAGCAGTTTCTGATGTAACCTAAGGAACTGGATGACTCAGCACAGGCCCCTCAAGCAGCCCCAGTCTATAGAGAAGGAGAGAAAACAAGCAAGGTTTACAGTATTATGAGTGATGAAAAGCAGAGATGAGGTAGCAGAGGAAAGAACCATGATGAGATCCATTACATATACTCATGTTTAACCATGAGAACAAAACCGCTCAGCTAGAAGGGCATTTGGGGTTATCTAGTCTAACTCTCTTGTTTTACAAACAAGGAGAAGGGTAAATTGCTCAGAATCAAGTACCTAGTTATTTGCACAAATAAGATTAGAGTCAAAAGGGGCTAGCCCTAGCTCAGTGCATGGATATACCAGATTCAAAAGTCAGGGAAGAATTTGGATGAGTGAATGCTATGCAAAAAGTAAAGCAATAATAAAAAGATAAATAATAGGAAACCTCTCCCATTGCTCATAGAAATATATTTTAGCTAGGGGAAAAGAAAACTCTAAAAAATGTCTGCTAATAAATGGAGTAGGACATAAAATTTAATGTCAGTTAAAATACTTTTTTAGGGTGAACTCATTTTTAAATGTATTCTCAAGAAGAAAACTGAAGCCTATAAATATAAACATTGAGAAATAATAAAGAAACTATTGACCTAAAGAATGCAAACGAGCATAGAACAATTTGAGCATTTGCACATCATCAAGTCAAAGCATTATTTATCTGCAACTACTGTAATTAGCAAATATGTATTAGCAAAGCAGCTATTTTTGAAGAATGATTGAATAAATACTTCAAGGTTGGAAAGGACAATATTAAATTATGCTTAGACATAAAATCTCTGTATTGAATATTATGTACCAACCTCCATGTGTCTATTATGACATAAACAAGGGAGAGAAACTTAGTAATGTAGAAAAATTAAAGAAAAAAAATACTTTCAGGTAAAAACCAAGTAGCTAGCATGGTATGTATGCCTCCGTAATGTGGTGTTTGCCTAGGTGTCTGGCCTTATCTTCTTACATGGTTTTTGACTCTGCACTCCAGTTATACCAAATTATTTACAGTTACCTGAATGTATCTGGTTCCATTTTCTCCTACTCCCAGCTTTTGTTCAGGCTCCTTAAATTTTTTTTGCATTTTCATCTCCTTTCCTTTTATTTCTCATCCTATTGGTAAGCTTTGATTTGCCCTGAAGGATTCAATTCCTACTTCCTCTGTCTTGTCTCCCTGGTCTGGCCATTTGGATTAATTATCTTTTGATTTTGCCACATGGTATCCAGAGCACATAAGCTTCTTTCGTGCCATTTTTAATGTGGATCTGTAAATTTCCTGATAGCCTGCTTATTCTTTTTGGCATTTGGAGCACCTAGTTGCGTCCAATAAGTGTTTGTTGGATAAACAATCAGACATCCTCATGCCAGTGCCCAAAAAGGAGGTTGTAATGGTGCTGGTCATAAGATGGGAGTGAATGGATATAATCATTAGTCCTAAATTACTTGACCCCAAAGTAGAAAGGCTAAGTGTCTAGACTTATTTATTTTTCTGAATAAAGCAGTATTTGTTGTAATTGGATTTAATAACAATGTGATCAAAATGGAAAAAAAAATAGACACCGGCATTCTAATTAGATGATTAAAGTGGAATATATTCTCATGTGCCCAAGGGCCCACTTTTTAAATCTTCTGACATGGAAAGAAGCAGTTCTCTTCCCATGCCATTAAGCTTATTACTAAATCATGTGGGGGGTGATCTCTTAGGCACCTGCCATGGGACCTGTCATAAACCCTAGAGAGCTCACTGCAATACACAGGACTCAGACAGCTTTTGATATTGTTATATGAAATGGTATTCATTATCTTTCCAATGATATTGATGGAACAGAAAGATGAGAAAAAAAATAAAGCAAAAAAAAAAATAATAAAGTTAAGAGAAAAGCAGACCAAGCTCACTTTTCCAGAGGCAGCACATGGCCCTTGAATGGGGCCACAAATCACATCTAAAGTAGGTAGCAGGAATCTGGTGGGAAAAGACCATCCCAGTCTATCATAGAAGAACATGGAACCCTTACCTAAAGTCATAATCCAAAAAGGAGAAAAAAGTAATACAATAAGTGTCCAGCCAAAGCTGACACAGAAGAGTTCCATGGAACATGAGCAAAGCTCAGTGTTTTCATATAGTGTCACATATCATTTGTCAGAGACTCATCACCATCATATGCTTTAAAATACCCTTAATAACTTTTTATTGTATGTGGACATTAATAAGCAAAAAAAATACCCTACTGATTTTTTTAAGAGTTTGAACTCTTTACCCAGGTGTTTGTTAATCAATTATATATCTTCTCTTATAAATTTGCTGTCTTCCTAGTATGGACTTAGTGTTTTTCTTAATGATTTGAGTGAATTCTTTTTTTTTTTTTTTAATTTTTTTTTTTTTTTTTACCATTTATTTACCTTTGAGACAGAGAGAGACAGAGCATGAATGGGGGGAGGGTCAGAGAGAGAGGGAGACACAGAATCAGAAGCAGGCTCCAGGCTCTGAGCTGTCAGCACAGAGACCGATGCGGGGCTTGAACTCACGGACCGCGAGATCACGACCTGAGCCAAAGTCCGACGCTCAACCGACTGAGCCACCCAGGCGCCCCGAGTGAATTCTTTATTTAATAAAGTTATTACTCCATTACTTAAGTTTTTCCATTTGAAAAATTAAATGCATATCAAAAGAGCTATTTTTAAAATAATTTATTCATGTTTATAGCAAATATTAATTGAGCGTCTGTCTTGTGCTGGACACTGTCCTAGGCACTGCGGATATATCAGAAAATGAAACAGACCAAATCCTTGTCCTTATGGAGCTTATATTCCTGTTCCTGTGTGTGCGTGTGCGTGTGTGTATGTAAGTGGGTAGCAAATATACAGCAAACAATATGCACAGGTAAATCATATAGTATATCAGAAGGTGATGTATGTGCTGTTAAAAGAAAGAAAAATAGTATAAGAAACTCTTATACTATTTTTCTGGGGACAGAGGTTCAGACTGCATCATTAAATGGGGTTGCTGGTGTAGCTTTTATTGATGGATGGCATTTGAGCAAAGGCCAGAGGACAAGAGGGAAATAGTCAAGATATTCTAGGTAGAGAAAGCTACCTGTGCAAGGGATCTGTGGCAAGAGTATCCTGGTGAATTTGAGGAATATGGGGCAAGCCAGTGTGACTCTGGAACAAAATCAGGGAAGTGAGACTTGTACAAGATGAGGTCAAAGAGAAAAGGGCATCTATCATGTGAGACCTTGTAGGTCATTGTAAGGATTTGGTTTTCTTCTGAGTGAAATGGATGCTGTGGAGGTTTTAGCAAGGTTCCTCTGACTGTTAGACTGAGATTGTTAAACAGCATGGATAAGAACAGGGAAACTGAGCAGGAGGCTAGTATTGGTTTCTTATTGTTGCCGTAACAATGGTCACAAACATGGTGGTTTAAAACAACCCAAGCTTATGTTATAGTCTTGGAGGCCAGAAATCCGAAATGGGTCTCTCTGGGCTGGAACCGAGGAGTTGGTAGGACAGTGTTTCTTCTGGAGGCTCAAGGGGAGAATCTGTTCCCTGTGTTTTATAGCTTCTAAGGCTGCCTTTACTCCTAGGCTTGTAATATCATGCTGACCTCTGCTTTCTTCATTGTATCTCCTTCTCTGGCTCTGGCCCTCCTGCCTCCCCCTTACTAAGTACCCTTGTTATCACATCAGGCCCTTGTGGACAATCCAGGTAAATCTCCCCATCTCAAAATCCTTAATCATATCCACAAAGTTCATTTTGCCATATAAGGAAAAAACCCAGAGGTTCTGGGGATAAGGACACCTTTTGCGTGGATGGGTGGGGGGTTGGAGAGGGCATTATTTTGTTCATCATAAGGTTGTAATTAAAGGCAGAAGATGATGGTGACCCACACTAGGATATTATAGTGTGCAGAGTGAGGAATAGCCACATTTTAGATATTACTTTGAAATTAAAGTCAATAGCATTTCCTAATGGATTAGCTTAAGGGTGTGATGAATGAGAGAAAGATGAGTCAAAAATGATGCCAAAACTTGATGATATTGTGCTTTGTGATGGCAGGGGCCATATTTGTCTTCTTCTTAATTATATTTTAGAGAGAGAGCGAGCAAGAGCAAGCAGGGGAAAGGGGTAGAATGAGAGAGAGAGAGGGAGGGAGACTCTTAAGCAGGCTCCATGCTCCGTGTGGAGTTTGACACAGGACTCAACCCCACGACCCTGGGATTACAACCTGAGCTGAAATCAAGAGTCAGATGCTCAAGCAATTGAGCCACCCAGGCACCCCTGTCTCCTTTACTTCTGCATTTCCAAGGCCTAACTAGCATATTGCCCAGCATGTGGTAATGCACAGTGAATATTCACCAATTCTAAACTTTCTTATTACAAAAAATGAGCATGGTTAAGGACAACTGGAAAATAGACACACCAAAAAACAAAAACAAAAACAAAAGCAAAAACAAAGAAAAATCCCCAAACTTACAAAATTATTTTAGCACTTTTTGTTTTAAAGTTTCATTATATAAGGTTTTTTCATTTATCTATCTATCTATCTATCTATTATTTATTTATTTATTTATTTATTTATTTATTTATTTATTTTTGTGGCAGCACTAAACCTGCCATTTTGTGTCCTTAAACTTTACTTTTAAACATTTCTCCATATTTATAGTCTTGATTGTCATCAATTTTGATAATTTTCATACCATTTCTTTCATTGGATGTTTTATAACTAAAATTATCATTCCCTTATTATTGAACATTCAGATTGTTTTAGCATTTTAACTAATACAAGACCATAATTAATATGTTCCTTGCATATTTTGTCCCGTATTTTATACTTGTTAGAATCCCAGAACTAAGATTACTGACAAAAAGTGTATTTTTTCATAAATTTTTATGCAGCATGCCACCCTGTTCACAAAAGAGTTGTTCTAATTTCTGTTGTCAAAATTTCTGTCTGAATGTACAATCATCTATAGATTCTTCCAAGTAATAAGTATTGTCACTGAAAAATATCCTCCTTTAACAGTTGAAAAATAGCATTTCATATTTTTAAAGATATTGATTCCTTTTCCTTTGTCAACGAGATATAATTTCTCTTTTGTGAATTGTCTTTTCTTATGACTCTTACATTATCTGTCCTTTTTTATTGGTATATCTGAACTCCTCAGTTTAAAAGCTCTGTCCAGAAAATATGTTTTTAATAAAAATGATTATAAATCAGGAAAAAATATGCAAATAACTGAAGGACAACAAAGTTACAGATGGACACAATAAGATCGCAAGAAATAATGGACACAATAAGAACATAGCAAACACAATAACAAGGCTGGACACAGGGCCAGGCTACATTCATCAAATTCAAGCAGGTGTGAGCCCCTTGGCCAGCAAGCTGTCTTCTCCTGGAGATACTTTCTCTGCATGTTTATTTGAAACATCTACATAGGTCAATACGAAACGTCTAAGACAGAAACCAAGATTTCAAAGGAATGTTTTCCTAGTAAAACTTCCAAATATATGAAAAGGAAAAAAAAAAACTAGAAACCTGATTTTAAATTAATATATACCACATTTAATTTTATTTTTCTTGGAAAGTCATTCAAATGAAATTATATAACCAAAAGTCCTAAATAATAAGGGTTATTCACAAAACAATCCCGTGGATGCCATGGGACAAGGCACTGTCTCCAGTTCTTTTCCTGAAGTCTTCAACTAATATCTGCAGAAGTGAGCAGTACATTAATATATCTTGAAATGATGCTATATTAGGCAATGTTGTAAACATGGATAATGACTTAGAAACTACTTATCTGGAACTTGAAAAGGTTACAAATATGGACTCAAATCAAAATGAGATTAAAGTGGGAGAATGTAAACTAGTACATCTGGGAAGAAATTGAATCAGATTCATAGTCCTCCTGAGAAATCTGGTAAGTGATAATGTTAGAAGATATAGAATAAGTGGGTAGATAAATAAAAATAAAGTTATAATACAATATTGGGGTAAAAAAGGTCAATGTGGTTTGAACAGCATAAAGAAAAATTTTAAAAAGCAAAGAAGAAAATGAAATGGGAAGGAATAATAAAATCTGTTCTTTTTTAAAAAATATTTTGAGAGAGAGAGAGAGAGAGAGAGAGGGAAAGCGTGTGTGGGAGTGGGGAAGGGGCACAGAGAGAGAGAGAGAGAGACGGAATAGTAAATAGGCTCTGTGCTTTCAGTGCAGAGTCCAAGGCGGGGCTTGATCTCATGAACCCAGTTGTCATGACCTGAGCAGAAATCAAGTTGGACATTTGACTGAGCCACCCAGATACCCCTAATAAAATCTATTCTTAAAATTTTGGGGCAGCTAATCTATGAAACATATTTAGACAATCAAGTGAACTGTGGTAGTTAGAAAATGGAAGAAGTTATTTGATAAAGGCTTTAAAAACAAATAGGTTTATGAAACAATCTGAACCGCTCTACAGACAGCACTGCAAAGTGTGTTGTTTTGTAAAGCATGTCCTAGTTTGTGATTATTTGTTTAAACTCTGAAACTTCTCCCCACTCCCTTTCTCAACCTCATTTTCATTGTCATTGTCCTTATCCAGGCTCTCATCATTTCTTGCTTGGATTATCACCACTTGGCTGGTTTGCCGGGTTTTGCTCATGTTATTGCTTTAGACTAGAAATTTCTTGCTACTATCTCAACCTAAAAAATCCACACTCATTCTTCAACCTTAGTTTAAATATCTCCTTGCTAGCCTTTATGGATTGCTGCCCCTCTCGCATCAAATGAGATTTAATTGCTTCTCACTTGTAACTATACTACTCGTATTTACTATGTTAGTTAATTAATTACATCCCTTTCACCCCAATAAATTTGAAGTTTCTTTAGAGGAGGAAGCAATTTCCATTCACTTTCTTTCCTCTTTTTTTCTGTAACAAGCCACAAAATCTTGTTATAGAAGGGGTTTAATGCATGTTTATTGAATTGAATCAAATGTCAAAAACTGCATCGGTATATCTAAAAATGAGGTTCATCCTCACCAACAAGTGACTTGAGAGTGAGCTGCAGTCTAAGGCCCAGTCATAAGACCCATAGCCCAGGCACGCCCACCAGGACAGTGAGAATAAACTAACTTTTACAGTGAATGATTGTTATTTTCCAAGGCCCTAAAGTTGTTCATGTATTAACCCTGTATATCCTCACTACTACTCTGTGATGTAGACACTATTAGCCCCATCTTACAGATGAAAAAATTATAGGTAAGAAATATAACTAGAAAATGGTAGGCAGAATTTGAAACTTGATCTGCCCAATTCCAGTATTCATGGTTTAATTTTAGTTTATCTATTTTTGTTTTGTTTTCTATTATACAATATTGCCTCTGGCATCATAACTTTTAAACAGACATATCACCACAGAGTCTGAAATGTAACTAGTTCAGTTAACCTGGCATTGTAATATTTATAAACTCTATGAAGCTTTCCTAGTATCTCTTACACTTCTCCTAGTACATAATTTCCCACGGTGTGTTTTATTTTGTGTATGTGTGTGTTTCGGGGGAGGGAGGGAAGGGGCAGGGGGCAAGGGACTGAAACTCATCAAATATTAACAAAGTAAAAACTAGCATTTCTTTCATTAGCCACATCTCTCCAAATCTACCTGTTAGTTTAGTTCACAGTAAAACTAAAAGATTGAAATGAACTACCCTGACTGATAGCTAAATTTTAAAATATGTTAGAAGTCTATATGAATGGGAAGTCTCATCATATTAGCCATCTTAAGGGAAGTGTGCAATTATAGGTAACAATCAATGTCTCTAATACCAAATGTGATGATTTATATAGAAAGAAAAAGTTGAATTAAGGATAACAACAATAACAACAACAACAACAACAAAATTATGGCAAGAATTTCCCATCCCTCCAAGAGATCACATATTTATGATTCTGGCAATATTCTTGGCTGCCATATTAACACTTAGGCCCAATTCTGTTGGGATAAGCCTCTAGAAAAGCTTTATGTTCTGACTTTCTAGGACTTTTCCTAAGAACCTCATCAAACAATGAGTAGAAAGGATTCTGTCTTCCACAGCTTCACATATCAACACCAGAGAAAGGCAAAAAGATTTTCCTTATGTCTATGTTAAATGCTGGTAAAAAGATACTCATTTATCCAACATGTGTAGGTAAGTACCCGTTATACGCCATGTCCAAGGACTTAGGAATATGGTGTTAAATAAGACAGATGCACTGACATTGTTCATGAAGTTCACATGAAGTCTGGTATAGTGTTTTTAAAACTGTGTGTTGGAATTTTGATTGGGTTTGCATCAAATGTGTAGATAGCTTTGGGTAGTATTAACATTTTAACAATATTTATTCTTCCAATCCATGAGCACGGAACGTTTTTCCATTTCTTTATATCTTCTTCAATTTCCTTCATAAGCTTTCTATAATTTTCAGCATACAGATCTTTTACATCTTTGGTTAGGTTTATTCCTAGGTATTTTATGATTCTTGGTGCAGTTGTGAATGGGATCAGTTTCTTTATTTGTCTTTCTGTTGCTTCATTATTAGTGTATAAGAATGCAACTGATTTCTGTACATTAATTTTGTATCTTGAGACTTTGCTGAATTCATGTATCGGTTCTAGTAGACTTTCGGTGGAATCTATCGGGTTTTCCATGTATAATATCATGTCATCTGCAAAAAGTGAAAGCTTGACTTCATCTTTGCCAGTTTGGTGCCTTTGATTTCCTTTTGTTGTCTGATTGCTGATGCTAGAACTTCCAACACTATGTTAAACAACAGCAGTGAGAGTGGACATCCCTGTCGTGTTCCTGATCTCAGGGGGAAAGCTCTTAGTTTTTCCCCGTTGAGGATGATATTAGCTGTGGGCTTTTCATAAATGGCTTTTATGGTGTTTAAGTATGTTCCTTCTATCCCGACTTTCTCGAGGGTTTTTATTAAGAAACGATGCTGAATTTTGTCAACTGCTTTTTCTGTGTTGATTGACAGGATTATATGGTTCTTATCTTTTCTTTTATTAATGTGATGTATCACATTGATTGATTTGCAAATATTGAACCAGCCCTGCAGCCCAGGAATGAATACCACTTGATCATGGTGAATAACTTTTTTTATATGCTGTTGAATTTGACTTGCTAGTATCTTGTTGAGAATTTTTGCATCCATATTCATCAGGAATATTGACTTGTAGTTTTCTTTTTTTGCTGGGTCTCTGTCTGGTTTGGGAATCAAAGTAATGCTGGCTTCTTAAAGCTAGAACAAGCAATCTTAAAATTTGTATGGAACCACAAAAGACCCTGAATAGCCAAAGTAATATTGAAGAAGAAGACCAAAGCAGGAGGCATCACAATCCCAGACTTTAGCCTCTACTACAAAGCTGTAATCATCAAGAGCATGGTATTGACACAAAAACAGACACATAGACCAATGGAACAGAGTAGAGACTCCAGAATTGGACCCACAAAAGTATGGCCAACTAATCTTGGACAAAGCAGGAAAGAACATCCAATGGAAAAAGACAGTCTCTTTAACAAATGGTGCTGGGAGAACTGGACAGCAACATGCAGAAGAATGAAACTAGACCACTTTTTCACACCATTCACAAAAATAAACTAAAAATGGATAAAGGACCTGAATGTGAGACAGGAAACCATCAAAACCCTAGAGGAGAAAGCAGGACAAAACCTCTCTGACCTCAGCCACAGCAATTTCTTACTCAACACATCTCCAAAGGCAAGGGAATTAAAAGCAAGCATGAACTATTGGAACCTCATGAAGATAAAAAGTTTCTGTACTTCAAAGAAAACAATCAACAAAACTAAAAGGCAACCAACAGAATGGGAAAAGATATTTGCAAATGACGTATCAGATAAAGGGCTAGTATCCAAAATGTATAAAGAACTCACCAAACTCCACACCCGAAAAACAAATAATACAGTGAAGAAATGGGCAGAAGACATGAATAGACACTTTTCTAAAGAAGACATCCAGATGGCCAACAGGCACATGAAAAGATGCTCAATGTCACTCCTCATCAGGGATATACAAATCAAAACCACACTGAGATACCACCTCATGCCAGTCAGAATGGCTAAAATGAACAAATCAGGAGACTATAGATGCTGGAGAAGATGTGGAGAAACGGGAACCCTCTTGCACTGTAGTTGGGAAGGCAAATTGGTGCAGCCACTCTGGAAAACAGTGTGGAGGTTCCTCAAAAAATTAAAAATAGATCTACCCTATGACCCAGCAATAGCACTGCTAGGAATTTACCCAAGGGATACAGGCGTGCTGATGCATAGAGGCACTTGTACCCCAATGTTTATAGCAGCCCTTTCAATAATAGCCAAATTATGGAAAGAGACTAAATGTCCATCAACTGACAGATGGATAAATAAGATGTGGTTTATATATACAATGGAATACTACTTGGCAATGAGAAAGAATGAAATCTGGCCATTTGTAGCAACGTGGATGGAACTGGAGTGTTAATGTTAAGTGAAATAAGTCAGAGAAAGACAGATACCATATGTTTTCACTCATGTGTGGATCCTGAGAAACTTAATAGAAGACGAGGGGGAAGGTGAAGGGGGGAAAAATACAGAGAGGGTAGGAGGCAAACCATAAGAGACTCTTAAATACTGAGAACAAACTGAGGGTTGATGGGGGTGGGGAGAGGGTAAAGTGGGTGATGGGCATTGAGGAGGGCACGTGTTGGGATGAGCACTGGTTGTTGTATGGAGACCAGTTTGACAATAAATTATATAAAAACAAATCAAAACTGTGTGTTGGGCCTAATAATAGACTGAAATTAATTTGTTGAATTTTGACCTTCCTTTTTAAGAAAATGAAATAGAATAGGTAAGAGCATATTAGAGAGCAGTGCATATGAAAATGATAACTATTGTTTTACAAACCTTTTATTTGTTATATGAGTGTATATATACACTACATATATATATATATATATATTTCTGTGTAGTTCTTTCTGTGTATTTCTTTCTGTGAGTTATAAGAAACAATGTAAAAACTCTTTTTTTCCTGGTGAAATTTAAAGCTTCAAAAGTTCATTATAATGATTTGTAGTTAAGTGATGCTTTCATTCAGACAGACCCAATTCCTGTGTACTATATGAAAAAAACAACAACAACACTTAATTGTCACCAGAACCCTATGAGGTAGTTACTATTATTATTATAACTTTAAAATTGAGGACACTGAGAAAGAGAGGTTTACATCCTAAGGTCTCATATCTAGATAGGGGGAGAAAATGGGATCTGAGCTGGGATAGTCTGATTTCAGAGTGTGGGGAAAGACATTCTGGCAGGAGACCCCACTCAGCATTGTCACACAGAGGCCTGAGTCACTGCCATCACCATGGCAGCAGAGGCAGAAGTGGTCTACTGCAGTGTGGCAGCTTTGTCACAGGAGAGCTGCTTCCTTAGGGTATGCTCATGGCTCAGTGTAGCACCAGGAGTTTGGCCGGGATGCTCTAGGAGAGACTTAGCAACCACTGGGAAAGACTTTGAGAGCAGCTGACATTTTCAATAGTGACCTGGAAATAAGAGTGTTTGTACTTGCCAAGACCTTTCTCATTATTTGCTTTGGTTTAAAATCTGCAGAATACTGCGATGTGGAAAACATGAGACATATATACCTGTGATTTGTAGGCAAGATATATTTTATGATTATGAGGGGAAAATTAAAGAACAGGTAAAAGAAGAGTGAAATGTAAATTTAAGGGCAAATCTTATAACACTGCCACTGTTTTAGGTTCTTAAATATCTCAAATTGTGTTTGAGGTGATTGTAAGTTCTTAACGCTTGATCGATAATTCCCACATCAGACAGGCTATCTCCTATCTATGATTAGAATGGCCACAACTACCTCAGAATATCCTCAGATATTCATTGATGTTTCCACACTGCAAAGCATTCTGAATAATATCTCAGGTAGATCTGTGGTCTTCTAGGTTAGTGGTGGAAGAGAAGAAGAAGGAGTTGAGGGAAGGAAGTGGGGAAAACAACAGAGAATATAAAGGGTGAATACTTTAGAACAAAAAATTATCCTAACAAATAGAAATCTAGAAATACAAAATATTTATCATCATCCACTTCTTTCCTGTAGATTCATAATATATTTGAAAATGTCCAGCTTTTATCTCTCAAATATTGGCTCTGATTAGAGCAGACAACTGGTTGTTGTCATGACCTGAGACTAAGCAAATAGGGTACTGGCTTGCTTTTCCCTCCTGAGTAGAATTAGAGCAGGATATCTCAACTTCAGCACTATTGACATTTTGGACCATATACTACTTGGTTGTTGGCGGGGGATGCTGCGTTGTAGGATGGTTAGGGGTATTCCCGGCCACTGTTCATAACTTGCAAGTAGCAACTTTCCCCTAGTTGTGACCATTCAGAATGTCTCCAGACATTGCCAAATGGTCCTTTGGGGAAAGAATTGCCTGCAACGAAGAACCACTGCCTTGTCAAGTCACCAGTGATCCATATACCCCTCTCCTTTCCATGGTATGGCACGAAGCCAAATCTCTCCTATGAAGCCTGTCACTTCTCCCTTGCAAACACAGTTCACCCTTGAACAACATGGGGGTTAAGGGTATGTACCCCACTATGCAGTTGAAAAGCCATAACTTTTAACTTCCCAGAAATGTCAGTACTAATAGCCTCCTGTTGTCTGGAAGTCTTAACTGATAACATAAATAGCCTCTTAATGCGTATTTTGTATGCTGTATGTATTATATACTGCATTCTTACAATGCAGTACGCAAAACAAAAGAATGTGTTATTAAGAAGATCATAAGGCAAAGAAAATACATTTGCAGTGCTGTACTATATTTATAAAAATCTGTGTGTAAGTGGACCCAGGCGGTTCTAACCCATATTGCTCAGGGGTCAACTGTATTTCCATGGCTCTTCACACCTAAGGTTTACTAATCTCAGCTGTGTGCTACTTGACATTAGTTTATCTTTGGCCACTGGCAAAGTTCCTAAGCAATTCAAAAATAACTGTTGTTTCAGTGTGGCTGAAAACATTGCCTCCAGTTCTGAGTAGTACTCATTATCCTACCAAGGCCTGACATTTCCTGATAGTTTCTCATTTCTCACACGTATATGCATTTAATTGATTTGGGAGTAACTTTAGGATTGATGACGTTTGAGATCTAATAAAGTTAGTCAGGTCTGGAAGCTGCTTCGCCTGTGGAAATGCTTCTCTTCTTACCATCAGTGTGTTGCTGCTCTCCAGATCATGACTCGTTTGTTCTTCCTGAAGTGTGCCTTTGTTCTGATCAGCACTCTGCTTTTACAAGTCTTGTCTTAATGTTTCTCTGTCTGAATCACAGACATGATTTCTTTTCTTCCTCGTATAGATTTTAATGGCTTGCATTAAATGAAGAATTTCATGGTTTTTTCATAGGTGTTTTGACCTTCCTGATTTGATTGCTGCTGAAATAGCGAAGCCTCAGGACTAGACAATAATTAATTTATGTGAGTTTCATCTATAGCTAGTTTATAAATGTATTCTGTAGCTCACTCCGATAGATATACACCTGGTTAAGGCAGTTCTTGGGAAGAGGTGAATTACTCTTGAGGTTTGCTTGTGACAAAGATTCTCTCTCTGCCCCAACTGTAGGCAGTCTCCTCTGAGTCCTTTTTCAGCTAGACCCCACACTTAGGCTTTGTCCTTCAGAGTCTAGTTGTCACAAGAATCCTGCTAAGTCAATTTAAGGAGAATCCCTCCCCCTCAGTATCTGGATATCTGATCAAATTTCCTCACCCCTTCCACCCCCTAGGTG
Source organism: Neofelis nebulosa (assembly GCF_028018385.1). Lineage (NCBI taxonomy): Eukaryota > Metazoa > Chordata > Mammalia > Carnivora > Felidae > Neofelis > Neofelis nebulosa. Next base: position 94,820,330 of record NC_080786.1, read on the forward strand.
ATATCTGATCTCTCTAGCCTGTCTTCAGCTGGAATCGCCCTGCCCCTGATTTTTCCTCTTAGTAATTTTCCATCCATCCACCGATTCTCTGCCCTCCTCTGCCCCTTTGTGTTCCCTGGCTATGAATCCCCACTTGTCCCTATTGTATTCAGAATTGAGCCCAGTTCTGTTCTGAGGTCTAGTGTAGTAGTTTCTGAATAAAATCTATTTTTACTGTTTTAACTACTGTCTAGCTCTAGTTTTCTCCAGGACCTGTTCAAGCACCAAAAACTTGCTGCAATTGCCATCTAGGGTCCTATATTTGTTTCTAACAGTGCCTTGAGGAATTCTTTCACTCAAATCTTTAAAAAGAGTACAAATGGGTTGATAGAGAAGAGTAAGTTGCCACAGTCTAAGCTAAATCTGTGAAAGTATGTTATGCTCACTAGTGATCACGGATGATGGAAAGAAAGAAATTCCACCCAAAGGCCCTCTGTGATTTAGAGACTGAGTAGCTTCATGGGAAGAAACTGATTCTGAGGTAAAGGAAGGAAGTTGAGGCTGATGGGCTCAGTGTGAGCCTAAAGAGCCTTCACAAGTGGGGAGTAGAAGGGACATTTGGAGGAACAGTGAAAGATTACTCAGTCCCTTTGTTCTCTCCTAAGATGTGTGCCAGGTGATATTAAAATTAAAAAATGCTACTTCTCTAATCTCTGTGAGATACTAAGATCTCAAAGTAAGACTGCTTTTTGCCTTAGAAATGAACTGGAGTGAAATAAATTGGTTGAAGGAGTCTGGTGCTTACACATTTGGAAGAAAGTTCTTTAAGAAAAGAATAAAAAAAATAGGTACATGCTTAAATAGAGATGGTGCACATGAGGGGGCCTAAAACCCAAGCTTCATCAGCTTCATCATAAATAAGACTCTGGGTTGTAGGGCACTTGCTTTCCTTCCTCTCTCAAGTTGGCTGTTGAAGAATCTGAAATGAAAGATATGGTGTAGGGAGTGAAGGGTCTCACTAGCATGGTGATTAGTGCCAGGAGCAGAGATGGGTCATGCTGAGCGAAGAAGGACAGAACCACCAAGGAATGACACATCACCTCCTCCAGCGATCTGGGACCCTCCCAGCTATCACTGGGAGCAATAGAGGAGAAGGATTCCACAAGATCTAGGAAAACTGTATTTATGTGTAAGATACCCAAGTAACCTGAGAATTTACAGAGTCAAGAGGAATAAAATCAGGCTTACTGTTCAATAATTCAACTGGTGAGGCTGAGCCAGAGTCACCCCATTTTGTTACCTGTATTATGATCCTTTTGTAGAAGTGTGGCTCAGGAAAATATGGGTTACATGAGGAGGGCCAAATCTTCCTCCAAGAAATGAGGGAAGATTTAAACTCTTTACTATGAAGTTAGACTAGGAAATCTTTATGTCAAACACGATATATGCCCTCAGTCACCTCCAAATTAACTGAAATTCTCCACTTCTTTGGTGAAACATACTGAATAATGCCTGTAGCAAGCTTGATGCTTAAGACTACTGGTGTTTTTTCTAGGACGCTCAAGCACACCTGCTTCCACCAATTTGTGTGGTAATCAAGAGTCAATTCTGTTTATTCTTAGATATGTTAATTGTTTTACTTTATTGTATTTTAGTAACTTCAATAATACACAAACCAATTAAGTATAAATGTGAAAAGAAAGAGACTGTTGTTCCTTCTATGAAAGCTATGTTAAATACTTAGGTAAGAACTAACAAAGGAGGGTCACTAAAAATGTATAGACATAGGGTAGGTAAGAGAAAAGATAGAAAAGAAATGTAAAACTCAAGAAGGATTTTGCATTCAGTTTGCTTTACAAGTACATTTAATTAAGTTCTTGTTTCACTTTAAAGGCACTGAAATGGGAAAAAATAATGCCTGTGGCTGTGGTTTATGAAAGAATCATGACCCAGAATATAATCAGTTCTGGCCTTATGTAAAAATATTACATTTGCATGTGCATTTGTATGTTTTAAATGAAAATAAAGTGTATAAGGTACATATTCATCATTATTTCAATGCCTGCTGCTTTAAATGGTTTTTTCAAATAACTGGCCAATAACAACTCCATTTGCAAAACAATATAAAGTAAATTCTGACATTAATTCTCAATTTCTTCTCATTAGGACTTAATAAAATTAGTGAGGTGTTAGTGCTGTCAACAGGATCCTTCTTGTTGGAGACCTTGTGAATCCCCCTCTCTGTCATCATGCTTGGATAAGCCTTCTTTTGCCCCACTAATATTCTATATGGAAATGGCCACTTCCTTATGCCAAGGACTTTGATAAAACTTGTGTCAGAATCTCTGTCCCTGCCTGACTTTGCATGTAAAATAACAATGTTCTTGCTAATTGATTTCTAATGATTTTTTTGCTTTGTTTATATGTTCTGCAAAATGCCTGCTGCAGTCACTTGTTACCCAAGAGTAACTTCTGTCCCTGCTTCCTGGTCCCTCAAGCTGCTTCTCTTTGGGTACTTTTGCCTACTGGCTGTGTGTGGTGCTCATTGCCTTTCTTCTGTTTCTGATAGGGATGGGGAAGATTTAAACTCTTTAAAAAATCTTGAAGGAAGAGTCATGCTCAGATTAAGTTTGATTTACAAAATGGACTCCTCACTGGATCATAGGGTACATGAGTAACATAAAGTATGGTAATTTTGGAGAAGCTATTTTGTATCCTGAAAAGTTGGAAATTCAGGAAATATGTGTTTTCTCTTTGGAATTGATGTCCTGAGTGTGGTATGGTTATCCAGAATGAGACACTTCCATAGCCATATTTGGGAGCCATTTACTTCTCAATGTTTAAGAAATATTTAAAGGGGCGCCTGGGTGGCTCAGTCGGTTGAGCGTCCAACTTTGGCTCAGGTCATGGTCTCTCGGTTTGTGAGCTCGAGCCCTATGTCGGGCTCTGTGCTGACAGCTCAGAGCCTGGAGCCTGCTTCAGATTCTGTGTCTCTCCATCTCTCAGCCCCTCTCCTGCTCATGCTCTGTGTCTGTCTCTCAATAATAAATAAATGTTAAAAAAAAAAAAAGAAATATTTAAGGACCATTAGAAAGAAACTGGAAAAGTCCAAAGCAAAGGGAAAGTTGCTTTAGAGAAACGAGGCAGAAAAGCATGTGAAGAAACTAAAGAAGAAAGAAAATGACTGACTTAGGCAGAGATCTTCTTGGGGCTGCCAGGCAGAATATTTATTTATCAATCAGAGGGCACAGCCATGACAAACTGATTAAAGGAGAATGTCACAGGTATCAGCTTAAGAGTTGTATGTGTAGGAGAAAAGGAAAGGCCAATTTTATTGGAATCACCACCTTTAAGGTGGAATATGCAAATTATTTGGAGTAGAGGACATTATAGGCAGATATTTTACCTGGAATTGAGCTCAGACAAGAACACTTTTTGTCTTTAGTCATCATTGGACCTGAGAGGTGACTTTTTAGGACCCAAACAATTCTAAGATGAGATGACTAAGTTACAATAAATATATAAATAGGAAGGGAAAACTGACCCGAGGATTATGGCTGCAGAAACAAAATAATGTGGGAATTGTAACACACAGAATCCCAATAAGAAGCCTTGTGGTCACCACCACCACCACCACCACCATCATCATCATCACCATCACCACCAGTTTTTCTTTAGGTGCCTATAGTGTTGTTTTTTTGTTTGTTTGTTTTGGAGAAAACTGATTCCTCATGGAACACAATCTTTCTCTTGCATGTTCTAGAAAACCATTGTTCATGATTGAAATGGATCCATTTTATATATATATATATATATAATGAATAATATATATATATATATATATATATATATATATATATATATATATATATAAAAGCCCACATGACAAAGGCTGTTCATCTATGATGACATTACTAAAACAGGCACTATTGATTCAGATTTACCAGGAAGGTCAGGAGACAATCTTCATTTTCCCCTTTCCTATCCCAAAGATTACAAATCTTCTGAAATGTGGTAAGATGTTGGTTGTGAATGAAAAGATCCTGATCTGATAAGGAACTTTCTGAGTGTTAACATTATTTATCAGTCAGAAACCCAATTTGTAGGACATGAATTATTTCATGTTCAAGGGTTTGAGTTCTTTGCTGTCAGCTACTAAGAAAGACTGACCTTTTATGTTTTTATGTTTATATTTCTGTAGCTATGGGGTATGTAGATTCTTTACGTCTAGTTTCAACTTGACAAATATCCTGAACTTTATAGTCTCTGCTCTCATTATCCACATAATTTAATGAGATCTAAATTCTAGGACTGTCTATGACGAACAAAGTCTCACCTTTAGGACATGTAGATTTGCAAGATTATTTTGTTATGGACCCATTCTTTCAGAATGAAGGAAGAAAGAAGAAAATACCTGGTCTAATTGACTCATTTGTGAACATTCTCTAATAGAATTAAAAGCAACTTAGAAGATAATGCAAGGTGGAACTTCCTTTGCATGTTAACATGGTGTCAAGGATACATAACATTCATTAATTAATTAACCTCATTCTTCTTATCCTCTTATATGTGCAGAGAATGGCCATCTCTATTTTCTTATGAACTTCAGTATGATTCTCTTTTTTCTATTTTGCCCAAATTTAAAATAGTGAGATGAAAGGGCTAATGCTATGGAGCTGGAGTCCAGACATTTTTATCTATAAGCAACCTTGCTTTTTAAGTTTTCGAGAGACAATTGTTCTTGAACTACATCACCCATCCCCCCTTCCTATCAATTAGGATTATTCATTAAACAATGGCTTCCAAAAATCATGATCTAAATTTTGGCATGATTGGTACCTATCAACAGGAGTCTTAGAATATAATGTGTTATACACACACACACACATTTATAGATGCTAATCAAGAGTGAAGTTCAGTCCTCAGTTTGAAACAGAATAGATGAAGTATTGTTATCTGGTGCTTGCTATGGCAACTTGAGATAGCTTTTCTGTTTTGTGCATGTTTTATCCCTATGGGAATAACTAGAATCCACTTAGCTTTTCTGGAGAAATTGCTCCTATGGGATAATTACACCAATCCCACATGTGCATCTTGATTGGTAAGTTTGGAGGGTATAATTGTGGGTTTTTGCTATGGTTTTGTGGACTTCCTCTACTCCTATAACATATGGAAGATTCTAATTACTAATAGAATTTTTAAGATAGTTCTTTTTTTTAAGTTTTTTTTTTTTTTTTAAGTTTTGGGAGAGTAGGGGAGGGACAGAGAGAGAGAGAGAGAGAGAATCCAAGCAGGCTCTGCACCAGCAGTGCAGAGACTGATGCAGGGCTCAAACTCACCAACCATGAGATCACGACCCAAACCAAAACTAGGAGTGGTAGGTACACTTAACTGATTGAGCCACCCAGGTGCCCCCCCCACCCCCTGCCTCTGCATATTCACAACCTCCCCATTATTAACATCACTCACTAGAGTGGATATTTTTTTGCCAAGGATGAACACACATTGATACATCATAATCACCCAAAGTCTATAGTTTACCTTAGGGTTCACACTTGATGTCATATATTCTGTGGGTTTGGATAAATGTATGATGACATATATCCATTATTATAATATTATGCAGAATATTTCACTGCCTTAAAAAATCCTCTGTGCTCTGCTTACTCATCTCTGCCTCCCTCCCCACCCCTGCAAATCACTGATTTTCTCTGTCTCCACAGTTTTGCCTTCTCCAGAATATCATATAGTTAGCAGTATGTAGCCTTTTCAAATTTACTTATTTCATTAGTAATATGCATTGAAGTTTCCTCCATGTCTTTTCATAACTTGATAGCTCATTTCTTTTAGTGCTAAATAGCATTCTGGTGTGTATATGCACCATAGTTTATTTATCCATTCACTTACTAAAGTACATTTTGGTTGCTTCCAAGTTTTGCCAATTATGAATAAAGCTGCTGTAACATTTGTGTACAGGTTTTTGTGTGGACATAAGCATTTACTCCTTCGGGTAAATACCAAGGTGTGAGATTGCCAGATCTTATGGTAAGAGTATGTTTAGTTTTGTAAGAAATCTCCAAACTGTCGTTTATAGTGGCTGTACCATTTTGCATTCCCATCAGCAAGGTATAAGAGTTCCTGTTGCTCTACTTCCTTACCAGGACTGAGTGTTGTCAGTTTTCCAGTGTGTAGTGATATTTCATTATTGTTTTCATTTGCATATTCCTAATGACAGTGATGTGGAGTATCTTTTCATATGCTTATTTGTCATCTGAAATTTTCTTTGGTGAGGTCTCTGTTAAGAACTTGAATCCATTTTTTAAATGAGTTGTTTTCTTAGTGTTGAATTTTAAGAGTTCTTTGCATATTCTTATCTTGCTGTCTTCTCAAATTGTGGGGTTTTTTGCCTTTGGTATGCCTTATAATTTTTTTTGTGATAGGTGTACATAAGGTACTGGATAAAAGAAACTGCCATAAGCAGGCACATTACTAATGTGGTGGTGAGGTTGGTGGGGGAGGGGAAGTGTTCTGTTGGCCTATGGTTAGGTCTCAGTCTTTTGGTGAGCCAGTGCTCTGGCCTATGAACCTTACATGAGTTTCTCAATTTTTTCCCCCATTAGGTAGCACAGGATGGCTAGACTGAGCTGGAGTTGAGTATTTCCCTTCTCCAGCAGGTTAGGCTCTGGTACTAGTTTTTCCTGAGGGCAGGCCTTGTTAAGAACAGAATGCTTTGGAATATTTAAGAATACTCCCCTCCCCTCTGCTAGAAATAGGAGGGGATATTACAGTGGGGAGTGATCCAGCTCTTTGAGGTAAATCTCACAATATTGTGGGGCCTCCCATGACTGGGTTTCTTGGAGTTTTTAATACTTAGAAGTTTTACACTGAGCCTCCAGCAATTTGTCAGTTGTAGTTGAGGTTTTCCTAACCCAATACTGGTACCTGTGGAAGTTTCAGCTACTGGTCTGCTTTGGTAAGCAGTGCCTCGCTATATATATATTCACCTGTCTGTGTCTTTTCCTGTCTTGGGAATAGCAGTTCGCCTTGTGTTCTCCTCTCTCTTACAGATCTGGAAGATGGTTGGTTTTTCAGTCTGTTCACTCTTTATTTATTGTTAGGACAGAGTAGCAACTTCCAAGCTTTTTTTTTTTAATTTTTTCTATTTTTTATTTTTTATTTTTTTCTTCCAAGCTTTTTAATGTGTGGAGCAGAAACTGGAAATCGTAGTATGCTTCTTTTTAGCAAATATTAGGTTTGCTAACTGTTGTTATCATCCATATAAGACTTGGAGTCCAGGCGCCATGAGTAGGGGCTCTAGATTCAGTGGAATTTTCCTTTCTTAAGTCATTAGAGCTAAAAGATAAACTGAGGCCTATTAAAGTTTTAGGGGCTTATTTGAGCAAAAATCGATTTGAATCTTACAACGTCCAATCTAGCATATAGAAAGGAGCTCTGAGGAGCAGTTCAAAATGAAAGACTTTTATAGGCAGAAGGGAGCAAGAACAAGGAAGTTATATTAAGCAAAAAGCAGGTTAGTTATTGCAAAGTTACTTTCCTTTAGGGGATGAGAAGGGTCTGTCAGGCAGATGTCCTAACTAGTGCTGATCAGACAGTTCCTGTTTGACTCGTTTAAGAGTCCATTCCTGGGAGAGTCCAAAGTGTAATTAAGTTAAGTCTTGGTTTGGTGGTGTGGGACTTAGCATGAGCAACTCCAGTTCAGACGTGTTGTCTTGTTTCTACAATTCCCCACTTCTGATCAGACTCTGCATGAGAAGTGTGATCAAAATTTAAGTCATTAGTGCTACTTCCAGCTACTGCTTTGGAGCTCTTGAAATTTTGTGCTGAATCTCTGTGCGATATTCACAGGTCACAGTCTCAGGTTCACATTCTTTAAGATGGTATTCTCTTCATTTCCTTTCTGATGTTCTAGATTTAGGTAGATTATTTTCTTGGTTGTTAATGGCCACAAACAGTCATTTAAAGCTTTTAAGAGAATTCAGTGTACAAAAGTGCCATAATTATTATAAGCAGGATAATTCCCAGTATCTGGAGTATACTTTGGAGCCATGTTCCCCAAGATACAAATCAGTCAGAATCAAATAAGTCAAAGAAAGACCCTGTTGAAGGATTCACTTTCTTAAGCTAACTGGCTTGTTCAGCTTGAGTCTCAACATCCCCAGAAGTGTCGGTTAAAGTGCAGCAAATGGTGTTGGCTGTGGCAATAATACTTCCTTACTCAGCTAAAAGATAAAGGGCCTAGTTTTTGTTGGGTGGCTATTGCTTTAGCAGTAGATTCTGTAGTATCATTGAGTTAAGGAGGGTTTCTTGATCATAAGCTCATAAGTACTTACTCCTAGCCAGAGCGGGAGAGATCTGCCAAAGGAGGATAACATTGAATCATGAATGCCTCACGGGAATTGCCTTTTGAATCTGTGGCTCAGGACTAGCGAGGTGACACCTATGGAGGCCAGTAAAATTTACGGGTCTGTAGACCACACTGGTGCTTTTATTCTGTTTCCCCTTGCCTTGTGCCCCTTTCTTTGTTGTACAGTTCCTGGATACACGTTTTTCTGGATTTGGAGTAGTTAACCAGAGGCAGAGAAATGGACCCCCAGGGCTAGGGAGTCAGACATTGGTAGAAATGGGGCTGAGTTTGTTCCAGAGAAACTGAGGCATTGGAAATTGGGAAGAAGTTTGTAATGGACAGAACTGCAGGATTACCAACATTGTGGTAAATCCAACAGTCCTTGGAGACTGGATTAGCCCTCTTTCCAAAGGCATGAGATATGTGAACAGTGGTGACATCTTTCCAAGTTAGAGCAAGACAAAAGATGAATAAAGAATAATAAAAGCCTTCTTGCTATAAGAATTAGAAAAATGATGGTCAGAGAGGGAAGAAAGAAGGAAATATTCTTGATCTGGGGAGAAAGCAGTATAGCTTGATGTCAACTACCTCCCTTCCAAGTCAGTTTGATTTTGAGGTCTGTAGCATTTGCACACGACCGTATGTCAGGTGGAGCCTTCTTCCTTGTGAAATGTGCATGCAAGTTTTGACACCTGGTAATTTAGCAGCAGTGTCAGTGGTCAAGAGTAGTTGGTGTAGGGTTCTTTCAGTGAATCTCACCTTTGCTAAACCATCCGAGTAAAACAATAATTTTAAATGACAGAAGACTTAAAAATGCCCATGGTTAAAGATCGTATAAAGAGTTCATTATAATGGAATTGACCAGGAAATTTGGTTATTTTTGTGACATATGGCATTTTAGATAATAACTGGAATTATGACTGATAACATTATAACAGGACATATGAGATTTTTAGGAATTTCATACAGTTTCAAGACATATTAATAACACATTGATACAAATATAACTTAAGGAGGTTTATCGTCACCTGACAGTGTTTCCCATGTAATTTCATATACCAAGTAAACCTAATTAACTTAATGTCTCTTTTTTCACCAGGTGAGAAACACATGCTTTGAGATTTTCCAGGGAGCCTCTGGGAAATCTCAAAGCTACTTTGAGGTGAAAAAGACTTCATTTAAAATTTGATTTGGGAAGATGTGAAAATGTCAAAATGTTTGAACATTTGACCAGATAGTATCACAGATTTTTATGAAAAACATTAATTATCTATTTAACCAGAGTGACTATGTAAGGTTTTAAAGGAAAATACAGAAGGCTACATAGTTGTGGAAAAAAAACTTAGCTCTCTTAATATTGAAAAGACTGGGTTTTCTTAAGTAATCAAAGACATGAGAAAGATATCATGAAGCACAGTAAATAATTTGGTAATATACAAAATCTTTGCTTACCAGGTGGATTATCCAAAAGGGTAAAACAAAAACAAAAACAAAATCTTGCAATCTCTTAATAAGAGCAGACCAATAATCCAAGAAAATTTTGTCCTTTTAAAAAGTTATTTAGAATAATTTTCTTTAAACTGAAGTATAGTTTTTATTATTTTTATTATTTTTAAAGTATTATTTAATTAGTAAATTAAAATTTTTTTTAATTTTAAGAGAGACAGAGTGCGAGTGGGAAAGGGGCAGAGAGCGAGGGAGAGAGAGAATCACAAGCAGGCTCCACTCCGTCAGCACAGAGCCTGATGTAGGGCTCAAACCCATGAAGCTGTGAGGTCATGATCTTAGCCAAAATGAAGAGTCAGATGCTTAACTGATTGAGTCACCCAGGTGCCCCAAAGTATTATTTTAAAATTATTTTTATAACTCTGTTCTTTTAACAGTGAGAAAACCAAATTCTAAATTTGTACTACTCTATTTTTGATATTAAAATTCATTCTTGAAAAACTTTAAAAATAAACCCATTCCAATCTTAACCAGTTTAACTGCATATAAAATTAATTTTCCAAGATTCCTTTTCTACAAACTTTTCTGCAATTTTTTTATATTCATACATATTTTGTCCTATTTTTTCCTCTTTCTCATTCTGGAACAGTCATTTTCCTTTCCTTATCTACCTTTCATACACAGTTTCCTTTTACCTTTACTATTTGTAAGTACTTTTAATTACATATATTAATTATAATTCTTAACCCTTAGAGTCCTTAATTTTTAGTAAACACAAAAATGTAATTGTGGACTGTCTCCTACACTAGCATTATGAGGATTGGCAAGTTTATAAATACATTTCATAATTGCTTGAAGTCTCTTCTTCCTCACAGTAAATTTTTTGATGTGGCACAGAACATGTTTCCTAGTAGATCCAGATATCTTTAGTTCCTCTGTAAAAGGAAGCCAAAAGTGGATAAATCTATGTTCAATAATGAATGCTTCTGTATTGTATTTAAGATAAGTTAAGTGATGGATATTCATTGACTATTTAGAGCATTCCCAAATAAGATAAAATACATTGCTCCTGGGGACCAGCATGGTCTCCTTTGGTTCCCTCTTCTGACACCAGTTTAGAAGATAAACTAGGGCATAATAAAATTTTTAAGAATTTATTTGAGCAAAAATCAGCTCAAACTGGGCAGTGTGCAACCTAGAAGATAGAAAGGAGCTCTGAAGAGCAGTACACAATGGAAGACTTTTATAGGCAGAAGGGAGCAGGAGCAAGGAAGTTACATTAGACAAAGAGCAGGTTGGTTATTGCAAAGTTACTTCCCATTAGGGGATGACATGGGCCTGTCAGGCAGATGATGACCCTACTAGTGCTGATCAGGGGATTCCTGACTGACTGGTTTAAAATTCCATTTTGTGGAAAAGCCAAAAGTGTAATTAAGTTAAGTTTTGGTTTGGTGATGTGGGTCTTAGCATGAGCAACTTTATTTGGGGCCTGTTATCTTGTTTTTAACACTGGGAAAGAAGAAAGGATGTGACAGAAAGTTTACATTCCTCCACAGTTATCTAGAATTATTTGCTTCATGATTATGTTCCTCAGGCTTAAAAAGTCACCCTCTTATAGTTGCAGAATTTTGAACTGTGTATCCTTCGCTTTGGTCCAGCTTTCTTTTATTTTTTTTCTTTTTTCTTTTTTCTTTTATTTTTAAAAATTTTTTTTAAATATATGAAATTTATTGTCAGATTGGTTTCCATACAACACCCTGTGCTCATCCCAAAAGATGCCCTCTTCAATACCGTCACCCACCCTCCCCTCCCTCCCACCCCCCATCAGCCCTCAGTTTGTTCTCATTTTTTAAGAATCTCTTATGCTTTGGCTCTCTCCCACTCTAACATCTCTTTTTTTTTTTCCTTCCCCTGCCCCATGGGTTTCTGTTAAGTTTCTCAGGATCCACATAAGAGTGAAAACATACGGTATCTGTCTTTCTCTGTATGGCTTATTTCACTTAGCATAACACTCTCCAGTTCCGTCCACGTTGCTACAAAGGGCCATAATTTGGAAATTATGGAAAGAGCCAAAATTATGGAAAGAGCCTAAATGTCCATCAACTGATGAATGGATAAAGAAATTGTGGTTTATATACACAATGGAGTACTACGTGGCAATGAGAAAGAATGAAATATGGCCCTTCCCAGCTTTCTTTTATAGCAAGGACTCAGCCTAAGTCCGAGCTGTGTCTCAGTGCCCACGAAGTCAGTGAGAAGAGCTGCCAAGATGCTATTATGTAGGAGCATAAGTCTTCTTAATCACTAACTTCTAAAGGGAAAGAGAGAAGAGACCCCAGTGGCTCCTCAAGGATGATGAGTCGGTTGTTAAAAAGGGAGGGGTGATTCTGCATAATACAGATGTATCACTCAGATTGTCTCAGTAGGATCATGGCGATTGTCTTGGTTGGGCTGCAATAAATGGAAGATTGAAGACCAAAGCTTTTCCACTGTGGTCTCTGTAGCTCAATGATGGCAAAGTGTTCCAGAGGCTGATGTGCCAGGGCCACCTGCAATGACTGTAGGCAGCACTCATGCCTGTAGTAGTGACACAGGCCAGGGTCCTCCGTACAGGTAGCATGCCCTCATCATTTCGACTGGCTGCCTGAAGGCAGATGGAACTGGAACGCAGCAGGCACCGTACCTTTGGCGTGCATCACTATTAACTGTGGCACTGCCTTAACCACGCATTCCATGAGTGTGCCTGAAATATAAGGCAGTCCAGTGGTACCTGCCATATTATAGCTTAGAGGTCTGTTTCATTAAGACCCTTGGCTGAGGATTCCACAATTTGAATTCCTGCAGAATGAATTGGGGGTAATAAACCCAGGGATATTGAACTTTATGGTAGTTGTTGTTGGTGTCTTCTCATATATTTATTATACTTATTTACAAATGTATCATAAATATATCAGTGCAAATATATTTATACACGTATAACCTATACTCAAAATATATTTATTATTTACTATGTATTTAATCATCACATATAATAAGAACTATTTCTGTGCTCTGTTCTTAACTAGCAGTTTATCTGCTTATTCTCATATCTTCATTACATGTGAAATTATTTTGACTTGAAACTTTGAATTATCATCTTATAGGTGCAATTTCATACATCACCCTCAAAATTACCTTTGACATCCTTACCTGCTTGTTCTTTTAGTATGTATAGATTTCTGTTCTTATTATAAGGCTCAAATCTTTTGCAGAGGTAAGGCAGGGAATAAATGAAATGTTAATAAATATATTCCCCGGCATACCTTCATGTATTTAGGAACAAATAACTAATCAGGCATGCCTTTCCTGAAACACTTGGTTGTTTTCCCACAGTTGGCAGAATAAGGTCAAAGTTTAGATTGATATCTGAAGGCTTCCAGAGTCTCAGCTGAATTTTGTTTTTCATCTTTATCTTGGGACTCTCCTCATACCAGACTGGTGTGTGCCGACTGCTTGTGCCGTGAGCCTCTTCTGGTTGCTTGTCCTTTTCCATTCTATCTACTTAAAAAAGCACATCTAGTGTCTGCACCCACCACAAGGGCCTTAGTGAATCTCTCTTCTGAGCCCACAGCCCACTCATCTGCACTGTAATTCAGTATGTACTTGTTGCTGTCTAGTCTTTTTCCGGTCCTTTAATGTTTATGCCTTCTGTTCTCAACAATGATGTAAGTTCTTTGGTATCAGGGAGAGTATCTTGTCCATCTCCGTGTCCCCAGGTTTGCATGGTTCCTGGAGCATAGTGGAGCCTGAATATGCGCTTATAGCTTGCTTGATTGATTGGAGTGCATGCAGTCTGGGAAGGAGGCTCCTAAGGAATTGGAATAGCATTGAAAATAGAGAAATGACAGGAGGGCCAGAATTCCTTTAGTTTTAACTTCAAGGTTTACTGCTAGCCATAGATAAGCTGCTGTTACAGATAAGCCTCTTCAGTCCCAGGGCTCTCCCTCTGTGCTGTTCCACTCCTGATAACGCAGTGGGGATGGGGCGAGAGTGAGAGGAGACAATGAAGGAGGAACTGGGGCTTTGCATCCGCCTCCCTTCCTGGAGAAGCTTGGCAGAGACTTCTGTAATCCAGTGCTGAGGCAAAAATGTAAGCACCTTTGAAATGCTTCCCTGATCCCCATCATCAGATATGCACAGCTGTGGGGATTCACTCCGGGGACAATTTGTTAGAGCCACTTCATTACTTCAACTGCTCTCACACATATACTTCCTTGCTTCCTTTTCTGTTTAGTTTTTCCAACTTTTGTTCTCCTTTTTACCTCCTCTCCATTGGCTCTTCTTTAAGTTTGCCAAATGACACGAATGGGAACCGCTTAGTTCTGCTGGCAGCACAAAGCATTTAAGGAGCTGCTTAGCCTAGATTATCTGATGGGGTTACAAGGAATTACATAATGCAGCTGTACAGTGGAGTGTTGTGTTATGCTGGGAAGTAAATGAGGTCAAGTTTTTAAGAGGAGATTTGAGCATTACCTTGTGGAATTGGACTGTAGAGGCAGATTATTCAGGCCACAAGTTTGTTTGTTTGTTTCTTCTTGTCCTTATCAGTTATATAACCTAACTGTCTACATAGCCCAAATTTATCAGATACTAACTGCTTAATGGGATTGAACTCACTTAATATAGTCCCTACTCCAGTTGGGTCCTTGGCCTTGACCAAGACTTCTGGGTACCCTGGAGTTAAGCCACCAAGGCCTTAATTACTTCAGATATCTCTGCTTGTTTGTAATTTGGATTTTGTTTGCTCCTAGTCCCTTGGGAGTGCTTTATGCTGTTCAGTTAATTGAAAGTGGCTAAAGCTGAATGAGGCAGCAGCATTGCAGGTGGCATCATTGGATCAATTTGAGAGGACTATTGAAATCCTCTTGCTTAGTTTAATAATTATCTCTGATTGAGATAGGATTTCAGTCTTGAGACTAATAGGAGATTCCAAAGTTTCCCTTGGCTTTAGGGAATAGCAATTCCCGAAGCAATTAGCTTTTCCTACAGGGTATTTCTAATACAGAATATAGCTGATGATGTTAGAAAGCAGAGTAGGAATTGCATGGGGTGGGGGCATATATACCAGAGAGAGGGGAGAATGAAAAGGCAGATATGAAAGAGTTGGAGTGAAAGATAAAAAGATGATGGAAGACATTCCAAGTATCCCAGTATGGAAGGGAACTAAAAGCGTAAATGTTGGAGAAATTAAAGTACAATACAGATTTTTTTAAATTAACATTGTAACAATATAGAAACAATAACAGGTTAAAAAAAACAATGCTAGTATTTTAAAATAATATGGATAGAGAAAAGAAAGGGAAAAACTTTAAAAAATGAAAAAAGAAGCAAGGTGGTGAATAAATAATAGATAGGACCCTGGTTGCATCTTTTATTTGGGGGGAATCACTCTATTCAAGTGAATGTGGCTCTGTGTGTGTGTATGCATGTGTGTGTGCGTGTGTGTGTGTGTGTGTGTGTGTGTGTTCCTTCTGAGTTTCTGTAAAGTTTTGAGGCTGCATACTTCCTATTCTAGTATTCTGATACCTAGGGCTATATTTGCCTTTTCCAGTCTGTAAGTTCTGGACCTGATCCACATTATTAGGCAACTTAGAAAAATATGAAAAATATCTCATATTCCTGATTCTTGATTCAGACCCGTTACGGCAATTCAGTGAAGACACAGTTCCACAGTAGTTAAATGAGTCTTTCAAGGTGGTGAAGAAAGGAAGAGGTTAGCTCTTAGAATCTGCTGTGTCCAGCACTCTGCTGGTTACTTTTAAACAACATTGAGAGCTAGGAGTTGACAGGAGCTCCTTGTGTGATAAGCATTGTGCTAAGGGCTGTACATGTACAAAATCTTGTCAACTTCACAATGATCTTGCTATAAGTTCCATTATGTACTATTTATGAGGCCGTCTTTTATTTTTTTTAAAAAAACTTTTTTTTAAAGTTTTATTTATTTTTGAGACAGAGAGGCAGAGCATGAACGGGGGAGGGGCAGAGAGAGAGGGAGACACAGAATCGGAAACAGGCTCCAGGCTCTGAGCCATCAGCCCAGAGCCCGACGCGGGGCTCGAACTCACGGACCGCGAGATCGTGACCTGAGCTGAAGTCGGCTGCTTAACCGACTGAGCCACCCAGGCGCCCCTATGAGGCCCTCTTTTAAAAAGTACACAATTATTAGTAGAAAAAAATTGTGAAAGTGGATATATACTTAGAAAAAGAAAAAAATCACAAAAATATGCAAAATTTAAAAAGCTGACAAATACCACAAACCTCTCCCTCCACAGAAAATGCACATCTTTATAAATTAACTGCCTAATTGCTTTACCTATCTCTATCATACTTTGACATTTAGTATGAACAATACGTATAAAAATGTAAAATTAATCTGAAATCAAGGAATACACAAAAGTGAATCAAATGCATTTTAAAATTATGACTACATTGTATTGAGCTACATAATTGTGTAATCAAATTACTCTTAAAATACATGCATTGACTTACTGATCAACATGTGTTTGAGGGGTTGTCACTGGAACACTTGTTTCTTTAGGCCATTTTGTAGTTTTAGTGGCAATTTTGCTCACTGATTTGCCTGGACATGTCTGACTACATTAGGACAAGACACATCAGATATGACAAGATACAGTCCAAAACCTTGGGATGCCTACAACAGACAGCTTCCCATTCTGATGTCCTGGCTCTTTGGAGTACTGTTACAGGTGTGTGTTGTATTAAAAAAAAATAATTCTGATAAGTTCAATTTTGTGCACAATTCTCATTTTAAAATGTGTGATATGCTGATAATTGCATATGCTGCATTATTGAGTATATTCCTGACAGGTGGTAACTTTTGTTTTGACTAGACTTCATAAGAATTGAATACACTGCTTATAATTTTACACCATCGATGGCTGGAAGAAATTTCCACAGGCTGCCTCATGGCTGCATACATTTCAAACCTTTTTCTTCCCATTATCCTGGTACTTCCAGTACTGAGAGCTATGGGGCATATTCATAGTCTAACAAGACCTCTGATAGTGTACCATTTGTGCTACTGCACAGGGTGAGTTCATGTAGTGAGAGGTGCAAGGGTCTGGAATCTGTTCCTACACGAGTATTGCTAATAATAATCTCACTGTATATAGAACTGATTGTGAACCACATAACATATACCCTATTAACCTAAAAGAATTGCCTCCTAAGATGAAATTCTCCTTTGCAGAATTCCCAAAAGATCCAGCTACTCCAGTGCCATCTGCCACAAGGGGAAATGCTGTGAAAATGAAGTCAGAGTATAAAGGGACTGTCTTTAAACTATCTTACTTTTCCAAACTTTATATAAACATGTGACCATGGGAACATATTTTTGGAAGCCCAGTAGGGAAGCAAAATTTGCCATCCCAAAATGTGTTTCTCTGGGATGTTGATTTATTTTAGGCTGATTATTTTTAAGAAACAAAAGGCTCAGAAAGAAACTTCGACCTTCCCCCTAACTGCCTAAAAGAATTTAGATCCAGGACCTGCTCCAGGAAGAAAGTTATCCCCATAGATAACTACAGTATAATATGAACTAGGGGTAGTAGATAGGGAGGGACTTCGCAAAGTCTGTTAAAATTCCTCTCTATGTGGCATTGTTTCTGAATGGCCCAGCAAAAATTTGTTCACCAAACATTCAAAAAATTTTTCTAAAATATTCGTTTACTTTTGAGAGAGAAAGAGAAAAGAGCATGAGGCAGTGGGGGGCAGACAGAGAGGCGGACAGGGGATCCAAAGCTGATTCTGCACTGACAGCAGCAAGCCTGATATGGGGCTCAAACTCACAAATGACGAGATCAAGACCCCAGTGGAAGTCAGACGCTCAACCAGCTGAGCTACCCATGCACCTCTGTTTACCAAACATTTACTTTTTGTCATTTTTCTATGAATTATTGGTCTTCCCTTTGAAGTCCCAGGCCCCTCCCCCTTCTCCTTAGCTCTGGGTGACATAGAAACTTCAATTGCCTGATGCCTGTGGGCCTTGTGTTTTTATGCAGCCTGCAAACATACACATTTAAATTTTATTTTCTCCTGTTAACCTGTCTCATGTAAATGAGCGTCCCTGAATCCCAAAGTTCCATTTCTTTCACTGAAAACCTATTCCTATTCTTGGTATTGAGTGATTTATTTAAATAATTCAGGAATTATTTCAATAGGAATATTATGACTCAATTTTCCAATTAGATTTCAATAGTCCAACATTGCCTTTAACCATCTTTTCTATTTTTTCCCATGAACTGTGTCTTAAATCTTTTATGGATTATAGTTTTCACCTAATATATTAGCATTCTGTGTTTTATTAAAACGCAGTCACTGTTATAAATCTTTCTATCCTCCAATATACCTAACTCAGTGCTTTGCATAGTCGATAAATACATAGTGCACTGATTAGAAACAAATTAACTAAATGAACAGAAAATTGACTACATATCTTTTCCCCATTGCTGTTAAATGTAGAACCGTTGATATGAGAAAATTAGGCACCAAATAAAACCGGGAGAGATGGCCTTGAGTGTTTAAAACCTCACAGCACAAATGACAGTGAACTTCATGACACTGTCTAAGGTTCCTACCATAGGTTGATTTAAGATAGACGTACTGTTGTTCTTTGGGCTTTATGGTAATGGTAATAGAAACTAATACTTATTGAATAATTATTTGTGGCTGGCACTGTCCTAAGTGCTTTTACAGGTATTAAGTCATTTAACCAACAAAAGAACCTAAGAGTTGGATGCTAGTATTATACTCATTTTCATCCTGAAGCAGTTTAGGCACAGAGGTTATGTAGTAAGTTGGAGAGGCCATGCTCTGAAACAGTAATCTCTGCTGCTTGCTGCACAAGAACATTCCATTATAAAAACCAAGAAACAATGGAATTCCCATAGCTCAGAATCCCTTCTGTTGGTCACGCTCTGACTGCCTCTGAGGCCATCAGAGAGAAATCATTCCACAATGTGTATGTACATATGTATGTATGTATGCATAGCAAATTGTTGCTAATCATTTCACAAGAGTATGTATATCACATCATCACGTTGTACACTTTAAATATGTACAGTTATATCTGTCATTGATTCTTCTGTAAAGTTGGGGGAGAAAAGAAATAGGAAATAAGAGATTCACTTTTATCTTCACTCCCTCCAGAGCTCCAATGAAGAAATGTGTAAACTCACATAAACAGTAAGTAGAGAAGACACAAATGCATTTAGAAGTTAAAAAAATAGATGGACCATAGCAAACAAAAGCACAGAAACCACAGAAACCACGTGATTTCTTCCACAGCTTCCCAGAAAACCTTAGGAATCAGGGCACCAAATACCAGGGAGCAGGTGAAATGAAAACAGAATTATGTATATGGAAGTAAGTATAAAAATCAGGTAAACATCCTTCCCCTGACTATTTAGAACATTGATGATGATAAGTGATACAGATCAGCTCTTCCAAGGATGTAAACTAAAAAGAAAAAAAAAAGGGGCGCCTGGGTGGCGCAGTCGGTTGAGCGTCCAACTTCAGCCAGGTCACGATCTCGCGGTCCGTGAGTTCGAGCCCCGCGTCGGGCTCTGGGCTGATGGCTCGGAGCCTGGAGCCTGTTTCCGATTCTGTGTCTCCCTCTCTCTCTGCCCCTCCCCCGTTCATGCTCTGTCTCTCTCTGTCCCAAAAATAAAAAATAAAAAACGTTGAAAAAAAAAATTAAAAAAAATAAATAAATAAATAAAAAAAGAAGAAAGAAAAAAAAGAAAAAAAGGATAAAATGCTAAATTTATCTTAGCAGCATCAAAAAATTAAACATTAGTGATGAGTTAGTGGGCTCAAATCTAGGAGGAGGTATATTCAAAGAGGTGTCAACCGCCTCCCCCCACCCCAGCAATCCAGGAGGAGCTTGAATAACTGCACATTTTTAATTTTTTTTTTTAACGCTTATTTATTTTTGGGACAGAGAGAGACAGAGCATGAACGGGGGAGGGGCAGAGAGAGAGGGAGACACAGAATCGGAAGCAGGCTCCAGGCTCTGAGCCATCAGCCCAGAGCCCGACGTGGGGCTCGAACTCACGGACCGTGAGATCGTGACCTGAGCCAAAGTCGGACGCTCAACCGACTGAGCCACCCAGGCGCCCCATAACTGCACATTTTTAAGGAGTGCTTTGTATCTTTTTTTTTGTATGAATTGTTTTCCCATCTTTACCCCATTTTCCATGAGCTGTGCCCCTTAATTTTTTAGAATTCTTTATATATTGGGGATATTATCCATTTGTTATACATGTTGCAAAGATTTTCTCTGGGTTCTTCAGTTATCTTTGACTCTGCTTATAATATTTTGTCATTCAAATGCTTTCAAAAAATTTTACGTAGTCAAATTTATCTTCTTTTAATTGCCTCTGGATTTTGAGTCCTCATTAGGAAGTTGTTACGTATGCAGAGGTTAAGTGGAATTCAGCTGTGATTTCTTTTACTATGTGTGTGGTTGAATTTATTTCATGTAGGTCCCTGATGTGGTTACAGTTTATTCTAGTGTATGATATGAGGTATAGATGTAATTTTGTCTTCTTCCAAATACCTAACCATTTGTTCCACAATAATTTATTAAATAGTCTGTTTTTGTCCCAGTGGTTTGAGATGCTACCTTTATCATATCTAAATTTCCATCTATATTTGGGATTATTTTTAGACTTTCTATACTGTTCCAGTAGTCTGTTTGCTTATTCATGCATCAGAAACACATCCTTTTGATTGTATAGCTTACATAGTAGTTTTGAATATCTGATAGAGCAAGTCTACTCTTGTCGTTTTGTTTTATGTGTGTGTGTGTGCATATTTTTATACCACATAAACTTTATCACCAATGTGTATTTGACATAATATCTTGGTTAGTCCAGCAAATGTAAAACAATATAAATATGAACAAATGTCCATTCATAATGAAGTACTATCTTCCCCATGGAGAAAGAGAGATCAAATCCCAAAAGACAAATAATTAGGAACTAATCATTTATAAGAGTGTGGAAAGTTAGAGGATGGTCTGATATTTCCCCCCTCATTTCTGTTTTGCCTACCAAATAACGTATTTCCTCTACCACTTAAAAATCTTTATTTACATTGCTTTCACAGTCTAATGACAATAAGGTAATTTCTGTGTGTATCTTTGTTTATGTAGATGAATGAATACTAGTTAGATAGAAAGTTAAACATTAACAAAGGCCTGAGCGTAAAGAGGAATATATAAAAAAGAGTTTTTTACATAAAATATAGTAGTAAGTTACTGTTCAAAAATTGTAAAATCTACAACAAAAAAGTAAACAAATATTTTTGTATAAGAGAATAGACCAAAGTGCGCATTGATTTGATGGTTGTTACATGTCTGTTTTTTATTTCATCATCATTTTCCTCTTGCCCTGCCTTCCCTCTCTGTTGGGTTTCCAACAAGAACTTACTTCTGTGAGCAACATAGTGGCAAAGATCAAAGTCAGTGTGATTTTGACTGACTTAACTTTTGTGAGCAAGATAGTGGCCAATTTAAAGGCAGACATTCAGTTGTAGTAATCAGTATTTGCTTCCTGATTGCTTACCTGCCAGGGGTTGGAGAACATTTAAACCTGTGATTTGTGGGGGACTATGGCTGCACTCTCCTATTTCCTCAGACTACAACTTAGCTAGAATGCATTTCATTTAAGGGGAAAATATTTAATTTATTCTGTTTTGTTTTACATGTATAAGTAAGTTAACATTGCTGTAACTTTCATCCTGGTTATATCAACCCAGAGTTGGGAATTCTAAGGCAAGTGAAGTTGACCGTGATGAAGAAGATGATTTGGAAAACAACAAATAAAAAACTGATTTCACCTTCATTCTTCCTGATTTTCTTTAGTCTCACATTTTTAAATGTTTCAAACCTATCTCCAGTGGCTGGCCAGTGTTGGGAAAGCAAAGAGCAGAGTTCTTTGAAACTAATCTTAGAGATGTGGTGTTTTCTTTTCTTTTTATAATTATGGAAACACTACAAACATTTACTTGTTAGGTTCAGAAAAAGGAAGTTAATTGAGAGATTTTTACTGAACATCAACTCAAAGTATATTTTGATGACAGCCCAATACATTGTGATCAATGTATTAGATGTGATCACCATCTAATTCTGTGTTTTCCAACATGATTTTAATTTCAGGAAAAAAGAGACTGTTAATAGTAAACTTCCATGAAAAATTAAAGAGACACAGACTGTGTACTTGAAACAGATGGAAAACCTGAAATAAGACTCCAAAATTGCACAGTCCCCTTTCATTTTTCTAAAAACTTATTTATTAAATATTCGCATAAGAATTTTTCTTGTACATCTTAAATTATGAATGAAAGATGTGAACCAGTGGCATTCATTCGCAAATTTAGCCTTATTTCTTAACTTGTAAAAATATTCCTTTTTCTTCCTATGTGGGTCCTCTTCTAATTACTCTTTTATTTATCAATGCAGTTCTTAACACATTGGTTTTAAGATTTTATGCACATAGTATAAAATTTACCCTTTTAAATGTACAACTTGCTGGTTTCAGTATATTCACAGTTATGCAAACATCACTACTATCTAATTTTAGAGCATTTTCATCAGTTCAAAAAAAAGCCACATATCCATTAGCAGTCACTCTCTGATCCTCCTTCCCTCTGTTCCGTGGAAACTACTAACTTACGCTCCATCACTATAGATGTGCCTGTTCTGAACATTTCATATAAATGTAATCATACAGCATATGGTCTTTGTGATTGGCTTCTTTCACTTAACCTAGTGTTTTGAAGGTTCATCTGTGTTGTAGCGTGAATCTTCAGTGCTTTTTATGGTGAAACAATATTCCATTGAATGGATGTACCACTGTTGTGTACCCACTGTTCAGTTAATGGACATTTGGGTTGATTCCACTGTTTGGTTATTATACACATGGTCTTATGAACATTTGTATATAAGATTCTTGTGTGGATATATATTTTCATTTCTCTTTGGTATATACCTACCTAGGAGTAGAATTGCTGGGTTATATGTTTAACTGTTTAACTTTTTCTACAGCAAGTGCACGATTTTACATTCCTAGCAGCAATGTGAACTATTTAATTTGTCCACAAGTCTTATGAAAAGGCTGCAGTGAACATAGGTGTGTAAACCTTTTTGAGCAACTTTTGCAGTTCTTTTGGATATATCCCCAGAAGCAAGATTACCAGATCATATGGTAGTTCTATTTTTAACTTTATGAGAAATCTCTATAAGGTTTTGCATAGTATCTGCACCATTTTACAGTTCCACTGATCATACACAAGGGTTTCAATTTCTCCACATCCTTGCTGACACTTATTTTTCTCTGTTTTTTTTTTTTTTCTAATTCGATAGTGTCTATCCTATCCTAACAGGTGCGAGGTGATGTTTCATTGAAGTTTGATATGCATTTCCTTGATGATAATAATATTGAGAATCTTTTCATATGTTTCTTGACTATTTGTGTATCTTCTTTGAAGAAATATCTATTTTTTTGAGAAAAATTCCCGTTTTTAAATTGGGTTGTTTTTGTTGTTGTTGTTGTTGTTGTTGTTGTTGAGTTGTGGGAGTTATTTATGTGTTCTAGATATTAACTCCTTATTACATATGTGGTTTGAAAATATAGTGTAAGGGAAGGATCTAACTTCATTTATATTCAATATTGATATCTAGTTTTCCCAGCATCATTTGTTGAAGAGACTGTCTTTTCCCTATTATGTAGCACTCTTCTCAAAGATTATTTGACCGTATTTCTGAGTTCCCTATTTATGTTTCATTGGTCTATATGTCTGTCTCTATGCCAGTAGTACACTGTTTTGATTATTGTAGCTTTGTAATAAGTTTTGAAATCAGAAAGCATGAGACTGCCAACTTTTTTTTCATGATAATTTTGGCTAATTGGGATCCATATGAATTTTAGGATGAATTTTTCTGTTTCTAAAGAAAATGTTGCTGGAATTTTGATAGAGATTACATTGAATCTGTAGATCACTTTGAGTAGTATGAACATTTTAACAATGTTCAGTCTTCAAATCCATGAATACTGCTTGTCTTTGTATTTATTTGGATCTTCTTTAATTTCATCAGTGTTTTGTAGTTTTTGATGGATACATTTTTGCCTTCTTGGTTAAGTTTATTCCTAAATATTTTATTCTTTTTGATGCTATTATAAATGGAATTATTCTCTTAATTTTCTTTTTGGATTGTTATTAGTGTGTAGAAACACAACTGATTTGGGGCTGTTGACTTTGTATCCTGTAATTTTACTGCATTTATTGGTTCTAACAGTATATTTGTGGAATCTTTTGGGTTTTCTACGTTCAAGATCATGTCATCTGCAAACAAAATTTTACTTTCCTATTTGTATGCCTTTTTCTGATTTTGCTATCAGTGTAATGCTGGCTTCATAGAATGAGTATGAAAGTATTCCTTCCCTCTTCTTTAAGTTTTTGGAAAAATATGAGAATTAGTGTTAATTCTTTATTAAATATTTGGTAGATTCTCCAGTGAAGACATCTGGTCTTCAGATTTTTTGGGGGGGGAGGGTGGAGTTTTTGATTATTGACTTAATCTCATTACTAGTTATAAGTCTGTTCAGATATTTTTACTGCTTTATGCTTTGTAGCATGTATGTTTCTAGAAATTTATCCATTTCTTCTAGGTTATGTAATTTCTTAGCGTATATTATTCTCAACATAGTGTTCATTTATGATCATTTGTAATGCTGTTTGTTGGATTCTGCTAGTATTTTGTTGAGGAATTTATATCTGTATTCATAAAGATATTTTGTCATTTTATTTTCTTGTAATCTCTTTGGTTTTGTCATAAGGCCAATACTCACCTCATAAAATAAATGAGAAGTGTCCATTTCTCTTCTATATTTTGGAAAAGTTTATGGAAAATTGGTATTATTATTATTATTATTATTATTATTATTATTATTATTTTAATGTTTGGTAGTTTTCACCTATAAAGCCATCTAACCTGGACTTTGCATGGTGGGAAAGTTTTAAGTTACTAAATTAATTAATTTTTTATAAGTCTCTTCAGATTTTTCATTTCTTCTTGAGTCAATTTTCAGTAGTTCTTATCTTTTGAAAAAAAATCCTATTTCATCTAAGTTATGTAATTTCTTGATACAGTTGTTTATGCTATGTCCTTATAATCCTGTTTATTTCTGTAAGGTTGGTAGTTACGTCTGTTCTTTTGTTCCTGATTTTAGTAATTTGAGTCTTTTCTCTTTTTTCTTCATAATTCTAGCTACAGTTTTGTTAATTTTGTTGATCTTTTCAAGAATTAATTTATGGTTTTGTTGGCTTTTCTCTATTTTTATATTTTTTATTTCGTTAATATCTGCTCTAATGATTTCTTCCATTTTTGTTGGGTTTTGTTTCTTATAATGGGAAACTAAGGTATTTATTTGAGATTTTTTTTAATATAGGCATTTTCAGCTATCATTTTCCCTTAAAGTACTGCTTTTGTAGCAGCCCATAAGTTTTATACCCTGTATTTTAATGCTTTCTTTCCCCTCCCCTCCTCTTTTTTTTTTTTTCCATTATAAAATTTCAGTTTTTCCTAGGTGAGTATTGATTCATGTCTTGGCTGATTTCTGACAAGACTTGTTTGGGGAGACTAATATTTTATTTCCTAAACCCCCTAAAGTATTCATATAATAAGAAATTTGGACTGTGATAGGACTGGTAACCAGTACCATCCATAAACCTGGACAAATGAAGTCCTTGTACTCTCTAGGGTCCCACATATTACACACACATAAAACATAAGTTTACTTAAAACAATATGGATGACTCTACTTTCAGTAAACACACATTCTTCTACCACAGTACAATCTATTACTCTGACCATCTACTTTTGTAACTAATAGCATTCAGACTCCAGGAAAATACTTCTCTGTTTCTCTTGCCTTAAAATGAAAGGCAGCTACATATAAATGCTATGAAAGTTTGTGGGTTGTACTTCCGTTTGAGAGACACAGAAACTGCTTCAGAATGTGGAAGAGGATTTGAATGGTGGAAGAGCTTAAGTAGGAGAAAAGACAAATTAATTAATTTGTCTAATCCATACTCTCTGATACCATGAATTCTACAAATTCTTATTTTTCAGTGGTGCCGGGAATCCATGTTTTTGCTTCTTGTGATAGAATCAATTTGTGGTTCCAGAAGCACTCAGAAATTAGCCCATAATTTTCAGTATTGCACATGGAAACAGGATGTTTCTTCTATAAACAAAGCAATTTAAATCACTTTGTAAAGCTAACTTTGGACAGTTTTCTTCATTGTCTCTATTCAAGGGCATAGTGTTATCATGGAGTGGTCCCATGGGCACAGATTTTGTGGAAGGGGAAGAAGGATTGTGTCATCAAAGCTATCATCTTTTGGGCAATCAACTCTAGTACTAACTCTATGTGTCTGAGAGTTTTTAGCAAATTTATAGTTTGGTCATTAAGTTTAATGTTCCATTAATGTGCATTGGGCACCTGTAATGTAACAATTACGATGCTAGTCAGTTAGGGCATAAAGAAGAATAAGCCACTGCTGATGTTATCAGAGAGCTTTTGGTCAAAGCTACTAATGATAACTATGATACTTAATAAAAATAACAATTCAAGCTATGATTATTTTAGCACTTTAAGAAGAGAAATGAATGGAAATCTGAGATGCAGAGAGGGTAAATAAGCTTCCTCACATTGAATAAAAGTTAAAACAGCAGTATAAATGAACACCCATGATTCTTGTAACAATGGTCACAGAAGGTGGTATCAAGTTGCTTTGGAAAAATGAAAAAAAAGGGGGGCATTTATGTAAATTGGTAAATGAAGCTCAGCTGTATTCTCCCTACCTTCTAAATCTCTTCCTATGTATATACCGTCTTTTCTTAAAAACTTAACTCTGAGACATCGTATACAATTTCATCAGCACGTTGTCTTTCATATACAATATGAGCAGGAATTATGCTCAGTGGCAGGGAAAATTAATCTCTCAGTCCCAGACCCTCCAGACACATAATTTCTAGATTGTCCTAAAGTACACTAAGGTACTTAGAGCTTGAATGTTTATTTACATCCTGAACTTGCCTCTACTTCAGTGAATAATCTTTTAACAATTACAGAACTTCTTTCCTTCAGTTCTTATCATCTGTATAATGGGAATAATATCCCTCTTAGGATAATCATGAGTATTAAAAGAAATAATAGATGGGAAGGGCTCAGAACCATGCCTTGCACAGAATCTTCTCCTATAAATGTTAACTCTTACTAAGATTATTTAGACTGATATATTTCTCTTCTCAGCATGTCATAGAATAGTAGGATCGGGAAGGAGAATTATACTCCATGAAAAAGGCATCACCTATATAGGAGAGGTATTCTGAGTCAGAGGTATGGGAGTGAGGGAAGTGTCACTGTGCTTTTGTTTTAGTAGGTGTGGCAGCTCTGTGGAAATACAGGTAAAGCCTGCACTTAGTAGAGGTTTTCTCTTAGATCCAGATAACTTCTTAATTGTCAGTCTTGATATTTTTGATGTCTTTAATATTTCCACGTTTTATGGTTTTTATAAATTTTTAGGGGGAGTGGCTGCTTCAGGGGTTTTATCACGATTTTAAACCAGTAGTCACAGGGCACGTTTTTTGTTCGTTTGTTTGTTTTGTTTTCAATGTGTATAACTAAAACTTAAGTGATAACTGTTGATTAGCACAAAAAAATTCCTTATAAGAATTGACCAGGCCTCTTCTCCACCTCCCACCCCATCTACTCAAATTCATTAGATAATGTCATATTTAAAGAAAGTGAAGATGATAAAGTAACCAACTGACAACAAATGGCAAAGGTCACCTTAAAATGATATAACTATTTTATGATCTAAAAATGCATCAATAAAAATTATAAATGTATGCTTGGCAGTGATGGAAAGCCTTGAGACTTCTCAGCCTTATAATAGCTGGAATGATCTCTTTTTTGGTGACTGCCAAGTCTGGCATAGTGCTGACATATAGTGACTGCTCAGTTAATTGCTCTTGGGTGAATGTGGGGCTTCCAGGATAAAAAATCTGACAACAGTAGAATGATTCATAGGATGAAAGAAGGTGGCAAATGTATGTGAGGCTTGGCCAGCAAATCTCACACAACAAAGTGATAAACATGTAAGAGTAGTGCACTATACATTTCATAATTAAGATAAACTGAAAATGCTAACTGAGATTGGGCAAATTAGGTAGAAAGAATAATAATCTTGGGAGATTTCAAGTATCCACCCAATAGAGGCCAAGACAGGATGAAATCCTAAGTTGAAGCAAGGTATGTGGATGAGTTCTATCTACTTTCTAGAATAATCCATCTTAAAATTCACACAGATATTTCTATATTGGCTTGATTCTTTGTTGGGGACAAAAATTTGTGATTGATTTATTTGAAAATAAATAAGGAGCACCAAGAAGCACCAATATTTAATACCATAATCATATGGAGAAAGGAAAATAAATAAGCAAAAAGAAATTTATCATAAAATTGAAATTTAGAGATTGAAAATTGACAAAATAAGCAGTTAAGGACACTTTGAAAGGAAAAAAAAATCAAAAGCAAATAAATCACAGTAAGCCTGAAAGTCATGTTTTCAAAAAGGAGCTGTATAATAAGGAAAATTATGTTTACAGAAAGAGGAAGATAAGTCAAGAGATGAAACCAGGATAGTTCAGTATTGTGGAAGGTGAAGGGCATAGTAAACATTAAGCAAATCAAAAAAATAATTCAAGGAAAACCTGTAATAGTCTCTAATACCAATAATAATTTATTTAAACATGTTAAGGACAGAAAACCAGAGACAGAATTTGGCAATGATGTTGTGAAGGGCACACTTGGGAACAAAAGGGAGAGAACAAGGAGAATAAACGAATTCTTTGCTTGGGAGTTTTCTGAGGATAACATTAAAGGACTGTACTCTCAAATTATCTCTTAACAGAAACAGGTCAGAAATACTAGGTCAAATGCCAGTAAATGCTAGGCTCTATATGTAACTGCAAAACTAGATGAAGACAAATAACTTGGATTGAAATCATCCACCCCAGTTTTTTGTCAAGAAAATGCCTTTGTTCTACCTCCTCTCTTACCCTCACTGTCGAGCATGACAGCTGTTTCCAAGTGCCTTTCCCAGGCCAAGTTCAGTGTGGGTGGGCTCACACCAGGTGAGAAAAACATGAAGACAGCTGACCCAACTGTTTCCACACCCCAGTCCAGGTTCTGCTTTCTCTTGGCTGCCTGTTGTGTTCCTATTTCTTCCCTGCCTTCCAAGCTCCTGGTTGCAGACTGTCTCCCCATGTGCACAGCCACTGGCCTTTTGGACTTTAGAATCTCTCTTACTCTGCTTTATGTAAGTGTATGCACTTGAGACCTCTGGCATATTTGGCCTATGACTTTGTTTACCCAGGTCCTATTGGTTGATGAGGGTTCTGTTTTCTCTTCCTCTGTTCTCTGGTCTCAGCATCTCTCAGATCCCCTAGGCTCTCTGCTGCTAATGACCTGTCAAGAGAGTTTTAAAGGAACTCAGGGGTGAAATTATGGAGTCATTGGCATAAATATGCAAGCTGCCATAAGCAGGCCACTCTGCTGTGTGATTGCCAAGGAAACTTCCAACCATGAGTGAGAAGTGTTCCCTGGAGACCAGAGAGTTACAGACCAGTGAATCTCTTTCTTTGTTGGGCAGACTGGTGGGATTTGTAACAAAGGATTATTCCATTGATCACTGAAGCCAGCACTTTTGAGACTTATAACGGCAGAGTAGATTGAATAGGTACATCCTGGGAGTTGAAAGTACACCCTGGGCATAACTTGAAGAAATCTGCTGCAAGAACAAAATGTGTTTTAACTTTTGTATTTGTATCTGATATGTTCATGTGAACCTTGCCTTCTAGTCCATAATAATATTCACGTTAGCAGACAAATTATGTTTTGGACTCTAGTTCCTGAAAAAAATGATGTAGTGTGAGCTATTAGCTTCTTCTCTAAAGTCAACCATACAAAGATCAGAAGGGAGCTCAAATCTGAGAAATGAACACAAAAATAAGAGACCTTGAATTGGTACGTATGGCGAAGGATTGGGGGTTTTAGTAGCTTGGAGTAGAGGTCAGCCATACACAGGGGTAAAAGATGGATGGAGTGGTTTTTACATTCTACTCTTACTTTTCCTCCATACTGAGTTGGGCAGTCACTGCAGATTCCATTATCTCAGCAACAGCTCAGGCCACCTGGTGTCGGAAGGTATTATCAATCAATGTGAAAGGTCTGCTGGGGTAGGTAAGCTGATGACCAGTGGCATGGCTGACTGGTTGCTTTCAGGCATTTACTCTTCCATCCCATTGTCTTCCAAACTCCCACGGCTCTCAGATAACTAGTAAAGAGGCTTCCCCCTTCTGGTGCTGCTTTTTTCTAAACGAATTCTAAAAATGAATACTTAATTAGTAAGAGTGATAGCAAATAGAGGCAGTAAATGCCACTTATGATGTAATCTTCCCAAGGGCTCATCCCTTCACTTTTTCAATTCACCAAGAAGCACGCAAACTAGGGACTGGATAGGGTAGCTGATATACTCAGGGGAACATGAGCCTACTAGCCCAAATATCTGAACATTTGAGAAGACAGACTGCTAAAAAAAGAGACAACAGACTATATGATATGGAGGATTACTTGAACTGATGGATTAATAATGAATTAAAAATTAACAGTAAGCAAAATAATATGCTCAATGTACTGTAAAAGAATATGAAGCAAGAAAACTCACAAAGAATTAAGCAGAAATATTAGGTCTGGAAAGAAAAACAGTAGCAGAAATCAAAAGAACACAGTAGATGAGATAAACAACAGGAGGGATACAGCTGAAAAAGAATGTGTAAGCTAGAAGTTTAGATTGAGGAAATCTGTTAGTGGGTGGCAAGCAAAAATAAAGACATAGAAAAATTAATAGAAAAGTTAGAGAGGGAACAGAAATAGTAGATAAGGATAATAAGTCCCAGGAAGAGGCAAAACATGTGTTTTAAAATTCTGACTAGTTATTTGACAACATTTTTTCCTCCAAATCTTGTAGTTAAGTTGATGTCTCAGAAAGATGTACTGAATTCATCCTACAGATTCATAGACTGTGCTTGCTACAGAAATATCAGGGGGAAAGATTCATTAATTCCACTGTAGTGAGTCTTTATATGCATTGATGGGGGAGGTTGGAAGTCATGTGCTGGAGGCCATGATATGTAAATGAACACTTGAACAAGGAGAAATCAGAAAATATGTTTCATTTTGACTTAAAGTTTTGCCAAAGATTTACATAAAATGTGCCTATGTGCACGTGTGTGCACACACACATACACAGAAGTTATTTTGATGTTGGTGGTTTTGCTAACGCCTGGGAGATTCATACAGGAGAAAAAAATGAAGTCAACATACCAAAATATAAGAAAAAGTCTGGTTATTATTTTTTTTTTTTGGCTGTACGATTGTTAAAGGCATTTGAAGGTATTTCATGATTTGACTTCATGAGTATTTTTAATAAATTTCTTAGGAATTTTCAATAAAACCTCAAGATTTGCTAATACAATGAGGACTTTCCAATACTAAAATTCCTAATGGATATGCTTAAGGAGTTGGGCAGAATGGTAGTGTCATGTAACTTGATTTTTTTGGTCATGTTAGACAAATCTAAGACCAAAGCATGTGTCAAAGTTAACATAATACATTTTTTGTTGTTTTTAATAACTGTGTTATCCTAGAAAATCTAGGAAACTTACAATTGTTTGAGGAAGGAGCTGAGTATAACAGAGAGCCTCTCACATGAGGAAAGATATAAACAAAATATATTTTTATAATATGGAAAACCTAGGGCTAAAATAAAGTAACATTTTATTAAAGTTCACTTATTAGAGCTAATAAATCCATGAAAAGTTTATATGGATTTGTTTACTAGATTTCAAAATGCCAAACTGAGAAGTGTCCTCTGAGATATCAAAAGAGGTAAATTTATACATGACTCATGCCATGGTTATTTTATGTGTCAGCTTGTCTAGGCTGTGGTATTTTTGTCAAACAAAAACTGAGCCACTAGGGGCACCTGAGTGGCTCAGTCACTTAAGGGTCCGACTTTGGCTCAGGTCATGGCTCAGGTCATGATCTTGCCATTCGTGGGTTCGAGCCTCATGAGCCTGCGTTGGGCTCCGTGCTGACAGCTCAGAGCCTGGAGCCTGCTTTGGATTCTGTGTCTCCCTCTCTCTCTGCCCCTCCCCAGCTTGCACTCTGTCTCTGTCTCTCTCTCTCTCTGTCTGTCTCTCTCAAAAAAACATAAACATTAAACAAACAAGCAAACAAAACTAGTCTAAACATTGCTGTGAAGGTAGATATGATTGATTACCATCAGTTTATTTTTTTATTAATTTAAATTTAATAATTTAAAAATGTTTATTTATTTTGAGAAAGAGAGAGAATTGGGCAGAGAGAGCAAGAGAAAGAAAGAATCCCAAGCAAGCTTCACGCTGAGCCTGCCACAGGGCTGTATCTCACAACTGTAAGATCATGACCTGAGCTGAAATAAGAGTCAGGTCCTTAACTGAAGGAGACACCCAAGTGCCCCTACTATCACTGATTTTAAATAAAGGACCCTCAATGATCTGGGTGGACCCCATCCAATCACTTTGCAGGCCTTAAGAACAAAATTTGAGATTTCCCTGAGAAGAAGGAATTCTGCCACAAGACTAACATAGAAATCCTGCCTACATTCCAAGCCTCCTGGCCTGCCCTACAAATTTTAGACTTGCCAGCCTCCACAGTTGTGTGAGCCAATTCCTTAAAATATGTCTCCCTTTCTATATATGTAACCTATTGGTTTTATTTCTTTGGAGAACCATGACTGATACAGCTCACAAATTCAGGGAATCTCTGGGAAAAAAAGGCACCATGCAACTCAAGTTCTATAAATCTAATGTATAGGCAAAAGACACATTTGGATTACTTTTACCTTCTAAGTATCTCCCAAACACAATTTCATTACTTCCATGGCCATACCAATCCAAGCTACTTTTCTTCCAAATGGATGAGTAAAATAGCCTCATAACTAGCTTACTAGCTTCCGCTCTGCATCTTCATACCTCTCCTCTTTTGTCAAATGATCCATGACGAATTGCAGTGCTATCAAATTCCAATCATGTTTACTACCCACACCTTTGAAGAGTGTGTGTGGTCTGGCCCCATCTGTTATTCCAGGTTTATCTTATTCTAGGCTCTTTTTTTTTTTTTTAAAGTGTGCCCTTCTTGGTTCTAGCCACACAGATCTCTTCTAGTCTTTTATACTTGTAATATTTTGTCCCACAAGAAAGCATTTACATTGTTGTGAGTGTAAAGTACTTTTCCGTGTCTCTTGTGTCTGGGAGAACTTTGACTCATTCTTTAGAGAGGCTCTGTTGTCACTTCTTCAGGGGAGCTCTTCCTGAACTTGACCAGGTCTAATCCCATTATTAATAGCTTTCATTATTAACAGCTAATCACCACTCAAGTTTTATGTTGGATTTTAGTATAATATGACTGATGTTTATGTATTCTACTAGATTGTATGCCCCATGAGGACAGGGATCATGACTATTTTTTTTTTCCATTTTTTATTCCCAGGGCATTGGGCAAGGCATGACAAATAGCCATTCAGTAAATATTTGGTGAATAAAATGACTTATGGATTTATGTATCATCCATCTAGAATGATAGAAACTAGAGATATTTGGGGTTACATCTTAAACACCTGAGTTTGGCAAAATATTTTCTGGTGTAATTTATAAGTCAATATTTAGATTGAGTAGATCAAAGAGAAGTGTATCCTTTGCTTCCATTTTATGCAATAAATTATAAATGTAAGTGTCAAGCATATGATGCCCTGAATCTAAGTAAGCTTTAACTTGATTTTTGCTGTGAAAAGGTTACATGGTTTTAGATTATGCTCAGCAGAATATATTCATATATCTGTTAAGTCTTTGCTTGGCAATCAGTAGAGAAAGGAAGAAGCAACTTAAATCAATTATGGAGCTGCTGATTCACAAAACGTAAGAGTTTAATGGAGACTTTGGCCAGCACATTAAATGTTATTAAGTGCGTGGTAGTGGCATGTTTTGTGGATTAGCTGAGTTGGTTAGATCAAGAGATACAATGGGGGGAAATATGAGTCAAGCAGGAACAAATACATACAAGAAGGTTAAAGTTTTTGTTGTTTTTCAGGTGGCTCAATAATTTTTAAGGAATGTATGATAGCAAATATAGAATAATATTGTCCTGTTGTTATAAACAAGTTTTATAAGATGTCTTTATTTGGCTATTAGTGTAATTAATTTAATAATATGCTATTAAATTATAAATGCCCTATAACGATCTTTAAGCTTATCTTCTCACTTCCTTTTGTTGGGGACGTACCTAGTTACCTAAAGGGGTGATCATTAGGAGCATTTGCAATGATTAGTGAGTTTCCTGCTTCCATAAAGAAAACATCTGATTTCAGGCAGCTCTGATTGTTAGAAAACAATCTCTCTTCTTAAGCCTAAACGTACATGTCTGTAATTTCCATCCTGTGGCTTAGTTCTGGATCTACATCGGATAAATTTAGTATCTTTCCCACATGCCTCACCTCTTTCATTAAATAAGAGAGTTGCCGTGCAGTCTTAGTCCTTAAACAGTCTCAGATCATTAGCTATTACAAACTTTCTTGATAATTGTCCTTTCCCCTGTAGCCTTCTACTTTGTAAAATTTCTTCCTTCAATATGTTAATAAATAGGTACTGAATATAAGACCTGTATTTACTCTGGCAAGAACAACAGGCAAATGGAGTTGGACTTCAGTTGATCTGGAGATTGTGCTTCTGCTAAAATTGTATATATAATTATATGATATAATAATAATTATATATATGTATATTTTTGTATGTATGTGTGTATATATATATATATATGTATGTATTTATACACACACACATATACACACACAGTTTTCTTTTGTTTTTTCTGGCCACAGTTATAGACAGATCAGTTGAATGTTCATCCAACTGAGATCCCAGGCCTTCACCCATGATTTGCTGTTGGACTCTTTTTCTTTCCCTGTGCTTATAAAATTGACTTTTTAAAGTTTTTATGAAATGCTATTCATTTATCCACATAAAAAGTCTCATCAGTTGCAACTTATTTTTTCCTAGAAATTATGATATCTCTAAATCTTCATTTAAAGTTATGTAGTTTATTGATGACTCCTAGATATGTGCATGTGAAAATTTATAAGTATTCCATTTGTATCTTAACCCAAGATTATGATAAAATGCTGATTAGGAAAGAGAAAAAGTGCTGGAGAACAAATTCTCCCCTTTGGTCTGTAATTATCATTTATCCACATTCTATGTGTTCAAGTAGTTGGGAATCTATGCAACTGCACCATCTTTCAGTTCATTTTTCTCCACGATTTCTCCAAAAATGCTAAGAGAAACTCTACCAAACTCTGTTGACACTTCATAATAATGATTCTTTCAAAAAATTATTTTTGAAATACAGAGAACCCTGTTGAACTGTAGCAAGATGATTCCAGAGGGAGGTCAGACAGGATCTAGTCTTTTTCTGTCATGGGTCTGCTTTTTCTGGCTTGCCCTAGTTCTAATGCAGGCTGTCTTCAGCAGATCTGGGATTACATCTACAAACCTCCAGGAGTGGTCCATGTGTAGCAGGAAAAGGGAACACTCAGTTGCCAGAATTTTCAGCTTCTCTCTGAATTTGTGCTCATTTCTGAACCAATGACTATGGCCAGAGTGATGTGATTCTCTCCTATGTAATAAAACGGACATAAAATAATTATTCTTGTACTGAAAGCCAAAAGAGATAGCACTTTACCTGATAACTGGAAAAATCAGATGTTTTTTGTTACTCTATTATATGTCCAATCAAAGCAAGTTTGTTTTCAAGTAATGATCATAAGTTGTGATTATTTTGTTATCACTTTTCCCTTCACTTTATCACTTTTTTGGGAAACTTTTATCATGAAAAATTTCAAACATATACAAAAGTAGGTGGAGTAGGAGTCGTATAATGAACACTGCATACCATCACCCAGACTTAACAATTATCAACTATAGCTAATCAAGTTTCATCCCCACCTACCTACTCCCTCAATATTATTTTGAAGATAATCTCAGACATCCTAATACTTAATTTATAAATATACTAGCATGTATCTCTAAAACATAAGGACTCTTTTTTAAAATTTTAATGTCTCTTTATTTTTGAGAGAGACAGAGACAGCATGAGTGGGGTAGGGGCAGAGATAGAGAAAGAGGGAAAAATCTCAAGCAGGCTCTGTGCTGTTAGCACATAGCCCGATGCGGGGCTCAAACTCATGAAACCGTAGGATCATGACCTGAGCTGAAACCAAGAGTCAGACGCTTAACCAACTAAGCCACCCAGGCACCCCAAACATAAGGGTTCTTTTAAAGAAAGCTTAAAATTAACACAACTAAAAAAAAACTTTTCAATAATTTCTTAGCATCAGTAATTATCTATCAGTGTTCAAATTTCCAGTTCTCTAAAAAATGTCCTAATTTGTTTTCATTTTGTATATGTGTGTGTGTGTGTGTGTGTGTGTGTGTGTATGTATGTATTTGTATGTATATATGTGTGTATGTATTTTTTTAGAATACAAATAAGATTCAAATGCAGTGACTGAATGATGTCTTAAATCTCTCTGCCTCTAGGCTTCCTTCTTTCTAGGCTTTCTTCTGTTCCTCCCTCTTCTTTTTTTCATTCTACCCTCTTATGTATACAATGTATTTGGTTTTGAGGGTTTTTTTTTTTAAGTTTGTAACTTCTAAGTTGAAGAAACTGGGTCATTTTCTGGAGCATTCCCCACCCTCTAGATTTTGCTGATTGTATCACCTTTTGGAATTTACCATTTCTTATTTATTACAAATTAGTAGTTTGACTGAGGGGCTTGTCAGATTGAGTGTCAGTGTTATCAGCATGTCTCTTTTATTACCAATGTTGTCTTCTTCCATTAGGAGGCACATAATACCTGGTTGTTAGCAGTCCCTGATATTCACCGTCTAGATCAATAATTGATCCATTTAGGCAGGATGATACTTTACTTCTATGATTCCTTTTTCATTTATTACCCGGACTATTTCTATAAAAAGACACTTCCCTTTATCTTGATTTGGTTACCCTGTGATATAATTATATCAGAAAATTAAGGTGATACCTGATTCCTTTATTCTCTGGTTTTCAAATAATGAATTGAATCATTAGCACAGTGACCAATTAGTTTTGTAAAAAAAAAACACATTTTTTACTATTATTTGAACTAATAGTTTGAAATATATTTGGTATGTTTTTAGTTCATTGCAGTTATTTTAATTGATGTTCAATTTTCCCCATTTTTGATAGTGGGAGCCTTTTCAACTCGGCTCTTGGGTTATTCTGACCCTAACTTAACAGTCTTTGATAGTTTTCTCTGATGTGTCAAAATGTTCCAGACTCATGCAGAAATGAACCAACCAATTCTCTATGGACTCCTGGCTGTGTTAAGTGTGAAATGGTATGTAAAGATTACACTGTGGACAGTAGTTCTGCACACTGGTACTAGTTTGGACATTATTTTGTCTTTTCGGTGAATGAGCTAGGATGCATTTTTAAAGATAAAATGTATCATGAGTTTATGTTGCTACTTCCATGAGTTTCAAAGTAAAGCTAACAGAGTTTTTATTTGGATGCTTTCATCTACATTGCCTTTATCCCATAGCAAGAATTGCAGTTCTCCATGATGATGCTGGAAATGATGGATGTCCCACAATTATAACTCACTTACATTATTCCCCTAATACACAGATGCAGTAATCAACTACGCTACTATAATAATACAGATTAGTTAAAACGGTTTTGGACTCTATTTACACTTTTTTCCTCTAGGATACATACTACTAACCACGTAAAGCTGAATTAGTGTTTTAAAGTCTCTTGGAATAGTTCATCCAACTGAATACATATTTAGGTTCATTTATTTCATGTTCCATTCAAGGGGTTGATTTATAATTTTGTTAGTATTCTTTGGGGAAATATTGACATAGTACCAAACTCAAGTTTTAAGAAAGTATACTCAAAGAATTCAAGCTTCTTTCCCTGTTCCCTTCATTCTATTCTTTCCCTTCTCCTATGTAACCACTAAAAATAGTTATGATCTGTTTTTCCATTATTTGTGTTTTAATCTTTCCTTTAGGTGTCTAGGAAGGTTGCATTTTTATACTAATGTTTACTTTTATATTAACATCTTTATATGATATTTTAAGTTGTTCTTTTTAAAAATTACTTTCCTTGGTATTTTCTATTGGTTCCCTACTATTAGCAGTTTTGAATGTAACTGTAACCACTTCTTCTCACCTAGTCTTTCTCTACAAGTATCTGATCTAAAATAATATTATTTTGTACTAGATAGATGCTATCAGGCAATAAACAAGTCTATCCTACTTTCATATTTTCTCCCCTTTATCACCTCAGTTTTGAATGTTGTCTTTTACCTATTTTATCAGAACACAAAACTATTATATACTGTATTCGTTCCCTTATAACTATCATATAGTTTTAATTCTATAGGCTATGCATTTACTGTAGAATTGTTCTACAGTTTCACAACTGTAGAATTGTAGTGTTCACCATAGTGTCTGCCTCTTCTCTCCATCTTCCAGAATCTTACTTTTGTTTTACATAGTGTTCAGGATTTATCATTGTACTTAAGTAGAACAGGGAAAAGCATATCTATTTCTTTTTCCCAGAAGTCATATGTTTAGGCCTTCAAGAAATTTATTATGTTGTTTTTTATTTTGAAACAACCTCTTTCTTTCATTTAAGTTTCAAGCACACTAAACAGAATTTTTTTTAACCTGAATTGTTTGATGATAAGAGACTCTGTTATCCTCAGATACTTTAGTATTTATTTTTATTTTTTTTATTTTTAAGAAATGTTTATTTATTTTGAGAGAGAGAGTGTGTGAGTGGAAAAGGGGTAGAGAGAGAAAGAGAGAGAGAATCCCAAGCAGGACACACACTGTCAGTGCAGGGCTCGATCCCATGAACCATGAAGTCATGACCTGAGCTGAAATCAAGAGTCAGACACTTAACTGATTGAGCCACCCAAGTTTTTTTGTTTGTTTACATTTTAATTTTATTTTTTAAATTAAATTAAAATATTTTTAATGCGTTAAAAATTAAATTAATATTATTTATTTTATTTTTATAAACAAGGACATCGATGTATGAATCCTGACACTCAACTCAGATTTCAGTGATTATTGCAATTGATGTTCATTTTTGTTTTTTTTTTTAATTTTTATTTATGTTTGAAGGCGAGAGAGAGAGCATGAGTGGGGGAAGACCAGAGAGAGAGGGAGACACAGAATTTGAAGCAGGCATCAGGCTCTGAGCTGTCAGCACAGAGCCCGATGGGGGGCTCGAACTCATGAACTGTGAGATCATGACCTGAGCCGAAGTTGGTCGCTTAATGGATTGAGTCACCCAGGTACTCCAACATTTGATGTTGTTTATGATAAGTTTCTGGGTCAAACCCACATGTCATATTTAGCTGTTTAATCTCTTTAGTCCACCTCAATCTTGAAAGGTTTCTCAGACTTGGATTGAATTTTATAACATTAAGACTTTTTTTTTTTTAATTTTGGGTTTTTTTTTAAATTTTTTAAAAAATATTAACTTAATTTATTTTTTAAATTTATATCCAAGTTAGTTAGCATATAGTGCAACAGTAATTTCAGGAGTAGATTCCTTAATGCCCCTTACCCATTTAGCCCCTCCCTACTCCCACAACCCCTCCAGTAATTCTCTGTTTGTTCTCCATATTTAAGAGTCTCTTAGATCACAGACATTACTACATTATTTTGAAGGATAACCCTCAATTCTGGTTCTTCTGATGCTAATTCATGATTAGATTCAGGCTGTGTATTTTGGGTAAAAATATTTAAAAAGTGAAATTATGTTCTCTTTACCTCCTCCTATTAGATGACCCATGATTTAAATTTATCACATAACTGATGGTGTTATTTTTGATTACTTGATAAGGTTGGTTTATGCCAGACTTTTCTATTGTAAATTACTCTTTACATTTTGTAATGAATACATATATGGAGGGAAGGATGTGCTTTGGAACGGTAAACATAATTGTTTATTTTCATGGTCCAATTATCTGATCTGATTATTGAGAGCTCCTTCAAGCTGACTTTGACATGTTCTTGTCATAACTTAAACACTTTATTACTTTCTATCAAGGCATTCCTGGCGTATTTTGTACTCTCTATACTCCAACCTCCAGCCATTTCTCCAAGGATCCTTGGTTTCTTTTAATGGAGAATGGTATTTAGCAACCAAGATCTGAGGGCTAAGTGTGCTCATTAGTTTTGGAGTTTCAATGCCCCTAGGATGTCTTAGTGAATAGAGCTGTGTGTGTGTGTGTGTGTGTGTGTGTGTGTGTGTGTGTATACATACGAGGTTTAAATATATATATATAATGTATATATACACACACACACACACACAAACATCACATACACATGTGCATATTTACATGTATATTTGTTTTTATAGCTACCTATCTATATTGAAAACCATAGACTTTTACTAGTGCCTCCAATTCCATCCAATATCATAAGATTCACTTTAGTTTTCGCCCTTAAGTATTTGTAACTCTCTTCTCTGATACTGAGTAATCAGACTCCCCGGATTCTTAACATATTTATTTTTATCATTTTTATTCATATGTAACCAATGTCTCATTGCTGCTGCTTCCTTTCCTACATAATTTAGGCTATCTTTATCTGTCCCTACCCTACATGGGGCCATCTTACTATGAGGAAGCCCTTTTTATTCTGTCTGTGTTTGAATTCCCCATCCTAAGCCACTTACCAAACCCTTCATGTATACCTTGCTCAACACACACAGTCTTCAAAAACCCATGCTGGTTCCCCATTTTCCCTCCCAATATAGATATCATTTTCACTCTCCTCAGGCTATGGCACCTCAGTCTAGACCACTGCTCTTTCCCCTTCTTACCACTGTGCAGATGCCTGCTTGGCTGGGTTCTACCTTAAACATTTTGGAATGAGTTGTTCAGGTAGGGAAGAGAAGTGAAAGGGAGAAAAGGAGAAAGTGGAAAACTGACAGACTATTTTTAAAAGAAATGTTTCTTATATTGCTGTCATGCGGATCCTCCTGTTGACATTTGACATGTGCCAATTTTATGTGGAATATAACTTAAGGATTTTCTGCACATCATTTTGTTAGATATGATGCATTTAATTTTGGAGTTGTAAATATAGTTTCCTATAAAAACATCAGCTGAAAAACACACTGAGAGAGTATTAAAAACCAAAAGGCATTCTACTAGAAAAATATTAACTAAGGAGATATTCTACCATTGCCTGATTAGCAAATATAATCTAACAGAATATTGTAATAGTATTTTACACTTTGACCAATTAGAAACTTATTCCAAATATATTAAGGTGGGTCGATATTAGGAAATCTATCAATCATTAAGTCAATGGATTTTAGGAGAAAACGTATATCATCTTAGATGATGGAAAGATATTTGAGAAAATATTTTCCTGACAGAAATCAGTTTTTAAAATAGAAATATATTTATCTGAAACCAAAAGCCAGTATGATGATTATTGGTGAAATACAGAAGCATTTCTACTAAATCAGGAATAAGGCAAGGATGCCCATGAATTCCCAGATGATTAAAGTGTTTTTATTAGGTAATAGGAATGCAGATAA
This sequence comes from Neofelis nebulosa, assembly GCF_028018385.1. Classification (NCBI taxonomy): domain Eukaryota; kingdom Metazoa; phylum Chordata; class Mammalia; order Carnivora; family Felidae; genus Neofelis; species Neofelis nebulosa. The sequence continues at coordinate 94,862,027 of NC_080786.1, forward strand.
GTAAGAAAAAGAAGCAGAATATATACAGATAAAAATATAAAGATGTAATTATCTGCAGTTGTTATAATTGTCCACTTGAAAATCCAAAATTATTAACAAAAAGACTATAAATAAAAAAGAATTCAATAAGGTGTCATAATATAAAATAATATACCAAAATCTGTTGTCTTCCTATAGGTAAACAAAGCCAGTAAAAAAATAAAAAGATACTATTTATAATAGCAACAGCAAAAACAAAATTATAGGAATGAATTTAATAAGAAATGTTCAAGAAGAAAAATATATAGATACATTACTGACAGTTGCAAAAAATAATTCAAATATATGAGAAAACTATCTTCTTTTTGCGTAGGAATACTCAGTCTCATACAGATGTCATTTTTCTCTTAAATTAATATGTAATATATAAAATATTTGCCCCCCCCAACATCAACAAGTTTTTTGTTTTTAATGTTTTTATTTATTTTTGAGAGACAGAGCACAATGGGGGAGGGGCAGAGAGAGAGGAAGACACAGAATCTGAAGCAAACTCCAGACTCTGAGGTGTCAGCACAAAGCCCAACGTGGGACTAGAACTCACGAATTGTGACATCATGACCTCAGCCGAAGTCAGGACACTTAATCAGCTGAGCCCCCGGGCACCCCTCAACAGATTTTATTTTAAAACCTAATCAAGTTTTTTTTGAAACTCATGGAAAAAATAAGAAAACAAATATATCCAGGGAAAACTTAAAAAAGATGAGTCACAGGGGAGCAATTTTGCAACTGCTATAATTAAGACAAGGGGGTACTAATGTATGAATAGACAGATCCGTGGAATAGAAAAAGGATTCCAAAAACAGATCAAAATATTAAGAAATTTAGCGTACATTAGAGTTGAATTGCATCTAACAGTGGAGAAAGCATAAGTTAATCAGTAGCTTGTTGGGGGACAACTGAGTGAAACCTTGTAGAAAAACATCATTTTCTTACTTCTTACACTAAAATAAATTCCAGTTAGATCAAATACTAAAATGTAAAAGCTGAAATCATAAAAATTATAGAAGAAAATGTAAAGGAGTTATATTTATACTATTGAGATAGAGAAGCCATTCTTAAATATGACACAAAATCCTAGAACCACTAAAATTAAAAAAAATGATAAACTAGATTTCATAAAAATTTAAAAACAATCTCAACAACACCAAAAACTTAAATGAAGTCAAAAGACAGTTGATTACCTGAGATATTTCCCATATATCTGAGGTACAAAATACGTATTTTTTATAATATGTAAAGAAGGCCCACAGATGAAGAGAGAATGATCAGTAGTGAGGCTACATATAGCCTGTAAAGATTATGCCCAATTCCAGGGCAGCCATTCATATAGAAGTGAATCTTACACACCTGTTAATGGCAGCCTCGATCAATAGTCCAGTGGAAATATGGTTAAAATACATAAAAGATGATACACAGGAAATAAATGTCTTGGCTCTAACATATGAAAAGAAATTTAATGTTATTAATTAAAAAGAAATGAAAATTGAATCTATAATAGGTTACTGTCTCTTGACTTATTTTCTTGGCACAATCACATGTGAAAAAAATGGTGTAGTGAAGTAGTTACTCTCATATTGTTGAAGAAATGTAAATTGGTTCAACTTCTAACAGGCCAATTTGACAAATATTTATTGAAAATTAAAATGTTTCAGCAATTCTAAGTGTTTGTCCACAAATACACTTACATATGTCCCAAATGGCTCCCATACAAGGATATGCATTATAACACTGTAATAACACAGAATGGGAACAACTTAAATATCTATCAATAGGGAGTGATCAAGAAATTAATGGTAATACTATGTCCATTAAATAGAATGTTATGTTGGCATTAAAATGAATGAGATAGCTCTGTATGTATTAACATTAAATAAGTATCTGTCTCTATGCATCTATGTATCTATCTATCTATTCCTATCTACATCCTATTTCCCATCTATGTCCTATTTCTTATCTATATCCTATTTCCTGCCTATAGGTGGATGGGGAAAAAAAGATTTAGAATAGGAAAGTCATCATTCAGGTATATTTCTATATTTGTATTCCACATGCTAGACTATGCATTGAATATCTTTAGCAGGGTGTACTAAAAGGTAGAAACATCAGTTGCCTCTAGGAAAGCTGATTTAATGGTTGAGACAGCAGTGGGAGGGACACTTATATTTATCTCCTGGTATACATTTTTGTTCCTTTTGCATTTTACTCTGTGCACTTATAACATCCATTTCAATGAACTAAATAAAGGGGTGCCTGGGTGTCTCAGTTAGTTAAGCATCTGACTTTTGACTTTGGCTCAGGTCATAATCTTATAGTTCGTGAGATCAAGTCCCACACTGGGCTCTGGGCTGAGAGCAGGGAGCCTGCTTGGGGTTCTATCTCTCCCTCTCTCTCTGCCCCTCCCTGACTCGTGCTCACTCTCTCTCTCAAAATAAATAAACTTAAAAAAAATTAACAATATACACAATAAAGCTTCACTTATGATGTCATCTATTTCAATTGCATAATTTTGACATAAAGACATAGACTGAGTGGCTGCTGAGTGACAGTGTGAATCAGTTAGTATGTGTGTTTATCAAGAATTATCACACAAATGCAGCAAAATAGTATAGAAAAATCTATCTAAACCCAAATGTGACACCTTTACACAATGAAGAATATCTCATAAAATATTTTCAGTCTCTGTTAGAAATTAGCATGTAGTGATAGCTTTTTCTAAATGAAAAGAGAGGGAACATGATTGATTAGCAAAGAAATTTACAGAAAGACAACCAAAAAACTACCTGCGGGAATCCCGAGGATTAGATGGTGATACACTGCTAACTCCACTTCCTCCTCTGCATTCAATACGTCTATTAACGAGTGTACTTTTCATTTTATTTCATTATAGTTTGTTTATACTGGAATTTATTTTTGCAGATTGAACCTCTGCTCCACCACTTATCACGTGTGTGAACTTAAAGAGTTTTCTCAACCTCATTATTCTTCAATTTCTCCGTATATAAAATGGTGATAATAATTGTATCCGTCTTTGGGGAGTAAATATATTTAAAGTCTGGTAGGTTTATATAAAGCATAATAAACATGAAAATAGCCCTCCCATTTTCTTTCCTTCCTTCTTTTTCCTTTATGTCTTTCTTTGACTTCTGTGTTGCTCAGTGTTTCTTATATCCCTTCCTTCTTCCCTTCCATCCTCCTTTCCTCCCTTCCTTTCCTTTTTCCTTCTTTTCCTTTCCCCTTCTCTTTATAGATTTATTTCTCTCTCTCCTGTACTATGTCAAAATATTTTGAAGTCATTCACAAATCACATGGTGTAGCCATTGTGGACTAATTTATTCATTGCCATGTCCCATGGGAGGGTCAGGTGCAAAGCTATTCTCTGACTTTTGTTCTGGGTTCCAGAGCCCTGTGATTTCACTGTCCCCTCATTGGGGTCAGTCCTTCTGACACACTGTGGCCCTCTGGCCACTCTTTCCTGCCTTCTCACTTTAGCAACAGTTCTCTGACCATGGTGTTTACCAGCGGACATCTTTCTGACCACTGGTCTGCCATCTCAGCTCTCACCTACATTTCACAACGGAATATTCCTGCATTTACCCAGAGCAAGTTGACATGGAAAGGATTATTAGAGGGGTGTCTGGGTGGCTCAGTTGGTTGAGTGTCTGACTCTTGATATTGGCTGAGGTTGTCATCTCAGAGAGATGACAGTGAGATCAAGCCCCCCATCAGGCTCTGCACTGACAGCATGGAGCCTGCTTGGGATTCTCTCTCCCTTTCTCTCTGACCCTCTCTCTCTCTCTCTCTCTCTCTCTCTCTCTCTCTCTCTCTCTCTCTGTCTCAAAAATAAATAAATAAACATTTAAAAAAAGGTAATTAGAAGTTGAAAAGGAGCATGTACTATGGAGAATTAGTAATACTTAAAAAACATCTAATTCTGTCATTTATACTCCAGAAAGTAATTGCCTTATAGCATAGTCAGTTGTATCCATCAACACATTTGGCACAATTAGAGCCCCAATAACTTCCTCTGAAACTTTTCTTATTAAAAAAAAATATGTGCAACATGGCAGAGCTCATCCCATCTCCCCCAGGACCAGATACGTAACTTGTATTTACTCATGTCTCAGCATTCACTTACATAGTACTAGGGTAAGCATGGCCAAACCACTCAGTTTAGAAATTAGGTTTTTCTGGAAACTGATTTCTCTGAAGTATTAATCTATGGAAATACTTGGTCTGTGTGATTTCTGCAGAGAGGGTCAGAGGATGCAAAGATGGGGAATATGCTTAGGATTGGGGAGAAGCTGCCAAAGGAGACCAGCTTGGGAGGAATGCAGGCTCACGCTTTCTGGAGGCAGGAGTACAATGAGGGCCCTTTGTCAGAGAGGATGAACAAAGCCATGGGTACTGAGTAAATTATAGTTTCCTAGCTCTGGTGATGAGGTTGGAGAATATTAAAATATAAAAATGACTGCATTTTTGGACAGAATGTAGTCAGCCGAGCTTTTCTAGTTGGAGAAATGGAAATCAGATAACATTTTGCGTATCATTTTTATCTCTATTTATTTTAAAGTTTATTTATTTTGAGAGAGAGAGAGAGAGAGAGAGAGAGCATACAAGCAGACGGGGGGTGGGCAGAAAGAGCGAGAATCCCAAGCAGGCTCAGAGCCCAGTGCAGGGCTTGATCTCCCTAACTGTGAGACTATGACCTGAGCCAAAATCAAGACTCAGATGCTTAACCGACTGAGCCACCCGGGTGCCCCTTATCTGTTATATTTAAAACTAAGTAATATGGGGATAAAATTAATTAGAAGAGTAAATTATGTTGAAAATCATGTAATGGATTTCTAGGCCAAATATTAAAAATAAACTGGATTATCTGTTTTTTTTCTTCCCAGTTCTTGGGAGTAATGGGTTATAAAGAAACAATTCTTCTAAGAGTGGCAAGAATTCAAGCAATACCTGGTGATACTTTTAATTTCCTTCCTAAGAGTTGTTCATCGTTGCTTGACCCTGCCATCAGGTGAGCGGCTGTATAATCACTTCTTCGAATTAGTTAACTGTCTGCAGGGTTATCCCTGTCAGGATTCTGATGACTCTGAATTCCGATGACTCAGAATTCTGATGATTTCTAAGTAGTTTTGTTATTACTATTTCAGTAATAGATTACTGGCAATAGTAAATGTTTGGTAATATACCCTAAGTCAAAGACATAAAATCACAATCTTCAAGCAATTAAATAATATATTTATTTACTTACTTTTATTTGCTGTGTTTAACTCTGACTAACGTTTGTCAGAAATATGTCAACTTTTTTGTGTTCTCTGTTTAGATGGTTTTACTTGTCCTCAATTCTACATTTTAAAAAAATCTCTGAAAAGGCTGCTCTTTATCTGGGAGCTGTGTTCTCTCTGACCACACTTCTCTTTGCCAGCTCCTTGTCTGACTTACAGCTGTCACACTCTTGATGTGCTCTGACAGGCTACCTGCTGGCTTGCTCAAAAATGGAGAAACATTCTATCATATTTAACATTTAAGCAATCCATGAGCATATTTTCTTTTCCTTTATGTATTAAAGGCATGCCCAACTATACCAACACCTGATGTAAAAAGCACTCCATTAGCATAGTTAGATATGCCCTCTGCTCTTCCCTTCCCTCATCAATCTCACCAGTGAGCAATTGCATGTCATGTGACCTGTGCAGTCCAAGTGCCACCAGTGTGTCTTTCCTGCTACCTTATTCCACGGAACTCACTAAATTATACCCCCAAGAAATTGTATTCTTGAGGGTACATGTACCACTTCTCAAATTGCCCTTGTGAAAATCTTTGCCCTGCTACCACAGGAAACACCTGTCCCAGTTTTTGCTCCTTCTTCCTTTGTCTGTTTGTTTGACAGAGACATAGCTAGAAAACTGTGCAACATAATAAAATAAACCTTGCTTTAGGATGAAAAAGATTCTAATCCCAAATTTTCCATTTATTACTGATGTAAGTCACATAATCTTCAGGTTTTCCCATCTGGGATCTGGGAATAATAATACCTATATTATGGGTGCATTTGGGCATTTAATGAGTTAACATATAGGTAGGTCTCACTGATGCATGGCATAGTAGCGACCATTAGTGAAGTTAGGAAATCCATAGATTTTTGAAATAAATTTCACATAAGTAAATGATCAGAGAGATTAGTCAGGTAGCAACTTCCATTGTCCATAAGAAAGATAAGGACCTGTCTTAGTCCATTTGGATGCTTGGACTGTTATAACAAAAATACTATAAACCAGGTGGTTTATAAACAGCAGAAACTTATTTCTCATAATTCTAGAGGCTAAGAATCCAAGATGAAGTCACCAGCACCTTCATTGTTTGATGGAAGTCTGCTTTCTGTTTGTAGACTGTCTTATCACTGTGCCCTCACATGGTGGAGGGAGTGAGGGGTCTCTCTGGGGTCTCTTTTTTAAGGCACTAATCACACTGATGTGTAAACTAATGAACTAGTTCACCTAATGAACTAATCACCTCCCAAAGACCTCACCTCAAATACTATTGCATTGGGGTTTAAGGTTCAACATATGAATTTTGGAGGAATACAAACATTCAGATCATAGGAGGACCTTAATTAAGGCAGAGGCAACAAAAGAGTATAGGATGGATATGAGATACCCTAAGATGATGATTTAATAGTATTTGCATAATTGGTTGAGCATCATGAAGGTGTGGTGATAACTTTCTTACTTTTATCTAACCCTAACTCTTGGTGATGTTAATAAAAGGAATGGCTACCAAAAAATGGGGCACCAGAGTGGCTTAGTCATTTGGGCACCCAGCTCTTGAATTTGGCTCTGGTCATGATCTCCTCATGGGATTGAGCCCCATATCACTCTCTATGCTGACAGAGCAGGGCTGGCTTGGGATTCTCTCTTCCTCTCTCTAGGCCTCTCCCCTGCTCACACTCTTTCTTTGTCAAAATAAATAAATAAATGTTAAAAAATATGTATATATATATACATATGTGTGTGTGTGTGTGTGTGTGTGTGTGTGTGTGTGTGTATAAAGAGAGAGAGAGAGAGAGAGTTAGCTAGTTAGTTTTGGATGTGTTAAGTTTGATTTACCTGTAGAACGTAGTGGATTCTCAATAAAGTTTTATAAGTGAATGAGCAAAATATCTGATTGAGAACTAGATATATGGCTCTGAATCTCAGGTGAGATTTCTGAGCTGTTGAGTTATAATTTAGCAATCATTACTACCTAGAGGGAGGTAAAGCTACGGGAATCAATGAGACCACCAAGGGGAGCACATTGAGTGGGACAAGCAAGTTTGTAATTGTTGAACTCTAGGAGTTTTTAATTTCATGTTTCAAGCACCAGTACTCAGGGTTTGAAAATATTATATTGTTCATTCAGTTTGTTTCTCTGTATTGAGTAGTACTCGCAGACATTAACATGGTTTAATATACTATGTCAGGTACGGCACTTGCATGGTTTCTGTTTACTGGACATCTGACTCTTGTACATAACAATTTAGTGGGCTCCACTAATTTACTATAAATATTTCCTTGTCATTACTATAGTAGAAACCATCGTGTTGATAACAGTCTTTCAGAAAAATAATAATGTTTTTAAAATCAAGAAGCAGAATACAATTAGAATGTTGAAATATGAAAAATACATGCATCTTAGGGCTGAATAAATACAATGTATTTGTACAGCAAAGCTAGGAAAATTATTTAACTTATATAACTTTATAAAGGACTACTTCATGAAATGAGAGCTGCATATATTTTAGTGCACATATAATTCAGGCAAATGTGAATATTTTATGACAGAGAGCTGTTACCAAATTTTAGTGTTTCTTCACTAAAATGATAACCCTTAATGAGAACATTCAAGAGAATAGTCATTGGTTCTACAGACTTTCTTTTCTTTCTTCTTCCATTGTTCTACACTACGATCATTCTTTTCTGTGTGTGTGATGCAATTTTGTCCTAGTGCTATTCTGAGTACAGGGTTTTTATTACTACTTGTGACTTGCATTCAGCTTTTTATATCTAATAGTGCTAAAGTACTTTTTTTAAGTACTAAGCCTTTATCAGCTGGTTTATTAAAGAGAAGATTTATTAGTTTCCGGATTCCACTTTACTACATGAGTTCCCACAAATGGGAGCATTTATATGCTTTTTATTATAACATTTCAATGGAATCATGGTTTTTGAATTTTTCTAATATAATGACTTAGTTACATGAAATAAAGTCAGAAGTGAATGATAAATTAGAAAATATGGACATGTGTTTTCAATTTCTCTTCCTCCCTCAATCTTCATTAATAAACATCTACTTATATTCCAAGGAATTTTAACTAGTCATGCTATTATTTTATCTATCCCCAATTTTGTCTAAAGCTAAGGTCCCTGCTCGGAAAGATGTAGCTCTTTCCCAAACATCTTTGGGGACTTATATGTCCTCAGGAAATAGGAGTTCTTCCATCTCCTGGTAATGATGTGAATTAAGGATATTTCAGAGGTCAAGGATTTAGAGGGACATCTTTGTAAAACTTCACTGGTGAACTGTTTGTGTACATTAATTATAATGTTTGATTAGCCAGGACATTTTTGCTATATCTCTTACTAAGAGTTTTTTTCAGCTGTGAAGTTAAAGGGAACAAAGTCCATAAAATCACCCTTACTTCTCTCACCAGTTGCAAGTTTGGGGTTCCCCAAACCGCACAGTTTGATAATTCACTAGAAAGACCCATAGAACTCACTGAAAGCTGTCATAATCATAGATTTTCCTACAAGGAAAGACTATAGATCAAAATTATCCAAAGGAAGTGATGTATAAGGCAGAGTCCTGGAAAAGTACCAAACATGGAACTCCAGTCACCTTCTCCCTGTACAATCAGGATGGAGTTACTTTACTGGCATCAAGGTGTAACAATACACATGGGGTACTCACCCAAACGTTGGTATCTAGTGTCTTTGTGGTTCCATCAGTCAGAATTGTTGACTGCCCACATGGCTGACTTGTTTAAAGCCCTTTAGAAGGTCAGGCTGCCTGACCCAAAGCACCCACTCCAAGTCAAATTGTTGGCATGGCTCAGGTACCCCACTCTATATCATATTGTTGTATTCATGTTGGCCCAATGCCCCCAGGAAAACATAGATACTGTTTAGCAGGCATGACATTCCAAGGATTCAAGATTATTTCCCAGAAGCTGTGGGCAAAAGCCAGACTTCTCTTTGGTCAAGGAAACATTCTTTGCCACACACATTCCTTCCACTTTCTTTGGTGACAACTCCCTTCCTCTGTGTAGAGGGGCCAATATGGACATAGAGATACAGTCTAGAGTGTTACTTTAGTTACCTTTCTGTCATTTGGGAAAAATCTGTGTGAAACAGAAGAGAATCAGAAGGAGAAGCAGAGAATGAGAAAACAAGGAAGAGATACAGACATGGAGATGGAAATGGAATTAGAACCCCATTGGAAGCTCTGAGTCAGTGTGAATCCACTTCTGGACCAGTTGGGGACACCCTTGAATTTGCTTGTGTATATATGATTAAATTTCATGTTTGCCTCAACATTTTGAGGTAGATTTTCTCATTTGCAACAGAAGGGCCTCTGACTAATACAGAGGTCCAAAGCGTAAACTTCAGTATTTCTTGGGAAGTAATTTGAACTGGAGAACTCTCTGATAGTTGAAGCCCTTAGGTCTACATGAAGGGATAAACAGGCAATCCCTTTCTGTTGAATTCTAATGGCCTAATCATAGCATAATCCCTAGGCTTGAGACCATTTTCCTAGCGAAATTCCAAGTCTTTGGCATTACTTATCAACTAGATCCTACATCCTTCACAAGAAACACTGCCTGTGCACTAACATTCTTTAAGAAAGCCTTACAGGAGAGACTGCAGTAAAAGCTCCAGAAAGTCTGCAAATATCTAACTTGCCATTAGATACTCCTATAACAACCCTTTCATTAAAAGGTAATTCACAAGAAAATTTGTTTAAACAGATTTTGGAAACAGAAGTGAAGCTTAAAATAACAATGTTTAATGTAAAATGTGTTAAAAGTTAGCAATGGCTCTGAAAGTACAATCCATGCCTCTCTGGTGTTAGATCTTCAAAAAATAAATGTAACCTACATTTCAATCTTTATCAATGCATGCAGCCCAGGAACAATGGTTTTAGGAGTATAAAGTTGGGCATAGCCCTGAGAGGACTCACAGGAGTTATTTGCTCTTTCTAACATGTAGTACACTATCTCACACATATAGTGCAACAGAAGCTCTTAAGGGTAGGTTTGTGCACACAGGTACACCCACCTCACACATTGCTCTGGTATGTAAGCTCTCAAGGTCTTGGTTCAGAAATACATAACAATGTTCTTGGACAGTTGGTGACAAGTATGTGGCCTTCTGTATTCCTCTTTACAACACTAACCTAAAGCATATCCTAAAGTCCTTTCAGAATAGATGAATAAACTGTACTATAGACATACAATGAAATATCATACTGCGAATAACATGATGAATTATAGGTCTGTAAAAGAGTGAATCATAAGGCATAATATTGAGTTAAAGAAGCCAGACATAGTATAATAAATATCTTATTACTCTTACTTATACATACTTCAAAAAAAGGTGACATGAAACTGTATTGTTTAGGAGTATAGAGTTAGGTAGTAAAACTATTTAATAAATACACAGAAATCAAATTTTCTTGTGAATTACCTTTTAATGAAAGGGTTGTTATAGGAGTATCTAATGGCAAGTTAGATATTTGCAGACTTTCTGGAGCTTTTACTGCAGTCTCTCCTGTAAGGCTTTCTTAAAGAATGTTAGTGCACAGGCAGTGTTTCTTGTGAAGGATGTAGGATCTAGTTGATAAGTAATGCCAAAGACTTGGAATTTCGCTAGGAAAATGGTCTCAAGCCTAGGGATTATGCTATGATTAGGCCATTAGAATTCAACAGAAAGGGATTGCCTGTTTATCCCTTCATGTAGACCTAAGGGCTTCAACTATCAGAGAGTTCTCCAGTTCAAATTACTTCCCAAGAAATACTGAAGTTTACGCTTTGGACCTCTGTATTAGTCAGAGGCCCTTCTGTTGCAAATGAGAAAATCTACCTCAAAATGTTGAGGCAAACATGAAATTTAATCATATATACACAAGCAAATTCAAGGGTGTCCCCAACTGGTCCAGAAGTGGATTCACACTGACTCAGAGCTTCCAATGGGGTTCTAATTCCATTTCCATCTCCATGTCTGTATCTCTTCCTTGTTTTCTCATTCTCTGCTTCTCCTTCTGATTCTCTTCTGTTTCACACAGATTTTTCCCAAATGACAGAAAGGTAACTAAAGTAACACTCTAGACTGTATCTCTATGTCCATATTGGCCCCTCTACACAGAGGAAGGGAGTTGTCACCAAAGAAAGTGGAAGGAATGTGTGTGAAATGTGAAATTTGCCACAAAATTCAGCATATTGGTACTGCTGGGGAGGAGGGAAGGGATTTTTGTTTGAGAAAGAACATGCAGAAGGCTTCTGGAGTCCTGTTAACATCCAATTCCTTGACTTAGATAGAAGTTAAACAGGTGTTTATTTTACAGTTCATTAAATTATACTTTTATGTTTTATGCATTTTTCTATACATTTGTAATAATCCAGATAAAAGAGGTTTAAAAAATGACTATCATCAGTAATATGGTCCCTGATGCAGAAGAAAGAAGGAGAAAAGAACAGAAGTCTGCTGTTCCTCAGCCTCATGCAGGACTGAGTCCTGGATTCTGTTTCTAGTGAAATGACCTTAGGGTGACCAAGATCTTAGAGAGGAAGAGAGATGAGAGAGGTTCTTGCTAAGAAGGATCCTTTGTTAACCTCCAGAGGAAGTTTCTTGGGATCCCTTCCCAGGAACCCTGTATCCTAGTTGTGTGTCCATTGTCTACTCTGTTTCCAAGGGACCTGCTCTGTCTACCCACCCTCCCACCACCAATTCTTTTGGCACAAAACCAGACAGAGCAGGACTCGGTTAAACCCCGTTGGCCAGCACTTTGTCATGTCTCTGAGGCTTCTTCTAATAGATGGGCTCCTGCCCGCGCCCCACCCCCCTTTCTGCATCAAAGAAGGTACACCTACTTCCCTTGGCTGAGGTGAAGATAGGGGCAACTCCTTTAAATTTGAATCCCATATTAAGGCCATTTTTATGTTTGCCATTCCACAGTACTTCCCTCCCTAGGGACAAAGGGAAACCGAAAAACAAAAATGTCCTGCTGTGGCTATTGGAAGTCATCAACAAACTCCCTACACTGGGCTCTTCTGTTTTCAAATTTGGCTAGCAATTGCCCTAGCAACAGAATTAATGACTCCTACCAGAATTTGCTGGAGATGCAAGCATGCTCACTGAAGTGATAATGTGATCTTTCCTTGCCCAAATTTGTGATCAAGAAAATCTAAGACTATTTTGGAATGAGGGAATCTGTGGTAGAAATATTCATTACTTTGTAATTTTTTTCAAGTTTGTGTTCAGTTCTAGATATTTCATTGATTTTTTTCTATAATTATTTATTGGAGGAAGACCTTACATGATAAACATGAATTGATCCCTCTGAGGATGTGAAGGTGGATAGGTAAGAGTCTCTTCTTTTCTGTAAAGAAATATGTATTATTAGTTGGGGTTGGGCAAGATACAAACAACAAGAACACAAGTTAAAACGAGAAAGGGATTGGAAGGAGCTGCTTAGAGAATTCAAAGGAGGGAGAGATGGAATTAATTTAGAGAAAATTGTATAGAGTTTGGGAAGGAGAGGCTTCTGGTGTGGTCTTGAATAACAAGTGGTTTGTTGATCAGCAGAGAAGTTTCCATGTAGAGTGAACAGTACACATAAGAGCACAAAAGCAAGAGATATGGGGCATAGTCTGGGATGCTTGAAGTGAAGTATATAGGCAGGGAATCCTTGGGTAATAGTAGTGAAAGTACTTGGACCAGATTGTGAAATGTATTCAGTGACCAGCTAAAGAGGTCTCTCTTAAGAATGCAACATAGCGGGGCACCTGGGTGGCTGAGTCAGTTGAGCTTCTGCTCAGGTCATGATCTCCCTGTTCATGAGTTCAAGCCCCACATCCGCTCACTGCTGCGAGCCTGTCAGCGCAGAGCTGGTTTGGATCCTCTGTTCCCCTCTGTCTGCCCCTCTGCCACTTGTACTCTCCCAAAAGCAACTATTTTAAAAAAGAATGCAACATAGATTCACCAAAGTTTTGAGATAGGAGATGGTGAATATTAAACCTATGTATTGTTAGGATACAGCTTGTTTCTTCTTTCATGTCTACTTTTCTAGAATGTAATAGTTGTAATTTGCCTTTCCCTCTTTTGTTTAACTATATGTATTTATCATCCTATTTATTTTTTTCCAATTTTTTTTAAGGACACAAATATGTGTGATTCTATTCCTGTGTTACTCCTGGTTTGCCACTGGAAGAAGAACATCTAGTATTTCTTCAGACTCTTGACGTGGGAAAATATCCTCCAGGCTTATAGCTACTTTTGTATTGTGAAGCTAGCATTTTCTGAAAAGAGATATTTTCTAATTTTTCCCACTGAGAGTAATAATATCTCAGTAGTAATAAGCACATCCAGCATCTAGTTTTTGGTTTATCAATACCATTCTCTAATACATGGAACAAGGCTCCTTAAAAAACTGGTTGATTTCCAGAGCTGTGGTAGGAAAGTCCAAGGTAGTTATCGAATTAGTGAAATTTAATCCAATTAAGATTTTGGATTCAGGAACTTCTGTCAATTCTAGAAGATAGATCCTGTGTTTTGGAATTTTTGCTTATAATAGTTTTTCCTCCTTATTCTACCTATAATTTTATTTCATTTAATAAACAAAACTCTTTTTATTTTGGAATAACTTAGGTTTATGAATTAATTAAAAAATGGTATAGAGATTCCTATATACTCTTCTCCCAGCTTCCCCTAAGGTTAACATCTTCTATAACCACAGCATGGTTATCAATACTATTTTCTGAATTAATCCTTTATTTGATACTCACCAGTTTTTAAATTAATGTATATTATATGTCTCAGGATTTGATGTAGGATCTCTTATTGCATTCAGTGGTCATATCTCTTTAGTTTTCTCCAGTACCTAATGATCTCATGGTCTCTCAGTCATTTTTTGACTTTTTTTTTTTACTTGTGAACTTAAGAGTTTTGAAGAGTAGTGATTCATTATTTTGTACAATGTTCCCCAGTTTGGATTTGCCTGCTTTTTTTTTTCATAATTAAGTCCAGGTTATGCATTTTTAGGAAGCATTCCACAGAAATGGTGTAGCTTTCTTAGTACATGATATCAGGGGTTCCATATGTTGATAGGACTTATTACTAGTTACATTAACCTAAATCACTTAGTTAAGTTGGTGTCCTCCTGTTTTTTCCATTGCATTGTTACTACTTTTTCCTTCATAATTAGTAAATATTTGGAGGAACTGCTTTGAGGCTATGCAAATATTTTATTTCTTAAACTTTTCAGTATATCTTGTTGTTCTAATGGTAATGTTCTATTTCCCTAATTGCTTCTGCATTTATTAATTGGGATGCTTCTGTAAGGAAGAGCTATTCCTGCTTCCCCTTAATTTATCACATTAATCATTTATCTATGCCAGTATGGACTCATGGATATTAATTTTTTTTTATCACAACCCAATAATATTGCTATTTATTTTCTTGCTCAAATGTTTCTAATTTTGGCCTGCAAGTGTTCTTACAGATTGGCTCTTGTGTCCTTTTCATATATCCTCATCCTTTTCCCACCTTTTTTTTGAGCACTTCCTTACTTCCTAGACCACTATGTCTTTCACTCATCTTGGATTTTTCCTGCCCCATCTCTGGAATCAATCACTTCTCTAAGTCTGATTCCTTAAAAAAAAAAAAAAAAAAAAAAAAAAAAAAAGAGGTTAGAGTGGGAGAGAGCCAAAGGATAAGAGACTCTTAAAAAACTGAGAACAAACTGAGGGTTGATGGGGGGTGGGAGGGAGGGGGGGATGGGGGATGGGTATTGAGGAGGGCACCTTTTGGGATGAGCACTGGGTGTTGTATGGAAACCAATTTGACAATAAATTTCATATATTGAAAGAAAATAAATAAAGTATCTATTACTTACTATGTAAGTACTAAAGGCATAAAAAGATTCAGGCAGATAATTTATAAAATAGTCCTCTGTAGCAGGGCAATAAAAATTAGCTATCAGAACACTAAACTGCATTGCCTCAATGGCAATTATTATCACAACATACAAATGTAACAAATTAACATGTTATGTCTTAAATTTATACAATGTTGTATGTCAAATGTATTTCAATTAAATAAAAGAACTAAAGAAAGAAAGAAAGAAAAAAAAGAAGTCTGATTCCTATTATTGGAAAATAGTACCTATAAACCAAGATCTAGGTGCTAGGTGTGCATATTGCTATCATTGCTCTCAACAGAGCCAAGAAATATTTGTATGTGCACATACCACATGTATATTTATGTGTCAGTCCATCGGAATAGATATTAGAAAATAACTCCCCCCACCACACAAACACACAGTTTCATGAATTCACCCTGATACCTCTAATCCAATCTAACAACCCAAGGTTTGTTCTAACAATTCACCCTTTCTTATTTGTAACTTATTCCCCAACAGTGAGAAGCTGGCCATCATTATCTACAATACATTTACTTATTATTTAAGTTAGAATACATAGAAAATAGTTTCAGAATTACTAACTCATACCACTGTGAAAACCAAGTTACCAAGGTGTTTGTATACAGTTCTTTTTGTCTTTAACATGATAATATCAGGTCAAAACAATGATTGTCAAGGTCACTTAAGTCATCATATTTCTTCCCAACCACTTCAGTTATATCATCCATTTGAATCACAGTGTTTCTCACAGTCTGCATTTCATTTCTCTTTCTCCTCTCAGTCTGGTTGGTGTAACATTTGAATAAGCAAGATTTGAAAGAGTAGAATTTATTCTTTGTGATATACAGTTCTGTGGTTTCTGAAAAATGCATAGAATACCAAGGAGCACAGTTCCATTACCCCAAAGGTTTTCTTTTGATGACTTTTTTAGCCAACACCTTCCCCATACAACCCCTGATAGCATTTCTCTAAGTGTTAGTAGCTTTGCCTTTTCTAAAATTTTATATAAGTAGGATCATACAATACTTAAAGTTTTGGGCCTGGCTACTTTCTTTCTTCTTATTTTTTTTTTAATGTTTATTTTAGAGAGAGAGGGGGTGGAGGGGCAGAGAGCCAGGGAGACAGAGGATGAGAAGTGGGCTCTGCACTGACAGCAAAGAGCCTGGATGTGGGACTCAGACTCATGAACTGGGAGATCATTACCTGAGCCGAAGTCAGACACTCAACCTACTGAGCCACCCAGGAGCCCCTCTGGCTACTTTCTTTTACCAAAATGCAGTTAAGATTCATACATGTTGGTTTTGAATTAATTGTTCTTTTTTATTGTTGTGTAGTATTTCATTGTGTGGAATTTTTTTGCTTATCATTTACTTATTAAAGGATATGAGAGTTGTTTTAGGTTTTTGCAATCATGAGTAAAATTGATATAAATGTTCATGTATAGGTTTTTGTGTAAACATAAGTTTTCATTTCCTTTGGGTAAATGCCTAGGCATAGGATTGTTAGGCTGTATGGCAAGTATATGTACCATTTGTTGAAAAAAAAAAGAAAAAAGAAGCGAAACTAATTTGTAATGTTTATGTGTTTGTTTGTTTGTTTATTTATTTATTTGAGAGAGAGAGCACAGGGGAGAGGCAGTGAAAGAAGGGGACAGAGAATCCTAAGTGAGCCTCGCACTGACAGCAACGAGCAGGGCTCAAACTCCTAACCAGGAGTTTCTGACCTTAGATGAAGTTGGACTTCACCAACTGAGCCACCCAGGCCATTCCAAGGATGACTGTACTTTTGCATTTCTACCAGCAGTGAATGATAGTTCCATTTGTTCTGCATCTGAACTGACATTCCTTTTGTTTCCTATTGTTTTGCCTTTAAATATGGTCATTATAATAGGTATGTAGTCATAGTTCATTGAGGTTTCAATTTGCATTTCCTTAATGGCTAATGATGTTGAACATCTTTTTATTTACCATTTATATATCTTCTATGGTTAATTTTTTTTTAGAACTTTGCCCATTTGTATTGGGTTGTTTGTTTTCTTATTGTTGAGCTTTGAGAGTTCTCTACATATTATTAATGTAAATTCTTTATCAGATATACAGTTTTCACATACTTTCTGCCAGTCTGTGGCTTGCCTTTTTGTTATTTTTTAGTGTTTTTCATGGAACAAGCAATTATAATGTCAAGAAGTGCAATTTATCAATGGTTTGTTTGTTTGTTTTTAATGGATTGTGCTTTGGTGTAATATCTAAAAATTCTTTGCCAAGTTTGAGTTTGTGAAGATTTTCTCCTGTGTTTTTTTTCTTCTGTAAGTTTTATAGTTTCACTTTTTTACATTTAGGTCTATGATCTATTTTGAGTTATTTTGTGTAAAACATTTGGGATATGTTTAAGGTTTATTTTTGTGCAGATGGATATGTCATTGTACTGGTACCATTTCTGAAAAGATTATTCTTTTTTCAATGAATTGCTTTTGACCTTTGTAAAAACAATCAGTTGGCTTTTTTCATGTGGGTCTATTTCTGGGCTCCATATTTAGTCCCATTGATTTTTTGTGCTCATTCTTTTGCTGTACCACATTTCTTGATTACTGTGGCTTTATAGTAAGTCTTAAAAGGCGTGAAACATCCCACTTTGTTGTCCATTGTCCAAAATATTTTGACTAGTCTATTTTCTTTGCATTTCCATATATATTTTAGAACCAGCTAGTTGATATCTTCTCAGTTGATTTCTATTTTATCAGATTGGAAGGAATTGACATCAATATTGAGTTTTCCAATCTAGGAACACAATATAGCTCTCAATTTACTTAATTTATTTTGATATTTTACCTCGTGTTTTGTAGTTTTCATCATTCAGGGCCTGAAGATGGATTTGATAGATTTAACTCTAAGTATTTCACTTCTGGTAGTATTTTAAGTGGCATTTAAAATTTTTAAATTCAAACTGTTCTTTGCTAGTATATAGAAATATAATCTATTTTTGTATATTGACCTTATATCCTGCATCCTTCCTAAATTCATGTATTATTTCTAGGGAATTATTTGTATGTTCTCTGGGCTTTTCTATGTAGATGAATACCACTCATCTGTGACATATTTAATCTCTTCCTTTCCAACCTCTATTGCTTTTTTTTGTTTTCCTTGCCATATTATATTGGCTACAAATTACATGAACAATTTGAATAGAAGTACTGATAGAGGATATTCTTGCCTTGTTCCCAATCTTAAGGGAAAAATGTTTAGTTTTTCACCATTAGTTAGTTGCAGGTTTTATGTATATATCTTTTAAAAAAATTTTTTTAGTGTTTTATTTATTTTTGAGAGAGAGAGCAAGAACGAGTGGGGCAGGAGCAGAGAGAGAGGGAGACACAGAATCTGAAACAGGCTCCAGGCTCTGAGCTATCAACAAAGAGCCTGATGTGGGGTTCAAACTTGTGAACCATGAGACCATGAACTAAACTGAAGTTGGATGCTTAACTGACTGAGCCACCCAGGTGTGCTTAAATATCATTTTATCATTGAGCATTTACTGAGTTTTTCTTATCCTGAGTGAATGTTGAATTGTGTCACAGGCTTTTTCTCCCTCTATTGACATAATCATGTGTTTTTCTAGTCAGTTAATAGAATGAGCTTAATTGATTTTGAAATCGTGTAGTGTTTGTGTAGAACTGTAGGTTTTCTTCATTAAATGTTTGGTTAGAATTTGCCAGTAATACCGTCTGGGTATGAATTTTAAAGTTATCAGATTACAAAATAAATTTCTTTAATAATATAGCACTATTCAGGTCATCATTTTCTTCTGCATAAACAAGCTTTGTTAGTATATATCTTCAAGGAGTTGGTCCATTTTATCTACTTTGTCAAACTTAAAGGCATAGATTCACTGAAATATTTCCTTATTATACTTTTAATATAATCTTCAGTAATATTTCTATTTTAATTTCTGAAAAGTTTGTGTTGTTTTTCTCTTTTTTATGATCAATGCATAAGATTTATCAATTTCATTTATTTGAAAAGAACCAGCTTTTGATATTATTGATATTATACATTATTTTTTTCCAATTTCATTGATTTGTGCTCTTAATCTTTATTATTTTCTTCCTTTTGCTCTCTTTGTGTTTAAATTCATTTTCTCCAATTTCTCAAAGTGGAACTATGATTATTATTGATTTGATTTTCTAGTGTAAATATCCGATGCTATAGATTTTCCTTTAAACACTAATTTAGTTGAATTCTGCATTTTTTAAAAAAGTGAATGTATTTTTGGAGGCACCTGGTTGGCTCAATCGGTTCAGGGTCCAGCTTTGGCTCAGGTCATGATCTGGTGGTTCCTGGGCTCGTTGGGCTCTCTGCTGTCAGCACAGAGCCCTCTTTGGATCCTCTGTCCTTGCCTCCCTCTGGACCTCACCTGCTCATGCTCTCTCTCAAAATAAATATTTTTTTAAAAAGTAAATGTATTTTTTTCAACTTTTTAAAATGTTTATATATTTTGAGAGAGAGACAGAGCGTGCACAGAGAAGGGGAGGAGAGAGAGGGAGACACACAATCCGAAGCAGATTCCAGGCTCAGAGCCTGGTGTAGGGCTCAAACTCACAAACTGCGAGATCATGACCTGAGCTGAAGTAGGACGCTTAACCAACTGAGCCACGCAGGTGCCCCTCAGTTTTTTTTTTAATATTTATTTATTTTTGAGAGAAGAGAGAGAGAAGCAAACAGAGCATGAACAGGGGAGGAGCAAAGAGAGAGGGAGACACAGAATCCAAAGCAGACTCCATGCTCCAAGCTGTCAGCACAGAGCCCAATGTGGAACTCAAACCCATGACCCGTGAGATCATGACCTGAGCCGAAGTCACGGCTTAACCTACTGAGCCACCTAGGCGCCCCAAATGTCCTTTTTAAAAGTATTTATTTTGCGAGTGTGCACGTGTGTGCACGTGCGCACATTTGAACATGAATAGGGATGGCCAGGGAGAATCCCAAACAAACTCTGCACTGTCTGGTGTCACACAGAGCTCATCTGGAGCTTATCTCACAGTTCCTCAGATCATGACCTGAGACAATCAAGAGTTGGGTGCTTGACCTATTGAGCCACCCAGGTGCCCTGAATTCTGCATATTTTAAATTTAATTTTAATCATTCAGTTCAAATAGGTTTTTAATTTCCCTTGAAACTTTCTTTTAGACCCGTGAGTTATTTAGAAGTTCATTGTTTAATTAGCAAGTATTTTGGTATTTTCCAGGAATTGTTCTTCGTTGATTTCTCTTTTTTGTGTGTATGGTAAAATACATATAACATAAAATTTACCATCTTTACCATTTTTAAGTGTACCGTTCGGTGCTATTATTAAATGCACTTGTAATGTTGTACAACCATCACCGTTATCCATCTCTAGAATTCTTTTCGTCTTGTAAAACTGAAACTCTATACCTATTAATTGATAACACTTCTTTCCGCGCTCCCCTCGGTCCCTGACAACCACACTCTACTTTGTATCTCTATGATTTTGACTACTCTAAGCATATCACATAGGTGGAATCACAGGGTATTTATCTTTTTGTGACTGGCTTATTTCACTTAGTATACTGTTTTTGAGATTCATCTATGTTGTAGCATGTGTCGGAATTTTTTTTTAAGGCTGAATGGTATTCTCTTGTAGTATGTACCACATTTTGATTACCCGCTTATCCATCAGCAGACACTTGAGTTGCTTCAGTGTTTTAGCTGCTATGATAATGCTGCCATGAACATGAGTGTACAAATCATTTTAAGACTATGATTCAGTTCTTTTGGGTATGTTATCCATAAGTAGAATTCCTGGATCATATGGCAGTTCTCTCTTTAATCTGGTGGAGGTGGGGGACTGCCCTACTGTTTCTACAGCAGCTGTATTATTTTACATTCCCACCAGTGGCGGACCACTACTTCACATCTTGCTAATACTTGATATTTTTTATTTATTTATTTATTTATTTTTTTAATTTAATTTAATTTAATTTTTTTATTTTTTTTCCAATATATGAAATTTATTGTCAAATTGGTTTCCATACAACACCCAGTGCTCATCCCAAAAGGTGCCCTCCTCAATACCCATCACCCACCCTCCCCTCCCTCCCACCCCCCCATCAACCCTCAGTTTGTTCTCAGTTTTTAAGAGTCTCTTTTTTTTTTATTATTATTATTATTTTTTTTTATTTTTTTATTTTTTATATATAAAATTTACTGTCAAATTGGTTTCCATACAACACCCAGTGCTCATCCCAAAAGGTGCCCTCCTCGGGGCGCCTGGGTGGCGCAGTCGGTTAAGCGTCCGACTTCAGCCAGGTCACGATCTCGCGGTCCGTGAGTTCGAGCCCCGCGTCCGGCTCTGGGCTGATGGCTCGGAGCCTGGAGCCTGTTTCCGATTCTGTGTCTCCCTCTCTCTCTGCCCCTCCCCCGTTCATGCTCTGTCTCTCTCTGTCCCAAAAATAAATAAAAAACGTTGAAAAAAAAAAAAAGTGCCCTCCTCAATACCCATCACCCACCCTGCCCTCCCTCCCACCCCCCATCAACCCTCAGTTTGTTCTCAGTTTTTAAGAGTCTCTTATGCTTTGGCTCTCTCCCACTCTTATGTGGATCCTGAGAAA
Source organism: Neofelis nebulosa (assembly GCF_028018385.1). Taxonomy (NCBI): domain Eukaryota; kingdom Metazoa; phylum Chordata; class Mammalia; order Carnivora; family Felidae; genus Neofelis; species Neofelis nebulosa. Next base: position 94,883,868 of record NC_080786.1, read on the forward strand.
CTTAACAGAAACCCATGGAGGAGGGGAAGGATATTTTTTATTTTTATGCTAGTACTCATCATAATGGGAGTGAAGTGGTATCTCACAGTAGTTCTGATCTGCATTTCCCTTATGATCAGTGATGTTGAGCATCTTTTCATGTGCTTGTTAGTCATTTGTGTCTCTTCTTTGGAGAAATATGTATTCAAATCTTTTGCCCATTTTTGAATCTGATTGCCTTTTTGTTGTTGAGTTTTAAGAGTTATCTACAGATTCTGGATATTAACTGCTCATCAGATATATGGTTTGAAAATATTTTCTCCCATTCTGTAGGTTGCCTTTTCACTTTGTTGATTATATATATATATATATATATATATATATATATATACACACACACACATATATACACACACACACATACACACACACACACACACACACACATATATATATATATATATATATATATATATATATATAGTTAAGATTTTATTTTTAAGTAATCTCTACACCCAATGTGGGACTCAAACTCACAACCCCAAGATCAAGAATAGCTCGCTCACTCCACTGACTGAACTAGCCAGGTACCCACTTTGATTGTATCTTTTCATGCACATAAGTTTTACATTTTCATGACGTTTTAAATGTCTCTTTTTTCTTTGGTTGTTTGCACTTTGGTGTTGTATCCAAGAAATCATTGCAAAATTCATTGTCATGAAATTTTTGCCCTATGTTTTCACCTAAGAGTTTTATAGTTTAGTTCTTACATTTAGGTCTCTGATACATGTTGAATTAACTTTTGCATATGGTATTAGATAAGAGTCCATCTTAATTCCTCTGCATGGAGATATCCACAGTACTGAAAATTCTAGTAAGAACGTTAGGCAAGAAATACAAATGAAAGTCATTCAGATTAGAAAGGAAGAAGTGAAACCATCTCTGTTCATAGATGATATAACCTTATATATAGAAATACCTAAAGATTGCACATGTAAAAAAAGTTAGAACAAATACCATATGATTTCACTCATATGTAGAATTTAATAAACAAAACAAATGAGAATAGGGGATAAAAAGAGAGAGGCAAACCAAGAAGCAGACTCTTAACTGTAGAGCACAAACTGATGGTTATCAGAGGAGAGGGGGGTGGGTGGGATGGAGGAAATAGATAATGGGGACTAAGGAGGGCACTTGTGATGAGCACTTGGGCGTTGTGTGGAAGTGTTCAATCACTAAATTGTGCACCTGAAACTAATGTTACACTATATGTTAACTAACTAGAATTTAAATGAAAGCTTAAAAAAAGTTAGAACTAATAAATGAATTGAGCAAAGCAGCAAAATACAAAGTCAGCACACAAGAATTAGTTGCATTTTTTATACACTAACAAGGAGCAATCTGAAAAGGAAATTCAAAAAAACAAATACACTTGCAACAGCATCAAAAAGAATAAAATGATTAGGAATTAACTGAGGGGATGAGAAAGTTGTACAAACCAACTGCAAAACATTGCTGAAGAATTTAAAGAAGATGTAAGTAAATGGAAATATATTTAATGTTTATGGATTGAGGACTTATTATTAAGATGTCCATACTATCCAAAAACATCTACAGATTCTATGCATTCACTGTTAAAATCCCAATGGTGTTTTTTGTAGAAGGAGAGAAACTCAATCCAAAATTCAGGTGGAATCTCAGTTCTATACCACAAAGAGTCTCTCGGAACTTTCTCAGTGTTTTCTGTGAACATATGTTAAGTGCACTTCTCTTTTGTATCTGTGTATATGGATCTTCAGTCCCTGTAAGTTTGCAAGTTACTTGGGGTCAGGGATGGCAGCACATGGTAGTTATAATTTATTGTGCAACTAGATATTGATATTTTACGATTGGAATTAGGAATAGGCAATACACATTCCTTAGTACCATGCTCTTTTGTAGAGTAAGACAAAAGAAATCCAGAGACTAAAGAATGAGTGATCCTTTGTGTTAAATGAGAAATTTTAGTAATTCCTATAGAACTATGCAATTCATAGTCCATACTCCATAGTATTTAGTTTGATTATATTTTTCCATCTTGTTTTGAAATAACTTTTATGTATGTTTTCTAACACTGATGATATGTTTCCATTTTCTTGCTATTTTCAGTTTTTTGTTGTTCAGATTTCCTCAAAACTACCTGTATCCTGTTTTATCTTTTATATATGGCAGGTGTTATATATTTCACTTGGCTAGCTGTCATCATTTTATTTCTGGAAAATAGATTTATACATTTTATTTGTATTTAGAGAATAAGATCTGAATTATAAATAAGTTTCTTTTAAACGATGTAGTTAAAATACAACATAATTCCTAGAATTTTGAATTTTCAGTATATGTATTTTCTTTCTATAGCTCTTGAAAATAATTAATATAACTCTTCAATGCAAAAGGCATTTCTACTGTAGGGTGGGAATTAGTGGCGTATAGGCTTCCATTTTCACAAGAGAATGAAGAAAAGTTATATCTTTGTGTTTCCTAATCAGGAGATTGGTCCGTTCATATCTGTCTTTTGATTAGGCCTCCGTGGACTGACAGTAAGATTGAATCCTAATAGTAGCATCATTTATTCCAACAGTGAAGTTCAAGTTTATTTTTCTGTTTTTTTAGATGATAGAAAACACAGAAAAATAAGAGAAAATATAATATTCTGGAATCAGATGGAAGTTAGAACTTGGTTCATTTTAGCAATATGAACTTGAGAGATTTACAGAGGGTCTGAAAGATGGGTTTACATTTCTCTAAATTACATGTCCATATTTTTTCACCTTGACATATGCAATATGTCTGTGGAGTTTTATGAGCAGAGAAAACAGGTAGAACCAGAACTAGTTGAGCAAAGACCTTTATTACTCTTCAGGGCTATTTAACTAAATAACATTTTCCTATGTATGCAAATAAAGATAGTGACTATCGAAAACTAAATGAGGAAGCATAAGCCCACTAAAATTGTGCCATAACATTTCTTAGCATAACAATACTATTAAAATATAAAATGTAATATTATAATAAAACATAATATGACAGTGGAATTTCTGTTAATTCCTAGTTTTGTGGCAAAATTGCCTTGCAACCTCAAAAGTCAGGTGAAGACTGCAGGACTGGGAATTTTCATGATTAATTTTGAGAAGATACAACCACAAAATCAATACTGACTACAACTTTATTTTTATATATAAGCCAAATTGGACTTTTACGTACAAAAAAATTGTGAGACTTTTAACACATGGAAATCTGTACGTTGCACAAGTTATTTTGAGGTGATAAAGGGTTTTGCAAATGCTGTCAAATGAAATATGCATTTCCAACTGCTACTAGAATGACCAAATATATTCTTGTATGTACAGTATGTCTTGTAGTCACTTAAAATTGTTAATTGTCTCAGGCAGGACATTAATGATACAAGTGATACTTTTTAATTGAACTTGGCTTTTAAAAAATCCAGATGCTGCTATTGGTTCAGTAGAAACAGTACCAGCCATCTAGGTTACTCACTCATCATTTTATATAACATTAAAAAGAACCACACAGAAGCATTCTGATGGTGTAATTCATGCCTAGATTGAATCTGAAGATGATAAAAAAAATTGATATGTGTATTAGTCGGAACTCAGTGTAGGTAGGAGAAAACCCTCAGGTATGTTAAGTATAAAACTTAAAATAGGGAATTATGTATATGTAGCGGTTAAGTAAATAGAAGCAAGATCTAGACTAGACCTACAGAATTGATTCCTGGAATGCTGCATAACTGACTTGCCATAAGAGCTATTCTCTTTGAAAGTGAGCAGAAGTTTTGCTTTCAAGAACATTCATTTATAAGTGTGATCCCAGGATTAGCAAATTACTGCCGCAACTTCCTCTCAATACCAACAAATTGGCTGGACATGGAGATGAGATTAGAAAGATCTCATATCTTTTAACCTTACTTGCTAGTTAAAGCCAACTGAAACTGTAAAGAAGCTAGATTGATTTGGATCTCCCAAAAAAGACAGGTTGAAGTCCTAATTCCTACTATATTAAAATGTGACTTTCTTTGGAAATAGGGTCTTTGCAGATATAGTCAAATTAAGATAAGGTCATTAGAGTGGGTCCTAATCCAAAATGACTGGTGTCCATTATCAAAAACGAATATTGAGACACAGACAGACATGCACAGAAGAAAGACAATGGTAACGCAGTGAGAATGTCATATGAAGATGGAAGCAGAGATAGGAATTATGGGGCCACAAACCAAGGGATTCTAAGAATTGACAGCACCAGAAGCTAGGAAAAGTCAAGGAATCATTCTTCCCCATAGGCTTCTAGAGCATGGTCTTACTGCCACCTGGAATTTGGTCTGTGAGACTTCTAGAACTGTGAGACAAAACATTTGTCTTAATTTAAGACACTCAGTTTGGGGTACTTTGTAATGCAGCTCTAGGAAACTAATACAATGACCTGTATCTGTCTTCTGCTTTCACATTTTGAAATTGCATTTGCTGTATGGAACTTTATTTGCATCCAGAATCCTAGCTGCAAGGACGTCTATAAAATGGAATGTTTAGTGTGCCACCTATTGCAATATAGTAAGATATTCTAGAATGAAGCTGGAAAGAAAGCCGAATGATTTAATTTGTCCACCTTAGCCCACTTTTCTTTGCAAAATTATCAACAAATGAAAATGTGGAACTGCAAGCTGTTTTAATATTCCTAATTCTGCCATGATTTTTTTTCCATTAGATAGTTTTTTGTTCATTCACTTTTTTGTAATAGAGTCAGAGTATTGTAGTAGAATTGGTACAGGAAGGAATCAGGGATATAAGTATAGGGAAAATATATATTAATAGTACTTTCCTAAAATCTTATCTTGTAGAGAGAAGCATGAGTGTACAATAATAATTCAGATATGTTTTCAGCCAGAAAAAAGCTCATAGATGACTCATCACTGCATTTGATTTAGGAAATGTCTTTCAGTTGGATTTGTGGCAAAGAGAAATCTCTAATCAATTAAAAAAAACAGAGAGAGAAAGAAGTGTAGGTTATTCTAATTTAAGACTTATGAAATTTATAAACACCATGTTATTTATTTGCCACTTATGGAAATGGTGTCTAGGAAGAAAGCCTGGCCAGATCTGTAAAAGCAAATTGAGAGCAGCAGGCTCAAGAGGGCACTTATTGAACAATGGCTCTAATGAGCAGCACCATGCAGTTTTGGAAAGGCCTAATGTAGTAAGAGGTGATAAACAAATGGTAATATCCACAGATTTATTAAGAATCGAGTGAAGAAGGGCACCTGGGTGGCTCAGTTGGTTAAGCGTCTGACTTTGGCTCAGGTCATGATCTCAATGTTTGTGAGTTCGAGCCCCACGTCGGGCTCTGTGCTGACAGCTCAGAGCCTGGAGCCTGCTCCGGATTCTGTGTCTCCCTCTCTTTGCCCCTCCACCACTCACGCTCTGTTTTTCTCTCTCAAAAATAAATAAACATTAAAAAATTTTTTTAAGTAAAAAAAAAAGAATTGAGTGAAGAATACTCAAAAATAAATACATTGAATGGGAAATATAGGAACCTGAGATGATAGAGATTGATTTGAATTGATGTGTGTATAAGGGTTGGGTAGGTGGAGGCTTTAGCCTAGGTAATGAGGCAACCAGAAATCTCAGTGGAAGAATATAGCGAGAAAGTAAATCTTAGAGTTCTCTTATTTATTCTCCTCTTCCATACCTTGAGATGAATAATGCCTATCTCTCAACCTATGTTGACCCAGGGTTCTGGTCTAGACATTCTCAGGAGTAAAATCAGTAGTTACAGAATCCCTGACCTAATGAAGTACTGGAAAAGGACTGATGTGGACCAAATAACTAAGAGCAGCCATGTTCCCCTTGCTTCAGCATCCAAGGTCTGGTACATTGCAATCTAGGTTGTATATCCTCTGATATTACTTCTCCATAGGTGAAAAAGGTGAAGCCATTATCTGAGAGGTTGTTTCGTAGGTGAGAACTAGCTGTGATTTTCTGGTGATTTGGGTTTCTAAGATAAGGCTTATCCATTTTCCACCCCATACTTCCGGGTTTTAGGGCTAATTAACATGCATTGTCAGAATTATTGCTATTTTTGAGGATGGGGAGCTCATAGGCTAAAATAACAAGACATTTAAAAACTTAAAAAATAAAAAAAGCAACACATTGAGATATGCAGTTTCACAGAATCATAAATATTACAACAGATGCATGAAAAGTTTAAAATTGCACTATTAGAATTCACGGTAAGGAAGGGAGGATATTAGCTATGTATAACAAGAAAAAAAAAAGAAAAAGGCAGAAATATTAATTGTGAACAATAGTGTTTAAATAAAGAACTGTTCTAATTACGAGTCCATTCACCTTTTTTATACAACTTACAAAGATTGTTCTAAAAGTTACATGGAAGAGAATTGCTTGGGCACTTCTGTGATGTGTGGGCAAGGAGCATTTGTCATATCCAATGCTATCATTTTTTATAAAGAATTGTTGTAATTACCATGGTGTGGTATTAGTGCAAAGATATGTAAATTGACCAAAGAAATAAAATGCAGAGTTAGAGACAGAGTCACAGATAAATGGAGTTTGACATATGACAGAAGTGGCATGAGAGATGAGTGTGGGAAAGAGGGAGTGTTCTTTAACTCAAAGTAGAAAAAGGGTTATTCATGAAAAGAGAAAATTGTATACTCATCTCAATAATCAAGTGGACTAGAGACTTTAAAATAAAAAAAATAATTTTAAGAAATGGGAAAGCCTTCATTAAAAAGAAACCATAAGCATTGGCTATAAAATAAAAGATTAATTAATTTTAATATATAAAATTAAAGTCAAGTTCCTTCACTGCTCTGCTTCTGCCCTACTTCTCTGGCCTCATTTTCCTCTCATATTTCTCGCATTACAACATTCCCTCTCTGTCTTTGCGTTATTTCATTACACTTTTCTCCAGAGACTCTTTTCTTCATTTTCCAGCCCAGAAAATTCCCATTGCAAACAGAAAAATAAAGCATGTTTAATCTCATAATCTACACTGGATGTCAGTAATAATTTTTCTACTCTAAGTATCTTGTTACATTTCTAAAAATATAGAAAATTAGAATTCAACTGATACTATCATTGTAGTCTTTTAAGAAGAAAGGAATGTAAGCAATAAAAAACAAAAAAAAATTGCAGTTCTATAGTGGAAATTGATGAAGAAGAATCATAGTGTGATCTGTGATATTACTGAAGTGCACAGAATCTCATTAATAAACAATAATAGTTACGGATCTTAAAGGAGCCAGAAATGGGAAGACCATTTTACTTAAGAATGATTTCGGAATTCAAATATAGAACTTCTGCAAGGTTCTAAACCCAACTTTCTCAGCAGTCACACCACAGTACTGGTCAAACATTCTTTACCAAATGATCTATAAAAAAAAAAAAAACCAAACTGCTCAGTTCAAAGAAGCAAAGTCTGTCTTTTCTCACAAGGACAAAAGAAGATTTTATTAATAAATGCAAGAAAATGTTCCAAGCTAACCCATGCTGATAAAATGTCTTGAATCTAAGGTCTAAATGCAGCCCTAAAATTTCAATATCATTGTGCTTTATTTGACTAGATTTACAAAGCAACAAGCAAGCAAACAAAAATTGGCAGGCAACAGCGTAAGGACTTGAAACTGAAAACGTATTTTCAAATATTGAAGACTTAGAATATAATTGGGTGTTTGGACCAGAAAATAAGTCTGGGAGAAATCATCCCTGAGGATACTGAAGTGATGGCATATGCAGTATGCAGTAAGCCCTTTCCCCAACAAAATAACTATTTAACTGGAGAAAATTATTTAAAAAAATTAAAATCTCTTGGAATATTCCTAAGGGCACACCAGCAAATGAAGAAATACTCATTAAAGGAAATCTGCTACTTCTCACTAACAAGAATGAGAAACTGGTATTTGAGCCATGACCTTCTTCCTTACCCTTCTCCAAACTCTGTTTTATGGGAGCTCTACTTGGAGTTCTTTACTCTGAGTTGGTGCATCCAAGAATACGAGGCTGCTTTCTCCTTCCTACCAGAACCCATTCTAGGGCTATGGTTTTAACTCAGGAGGTGCAAGCCACTAGGGTTTCTCATCTTCTCCAGTTATATGTGGCGAAACCTTGATTCCTACTGAGTGTTTTAAGAGGACTGAGCCTCCTTAACTCACTCACCTCCTTTGTGTAGGAAGGGAAACTTTACTCCCAGCACAGCATGCTGAAATACTGGGAACATGATTGCCCCAGCTTATCTATAGGACAGAATTTCCTTACCAGGAGGGACAATATGAGAAGACCAGGGGCTACCTTCCCCCAGTGCCCACTTGTAGGCAGAGATGTCATTCTAGGATAAGGGAACCACTGTTCCTGTCCCTAGTTCTGTGTAGTTGCAAAAAGGTTCTGCCAGGGAGAGAAGCACCATATTAGGATGAAGAACTCCATAGCTCCAAGTAGACTGACTTCTTTAGATGAGAGCAGACAGAATGCCATGACTGTGGGTATCGTTACAAACAATGGAAATCTTAATGGAGATCAATTAAGAAAATGTTTGTCGCTCCATGCTACTGGTGGAAACAAGCAGAATGGAAGAGCAACCAAAAGTTTAGCAGAGAGAACTAGGGAAGGAGACAGCCAAGAAGAGCCTCCTAGGATTAGTCAGCCCTGAGGAATGGGAAGTCTGAGTGCATTCACTAGTCTGTAAGCACTCCATAACAATCAGAAACAAACATGGGGCAGACTTGAAAACATTCCCAAGCTGCATACAGATTCATCAACAAAGGGTGGAAGCCTCAGTGACACAAGAGACTTAAGGAAACATGTTTACATCCAGATACACCATAATCAAATTTTGAAGTGAAAGATAAAGGGAATATCTTGAAAGCACCAAGAACAAAATGACCCCTTAGGTCCTAGGGAAGCATAATAAATTAACAGCAAACTTTTTGCCAGAAGTAATGAGGCCAGACTGCAGTGGAATGAGATATTCAAAATGCTGAAAGTAAGAACTATTGACTCATTATCTTATATCCAGCAAAAACTATCTTTCAAAATGTGGAGATGAAATAAAGACATTTCCAGATAAAATATGAGAGAACTTGTTATTATATGTCTTATCATACTTAACAACATTCAAATTGAAAGCAAGCAATACCATATAGTAATTCTGAATTCACATGAGTGAACAGTCTTTTTTTTAAATGTTTATTTATTTATTTTGAGAGAGAGAGAGAAAGAGGGAGAGGGAGGGGGGGAGGGAACGGGGTAGAGAGAGAGGGAGAGAGAGAGTCCCAAGCAGGACTTGGGACACAGGGCTCAGTCTCACAAACTGAGATCATGACCTGAGCCAAAATCAAGTGTCAGAAGCTCAACCGACTGAGCTACCCAGGTGCCCCAACAAAGAATCTTAGTAAGGCTAATTATGTAGATAATTATCAAAGACAGTTTGGCTGAATATTATCTTTTTTCATTTTATCTCTTACCTGATTTAAAAAGTAATTTCATAAAACTATGTATGTAATTGTATTGATGGGCTTAGAATATTTAGATGTAATATATTGGACAATGACAGCACAAAGGATAAAGATGGAAATAAAACTGTATTGGAGTAAGGGAATGGCATAAAGAAATGACATACTCAAATCCATAAGAATAAATGAAAAGAGTTAGAAATGGTAAATAAAGTTAATACAACAAACTATAAATATAAGCCTGCTTTCCTTTCTTCTCTAACTTTGAGACATAAGACTCTACAAGATAATTTTAACAATACATTGTTAGGTTTGTAACATGGAAGCAACATGTATGATGATACTAGCACAAATAATAAGGGAGGAGATGGAGCCATACATGAGTAAATGTTTTATATTTACTTGAGTACGTGTAAATCTGAAGTATAGTTTGGTTATTTAAGGTGTACATTATAAGCTCTAGGGCAACCACTAATATGATCCAAATATGATTAATATTATTCATGTAATTAAAATATTATACCAATAAATCTCTACATAGTACCAAGTGGTCAATAAGGAGTAACAGAGAGATAAAAAATAAGTGAGACATATAGAAAACAAAAGGGAAATGGCAGATATAAATCCAATTACATCAATATTCGCAACAAATGTGAATAGATGAAACAATACAAAGGATGAGAGTATGAGATCAAAAACAAACACACACACTTTTACTTTATCTTGTTGGTAGGAAATATGTTTTAGATTCAAATATGCAAATAGCTTGAAAGCAAAAGGATGAAAAAAGATCATGCAAATAGTAACCATATGAAAGCTGGAGTATCTATAATAATATCAGAAAAATAGGCTTTACCACAAAAATTGTTATTACTCGAGAAAAAGAAGAGCACTTACAAATGATAAAAAGGTTAATCCATTAGGAAGATATAACAATTATAAACATAAATGCACCCTAACAGTAGAGTCCCAAAATCAATGAAGCATAAACTGAAACTGAAGGGGGAAATAGGCAATTCAACATTAAAATTAAAAATTTCAATAATTCTTAGAATAGCTAGGCAGAAGTTACCAAGAAAATAAAAGGCTTGAACAAAAATATAAATCAACTAGTGCTAACATACACTTCATGCAGAATAAACACTCTTTTCAAGTACACATAAAACATTTATATGATAAACTGTATGGTAGGCCATAAAAAAAGGAACAATAAATTTAAAAGAATCAAAATTATACAGAGTGTTTTCTATAATCAATGTGGAATTAAATGAGAAATAAATAACAGGAAATTTTGTAAATTCATAAATGTGTAGAAATTAAGCAGCACACTCCCAAATAACTGATGACTCAAAGAAAGATATGACATACCAAAACTTAGAGAATGCAACTAACCAAGCTTTCAGAGGAAAACTCCTAGTTATAAACTTTATATGATAAAAAGAAGAATGATCTCACATCAGTCAGCTAACCTTCTACCTTAAGAAACTAAAAAAAGAAGGGGCGCCTAGATGGCTCAGTCGGTTAAGCGTCCGACTTCAGCTCAGGTCATGATCTCACAGTTCATGAGAGGTCATGATCTCACAGTCCATGAGTTCGAGCCCCATGTCGGGCTCTGTGCTGAGAGCTCAGAGCCTGGAGCCTGCTTTGGATTCTGTGTCTCCCTCTCTCTCTGCCCCTCCCATGCTCATGCTCTGTCTCTCTCTGTCTCAAAAATAAATTAAAAAAAAAACATTAAAAAAAAGAAAGAAACTAAAAGAAGAAAAGCAAATTAAACCCAAAGCAAACAGATAAAAGGAAATAAAAGATTGTAACAGAAATTAATGGAAGAAAGATACAAAAGATAGAGAAAACCAACAGAAACGTAAGCCAATCAAGTGAAAAGATCAATAAAACTGTTGAAACTTTAGCCATACTCAGCAAATTAAAAGAAAGAAAGAGAAAAAAGAAAAAAAAAGAGTGAAGAGTTAAATTCAGGAATTAAACAGGAATATAACAACCAATCTTAGAGAATTCTACTGAAAGCTTTATAAGGGAATACTGTGATCAACTATATGCCAACAATTTATATAAATGAAATGGACAAGTACCTGTAAAGACACAAAGCAATGAAATTTATTAAAAAAAGAAATAGAAAACCTGAAAGACTTATAAAAAGTAAAGAGAATGAAGTGTATTTAAATTCCCACCAAGGAAAGCCTAGACCCCAATGGCTTCATTAGTGAAGCAAACATTTAAAGACGAATACCAGTTTTTCACAAGCTCTTTAATGAACAAAAAAGAAATGATATTTCACAATTCATTCTTTGAGGCCACTAAAACCCAAATATCAGATTCAGATAAAAATATTACAAGAAAATTAGAATAAAATGCCTTCATGAATATTGACAAAAATCCTCCAAAAAAAAGGTAAACCAAATCCAGATACATATCAAAAAGATTATGCAATATGACTAAGTGGAATTTATCCCCAGAATACAAAGCTTGTTTAACATCTAAAAATAACCAACTGGTATACCATAGAATAAAGGACATAAAGTACATAATTGTATCAATAGATGCAGAAAAAACATTTGACAAAATCCAGCACCTTTTCATGATAAAACAGAAACTAGAAATAAAAGGAAACTTCCTAAACCTGATATAGGACATCTACAAAAACTGCACAGCTAATATCATACCCAATGCTAAATACTGAATGCCTCTTCCCTAAGATTAAGAACAAAACAAGGATATCCACTCTTGCCATTTCTATTGAATATTTCACTTAGTTCTAACCAGGGCAATGAGGCAAGGGAAAGAAAGAAAAGGCATCAAGAGTGAAAAGGAAGAAGTAAACTACCTCTACTTGCTGGTAACATCCTATATAGAGAAAATACTAAGAAATAGATTTAAAAATATCAGAACTAATAAATTCAGCAGGGGAGAAGATTCAAATATTGATTGTGTTTCTGTACACTAGTAATGAAAAACCTGAAAATGAAATTAAGAAAACAATTTCATTTACAATGGCACCAGAAAGAATATAATACTTAGGGGTGACTTAAACTAGTGCATGACATGTACACTGAAAACTACAAAGCATTATTGAATGAAATTACAGAAGTCTAGTTAAATGGAAATTCATCCATTGTTGATGGACCTGAAGATTTAACATCACGGTGCCAATACTACCCACATTGTTCTATAGATTTATGCACTTCGTATCAAAATTCTTGCTGCCAGCACTCTCAACAATAGCCAAATTATGGAAAGAGCCTAAATGTCCATCAACTGATGAATGGATAAAGAAATTGTGGTTTATATACACAATGGAATACTACGTGGCAATGAGAAAAAATGAAATATGGCCTTTTGTAGCAACGTGGATGGAACTGGAGAGTGTGATGCTAAGTGAAATAAGCCATACAGAGAAAGACAGATACCATATGGTTTTACTCTTATGTGGATGCTGAGAAACGTAACAGAAACCCATGGGGGAGGGGTATGAAAAAAAAAAAAGAGGTTAGAGGGGGGGAGAGCCAAAGCATAAGAGACTGTTAAAAACTGAGAACAAACTGAGGGTTGATGGGGGGTGGGAGGGAGGGCAGGGTGGGTGATGGGTATTGAGGAGGGCACCTTTTGGGATGAGCACTGGGTGTTGTATGGAAACCAAGTTGACAGTAAATTTCATACATTAAAAAAAAAAAGACCAATTTTGCTTGCAAAATTATTATTTGCTGGCAAGGATCATAATAATCTTTTTTAAAAAATTTATTTTGATATTTATAATAAAATAATTGTATGGTTTTTAATATAAAAATAAATAAAGAAAGAAATAAAAAACCTCAAAAAAAAATAAAACTACTGATGCCTGACTCCCCAAAAAAAAAAAAAAAATTCTTGCTGCCAGATTACAAGCTGATCCTAGGATTTGTATGGAAATGTAAGGGAAACAAAATAGCCAAAACAATTTTGAAATGGAAGTACAAATTTGGATTACTTCCTAAATTAAAAACTCACTACAGAGCTACAGTATTAAAGACAGTGTGAGACTAACTACCAACATAGAGATACAGATCAATGGAATCAAATTTAGAGTTTAGAAATAAAGCCATATTGGGGCGCCTGGGTGGCTCAGACGGTTGAGCGTCCGACTTCGGCTCAGGTCATGATCTGGTGGTTTGTGAGTTCAGGCCTCGCGTTGGGCTCTGTGCTGACAGCTCGGAGCCTGGAGCCTGCTTGGGATTCTGTGTTTCCTCTCTCTGCCCCTCCCCCACTTGTTCTCAGTCTCTCTCTGCCTATCAAAAGTAAATAAATGTAAAAAAATTTAAAAAGAAGCCGTATTTTTAAAGCCATTTAATTTTTGACCAAAATGAAAAGACTACAATGGGGAACCAATAGTATTTCAGCAAATGGTGCTGGGACAACTGGATAGAACATACAAAATAATGAATTTGGATCCCTATCCTGCACAAAAATTAACTCAACATGAATCATACACCTAAATATAAGAACTAAAACTATAAAACACTTAGAAGAAAACATAGGAGAAAACCATCATGACATGGTTGGACAATATGACATCGAATGGCATAAGCAATAACAACAAACTAGCTAGGTTGGAGTACATCAGAAATAAAAACTTTTGTGATGCAAATAATACCATCAAGAAAATGAAAAGGCAACCCACAGAATGGGAGGAAACATTTAGAAATCATACATCTGATAAAGAACTCATATCCAGAGTATATAAACAACTATTTGAATTGAATAATCAAAAGACAAAAAACTCAATTTAAAAATGCACAGAGGATTTGAAAAGATATTTCTCAAAAAAAGATAGGCAATTGTCCAATAAATACATGAAAACGTATGTATCATTAGTCTTTAGGGAGATGTCAGTCTAAGCCACAATGAGAACCACTTCGCACCTGCTGAGTTAGCTATTACCAAAAAAATCAAACAGTAACAAGTGTCGATGAGAATATAGACAAATTGGATCCTCATAAATTTCTACTAGGAATGTAAAATTGAGCAAACACTGGGAAGTCTTCAAAATATTACACAGAGTTTCTGTATGTCCCAGAAGTTCCACTCCTAGGTATATAACCAAGAAAATGAAAACATATGCCCACACAGAAACATGTTACACATATGTTCACAGCAGCATTATTTGTAACATCCATGAATTGAAAACAACCCAAATTCCAACTGAAGAATGGATCAATGATGTAGTATAATTGTGTTATGGAATATTTAGCAATAAAAAGTAATGAAGTACTGATACATGGTACAATGTAGATGAACCTTGAAAACATTGTGCTATAAGTCAAAGAAAGTTCCAAAACTGAAAGGAATTTTGGAATTCACAGAAACCTGTGACACCTATGGTTGCAGTTTACTACAGGAAAAGGATGCAGGTTAAAATTAGCCAAGGGAAAAATCATATTGGGTGGAGTTTGGGAGAAGTATTCCTAATGTTTGTGTTAGGCACATGGAGTATTGACAGTCATGAAAGTTCATCTGAATCTTGGTGTTCAGAGTTTTATTGGGGCTCTATTATGTAGGCATGATTCATTGACTGCCCAGCCCTCTGGGTATGACCCAAAAACCTGCCCACTAAATCACATTATTGTATTTTCTGATCTTTGCCCAAGACGTCCAGTCAAACATAGACACTTCTAGCAAGCATGACGTTTTGGAGATTATCTCCCAGAAACAGAGGACAAAGACCAGGCCTCTTTTTAGGCAAGATGACATTCTTTACTACATGCTCTTTTTGCATTACATTTGCAAGATACCCCTCCTTTCCAGTCTCTGCTCCACTCTCTCATCTGTCTAAGATTCCTTCTCTTCTGAACTTAGTGACTGAAACTGTTCCCTTTGTAAAGATGCACTCCTTAAATAAGAATAAAGTGGAGGTTGTAGTAGTGTGTAATCCTTGTGTTGCTCATGCTGTCACAGAGAGATCAGATCAAGATTCCTGTGATCATCTAGGTTTATTTGATTTGTGTTATCCTTGGACATTGCTGCCATTACACCAATCCAGAGGGCAGCGTTTTAAACTTGTATTATTTAAGCACTTTGAGGAGTAATATTAGTAAATTTTAAAAAATACATGAAAATTATATCAACATTGATTTATAAGTTGATATATGAAGATGTCAAATTCTACATTTATACCATTGATTTCTTAAATTTTTTTACTTGGGCATTTTCATTCTCATATCAGACTATTCTAACTCTCAAATTCCAAACCCATGGGCACTCTCCACTGTGTTCAGAGCTCCCCTAACCCTGCAGGGGACAGATAACAAATAACGTCTACAGGGCTCTTGAGCAGAAAAGAATGTTTGTTCACGTTCCTTGTGATTACCACCTTTCTTTTCCTTCTCCTACTCTCTAACCTCATTTCTCATGAGTGTGTATTCCAGCTTCATGGGAGCTGTTTTCTTTCTGATTCACTTCATCTGACAATTTCCGCTCCCCACTCCCACCTTTCCCACATAGGCACAAGAAAGCTTGTTGGGTCAAGCCTGTTTGTGGTCTGATTCCACATTATCTCAAAATGCTAAAAAGAGCTTCAGAGATCTTGTTGTATCCCAGGGAAATGAAGTGATTTGTTTCAGGTCATGGTGTTCTAGAGCTAAGATATCTGGCCTTAAGACCAGTTGTTTTTCTACAGCAGGAATTTCTTCAATTCTGAAATAAAGTATCCAATGGAGCAAAAACTGCTGAGGGAGATGCTCCAAGATTAATAATAATTAGACTGTCGCACATGGCCAAAATACTCAGTGAATATTGTTCTTTCTTTTGTTCTAAAGTTTTTCTGAAAATGAGTGCTTTCTGTATGTGCTTGACATTGTACTGGAAGACACTGATTCAAGAAAATATAACTTTCTTTGTCTTGCTATCATATTGATGTTTCTTCTGTTCTCAAATTTTTGCCTGTTTCTTACAAAGTGGCAGGAATGAGAATATATTTCTTACAGTTTAGCAGCTTGTAGTTTAATTTACCACATTTTAAGGAATTATTCTGGTAAATTTGTAATTGTCTGAGTAAACTATACTTTAAAATTTAATATATAAAACATGAACATTTTATGAACAAACCAATTAGGCCTAATACATTTTTATGCTTCTAAATTAACAAAATTGCTTTAGAGATACAAGAGATGCTAAAAGTACACATTGCATTTGTTCTACCTTCCTTGGAATATCTTTAACTAGAATTTAAAAAATGGAAAGAGTTTTGGTGGCTGCAAATCTTTGTAAATTAAGTCTCTACTCCTATGAGATCTGAGTTCCTATCTCAGACATTCTAAAGCAAGTAAACACATGCTTTTTCCTGTATGCAAAATAAATGGCATAGATGGTAAGGGAAACTAGTGTTTATACTCTTGAAATATTTCCCACCACTTTTAGGATCAAATCCATATTCTATATCATAATTTACAAAGCCCAACATCATTTGGCCACTGCTTTCTTGTCTGACCGCCAACACTTTGAACTCCTTACTCCAGTCAAGCGAATAGACTTTTGCTTTTCCAAGCATAGTGTGCTTTGTCTCATGGGAAGCCCATTGTACATGCAATTTTCTCCATCTGGAACACTCCTTTCTCACCCTCACAATTTAGACCTGTTTCTTTCATGTCAGCGGTCCTGTTACATAGTAAAAATATCATCAAATATCTATTAGAATGATGAATGAATACATAAATGAAGGGCAGATGAATCAATGAGTGATATAGAGAACATCTGGTGATAGAGCAGCCCACCCTCTGCCCCATCCTTCTGACATTCTTGAGTCAGCAGAGACCAGGACTATAAAAGGTGATGAAGGGAAGGATGCGGGGAGACAAACTGAAGAACTGGAAGATTTGTAGTGATGGATAAAGGATGAGAGGAGCGTACCAAAACACCTGGAAGATGTTGTACATACCCAGGCCTTGCAAAACCCTTTGCAATTATCCCTAATATTTCGATTTTCACCATCTTGCCATATATCAACATATCTGGTATTTTTCTTGGCAGATTTTTCTTTGCCCCTCTATTTATGTCCTGGGAGAACATAAATCCTTTGGGCGACACTAGTCTAAACATTAATCTGTCATATCCATTTCTAAACCCTTCTTTCTCCCCCTCCACCCCACTTCAGTGCACTGCTATCTGGATTTGAACATGGCTAAGCAGTCTGTGGGGCATCTGTTTACTATTATAAATAACCCTTGCTTTTATCAAGTCCTCTCCCATCTCAGTTTCGGAAGATCAAGGTTTAAGAACAATTTCCTCTTGTTTCTAGGCTTTCTTTGTTTGCCACAATCACCAAAGGATTAGGACACATTTTATTTATATCTATCCACAGGTGTAATTAAGTTCTCCTTACCTAGGTTTTCCATAATCATGTCAGTTTCTTACATCTATGCTTGTTCTCTAGCATGCTTAGTTACCTTGCTATATCATATTTCTCGTAACTTGATGAATAGTCAGTGGAGAAGGTGGAGCAAAAGGAGAGATGTGAGTTGGCCTGGATGAAGCTGGGTGGATGCTAATGAGGACTGAGCAGAATGTGACTGTCAAGGAGCAACAGTGTGTTTGGGTTTCTTTCATGGTACTAAGAGTATGTTTACCTTGGGTCCATGCCCTCTGGTTAGGGCCCTATCGAGTCCCACCTTTCCATGCAACCTGTTCTGCTTATTCTAGTTCAGAGCCTCTCGTCCCTGATCGCCTAAAGGACAAAAGACTATGCCACTTAAGATACAGCTCATATTTTTTAATTTTTGTTAATGTAAATGTAACTAAGTCTCTTCAGCTAGACTGTGTATTCTTCAAAATAACATAACCTACATGGTTATGGTGATGTCTCAAATATACTTTGTATTTCTAACAGTATCTAATATTATTTTAGATACAAATCTGAAATGTCCAACTCTGTAAAATGGAAAAGGACTTAAGTAGGTTAAAAATACATGTTTATGAAGTACCTATTATATGCTGAGTACTCTTCTGGGATGCAGTGAAAACTCTGCCCTTAAGGAACTGAAACTTCTTTGGGGGAAAGATATAGTACACAGTTTAAAAGTACAAAAATGTGCTATGGGAATTCAGAGAATGAGTTCCAGAGAAATGGGTGTTATCCAGAGAATCGTAGAGGAGGCCTTGAAGATGAGTAGGATTTGATGGGTGGGAAATAAAGGAGGCACATTCTATGCTGAGAAAATACTTATAGATTTTTTTTCTACAAAGGGTTTTCTTTTTTTTTTTTAATTTTTTTTTCAACGTTTTTAATTTATTTTTGGGACAGAGAGAGACAGAGCATGAACGGGGGAGGGGCAGAGAGAGAGGGAGACACAGAATCGGAAACAGGCTCCAGGCTCCGAGCCATCAGCCCAGAGCCTGATGCGGGGCTCGAACTCACAGACCGCGAGATCGTGACCTGGCTGAAGTCGGACGCTTAACCGACTGCGCCACCCAGGCGCCCCTACAAAGGGTTTTCAATAGAAATGTAGTTATAATGAATATTATCAGTCCCTTAAATGAAAAGATTTTATGTGTAAATATGCCTAGAGAGTACTGAGCTAAAAGAGAGTTCTTATTGTATTTATTGTGTGATTTCACACAGTATTTCTTGTTATGATAAGTAATATGAATCTTTAAGACCAGCATAGACAAAGCATTTTCATACTTTACTTGGTTTTGAAACCATTATTTCCCAAAGTATCTCTTGGGACTACTGTTCCCTAGGGCACACTTTAGAAAATGATGAGCTTCATGAAAGATTCCAACACATGAACATTTGTGGGGTATTTTTGTGGACTCTCCAGGAGTTTGTGATACCAGTTCAGAGTAAATTTCTGTGGTAATAATAATTAAAGAATTACTGATGTTGGTATAGGTTAGGGCATAGTAAAAGGCCTAATTTTAATCTTCTTTCCTAGGTTACAGAGAGGCACTAAAAATTTTTGAGGATCAGAATGAGATTATCCAATGAGGAATATAATTCTGGCTCAAATGTGAAGAATGCATTGCAGAAACCAAACATTTATGACAGAAAACCCAATTAGGAGGTTAGTACAGTAGTACAGGTGAAAGATAATGAGGATATGAACTAACACAGGGGCAGCGAGTGTAACATGGAAAGGACAGATAGGAGGTATCATAAAATTAGAATAGGCAAAAAAAAAAAATAAGCAGAAGTGTAAAAGACTGTTCACCTTTAAAAAACTATTAATGGAATTCACTGTATTAATAGATTAAGAAGAAAAATATGCAATCATCTTGACTATGTCAGCAGTTATTATATAAAATTTAATACTTATTTCTGCTTTTAAAACAAACAAAAAACCACTCTCAGAGTAAATGTAATAGATGTAAACATTCTTAACTCAATAAAGAGAATTTACCAGAAGCCTATAACAAATAGACTATTTTATGGTTTTGCATTAGAGCCGTTTTTATTATAGTTAGGATTTATTGGTGGTCTTATCCTGTGAATAAGATAAGAAAAGGATAAAAAGAAATGAGGACTATGAAACAAAGGTGTATATTTGTGGGTAGTATGATCTTCTATATATAAAATCCCCCAAATATTTAGACATATTATGAAAATTAAACATAATTTATATGGGATGGTAAATTGCAGCTTTCTCAGTGCTATTCCAAAATTTGTATGATGACTTTACTAAATAATAGAAGCTAGAAATCCTAAAATTATATTTACCAAACTCTCTTTCAGCTCATGTTCTGTATGTGATCTGGTTTCCAGATACAAGAGATATTTAGAACTGAAAATGAGGCAGAAAACATGCTTCTGTTGTTCTTTCTGATAGTGAGAGTTGGAAAAGCATTTGGTTTCTTGGAGGATGGCAGTGTTTGGACCCTCCCCAGTTTATAACTGCTGAGTGATTTACATCTTGGAGGCTAAGGAAGTATGACCTCAAGCTCAACTGCTGTGGTTGAGCTTCTTGATATCAGGGTTGTGGCTGAACTGTGATCTTAAAGTCAGCACTTGGACAGAGATTTGTTTAATTCTCCAGCGTTCAATTTCTGGCAGAGTTTTGTTGCCTTGGCAGGTCAGTCCTAAGAAGCTATGCTGAGTGTCCCTCCCAGAAGCTCAACCTAGGGCTTGCTCATCTGGCCTTCTCTACAATTTTGTAAGCACTTAATTCCCTATATTAAATACTTTTCTTTGGGTAAGGGGACTAGAGTAGTATCTATTATCCGTAAGACCCTGACTAATATAGTTAGCTTGCTTGATATAAGATTGATACAATCCAGTTTTCATTTCTATAAAAGAACAAATAGTTTTTTTTTTTTAATTTTTTTAACGTTTTTTTTTATTTATTTTTGAGACAGCGAGAGACACAGCATGAACGGGGGAGGGGCAGAGAGAGAGGGAGACACAGAATCGGAAGCAAGCTCCAGGCTCTGAGCCATCAGCCCAGAGCCCGACGCGGGGCTCGAACTCACAGACCGCGAGATCGTGACCTGAGCTGAAGTCGGACGCTTAACCGACTGAGCCACCCAGGCGCCCCAAACAAATAGTTTTTAAATAAAATTTAAAGTATCATTTACAATAGCACTAAATGGTGCATGATCTTTACAAAGCAAATTTTAAAATCTTGCTTAAATACATTACAGAAAGCATAAAACATGGAAAAGCATATGGTGCTAGTGGGTATGATGATCCAATGTTGTAAAAATGTCAGTTCTCTTCAAATTGAAATAAAGATTCAACAAAATTTCTCCCCAGAATGACAGCAGGCTGTGTGTGTGTGTGTGTGTGTGTGTGTGTGTGCATGTGCGTGTGTGTATAATTTGACTGTCTTATTCAAAAATTTGACATTGAAGAGCCAAAATAGTTTGAGCCAATTTATATTGACTTAATTACTGAATGAGAGTGACAGCCATATTGACTTTATTACTAGATCTTTGGAATAAATCATAATCTCCGTTAAAATAAGTCCCTCATCTTTCCTCTTCCTCGTTAAGAGAAGCAGCTTATCTGAGTCCACACAGAGCTCCTAAAAATTTGTGGAATTTATATCTTTACAACTTGAGTCTTCCAATTTTTGAACATGGTATATTCCTAATACCTCTTTCTCAATTCTCTCAATCATATTAGATAATTTTGTGGGTCATACATATTTTTCAGTATTTTTACGATATTACATGGTATTGTGTTTTAGGTTTCACTTTCTAGATCTTTGTTGATCATGAATAGAAAAAAAGCAATATGTTCACTTGGTGTCCAGCCCAGTGATAAACTCACTTATTAATTTCTATAGTTGGTATGTTTACTTTTCTGGATTTTTTTATGTGTAGACTCAGGTCAGACATATCTTCTAAGAACAATACTTTTTACTTTCATTATAATCCCTGTACCTTTATTTTTTTATTTTGCTTATTGCACTAATGAAAATCTCTAGCACAATGTTGAGTAGAAGAGATGATAGTGGGCATCTTCATTTCAGTTTTGAGGGTAAGTTATATAATATCGCCATTGACTTTGATGTGTGCTCTAGGAGTTTTGTAGAAAAATTTTCAGATAAGTGAAATGCCATTCTCTTCCTAATTTGCTTAGAATTATACCATGGATGGGGTGAATTTTAAATTTTCTTTCAGCATCTGCAAATACAATCATGTGATTTTTCCTCATTATTAGGTTAATATGATGTCTTGGCCCATTTGGGCTAATATACCAAAAATGCTGTAGACTGAGGGGCACAAAAAACAAACATTCGTTCTCATGGTTATGGTACTGGAGAAGTCTAAGATCAAAATACCTACAGATTCTGTGTCTTATGAAATCCCATTTCCTGGTTCAGAGATGAATGTCTTCTTGCTGTGTCTTCACATAGTAAAAGGGAGAAAATGTTCTCTGGTGATTCTTTCATAAAGACTCTAATCCCAATAATGGGGGCTTCATTCTCATGACCTAACCCAACCCCAAGGGTCTAGTTCCTAATACTATCCCCTTGGGCATTAAGATTTCAACATATGAATTTTGGTGGGGACACAAACATTCAGTCCATAATATGGACTGAATACATGGATAGGTTTTCAAATATTAAACTAAACCTCTATTCCTGGAATAAGCACAATTTGATGCTGATATATTATCTTTTAAAATATTTTTCTATTTTTGGGACACCTGGGTGGCTCAGTCAGTTAAGCATCCTTTTTTGGCCGAGGTCATGGTCTAACACTTCGTGGGTTAAAGCCCCACATCAGGCTCTGTGCTGACAGCTTGGAGTCTGGAGCCTGCTGTGGATTCTGTGTGTGTGTCTCTCTCTGCATCTCCCCAGCTTGTGCTCTCTCTCTTTCAAAATTAATAAACATTAAGAAAAAATTTTTTTAATTTTTTTTAATGTTTTTATTTTTAAGACAGGGAGAGACAGAGCATGAGTAGAGATGGGACAGAGAGACAGGGAGACACAGAATCCGAAACAGACTCCAGGCTCTGAGCTGTCAGCACAGAGCCGGACTAGGGGCTCGAACTCATGAACCGTGAGATCATGACCCGAGCCGAAGTCGGGTGCTCAACCGACTGAGCCACCCAGGCGCCCCCCAAAAAAGTTTAAGTATATTTTTTCTAGATTTGTTTTGGTTAATATGTTAAAATTTGTGTATCTGTGTTTATAATTGAGTTTGGCCTGTAGTTTTCGTTGCTTTTTTAGGTCTTTTTTAGGTTTTGGTATGAAGGCTATTCTGCCATCATAAAATGAGTTACTAGTTTTCTTTTTCTATTATCTGGATGTTTTGTGTTTGGCAATGCTTCTTTGAGTGTTTGGTGAAATTCATGAGTGAAGACATAGGAGCCTAGAGTTTTGGATATGATTTTACTTACAGATTCCATTTTTAAAAGTTATATGAAAATTAAAACTCCTATTTATTCTTATATCATTTTGGGAAATTGTTTTTTCCAGGAATTTTTCTTTGAGTTAAATTTTTAATTTCTTATTTATAGTTGTTTGTAATATTGTATTGTTATCTCTTTGAAAAATCTAGTTGAAATTTTAGAAAACCTATCTGTTGTCTTTAAAAATTTACTCATGCTCTTTGAAATCCATTCTTCACATCTCTTCTCTACCTCCATTTTCATAGATATGCCCATAACTACTGTTCTGCTTTCTGTCACTATACATAATTTTGCAATTCGTAGAGTTTTAAATAAATAAAATTATACAGTATATACTCTATTTTATATGGCTTCTTTCACTAAGCATAATTACTTGGTAATGCCAACTGTATGTAACTAATTATATGAGTAATATAATTATATATGACAGTAATATCAATTATATCAAATATTTTATTTCTTTTTATTGCTTAATATTATTCCATTGAATAGGTACATACCACACTGTTTCATATATTTACTGATGAACATTGCTTCCAGTTTTTGAATCTTACTCACAGAACTACTACGAACATTCATGTATAAATTTCTGTATGAACACGTTTTCATTTCTCTTGGTTAGGTATTTGTGAGTGGAAAGGCTCAATCATAATATGGTAGCTGCATATTTGATTTTTAAGAAACCACCAAGCTGTTTTCCAAAGCAATTGTTCCATTTTACATTCTGTACAATAGTCCATGAAAATCCCACTTCCATCACATTCTTGCCAACACTTAGTATTCTTAGTCTTTTTAGTTTTACTTATTCTAAGAAGTATAGTGGTAGCTATTCTGGTTTTAACTTGTTTAATGGTTAATGGTTAGTGATGGTTAATGATGTTTATCCTCCTTTCAAGTGCTCTTTTTTTTCCTTTTTGGCCATATTTTATTAGGTGAAATATTGTTTTAAGTATATTGACTGTTTTTTTTTAAACGTTTGTTTATTTTTGAGAGAGAGACAGACAGAATGTGAGCAGGGAGAGGAGCAGAGAGAGAGGGAGACACAGAATCTGAAACAGGTTCCAGGCTCTGAGCTGTCAGTACAGAGCCTGGCGAGGGGCTTGAATTTACAACCCATGAGATCATAACCTGAGCCGAAGTTAGATGCTTAACCAGGCACCCCAGTGTTTTGACTGTTTTAAAGTGTGTGCTGCTTGTTTCCTTATCGTTGAGTTTTGAGAGTTCTTTATATATTCTGGTTATAAGGTCTTTATCAGATTTGCAAATGTTTTCTCTTACTTACTGGTTTGTATTTTACTTCTCTTTACAGTGTCTTTTGGAGAGGAGAAGTTTTAATATTGATAGTGTCTAATTTATCAATATGTTTTTTCATAGATTGAGCTTTTGGTGTTCTAAGAAAGCTTTGCCTAATCTCAAATCACATTTTTTCTTCTAATTTTTCTTCTAGAAATTTTATACTTTTACATTTCACATTTAGGTCTATGATCCATTTTGAGTTAAATTTTATATATAAATTGAGGTATGAATCAAAGTACATTTAAAAATATCCAATTTTTATAGCACTATTTGTTGAAAAAAATTATTTTGCCAAATTGCCTTGCACCTTTGTTGAAAATTTATTGTTCATATATATGTATCATACAATATATGATATATTGTATCATGTATATATTTCTATATACACTTTTAAGTTATATTGAGTTGTCTATTTTTATACCTATAATAAGTTGTCTTGATTACTGTAGTTTTAAGAAGCATCTTGAACTTAGGTCCTTTCAGTGTGCCAATTTTGTTTTCCTTTTTCAAAATTGTTATGGATAGCCTAGGTCCTTTACATTTCCGTATGAATTTTAGAATCAATTGTCCATTTCTCCAAAAAGAAAAAAAAAAGACCGTTAGGATTTTCATTGAGATTTCACTGAGATTTCATATAGATAAATTTAGGAAGAATTGACATCTTAACAATATTAATCTTCTGACTTATGAACCCAATATCTGTCTTCATTTATTTAGGTCTCCCTTAATTTCTATTTTCTGGATACTTGCGGTGTCCCCTCTGCAATCTCTAAAGTTCTTCCTTTGTGGTGTTCTTTCCTCCCTGATATTCTGTCCTGAGACTTCAGTTCGTGGATCTCTTTGGAAAACTAATTCTGTCCTCTCCACTCATGGAGTCCACTAGCCTCCACAAGGGTTTTCCTTCTTCTACTGTGACCTGAAGACTTGCTCAGAACAGTGAGCTTAAGCAATTGTAGGTCTCATCTCTTTTTTTTCTTAGTTGGCTCTCATACATAAAATCACTATAAATATTTGTGTATAAGTCTTTGAAAGAACAGGATTTTCTTTGTTTCTTTTGGTGGAATAGCTATGAATAGAAAGGTTAAGTCATATGGTAGCTGAGTGTGTAGATGTATAGTGTCTTGAAAAACAGTTTTTCATTTATTTCTTGGCTGTTTCATGCAGGAAGATACAGTTCCTTTTTTCCCACCCTGGCCTACTGTAGGGTCTGTAGTAATTTGCCTACCTTCTTAATTTGGTATTGGTTCTTTCTTCTTTTTTTAATGTTTTTTTGAGAGAAAGAGAGAGAGTGCACATTTGCATACAACACCATTGGGTGAGGGGCAGAGAGAGAGTGAGAGAGAGAATCGCAAGCCCATTGTGAGATCATAACCTGAGCTGAAATTGAGTCAGATGCTTACCTGACTGAGCCATCTAGCCACCCCAGTATTGGTTATTTCTGTCTTCTTTTTTATTGCTTTCAGTTTCTTTAAAATTTTGTAAATTTATTGATATTTTCGATTAACAATCTTTTGGCAATTTAGTAATCTTCTCTATGATATGTTTCTTTTCTATTTTAATCCCTTAATCTTATTATATCCTCCTTTCAACCTTCTTTTGGTTTAAATTAGTGCTCTATTGTGAACTTTTTAAGATGGATGATTAGAACATAGATTTTCTTTTTAGACTTTTTATATATTTTAATGCTATAAATTTTCTTCTAAGCCTAACTTCAGCTAGGCCCCACAAGTTTTGGGATACCGTATTTTAGTTAGTATTCCATTTAAAATACTTTATATTTTAATTATGATATTCACTTTAACCTATGGGTTGTTTAAATTTTATTTATTAATTTTCTAAAGAGCAGGTAAATTCTTATTATGTTTTGTTATAGATTTTCTCTATGAGAAAAGCACTTTTAATTTCAAATCTTTCCAAATCATTAATACTTGAAATGCAGAACTTCTATTGATATCTCATAACATAGGTAAAATTAAGGAATCACAGTGTAAAACCTAACTATGAAACTTATAGAAGAAAATCTTGTAGGAGAATAATCTTCATGATCTTGAGTTAGGCAGACATCTTAGGTATGACACCAAAGCACAGTACATAAAAGAACAAATTGACAAAATTAATAAAATTAATTGTGTCTCTTTGAAAGACAATGTTAAAAGAATAAAAAGTCATGCCACACAAATTTGGAAAAATAGTTGCAAACCTATATCCAACAAGAATTTGTTTCTAGAGTATATGAAGAAATCTTAAAACTTAATAAGAAAACCAACAATGTGTTAATTTAAAATTAAAGATATTTATTAATTAAAAAATTTAGCAATACTGTAAATATTTATTTTATTTTTTTTAATTTTACTTAGTTAACATACAGTATAATTCATCACTTATATACAACACCCAGTGCTCATCCTAACAAGTGCCTTCCTTAGTACCCATCACCCACCTAACCAATCCCCCCTCTGTCAATCCATAATTTATCCTCTATAATTAAGAGTCTCTTGTGGTTTGTTTCCTTCTCTGTCCACTCCCTTCCCATATGTTCCCTTGTTTTGTTTCTTAAATTCAACATATGAGTGAAATCCTATGGTATTTGTCTTTCTCTGAGTTATTTCACTTAGCATAATACACTCTGGTTCTATCCATGTCATTGCAAATGGCAAGATTTCATTCTTTTTGATGGATGAGTAATATTCTAATGTGTGTGTGCATGTGTGTGTGTGTGTGTGTATACCACATCTTCCATTCATCAGTCAGTGGACATTTCGGCTTTCTCCATAGTTTGGCTATTGTTGATAATGCTGCTATAAACATTGGGCTGCAGGGCGGGTTCAATTTTCGCAAATCAATCAACATGATATACCACATTGATAAATGAAAGGATAAGAACCATATGATCTTGTCAATAGATGCAGAAAAAAGCATTTGACAAAATATAGCATTCATTCTTGATAAAAACCCTCAACAAAGTAGGGGTAGATGGGACATACCTCAACATCATAAAGGCCATATACAAAAATATTTTTTTTAACAAAAGAAGAAATGTAGATAATAAATAAGCATATGAAAAGTGGCTTATCATTCATTATTAGGGAAATGCCAACTAAAACTGCAATAGATACCATTCAGAACCACTAGAATGACTAAAATTAAAAATGAACAAACAAAACCAAAAGATAAAATATCAAGTGTTTGCCAAGATAGGGACAAACTGGAACTCCTATACACTCCTAGTGGCAATATAAAATGCTACAATTTTGGAAAGCAGTTTGACAGTCTCTTAATAAGGTATATGCATACATCAACCACATGAGCCAGCTATTTCAATCATAGATATTTCCCCAAGAGAAACTAAAGCATATATTCACATAAAGAACTGTCCATAAATGTTTATAGCAGCTGTATTTGTAATAGCTGAAAAGTGAAAACTACCCAAATGTCCATCAACAGATGAATGGATAAATGGGAAAAACACAGCAAAATTCCATGATTATAATAGCTTTGATGACATGATTTGGGCTATAACACATTTAGACATTGGCTCCTGCCTGCTGCTTGATCCATTTTCAAATGGTTTCAGACAAAATTCCCTATTATTATCTTCAAGAAGGAGGTGAACATGAAGGGAACAGCAGATATGGGCAAAGAGGAAACTTCTCTTAGGAAATGGTATGCAGAGGGCAGGTCCCCATGTATTCAGTTTCCTTTATATTCTTTCAGTCCAATCTCGACTGAGCAAGATGTTACTAGTGCCAGCCACTAGGAGACTCCTGGGATTGCTGGCATTGTTATGTTATTTTTAGCTAGCCTCAGTGTATCAATCAGGGTTTTATAGAGAAGGGCCAAAAAGATGTATATGTATAGAAAGATAAAGAATTTTCTTAAAAGGAGTTACCTTATGTGATCATGGTGACTGAGAAATCCCACAATTAGACACCTGTAAGTTAGAGGACCAGGAACGCCACTGTCATAATTCCAATTCAAGCCAAAGACCTAAGAACCTTTGTTCTTAGTAGTGTAAGCCTCACTCTGAATCCAAAAGCCCAAGAATGAGGGGAGCCACTGATAAGTTCTGGTCTGGGTGCAGGAGATAGATGCCTACCTAAGCACTCAGGCAGAGAGGTAGTCCTTCCTTACTTCACTTTTTTGTTCTATGCAGGCCCTCAATGGATTGGATGATGTCTATGCACATTGGGGAGGGCAATCTGCTTTACTAAGTCTATTGAATTAAATGTTAATGTCATTCAGAAACACTCCACAGACACACCAAAATACAATGTTTAGCCAAGTATCTGGGTGCCTTGTGATCCAATCAAACTGACACATAAAATTAACCATCACACACAGGTCCCAGAATATTTCCCAAGGGAATTTGGGTTAGAACAGAACACAGACACCAAGTACAACAAACTGTAGCCAACACCTGGATAGACTTGATTTTCTCTGATAGACCACACACTTCTGATAGGCTAGGTGTACTGACTCTAAAAATCTACCTTCTACAGTTATTGCCTGCATTATTGCCTTACAATTATAATTATCATTCTTATTGATATTATTATGGTATTTTGTTGAGTTTTCAATATGTGTGCAACATGTGTGACAAATTGCTAGTGATTATAAGGAATTCTTGTATAATGAAAAGAAAAACAAATAAACCAGTAAAAATGGACAAATATATACAGAAATACAAATGGCAAATCAACTTTGAGGAAAACAAATGTCAATCTGTACTAAAAACCACAGAAATGAAAATTAAAGCAAATATTATTTTGCCAATTACATATTTTTGTTAATCATATGGGAAAAATTATTTTGAAATATTGAAAATTTTGTTTTGATGTTTTATGAGGAAGCAGGCATTATCTTCCAGTGTTGGTAGAAATGTAAATTGCACAAATGTTTTTGAAAGGCAATTTTCTAGAACACACATAGCCTTTGACCCAGCAGTTTCATGGTTAGACTCTGTGCTAGAGAAATTGTCATGCATGTGCACAAACTTTTATATAAAGATATTCATTTTGTCATTGTTGTAAGCAGTAAAAAATGGATGTGTACTGAATGTTCATTAATAAAGTTAAGATTAAATAATTTATGGTATATTTAGATTATATAATACCATATAGCTATTACAAAGAAAGTGGTAGATGTGTTCAGAATGCCATGGAGATATCACTAAGATATAGTGTTATGTGAAAAAAAAATCACATAAATATATCTATTGTAGGTGTCTGTTTACTAAACTAAGACTTGTGTATGCAGATAGGTATATTTGTAATGCATTAAAAATAATCTAGAAGAGGGGCGCCTGGGTGGCTCAGTTGGTTAAGCATCCGACTTCGGCTCAGGTCATGATCTCGCGGTCCGTGAGTTCAAGCCCCGCATCGGGCTCTGTGCTGACAGCTCAGAGCCTGGAGCCTGCTTCACATTCTGCGTCTCCCTCTCTCTCTGACCCTCCCCATTCATGCTGTCTCTCCCTGTCTCAAAAATAAATAAACGTTAAAAAAAAATTAAAAAAAAATAATAATCTAGAAGAAAATATTCCAGGTTAGCCTTGTACAATGGTTCTCTTTAAAGAGGGAGGTGAAAAAATGAAGTGGCAAAAGGCCTAAAGGCACTGTTACAACCTTACAATATTATCATTTATTGCCGTTTAAGAAATAAAAATAAAGCAATGAAAAAAATTTACTTGATATGACATCTGACTAAAATGTATGCATGCATGCATGGATGAATTGGAATCAATTGACAGTATTTCTAAGAGGTTTAAAATTTGGATGCAGTAGTATTCAGTGAAAGATATGTGGAAAAATTTGATTTGATGTGAAAGAAAAAATTGTTACTTTTATTTTGGAATTGCTCAATTTTTTTGTTCTTTCAGATTAACAGAGTGCTCCTCCACCATAGTTATATAAAATGCAGTACTCATTTTCATGAATATGAGTATGAAAACTTTTTCACAGAACACTAAAATCATGTCGGAGCCTGTAAAAAGTAAATAAAGACATAGTTAAAACTACCTTTGTAACAAAAAATGAAATACTCTACTCAAAAGAATGTGATATCCGGTTATATATGATATGATTTCATCTATGTTGTCTATTCTATTTTTTCTTCTTCTTAAAGGTACATAGTAGATTAACAACTGAGCTTTTGAAGATAAATAGTTAAACAAAGGGGAAAACCCATTTCAAGCAGAAAGGGCAAGAAAAAAGGAAAATCAGATGGATATGGTATAATCATAATTCTACACCAATCATGTCATTACTCATGTTTGAAGAAGAGGGGTTTCTACAAGGGATGAGACTGGGCAGTGTTGAGGAACTTCTTGAGAATAGTTCATTGACAGTACAGCTTGTAGGTATCATCTAGGGATTTAGAATAGTCTTCTTATCTTTCCATATAGACCTGTGATTGTGGAAGAATCAGGTGAGTCATAATAGAGGCTACTATTTCTCAGTTTGGGGGCCAGTGGGAAATGATATGAAGGTTGAAGAACATAGGACTACTAAAATAAGCAAGTCCCTTCCCATTTGGGATCTCTTCAGAACAATTAGAAGCAATCTCAGTCTATAGACTTTACTTGGTTATTAAAGGAAATGAAGAGCATGGGATCACATCTGTAAGATTTAAAGTTCTTATGAAGAATCTCTATATGTCAGATCCGATGTCAGATAATATACTAAGTTCATTCTAGAGTATCATTTCTGACACCCTATCATATCACCTAGAATTGGAGCTGTTAATGTTAAACAGGACCCATAAAAATTTAAGAGTATGCAGAGAAGGCAAATTGTAGGAAAATCATTAGGGCATCTTTTCAACCTGTTATTTTGTTTGCTGCACATACCACTGCATAGATAATAAAAACAATGAAAGTAAAATTTAAACTCAGAAAGGAACTTATGTCTACTGATCCAAATTTTAATGGGACAGAGATATTATCAATTAGATAAAAGAACCATTTATTAGCAAATGAGTAAGTTTACAACCATCAGCAAGCAAATATAGTACAAACACACTGTTACTGATCACCATGTACTTGAGTTAACAGCTGATTTAGTAAGCAAATAAGCAAATGGAAAGTAAATTTATATTATTTATGATCTCCTAAAGATTACATTAATGAAATAATTAAAAGGATGATAATCCTAAAACATCTGGGTGCTATTTACATATCATCATTTGGGAGGATGGAGAAAATTATCCTTTAGAACAGGATGATCTGGGTTATAGGACTTGGCAAATATGAAACAAGATTTTAAATCTTCTTTCTGAGGATTCCTTCCAGTGGACTGTGTTTAGTGCCATTTCCTTCCCTGGTGTTCTTTTTTTATGTCACTAACTTCTCTTCTTCTGGAATCTTCACTGGATTCCCTTTCTGTTTTTCTCTTCCTACCTCCTCCATGTCATCATCCTTGGTGAGTTAACCTTCTCTGTATACGAAGCTTGGAAAACTTAAATATTCAAATGACTTTAGTTAATGTCTTCATTACCAGTACTTTC
Source organism: Neofelis nebulosa (assembly GCF_028018385.1). Taxonomy (NCBI): domain Eukaryota; kingdom Metazoa; phylum Chordata; class Mammalia; order Carnivora; family Felidae; genus Neofelis; species Neofelis nebulosa. The sequence goes on from NC_080786.1 coordinate 94,916,003, forward strand.
AGCTACATAAAATTTTTCCCAGTACTCATAGATGACTTCAATTCAAGTCAGCTCAATTCAGCTTAACTTCAGTAAACATAGTTTTCATCCATGTTTGATACTGTGCTGGCTACTAGGATTTCAAGATGAATAAAACCTGGCACCCATTTACAAGAACTTAAGCATTAAAACCAGATACCTACACAAATAGCCACAATGCGATCAGTATAAGTGGCAACATTTTTGGTCTACAGTGGTGAGAATTTATTTCATACAACTGGGCAAAGAGAGGCTTGGAAAAATGTGACCTTTAAGCCAGGTCTTGAATAATTAGTGCACATAAAGAGGTAAACAAGAGTAGAAGGAGAACTTTATTGTCTGGAAGAAAAGTATGATCAAACATGAGTACATTGAAGTGCCTAGTGCATTTGAAGGTCAGTGAAAAATCTGGTGTAGTCAGACCACAGTATTCTTGCTGGAACTGGGTAGCGAAGTAGCTCAAAGTCAGCCTGAAGAAACTTGTGTTAGGCTTAGGAGCTCTTCTACAGTATTTGAAAAAGTGATTGATTGACTGAAAAAAAATGGTAGCCCTACAAAAAAATACTTCAGAGAAAAATTGGAATGAAGGTAGATTTTAAAAATGAGATCTGTTGCAATAATCTGAAAATAATAAGGATAGCAATTAGGCAAGTGAAGATATGGGGGCTGGAGGATATAAGATAATTTTAAGAGCCTTTTCAATAGTAATCCACATGATTTTGAAAAGTAAGAAGTTTTAATGTTCAGGGACAAGTGGTGTTTGAGAAATGGAAGATATCAAGAATTACTTAAGTTTTTAGCTTGGGCACCATCGATAGTGATACCATTAACTGAGAAAGTGAGCCTGTGAAGGGATAGGATTGGATAGAAAGGTAGATTCTATTTTTTTTGCATTGACTTCTGGTCATTCAGAAGTTAGCACAATTAGCCTGTAGCTTAGGAGAAAGATGGGGATGGAAATAGACCTTTAGGAGTCATCAGCATAAATGTGGTAGAGAAGCCTTGAGAGTGAATAAGTTACTCAGAGAAAGAGTAAATTCTTTATGAATGAGAGGCAAGCATGTAACCCTGGTGAAAAAGATGAAATCATTACCTAAGGGGAAGGTAGAAAGGAAGATATAGTAGGTCATATTTCACATGAATATCTTTTTGGCTTTCAAAACTTCATCTGCTCAAAGCCATTAATTATTCTTCCTAAAATAAGTTTTCCTTTTGCTCTTCTCTTTTTACTAACGGAATCAACATTGTTCCCATTACCCAACATATAAACCTTGGAGTTATGGTCTTAATAGTCCTTAATACCCAGTTTTACTTTAGATTCCTTCCAATAACCACTCCTTCAGTTTTGCCTTCCACTCCCTGGCTCTCTGACCCATGACCATCAACATCTCATGCCTCTAGTTTTGCAGTGACCTACCCGGTCTTTTTCTTCCGGTGCTCCTGCCTTTCATCACATATGCATTGATCTTAAAACATGTCTTTCATTATATCACGGACAAGGGCTTTCCATATCTTGACATTATTTACATAACTGAGTTCAAGTTGCTTTGACATTCAAAGTATTTCATAATTGGATTCCATCTTCTTTATGAAGCCTTATACTGCTCCCCTACGTGCATATTTTCTCCAAAGTAATTATTCCATGTATTGTAATTCTGGCAGTAATTCTACTTCCTCTCCTTTTGGTCTTCTTTATTCCAATCTCTCCCCCATTATTTCATCATTCCTGTGTGTATTTCAAGCCCAAATACCTCTTATGCTATTCTGACTTTGAAAACTACTTATTTAGATCCTATCATAAACAGACAAGTACTGTTATTTTGTTTACGTGTTCCTATCTTTGAAAGCAGTAACTGTCTTATTTTTTCCTATATTTGTTTATGATACTACATGTACAAGGACAAATTTTTACATGTGTGATTCTTGAGGGTATGCTGGGTAAATGAAAATAATCATGAGATTATTACTTCTGAATTTGGGGAGAAAGGTTTCAAACCACCAGAGGATTTGAGGCAATAAGGAGATTTTGCAAGCAAAATGTTATTATGTTGCTCACCTCCTCCTGAAACAATCATCTTAGAGAAATGAACCTTCCTATGTTTCTAATCAAAATTACAACTTCTGTGAGATTTTTTTGTTGGTTTGCATACTTTTGTCCTATCAAGGTATTGGGGAAAACATATAAATATGAAACTCAGTGGGCTACCCACTCCTAGTTTCTCTGTCTTGACACAGCAGATCAACCCACCTGAATTATTGGGTAAGAATGCAACATTTTGGGGGTGGGTTGGGGAATGTAACTTTAAATTACTATTTCAATCAAAATTGGCACTTGTGATGAGCATTGGGTGTTGTATGGAATTGTTGAATCCCTGTATCGTATACCTGAAAATAATATAACACTGTTTGTTAAATAACTTGAGTTAAAATACAAATAAAATTTTTTAAAAAAGAAAAAAGCTACTATTTCTATCAAAATGAAAGAAATAACTATCATCAGGAGTGCCTGGGTGGCTCAGCAGTTAAACATCTGACTCTTCGTTTCAGGTCAGATCTCACTGTTCATGAGATCGAGTCCCACGTCAGGCTCTGTGCTGACAGCATGGATCCTGCTTGGGATTCTCTCTCCCTCTCTCTCTGCCCCTCCCCTGCTCACGTGTGCTCTCTTTCTCTCTCAAAATGAATAAATAAACATTCTTAAAGAAGAATAGCTATCATCAGATAATACATCTTTTTTTTTTAAATGAAATTTATTGTCAAATTGGTTTCCATACAACACCCAGTGCTCATCCCAACAGGTGGCCTCCTCAATGCCCATCACCCACTTTCCCCTCCCTCCCAACCCCCATCAACTCTTAGTTTGTTCTCAGCTTTTAACAGTCTCTTATGCTTTGGCTCCCTCCCTCTCTAACTTTTTTTTTCCTTCCCCTTCCCCATGGTCTTCTGTTAAGTTTCTCAGGATCCACATATGAGTGAAAACATATGGTATCTGTCTTTCTCTGCCTGACTTATTTCACTTAGCATAATACTCTCCAGTTCCATCCATTTTGCTACAAAAGGTCATATTTCATTCTTTCGCATTGCCAAGTAGTATTCCATTGTGTGTATAAACCAAAATTTCTTTATCCATTCATCAGTTGATGGACACTTAGGTTCTTTCCATAATTTGGCCGTTTGACAGTGCTGCTAAAAACATTGGGCTACAAGTGTCCCTATGCATCAGCACTCCTGTATCCCTTGGGTAAATTCCTAGCAGTGCTATTGCTGGGTCATAGGGTAGGTCTATTTTTAATTTTCTGAGGAACCTCCACACTGTTTTCCAGAGTGGCTGCACCAGTTTGCCTTCCCACCAACAGTGCAAGAGAGTTCCTGTTTCTCCACATCCTCTCCAGCATCTATAGTCTCCTGATTTGTTCATTTTAGCCATTCTGAGTGTCATGAGGTGGTATCTCAATGTGGTTTTGATTTGTATTTCCCTGATGAGGAGTGACATTGAGTGTCTTTTCATGTGCCTGTTGGCCATCTGGATGTCTTCTTTAGAGAAGTGTCTATTCATGTCTTCTGCCCATTTCTTCACTGGATTATTTGTTTTTTGGGTGTGGAGTTTGGTGAGTTCTTCATACACTTTGGATACTAGCCCTTTGTCTGATATGTCATTTGCAAATATCTTTTCCCATTCTGTCAGGTGACTTTTAGTTTTGTTGATTGTTTCCTTTGAAGTGCAGAAGCTTTTTATCTTCATGAGGTCCCAATAGTTCATGTTTGCTTTTAATTCCCTTGCCTTTGGAGATGTGTCGAGTAAGAAATTGCTACGGCTGAGGTCAGAGAGGTCTTTTCCTGCTTTCTCCTCTAGGGTTTTGATGGTTTCCCATCTCACATTCAGGTTCTTCATCTATTTTGAGTTTATTTTTGTGAATGGTGTGAGAAAGTGGTCTAGTTTCATTCTCCTGCATGTTGCTGTCCAGTTCTCCCAGCACCATTTGTTAAAGAGACTATCTTTTTCCCATTGGATTTCCATTCCCTGCTTTGTCCAAGATTAGTTGGCCATACTTTTGTGGGTCCAATTTTGGAGTCTCTATTCTATTCCATCTATGTGTCTGTTTTTGTGCCAATACCATGCTGTCTTGATGATTACAGCTTTGTAGTAGAGGCTAAATCCTGGGATTATGATGCCTCCCGCTTTAGTCTTCCTCTTCAATATTGCTTTGGCCATTTGGGGTCTCTTGTGGTTCCATGCAAATTTTAGGATTGCTTGTTCCAGCTTCGAGAAGAATGCTGGTGCAAATTTGATTGGGATTGCATTGAATGTGTAGGTAGCTTTGGGTAGTATTGACATTTTAACAATATTTATTCTTCCAATCCATGAGCATGGAATGTTTTTCCATTTCTTTGTATCTTCTTCAATTTCCTTCATAAGCTTTCTATAGTTTACAGCATACAGATCTTTTATATCTTTGGTTAGGTTTATTCCTAGGTATTTTATGATTCTTGGTGCAATTGTTAATGGGATTGGTATCTTTATTTGTCTTTCTGTTGCTTCATTATTAGTGTATAAGAATGCAATTGACTTCTATACATTAATTTTGTATCCTGCAACTTTGCTAAATTCATGTATCAGTTCTAGCAGACTTTGGGTGAAGTCTATCGGGTTTTCCATGTATAATATCATGTCATCTGCAAAAAGTGAGAGCTTGAATTCATCTTTGCCAATTTTGATGCCTTTGATTTTCTTTTGTTGTCTGCTGATGCTACAACTTCCAACACTATGTTAAACAACAGCGGTGAGAGTGGACATCCCTATCGTGTTCCTGATCTCAGGGGGAAAGCTCTCAGTTTTTCCCCATCGAGGCTGATATTAGCTGTGGGCTTTTCATAAATGGCTTTTATGATGTTTAAATATGTTCCTTCTATCCCTACTTTCTTGAGGGTTTTTATTAAGAAAGGATGCTGAATTTTGTCAAATGCTTTCTCTGCATCGATTGACGGGATCATATGGTTCTTATCTTTTCTTTTATTAATGTGATGTATCACATTGATTGATTTGCCAATATTGAGCCAGCTCTGCAGCCCAGGAATTAGTCCACTTGATCATGGTGAATAATTGTCTTTATATGCTGTTGAATTCAATTTGCTAGTATCTTCTTGAGAATTTTTGCATCCATATTCATCAGGGATATTGGCCTGTAGTTCTCTTTTTTTGCTAGGTCTCTGTCTGGTTTGGGAATCAAAGTAATGCTGGCTTCATAAAATGAGTCTGGAAGTTTTCCTTACCTTTCTATTTTTTGGAACAGCTTGAGAAGGATAGGTATTATCTCTGCTTTAAATGTCTGGTAGAATTCCCCAGGGAAGCCATCTGGTCCTGGACTCTTATTTGTTGGTATATTTTTGATAACTGATTCAATTTCTTCACTGGTTATGGGTCTATTCAAGTTTTCTCTTCCTGTTTGAGTTTTGGATGTGTGTGGGTGTTTAGGAATTTGTCCATTTGTTCCAGATTGTCCAGTTTGTTGGCATGTAATTTTTCATAGTATTCCCTGATAATTGCTTGTATTTCTGAGGGATTGGTTATAATAATGCCATTTTAATTCATGGTTTTATCTATTTGGGTTATCTCCCTTTTCTTTTTGAGAAACCTGGCTAGAGGTTTATCAATTTTGTTTATTTTTTCAAAAAACCAGCTCTTGGTTTCATTGATCTGCTCTACAGTTGTTTTAGATTCTATCTATATTGTTTATTTATGCTCTGATCTTATTATTTCTATTCTTATTCTGGGTTTGGGGTGTCTTTGCTGTTCTGCTGCTAGTTCCTTTAGGTGTGCTGTTAGATTTTGTATTTGGGATTTTTCTTGTTTCTTGAGATAGGCCTGGATTGCAGTGTATTTTCCTCTCAGGACTGCCTTTGCTGCATCCCAAAGTGTTTGGATTGTTGTATTTTCATTTTCATTTGTTTCCATATATTTTTAAATTTCTTCTCTAATTGACTGGTGATCCATCCAGTCTTTAGTAGGGTGTTCTTTAACTTCCATGCTTTTGGAGGTTTTCCAGATGTTTTCCTGTTGTTGATTTCAAATTTCATGACACTGCAGTCTAAAAGTGTGCAGGGTATGATCTCAATTCTTTTATACTTATGAAGGGCCGTTTTGTGACCCAGTATGTGATCTATCTTGGAGAATGTTCCATGTGCACTCGAGAAGAATGTATATTCTGTTACTTTGGGGTGCAGAGTTCTAAATATATCTGTCAAGTCCATCTGATCAATGTATCATTCAGGGCCCTTGTTACTTTATTGATCCTGTGTCTAGATGATTTATCCATTGTTGTAAGTGGAGTATTAAAGTCCCCTGCAATTACCACATTCTTATCAATAAGGTTGCTTATGTTTGTGATTAATTGTTTTGTATATTTGGGGGCTCCTGTACTCGGCACATAGACATATATAATTATTAGCTCTTCCTGATGGATAGACTCTGTCATTATTATATAATGCCCTTCTCCATCTTTTGTTACAGCCTTTAATTTAAAGTCTAGTTTTTCTGATGTAAGTATGGCTACTCCAGCTTCCTTTTGACTTCCCCTCACTTTCAATCTGAAGGTGTCCTCAGGTCTAAAATGAGTCTCTTGTAGACAGCAAATAGATGGGTCTTGTTTTTTTATCCATTCTGATACTTATGTCTTTTGGTTGGAGCATTTAGTCCATTTACATTCGGTGTTATTATTGAAAGATATGGGTTTAGAGTCATTGTGATGTCTGTAGGTTTCATGCTTGTAGTGATGTCTCTTGTCTTTTGTGGTCCTTGCAACATTTCACTCATAGAATACCCCTTAGGATCTCTTGCAGGGCTGGTTTAGTGGTGATGAATTCCTTCACTTTTTGTTTGTTTAGGAAAACCTTTATCTCTCCTTCTATTCTGAGTGACAGACTTGCTGGGTAAAGGATTCTTGGCTGCGTATTTTTTCTCTTCATCACATTGAAGATTCCTGCTATTCTTTTCTGGCCTGCCAAGTTTCAGTAGATAGGTCTGCTACTAACCTTATGTGTCTACCTTTATATGTTAAGGTCCGTTTATCCCTAGCTGCTTTCAGAATTCTCTCTTTATCCTTGTATTTTGCCAGTTTCACTATGATATATTGTGCAGAAGATCGATTCAAATTACATCTTAAGGGAGTTCTCTGTACTTCTTTGATTTCAATGCCTTTTTCCTTCCCCAGATCAGGGAAGTTATCAGCTATGATTTGTTCAAGTACACCTTCAGCCCCTTTCTTTCTCTCTTCTTCTTCTGGAATTCCTATGATACGGATATTGTTCCATTTGATTGCATCACTTAGTTCTCTAATTCTCCTGGATTTTTTTTATGTCTCTTTTTCTCAGCTTCCTCTTTTTCCATAATTTTATCTTCTAATTCACCTATTCTCTCCTCTGCCTTTTCAATCTGTGCTATGACTGCCTCCATTTTATTTTGCACCTCATTTGTAGCATTTTTAGCTACTCATGACTATTTCTTAGTCCCTTGATCTCTGTAGCAATAGATTCTCTGCTGTCCTCTATGCTTTTTTCAAGCCCAGCAATTAATATTATGAATATTATTCTAAATTCTTGTTCTGTTCCATTGTTTAAATCATTTTTGTTCAGTTTGTTAGCTGTTGCCACTACCTGGAGTTTCTTTTGAGGAGAATTCTTCGTCATTTTGGGTAGTCCCTGCTCCAAACTGCAGGGCACTTCCCCTGTGCTGTCTGGAGTAACTTGTGTTGGTGGGTGGGGTCACAGTCAGACTCCATGTCTGCCCCTAACCCACTGCTGGGGCCACAGTCAGACTGGTGTGTACCTTATCTCCCCCTGTCCCAGGGGCAGGACTCACTGTGGAGTGGTGTGGCCCCTGTCTGGGCTACTTGCACACTGCCAGGCTTGTGGTGCTGCTTTGATGGGATCTGGCTAAGGGCATATTAGCCAGGGTGGATCTGCATGGTGCACAGGGGCAGGAGGGGCAGGCTTAGCTGGATTTTCTGTAGATGGTACATTGAGGGAGGGACCCTGCAGCACTGGGAGGGAGGCAGGCCCATCAGAGGGATGGATCCACAGAAGAACAGCATTGTTTGGTGACAGGAAGTGGTTCCCTTTGGAATTTTGGCTCGGGGATGGGAAAGGGAAATGGCACTTTCCAGTGCCTTTGTTCCCCTGCCCGCTGAGCTGAGCTCTGTCTTCCGGGGCTCAACAACTCTCCCTCCTGGTGTCCTCTTGCCCTCCCCACTCTCTGAGAGCAGAGCTGTTGACTGTTAACATTCCAGATGTTAAGTCCCGCTGGCTGTCAGAACTCACCGAGTCGGGCCCCTCCGCTTTTGCAAGCCAGACTTTGGGGGCTCTGCCTTGCTGGGCAGGCTGCCCCTCCACCTCCCTGGCTCCCTCCCGCCAGTGTGAGTAGCACGCACTGCCTCTCCGCCCATTCTACCCTCTTCTATGGGCCTCTTGTCTTCGCTTGGCTCCAGAGAGTCTGTTCTGCTAGTCTTCTGGTGGTTTTCTGGGTTATAGGCAGATGTGGGTAGAATCTAAGCGATCAACAGGATGAGGTGAGCCCAGCATCCTCCTACACCACCATCTGAAAAATAATTTCAGATAATACATCTTAATACTAGAGCAGATCAACCTGAGGCTCACCGGGGTGACTAGTAGATCCTGGTGACCAGCAGGTCCTGAGTTATTTTCAGAGTGGAGTATCTGGTACATGTGTGAAATGTACTTCTTATAGAGAAACATCCTTTAGTACTATTTGCTTTTATGATCACTCATCTTTCACATTGCACACCTTACTCTCCTGTGTTCTTTCCTATATAGTCTGTCTCCTGGGAGGTGAGCATTGGGCTGAAGCTGGCCTCCTCTGCACAGCTTGTTAATTTCTGCTCTGCTTGTGCTCCACTGTGGTCAGGGAACATATTCTGTTACTCTTATACTTAACTACTGATTCCCTATTTAACATCCATGCAATTTTTCCTTTTCAAAAAAGTAGACTTGCCACGAATGTGTTGAAATCCATTGTGTTTCTTTGCCAATATCATTTTGAATTCTCATCTTAACCTGAATGTTGCTAAATATCTGTACCATCCTACAACATTTTTATCCCATTATGGAGGACACTGATGAACTTTTAAAAAAATTGGTCCCAGTATTCGCCCTGACAGAACACTGCTTGCTATGTCCCCCCCCGGGTAACATTACTCTTATGGAGGAAATTTATTCTGAATGACCCTCCAACTAGCAATTAGGCAGTCTGGACCATAATTTCTCATTGAGTTGATAATGGTGTAATGAAGGAAAGAATGTAAAGCTTTGCTAAAGTCAAAGGGGGCTCCGTTGTCTCTCTTCCATCTACCTATCCTGTCACTTCTTCATAGAAGATTAATCTTTTAATTTCATAAAATGCTGACACAAGCTTTATGGCTTCATCACCAAGTAGTTGATGTTCTCATTATGGCCTTCTTGTGGCTGAGATAATTCCTTTTACAACATATTTGAATTCAGACAAAAGATGGAATTTCAAAGGGTTATAGGAGCATGCTTTCTTTCTTGAAAATTGTTATTTCTTCATAACTGAGGAGAATGCCTAGTAAAGTTTCTGAACTCTTAAATTTGATAATTTTTTCTACCTTTGATAGAACAGAGCTCTGTTGCAGTCTACAAGATTGCAGTATAGGCTCTGTTTCTGTTGTATAATGTGATTCTCAAATATGCCAGAGGAGGAGATAGTAAAAATAGGGTTTATTTTTTGAGTGCTCACTATGTCATAGTAACTTTCTTCTAAGCATAACTTTATGTATCATGAACATGAGCCATTCAAAATAGGAAAAGGGACACTTTAGGATATTTGTATGATAAAAGATGGTTATGGTGTCAGAAAATAACAACTTTCTTCTAATGTTGATCTTATGCACTACCATACAGCCTGAGATAGTGAAACTCACTGAGTTTTAACTTGGCCTGGAATTGCAATGTATTGTTCATGAAACCCAGTCTCTAAAGTTTTTATTTCTCTGAACAATCAGCCTAGATAAGACTATTGAAATGATCAGGGATTAGTGTGTGTGTCCATGGCATACATCTCCAGAGCTATCCCAGGTTTAATTGTGCATTCATCGAGCTTTTACGATGCCCTTCAAAGCTGCTGCCTACAGTAGAGCTTCATAAACACATACTGCAGAACTTTTGCCTCTGTGTGGGCTTCAGAAAGGAAAATGCCATTTCTCCTTGGTGGGCATGGAATTTGAGTTGGATTTAGTTTGCGTCTTACTAAATCAATCAGGTCTTTTCATCTTTCTTATCATATCCTTATTTGTTAAAAAATTAGTTTTACTCATGCAACTCTCCAAATAGTCCCTATAATTAATTTGATTAGTGATATTTATCTCTTTAACTTTATTTGCTTACTGTTTCTGTTGTTTCTCTCTTTTTCTAATTCATTTGTTTCTGACTTCATTTTTCTTTCTTTTAGCTTTTCTACTGATAGATTGTGCTATTTTTCTTTATTTTTTTCCATATGGCTCCCTTATATTTGATGCTTAACTTTTATTTTTCCTTAATTATTACTAAAGAAATTTAAACATTGAAATTGCACAGTAGTTTTGGCCACATACCTTCTTTGTGAGAAGGCAGACTAAGCTGCTTTAACAGATCCCAGAATACAGTTGCTCAAACAAGATATTAATGTATTTTTCTCCAATATAATAGTCCAGGTAAGTCCAAGCCATCAAGTCGCTCTGCTTTACAGTATCATTCAGAGACCGAAGTTTGTTTTTTTGTTTTTGTTTGTTTGTTTTGGTTTTTTCTTTTCATTTTCTTAGTCTGCCATTCCTGCAGTAGTATCATCTTCATCTGCGTGCATCATTCGAACTAAGACAACACGACTCCCAGATCTAGTCAATAGAATAGAGAAAGAGAAAAATTCCAGAGTAAGTGGCCTCACCTATAATTATGGTAATGGTGTGAAAGTTGCACCAGTTATTTCTCTGAATCCTACTGGCCAGACCAAAGTTACATGGCCAAACTGAGTTACAAAAAGGCTGGGAAATGTGGTCTCTATCTTTGTAACTTTATGAATTGGCAGGAAGAAAAGCAAAATCAATGTAGAAGCATCACCCTATATTTTAATAAGCAATGCTGTCATTTTTACCATTTCCTAAATAGTTCATGATTTAATTTTCCTCTTTGATTCAATAGTAATTTGGGAGAATTTTTAAATTCCATTTTGGGAGGATATTCTTAAAATATTCTTGTTAATTTATAACAGTTCTGTAGTGGCTAAAGGGCTAAATCATTTTACTCTTTTTTTTTTTTTAATAAGAGGACTTGGGCTCCATCAATTTTTTTTCTATTTTTTTTTAAATTTTAAATGTTTTCATTTATTTTTGAGAGAGAGAGAGACAGAGCACTAGTGGGGGAGGGGCAGAGAGAGGGGGAGACACAGAATCTGAAGCAGGCTCCAGGCTCTGAGCTATCAGCACAGAGCCCAAAATGGGGCTCAAACCCATGTACCGTGAGATCATCACCTGAGCTGAAGTCGGACACTTAACTGAGCCACCCAGGTGCCCTGGGCCTCCATCAATTATTATAAATGTTCCATGGATAATTGAAAAGAAAGTTTAAAATTTTTTTGTAGGAATAAAAATTCAAATATAGCTCATAACAACTTTGTTGATTACATTTTCACATGTCATCATATTTCAGTACTTAGTGTTCATTGATCTAACAAAAGATAGTGCATTAAAATTTCCCACAATAATTGTGTCTCTAACATTTTTGCTTTATGTATTTTGGTCTGTCATTAGAGATATAAAATTCCATGACTCTTTTATTCTGAAGGTTATAAGTTTTATTAATACAAAATAACCTTGTTTGTCCTTTTCAATTTTTTATTTGAATTTAATATTTAATACTATTAAGGTTGAAAATTTTGTTTTGTTTTTATTTAGTGAGTTTAGTAAGGAGAAAGATTAGTTCTTTTGGGGTGTTAGAAGATATGTTTAGTATGAAGAGTTCTTATGGGTAGTGAGGTGGGTGGAGTGTGGAACATTTTGAATAATTGAGAAAAAAACCTAAGGACTTTCTGGTAAGGAAGAAATTGAGAAACCCTTTCTGTTTCCAAGATTTAAGTTATGAAATCTATCTATGTAGACAAAATTGACCTGTCCAAACTTCAGTTATTTTAGGTGGGTGTAATTTGGGAAGAGGCTATTAATACACAGCCTAACCTGGCAAAACTGACTAACACAGAAATCTGTATCTGAAAGTTTTGCCTCTCATGGCAATATGGGAGGAAACAATGAATCTTTTGGACATGTTTAAGCAGTGGGAATATTTGTAAAAAAAATAGTTCTTGTTTGTTTTGGATATATGGAATGAGAGTTCTAGATTAAAAGAGTTGTTATTTTGAGAAACAGTTGTTATTGAATCTGCCAAGAAGAGTGTATCCATATTGTCTCTTTTTAAACTACTCGTACAAAAAATGAAACTTAGCCTTGAAAACTCTTTTCCAGTTTGTATATGGACATACACAAAGGCTGAGAATACAATATAATGTATCTCTATACATATTTCACACAGCTTCATTAGTTACCCATATTCTACCATTTTTGCTTTGGATGACTATCTGAACATTCTTGGCTTTATGACATTAAACTTTGTGTATATCATCTTCCACCCTCACTATTATAGCTATTGTAGCATGTTATCATCTAACACATAAAAACTTCAGTACAAATTTTTATTTTTATTTTTTTTTATTTTTATTTTTTTTTAATTTTTTTTCAACTTTTATTTATTTTTGGGACAGAGAGAGACAGAGCATGAACGGGGGAGGGACAGAGAGAGAGGGAGACACAGAACGGAAACAGGCTCCAGGCTCTGAGCCATCAGCCCAGAGCCTGACGCGGGGCTCGAACTCACGGACCGTGAGATCGTGACCTGGCTGAAGTCGGACGCTTAACCGACTGCGCCACCCAGGCGCCCAGTACAAATTTTTAAATCACACATGAACTTAAAGAATCATAACTGTGATACCAATATCACAGTCACTAACTTTTTAAAATGATTTCTTATTATTATCCATTATTCAGTTACACTAACTTTTCCCAGATTATCTCAAATACCTGTATAATTGATTTGTGTGAATTAGTATCTACACATGGTTCACATTTTACATTTGATTGACATATCTATTATATTTTTTAATCAATAATAGCTTGACCTCTTCACTTCATTCCATTTATGTTGTTTAAAAAAACATTTTGTAGAATTTCCTATATTTTGGATTTGGTTGATAGCTTCCTCAGTCTCCTATAACTTTGTATTCTGTTATCAGATTTCCTGTAAGCTTGTAGTTAGTTCTAGAGGCTTGATAAGATTCAGGTTAATTTTTGTTGTTGTTATTTTTCTTGCATTACATCAGGAGGCAGATAATATTTGATGGTTGTACTTTTAGTAATGATAAGATTGGTCAGTTGGATCAAGTTTGTCAGTCTGTCCCCCCCATTAAATTCCGCCAACAACATTTTAACTGATAGTTTAGTCCCCCAGTAGCATTTTAGCTGCTGGTTTAAGCAGCTGTTAATGATAAGAGTCTGAATCTATTATTTAATTAAGGCTTGCAAAATGGTGATTTCTTATTTTATTATTTTTCTGCATTAATTAGTTGAGATTATTGTATGGAGATAACTTCACTCATCAACTTTTGGTTGTATTGAAATGGTATAAGTACAGAAAAGGCAGGATAGATGCTTGAATCTTTTCCTTTGTTGCTTTTCAAAACAATTACCTTCAGTGGTGACCAATAAAAAATGTTCATATAATTTGAACTCAGATGATCTTATCTTTGCTTGTTGAGGACCCTTAAAATTTGGCTCCTTTGTCTTTTTGACATGATCCTGGTAGTCTCTGATAATTTCTTGTTTTCAGGCATAACATGTCCATATCTTATACATTTATATTTCCTGCCCCAAACATGGATTTAGCTATATTTCCTAGAAATCCTAGATCCCTTTAATTATTGATAGGGTTTAGAGATCATAGTATGGGTACTGAGGGTACTAATTACTGCTGAGTTGTCAATTACATTTAGTCCTTTTCAGTAAGCAAAACTAGAAAATATATAATTTTTACAATGGGAAATTAAATCAAGAATTCCTGTTCATCTTTCCAGTTGAAAGGAACGATTATGGTGTTTTTGGTAATACTTTTTAAATTAATGTAATATTTATGTATCTTTTCTCTTATTCTGATGATGTTTTTTCTTTTTTTTTTTTATTTAAATTCAAGTTAGTTAACATACAGTGTAGTCTTGGCTTCAGGAGTAGAACCCAGTGATTCATCTCTTACATATGACATCCAGTGCTCATCCCCCAAAGTGCCTTCCTTAATGTCCATCACCAATTTAACTCACCCCCCCCCAACCAACCTCCCCTCTAGCAACCCTCAGTTTGTTCTTTGTATTTAAGAGCCTCTTATGGTTTGCCTCCCTCTGTGTTTCTGTCTTACTTTTTCTTTTCCTTCTCCTATGTTCATCTTTTGTGTTTCTCAAATTTCACACGAGTGAAATCTTATGCTGTCTTACTCTGACTTATTTCATTTATCATAATACCCTCTAGTTCTAACCACATTGTTGCAAATGGCAAGATTCCATTCTTTTTGATCACCAAATAGTATTCCAGTGTGTGTGTGTGTGTGTGTGTGTGTGTGTGTGTGTGTGTGTGTCTGTGTGTGTGTGTGTCTGTGTGTACATACCATATCTTCTGTATCCATTCATCAGTCAATGGGAATTTGGGCTCTTAACAAAATTTGGCTATTGTTGCTACTGCTGCTATAAACACGGTGCATGTGCCCCTTCGAATCAGCATTTTTGTATCCTTTGGATAAATACCTAGTAGTGCAATTGCTGGGTCATAGGGTACTTATATTTTATACTACCTAAAGCAATCTACACAATCAATACAATCCCTATCAGAATAACACCACCATTCTTCACAGAGCTAGAACAAACTATCCTAAGATATATGTGGAACCAGAAAAGACCCCAAATAGCCAAACTGTTGTTGAAGAAGAAAAGCAAAGCTGGAGGCATCACAATTCTGGATTTCAAGCTGTATTACAAAGCTGTAATCATCAAACAGTATGGTACTGGCACAAAAAGAGATACATAGATCAATGGAATAGAATAGAGAACCCAGAAATGGACCCACAAATATATGGCCAACTAATCTTCAACAAAGCAGGAAAGAATATCCAATGGGGGGAAAAAGTCTCTTCTGCAAATAGTGCTGGGAAAACTGGATAGTGGCATGCAGAAGACTAAAACTGGACCAGTTTATACTACACACAAAAATAAATTCAAAATGGATGAAATACCTCTATGTAAGACAGGAAACCATCAGAATCCTACAGGAGAAACAGGCAGCTATCTCTTTGACCTCAGCTACAGCAGTTTCTTACTTGACAAGTCTCTGGAGTTAAGAGAAATAAAAGCAAAAATGAACTATCGGGACTTCATCAAGATAAAAAGCTTCTGCACAGTGAAGGAAACCATAAACAAAACTAAACTAAAAAGCAACTGATGGAATGCAAGAAGATATTTGTAAATGACATATCAGATAAAGGGTTAGTATCCAAAATCTATAAAAAAATTTACCAAACTCAACACCCAAAAAACAAATAATCTAGTGAAGAAATAGGCAGAAGGCATAAACAGACACTTTTCCAAAAAAGACATCCAAATGGCAGACACATGAAAAGATGCTCAACATCACTCATCATCAGAGAAATACAAATCAAAACCACACTGAGATACCACCTCACGCCAGTCAGAGTGGATAAAATGAACAAATCAGGAGGCTATAGATGTTGGAGAGGATGTGGAGAAATGGGAATCCTCTTGCACTGCTGGTGGGAATGCAACTGGTGCCACTCTGGAAAACAGTGTGGAGGTTCCTCAAAAAGTTATTCTGATGATCTTTGATCTTCATGATATTAATAATATGTGCTCACTCCTTACTCTGTCAATTATATATCTTTTTTCTTTCTTTCTTTCTTTCTTTCTTTCTTTCTTTCTTTCTTTCTTTCTTTCTTTCTTTCTTTCTTTCTTTCTTTCTTTCTTTCTTTGTGTATGTATCTGTCCAAAGACAGTATTTTATTTCTTAGTCTATCTTGAATCAGTTTTCAGGCCTTATTAGAAGCTAGTCATTTTCCCTTCTTGAGCAGATTATTAAACCCACATACCAACCACTTCCCATATCAAGGCTCTCATGCTCTGAGGATACTATGCACCCACTCTAATCATCCTGGAGCCAGGTATCAGACAACTAGGGACATCTCCTATGCCAAGGAACCTGGGAAATTTTTCAAATTAGCCAATCCACAGGAAGCCTGTGAAACCTAGCTAACCCCACCCCACTTGCCATATATAAGCTTCCCCCTACAGTTCCAGCTTGCTGTTATCTTGTTCCTCACTGTTATCAACCCCCTATGTGGCCTTTGTGTCAACCTTCTCTTGTTCTAAGCTGTAAAAAGAATTCTTCCTTTCATCTATTCAAGTGTCTTTGTTTTGTGTTCTGCCTGAAAAAGGATCTTGAAATTGTATACAACATGCCTTCTCTCTCAGTTTTGAAACAACAAAAACAGTATTAATATCAAGAATAAGAAAAATGAATGTAGTTTAGGTATCTTTGTGGTAATTTTATTTTTAAAACAATTCCCACTAGGGAGGTACAGCCTAAATACTGTGATTTTCAAAGTTACTTTCTTGAAATACTTCTCTTCACTTGAAATGATTCTCTGAATGACTTTGTCAACAATTAGATATATAGTTAGGCTATTTGTTCCAGCTTGGTTTTGATGACAGTGATTTCTTTGCTTTTCAAAATTTTAATTTTAGTTTAAAGTTATGCAAAATATTTACATAGTTGCAAAGCTAAATGTATAATATGAAATATATTTATAGAAGTCTTTCTTTGATAACTGCCCCCCAAGTCATCTTTCATTCTGTCTTTTCTCTATAGGTTACCATTTTTGATAGTTCTTGGTTTCTCATACCACTGTTTCTTTAGGAAAATGTAGCTATGTACATACTTGTACACAAGCACATATACTTCTCTACTTCTCTTTTATCAAAGGTAGCATACTATGCACACTGTTCTGTGCCTTTGCTTCTTAATTAATATTTCCTGAAGATGACTCCATATAATATATAGTCATTTTTCTTACCCTAATTTAAAAATAAAACTCGATTTCTTAGAACAGTTTTTTATTTATAGAAAAATTGCAAAGGTAGTACCTTGCATTCACTTTCTCTATTGTTAACATCTGGCCTTTACACAGTATGTTTTTGTCATTAATGAATCAATGTTGATGTATTATTTTTAGTGAAAGTTTATACTTTTCTCAGATTTTCTTAGTTTTTAACCTAATGTTCTTTTTCTGTTTGGGGATCCCATCCAGGACACTACATTACATTTAGTTGTCATTTCTCTTTAGACAACTCTTGGCTGTGATGATTTTTTGTTTGTTTGTTCATTTGCTTTGTTTTCTTAGATTCTACATATAAGTGAAATCACATAGTATTTGTCTTTGTCTGATTTATTTCACTTAACGTAATACCCTAAGATCCATCCACATTGTCACAAATGGCAAAATTTCCTTCTTTTTCATGGCTGAGTAGTATTCTATTTGTGTGTGTGTGTGTATACACACACATATACATACACATACATACATACATAAACATGTATATACACAGATATACATACACACATGTATACACACACACGTATATATAGATATATAGATATAGATTATAGATATAGATATAGATATAGATATATATACCACATCTTTATTCATCATTCAGGGGATACTTACGTTGTTTCTGTATTTGGGCTATGGTAAGTAAAACTTCAATGAACATAGAGGTATATATGTTTTTTTGAATTAGTGTTTGTAGGTTCTTAAGATCAATATCCAGAAGTAAAATAGCTGGATCATAAAATAAATTGATTTTTAATATTTTGAGGAAACTGCATTCTACTTGCCATAGTGGCTGCACCAGTTTACATTACCATCAATAGTGTACAAGGATTCTCTTGTTCACAACTTCTCTAGCACTTATTTAGTGTCCTTTTGATCATAGCCATTCTGACAGGTATGGAATGATATCTCATTGTGGATTTGATTTGCATTTACCAGATGATTAGTGACACTGAATATTTTTTCATATGCCTGTTGGCCATCTGTATGTCTTCTTTGGAGAAATGTCTATGCAGATCCTCTGCCTATTTTTTAATCAGATTGCTTTTGTTGTTAATTGAGTTGTATGAGTTCTTTATATAGTTTGGACATTAGCCCTTATTGAGTATATACTTTTCAGATATCTTCTCCCTTTAAAAAGGCTGTCTTTTGATTTTTGGGGTGATTTCTTTCACTGTAAAGAAAGTTTTCAGTTTAATGTAGTCCCCTTTGGTTTTTTTGTGCTTTCATTGTCATTACCTTTAGAGCCAGATCCAAAAAAAACGTAACCAAGGATGATGTTAAGGAGCTTATTGCCTATGTTTTCTTCTAGGATTTTTATGGTTTCTGGCCTTACATTCAAGTGTCTAATTAATTTTGAGCTAATTTTTATGTATTGTGTAATGTGGTTCAGTTGCATTACAATGCATGTGGCCATCCAGTTTTTTACAATACCATTTATTAAAGAAATTTTCTCCATTGTATATTCCTGCCTCCTTTATCACAGATTAGATGACCATATATACATGAGTTTATTTTGTGGCTGTCTGTTCTGTTCTTTTTTTTTTTTAATTTATTATTTTTTTTAATATATGAAATTTACTGTCAAATTGGTTTCCATACAGCACCCAGTGCTCATCCCAAAAGGTGCCCTCCTCAATACCCATCACCCACCCTACCCTCCCTCCCACCCCCCATCAACCCTCAGTTTGTTCTCAGTTTTTAAGAGTCTCTTATGCTTTGGCTCTCTCCCACTCTAACCTCTTTTTTTTTTTTCCTTCCCCTCCCCCATGGGTTTCTGTTACATTTCTCAGGATCCACATAAGAGTGAAACCATATTGTATCTGTCTTTCTCTGTATAGCTTATTTCACTTAGCATCACACTCTCCAGTTCCATCCACGTTGCTACAAAAGGCCATATTTCATTTTTTCTCATTGCCACGTAGTATTCCATTGTGTATATAAACCACAATTTCTTTATCCATTCATCAGTTGATGGACATTTAGGCTCTTTCCATAATTTGGCTATTGTTGAGAGTGCTGCTATAAACATTGGGGTACAAGTGCCCCTATGCATCAGTACTCCTGTATCCCTTGGATAAATTCCTAGCAGTGCTATTGCTGGGTCATAGGGTAGGTCTATTTTTAATTTTCTGAGGAACCTCCACACTGCTTTCCAGAGCGGCTGCACCAATTTGCATTCCCACCAACAGTGCAAGAGGGTTCCCGTTTCTCCACATCCTCTCCAGCATCTATAGTCTCCTGATTTGTTCATTTTGGCCACTCTGACTGGCGTGAGGTGATATCTGAGTGTGGTTTTGATTTGTATTTCCCTGATAAGGAGCGACGTTGAACATCTTTTCATGTGCCTGTTGGCCATCCGGATGTCTTCTTTAGAGAAGTGTCTATTCATGTTTTCTGCCCATTTCTTCACTGGGTTATTTGTTTTTTGGGTGTGGAGTTTGGTGAGTTCTTCATACACTTTGGATACTAGCCCTTTGTCCGATATGTCATTTGGAAATATCTTTTCCCATTCCGTTGGTTGCCTTTTAGTTTTGTTGGTTGTTTCCTTTGAAGTGCAGAAGCTTTTTATCTTCATAAGGTCCCAGTAGTTCATTTTTGCTTTTAATTCCCTTGCCTTTGGGGAGGTGCCAAGTAAGAGATTACTATGGCTGAGGTCAGAGAGGTCTTTTCCTGCTTTCTCCTCTAAGGTTTTGATGGTTTCCTGTCTCACATTCAGGCCCTTTATCCATTTTGAGTTTATTTTTGTGAATGGTGTGAGAAAGTGGTCTAGTTTCATTCTTCTGCATGTTGCTGTCCAGTTCTCCCAGCACCATTTGTTAAAGAGACTGTCTTTTTTCCATTGGATGTTCTTTCCTGCTTTGTCAAAGATGAGTTGGCCATACGTTTGTGGGTCTAGTTCTGGGGTTTCTATTCTATTCCATTGGTCTATGTGTCTGTTTTTGTGCCAATACCATGCTGTCTTGATGATGACAGCTTTGTAGTAGAGGCTAAAGTCTGGGATTGTGATGCCTCCTGCTTTGGTCTTCTTTTTCAAAATTACTTTGGCTATTCGGGGCCTTTTGTGGTTCCATATGAATTTTAGGATTGCTTGTTCTAGTTTCGAGAAGAATGCTGGTGCAATTTTGATTGGGATTGCATTGAATGTGTAGATAGCTTTGGGTAGTATTGACATTTTGACAATATTTATTCTTCCAATCCATGAGCAGGGAATGTCTTTCCATTTCTTTAAATTTTCTTCAATTACTTGCATAAGCTTTCTATAGTTTTCAGCATACAGATCTTTTACATCTTTGGTTAGATTTATTCCTAAGTATTTTATGCTTCTTGGTGCAATTGTGAATGGGATCAGTTTCTTTATTTGTCTTTCTGTTTCTTCATTGTTAGTGTATAAGAATGCAACTGATTTCTGTACATTGATTTTGTATCCTGCAACTTTGCTGAATTCATGTATCAGTTCTAGCAGACTTTGGGTGGAGTCTATCGAATTTTCCATGTATAATATCATGTCATCTGCAAAAAGCGAAAGCTTGACTTCATCTTTGCCAATTTTGATGCCTTTGATTTCCTTTTGTTGTCTGATTGCTGATGCTAGAACTTCCAGCACTATGTTAAACAACAGCGGTGAGAGTGGGCATCCCTGTCGTGTTCCTGATCTCAGGGAAAAAGCTCTCAGTTTTTCCCCGTTGAGGATGATGTTAGCTGTGGGCTTTTCATAAATGGTTTTTATGATCTTTAAGTATGTTCCTTCTATCCCGACTTTCTCAAGGGTTTTTATTAAGAAAGGGTGCTGGATTTTGTCAAAGGCCTTTTCTGCATCGATTGACAGGATCATATGGTTCTTCTCTTTTTTTGTTGTTAATGTGATGTATCACGTTGATTGATTTGCGAATGTTGAACCAGCCCTGCATCCCAGGAATGAGTCCACTTGATCATGGTGAATAATTCTTTTTATATGCCGTTGAATTCGATTTGCTAGTATCTTATTGAGAATTTTTGCATCCATATTCATCAGGGATATTGGCCTGTAGTTCTCTTTTTTTACTGGGTCTCTGGTTTAGGAATCAAAGTAATACTTGTTTCATAGAATGAGTCTGGAAGTTTTCCTTCCCTTTCTATTTCTTGGAATAGCTTGAGAAGGATAGGTATTATCTCTGCTTTAAACGTCTGGTAGAACTCCCCTGGGAAGCCATCTGGTCCTGGACTCTTATTTGTTGGGAGATTTTTGATAACCGATTCAATTTCTTCGCTGGTTATGGGTCTGTTCAAGCTTTCTATTTCCTCCTGATTGAGTTTTGGAAGAGTGTGGGTGTTTAGGAATTTGTCCATTTCTTCCAGGTTGTCCAATTTGTTGGCATATAATTTTTCATAGTATTCCCTGATAATTGTTTGTATCTCTGAGGGATTGGTTGTAATAATTCCATTTTCATTCATGATTTTATCTATTTGGGTCATCTCCCTTTTCTCTTTGAGAAGCCTGGCTAGAGGTTTGTCAATTTTGTTTATTTTTTCAAAAAACCAACTCTTGGTTTCATTGATCTGCTCTACGGTTTTTTTAGGATCTATATTGTTTATTTCTGCTCTGATCTTTATTATTTCTCTTCTACTGCTGGGTTTAGGCTGCCTTTGCTGTTCTGCTTCTATTTCCTTTAGGTGTGCTGTTAGATTTTGTATTTGGGATTTTTCTTGTTTCTTGAGATAGGCCTGCACTGCAATGTATTTTCCTCTCAGGACTGCCTTCACTGCGTCCCAAAGCATTTGGATTGTTGTATTTTCATTTTCGTTTGTTTCCATATATTTTTAAATTTCTTCTCTAATTGCCTGGTTGACCCACTCATTCTTTAGTAGGGTGTTCTTTAACCTGCATGCTTTTGGAGGTTTTCCAGACTTTTTCCTGTGGTTGATTTCAAGCTTCATAGCATTGTGGTCTGAAAGTATGCATGGTATAATTTCAATTCTTGTAAACTTATGAAGGGCTGTTTTGTGACCCAGTATATGATCTATCTTGGAGAATGTTCCATGTGCACTCGAGAAGAAAGTATATTCTGTTGCTTTGGGATGCAGAGTTCTAAATATATCTGTCAAGTCCATCTGATCCAGTGTATCATTCAGGGCCCTTGTTTCTTTATTGACCGTGTGTCTAGATGATCTATCCATTTCTGTAAGTGGGGTGTTAAAGTCCCCTGCAATGACCACATTCTTATCAATAAGGGTGCTTATGTTTATGAGTAATTGTTTCATATATTTGGGGGCTCCCGTATTTGGCACATAGACATTTATAATTGTTAGCTCTTCCTGATGGATAGACCCTGTAATTATTATATAATGCCCTTCTTCATCTCTTGTTACAGCCTTTAATTTAAAGTCTAGTTTGTCTGATATAAGTATGGCTACTCCAGCTTTCTTTTGGCTTCCAGTAGCATGATAAATAGTTCTCCATCCCCTCACTCTCAATCTAAAGGTGTCCTCAGATCTCAAATGAGTCTCTTGTAGACAGCAAATAGATGGGTCTTGTTTTTTTATCCATTCTGATACCCTATGTCTTTTGGTTGGTGCATTTAATCCATTTACATTCAGTGTTATTATAGAAAGATACGGGTTTAGAGTCATTGTGATGTCTGTATGTTTTATGCTTGTAGTGATGTCTCTGGTACTTTGTCTCACAGGATCCCCCTTAGGATCTCTTGTAGGGCTGGTTTAGTGGTGACAAATTCCTTCAGTTTTTGTTTGTTTGGGAAGACCTTTATCTCTCCTTCTATTCTAAATGACAGACTTGCTGGATAAAGGATTCTCGGCTGCATATTTTTTCTGTTTAGCACACTGAAGATATCGTGCCAAGCCTTTCTGGCCTGCCAAGTTTCAAAGGAGAGATCAGTCACGAGTCTTATAGGTCTCCCTTTATATGTGATGGCACGTTTATCCCTTGCTGCTTTCAGAATTTTCTCTTTATCCTTGTATTTTGCCAGTTTCACTATGATATGGCGTGCAGAAGATCGATTCAAGTTACGTCTGAAGGGAGTTCTCTGTGCCTCTTGGATTTCAATGCCTTTTTCCTTCCCCAGGTCAGGGAAGTTCTCAGCTATAATTTCTTCAAGTACTCCTTCAGCACCTTTCCCTCTCTCTTCCTCCTCTGGGATACCAATTATGCGTATATTATTTCTTTTTAGTGTATTACTTAGTTCTCTAATTTTTCCCTCATACTCCTGGATTTTTTTATCTCTCTTTCTCTCAGCTTCCTCTTTTTCCATAACTTTATCTTCTAGTTCACCTATTCTCTCCTCTGCCTCTTCAATCCGAGCTGTCATCATTTCCATTTTTTTTGCATTTCGTTTAAAGTGCTTTTCAGCTCCTCGTGACTGTTCCTTAGTCCCTTGATCTCTGTAGCAAGAGATTCTCTGCTGTCCTCTATACTGTTTTCAAGCCCAGCGATTAATTTTATGACTATTATTCTAAAGTCACTGTTATATTATTTAAATCCTTTTTGATCTGTTCATTAGCTGTTGTTATTTCCTGGAGATTCTTCTGAGGGGAATTCTTCCGTTTGGTCATTTTGGATAGTCACTGGAGTGGTGAGGACCTGCAGGGCACTTCCCCTGTGCTGTGGTGTATAACTGGAGTTGGTGGGCGGGGCAGCAGTCCGACCTGATGTCTGCCCCCAGCCCACCGCTGGGGCCACAGTCAGACTGGTGTGTGCCTTCTCTTCCCCTCTCCTAGGGGTGGGATTCACTGTGGGGTGGCCTGGCCCGTCTGGGCTACTTGCACACTGCCAGGCCTGTGGCGCTGGGGATCTGGCGTATTAGCTGGGGTGGGTAGGCAAGGTGCACGGGGGCACGAGGGGCAGGCTTAGCTCGCTTCTCCTTAGGTGATCCACTTCAGGAGGGGCCCTGTGGCAGCGGGAGGGAGTCAGATCCGCTGCCGGAGGTTTGGCTCTGCAGAAGCACAGAGTTGGGTGTTTGCGCAGAGCGAGCAAGTTCCCTGGCAGGAACTGGTTCCCTTTGGGATTTTGGCTGGGGGATGGGCGGGGGAGATGGCGCTGGGAAGCGCCTTTGTTCCCCACCAAACTGAGCTCTGTTGTCCGGGGGCTCAGCAGCTCTCCCTCCCTTTGTCCTCCAGCCTTCCTGCTTTCTGAGCAGAGCTGTTAACTTATGACCTCCCAGACGCTAAGTCGCGCTTGCTGTCGGAACACAGTCTGTCAGGCCCCTCCGCTTTTGCCAGCCAGACTTGGGGGCTCTGCTTGGCAGGCGAGCCGCCCCTCCGCCCCGGCTCCCTCCCGCCAGTCCGTGGAGCGCGCACCGCCTCCCCGCCCTTCCTACCCTCTTCCGTGGGCCTCTCGTTTGCGCTTGGCTCTGGAGACTCCGTTCTGCTAATCCTCTGGTGGTTTTCTGGGTCATTTAGGCAGGTGTGGGTGGAATCTAAGTGATCAGCAGGACGCGCGGTGAGCCCAGAGTCCTCCTATGCCGCCATCTTCCCTCCCTCCCTGTCTGTTTTGTTCTACTGATATATGTCTTTGTTTTTATGCCAATACCATACTGTTTTGATTACTGTAGCATTATAGTATAGTTTGAAATCAGCGAGAATGATACCACCAGCCTTATTCTGCTTTCTCCAGATTACTTTGGCTATTTGGGATCTTTTGTGGTTCCATAAGAATTTTAGAATTATTTTTATACTTCTCTGAGAAATGCCATCCGAATTTTGGTAGAGATTGCATTGAATTTGTTGATTGCTTTGGGTAGTATGGACATTTTCATATTAATTCTTCGTATCCATGAACACAGAATATCTTTCCATTTTTTGGTGTCTCCATCCCTTTTTTCATTATTAATGTCTTAATTTTACTGCACAGGTCTTTCACATGTATTCCTAGGTGTTTTATTGTTATTTTTTGGTGCCATTTTAAATGTGATTGTTTTCTTAATTTCTCTGTCTGCTAGTTTGTTATTAGCATAATAGAAATGCCAACAAATTCGGTATACCAATTTTGTATCCTGCAACTTTACTGAGTTCATTTATTCGCCCGAGGAGTTTTTGATGCAGTCTTTTGGGTTTTCTATATATGGAATCATGTCATCAGCAAATAGTGGCAGTTTTCCTTTTTTTTTTTTTCCTGTATTTGGATGCCTTTTTTTCCTGCCAGATTTCCATGGCTAGTACTTCCAATACTATATAGAATACAAGTGGTTAGATTGGGCATATTGCCATGTATCCAAAAGGAAAAGGTTTTAGCTTTTCACCATTAGATATGGTGTTTGCTGTGGATTTGTCATGTATGGCCTTTATTTTGTTGAGATACATTTCCTGTATACTCATTTTGCTGAGGTTTTTATTTTAAATGAATGTTGAATTTTATCAGATATTTTTTCTGCATCTGTTGAGATAATTATATGATTTTTATCCTTTGTTAGTATGGTGTATCATGTTGATTAATTTGTAAATTTTGAACCATTTATACATATCTGGAGTAAGACCCACTTGATTATGGTGTATGATCTTTTCAGTGTATTGTTGGATTTGGTTTGCTACTATTTTTTTTTTTTTTGAGGATTTTTGCGTCTATGTTTACCAGGGATATTGGCCTGTAATTTTCTTTTTTTCTAGTGTCCTTGTCTGCTTTTGATATAAGCATAATACTGTTCTTATAAAATATATTTGGCAGTGTTTCTGCCTCTTTTTTGGGGGGGAAAAATTTGAGAATGATAGGTATTAAATCTTCTTTGTATGTTCATTAGAATTCAAGTAAAGCACCCTAGTCCTGGACTTTTGTTTGCTGGGATGTTTTTGATTGCTGTTTCAGTCTCCTTATAAGCAATTATTCTATTCAGATTTTCTGTTTCTTCATGAGTTAGCCTTGGAAGATTGTATGTTTCTAGGAATTTATCCATTTCTTACATGTTGTCCAGTTAATTTGCATATAATTGTGCATAGTCACTCTTAAGATCTTTTTGATTTATCAATCATAACTTCTTTCATTTTTTATTTTATTTACTTGAGCCTTCTCTCTTTTTTTTATTGGTGAGTCTAGCTAAAGGCTTGTCAATTTTGTATATTCTTTCAAAGAACTAGCTTTTAGTTTCATTAATATTTTAGGGGGGTTCTATTTCTTTTCTTTTCATACTGATCTTAATATTTCCTTTCTTCTACTAACATTAGGCTTCTTTTATTTTTCTTTTTCTAGCTCCTTCAGGTGTAAAGTTAAATTATTTATTTGACATTTTTCATGATTCTTGAGATAGGCCTGTGTTGTTATAACCTGTCTCTTAGAAATGCGTTTGCTGAATCACAGATTTTGGGTCATTGTGTTTCCACTTTCATTTATCTCAGCGTACTTTTTGATTTTAACTTTGATTTCTTTGTTGACTTATTGGTAGTTAAATAACATGTTGTTTAATCTCCACATGTTTAAAATTTTTCCAGTTTCTTCTTGTAATTGATTTCTAGTTTCATACTACTGTGGTTGGAAAGATGGTTGATTTGAGTTCAGTCTTAAATCTGTTGAGACTTGTGTCCTAACATATGACCTATTTTGGAGAATATTTCATGTGTACTTGAGAAGAATGTGTATTCTGCTGATTTTGATTGGAATGTTCTGTATATATCTTTTAAGGTCATCTGGCCTAATGTGTTGTTTAAGGCTGATGTTTGCTTATTGATTTTCTGTCGGGATGATCTGTTCATTAATGTAAATGTAAATGATGTAAGGTCTGCTACTATTATTGTATTGCTATTTCTCCCTTTAGGTCTGTTAATATTTGCTTCATATACTTAAGTACTTCTATATTGGGTGCATAAATATTTTCAAATGTTCTATATACTTGTTGGAGTTATCACTTTATAACGCCCTTCTTTGCATTTTCTTACAGTCTTTGTTTGAAGTCTATCTTGTCTCATATAAATATAGCATCTCTAGCTTGCTTTTCATTTCCATTTGCAAGGAAAATCTTTTTCTACTCTTCACTTTCAGTCTGTGTGAGTCCTTAGATCAGAACTGGGTCTCCTGTGTGCAACATATAGATGAGTTTTAGGGTTTTTTTTTTTTATTGTTTTTTGTTTGTTTTTGATCTATTCAGCCACTCTATAGCTTTTGATTGGAGAAAGATATTTTCATATAAAGTATTGATAGGTATGTACTTATTTTGTTTATTGTTTTCTGGCTGTTTTTGTAGTTCCTCTCTGTTTCCTTCTTCTCCTGCTCTCTTTCCTTGCGGTTTGATGAATTTCTTTTGTGTTATGTTCAGATTTCCATCTCACTATCTTTTGTGTATCAGCTGTAGGTTTTCACTTTGTGGTTACCCTTTGATTTGCATATAACGATCTATATATACATTAAATTCGAATTCATTGTACAAACTCTACATTTTTACTACCCTTCCCCATATTTTGTTTTTGATGTCATGTTTTACATCTTTTTCTTTTGTGTATCCCTTAATTAATTATTGTAGTTATAGTCAATTTTACTACTTTTGTCTTTTAGCCCTCATACTATCTTTATAATTGGTTAATCCACTACTCTTACTATCTATTCACCTTTACCAGGAAGATTTTTACTTCCGTATGTTTTTTGTTATTAATTAGTGCCTTTTCTTTTTCAGCATAATGAAGACCCTTTAACATTTCTTGTAAGGCAGGTTTAGTGGTCATGAACCCCCATAGCTTTTGCTTGTCTGGAAAACTTTTCATTTCTCCTTTAATTCTAACTGAGAGTTTTGCTAGTTAGAGTATTGAGTATTCTAGTTTGGTAGTTTTTTCCTTTCAGCACTTTGAGTATATCATACCACTCCTTTCTGGCCTGAAGAATTTCTACTGAAAAATCAGTAGAATCCTCTTGCTTTTAAGATTCTCTCATTATCTTTGACATTTTAATTAAAATGTGTCTTGGTGCAAATCTCTTTGGATACATCTGATTAAAAGGCTTTGTTTTCTGGAGCTGTATGTCTGTTTTGTTCCACAGGTTAAGGAGTTTTCAGCCATTATTTCTTCAAATAATCTTTCTGTTCCTTTCTCTCTCTCTCTTCTCCTTCTGGAACCCCTATAATGAGAATGTTATTCCACTGATGTTGTCCCATCCCTCTCCTAAGCTATCTTCACTTTTTATTTTTTTTTTCTTTTTTGGTGCTCTGTTTATGTGAATTCCCCTATCTCCATGTCACTGATTTATTCTACTGCTTGTCTGTTATTGAACCCCTCTAGTATATTTTTCACTTCAGTTATTGTATTCTTTGGTTCTGTGATTTCTGTTTGGTACTTCCTTATATTTTCTTTCTCTTTGTTAAGTTCCTACTGTATCCATCTATTCCTCCTCTGACTTCAGTGAGCATTTTTATGACCATGACTTTGAACTCCTTATCAGGTAGATTTCTTACCTCTTTTTCATTAAGGTCTTTTTTCTGAGGTTTTGTCTTGTTCTTACATTTGGCACATATTCTGTTTCCTCATTTGGTTTGACTGTGTGTGTGTGTGTGTGTGTGTGTGTGTATGTGTGTGTGTGTGTGTGTGTGTGTGTGTTTGTGCGTGTCTGTCTTATGTATTCAGTTTAAGACTGAAACACATACCTCTCCCAGTCTTAAAGAAGTGTCCCTGTACAGGAGGTGAAACTTATCATTCGACCTCGACCTAGCTCTTGGTTTTCTCCTGAACTTTTCTGACTAAGTAGCCTTATTTATTCTTGATAGGTCCCAGGTGTTGAGGGTGTGCCAGGACTGAGTGATCTTAGTCAGCACCTAAGTTCAGGCTGATTGGAAGCCAGATTTTCAGGCAGCAGCTTTTAAAATTTGCAAATATATACAGTCATGTGGGACCACAATCATAGATTCTGCTGATTTCCAGACCAGATTTGGAGATGCCCCATGGGTGACAGTTTTAAGAATCTGGGCTTCAGATCAGTGTATAAGCTCCTTCTGAAAGGTTCTAGCAAGCTGTGGCAAGGCCAAGGGAGGGTGCACAGATGGTGCTTCCCTTCTTATGTTCTCAAAGAATGCTCTGTAGCCATGAGATGTGTAGCAAATCTGAAGCCTGTCCCTCAGGTTGGAGCTCCAGGATAATTAAATGGGCTTTTTTCATGTGCAGACTGGGGGAGGGGGGTTATTTTGGCTATCTGTGTAGTGTCTGGATATGGCATCCTGCCCAGAACTATCTTTCTGATTGTTATAATCCTGTGGGGCCCAGGAGCACAAGGCCCTCTGGCCACCATGGCCAAGCAGTCAAGAGGCATTCCTTTTGTGGAGTGTGCTTGCCTACTGATGATAGCAAGGGCATAGAAGAGCTCTGGGTTGGGCCATGCCCTTGGCTTTAGTGAGATTGTGTGAATGTGCAGCCCCCTGCACTAGCAAGGTAGCAAGAGAATGCAAAGAAATGGTAATCTCCAGCACCTCTGTCCCCAAGGAAAATCCCAACTAATCCCTGCTTCTCTGACAGATGTTTTAAAATTAGCAACTGAATCACCTTTCCATATCATCTAGTCACCTCTCAAACTTCTGCCTTTGTGCTCATTTAAAGAGTGAGTACATGCACAAGCTCCTCAAAAGGAGTATCTCAGATTCCCACAGCTCCCCTGGGTCCCCTGGAATGTTTCTAGGGCCTTGTTTCTCAGTGTGGGTCCCAAAGGTTGGAATGCCCTATGTGGAGCACAAACCCCTCTCTTCTCAGGATGAGGCTCTAGCCCAGAGGTAATTCCCTATTGTGTATCAGAACACAACGGGGGGGGGGGGGGTGGAGGGGGGCGTGGTTGGGGGGGTTTGATGAGATCTTGTCTCTGCCTCTCCTACCTCTCTGGATGTGATCCCTTTATCCCTTGTTGTGGAGGAAGCTATTCAGCTAGTGTTGTTATTTTTTCAGTGGGAATTATCATATATGTACAGTGGGAATTATCACATATGTACGTGGGAATTATTGCATATGTACAGTGGGAATTATTGCATATGTACAATGCAAATTATTGCATATCTACAGTGGGAATTATTGAATATGTAGTTGCAGATTTGGTGTGTCCATGGGAAGAGGTGAGTTCAGGGTCTTCCTAAGCCACCATCTTGGTTCCCCTCCCCTCAATAATTTTTTAGTATCTCGCAATGAGGTACTTCTACAAGATTTTTAGAATTAGGTACTATGAAATATTAATCCCTAACCATTACCCTATGTTAATTTAAACTCCTTCTCGTTTCTTCTAATTTTGTTTTGTGCTGCTCCTCTACTTCTCGATCAGGAGCATGCATTTTTACACAACGAGCATAATTATTTTCTTCTTGTGCCTGTTTCACTCAACTACATTGTACTGTGTGTCATTATAAGATCTTCAGCAAAATTTTTTAAAGATCATCACTGCTTATTGCTAGAAAATGCTTTAGTGTTGGAGAGTTTTTCAAAGTAATAAAATAGCTGGCTTAAAATTTTTATTTTGCTTGAAGGTAATTTGTACAGAACTGTAAAATGATTTAGTCCTATTACAAAGTCATAATTCTTATAATTACAAAAATTCTTTTCTTCAAAAAACCATGTTACCCAGCATGCCATTTGCTTCCATAAATTTTCAGCTTTCCTTCTGTGTTAACAAAAAACCTTATTAATCCAATATTGGTTTATTTAGGATAGCAAGAAGACTGCTAGTCCCCAGATATCTAGATGCTCTGTTACTTTAATAAAAAAAAATTTAGATAATCTCAAGCAAGTTAATTGCAATTGTGTATTTTTTTTTTCTTTCTCTGGTCCCCTGTGTTAAGAATTAATAAGATTTTTACTGCATTATGTTAGCATTTTCCTGATACTAAAATTAAGCTTATAGAACTGTAGTTTCTCGGGTAATGGGTAATTCTTTTTTACATTTTAAAAGGATGGTAGTTGTCTCATATTTATCAAATATTCTACTTGTTTTCCATGATGCTTCAAATTATTACCAATATCTATGTATACAATTTTATGGGTTTATAACTGTCTTTGTTTAATTAAATCTGTTTTTACAGTTTCACCAAGAAGATAAATTAGGAGGTACTTTATAAAGTATTTTCTTTCAAAAGTATTATTCTCATTATGGAAACAGTCACTATAGATTTCCTTTAAGTAGCACACTTATTTCTTGCCGCAGTGCTGGAATAGGGGTTATCTGTGCATGTTTGTATCCTGAAAGGGCAGAGACTATAGAGAAGAATAGAGGGTAAATTGTAAGTGAAGGAACTGGTAACTGTGAAGGGAAGGAATGCCATAAAAGCCCAGCAAAGAGAGTCTTATTTAGCAATTAAGAGGTGTATTTCTTCCATAGCTACCTTTATGCTTTAGATAATTAAAGGTCAGCAAGGCAGGACTGGCACTAAGGGGATTTTTTTCACCAGCTTTATGGATAAGATTCTGAAAAACCCACTGGTTACCTTTATGCCACCTTACCTGTGATCACTATGAACATTTAAAGTAGTATAGAAACATACCTGGGCTTAGGAAACAGGAAAGAGTGTCAATGTTGTGCTAGGCCTGAGCTTGTATTCCCCAAAGCTCACTAAGTGCTAAGGAAAATTAATGAAAAGAGAGCACTTCACACATACACATTTCTGAATGTCAAGGATTTTAAAAATAGGGGAAGCATTCAGGCCATAAATAGACAAGCTAACAAACAAAAACACTTTACCTACAGCTTACAAAAATCAATTTGATCTCAAACTTCTTTCAAACATTAACCCCTCAAAATAAAATCTCTGTAGTTTTGTCTGGCTAACTTGTTCTCAAGGACACAGAGAGAATTGTTCAGATAAGAAAGTATGCAGATAGCAGAAAATCATATGCTTTATTGAAAATTTTCTTGAGACATTTCAGTGTATATAACTAAAACCCTGAGGAATATAAAACTGTGAATCATCATTGACATTAGTTAAATATGTAATTCATGGTACTTCCAATTAATTTATTTCTATTAACTTGTTACATGCATATTATGGAGATATCAATTAATGCAAGAACATTCATGACAGCAAGCAGCAGTCTCCTGCTCCATTCTGTCAGTCTCGTTGGTCCTTTCCCAGAGGCAGTCCCTTTTAATTCTTGAAGCTGTTTCTTTTGGCGTTTTAATACACATTTCTACATAACACCCTTATAATTATGTTTCTTAAACTATAAAATTGAGACATTGTTTATTAGCTTTCTTTTATTAGGCTGGGAAATCGATTCTCTTTTTTTTCTTCCCATCTTTCTACTATAGTCATATCATATTTTATTGTTAAAATACAAAATCTGTTCTTTATTTGGGGGGAAATAAAGAACATATACAAAGAAAAATCCATCTAGGAACATAATAGTAAACTTTTGAAAAATTATGACAAAATCAACCTTTAACAACTTGATTAAAATAAGAAACATTCCCTTCAAAGGAAAAGCTACCAAATGGGTAATTGACATCTAAACATATAGGATGGAAGCCAAAAGACAGCCTCAAAATTCTAAAATTAAATAGATGCCAACTTAGGGTTTTATAGCTAAATTATCCTACAAGTCTTTTTTTAAAAATTTTTTTAACATTTATTCGTTGTTTTTTTTTTGTTTTTTTTTGTTTTTTTTTTGTTTTTTGAGGGACAAAGGCAGCATGAGTAGGGGAGGGGCAGAGAGAGGAGGGAAACACAGAATATGAAGCAGGCTCCATGCTCTGAGCTGTCAGCACAGAGCCCAACGCAGGGCTCAAACCCAGGAACAGTGAGATCATGACCTGAGCTGAAGTTTGAAGCTTAACCGCTTAACCCACTGAGTCAGCCAGGTGCCCCTAGTATCCTAGGACCTTTTTATACAAAATTATCCTTCAACATAGGAGGCAAAAGAGAAGCATTTGCAAGGAAGAGGGCGAAATACCTGAAAGAATTTTCCACCCACCTCACCATAGTAAAAATAAATACAAAAGAAAACATAAAAATTTGTGAGATGCAGCTAAAACTGTACTTAGAGGAAGGTTAGAGCCTTATATGTTATATTAAAAAACAAAACCCTGAAAAATCAATAAATTAAATATATATTTTAATTAGATAGAAAAGAACTATAAAATAAGTCAAAAATATAGAAGGAAGAAAATAATAAATGTAAGTATTAAGTGATTTTATGATATATATAAAATACAAAATTCAAAGTAAAAATATTTTTTTAGAAAGAATAGTAAAATTGGTAAACTCTAGTAAGAGAAGTAAAATTAAAAGTGATGATACAAATGAACAGCTTATGAAATGAAGTGAAGTTATGAAAATTAAAATGAAATGAAAGCATCACTGTAGATGTTATAAATACTTTTAAAATGTATACATTAAGAACTACTTTAGCTAACACAGTTGCCAAATATTTAGAAAAACAAAGATTAGCAAAATTGATACAAGAAGAAATTAAAAGCACTAAAGGTGTCCTGCATGAAACCTTTTTAAAGACTGGAATGGAAGAAATATACATAGAAATTTCAAAAGAATCGGGCAGCTGGGTGGCTCAGTCAGTTAAGCCTCTGACTTCGGCTCAGGTCTTCATCTCCAAGTTAGTGAGTTTGAGCCCCGCATCGGGCTTTGTGCTGACAGCTCAGAGCCTGGGGCCTGCTTCAGATTCTGTGTCTCCCTCTCTCTCTGTTCCTCCCTGCTCGCACTCTGTTTCTCCCTCTCTCAAAAATAAATAAAGATTAAAAAAATTTAAAAAAGAAAAGAAATTCCAAAAGAATCTA
This sequence comes from Neofelis nebulosa, assembly GCF_028018385.1. NCBI lineage: Eukaryota > Metazoa > Chordata > Mammalia > Carnivora > Felidae > Neofelis > Neofelis nebulosa. The sequence goes on from NC_080786.1 coordinate 94,949,949, forward strand.
AAAGACTCTATAGACCATTAGATTTAATCAGCAAATGCACCGTATCAGTGTTTATACAATCAAGATAGAGAACAATTTTATTTCTATAAATAAGCAACAAAAATTATTAAAAATTACCCTTAATAGTTTTTAAAAACAAAGTATATAGAAATATATCTAATGAAATGTGTATAGATTTCTACAGAGGAATTTACAAAACATTGTGAGAAATGGATGGTGTCCTATAAAAAAAAAAGTGAATGTACTACATTCAAGAATGAGAAGGTTCAGGGGTTCCTGGATGGCTCAGTCAGTTAAGTGTCTGACTTTGACTCAGGTCATGATCTCACGGTTCGTGAGTTTGAGTCCCACGTCAGGCTCTATGCAGACAGCTCAGAGCCTGGAGCCTGCTTCAGATTCTGGGTCTCCCTCTCTCTCTGCTTCTCCCCTACTCATGCTCTGTCTCTCTCTGTCTCAAAAATAAATAAGCATTAAAAAATTAAAGAATTAGAAGATTCAATCAATTCTTCCCGAATTCTTTGTAGATTCAATGTAATCCTAATAACAAATCCAAGAAGATTTTTGGTGAGAATTAGCAACCTAATTCTTAAATTTACATGATATTGCAGGTTGGAGTCCTTGACAAGCAGATTCCAATATACAAATTAGCATGATAAATCTTCTCTATGGAAGAGAAGGGAAGGAAGTAGGATGGGATACATGGAAAATTTAGATTATAATGTAGTCTTGATAGAGGGTTCAACCAACCTTACAGGCATTTCTAAGGCTGAGATTATTCATCAGATTTATTCTGAGAGGGTAGTACATTTATTGGGGACTCCCCTACTTGTCTCCTGAACCCTTAGCATGAGAAACATAGTCTAAAAGGTAGCTGTAGCATAGTTCAAAGGACTCTTGCTATTTCTCCCTTGTGGAAGTATTATTCCTTTGGGAACCAGGGCCTCTAAATCTTCAGTGCCAACAGTTGTGGAAATGGTAAGCAAAACTTTCTCATTTAGGTACCTGGAAGTAAAGAAAAGCAAAATCACTCTAGCATCATCCATTGGTTACAAGTCCAGTGTATTTTACCTGTTGAAGAGATAGCCACATTTATTTATAGGTCATTAATTTAAAGTGACACTGCATCCTGTAGTGTGGCTCCTCATCCCCACAAAGCATTGCCTTGCAGCTGATGCTTCAGTGATGTGGTCAGTATTGCTCCATTGTTCTATGAATCTCATGGTATATGAAACAGTCACAGACTCCCATGGTCATGTGTTCATTTCAGCACTTTTTTGCTATGAAGTGGCTCTCCTGGTTGCCATGATATTAAGTGGGATACAATGGCAGCCATTTGAGTGAGGTGCTGATTGGGGCCCAACTATTAGGAAAAGCAACCCATACCAGAATATGTGCTTATTTTTATAAAATAGAATCATTTCCCCCTTCAAGATTAAAGGATCTCTATGAAGTCAACTTGCCAGTAGCTGGTTGTTTTCTCCATAAGGAATAGTCATATTGTTGACTCAGCATTGGTCTCTGATGCTGGCAGTTGAACATTGAGCAGTAGGTGTAGCTATATTAACCTTAATACATGGGAATCCGGCAGTTTATGGTCTCCATCTGTAAGTCACATAGCTATGATATTTATGTGTCTGTTGCACCAGATTCATTTTAGCCTATGATAGAGCTGGCTGAGATCCACTTGTAGAATCATTTTGTCTACCTGTTTATTTAGTTCATTTTCTATGTAGAATACTTTGTTGAAGATTAATATGCTAATTTTACATACAAATGTATATGAAAATATACTTCGTGCTTATGCTCATATGTCCACATACCAATGAACATGAATCCATTTATATTCTTATCACACAAATTTTATGAATAGGTGCATTATCCAAAATTCTGTCTATTGGGAAGCTATCTCCTTACCTATATCTTCCAAAGCTACCCCTAATTAGGACTAGTGCATCTGATAGCCATTGTTGGCTTGCACAGTTATACCAAACCACCTCATCCATATGTGACATAAGTATGAACTGAGGGAGAGTGCTAATCGAATAGTGGAGGATGACATGAAGATCTAGGCAGCTGACTCATGCACCTTGCTGTGTCTCCCAAACTTGTTCATACTCACAGTCATAAATTTCTCTTTTACAGTGGACCCATCCAACTTAAGATTTAGTGGGTCTCACAGAACCTGGTTTATGATAAGCAAGTCTGCTGCCCCATGGTCATGTGTTTCAATTCTACCATAGCCCAGTAGCACACCATGAGCTATCTTTTCAAATGTGTATATTTCTCCACTTCGAATGGCACAAGCTTGTTTCATAACACTAAAAGGTACACATTATGGTTTTCCCTTTGAGGTTGCCACATATTTCACAAGACATCTTTTTGTTCTAAGAGTTCTAAGATGGCCCTCAAGAATACTAATGGTGAGTGTGTTAGTTTTCTGTTGCTCTGCAAGACATTACACAAACTTAACAGGTAATTTACTATCTCCTGGTTCCTGTAGGTCAGAAGTTTTGGCTCAAGATAGTGGAGTTATCTGTTCAGAGTCTCACAAGGTTGAGATTAAGGTGTAGGCCAGGGCTGTGGTCTCATCTGGAACTCAGGATTCTCTTCCATGATTATTCAGGTTATTGGCAGAACTAAGTTTTTACAGTAATAGACTGAGGTACATAATCAGCATAACCAAGAAGCTGCTGGTGTGCTGGTTCTTGTGATCCAAGAGTCAGACCTGCACACATTGTAGGCTGAACCTGCTACAGAAACCCCCCCCTCTTTTTTTTCCACTCTAGGCCTCACTGAAACTGACAGATTTTCATGTCACTCTCATGTAATAGGTTGATGCAGTCATCCCAGGTATGAAATATGCTCCCTTGAGAACCCAAAAAGTTATATAGGAGTTGTGTTCCTTTCTTTGTAGTAGGATATACAGGATACAATAATTTGTTGTCCACTTTGAAGTAAATGGCCCAGCATGCCCTATACCACTGGACACCAAAAGCATTTACTGATGTTGTAGGTTCCTGATTCATTCTTGGGTTATCACTTATGCTTTGGCATTCATGAGTTTTATTGTGTCTCCATTGCACCAGCAATTTCTTGGTTCTCCTCTCTAATTAGATGCCACAATCTAATATGATGTCATCAATATTATAAACTAGTATGGCATTCTGAATGATGTCTAGCCAGTCTAGAGTTCTTTAGACTGTCTTATGACATGTGTATTCTTGTCTATTCCAAGTGAATTCAATCTGTTTCTGATCCTTATTTTTAAAAATAGAAATATAAAATAATGCATTTACCAGGTCAGTGACTATCTATCATGCACCTGAAGCCATGTTAATCACCAGTAACAAAGATTCCACAGTGGGCACAGCAGGTGCACATTGAGCTACTTAGTGGAGTTTGTGGTAATGCATTATCATTTTCCCTAATCCATCTATATTTTTCATCAGTTAAATCAATAAATACAGATACTAGAGAAACACAACCTCTTCATTCTAGGTTTTAAATTTAAACATTAATTTCTGTCATTCCCCTTTCACTTCAAGGGTTTTTATATTTTTTACCTAAGTAAATGGCCATAAGTACCTTTGGGGAAAGACTGGGGGAATAATTACCATATATTTTTCCAAAGGAAGAATACCATATATTCTTCTTCTTTGGTGTCTGGCTTTTCCTGGTCAGTGGATCCTGGGTCTGAAAACTGGCTTACAGGCAAAAATTGGACAAGAAATCAAAAAATGTTATTTAGGTGACTACTCTAAGCCTTCTTTTACTTCTTTGATTATATAGGATGAATAGTTTCCTTGTTGGCTGCCTATCTATTTTGCTCCTAGGAATGCTATATTCTATTTTAAATTTCCATAATTCTCTGTGGTTCAGGCCTCTTGGCTGTCCCTCCAACCTCATGAAAAATATATACACCTGGCTTCTGATGATTAAGCCTACCACGTGGCCTCTGTTGTTTTGGGGTCCTGTAATCACTCGTGACATCAGTCATCTCATATCTGTAATTTCACCTCCAGTCATCATTTAGGGTCTACAGAGAGCCAAAACTGAATATGTTAGTGATGTTGGTGTTTTCTTTACCAGTACAATTTGTATTGCTTAGGTAAATGGTAGCCTTGCTTAGGATGATAATTCAACCCTTGGGCTCTGCTACGCTTAGGATTAAATTCTGGATATGTCCTCATCTCTTTCTCAGCCATCCTGTTGTTTTTGTTGCTGTTTTTTTGTTGTTGTTTTTTACTACCAAAGAGGTACTTAAAAATTCTTTTGATGTTTATGTATTTATTTTGAGAGATAGAGAGACAGAGAGACAGAGAGAGTGAGGGAGGGTCAGAGAGAGAAGAAGAGAGAGAGATTTCCAAGCAGGCTCCATACTGTCGGTGTAGAATCCTATGTGGGGCTTGAACTCATGAACCATGAGATCATGACCTGAGCTGAAATCAAGAGTCTGCTGAGCCACCCAGGAGCCATACTACCAAGGAGGTACTTCATCTCATTTAGCTTTTAGTTCTGATTAATCACTCTAGCTTTTCGTTGTCTTCAGTTGAACTTAGTTATAGTCGCTCAGTTACACTGTTTTTATAGTTACTACATTCCACATATTTCTTAAGTACCTGATACATTACACCATTAGTGAATTCACTGCCACCAGTGTACCATTCAAGTTCACTATAGGTAAGTGTTTGAACAGTTGCTGTGCTACCTTGTAATGGGGCTATTAGTATTCCACCTCCAGAAGTTAATAGGTTCTTGTTACCAGCAGGGTGATGGGAAGGCAGTCCAGCTCCAGAAGCCCATTCTGGAGTTTATATTCTTGGACCACTCCTGGCAGCAATTGTCAGATTGGGTTTTTAAGGAAGCACATTCTGAGATGGAGATTGGTATGCAAGAAATTTCTTAGGAATGTTTTAGGGGGTAGCACCTGAGGAATAGAAGGGCTGGGCAGAATTAGACAAAAGGAGACACTGAACTAAAATGTAATCTCAACAGAGAAATCAAGTAGTACTATGAGGATCTTTGAAACTGAGATGACTCTTAAGTTTGTCCTCAGTTTGGGCCAAAGAGTCAGACATGTATACCCTCACAGTGGTCAGTTGTTATACGTGGGCTATACTTAGGAAAGGGGCATGGCATTGGGTGAGATGTGTCTCTCCAGTTAAGGCAATCCCCAAAGGGGCATGAACAGTAAAGACTTTCTCCAGGAAAGACTTTCCCTCCACCGAAAGGGGATCCAACCAGGACCTTATATGTTCACCACATTATAGAAATTGAAAAGGGCAAGAATACTCAAAACAACCATGAAAAATAAAACTGAACTGACAGGTATGCACAGGCAGATACCAAAACCTATTTTACAGTATAGTAATTAAATTATTGTAGTACCAACGTAAGAATAGATGAACAGACCACTAAAACAGAATAAAGCGTCTAGAAATCAACCCACACATATATGAGCACTTGACTTAGGATGGCATTATAATGAGTTTGTGAAAGTACATCTTTCAAAAAATGATGTTGAATCAATTAGATATCCATATGAAAAAGTGAATCTTGACATCCATACTCACACAGAGCATTCAATTCCAGGTGGAATATGAAAGAACTGAATATAGAGGCTAAAAATTAAAGTGCTTAGAAAAAAACAACAACAGGTGAATATCTTCATCAATTGAGGGAGGCAAAAATCACTAATCATAAAAAAATCAACTTGATTAATTGGACTATTAAAATTAAGAAAAATACATCAAAACCCACCAAAACACCTTAAGAAATTGTAAAGCAAGCTACATAAAGGAAGGTATTCACTATTCACTATAAATATATGATTAAACAATTCACATCCCAAAAAGAACCTAGGCAAGCGTATAAGAAAAAATTTAAAGTGGATCACAAGGTGGACAAACATCTTAAATAGGCACTTTTTAAAAGGTGATTTCCAAATGGTGAATTAATATGAAAAGATGTTCAACCTCACCTCTCAATTGGGTATTACAAATTAAAATTTACAATGATGTACTTCAACACACTTACCTGAATGGCTAAATTAAAAAGAAAATTAACAAATTAAAACAAGTTAAGGTAAGAATATGGGATAGCTGGTACACTCATATTCCTTGTGAGTGTTAACTGATACAACTGCTTTGGAAAACTAGTAGCATCTCCTAAAGCTGAACATGTGTATATCCCATGACACAGTAATTGAATTCCTAGCATATTCAAAACAGAAATGTGTATGTTCACCAAAAGATTTGTACAAGAACTTCAAGGCAATTTTGGTAATAAACCTAACTTGGAAACAATTTTAATGGCCATCAAAGGAATAGATTTAATAAATAAGCAGGGGTATGCTCATATAATGGATAATTATTACTGATAATCAAAAAACTATTATTATAAACCTATAAATATATATAAACTCACATAGCATTGAGGGATAAACAAGACACAAAGAAAACATATTGTGGGGGAAAGTGTGCATCTATTTAAAAAGCAGGAAACTTAGGAAGGAAGGTATTATATATCACAGTATTTGTTTTGTGTGAGAGTATAGTAATTCTATGGGTAAAAGTCAAAGATGCTTCTAGTAGAGGTTGGAAATATTGCTTATCTTGTTTTGGTACCAATTACATAGATGTGAAATTTCATTGAGCTATATACATATGATTTTATATACTGTGTTTTATGCCTGTTATACTTCAATTAGTGTAATGTATAAACAAATTAGGAAGGACAATCCCTTAACATGAAATAACTACCATTACATCAAAATGGTATTGTGCTAGTTGTAGTCTCAGTAATGTCAAGAATCAAAGAAAAAAAAGTACCCTCCCCCACTACTAGTATTTAATATTTTACTGGAAGTTCTATATGATGCATTAGGTTACAAAAAATAAATTAGGCATATAATTATTATGAAGTAGTGTCAAAATTATTATATTGAAGCGACATATTCAATCATCTGAGAAAATAAAAGAATTCACTATAAATGATTGCGTTTAATATAGAGATGGAAAGTTTGACTTGTTTAAAAAATATATATATATACATAGATAGCATTGCTATTTAGTGCATTAACCTATCAGAAAATAAAATTTAAAAAAATCATATTAATAATAGCTATGAGATCCTGTTTATTTATGCTTGCTATTACTAATAGTGTTCCCTTTCACTATTAAAGTCTACTGGTTTGAATAACAAATTATATGGTCATCTAATAAGCAATAGTACATATAAAATATCTACAAATAATCCTAATGATAAATGTAAGAAAAGTGCAAAAAAATCCTACTAAATATAATGAAATATATGAAACAAATATATATAATATATGTTTGAATAAGCAAACATATATATTCATATATGAATATATGAAACAAATACCAAGACTTAGTTAATATTAAAAATATTAATTCTCCATATAGCACAATTTATAATATGATATAATTCCAGTCAAATTATCAATGAATGTTTTTGAAAAGTTTTAAAGATGTTTCTAAAGGTCATCTTGAAAAATTAATGATTCGAACATCCCACAAATTCTGAAAATAAAAGAATAATGAGAAGTGGTTTGTACTGGTTAATAATGAAATGGTATTAGAATGCCAAAGTCATTAAAATAGTTTGGTATGGAGTAAGAACCGACTGATTAATTGTACTAAGTAGCAAGCATAAGGGTAGATCCAACCACATTTATATACAGAATATGACACAGTTTACATGAAGCCAATACAGAAAGTAAGATGTGTTTGAGAGAATGATACATTCTAGATAATTAAATAGTTAAAACATAAAAGGGGGCCAACCATAAAATGCCTAGAAGAAAAGGAAGGATTGATGTTCAGGGAAGGTATTCTATGCATAAAAGACAACAAGTCCTAGAGCCAGACTGATATTTTCCATATATAACAGTGAAAATATAAAGTTATTATCAATATTAAAATGAAAAATTTAAATGATCAAATCCATGTAATGACTAATAACATTACTATGTGAAATACTTTAATAATTAGTAACAAAATGGATGAACACACTAATAAAAATGGCCAAAGTATATTGCTATGGACTGAATGTTTATGTCCTCACAAAATTCATATGTTTGAAACCCTAATCTCCAATGTAATGATATTTGGAGATGGAGTCTTGGGAGGTAACTAGGTCATGAGAGTGGCATTAGTGGCTTATAGGAAGAGACACAAAAGACCTTGCTTCCTCTCTGTGCTCTCTGCCATAAGAATAAAATGAAGAGACAGTCATGTGCAAATCCGGAAGAAGGCCTTCACCCAGAACTCCACTATGCTGGGACTCTGATCTCAGATTTCCTAGCCTCTAGAACTGTGAGACACAAATTTCTGTTTTTTAGGGTGCTCATTATTATTGTATTCGTTATAGCAGCCTGAACTAAGACATATATCAACAGATGATTAATGACAAAAACACTTAGCTAAATAGTTCCTCACAAAAATCGAAGAGATATCCATTAAGAAAATGAGATTCTCTAGTTAATTCATCCTCTTTAATTTAACCCTTAATGGCTTAGTCCATGAATTTATGCAGTTGCTTTAAGACATTTTGGGTTTCTGGAATGGATTAAAAAAAATGTTTTTAGCAGGGGCACCTAGGTGGCTCAGTTGGTTAAGCACCTGACTCTTGATTTCAGGTTAGGTCATGATCTCACAGTTTGTGAATTTGAGCTCCACATCAGTCTCCACAGTATTAGCTCAGAGCCTGCTTGGGATTCTCTCTCTCAGCCTTTCTCTCGGCCTCTCTCCTGTGCTCTCTCTCAAAATAAATAAATAAACTTTAAAGAATTTTTTTAGCATATCAATAAATTGCTACACTTGCTTGCTACCATTTTATGTAATTACCACCAGGGGATGGATTTTGTGTTTTTGAGAACTAAAGAGGACTAACAAACTCAGAACAATGATATATAGTAATTGTATTTTTTATTTTTTATAAAAAGAGTTTAATAACTATAATTTAATTTTATTCTTATGTGAATTTTATTGTAAAACTATTTAGATTCATACTTCCTTTTGTGCCATGCAATAAAACTAATCTAAAGTAGAATATTATGGCCAACTCTTAATTCTTAAGTTTCAGTTTAGTTGTAAAATACTATATTTAACAATATACATAAATATATTAACATTAATGCAGGCAAAAGTAATTATGCTTAATGGCAAATGAAATGTCTCAGAATATATAACAATATCGAACTTCAAACCTTTAACAATATAGACTTGAAATATATGAAGCAAAAAAGCAAAGAATTTCAAAGAGAGATTGACAAATTTTTTTATCATAGTGTAAACTTTTAATAAATGTATCTCAGAATCTGCTGAGTCATGCAAGAAGAAACTTAGTGAAGATACAGAAAAATTGACCACAATAAGTAAGCTTAATTGAATTTATTTTTATAAAAAACTCATATCAAAAATAGAGAATAAGGATTATTTTTAAGCACTGACCACATATTAAACCCTAAAAGAACTTTTAATAAATGCAAAATAAACAATATCATGCAGTAAAAATTCATTAGAAGGATGCATTATTATTAGAAATAGGAATCTAATTTGGTCAATAAGATCTGATAAATTTGGAGTCTAAAGTCATACATTTAAATAGTTTGTGAATCAAATAGGAAATCCTAATGAAAACCACAAACTATTTAGAAGTGGTCATCAGACTGGGATGCCTGGGCAGCTCAAATCAGTTAAGCATCCAACTCTTTGTTTTGGCTCAGATAATGATCTCACAGTTTGTGAGTTCAAGCCCCGCATTGGGCTCCATACTGACAATGTGGAGCCTGCTTGAGATTCTGTCTCTCCCTCTCTCTCTGCCTCTGTCCACCCCTCTCTCTCTCTCTTTCTCTCTCTCTCTCTCTCTCTCTCTCTCTCTCTCACACACACACACACACACACACACACACACACACACTTCTAGGTAGAGAGAACATTATGAACAGGTTATGGCGGGGGTGTAGGGGTGTGTGTGTGTGTGTGTGTGTGTGTGTGTGTGAAGTGATCATCAGACTTGCACGGTGAAGATTCAGTTTAGAAGACACATATAACCTGAAATCCATTTGTTAGAAAATAATTATAAAAATAATAATGAAGTGTAAGATTTCTCCTTCAGGTCAGGAAAACTGAAACTGGATCTAATCTCTTACCTTAAACAATTAGAAAACTGAACAATACATATGAAACAGTGATTTTCAAAAATTGGACAGCAGTCAACACAAAATAGTAAGATCTGAGAAAAGAGGATTAAATAAGGTAAGCTGTGTGATTACCTCCAATATCACAATGAAGATAGTTTCCAGGATAAAGCACAGGGAGAGGATCTAGTGATTAACAAGACAGAATTCAGATGTCAGAGGTCAAAGTGCTAAAATTCATAATGAAGAACACCAGAGAAAAGACCATTGCATACACAGAGAGCTCCAGAGATTTGCAAAGGATTCTTCCAGAGACTTCAACTAAATACCAATTGGTGGTATTAAAATAAATGAAAAAAAAATCAATATCCAAACTATAAACTTAACAAAGTCTGACATTGAATCAAAAGTGACCAGGCATGAAAGATGCAGAAAAATAAAAACAATAATGAGGATAAAAAAGTAATCAATAGAAACACAACCAGAAATAACAAATATGGGAGAATTAGCAGATAACATTGAATATGTGCTATAAATATTTACCATATGCTCAATGTGAAGAAGAAAACCTGAGGTTGTTCAAGAGAGATATGGAAGATACAAAAATGGCCCAAATCCAGCTTTTAGAGATAAAATTTAGTCTTGTATAAGATGAAAAATACATAAGATGTGTTTAATGGCAGAATAGACATAGTGGAAGAAAAAAAAACAGTAATCTTGAAGACATGGCAATAGAAACTATCCAGAATGAAATTCAGAGAGAAAAAGGAATTTTTTTAAAAAAAGGAGCAATGTGGCAGTGAGAAAACACTAAGCATTCTAACATGTGTAATTGGAGTCCCAGAAAGATTGGAGAGAAAGAGTAGGGAAGTTGAAGATATTTAAAGAAATACTGGCCAGTATTTTCCAATTCTGATAAAAGTCTAAAGCTATAGATCCAAGAAACCCAGTAAACCTCTGTCAGAAGAAATCTATAACAAGACATATCATGACACAGTTGCATTAAACCAGTGATTACAGAGAAAATCTTCAAAACCAGAGGTAGGAAAAAGTCCCATTTCACACAAAAGAAAAAAAATAACGACGGCACATTTCTCCTCAGAAACAATATAAATCAGAGAAGAGCACAACATTATCTTTATAATAGAGAAAAAATTACCAACTTGGAATTATCTACCAAGTAAAAATATATTTTGTAAGCAAAAGTGAAATAATTTTAAGATATAGAAAAGCTTAGAGTATAAGTATAATCACCAGTAGACTACCACTATACTAGTCATCATTGTGACTATAAGAAATGTTAAAGAGAATCCCTTAATGAGAAGAAAAAAATGCCCAATACAAATTAGATAAAATTACATAAAAGAATGAAAAGCATGAGAAATGGAAAATGTGTTGGTAAATGCAATATATTTTTTGTATTTTGTAAATTCCTTTAAAATATTAACTTTTTAAGGAAATAATAAAAATGTGTTGTGGGTTTTTAAGATAAGTAAAAGGAAAATGTATGACAATAGTACAAAGTTCACGAAGGGTGAAATGAAACGATGTCTTAACATTATTATATTACAGATTGGTATACTATTATCAATTGTATAGACTATGACAAGTTAGACTATGATAAATTAAATCCTAATACAACCAGAATAGAGAGGTGTGTTTAGTAAGCCAATTAAAGAGATGAAATTTAATCATAAGGAACAGTTTGAGAGAAGTGTGAAAAACAGGAAAAAGGGAGCAAGAACAGAAGGTAGGAAGACAGAAAATTAAACCCTACCATATCAATAATAAAGTTAAATTTAAGCAATCTAAAAATTCATTTGAAAGGCAGAGATTGTTAACTTGGTTAATAAAGCCAAAGCCCAACTACATGCTGTAATAAACCAACTTTAAATATAATCATAAAGATAGCTTAAAAGTAAAAGGATGAAAATAGATACACCATGCTAACAATAGCAGAAGAAAACTGAGAAGGCTATAATACTATAAGAAAGTAGATTTTAAAGTAGAATGTTACCAGGGATAAAGATCACTTCATAACGGTAAGAAGTTAATTCAATTAAAGTGAATAACAATCCTAAATTTTTATGTTTCTAATAACTGAGATTCAAATTATATGAAACAAAAACTGGCAGCTCTGAAAGAATTAAAGAAATCAACAATTATAGTTGGAAATTTCATTAATATTCCCACACCCACCCATGTACACCCCACTAACTGATAGAATAATAAGAGAAAATTAGTAAGACTATAGAAGACATGAGCAGTGCAATTAACTATTTTGACCTGATTTACCCAATAACATTTTTTAAATACATAAAACATTTAATAAGATACACCATATTCTAGGCCATAAAAAGAAATGCCAATAAATTTTTTAAATTTCACATAACACCAATTATTTACTCTGACCACAATGTACTTAAATTAGAAATCAATAAGAGAATGATATCTGGAAAATCCCCCAGTATTTAGAATCCAATACACTCCTAAATAATCCACAGGTCAAAAAAATATCACAAGGGAATTTAGAAAATATTTTTAAAATTAGGGATAGTTAAAACACATCATAGAAATATTTTGAGATGCAGCAAAAGCAGGGCTTAATGAGAATTTTGAAAACCCTAGGAATTGTTTTATTTTGTAGAGACTGACAAACTGATTCTAAAAGCTATTTGGAAAATCAAAGATTTAGAATATGCAGAACGATTTTGAAAATTATTAACAAACTTGAAATAGATATAGTATTTTATTCAATACTTGATAGACTGCTACAGTTTTCTAGACATCATGGCTTTAGAATAAATGAATATTAGGTCATTGAAACAGCATAAAGAATCTCAAAATACACTCTAATATGTATAATTATTTGAATTTTTTTAACTACAAGATATTTTATTTGTAGGAAAAAAACACATTTTTTAAATGTTTTATTTATTTATTTTGAGAGAGAGAGAAAGAGAGAAAGAAAGAATCCCAAACAGGTTCCACACTGTAAGCACTGAACCTGACATAAGACTCAATCCTACGAACTGTGGGATCCTGACCTGAGCCTATATTGAGTCAGTTACTAAACTGAGCCATCCAAGTGCCCCCAAAACAGTTCTTTTAAATGAAAACAACAAGACAACAACCCAGCACCCAGATCTGAAAGATCTGTGTAAAACAGCAAGAGAAATGGACTTCACTAATGGCACCCACCCCAGCTGACTCTTGGTTGGGAAGATACCAAACGTGGTTGGTGGGTTCTAGAAGATGCACTGCTCCAAGAAAGGCTGTCCTCCCCCACTACCCATGATGGAGAGGGAGGACCTCAGTCCTGGAAGGGATCTACCAGCCTCTGTTTCCAAATATGTGCCCAAATCCACTATGGGGAGACCTGGTGAGCGTCAGGATTCTTGTCCCTGCTACCCAGCACATGTGTGGCTGAGGCCATATCAAATTCCTGCATCAGGTCTTCATTGAATGCCACAAAATAGCATTTGAGATGGCTGAAATCTGGTGTGGATGGTGGCAGATAGAGCCATACTCTAGTGAAAATGTCCACAAGCAAGCACCTTTGCTCAGCACAGGGTCTCATCAGGAACCTTCTGCTTCTTTCCCACTTTCACAGGGGAAGGCTTCCCTATCAGCTTGTTGCCTCCTTTGCTGTTGGGGCTACTCAGCCTCCCTCTTGCCTTCTTGGCATTGGTGGAGGGCTGCTTTGGGCCCTCCCGCCCAAAGCAGCCCTCCACCAATTTGGGGAGGCTGTGGAGGCCTTGCAAGACCCAGAATGAGGTACCCTCATTCTCTCCACTGCTGTCCCCTGTAGAGGAGCTCCCCTCCTCTCCAACTGCCACAGTGAAGTCTACCCTCTCTTTAGACTGCCGGTGTAGCTCCTTGAATTGGGACCAGTTAGTGGCAGATTTCCAGTCCTTATCCTGAAGTGATGGAATCTGATGGAGATGATCCCCACAGCTGTGTGAGCCTCATATTTGGAGAATTCAGCCCCTGCCATCTCCCACACAGCAGCTTTCTTTGGGTCTGGGGCGATGAAGTCAGGATAGTAGATCTTGTGTCCTTTTCATATCCTTCAGTACCAGCCCTTCCAACACCTCTCACATCACCCAATTTATCATGTTGGTCAAGTCTGAAGCTTTAGTGACTTTCTTCATTTCTGAGAACATGATCTGGTTGGCAATTTCAACCATGTTATCATGAAGAAACTTCTGCTGCTTGCACAGAGGCCTGTCCGTCAACTTGACATTGAAGTAGGTAAAACAAAAAACAAACAGGCAGACATTAGCATCCTGGAAGGCAGCTTTCTTACGCACTCCAGGAATCCCGAAGGGCAGAAGTTTGGCTGTCCTAGTGTTGATCAGGAGCACCTCAAAGTCTAAGATCATGTTGTGCCCCCAGGGAAAGCCTGGTGGATGTAGTCCTTAAGGTGGGCCACCTTGTGAGGCAAGACAGGCTTCAATATGTGGCTGAAGTAGCTGAAGTCGTCCCCATTATTATGCTCCTGGACTCACTCCCCATCATACTTAATTCTAGACAACATGGCATTAGAGCATGTCTTTATCACATGCTTGATGAACTTGCAGGCCTCAGCCAGCAAGGGCTGCACTGGCATCATCAGTGATGGCTGGATGCTCAGAGCTTATCTCTGGCCTGGCTCCTTCGTCACCTCCTGCTCATTGCAGAGGACCTGCTACACCATGTCCTGCGGGTTGTGTGATGCTTTATAGGTAACAGGAGTCAAGGGCATCGAACACATGTTTTGCACCCAAGTTCATCCTTGGGTTATGTTTGATCAACTTGATGATGCACTTAAGGTCATTGGCTGTGTACCTGGCGGCAGTGTCCTGCAGGGCCTGTTGCTGCTCATTCTCCTTGGTGAGCTTGGAGAGCTGAAGGAGGAAGTTGTCCACCTCTTGGATGTTAAGGAGACTCTTGGCACCTGGGAGGACAGACTTGCTCTGCTCAAAGAAGATTCTGGTTGTCTCTGATACCTAACCTGCTCTAGGTCTCATGCCATATCATTTGGGTTGCAGTGCAAAGTTAGGCTGAAAAGCTTTACAGTCTGCTTATTATTTAAGTTGTAAATACTCCTAATAACACCTGGCAGCAGCAGCTTAACTTTTAGGTACACGTCACTGTGGAAAGCATCTCCTGCCAAACTTTTCCAAAGGAAGTTCTGGATGATCTGGGTCATCCTATTATAGCAAGGATTTTCAGCCACAATGGTGCACAACTTCCAAAACTCACATAGCAGATCATCCTTGTGCTTGGGGTCCCATTTGCTTGAGGACAGACTTGCCTTAGGCGTCAAGCTCAAGCGGGCTTCCCCAGAGTTGTTGGGCTTGGATGAAAAACCAGAAAATTTCTGGGGATTGATATTGATGACAAATGAGGTACCTTTCATTGGAGATGTCACCTGGCCAGTGGCTGTCATCTTAGCCTGGACAACAGCTTTCTTTGGTGTGCTTATTGCCTTAGAAGACAGATCTACAATGTGTTGGCTTATCTGTTCCTTCTCATTATCTTCCAGCTTCTCCCAGCCTTCCAGCTTGTAAGGTCGTCAGTACTTTTTGTGGCAGCCTTGGTCCACTCCAGTTTCTCAAATGTGCATTTTTAAATGTGATACCACTTCTTCATATTCCTGCTGGACTCTGAGAAAGGATTGAGCACCACTTTGCTGATCCAGCATACACTTTTCACAATCTTTTCCTTGCGTTTTTTGCAGCCAGCCATGCCACGCTTGGCATAGTCCACACAGAGCCATTGTTCAGCCATCTCACGGGCTGCTGCAGAGTCCCACATGCAACTTTGGCAAGAAAATAAGGCAGGTAGCACGTGGTCTTAGATTACCTTCCTGGAATGACAGAACAGGCTTTTATCTCTGCCCATGAAACAGATTTGTTTGTGACCAGTGGCTGAATTGTCTTATGTCAGACCAATGATGTTGTTCTTGGAATATGCACAGTTCTTTTCAGCTGAGTGCAGGGAGCTTTGGTGGGAAGAGGATCTTGAAAGCCAAAATCCTACATCTCACAGGATGGTTGGGAAAATTAAAATAAGTCCATGGATGGGCTGGCCGGCGGGGGGGTGGTTCTGAACTCTCTGCCTTCCCCCTCCTCCAGTGCACACCGCAGACCTCAGACCAGGCACCTGCAGGCCACGAGTGCCACTTCAGTTGTCTGTAGTCATTTGATTTCATTAATGGGGTTAAGGCAATTCAGTGAGGAAAATACACTTTTTCAAGAAACGGTGCTGGATATACAAATGCAAAAAAAACAAAACAAAACAAAAAAACTTTCACTTCACACTAAATGTATTAATGTGGATCATAATGCTAAATGTAAGATCCAAAATGACATGGGGGGCACCTGGGTGGCTCAGTTGGTTAAGCATCTGACTTCGGCTCAAGTCATGATCTCACAGTCTGTGAGTTCGAGCCCCGCGTCAGGCTCTGTGCTGAAAGCTCAGAGCCTGGAGCTTACTTCGGATTCTGTGTCTCCCTCTCTCTCTCTGCCCCTCCCCTGCTCATGCTCTGTCTCTCTCTCTGTCTCAAACAAACAAACAAACAAACAAACATCACATCAAGATCTAAAATGACATTGAGTTTGGTGAAGACTTTTAGGTGAGAACTGAAAAGAATGTGCTATAAAAAATAATCCATTTTCATCAAAGTAGAATAATGCTTTTCAAAAGAAATTTAAGAAATCAAAAAGAACAACCATAGACTGTGAAAATATATTTATAAAACCTATGTCTAAAAACGGACTTATGTCTAGAATACATGAAGCACACAACCCAGTACCAGTAAGACAAACAACAAAATGGGCAAAATATTTGAATAAACACTTTCCAGAGTAAATATATAGATAGAAAATAAGTACATGAAAAGATCATTAGTCGTTAGGACAATGCAAATTTAAATCACAATGAGATAATTGTATACACCCTGTAAAATAGATAAAATTGAAAAGGTTGTTCCTACCAAGTTTTAGCAGGGAATCAGAGCAACAGGAATTCTCAGGTAGTGCTTGTGGAAATGTAAACAGTACTACTTTGGAAAACAGTTTGGCATTTTCATAAAAATTTAAACACAGATTTACCATATGAAATAGCCATCCCATTACAAGATATTTAGCTAAGAGAAATAGCCAACACACCAGTCTTTCTAGTTAATATATTTGTATTATACAGAAATTGAAAGCAATCCAAAATCCTTCAATATTGAATGGATTAACAAATTTGTATAATCTGTACAATAATATTCATCAATAGGAACAAAATACTGACACATGCCTCAAAATAGATGTATTCCAAAAGAAGTACGTTCAGTGAAGAAACCAAGCCCAAAAAAGTGTAACATGCTCTCAGTTTTAAATGATATAAAATTTTAGAAATTAACAATAATCTATATTGATGGGACACGTACCACTGGTTGTCTGAGAGATTAAGCAATAGGAAGAAAGAGTATGGATGCATTACAAAAGAGTGTGACAGAAGTGTCCAACATCTTAATTATGCTGATTGTTTCACGGGTGGATAAGTATGTCAAAATACATCAAATCATTACCTTAAAATATGTCCACCTTCTTTCATGTCAAGCATATCTCAATAAATGTATAAACTATAATAGCAAAGTAAACCCAAAACAAATATTACAAAAGAAAGAATAGAAGTAAGAGTAAGGATTGTTGAAATAGAAAACATTACCAAGAAAAAACAAAACCAACCAACCAAACAAACAAACAAACAAATAGAACAAAACACAAGAATGAATCAACCAGAATCAAAGACTGGTTATTTAAAAAGACAAATGAAATAGTCATCCGGCAATGTAATTAGAGGGAAAAAATAAACTACTTAATAATATGTATTAGGAATTAAGAGTATAACAAGGTTTATTAGAGAGGTATAAAATCGTAAGAAATGATATCAACTCTTTAGTACTCATGTTTAAAACATAGATAATATGGACAATTCCCAGAAGAGTAAATTTTACCAATTTAAAAATCAATTGAAACAGAAATAAACTTATAACCATTATTCATTTGTCAAAGTGTATTAGCAACTTGGCTCCAGACTGACACAATCTTACTGGCAAGTGTTTATCAAACTTTTAATGAAATTGTCACCTATATTGTATTCACTTTTATACAGAAAGGCTACCTAGGAGACATTTTCCAAGGCGTTTTGGAGGCTAAGCAGAAATTATATCAAAACTTCATGAAGAGATTGGCAAATGGTGTTTTTCTCAGAAATGCAAGAACAATTTCATGTTATAAAACACTGATTAAAAGAGGAGTAATATTATTTTATCAGTAGATTCAAGGAAAAATATTCAACTTCATTTAACACTCATTTGATAATATAATATTCAGGACAACTAAAAATGGAAAAAAAAGTCCTCACCTTCATACAGCATCTCTATCAAAAACCTATAGGAAAATGCACAACTGAGTATAGAAGCATTCTTTATAAAGTCAAAAAGAATTTTAAGGATACCTGATATTACTCCTCTTCTTCAACACAGTGTTACAAGTCCTAGTCTTTGTAATGGGACAAGAAATAACACATAAGAACAGTAAGGATTTGAAAGGAAGACCTGCATTCTTATTTTTCAGAGACAATGTGACTAAGTACATAGACAATCCAAGATCTATTCCAGTCTATTAGAATCAGAGAATTCAGCAAAATTGTTGGAAATTAATCAATAGATAAAAAATCAATAGCTTTTCTGTTGATCAATATATCAATAGAAATATCTTAGTTGGAGTATCCCCTGGAAGCAGAACCTAAAACAAGAATTTAGGTGCAACCAATTTATTTTTGACATGAACTCAAGAAGCAGTAGTCAGGAAGCAGGAGAGTGAACAAGGAGAGGAGAAAAAGTCAATACAGGGGTGAATTATTGAGGTCACTGCTGTGAACAATGGGTGTTTGATTTCACTGTGACAACTGAGAAGCATACAAAATTTCAGAATTACTGGTTGAAAGGAGAGGACACTGGGTCATTTATCCATGGCTCCTGTCTCCCAGGTTGGGGTTTATTCTTGATGGCATCAGCTTCCCCAAACTTCTCTGCTGTGTGTGTGGTATGTGCCTAGTAGACTTCTGTGGATTCAGAGAAAGCCCTGAAAGGCTTTCACATGGAATTTATCTGCCACAACTAAATCTGAAGTCAGAGGTGAGTGGAGGGGATGCTACATAAGACTCCAAAGGCATCAGTGACAGCCAAGAAGATAATATAGTTTCCTAAAATATTTGCAATCACAGTAGCATATATCTATCTGTGTGTCTGTGTCTATCTATCTAACAGTAAGCCCAATAAAAGACTTGTGAAATCATTGCAGAGAAAATGGAGAGGTGTCATGGTCATAGATGGGGAGACTCGCTATTGTAAAGACATCATTTAACCTCAAATTTAACAATAAATTCAAAGTAATTAAAATTTGAAAACACTGCAGTGATTTTTGTGGGACTTGACAAGATACATGCATAGAGAGGCAAATATGATGGAAGCAAATGGGAACGGGATTACCCAAGATAATTGAATGAGAATCAGGAAGGAGGACGTGCCCTCTACCAGATTTTAAGACTTACTACAAAGCTAGAGAAACATTTAAGAAGTGTTTTTGATGCAGGGAGAGGGGAAAACATGTAATTCAAGGGCAAACTGGGAGATTTACTTGCAACCCACTTAACTGCTAAAGCATTAGTGTCTATATATGTAAAGAACAATGAATGAATAAGTAAAAAGACAGCCCAATTGCAAAATGGGTAAAGGACATGAGCCAGAAATCTGCTGAATAGGAATTCCAAATATACAATAAAACATGAAAACAAATCACTAGTGATCAGGGAAATGAAAACTAAATACCAATTATATATGATTTCACATTTATCAAAGTGGAAAAAAAATCCTAGAATAACAACTACTAGTAAGAAAATGGTAAAGTAGAATTTTCATGCATTCCTTCAAGTGAATTGCTTCAAGTGAATATTGGTACAAAGTCTTTGTGGATCAATTTTTCAGTATCAAAGGTAGCTGATGGTGACTTATTCACTCAAATATATCTCAGTTATGTTCATTGCTCTATCTTTAGTACCTGTATCAATATCTGGTACAGATTAGGTTTTATATGACTACATATCTTATAATCAGTAACCTTTTTAAAAGTAATCTTTTGTCATATAACTAACCATCTCCAAACTTAGTGGTTTAAACAGCTTACTGCTCACAAGTCTGTGGTCCATCAGCTTGGGTTAGGAAGGTTCATCTCTGCCTACTTACAGTGCCATCTGGAGCCAGTAACAGTTTTAAGTCTTGACTCGTATATGTGGGGTTTCTCTCCTTAGACTTTTTGTCAGCCTACAGATTAGCCTGGACTTTTTCACATTAGTGGCAAAAGAGTTTCCAGAATTACGAGAGGACAACTGGCAATGTGCAAGCGGATTTTAATCCTCTTTTATCACATTTGCTGTTATCTATTGAGAAATGTGGAGGATAGGAGATTTTATTTTACTTGCAAGTTAACAAATTAGCCTGCTATAGTTTTCTGGAAGCTGGTAAGATACAAGTCTCTTGGTCCAGAGGCGAAGGATTCTGTTACAGCACAGTAGGCAGCATAAGTATCATGTTTATATGAGTTTTTCTTGCCTCTCAAGTCATATGAGAGTGACACGGGGATGGATGTTTCAAATGGTAGTGGGTTTCAATCACAGCTGGGGAACTCTGAGCTTATAGAACCTAAATCTTTTATAACCTGTTATAAGCAAATCTGTCTTTGCCCCAGAGGAAGACATCATCTCTTTGATAAGGGATGATATATGATGTAGGATGTTAAGCAAATCTGTCCTTTGCTCTGCAGGGAGACACTATCTTTGCTTCTAGGGCTATTTGCTATAGTAACATCCCTGAAAAAATAGTCTGAAACAAAAGGCCAATTAGTACCTTGCTTATAAGATGTATAGAAATGTGAGAGAACCATAGAGAATTATCTTCTAACAATGTCCTATCAGCTGAGGAGTCACATAGACAAGTCTGGAGTAGTGTGAGAGGAGACGATACAGGGTCAAAGATACAGGGAGTCATGATGTAAGAACTGTTACTATAATGATCTATCATATCCCTCAATCCAGTGATTAACATCCAGGTATGAGATATTCTCATACAAGGAGACATGTACAAATGTATCTATTACAACATTTTTTTGGTACAAATAAAATATTGGATACTATTCAAAAGTTTAGCAGAAGGGGAATGGATATATAAATTGTGGTTTATTCAGGGGCATTGGGGTGGGTTAGTTGACTTTGGCTGACTTTGGCTCAGGTCAGGATCTCACCATTCATGAGTTCAGGCCCTGCGTCAGGCTCTGTGCTGACATCTCAGAGCCTGGAGCCTGCCTCAGATTCTGTGTCTCCCTCTCTCTTTGCCCCTCTCCAACTGGCAGTCTCTCTTGCTCTCTCTCTCTCTCTCTCTCTAAAATAAACATTAAAATTTGTTTTAATTGTGGTGTATTCATATGAATAAATGACAATGATGATGAAAATAATAATAATAGATAACCTTTACTGAGTATTAACTATGTGCATGGCATTGTTATAAATAATTTATATGTATAACGTCAGCTCACAAAAGTTGTATGACATATCACAGGCAGGCATTTTAACCAAGACTGGAGATCTACTGAGATAGGTGGTTTGAAGTATGCTGTATCAAAATGGGCATTTAGAATTAAAAACTGAGTGAAAAAGTAAATTGTGATGGGAGACAGAATGAATCCGTTTATATAAAATTTAAGGACATAAAAAATGATGTTCATTTTTTCTCTTTTATGTCTTCAGTCCTTTTTTTTTTTTAAATCTATGTGGAAGTTCCAAAGTTATTTTGAGCTTTGCTTTGCTTCTCTTGCTGGATCTACTGCCTCCTTCCACTATTAAAAATATGTATTCTATTTGAAACTGGAGGTCTAATGCTGGAGCCAAGCCATGATTGGCCAAGGAGAATGCTTTGCCAAACCTGCAGGGGGTTCTTCTGCAGAGTTCCTCTGGGCAGAAGAATAACACATACCTCTGCTGCTATTCTTAAGTTCAACATTTATTTTTGATACAAACATACTAAATATTCTTTCCACTTTTGCCCTTTGACATCTGTTATTTACATTATATTCACCGTACTTGAAGATTTTTCCAGCCCTGTGAAAACCACTGCACATTCTTTATCAGAGCCTCTGATATTCTTACCACCATTTATCAAAGATTCTCACAAAAAATCTGTGTTTAACCATATCGATGTCCTAAAATTTGTAATGAAATTCAACGAATATTTGTTGAGCCATTTGGGTATTTTGGCCATAGGTAACCCAGGGATGAATAAGATAAGGTCCGTGCCTTTGGAGAACTCACAGTCTAGTGGGAGACAAAGACCTATAAACATAGTAACCAAACCATGATGCAATATGTGCTAAGACAAATGTGTTTATAAACTACTTTGGGCTCACAGATAAGGGAATGATTAATTCTACCTTCAAGTCTGAAGGAAAACCATAGAAATTAAATTACATCAAGTTGAAACTTGACAGATAAGTAAGGGATTCCACAAGAGAAAAAGTGAGCAGGGGTATTCAGAGAAAGGTAGAGAGCACATACAAATGGCTGAAGTATGAAAGGATATGGGGAATATAGGATATTGTTGGTGGAATGTGAGTTACATTAAAAGACGTAGAGAGAGAGAACCTAGGGGGTTTCAGAATGAGGGGATACATAGAGGCCTGGCTAAGGAGTTTGGACTTTAGTGTGCAAGCAATAGGGATTTTTAAGAGATTTAGAGTAGGGAAGTCTCATGGCCAGATTTTTGGTTTAAAAATATTTGGGAATAGAGTATAGGCTTCATGAAAGTAGTAACCTTGGTTTTTTTTATTGTTATATACCCAGTCTCCAGAATAATGCAAACATATAGTAGACACCTAGTAATATTTGTTAAATAAATGAGTAGCAGCTAAGAGTGGAGGCGGATATTTTAGATTAGATGTTTATACAGTCATCCAGGGAAGTGACAATAAGGGACTTAATTAACATGCTTTGTTTCAGTGTAATGTTTAATCACTCTCAACTTTGGGCAACCAAATAATTTATTGCCCAAGTTGGGAAACTTAAAAGTATAGGAGGATGCATTTAAAAGTATTCTGGAGATAATAGCTGAAAACTGGACAATGTGGTGGGTGTATCTCAAGCTCATATCTGATTGTCAGGGTCTCAGTCTCAGGCTAGCACTCAGCATGGGGGATGGAGAGAGGACAGTTCTGAATAAGTGGGGACTGGGAAAGACAATGCCCCATATTGCTGTGCTTGTCCTTGTGGGGATGTGTATTTGACCCAGTATGCTTTGTAGCTCTTACCTATGCTTAGAGTTATTAAAGGTTTGTGGAATATAGTAAGTATCATTTGGGGGCAAATACGTAAGATAGCAAAGATAACATGCAATGGGTAGGACAGAACTCTGTCCCTGAGAGGTCAATCCTGGGGCAAGAAGTGAGTGCACTGAAGGAGGGCTTTGTGAGGTACCTGGGTGGCTCAGTTGGTTGAGCATCCAACTCTTGATGTCAGCTCAGGTCACAATTCCAGGGTTGTGGGATTGAGGCGTGTGTCAGGCTTTGCGCTGGGTGTGGAGCTTACTTGGTATTCTCTCTCTCTGCCCCTCTCCCCTGCTCGCATGAGCTTTCTCTAAAATAAAAATTAAAATTAAAATAAAATAAAATAACGTCTTGGATTGACATTGGTGGAAGTCATTTCCACCTCCCCTCAGTCTTTTGACCAGTGGGTGCTAAGGCATCAAGATGCCTGCAGCTCTTTGAGGAGGCAGATGAGGAGTAAGTCAGGGCTGTGAACCATTAAAGAACTTTAAGGGTAGGCATAGGTCTGTGTACTCAGAGTATACACACAGCTAGTGATGGATAGGAGTTATTCTTTATGTTGAGTTTCTTTCTTTCTTTTTTTTTATTATCATGGAACTTTTTATTTATTTTTTTTCAATATATGAAATTTATTGTCAAATTGGTTTCCATACAACACCCAGTGCTCATCCCAAAAGGTGCCCACCTCAATACCCATCACCTACCCTCCCCTCCCTCCCACCCCCCATCAACCCTCAGTTTGTTCTCAGTTGAGTTTCTTTCATTATCTTTGAACTATCTGTAAAATATTCTTAAAAATCACAGATTTTATTTGCTTCTACCATGGGAATGCAGGGCAAAGTTGGGATAGAAAATACTGAGGGTGCAGGAGTACTGAGCCAACAGCAGCTGCCTGGGGTAAGCCCCTCTGAAGAGGAAGGTGTGACTGCAGCAGGATAAGCAGAGCTTGGGGATGAGAGGAGCAGTGAGCTGAGCCAGACAGCTGGCAGGCGGGGCAAGCAGCAACTGGGCCGGATTTGTCACATTCCCCAGAAACGTTTTGGAAGGGAAACCTGGTAAAAGGCAAAGCTTTGCAAAGTCAAATAGACTGAGGTTCTAACTGCATATTGAATTTTGTAGCCTGAGGCTGCTGAGGCAAAGATGTTTGGGTTGAAAAAAAAAGATGTTTGTTTGTTTGCTTGTTTGTTTGTTTGTTTGTTTATTAATGACATTTTTCTAATTCCTAGAAGCATAAGAGGTTTTCTCTCTTGCCATATTTTCTTCCTGTTGCCCAAATGGCCAACAACAACAAAAAAAATGGTCATACTTTTATTTTCTTTTTCCATTTCACCTTCTCCATTTTTTTCTCCTTCCTCTTTCCACTTTCCCCATCACAGTTCCTCAGTCTTTTCCTGCATCTCTGTTTTCAGTGTCCACTTACTGGTAGTGCTCCTGAACCAAGGTGAAGAAAGAAACATTCTGGGCTTAGCATACTCCAGTCATGCCGTTTTCCTGCTTCCTGCCATTGCTTTTGTTGTTTTTCTCACTTACCAGTTTGTGTGTGGCTAGTGTGCTATATCTCATAGCCCTCCTCTTGTTTTGTTCTTCTTGCTTGAGCTGCTATACTGTCTTCCAGAGCTCACTTTCTTCCTCACCTCAAGTGTGCATGAGTCACTTCCCACCAAAATTCAATAATTCACTCAACCACTCACACACAGGTACACAAACACATTGTTTGTCTGACCATCCTTAAGGAGCAGAGGGAAAAGGTTATTTTATTATTTTGCCAGTAAAGAAACTTAAATCCAGAAAGGTCTTGAGGAAAACCAGCCAGCCATAATGATCGGAGCACATTACAATAAGTCAATTACAGAAAAGTCTACCTGCATCTGTTAAAAATCACTAAAGCTGGGACCTCTCCATCAGTCAGTGGCATCTAAAGCGATTTTAAGAGAGGGAATTTACCAAATCAACCAATGAAAGAATGTGAAACATGAGTCCATGGTGACCATAGGCCACACAGGCAGTGCTGTTCTTCCAACCTCTCTAGTTGGCCTGGACACACAGCAGCACTGTTGCTGTCATTAAGAGTCACCATGATGGCAGGCTCTACTGCCAGTCTAACCAGCTGCCAAGTTAAACAGTGAGGTTTGGTAAATGGTTAGAACTGATACTATTTAAAAGCAAGAAAACTGAAATATAATATGAGATTTGCACTGGTTTTAAGCAGCATTAGCTTAATTTGTGAGAAATGTAAATATGACCCTTTGGAAATGTCAGGTGCCCACGTTAGTGACTCTAGCATTTGTGTAAGACAGAACACACAGAAGCCTGGTGCTCATATTTTAGAATTTAAGAGCCATAGTCCTGGTCCTTTAACAACTCTGCAGCACTTTTACAAATGTCTCATTAACAATGTTTCCATATCATAAAGCCAGATGGGAGAGGCCATCTTTTATTTATCAGTCTCAAAATAAAATGTTATCATCTCTGGGATTTGAAAAGGATTTTGGTGGCTTCAATTTTCTTCCTCATCTTCTCGTCCCCACTACTCCCACCCCAGCCAACTTTTTGTTGTTCTGAATTGCTCTGCTCCAATGGGAAAGCTACCTTAATTAAACTGGTCCTGTTATTCATCCTGCCTCTATCAGCCATCCAGCTAATTTAAGCCATTGGTTTCCACACTTGGCTGAGCCTGAAGATTATGTTTAAAATGCAGGTTCTTGGGCCCCACTCCAGGTCTCCAAATTATAATTTCTAGGAGTGTGCCATGGAAGTCTATATTTTAGGATTCCTCCAATGACTGCTATGTAGGAAACATAGTTCCCTGTGTTTGGGAACTATTGAAATTTGAAACTTCTCAAAAGGATCAGTGTCCAAACTGGGATGTAGAGGGTGTCCCTGTTGATAGCTCTGAGGTTGCCAGCAGGCCAAAGAATGATAAAGGGTCATGGCAAAAGCACCTGTCTCCTTCTACAGATGCTAGGGAAATTTCAGGGTCTTATGGAGACCATGGGTAGAGTTATAGATATGAAGAAGAATAAGTTTATTCTGGAATCCCTCTGGGAAGTCCTTTTTGTGTGTGTGTGGATGGCTTCACTGACCTGGTGGATACTGTAAAGTGTGTTCAGAGATTGGCAAATATTCCATACTGGTGAAAGCAATATAAGATATGTTTGGGGTTACATGCCTTAAGGTAGTTAGAAAATATGTTGGTGCCATATTGATTGTCTGATGAGTAACATCTTTCTGTTTTGAACAAGTAAACATGCATATATGCATGTATTAAATATTATTCTTTATAGTGTAGTAAGTTGGGAATTTTCAAGCAAAGGCATGATAATATCAGACATATGCTTTAGAATGATATCCCGATAGCAGTGAGTGGGATGGAATCAATTGGAATGGCAAAAGTTGGAAGTAGGGGGATCAGTTAGTAGCCAGTATCGTGATGAAAAGTGAAACTGAAGCAGTGGCCATGAGAATATAGAATTAGGAATCGATTTCAAAATCATTTCGTGGGTAAGACTGGCAGAACTTTTTTTTTTTTAACATCTATTTATTATTACGAGACAGAGAGAGACAGAGCATGAGCATGGGAGGGGCAGAGAGAGGAAGAGACACAGAATCTGAAGCAGGCTCCAGGCTCAGAGCTGTCAGCGCAGAGCTTGACGCAGGGCTCGAACTCACAAACCGCGAGATCATGACCGGAGCTGAAGTCGGACGCTTAACCGACTGAGCCACCCAGGCGCCCCAACTGGCAGAACTATTCTAAATTGACTACAGAGACTGGTCAGAGAGGAAGAATTAAAGATGACTCAGAAGTTGATGTTTTAACTTGAGTGGCTGGGGAAATGATCATGCTCTGGAGACAGAAAACACATTGAGTAGGCTTTTCCTTCCTGAATTGAATGTGTATGGGACACGGAGCTGGGCCTGTTCTGTGAGCAGTTCAACAGGGGTGATGGGGACTGGAGTTCAGCAGGGAGGAAGCGGAGATGAAGGATTCAGATTGGCCATCTGGGGGCAATTGGACCCTGGGGGAGAGCGGATAAGATGGCTCAGAGAGTGTTTCAAGATTGGAAACAGAGACACAAAGAAAAAGGGGGAAGTCTAGGTCAAGTGTCCATCAAAAAGAAAAATAATTCTAAGGAAGTGCCAGAATGCTCAGTTCCTAGTGGAGTGGGGGCTGGTGGCTCATGTAATGAGGCATGGGGTTTGAGTGTGCTGGTGGTTGAGATGAGGAAGAGGGTGGGAGTACTCAGATGAGGATTTCTCTCATACTAGCTTTAAGCCACCAGAGATGCCAAGCTAGGGCAGTGGGTAGAGCCAAAAACTGAGTAGGAAACTAAGTCTAATACACCTAAAAGAGGAGTCACCAATTATGAAAACTTTGGTACCAGAGTACAGAGTCAGAACCCAAAAGCCAGCAGACTGAGAACTAGCAGTGGACCCGGAATTCATTGGATTTAAAGACATCTGTCTGAATGCTGTGTCCTGTGACTCTCTTAAATGGGCCTGCTGCAGCGTGTTGTATGGGCAAACTATCTAAATGCAAAAGTCAAGGGATAGATAATAAAAAATAGGACATGTTTCAAAGACTTCCTTATATTAATTTCTGAAACCTCATTACTGTGCTTGGCACATAGTAGGTTATCAATAAAGATCTGATGAAGGAATCGGTGAATGAATTAAGGTAGCAGGTAACTTCTGGGGCTACACTAAATTCCTAGGAATTCTGCAGATGAGCCCAGCTCAAAACAATTGGTCAAGCCTGAGGATACCTTTTTGGCTAAAATGTCAAGAGAAGTGCATTCACCAGAGAAAACATTCCTGGTCACTTTTTGCAATCCTTCATGGAATGGAAAACTTCCCATCCTCACGCCCTCAAGTTGGAGAAGAGATAGTCCTCTTTTTTTCCTTATGAGATTGGAGACCTGATAAAGAATAATGAACCCTATCAAAATCCATAATTATCTCACACGATTTTAGCTTTATAAACTTGTAGTGCTATAATTTTCTGTCTTTTCCTTGAACCATTGTTTTGAAAGACTGCAGTGTGTTCTTTATTTTCCCTGCACCAGTTCTGCCGTCACCCAGCATATCACATCCACTATATCATATTAATGGCTGCCAGCTCAACAATTTGATACTCAATCCCATATATCAACCGCTGATATAATCCATTGCCATACAGTATATTTCATTTGCATTTATCTTTTCCATATACAGCACTCTCTTTTATCACTCTTTCAGCGGCCCCCTCTTCTACCCCCACGCCTGTTTATTCTCCCTGGCACACATCTATACATTCTTCCTGGCTGTGTTATTAATAATCCCTACAAAGACCTTTCTCCCCCTTTTACCTTTTCCCCTCTCAGTAACTGACAGATCCTTACAATTTGGCCTTTTAATGCAGTAGAATCAGGCCTGAATGAGGATGTTTCTTTGTTATTTTCACAGACATTAGCATAGCTGCCTGAGCTGGGACTCAGGCACTTTCTCTAGATATGATTTATGACATCAATCCAATTTATGGCCATTTAAAGGAATGCTGAACTGGCTGTAAATCAGCAAAAGCACATAAAATACTCATGAGAACTGCTGGAATCCATCTGCATCAGCCTCCATCACCTGTAACAGCAGCCAATCAGCAGCAAAGGGATAGAGCTATCTTGTGGGCAGAGGGAAGCAATGGCAATGATAGGCTTGCATCAAGGAGAAACAACTCACCTGATAACAGTAACGGACCAGACATGAATTTCAGGTGGGTAAGGAAAGTTTCTAAGGGGCAGAGTGTGGGGGTGAACTTTGGGGCTGGTAGCTAATAGATGCACATTAAGGAGATGTTGCAAAGGAAGGCAAAAAATAATGTTTTGTAGTGGTTTACAGTTTACAAAGTGACTTCATATGTAGTTTCTCATCTTAAGCCTATTGGCAACCTTAATAATTGGGTTGTATTTTGCCTATTGTATCTCTGAGAAAGATCTAGGTTATAATTAAGGATCAAATTAAGTCCATGTTTTCTGTAACATAGTTAAGCAAACAAACATAAAGGGAGAGAGCCTGTATTGCTGTAGTAAATTAATTAATTGAGGAAAGACATTACAATACTTTAAATATATTGCTAGGCACTGAGTGACATTTTTGCCACAGATGACTTTTTCTTTCTTTACGCATAAAGATGAATAGACCCCGGAGAGGTTTTGGCTATCTTAAGGCACTTGTCTTCCAGTGCGTTGTTGAAAAAAAGAAATCTCTCAATTAAAGACAGTTGTTCCTTCTTCAGCCCTATGGCTCTTTGCTAGTACATTCTGGCCAGAAATTCTGTCTTTCATTGTGCATTATGTTGTGGTGGTACACATGTGTGGATGGATAATATTTTGAGCTGTTAATTTTTATTTCTTGCTCTCCATCCTTTCCATCTCTCTCTCTTTCCCCCATTTAAACAAGTAACTGAGTCTCTGTCTATTCCCATAGGGAGTTGCATAGTAGAGAGGAAACTAGAAGTAGACCCCAAAGACCTCCTAGCTTTTATTTAGCAAAGCTAAAGGCTCCGAATGGGAGAAAAGTTTCAAGCAGAGCAGAGTATCTGGGAGAAACAGAGGGAGAGATGGATCAAGCCCATGCTGGTCCCTCTCTTATCTATAAAGAGATTTCTCTGTGCTAAAAGGAGAAAAATGGGACCTTGGAGTTACAGAGCCCTGGAGATCTGGGCCATGCTTCCTGGCAGTATTGCTTGGAGATCACAAGACTCCAAGGGCTTGCATTACTTTAATTAAAAGTATTTTTAGTTATTTCTAAAAATCCTGTGAGTGTGTGTGTGTGTGTGTGTGTGTGCACGCAAGCTTCTTAGTTCAGTTTTCCCTCCTGATAAACTAGGGTTCAGCTTTTTTTCCAAGTCCATTGATAGCATATTCCCTGGCACATACATTTTTCTATACCTGGTCTTTCAGGAGGTTGTATATTTCCTAATGATTTTTTACTATTTCCCTCACCTGCTTCCCTCACCTCCCATAAATTATTTCCCTTGGACAAACTTTTCCCCAACTGTGCATAAGTTGAACCTTTCAGAGGAAAGATGCTATAAAACATCTAATCGATAAATAACCTTGTTCTCTTCATAGAGTAAAAGAATCAATCAATCTTTACTCCTCCACATAAATGTGCATATCTTATAGCTCAAATCCCATTATAACTATTTCCATGGGGGATTCCTTTTTGGTTGCAAAGGAGATTCTGTAATAAGAGGGTACCTTATTTACCAGAATTCTTCACCCTCTTTTTAAAATGTAATTTAATTAATTTATGTTTTTAAATGTTTGCTAATTTTTTTGAAAGAGAGCATGAGCAGGAAGGGGCAGAGAGAGAGGGAGATACAGGATATGAAACAGGCTCCAGGCTCTGAGCTGTTAGCACAGAGCCCAACGTGGGGCTGGAACCCACAAGCTGTGGGGTCATGACCTGAGCTGGAGTTGAACCCTTAACCGACTGAACCACCCAGACACCCTGTCACCCCCTTTCTAAACTAGGTAGGAGAGGTGAAGACAAAAGCAGAAGAGCGTCTGCAAATCACAGGTGCTTAGTACCTGTGTAAGACGAGATCCCTTTTCTGACCTTGGACGAGCTACCCGATCACGCCTGTATTAATTTTCAAGCAGCATACACGACACGGACAGAAATCCCTAGAGGGCTCAAGAGCCTTCCTCAACAAGATGCTAACACATTCAAAGCATGCAGATGAACTGTGCCTGGGATTACCCTTGAGTAAATTTAATCACTATAACTTATGAAGGACATGGAGTTGTTTGGGTCTGAATTGTAAAGAGTGGTTATGTTTTATGATTTTGGTAGAAATTTGCCATTATACTATTTAATTTTGGGAATGTTTGTGTGACTTAACAATTTCTATCATCCCATCCTATTATTCATCAGTTGCCTGAACTTCCCTCAGGGTGGTAGCCTGGAGATACCAGAAGAGGCCTTGTTGGAGAACTAGAAGTTAGTAGTCACATGGAAACTAGATTTTAGTGAGAGAAGATTCTGCAAGACAAAGGCAGGGATCAAGGCTAGAGGGTCTGGGACAGGGTACAAAGGTATGCTGTAGGTGAGTTCAGCTGCGTTAAGGTACGATAGCAAATCACATGTATTTGCCTAGGAATCCAATGGCTTCAGCCCCTTATAAGCTGTTTGATCCTACTCAAATTTATTAACCTGTCTCTGCTGTAGTTTATTTATCTGTAAAATAAGGATAGCAATAGTTTATTTCAAGATTAACTGAGGTATTTCATGTGAAGTGCTTAGCACTTTGTAGCACATAGTAAGTGCTGAATAATGTTGCCTATTAGTATTGTTGTTACTATTATTGTTAATGCAATTCATTCCTGTTACTTCTTCTTACTAAAGCCAATATAACTAAATTATATTACTATGATTTATTTGGCCCCTAGCTCCTTTATATTATTTCTAAATTATTATGTTATCACCACTTCCTTCTCTGACAACTTCTATAATCCACATATGTTGCAATTTAACATTGCATATGTTCTCACTCAATGCCTATACATTGCATCAATTCCATCCAAGCCCCATAAATCCTCATCAGTGAACAGCATAGATTCCTATGTCTTGCCCATCTGGTTTTCCATACAGTCTTTCCAACTTTTTGGTTATTTATCTACTGGAATTTATATCCTATCTACTCAAAAGAAAAAAAAGAGGATTTAAGGCAGTAAACATTAGTATCAGAAAGCTAGCAACACTTTCAAAAGGAGCTAAATTGCCATATTAAAAATTTAGATTGTATGTGAATTTCTTTTCCTGAGAGCAAGAGTTATTGAATGCTGGAGAGGGTGGCCAGATTGTTTCAACTAAAATATCAGAGCTTCAGGCTCTCGTATTTGTATCCAAGTGGTATGTGAGCATTGGGAAGAAAAGCTCAGGCTTACAGTGAGCAAGGACCCTTACTGATCATATTGTATCAATTGTAATTGCCATATCATTTTATTAAAACAAAAACAATAAAAACAGATTTGATAGAGAACTGGGGGGGATGCTTGGATCTACCTTGGATTAAGGAGGCAGATAATAGAAATAGTAAAATGGCATTTATTTCCATTTAATTCCTGTTCTAATCCCACTTACAGATTCCTGAGTTAAGAAAATGAGTTCTTCCCAATTTTCTCTAATAAGATACATGCTTAAAATATAATTTCCATGCCCCACCCAGGATATTTTAAATTAGAATCTTCAAAATGCCCTATGGTGAAACTAGATGTTTAACATGCACCCATATGCTTTCTATTTTCACATGATGTTTGGAAAGCACTGAATTGGATGGTCACTTGGTGATCTCACTTGAGTCCTTTGTGCCTCAGTGTGGGTCCTCATAGGATTTCTCTCAAATTAGGAGAATCATCATGCTACCATAGTGAAAGATTATGAGCAAACATCAACAAAGGCCTAGTAATAACGGGGAGCATTTAGCATCTTTGGAGCACATAAGAAATGTTTCCAAGAAAACATACAGAATTTCAAGCCATTAGATATGGTTACCCTCTGATGCTTTGATCTATGTGACATTGTTTGGTATATTGACCTTCTGTGCCTCGGGTTTCTCCACCTGTAAAATGGGAATAATCACACTATTGGTTCTTCATAAAATTGTGAGACCAAATGAGACAAAGAGCGAAGTTTCACATAAATGTTATTATCCATTCTTTATTGAGCCTTCAGCTGTCCAGAGATGGCATCCCATTACTCCACCATAATT
Organism: Neofelis nebulosa; assembly: GCF_028018385.1. Lineage (NCBI taxonomy): Eukaryota > Metazoa > Chordata > Mammalia > Carnivora > Felidae > Neofelis > Neofelis nebulosa. The sequence goes on from NC_080786.1 coordinate 94,983,277, forward strand.
TCCTTCCTCTGTTGTCATGTTAGCAACACAGTTATAGTCTTTTTGTGTGTGTGCTGAACAGACTCTATTCTCTTTTTTTATTCTTTCCATACTTTTTTTTTTAACCCAAAGAGGAATGCTTAGAATTTCTCTACACCGTCCCATCCTCTTCTCCAAAGCCAAAGGCTGATCGGTTGCCAGCCCAGCCATTTTTATCCCCCTGAGTAACAGGGGAAATGTGAAGTTGGCTGTTGGCACTGTTGCTTTCTATGACTTCTCTTTTTTTAAAGGCAAAGTTATTCCACAACTTGACTAGCTGGAGCTGAGATAAACAAGCTTTCTGAAGTCACAGAACCCAGAATAGAACTTGGATTTCTGACTCATCAGAGGCAGTTTAAAATTTTTCTCCATCTGCTCTAAAAGCATAAAGAGGATGGTGGTTCTTGTGCTTTAGTCATTAGTGGAATTAGGAAGGAATACCCATCCCATCTAAAAACATCTGCCTCCCCTATGGGTGCATCCACCAGTACCTTGTTCCCTGGGATGCCCTGCTCATCTAAAATTATGGAAACCACAGCACTCTGTGATGTCCCACAAAGGGACTGCACATTTTCTATTGTTCAGGAAGTTTGGAGACCTTGAGTGGTTAGAAAGGAGAATGGTGTGATGTGTGATTCAGGGCAAAATGTGGCCAATAATAGAACAAGGACAGGACGACTTGGAGAAAGCATGTACTTGTGTGTGCATGGATACACGTCTAAACTCTAATGTGGTTACAGATCACCTCAAGGTCTTGTTAAAATGCAGAATATAAAGCACAGATTTGAGGTGAGGGCAGAGATCTACATTTCTTATAAGGCCCAAGAGATGTTCAGACTGCTGCCCAGCACACCACATTTTATGAGCAAGGGGCTTGCCCTAGACCTTAGGCAACAGTATGTACATTAAGTTTGAGAAGCATTGATCTGGTGTCAAGAGTGATTCTCAAACCTGAGCTATATATTGAAATCACCTGGGAGAGCTTCAGAAAATGTGGATCTACACCCAGACATTCTGGCTTAATTGCTGTAGAGTACAGCCTAGGCATTGAATCCCCGTGTAACTCAAATATGCGCCCAGGTTTGAGAACTCTACATTTATGTCTGGACTCTAGATAGATGTTTCTCAAAGTACGATTCCTGGGCCAGCAGCATTAACATGGGAACTGGGAAGTTCTCAGGTGAAATGTCAATTCTCAGACCCCACCCCAGACCTCCTGAATCAGAAACTCTTAAGGGCCGAGTCCGGGAACTCCTGGGTTAACAGGATCTTCAGGTGATAATCAGGGCTCTAAGTAGAGAGCTTGTTAACACACAGATTACCATTCCTCTTCCCCAATTCATTCCCAGTTTAGTCAGTCTTGGGTGGGGCCAGAGACCTTACTTTGACGTCACAGGTCTGGACACAGGAGATCATGGAGAAAGTGCAATTATAGCTTTGAAAGAGCCTAGGAAAGAACTTACCTGGAAAAGAAGAAAGAATGAACTCAAAAACACACAACTACAAGGTAAGAGCAGAAAATCTTTATGGTGAAAACTAGAAATGCTTAAAATTATTTCTAAATTTGTTTAATATCTTTCTTCTCCACTAGAAGAGAACTTTATGAGTTTGCAATTTGTTTTTCTTGCTAACTAAAGGATGAATGAAAGGAAGAATTTAATGACGTAAATTCTGGAATATAAATCTGTTTACATGTAGCCAACTCATATTCATTCATTTGGCAGACACTTACTGAGTTCCTGTTGTATCTGGCATTGGAAACATCTGGGGAAACCTGGATGAATAGTCACGTCCTTGTTCTTGAGGAACTAACAGTTTCTCTGACCTTTATTCACATAACCCTGACTTTATTTTTCCATCTCTTATGACATATTTGTTGACCACCTACTATGTCTCAAGTATCTTATGAGGTGCAACATATAGGGTAGCAAATAAAACAGATTTGACCCTACCATTGAGTGGTCCAATGGGAGAAACAAACAAATAAGTATTTGAGTGAATATGTAATTTGTAATTAGGATAAGTGCTCTGAAAGAAATGCACAGGAGTTGGTCATGGAAATAACAGAGGCGGAAGCTTAACTTCAACTGGCAGGAAAGACCCCTTAGAAACGTTAACACATCACTGCAAAGACAAGGTACATAGCTAAAGTAGTGGTTCAGAGTCTGGGCATTGGAATCCAATAACCTGATTTGTCTAGAAAACTTTGTGGATCTGTAACGTCGAACAAATTACTTTAGTTCTCCAAACCTCTGTTTTCTCCTTTGTAAATGAAAATGGTAATAGTACTTACTTCATTTTCACGAGGAAAATGAGATAATCCATGTAAAGTATTTCAACTGATGTATGGCATACTTTATATATGTATTATCTTAGAGGGATGGACTCGCCATGTGAATATCTACTATATGTTGGCTTTGTTTAGATGCTGGAAATACAAAGACAAATATGAAGTGTTTTTTGTCTTTAAAGAGCTTACAGTAGTAGGATTATGTAGTTTACACTCTGAATAACAATTTCACACACTAAAAGGAGATGGCTGTGGCACAAACTACATCAAATGCTCTGCTAGAAGGCATTTGAGACAAGGGAAAGGGGAAAAACCCTAAATTCCAGGCTGTAGTCTTGGTACATAAATGCTTCCTGAGTTTTTGGATCATGGATATTGAAAATTTTCCCAGTAAGCAAGTCTAGTATATTCACCTTCTCTTTGAGTGCTTAGGGTAGGGCTAAATTCTTCTGCATAAGCATGCGTGAAAGCAGTGCTAAGCCCCATCTCTCCCTAGATGCTGAGCCTGGGAATCACTGAAAAAATGTGGAATTACTCAACAATTCATTAAGCATTAAACGTTTCTTTAATGCATTACTACCCCATGCAGTATGCAGTTTGGTAGAAGTAAAAGACTAAAAAGTAGAGTTGTATAGCTTTAGAGACTTCAACATTGAATTTTAATAATACATATGGTAACATAATAATAGATACCATTTATTAAGCATCTACTATGTGCCAGACACTGCTATAGACACCTTACACACATTATCTCATTGGATCCTCAAAAAAGACCTCCATGAAGTACATGTTATTTTTCAGACATGGTAACTGAGGCTCAAGAAGATTAAGCTAGAAAGAATGAAATAGGAAGGCAGTTCTATCTAGTGTAAGGGCCTGTGTCCCCCACTCACTTCCACTGTTGTTGTTGTTGTTTTTTTCCCCTGTTGCTCTTTTTTTGTTAAGCTTGGCATGCCTTCTTCATCTTTCATCTTGGTTTTCACTTTTCTTTCTAAGCAATGCAATGATATAGAATTCAGGCAAATAGAAGAGTAAGGTCCTCTTCCTTTCTTTCTCCCTCTCCCTCTCTGGCTTGAAGCAAAGGTGAGGATGGGAATGAGAATTACCTTTCCCAGCTAAGCCTCAGAAGAACTTACCTCCATATCTTTTAAAAGATCTACAGCTCCAAGTGTTTTGCTGATTATGGTCAGGTTTCTTTCCTTGTATGTGTCTTATCTCTTCACATATAAAGTGAAGTACTAGAGGATTTTTGAAAATGAAGAATAGAAAATGGGTTTATATCAATTATCTGACTGCTGTGAGACCCCAAGATTGGCAACAGGGAATGGATGGTCCAGGAAGGAGGGTTGCAATTATAATTCGTACTGGCCTGATAAATTATTTTACTTTCAATTTCTCTTTGTAGAAATATACCATCATAATTTAATATCCTTTCATGCTCATGAAATGATACTTATTGCTTCATTACTATTAAGCTTCAACATGCTTTCTGAGGTGTTTTGCCATTCATAAAGTATTGCATATAAGAGCAGGTGGCATCTTTTTAGAAGTGGTACATCTTGGTTGTGGTCCCTACTACGGAGAGACACGGTTAGAGACTGTGGGGATGGTTACCACGATGTATTCTGCCAGTATTTTGGCTGGGGAAGGTTGATTCCACCACCTCTATTTCATCAGAAAATCAATGTATCATATTGGTGAATCTATTCTCAAACAATCACAGTATTGAATTAAGAAAATACCAATTTACTCACCCTGTGTTTACCATTCTAGGCCTCAATTTTGTCAAGTGCCCAGTTGGTCCAATCCCTTCCATCTCTAATATCATGGCTCTCAGGTTCAAGATTGCCCAAATGATTACCAGTTCCTTGCTTCTAATCTGTGTTTTACAGTTAAGGTTGTTGGTGACTGATTTCTGAGCATTGATGTCAATGAAAAGTTATGACTTTAGCCAGGTGGAAATGATGCATTGGTGCATGACATTAATGTTCTCAACTTCTCTTAACTTGCTGGACTATGAAATTCATGAGCACCTAAAGCACTTTGAAATTTTTTAAA